>NC_141700.1:197646722-198983922 GCF_964263255.1 Lissotriton vulgaris | reverse complement strand
CAAGTGTTGGAAAACGAGGCAGCATGTGTGAGGCCTGCACATATAACATGACTACATTTGTCCTTCACTGGGAACCAAACACCCAATTGTAGTGCCTGACTCTCAGAGGCTAGTGTTGCATAGCAGTCTAAGGCTTACTCAAGGGAGGTGGTGTGAGCTTGTAATCGTCATTTGCAGGTGCACAGAAATAACACTCAATAATTGATTGTCCAGTCTGTACTTTTCTTTATAAAAGTAAGAGCAAATTTATTAAACACACACTCTACTCAATACTATGCACCGATTTACAAATATACATAAGCTGTTGGAATTATTTTGTGACATTGCATAACCTCTCCAACCCTCCCATAGGGGGAGTGGGGTTTAGTACCACCACTCCAATGTATGCACATCATCTTTCCCCCAATGCAGTTAGTTGAACATAACCTGGAGCGAGGGCCCCGCGTACTGGCACCATCCCAGTGGCGACCCCCCCATTATACCAACAAGCATTTAAAATAGGTAACCCTGCCTTGGTGACACACAACCCTGACTTAGCATTTCCTACTGACCATGAAGCACACACATCTACATCTTAAGGGCTAGCAGTCTGGGTTCTTCACCTAAGCGCTGCAGCAAGAATACATGTTTAAGCATCACTTTAGAATGACAGTACTCATCACATTTGTAGATCATTAGAATGCATTGCACTTACAGCCCCTAAAGACATCACAGATGAAATCACAGGATTAGGCATAAACAGACAGACACCCTAGCAGGAATGTCAAACAACATAACCCCACTTTGCTTATGACATCACCTAACAGAGGTACTTCACATTACACATGTGACCTTCAGTCCCTCTAAAAGAAATTACATTATTAAATGCACTATGGGTGCAATTAAACCACTTCACCTCCAGGGGATGCCCTTCTCCATACATCCCCAACTCAGCCCTTCACTCCTTGATGCACTTCGCAACCCTCCTCCAGCTGTAGAACAAAAGTTCCAGCCCAAGAGGAGTTAAAATGCTGGCTGAGCCCTTGAGGGGTTATTCTTTTCAAGTCCCCTTGAGACTTAGGGAGGGACATCTCTTTGTGCTGGGGAGGGGGGGGGGGGGAGACTGTGCTTCTCCAGCAGCTCTCTCAGCGCCTCTTTCACAAATGAGGGTGACCACCCTCCTCTGGGGGATACCAGGCACCAAAAACAATGGATTTCCCAATGCCTTGAATATTATATTAGCGCCTCTCCTGCTGTGCTGGGGAGAGCTGCGATGCCACCGGTGGCCTCACGCTGCTTTTGCTGGCCTCGGTGGGGGGCCCGGTCCCACCCGGACCCCCAGGTGAGTGTTCAGCTCGAGGAACTCACCCCCGGCAGATCCGCTTATTTTCAGGGGCCCGGTCCCACCTGGGCCCGGGCGCTCTGCAATTGGTTCTTGGGTCCCGGTCCCACCCGGGACCCCCACCTGCCTTAGTAGTTAGAAGGCAGCTCAGGGATCCCACCCCTGGCTCCCTGCTCAGCCAGCACCCTCACGTGCTGCTGTGGGAGCCGGCCCTGCAGTTCTGGTCTGCCCGCTCCGGCGAGCAGACACGGAGGCAAGTGCGGCTCCCACTGGCCTCAGGGAAGTGCAGCGGCACTCCCCCCTCCGCCTCCTACCGCATCAGAGGCCCGGAGTTGGGGTCCCGGGCCCTATCCTCCTCTTCACGGGGGGGGGGCGCAAACGCACCCCCCAAGATGGGCACACCTCTTCTTTGGGGCCGGGGGTGGGGTCCCGGATCCCTGGCACCTTTTTTCACAGGGGATGCAACAGCACCCCCCCACAACTTACGCCTTCTTTTCGGGGGCAAGGGTGGGCTCCTGGACCCCATTGGCCCAGCTTCATGGGAAGCGCAACAGCGTGCCTGGCTTTGTTTCGCGGCCCGGGGATGGAGTCCCAGGCCCCCAGAAACCTCTTTGCGGGGTGCCACAGTGCTCCCCGCCTCCTCCTTTTCGCAGGGGCGTGATGGAGCTCTCCGGCCCCTCCTCTGCACACGGGGCCCGGAGTTGGGATCCTCTGCCCCTCCCCCTACACACCTTCATGGGGAGCACGACGGTGCTCCCCGGCTTCATTTTCGACGGGGGCCAGGGTGGGCTCCTGGTCCCCCACAGGGGTACCTTCACGGGGTGCGCAACAGCGTACCCCGACTTTGCTTCTCTTGGGGGCAGCCCCCGGGACCTGACCCACCCCGGGGGTACATCATGGACCGGCGGCAGAGCCCCACACAATTCGTCATTGGTCCCTCCAGAGGTCAAAGCTCGCCTACCTTCTGGGGGGCGTATTTCAGCCCCCAGGGTCCGATTTGCACAATTGTCATCTCTTCTTGCTTCTGGTGGCGCTCCTCAGCCAATGGGAGCACTCTCCTTCACCCTTCAGGTCTCTGAGAGGGGGGGATTCAGCAGGGAGCTGTCTTCACTGGCTCCCTGTGCCAGTCTTTCGCCTGCTCTTCTCCTGGGCCTCTGTTCTCCCTGTGCAGAGGCCCCAGCTTCTGCACACTGGTCATGGACTCTTCTCCTGGTGCTGTTCAGGATCCTGGGGGAAGTCAGGAGGTTCTTCCTTCCAACTGCCCATTGCACCATGCTCCAGCACCTTCTGCCTCAGCAGACCACACCCCAGAGAGAGCTTCTCTTCTTGTGCAAGCACTTTTTAAAAGTTGAGTAGGGGCTGGCAGGAAGTCTCTGTTTGCCCTATCAAACAGCAACACATTACTGCCCCTGCTCCCTCCTTCCTACCCAGCCTCTGGATTTGTTCAAAATGGCGTCGTCCAGGGTCTCCGACCACATGGTCTCTGAAAAAGCCCCTTCACCCCTCGCTGCCTTCCCTCCTTGGTGCAGCCTGGTGCCTGGCACCCAGTGATAGCTGCTGATGAATGAGCCTGTAGCCCCATCCATCTTCTCTTCGTGCAGAGGAGGCCTTAGCTTGCGGAAGAAAGGTTATAAATCCATCCTGCTGATGTCAGCCCTCAGCCAGGCCCTGGTTATGGCTGACTCAAATGTGACATTTCTGGATGACCCAAAAGCAGTACAACTTTGACGTTGGACTCTGCAGAATACTTCTTCTCACATCCGTTACAGTGGACTTTAGTGCATGTCTGGAATCTGTAGGCCTAAGGAAAATAAAACTAGCCCGGTGTCCCTTAGTCCAGCTGCTGGGTAGTGCCTGGTCAAGCCAGGGGGGTACCAGTAAAATCCCCATGCAGTCCCTTTTATTTTGAGTTCAGTGTGGGTGAGTGCCAAGTTATGAGGCTCCCCCACAGTAAAAGCTCAACAATTAGGTGCTCAAAAAGTGAAAAATCCGGGCGGCCCATGGTGTCGGAACCACCTTCTAACACCAAGTAACATGTGGAAACAGATCAGCCCTATCATTGTTAACCTTACATGCCCTAGGGAGACACAGGAAAGATACAAATCTGACTTTTCAAACATTTAGTGAAACAATCACATTCTTGCATAAAAAGCATGAGTTGCAATTATAAGTAGGATGAATCAAAGCATTGTAACCAGCATTATGAGAATGGTGAAAAAGATAAACAGTTTAACCAATATAACATTACTGTGTGCTTATAATTATATTCCTATATAACACTACCTATTCTATTCAGAGCATTTTGGGAGTTCCCTCTGCTAGATCCATTGGTACAGGTTAACCCCCATGCCTGAGTATTAGATTTGGGGGTCTCTAGTTGGCACAGGTAGGTACTTGTGACAAATCGGGACCCGTGCCTCTAGTCAGGGTAAGGGGTACACTCCAAAAAGAACCCCTGCTCACCCCCTTGGTAGCTTGGCATGAGCAGACAGGCTTATCTCAGAGGCAGTGTGTAAAGCATTTGTAACCACAAACAGTAACCCAGTGACAACACTACAGATGGACACTACACAGTTGTATATTAAAAATAAGTATTCTTTATATAGATTTAAGACAAGACCACAAATGACAAAAATCCACAATACTATACTTAAGATGGTAGTTTTAGCTTAGTTAGGTTCAGTTCTTAAGATGCGACACTTTAAGTCAATGTACCTTACGATGCGGGACGCTTCCACAACAAGTAATGTTACAGCGATGGAAATGCGGCAAAGTTCTGGTGCAAAGAAATAAAGACGTGAAGCTCTTCCAGATGTGGCATGCTTCTCTGATGATGCAAGAAGTCTCGATTCGATGCGTCAGCGGCAGCGCCGACACCCTTGTTCAGCGATGCGACTGCAACAGCCTCAGCTGCGGCACTCTTCTCCGATGTTGCAAGAGGCTTCCGCACAATGCGACAACTACAGTGGCGACATCCAAGGTGCAACGGCAGCAGTTCCGACGGCGGTGCGCTTCTCCGTGGATGCGAGGCGCTTTTCTTGATGTGGTGCAATACGACAGCTACAGCGGGGACATCCTCCTTCGGAGTTGCGATGGCAGCAGCAGCGACGGCGACATGCTTCCTCTTCGTTGCAAGACACTTCTCATGATGCGGTGCAATACGATGCTCTAGCGGCGACACCCTCCTTCGAAGTAGTGACAGCAGCAACAGCGATGGTGAGACGCTTCCTCTTCGTAGTGAGACGCTTCTCGCAATGCAGTGCAATACGACAGCTACAGCAGTGACACCCTCCTTCGGAGTTGCGACGGCAGCAGCAGCGACGGCGACACGCTTCTTCCTCTTGAGTCGGGCTTCTAGCTCCTTGCGACACGCAATCCCTCAGAAGGCCCAAAATCAATCAATCAATCAATCATATTTGTAGAGCACGCTACTCACCCGCTAGGGTCTCAAGGCGCTGGGAGGAGGGGGAGGCGCTACTGCTCGAACAGCCAGGTCTTGAGTTGTTTCCTGAAGGAGAGGTGGCCCTGGGTCAGCCGTAGGTGGGTGGGGAGGGAGTTCCATGTCTTGGCCGCCAGGTAGGAGAAGGATCTTCCTCCGGCGGTGGTTCTGCGAAATCGTGGGACGCTGGCGAGGGCGAGGCTGGCAGATTGGAGCTGGCGGGTGGGAGTGTAGAATGTGAGGCGGCTGTTTAGGTATTCGGGCCCCTGTCGTGGAGAGCCTTGTGTGCATGGGTGAGGAGTCTGAACATCATCCTCTTGCTGACGGGGAGCCAGTGCAGGGCTCTCAGATGGGCAGAGATGTGGCTGTGACGCGGGATGTCCAGGCTGAGTCGTGCAGAAGCGTTCTGTATGCGCTGGAGTCTTTTCTGTAATTTGGCTGTGGTTCCGGCATAGAGGTTGTTTCCGTAGTCCAGTCGGCTGGTGACGAGGGCTTGGGTGACTGTCTTCCTAGTTTTGGTGGGGATCCACTGGAAGATCTTTCGGAGCATGAGCAGGGTGTTGAAGCAAGATGACGAGACGGCGTTGACTTGTTTGGTCATCGTGAGGGAGGAGTCCAGGATGAAGCCCAGGTTGCGTGCGTGGTCTGTGGGCTTGGGGGCGGTGCCCAGTGCGGGGGGCCACCAGGAGTTGTCCCAGGTGGAGGGGGATGGTCCGAGGATGAATACTTCCGTCTTGTCTGAGTTCAGTTTCAGGCGGCTGAGCTTCATCCATTCTGCGACGTCTTTCATTCCTTCCTGGAGGCTGGCTCTGGCGGTGGCAGGGTCGTTGGTGAGGGAGAGGATCAGCTGGGTGTCGTCAGCATAGGAGATGATGTTTAGGTTGTGTTGGCGTGCGATGGCTGCAAGGGGGCTCATGTAGATGTTGAAGAGGGTGGGGCTGAGTGAGGATCCTTGAGGTACGCAGCAGATGATCTTGGTGGCCGCTGAGCGGAAGGGGGGAGGCGGGCTCTTTGAGTTCTGTCGGAGAGGAAGAGGTGATCCATTCTAGGGCTTTCCCTTGGATCCCGGCGTGGTGAAGGCGGGTTGTTAGGGTGCGGTGGCAGACCTTGTCAAATGGGGCTGATAGGTCGAGGAGGATGAGGGCAGCAGTTTCCCCGTTGTCGAGCAGGGCCCTGATGTTGTCGGTAGCTGCGATGAGGGCGGTCTCTGTGCTGTTGTTTGCGCGGAAACCGGACTGCGAGGGGTCGAGGGATCGATTTGTCTCGAGGAATGCGGAGAGTTGTTTGTTGACGGTCTTCTCGATGACTTTGGCAGGGAAGGGGAGGAGCGAAATGGGGCGAAAGTTCTTGAGGTCTGTAGGGTCGGTAGTGGGTTTCTTCAGGAGGGCGCTGAGCTCCGCATGTTTCCAGCTCTCTGGGAAGGTGGTGGATGCGAAGGAGCTGTTAATGATGTTCCAGAGTTGGAGTGCAATGATGGAGTCGGCTTTCCTAAAGATGTGGTATGGACAGGGGTCGGTTGAGGAGCCGGAGTGGATGGTGTTCATCATGCGGAAGGTGTCTTCGGTGTTGACCGAGGTCCAGGTGCAGAGGGTAGTGGTGGGGGGCACTGGTTCGGTGGTTGGGTGCGTTGTTTGGGCATTTAAGCTGTTGTGTATGTCGGCGATCTTGCGGTGGAAGAACATGGCGAGTGAGTCGCAGAGGTCTTGCGAGGGTGTGATGTCATTGTTGCAGAATTCCTTGCTGTTGTGGGTGTTGTTGTCCAGTTGTTCTCTGAATGTTGTCCTTTTGGTGGTGCGGATCAGCTGGTGGTGGTTGCGGATGGCATTCTTGAGGGCTGTCATATTTTCTGTAGACTGGTCGTGGTGCCAGGCTATCTCGAGGGTACGGCAGGATTTCTTGGAGTTTTTGAGGTTGTTTGTGAACCATGAGGCTTTCTTACTGCCGGGTCTGCTGGGAGGAATCTTCAGTGGTGCAAGGGCATCGGCGCAGTTGGTGAGCCACTGTGTGAGGTTGCGGGCTGCTTCGTTGGGGTCCGTCGTGTTGGTGCAGCAGGCACTTCCAAAGAACTCTTGGGGAGCTGGTGGTTGAAGTCTGTTGTCCCTGAGACTTCAGCAGGAGGCAAGCTCTGTTCCGAGCCCTTGGAGGTCCTTCACAAGTTGAAAATAAAGCACACACAGTTCTTTCTCCTTTCTTTGGCAGTCAGGCAACCACTGCAGGCCAATTCCCCAAGCAGCACTTCAGCTTAGGGATAGTCTCTCCTCAGCAAAGGTTTCTTCTTGCAGTCCAAAAGTGATCTAATTTGTTTATTTATACCTCAAAATCCTTTGTCCTCTGGGGACAGAGGGGCCTTTGCCCAGTCCAAACCAGTTCTGGAGCACTGTGTTCACATGACTCCTTCTTTCCTTTCACAGTGCAGAGCAGAAACATCAAACGCCCCACAGGAGGTGGAGCCAGCATTGTGCAGGCAAAGCACAGCCCTGGAGCACTTTGTTGACATGATTCCTTCTCTCCTTTCAGTGTGCAGGGCAGAGACATCAAACGCACCAGGGGGGGCAGGACGCTGGGAGGCAGGACTATGCACTGTGGGGGGCAGGCATAGTCCTATTCAGGTCCCAGGTGCAACTCATCCCTCCCATCTAGATGCAGATCCCTCTATTCACCAATGGGCGGACTCATCATGTCTCCTGGAATCCCCCAGCCCTGTCACTCAAACTCCAGACAAGGAATACACTGCCTAGCTGAGCCAAGCTTGGGTAGTTAGACAAGAAAATACCTACTTTCTAAAAGTGGTATTTTCAAACACAGAATGTTAAAACCAACTTCACTAAAAAAAATAGTTTATCATTTTTTGTTCAGGCATACTAAACTCAAATTTCTACCATGCTTCCCGAGTCAGTTAGGATTATAAAATGTAACAATCTAACAGCACATTCTGGCCTATGGAGAACAGGTAGCCTTGCAATAGTGAAAAATTAAAATGGCTGTAATTCACTATTAGGACATGCAACACACATCAGGGCTTGTCCTACCTTATACTTACAATGCACCCTGCCCTTGGGTCTACCATAGGGGTGTCTGATATGAAGAAAAAGGGAAGGTTTAGGGACTGGCAAGTGGGTGCACTTGCCCAGTTAGCATGACAGTACCAGACTGCATGCAGGCTCTGCAATGGCAGACCTTAGATAGATTTTACAAGGCTGCGTCTGTGGGTGGCACAACCAGTGCTGCAGGCCCACCTGAAGCATTTGGATTTACATGCCCTGGGCACACTCGGTGCACTATACTAGGGTCTGACAAGTAAACCAAACAAGCCAATCATGGAAACCTAAATTCAGACATTAATTTACTATAGGGAGAGCATATGCACTTTAGCACTGATCAGCAGTGGTAAAGTGCCCAGAGTCATAAAATAGCCAACAACAGGTCAGAAGAAATATAGGAGGAAGGCAAAAAGATGAGGGATGATCCTGCAAAAAGGGACAGTCCAACACTGAGCATGATGTGTCAGAAAGCCAATCTGGATGTGTTTTTCTGCCCAATGTAGCACAGAGGCAGTTTATATAATAAAAGCAACGTTCCATTCACACTGTGTCAAAGGTGCGGAGCTGATGCAATGGTTGGTCTGAAGCCTTAACCCTGTCTCCAAACAGACAGCCAAACACAAGGGCATTGCCTCCTATGGCCCTAGCCTTGGACAGAGAATACAAGCAAAATGATAATAGGTTCTGACTAAGAAATATGCTGCAAATAAAATAGCTTCTCAGTACATTATCATGTAAGTGTAAAACATGCAGAAAGGCACAATTAGAAAAATATGTCAAGCTAAAATTGAGACATCACAGGCCCTGTTGTGCATTACAACATTGCCATACAGTGATTTGTGCTGCATACAAATTGCAGATAAATAATTTGTCACCAGAGTTGATCTTTTTAAATTTTCCTAGATTGGCCATATTTTTTTCCTTTTTCCAAATTTGATTCTTGCCTCACATTTTTTGTACCTATGACTCTTGCCTTCGAAAATGGAGTTAAATATCAACACTATTGAGGTCTGCAGCATGGCTGAGCTGAGGAAATTGTGCAGCAAGAGCGGACTAAAACTCCCTAAGAGTTATCCATAAAGCTTTGGTTCCAGGCCCTTAGACCCTTGGAAGATCCACGGAATGCAAGCTGCAGCAACGGAGGTCGATGATGAGTAGGATGCACTGTATAAGGAGGAGGAAATCAAGGCTGGTGAGGACTACATTACAACAGCTCTAGGGCATGAGTAGGCTTTCCTGTTTTCAGTTTCTATTTTTGGTAAATTCTGGTGGTGTTTTTTCAGTGTTTTCCAGTGATTTTAATACCTCAAAAAAACAGTGCTTTTCAGTGGTTACTCGTTTTTGCGCCGTAAAAACAACTGAAACAGTGTTTTACCGGTGTTTATGGAACGCTTTGCTTTTATTATTGCTTGTTTCTCAAAGGCATTTAGTGCAACCATCTATGCTACACATAGTCAAGGAATCCCTCACAGAGGCCCTACAGAAGGTGCTTAACCACCAATTCAGAGGCACACACACCCACCCAGAGCCACACACACACACACTCAGAGCCACACACACCCACCCAGAGCCACACACACCCGCCCAGAGCCACACACCCACACCCAGAGCCGCAAACACACACCCAGAGCCACACACACACATCCAGAGCCACACACACACACCCAGAGCCACATACACACAGAGCCAGAGCCACATACACACACAGGAGAGTAAGCACAGCGAGGGGGCAGGGAAGCAAGCACAGCGAGGGAGCAGGGAGGCAAGCACAGCGAGGGGGCAGGGAAGCAAGCACAGCCAGGGGGCAGGGAAGCAAGCACAGCCAGGGGGCAGGGAAGCAAGCACAGCCAGGGGGCAGGGAAGCAAGCACAGCCAGGGGGCAGGGAAGCAGGCACAGCCAGGGGGCAGGGAAGCAAGCACAGTGAGGGGGCAGGGAAGCAAGCACATCCAGGGGGCTGTGCCCGGACTGACCTGTGTGCGTCCTCAAATGAGCCTTCAGGTGTGAGGACTTGCCGTACACTTTGCCACAGCCTGGGTTGGGGCACTTGTGCTTCTTCTGGGGCATCTCCAGGTCCCTCCGGTCCTTTCTATGCTTGGTGTTGAGTCCTTCTGGGTGCCCTGCGCCGGTCACGGGGAGGTTGCATCTGTCCGCCGGGCTCCACTCCCCCCGCCGGGCCGGCGCTGTGCTGGTTCAGGTCTGCCAGGCCACGTCCAGCAGGGAGGCAGTGTCCCCAGCAGCCTCTCTCGAGGGCAGGGCGAAGGGATTCCCAGGTCTGGGCACTGAGGGCGGCGGGAGGATAACTCTGGGGAGGGCGTGCATTGGCGCTGCTGATGTGAATTTATTTGTGCCCAACTCAGTGCTCCAAGGGGAGAGTGAGCCTGCACCTCCGTGACCTTGCGGGAGGCATATCGGTGCTCCGAAATGCCCACACGGCAGAAAGAAGACAAGACCTGCAGACGATAAAGGGATTAGACATGGGGGCGGCTACGGAGGGGGCGACGGAAGCTTCACGGAGGAAGTGGGGGGGGCAAAGGACCGGGAGAGGAGAGTAGGGCGCGGAGCCGTGCTGGTGGGGAAGGTGTATCTTCCCAGGTCTGGGAACTGAGGGAGGCGGGGGGATAACTTTGGGGAGGGCAAGCATCGGCGCAGGGGGGATTGGCGCTGCAGGAGTCCTGGTCAGTCGGTTTCAAAGGAGGCACCCCTTTGCCAATCACGGTGTCGGGGAACGAAGGCAGGACTTCCCCCCCCCCTCTACAAAAAACATTCAATGGGGTGAATAAGAATTTTCGATGTTAAATTTTGACCTCTGGGCTACTGCGCACTATGCTGATTCTCAAACAAATCCTCAATTCCATACACTATTTAATTTAGTGCATTTACAATCTACGCTGTGGGCACAGCATGGAGGCACACATTATATGAAATACCTTTGACTTGCTGCGGAGTGCAGGCAATTATCGAAGGACTGTCTACAATGACTGCTTTTAAGTCTGCACCAAAATCTTGGTGTCTCTGCATTGTGTAAGAACAGTTCTATTCACAACATTCAGACTAGCCCTGGCATGAGATATCCAGGTCAGACAGTTTTCTTAAAATCTTGCCATCTATTTGGTTCAACAGGGCATCTAGCCATGAGGTAACATTTACTAAACATGTATAGTGCATCACAAGTACTACCTTAACAGGAAGGCAACATTCACAAAACTGGATGACATCAATAAGGAAGCTGTGATGGAAATCTAAGAAGCTGTTTAAGCTGGGCCTAGCTATGCCTTTACTAGCGATTATTCATTGTATTCCAGTTTCTTTGGCTGCAACGAGTCCTAGAGTGTATTGCACACTCTATAGAAGTCGCACAAATATGAAGCATCACACGTAGATTTTTAAAAATCTTCTGGAGTAGCTATACATTGTTCACTTTCCACATTAGAGCTGCTGCCTGTGCAAGTTCACACTCTTAAAGGTGTTCTATGAAAAACTTTCACAAAGCTTCTGTAGATTTTTCACAGTAGAGAAAAAAGAGATGGAATTGCTCCTTGCAGGCATTTCCATGAATAATTTATGGCAGCTGCATAGTGCTACAGAGAACACCTGGAATTCACGACGTGTGCTGTATAAATGACTCATGGTCAGAGAGGTCCAACTGGAAATACTCACAGACAGCAGTGCTTTAAGGTCCAGATCTACCCAACATGAGCCGTGGGGGGCACCAGGCAGCCAGACAAAAATGCTATTTTAATTCAGCTAACATCACTGTAGTGCCTAGACACTCCAGGGAAGTAGAGCGCTCTATAAATTTAATTTTCATTTAATTTACTAATTAAGGTCTCATTTGGGGTATTGTGCCCAGTTCCACTACTGAAAATGCACACATAGGCCCAGGTCGATACCACAGAAAGCAGGAACCTAAAGAGTCAACACCTCAGCGTTGTGTAATTTCCTAATACCAAGTATTATGTCGAGTTTTAGAGACGTCACTCACAGGAGTGCTGTGCCCAGTTCTGAAGACCACACACGCAACCACTTCTGAGGCATCTCCTGCTGTTTTGTGACATTCTTGTACGCCCTACATGGGGTACTGCGCCAAGTTCTCTAAACTTAACCTGAAATACGGAGCCGAGTTCTGCAGTCCACACTCCCATGCACAGAGCCATCGATATATTGACACCAAATAAAGTTGAGCAAATGCCCTAATAGACGTTTTCCAATGTAAACAGATGTACGCTGAAGAAACCCGGGTCTGTGTGAGATACAAAAGATACTCTCATTCTTAAGAAAATAAAATCAAAAAGAAGGCTCTTTCGGCAGTTTGACGCTGGAAGGGGTGGGCCGACATTACAATTACATACATTCTCACAAGGAGAGTGAAAACATACATCCCAGATGGAACGATGGAGGCAAATAGTAAATGAATTAAAAATAAAAGCCTCGGGTAGAGAGAAGCAACCCTACACTGAACGGCAGGGTAAAGGACGCCACGTACAGTATGCGTGTTGAGAAATGACTTGAATTTAAAGTCTCTCTATGGACCTGCCACTGGCCTAAGATGAGAACTAGCTCAGGGTTCCTATGCACCGTCCACAGATCACGGTGCAGCCCCGAGTGTGAAATTCCGCACAAAACTGAACCCGCGCCGGTTCCGTCTGGGCACACCCGGGGCATGCGGCCAAGCGCTTTAGCACACGCCCTGCCTGTCTTGTCTCACTGCTTGCACAGCAGTTGTGAATTTCACACAGAACCTCCAGCTCTGTCATCAGGGCTTCCAAACTGTGATTTCCTTATTCTGAAACTTCCTCCCCCCAGAACCAGGACCCCAACGCCAACCACACTCACAAACACAGCTGCTTTCCATCTCGCCCCTCCACCTAAACACGTTGTTGAGTGCCAGTATTCATAAGACCACCTGCCTTGTTAAGTAAACGGTCTTGTGAAAGACCTGCGAGGTACTCGGGTGCGGCCGCAGTAGGACAGACGGCATACAACAACAGCTCCCCTCCCCCATGTGAACCAGGCAGGGGGCCTGGTGTTGCTCTGGCCCTCGGGCCTTTCACACCTCGGCTCTCCTGACACCTCCGCGCCAGGCCACCAAAGGCAGGCCAATAGTTTCTAATCCTTTGGCTCCATCAAGTGGCCAAAAGGCGCAACAACTCTGAAAACTCAGTGACACTCGGTTTAAACCAGGTCTGCTGATTTTCATCCTGTGGGGTATTATCGTGCAGAGTCGGTTTAAACCGAATTCCGAACTGCCTAGGCATGAGTGAGAGGACATTATTTCTCCCTTGGCCTCAGAACCAGAAAAGGGTAGGAGACCCACAGGAGTGAGGTCCCCTACTGGGCCCAGCACAGGAAGCAGTACGTGTTCCCTAGCCCTGCTCCTAAGGAACTTAAGGACAGGAATTCTGAGGAAGAGTGCTAGCTACAGCTTAAACTGGCTGTACAAGTAGTGAGCTCAAAGGCGACAACAGTCCTAATCCTGAAGGAGAAACATCTAGCACTGAAGGAAAAAAACGGTTGTGCGCCCATGAACTGAGTCTCAATGAGCTGGACCTGAAGCTGAAAAAAGCCTCAGAATCCAACAAAAATTGTGGCATCATTATCCCAGTGTCCACTGGAAAGGTAAGGGACCACATACCACCAGACCTGGTGCCCAATTATATGGTGGGGAATTAGATGGTTTTCTGCATATGAAGTAACCCTGAGGATACAGAAGGTCCCAGTGAGTATGGAGTATGGCCTATGGAAACACATGCCTATATCAGGGAGAGACACACTTCTCACACTTGATGTGGGTGACCAGACAGAATATGTCCTCATGAAATCCATACTTATTGATAAGTTGGGCTGCCCCTTAAGCGGTACCGCCAAAGATTAAGGGATAGTCACAAGCTCCCTAGCCAGTACTGAATGGATTTCATGAACTACTTTTCCAAGGCATTGGTTGGTTGGATGAAGGGTAGTAAGGTAAATATTGCTTAAGGCCTGTACAATTTAGTTGCAAAAGAGCATATTTTTCCAGAGGTGGGCCAACACATGGTTGAGTGCAAGCCTAATGACTCCAGGGAGCTTGCAAAGGAGGCAGACCTCTGGGCGAATACCAAAGTGTCTGAGAAGTAACTTTGGAGTTATCCTAAGGAGGGTGGCTTAGGGTCTCCCCAACAGAGTGAGTTTTCATACCCCTCCTAAGAATGGTGGGGAGGTACTGGTGGGCAGAGGCCCAGGGCACCACATTCCCAACCCCAGTGCTTTGATCACTCCTAGTTGGGGCACAGACAAGGAGGCCTGCTTGCACCAAGAACAGACCCACTGGCGGGGGCTCTACAGGAGACTCCCACATGGACTTAGGGGAAGGTGGTCAAACATGCTCCCTTAATTGGGAATTAAACTCAGAGAGTAAACTGGTGATCTCTGAGGGACACCAGCACCAGATGGGCCATGATAGAGGAAAGGCTGGTTTTCCCAAAGCAGCACACCGCCCAGGTGTTTAGGATAACTCAGGTCCAGGGGAATGCCCTTGCTTGCCCATTGGCCCTGGTATGCCTGGAGTGGGATTGGAAAGTGACCCGGAGAAGGTTCATAGTTAGTCTGCTGGAAGTCCATAGACTGCCTTCTGGGGAATGTGTTGCTTCTGGTGATAGAAGAGTTACGAAGGGTGGCCACCCAGGCCCCCCTGACAGCTCAGACATCTCTGTATAAAACTCCCAAACAGAGGGTACAGATGCTAAGATGGAGGGGCGGGGGAAGACTCACTCCTGACTCCTGCTCAGACTCAGAGTACAGCCCATTGCCTGAGAGAGCAGTCTTTGAAGAATTATGAATGAAGGGTGCCTAACACCTGGGTTGTTGCCCCACACTTAGAGAAACCTCAGAAGTCAGAGAACTCAGGCAGGACTGGGACCTAGCTCTAGACACTGACAGCTGTCAGTAGCCTCTGTTGGTTCCTGTGCTTATGGGCAGAGTTTTCTTTGGTTTGGGAACAGAAGACTGATTTAAGGGGTGGAATGGGCCACATCACTTTGCTGACCATGGTGGTGCTGTCTGCCTACTTGGATGCATCTTTGAGTAAATTAAGGTTAGGTATTGCACAGATGGGGTCCACAGGTAAGGTGAAGGGTTTCCCATGGGTCCATTCAGTAAGGACAGAGGGATCTAACTGCATTCAGACAGGCAGAAAACTGGCAAGTGCCTCTGCAGTAGAGACTATTGTATATGTTTAATCAACTAAGCAGGGAAGTCCATCAAGGTATTGAGTAGTGGCCCACTGCTTCATGCTGGGGGGGAGGGGGGGGGGGGGGGATCATGTTGGACCCGGCCATCTTTGCAGGGTCACCCCCAGCCATTTTGCTTTTTTACCTTCCACTTTTTGCTGAATTTGTTTTCGTTGGCCTTAGGACTCTGAGAACGTTACCAATGACAATGATAACCAGGGATTAAGTACTTCTGTTCTCTACATTAAACATGGCTTAATTGGCTTATACCCAATTGATTTTTTTTTTATTTACATATTTTTTCATTTTTTATAACTTTATTCACATTTCAAGAGAGCCATACATTTAGTTACATTCCAGTACAGGGGGTTTGGCATTATTCACTTACGACAGCATGATTGCATAACAGCAAACTACACAGTGACCCATGTGTTCGATTAGAAGATATGACTGGGGTTTGGAGATATGAACGCGCCAATCAGTGTCACACCTCCAAGGTACTATTTTTTCTTCCGGCAAGATCTCTTTTTGCTTTGTGTTGTGAGTTTGCGATGTGGGGCAGCGCTTGAGTCAGCATTGTCTAGTTGACGAAGGTATGTTACTAGTGGGCCCCAAAAGATGTATGGGTGACTTACTGGGGACATGAGGCTCCAGTACGTGGTCAGGTGGGTCTGACAGGGAGCCGCATGAGCGAACCAAGCTTTGGCGGTTGGAGCTGGTCTGCGGCTCCAATGAATTGCTACCCTGCGCTTAGCCGTCAGCAATAATATTACCACCAATTGTCGGTTTGCGTCCGGGAGTTCTTGACATGAACCAATAGACACATGGGCGAAGATGGTGTTATGGAGTCGGATATGATGGCGCTTATGGTCTCACAGGCTGCCTGCCAGTATCTCGCTACACACTGGCATGTCCAGGCTAAATGTATGAACATGGCTTCTTATGTCAGTGGCTAAGCCTATCTTATGGAGGGCCTTTGGGGTGCGGTATTACCTGTGTAGGTATCTGAAATGTATCAGGCACAATCTGTAGTTTGGGGAGTGTCGGTCCATCTGATTACAGCAGTATTGCCACTGATCCATCAGCAAATCTGTGGCGGTGTCCGCCTCCCAGGCCTGGCGAGCCCGCTCAGTATCCAGTGGGGAAGCTGCTAGCGTTAATGAGTAGAGTCTGGTTATGAGTTTGCACAGTGACGCAGTTGTATGCATATATTCAAGCGCCGCGTTAGCCGGTGGGGAGTCCGGTGACGAGCTGTTTGTGTTTCTGCAGGTCGCTCTAATTTGATAGTATAATAGAGTGTCCAGGGGGGTAATTTTGTGCGTGTCTGTATTGGTAAAGGAGGAATAAATTGTCCATGCACGTAGCTGTCGACATATGTATGCATGCCCTTTGTTGTGCAGTGGGGGGAAGGAGTTCTCTGGCTGGGCCATAGATGGTGCATATAAGGTGTTGAAACCTGTCCACCTGCGGATACCTTTCCTCACCCAGCGCACACATTTCACCCTAATGACTTCCTCCCTGGGTGCTTTGTACGGTTGGAAAAGTACCATTGTTAGTGGCCAAGGAGAGATCTGATCCTCTTCTACTGCCAGATGGGGTTAAAATGGCGTTGGGTGCAGCCAAAAATTTAGGAAGCTTGCCTGGGTACAGAGTGCGTATCATTTTAAATCTGAGGCTTCCATGCCGCGTGTGAAGGGTAGAGTGTGGGTTTCATAGGTAATCCTCGGCTTTTGGCCCGCCCATGTCAGCGCTATCATGGCAGGACGCAGACTTTTAAAGAACTGTTCTGTGAGGGGAAGTAGGACATTAAGGAATAAGTACAAAAACGTTGGCAAGACTACAATCTTGGCTATTGTGATGCATCAAGCCATTGAAAGTGGGAGCTTGTGCCATACCTGGATTCTAGTTTCAAGCCACTCTACTGCGTGTCCCTAACTTCCAGAGTTCTTCCAGGTCTCTGCTTAACCATACACCCAGATATTTAGTTGGCTCAGGTGCCCCTTTTAGTGGGTACTCTGTTTGGTAAGGGTGCATTGCTTCGGTGAGAGGAAATAGTATGGATTTGTTCCAATTGATCTGCACACCCGAGTGACCACCAAAACAGATCACCTCTCTCATCATGGGTTCTAGGTTTTTTAGTGGTTCATATATATAGCGTAATGTCATTGGCATACATAGAGAATACTAGGCCCCTGGCAGTAAAACCAATGCCCACACTGTGTGGTGCTGGCGTAGCCGAGCCACCATAATCTTCATTGTGATCGCAAAGCAGTGGGGAAAGTAGGCATCCTTGTTGGGTGCCTCGTGCGATTGTGATGGGTTCGATGATTTGCCCATTTATTTTCATGCGTACCAAAGTTAGGGTGTAGAGCATGCTGATTTTGTGAATTCAACTAGAGCTGAAACCCAGACGGCCAAGGAGCGAGAAGAGGAAGAGCAACTCTAGAGAATCAAATGCCTTGGTGGCATCTAGTAGGACCGCTACTGCTGGCAGGGATGGCTGAATTTGATGCATAACCGGGAAGATTGTGTGCAGATTATGTGATATGGCTCTTCAGGGTGGCTATAGGCCTATTTCACTGTTGCCTATCTTCTCCAAAATCTTGGAGAGACACATTATTTAACTCTCAATTATCACATTTAGTGAGAGTGTGGGATACCTGCATCCATCTCAATCTGGGTTCAGGGCCCACTACTCCACAGAAACCACTCTTTTGGGAGTTACCGAGAATTTAAGACACAGTGTTGATCGCGGGGAGACATCAGCGCTTATCCTTTTGGATCTAAGCGCAGCTTTCGATACTGTGTCTCATTCCATTCTTCTCTCATCCCTTCAATCTCTGGGAGTTAGGGGTTCGGCCCTTACTTGGATAGCTTCTTTTCTCAGAGGACGTACCTTCCAGGTTTTCTCGGCTAAAGCATCATCAAAGATTTGTGCATCGGCGTACGGCGTGCCCCAGGGGTCTATCCTTAGTCCATTACTTTTTAACATCTATATTAGACCCCTGGCCACTATTGTGGAAGGAGCTGGCCTAACGTTATTCTCGTACGCCGATGACACACAGATTATTTTCACTCTATCTGGTGGGGATGGCAGTAATGCCTCGGCTCTTAAACTGGGGCTGTCTCGGGTGGCTGATTGGATGAAGGCAAACTTCTTGAGTCTGAACGGTGATAAGACCGAGATTGTAATCCTGGGCATTGATAAAGATCTCTGGGGCCCACAACATTGGCCCGAAAGTATGGGTCTTACTCCCAAGCCTGTGGCTCAGGTGCGCAACGTCGGTTTCCTAATTGATGACAAGCTTACGATGCGCCAACAGGCTGTCAAAGTGGCTGCCATCTGTTTTGCCACTCTCAAATGGCTCCAAAAAATCCTGTGGATGCTTCCGATCAACACCCAAAGGACAGTGGTCCAGGCTTTGATAACATCACGCCTGGACTACGGGAATGTCCTGAACCTTGGCGCTGATCTGACTATGCTGAGAAAACTTCAGGTAGCTCAAAATGCGGCGCAAGGCTGCTACGTAATGTTCCCAGGAGAGTATCAGCACTCCCCGCCCTTCGCGATTTGCACTGGCTAGAAATCAAAAATAGAATTAAGTTTAAGGCCTTGTGTTATATTTTCAAGATTAAACAAGGCTCTGCCCCCAAATACCTACAAAATCTTATTCATGCCTATACTCCTAGCCGTACTCTTAGATCTGCAGGTAAGGGAGACTTTGTCGTTCCTAGATTTAGGCTGGTGAAGATGGGCGGCCGCTCCTTTTCGCATCTGGCCACTAAAACGTGGAACACCTTGCCTGTGAGTCTGAAGTTGGAAACTAACTTTGTTAAGTTCCGTAAGGAACTAAAAACTTGGCTTTTTCAGCAATAGGTTATCTTCTGTTTTCTTTGAACAGCCATCTCTCCTCTAAGTCTTGTAGTTTTTCTTCTTCAATCTTTCCCTTGGCGCCGGGAAACCCACTGCGGGTAGCTGTGCGCCTTACAAGTTTAAATAAATAAATAAAATAAATAAGGGTATGAAGCCCGATTTATCAGGGCATATATTTAAGGAAATGAGCGGCGGAAGCTGATTCGCAAGCAGTTTCGCATATATTTTATTATCAATTTTGATTAATAAGTGGGGGCGATAAGAGTCACAAAGCTTGGGTGCCATGTCCGGCTTCAATTTGATTGTGATTAATCCTTCTGGAAGGGAAGGCACAGGTGACCGATCCATCTAGGCCTGGGGCTTTATCACCAGGCAGGTCAGCAATAACCTGCACAATTTTTTCCATTGAAAACAGAGCATCAAGATATTCTCTGTGGCCTGGAGCGAGCCATCGCAACTCGATTGAGTCAAAATATTGTTGTATATGTTCTGACTACTGGTCACCTCAGCCGTGTAAAGTTGAGAGTAGAAGAAGAATATTACAGTAGTTATCTCTACTGGGGATGTGACTGCACACCGTGTCATCTAGCAGCTCTGTCACATATGAGGATGCGCATGGCCTCCTCAGCAAGCCCACCAACGTTCTACCAGGTCAGTCACCCTCACCGTAAATTGTCAAGCCCGCATTTCATGGCCTAAATAGTTCACTTCCCTCTCCACCTCAGATTGGAATTCTGTCATTTTGGTTCTGATCTACACTAATGTAGCAGTTGTGGGGTCATTATTATATGTTTGATCTAGTGCTTTGATTTCCGTTTCCAATCTTCGCAGGGTCCCTCTAGTTGTTCGTAATACCCCAGAATGCTTAGCAATTTACACACCTCGGAAAACTACTTTGAAAGTTTTGAATATTGTTGATGGTGAGTTGAGCAAGCCAGTATTTAATTCAAGCCATATCTCTCAGCGAAGGGGTGGGGTGGCGCCACAAGAGCATGAGTGTCAAGGTCTGGGGGGGGACTTGGAGGACCAGATGCACAAGGGAATGATCAGATGAGGTGTGCGCTAAGTGCTCGACAGAGAAGATCCAATTGGCTACGTCCCTGGAGACAAGCCACAGATCTATGTGGGACCAGGAGTTGTGTGTGGTGAAAACGCAAGTGCCCTCATGTCTACTGGGGTGTGAACATTGCCCCACATCTAGTAGTGATTTGTCAGTTATGAGCGAGTTTAATGTCACTGCGACAAGTGGTTGCTGTAGTCTAGTACTAGAGTGAACTGGAGTGCTCTGTAGGGCAATGTTAAAATCTCCGCCCAATATTATAAGGCAGGGGCCATGCAAAGCTATTAGCTGCCACACTTGAAGTTAAAAGCCTGGGTCATCTGAATTGGACCCATATACTGCAGCCATGAGTAATAAATGGGAATACAAGGTGCCCACCAGCACAAAATACCTTCCTTTGTGGTCAATGTGAATGTGGGCATTGTGACATGGAAACCCCTTTTTGAGTGAGATCATGACCCCTCTAGCGTAGTTGGACTGGATGGATGAATATGAGCTACCCCACCAGCGAGCGCGGAGTCTAGCAGTGTGGTGGAGAAGAGGCATACATCTATATTGTGTGTTGTAAGCAAGTATGAGATGGGATTTGCAATGATCAATGATACCTCTGACATTCCATGTTAAGAATGTCACATTATCATAGGTCAGAATTACGCTGTGTGTGCTGTCACGTGCCTTGGTATCGCAGTTAAAAATGGAAATATGATGGGCCATTTGGAATGGTGATGTAGCCTCGTAATGCAATAGTTAGTGATTTCTAAGGTGTGCATAAAAAATAAAACAATATCACACAGAGGTAGAGAGTCAGATTGCCAACATTTTACTCTTTCCTCCATGTCCTCCCCCTTCCACTCCAATCCACCAATCAGGTTAACATATAGTCCCCCCAACCCAAACATCCCCAACTTAAAACACAGTGAGTATTCAAGGGAGTTATCCGGTTGGGAAACATGGAGTCGCAGGCATACTCCCCTGCCTCAAGGACAGGGTGGCAGATTGTTGCAGTGTCTTTGGAAGTATCATAAGGCAGCATAACACATTGTGTCCAGACATTTATAGTGAATCAAAGCTCTGCCGCATTCAAGTGATTTGGTAACATGTTGGTACAGTATGGTATGATAGTTTAAGTTAGTTCTAGCAGCGGCCCTCCCTGTAAATCTCAGTCATTGTCACTGGTACGGCCTTCCTCTGATGCTGCAGGTGAGGTACTTGAATACACCGAGGTTTTGCGTAGTTGCTTTGCATATGCCATGGCCGCCTTCGCATCAGTGAAGTAGCGCCGTTTGCCTTCCATGTCCTTATGTATTTTAGCTGGGTACATGAGTGCACATGGTATTTTAGGCTGCTGAAGGGTTTGTTTGGCTGGCAGGAAATTGTGTCTTGCTGCCTGCACCGCCATAGTGAAGTCAGGGTACAACAAGAGAGTGTTTCCTTGATGTCTGACTTCTCCCATCTCTCTGGCTTTGTGCAGGATTGCATCACAGTCACAATAGTTCCGTAAGTGGGCAATGATTGACCTTGCGGGGGTAGCGAGGGGTGGCCGTGGACCCAGCGAGCAATGTTCCCCTTCAACAATGAAGACCTCAATAAGGGCCGCCCAGAACAGCTCACAGAGTAAGATTTCCAGAATTTCTTCCATCTTGGATATGGCAGTAGATTCGGAGACTCCAGTAATTCCGAGAATATTTTTCTGGGAGCAAGATTCGGATGAGTTTCAATACCTTGTCCATTTTTAGCATCCTCTGTCGATCCTCAGATCTGGTGTCATCAGCATCCAAAACACTAGTCTCCAGGTGCACAAACTGAGTGTCATGTGAGTCCACACACTGTTTTATCTGATCAATTCGGGATGTCAGATGGTCTATTTTAGTATCTATCACTTTTAAGCTGGACTTAACCACAAGAAGAAGAAAGCAAATGTCATCATCTTTCACCCTACTGTTTTCAGTTTGTGTAGCTTGTTCTCTGGCCTCTTGTGGTGGTTCCTGATATCTCCTGGTGCACCTGTTTTCAAAGGTGAGCTTGGGCTGTTTAATGTCTGTCTTTCTCATCATTGCAATATAAGCTTCGGAAAGTTGATAACCGGGGAACCCAGGGGGGTGTCGCAATTCGTGGGGTCCAACAGGCTGCTGATGGTACATACGCTCAGTTCTCGTTACTGGATATCTTTGATAACCTGGCCTGCTGCCAATTGTCAACTGTTCTCCCCGCTTGATGTCAGGTATGTTGTGTAATAGCTAGCCCAAGGGAGGTGAATTAAAAAAGACGGTGTTTATTGATGCTTGCAGGTGCAGTTTGTGGAGTGTTCAGATCAGTAATCAGTCCTAGCCAATGCATTCCCAGTCCCGCTCCTTTCCTTAGGTTCTCATCTCATGCGCACACCATAGAAAATGCCCTCCAGTGAATCTGATGGTCCACGACTAGGCCACACTATAATGCCTGGTGGTCGCTCGCAGAGACGGGCCAGTGTCCCTCATGTTCATGCTCCAGGGGTGAGTGGAGGTAGTTTAAGGCCGTCGTTATGATTATGGCTGCGGTACGGCATGGTTATACTGTGTGGTTTAAGGCTGTGGCCCGGACAAGCCTCATCCAAATCTTTGCACAGCAGTGCACATGCTCTGCCCAGGCAACCTAGGGGCCGAGGGCCACAGTGTCCAGTGAGCACTTCCGCCGATGGATAGCAGCCATCCCCCCATTCCAGCTCCCTACTTCATGAGTGTTTCTGCAGTGCTCTGCGTGAGGCGCCTCGCTGCACAGTATTTTCAGGGGGAGGCCCAGCAACTCACCACCAACAGGATTTGCATTTTCAAAGCTGCTCAGAGTTACTTCCAGTCAGCCCGGTTGATCTTCTCGGACCTTGCCAGCCCATCTACCCTGACTGGAGCTCCTCACAAGTTCAGCAGTGTGGCCTCACGCTCATAGTACAATCTCATCCGCTCATTGGGTGACGCATGGAGTGGCCTGTTGCGGCCTGCACAGTCAGTTGGCGAATCTTACAGCATAGTCCCTCTTAGTATTGGTCTGGATGTGTGCTGTTCTTCCCGGATTATGTTGAATCTTTCACTTAGCCGGCAGCGTTCAGTCAAGGTGCAGCCATATTGCCACCAGCAAGACCACGCCCCCACCCAATTGACACATTTAATTTGCTTGTAAGTCCCTTTTTAGAATGGTATACCATATATCCAGAGTTTGTAGACTAAATCCTAGAGTGTAACTAGGTAGCAATGTAAATCACGTCCCAGAACTGACACTGCAGCCTGAATGTAGTTTTCAACTGCCATGACGACTTTTAAAGCCTTAAACTCCCCTTTTCTTACATATAGGTCACCCCTAAGGTAGGCCCTAAGTATCCCATATGGCACAGTGAGGCATTTAAAAGGTTGGACATGTACTTTTAAGTGTTGCATATCTTACATTTGTTTTATACTACAGTGAGGCCTACCCCTCCCATAGGACACCATTGGGGTTTTCTTATTACATTTAATCAATTGTAATTTCCATTTATTTTGCCATGTTTGTCTCTTTTGAATTGTCATGAAAATCCCTCTTAAATGGCAAAATTGGGTTTTTAGTTAAATATTTTCAAATGTCACTTTTTGAAACTATAAATTTTTCTGACCTTGTCCTTTTTGTGCCCTCTATGTCTTGGACCACATGACTGGGTGTAGCTGACAGTTCGACTTTGTGAATTCCTCCTAAACGATCACACAATAGGAGGTATTAGGTGTGCCATCTGTTAGCAGGATGAGGAGGCGCGGAGCTCTGTAAAGCCCCACTTGTAACTGAATAGGTTGTGCTCTGTCTACACACAAAGGCCTAATAACCTCAAATTGTCACTGTAGACAGCATGGAGCTAGGGCAGGAGAATCAGGAAATTCCAAGCACTTCAAAGAACAATTCTAGAAGCGTGTCCCACCTTCCAGATGAAAGGCACTAAGGTATAAAAAGAGTACGTTCAGAACCACTATTCAGTTCACTCCTGGACTTGCAGAAGGATTCTCAGCGAGTCTGTGCTGCTGCTGTGACCTGCTGTGCACTCTACAATACTGCTTTGCTGTACCTGGAAGGACTGCTATGCTGCCTGGAGGCTGCCTTGAATCCCAGAGCCTAGCCCTACTGTGGAGCCCTCTTCACCTAAACATAGGACCAGCAGAGTGACTCCAAGGACTAGTTTGCCCGCCTCCTGTTCAAACCCACAGGGTCATAGAAGGCTCACTCCTGAATCCAGCCTGAGCAAGTTCTGAACCCCCAAGATGTGTCCCAGCAGTCCTTTAACTTTAATTGTGGTGCCAAAGGTGCCCAGATGGCCAAATCCTAACACTGAGGACTTAGAACATTTTTGGCCTACAATTGCTCTGGGAGCCAGGAGGAGACTGGGACGGACATAACATAACATAACATAACATAACATAACATAACATAACATAACATAACATAACATAACATAACATAACATAACATAATATAACATAACTTAACATAACATAACATGTATTTGTAAAGCGCACATTCACCACTACAGGTATCTTGGTGCTGAATAACAGATGTTTGTCGTTACCCAACTCAATGGTACTCATTTTATCGGCCTCACATGGATGAAAGACTGTGTGGACCCGCCAGGATCCTGCTCGTCTATCTGTTATGGTGCTTTGCCAGTCAGATTGACTTTGCAGCTTCTCCTACTACGTTCTTCTCTGCAGCAGAAATCAGTTTCAGCGGTCCTTCGGCAAAGGGGTATTATGCCTTGTGGAACTGTATTCGGCTATAGTTCTCGTTCTGCTGGAGATTTTCTAATTCCATACCAGAGACTGAGTCTGAACTTAGATATCTTAACCACAACTTTAACCTAAAGCTTTCCAAAGATGATGCTCACTGCTCGGACACCCCCAGCAGCCTTGCCCTAGTGAACTATCAATCAATTAATCAATCAAGCAGGATGTATAAGTGTGGCCATCACTTATGAGGGTATCCAGGCACTGAGGGATTTGCTGCTTCAGGTGGGTTCTGTTGAACAGCTAGGTCAGTCAGTCAGTCATTAAAACTTTATTTGAGTTATTACAACCATAAAAGTATACACTATACATTTATAAACTTTATAAAAACACGAGTTAAAATTTATAAAATTGCAATTCAGTCATTTGCCGGAGGATAACCCTGGCAACATTATTTCTAACAGTATCCTCCTGAGATGTTAAAAACACATGAGAAAACATATCTGACTAGACCTTCCAAACATAATACATACATGAGAGTACAGTCTCGATAACATATGCCTATAACTCTGTATTCTGGAACAGCTAGGTCTTGATTCCCTTCTGGGACTCTAGGAGAAAGGCGGAGGTCCAAAGATGTTGGGGGAGGTAGTTCCTGGAATTAGCCATGAGGTAGTAGAAGGAGCATCCTCCACTTTTGCTTCGGTGGATGCAGAGTGTGTGCACAACGGAGAGGGAGGCAGAGCACAGGTGTCTAGATAGTTTGTGAAAGTTCAGGTGGTGGATGAGGTATGCCGGTCCATGGTTGTGCAGGGCTTTGTAGGTGTGAATGAACAAATTGAATTGACACCTCTTCTGTACAGGGAGCCAGTTAAGTTTGTTGAGATGAGGGGTAATGTGGGTCCATTTGGGAAGGCCAAGGATGTGTCTTGTGGCTATGTTCTGTATGGTTTGCAGTCTGTTCAGGAGGTGAGTGATGATTCCTGTGTAGATTGTGTTGCGGTGGGACAGAAAGCTAGTGACTAGGGCTTGAGTGATGGTTTATCTGGTGTTGACAGAAAGCCATTTATAGATTTTTCAGAGCATGCAAAGAGTGAGGAAGCAGACAGATTAGACTGCATTGATCTGGGTTTTGATGGTGAGTTTGCTGTCCAGGATAATGCCCAGGTTGCGAGCATGATCTGTCGGTGTAGGTTAAGGCCTTTTTCAGAGTACCACAAGAAGTCATTCCACAGGGAGGTGTTGTTTCTGAAGCTCAGCACTTCCGTTTTGTCTGGGATAAGTTTCAGGCAGTTGTTTTTCATCCAGTCGGCGGTGCTCATGATACATCTGCAGAAGTACTTTCTCAGGACCTTTTTCTCAGAAATCCTGAAGGTAAGTGCTGACCAGCCCCAATTTACTTCTTGTGTCCAAACTGCACTCCCATGCAGTCTATTTTGTAAAATATTTGTTGTTTGAGAGAGCAGGCACTACCATATTTGTCATTTTTTAGATATTTATTTTACTAATGTGTTGCTGTACTTCTTGGAGTTTGAATTCTTCACTGTGGGGCAGGCCCATGTGGGTGGGTATTGAAGGATAGGTGTGGCTCACTGGTTAGAGCAGGCAGACCCTGAAGCAGAGGTCAGACCCGGGACCAGGGTTCAATTCCCGACGTGGCAGGGTCTCGAGCTCAAATGTCCACGGACTCGATAATTCTCGCTTCGGTGCCTGACCTAATCATGGGTTCACACTCTGCAACTCTGGGCATTAAGCTTGCATAATCTTCACAACGGCCCCCTGCGGCGGGATGCCTGGCATTCACCTTGGGGATGCCCTGTAGGGGATATCTCACAGGGAAAAGCCAGGACGGGGTTCCAAGGCAAGTCCTTAGAGACCCCTGGGTGATAAGGCGCTATATAAATCCAATATACAATACAATACAATACAAAGGGCAATTGACATGTTTCAGTGGTGGAGGCCTTGGGAAATACAATAACCCTTCTCTTGTTTTTTTGGGAGCAGAATGTTGTTAATGTACCAATTTCTTTTATTTTTGGGAGACTTATGATCATTTGTACTAAAACTGTGGTCACAACATTTTTTCACAGTTTGCATACCAACGTTTTATGTAACAACTAAATTGTGTACCAGAATCAACTGTCTGATGAAAATCATTAGGCAAGTTGCAAGTTACGATTCCCTGTGATTGGCTGCATAAAGAGGAATGGAATGCAAGGAATAGTGGACCACATGCCTGTATTCGCATTTCAAGATTGAAAGCATTCCCCTTTTGAAGTAAATGGATAAGCTTTAAAAAAAAAGTTCTCACTTTTCAAAAACTGCAGTGAAAATTGGCAGGAGTCTCCTGGTGAATCCTGCACATTAATTACCAACCAAACTTAAAGAGGGTAGAAGTGTGTCAATGGTTTGTAACTGGAATACTAGCTATAGGAACCTACACAAGTTGTGTAAGTACCTTCTGTGTATGCATTTTTGTCTTTTTGTCCTGACGAAAGCTCTACAGACCCAGCTGGGCTCATAGAGCTGAAACATGCTGACGCATCCATATATATATAGATATATGGTAATCTGGTTGCCCGATTACATATATATCGAATTTTTTAACAACAGTGCCAACCTTTTCATTAAAAATTCTTTTTTGGCGACACACTGTTTTTATATTTTTCCCTTTCCTATTATTTCTGGACACTTCTACCTGGACCAGAGGTAGCCTCGGTGAGGCAGGCATACCGCATGTTATTTGACTACCCTATGAATATGCCATGACGCCTGACGGGACGGATAAAAGATACACCGCATCGACTAAATCAGGCTGTCTATGAGGGTTTTCAAAGACTAACCGAAGGTTTAGTAGATACCAGTGTCCATTCCCTTTTGATTAATTCAGTATCTAACTAGGGGAACTGAATGGACCTTGAATCCTCTTCCCTCCTTTTTGATAGAAGAAATATCCCATGGTTAGCTCATGTGAAGGCATCTTTTTTTTATTTAGGTAGGCCTGACATTTTTCTGAAACCAACTGCTCTCTCTGCCTTCGAGTTGGGGAGCATTAAAAGATTATGGGCCAGATGTAGGACACCAAATACCGGTCGGTAACGGCCGATTTCAGCCGTTACCGACCGGGATTTGGTGTTTGACATGTAGGAGCCTTTAAATTTACAGAATCGGTAAATTTACCGATTCGGTAAAGTTACCGATTCGGTAAAATACCGAATCGGTAAATTTACCGAATCGGTAAATCTATATGTGGGTGGCACTAAAAAGAGTGCCACAGACCCTTAAGAATTCGTTATTTACCACCAAATATTATTTGATGGTAAATAACAAATCCTGTGTACATGCACATCTGTGCATGTACACCTGTGTAAGCATGGGCGGAAAATCCGTTTCGCTCACGGATTTTGCAGATTTTTCGGTAAATTCGCAATCCGCGAGATTCGCGAATCTCCCGCAAAATCCGCAAATGCGCGAGCAGCGTATTTCATGGCTTGCTCGCACTGTTCGCGTGAGTTCGCGGCTTGCCAGTACAACTTCGCGCCCCGCGAATAAGCGCAAAATTGCAGAAATACGATCTTAGCAAAACTGAAACTACTTACCAGGTTCAAAAGTTCAGGCTCATCATTAGTAGCCATTTCCTGTAGTGCTTCCTGAGGGGCCCCTCCAGAGTTCAGTTGCCAGTTGCAACTATTATGTGACCCTGCTCTGAACCTCAGAATAGTTACACATATGCCACAAAGGTCCTGAATTACAGCTAAGGGAGACAAGCAGGAGCCAGGCTGGAGGTTCAAATCCATTAATCAGCCCCTAATTCATTATTGTCAGTTGGGGCAGGGCAGGTGTTGTAACTAATTTTGCAACAATGAAAGCACTTAGCAAGTGCAAAAGATCACTAATCAGGAAGCACTAAGGAAGCAGGTGCCAGCTAAAAAAATATTCTGTGACACATTAATCAGCCCCAAATTAATTCAGGTCACTTGAGGCAGGGAAGGTGTGCTTGCGTTGCCACAATAATGTACACTGACTGGACAACCAGAGGGTGCTGTGATGAAACAGAGGGTGGCATGGGTGGGCCAGAGGGTGGCATGAGTAGTCAGAGAGTGGCAGTGGTGACAGAGAGTGGCAGTGATGAAGAAGAGTGTCCCAAACAGGCTGGACACGTAGAAACAACAAGTTCGCGAAACTTGCGACCCGACAGGTAAGTTCGCGTTTTGCGAAATTGTACAAAACCCTCGCAAACTGGCAAAAACCCGCGCGAACACAAAAAAAAAATCCGCAAATTCGCGAGAATTCGCGGATTTTGCGGATTGCGAGTTCGCGAAACCGCAAAATTCGCGAACGCGAGATTCGCAAAATTCGCCCATGCTTACACCTGTGCCATGTGGCACACAAGTCAGAATCAGGGTTGCAACAGGGTGTCAAAGTGACACCCTGTTCCCCTTGACAATTCGGTAATTTTACTGATTCGGTAATTACCGAATCGGTATTTGCCATTGATTCCTATGGGCCTCAAGGCCCATAGGAATCAATGGCAAATACCGATTCGGTAATTACGAATCCTACTGATTCAGTATGGTTTACCGAATTTTTACCTACATCTCTTTTACCGAATTTAAAATACCAAATCGGTACAATTCGGTATTTTAGAGTCGGTAAATGAGATTTACCTACATCTGGCCCTATATTTTGAAACGCTCCAATTTGAAGAGAGAAAATCTAGAATTCCAGAAGCCAGCAGTTAGGGACCACATGCTTCTAAAAACTGTACAGGGGTTGGAGTCATACCTGGGCCTGGTTCGATCTCAGCATGATAGATTTTGATTGGGTAGGTTCAGGTTTAATCAATTGCATCATTTATTGTCTTTCCCGCGTGGGTGGGCTCGGCCGAAGGGAAGGGAATCCTCTGGCTGTGACAAAGTGTCTCCACAGGATTTGCTTCACTTTACAATGTTTTGCTCTTATTATAGCTGGCCGAGGAAGCGCTTTTTAATCCCTCTGCTTAAACCGTTGCAATTCAAACAAGTTAGGCCTGCCTTGTTGTATTTGCAGATGCTACCCACTGTCCAGGTGATTTTAACAGTTTTATCCTTTTTACGGGCTGTCTGGGCTTCAAGGGAATCGAGAACTGATTAACTGCTTAATGTGTTTCCTGTTTTTTTAAGCAACTGTATTGCTTGTTTTTATTGTTATTTTATGAATCCGATTTTATTAAATGGATTTGTACTCTTTTATGGTGATTTTATTTACCGAATAAAAGATACGATGATAAAACTAAAACTGCAAACATTTGAAGAAGTACATTGAGCACCAAATGGCACAGGCACTCAGCTTTAAAGGCCCATCATCATTACTCTTGCACAGACAATAGGAACCAGAATTCCGATACCCGACAATCTCACTTTGTTAATTCTTCACAATGAAAGACAGCGTCGAGATTCAGGGAAAAGGTTTTTTCTTGATTTGCCGTGTATCAGTTCCAGAGTGCTCTTGAGAAGGTTGTACCTTGGGAAACACAAATGGAAAATAGAATGAGTAAACATTTGGGTTTCCTTCTCAACTTTTCTCTTTCTTGAAATACTTTTGCCACACTCTATTGGCAATCAGCTCCTGGCCTCAATGATGAGGCACTTTGGAACTTGGAAGTTATTGGTCTACCAACCAACCAATTTTATTTAAATATGATTTTGGAACTCCTTGGAGATCCACATATTACATAGTGACAGGCAAAATATAATAAAATGAAACCACATGTAAACAACTTATACTAGCAAAGAATATACAAATTATCATACCATTCATCTAATACAGTTCTAAGAAACATTTGAAAAAATTTAAAATTCTGTTACAGAAAATTTCATTTGGGGGACTAAAAATAGCATCTATCAGAGATCTTGCAGATAAAATACCAAACTGAACACATACAGGCTTTACCCAGAGACAGCGGTAGGCCATTAATGCTGGACAAACTAGCAGGACGTGTATAGAGTCTTGAACTGAGACATTGCAGAAATTACATACATTAGATATACCGTGCCATTTGGCCAACAACTTGTTCAGGAGAAGGAGATCCTGCCTAAGAAGCAGCCAAAAACGGCGCAAACCGTGGGGTATATTCCAGGAGACGTAAGGTTGCATTTGTCTAAATAAACAAGAATCAACAGCTTGCGTAACCCCCTTCTTTTGTACAATCAAGTTGCGATCCCTTTCGTAGCTTAGCTTCCATGTGGCTTGTTTTAATGTTAATTTTAATTGATGCATAGAAAGGTCTAAAAGAGTGGCTTCCTCCAAGTCCAAGAGTGTAATGGCCTTCCTGTAATTCTTTATAAGAATCGAATGCTCTTTTAGGGGGCCCATCAACTCTTTTGTAATTAGGGATCTTAGAGTGGCTGGCTTTCCTTTGATCAGACAGATAACCCAGCGAATGACTCCTGCTAGGCCCTGTGCCCAGCTACTTCTTAGACCGAATTCTAAACGAAGGGCTGCTGTACTGCAACTATTATTAACCGAAGTTAAGCTTCTCAAGAGGATGCCCTCGATAGTGTCCAAGAAACCCCATTCGACTAAGTCGATTAATTCTACGCCGTAGAGCAGAGTTGGGGGGACTTTTGCCCGGAAAGCCTCCAGCAGGTAACCAAAGTGTCTTTTGCCGGTTGATTTGTACAATGCTCTTAAACCATTTCCCTGTGACTTTGCCTTGCGGGAGCTATTTTCTATGTGGGATTTGTTGCTCAAGTTGCTATTAACAACCTTGCCCAGGAATACATATGCTTTTACTCTTTCTAATTTTTGGCCTCCCAGCTCTCAGCTGATGTGTTCCAACTTCAGTTTTTTTCGCCCCTCCATACACATTACCTTGCTTTTGGAGATATTTATTTTCAGGAAATGCTCTTCGGAGAAAGTGTATAATGAGTGCAGACGGTTGTTAAGGCCTTTTGGGGTAAGGTCTAAAATTAGTATATCGTCCGCATACATTAGACAAGAGATATATCTGTCTCCCAGGCGTGGCGCAATTCCTTCACATGCAGATATGGTAAGAGGGAGATCCCTAACGTAAAGGGAAAATAAGAGGGGAGCTAAAAGACGGCCCTGTTTAAGGCCATTCGCCGATGGAATGAGCTGGGATAGGCCCCTTTCTCCCCCCAATAGCACTTTGCACCACGTGTTATCGTGCAAATCCTGTACCAAACATAAGAGTCTATGAGGCATTCCCAAAGCATGTAGTTTCCTCCACAATACTTGTCGGTCGACCTTATCAAAGGCCGTGGAGAAATCTATGAATGCGGCATAGACTCTCCCCTTTCTGGCTCCAATATATTTGTCGGTTATTACCTGGAGGGCAGTTAAGTTGTCCATGGTCCCATGGTTTTTCCTAAAACCTGTCTGCTCGAGTGGTAGAATATTTGAAAACTCCACCCAATCGTTTATCCGTTTGAGCAGACATCTTGTAAAAACTTTGCCGATTGCATCCAACAATGCAATCTGGCGGTAGTTCTGAGGGGATAGGCGATCTCCCCTTTTTAAACAGTGGAACCAGGATACTTCCCTTCCAGGAGGGTAAGACATTACCTCTTGATAAACAAATGTTGAAAATTGGGCAGAGTAGCGTACTCCATTTAGCCCTGTTCTGTTTTAGTACGTTAATGGGCAATTCATCTGGGCCCATAGCCCCTGAACGCCTCATTTCTCCGATAGCTAAGTCTATGTCCTTTTCTGTAAATGGCTCTAAAGGCAAACTCATTTTGATTGGCCATACTTGAGGGGGTCACCGTATTGTTGCTTGCATAAAGGTTAGAGCAAAAATCCCTCCATATTTGTTCCTCAATAGGGATGGGTAGATGGCTAGTTCTCAGTCCGCACCCCTCACCTATAAGGGGCCAAAATTGCCTCATTTCCCCGGTAATAGCAGCTTCTCTTATTTTTACCCAGATGGCATCCTCTTTTTCTTTACGTAGTGTGGCTAAAAGCCTTCTCCTTTTCCTTTTTAGCATTGTTATTTGTTGTGCTATAACACCTGATCTATTTAAATATTGGGCCCTTACTAATTTATTAATTTCTATTTTAAGCAGTCTCAGAGGGCTAGGGAATATACCAACGGACTTTTACTTGTTAAGCTTTTTTGCCCCTGTTATCAATGACTTCAAGAACAGGGAGAAATTTTCAATTTCAAAGCCAAACCAGGAAGGAAGCTCCGATATTGCTACATCGAGCATTGCTTCCAAATTTCAATGTGCCCTTGCCTTCCAGTAGCACCTTCCTGATTTGGTACCGAAGTTTATTTGATCACTATTCAGAGTCCACTGATCACATTTAGAAGGCTTTACATTCATCGAGATGGAGAGGATTCTATGATCACTTAGCGGTGTATCAATAACATTGATGTCCTTCAACAACTCAAATGATTGGGTCCCCTGTATTACGTAATCAAGAATTGATTCCCCTTGGTAGGATTTATGCGTGAAATTAGCCGGGGAATCCGAAGGGAGTCTCCCATTTGCAATAATCCCATCCATTTCTGCCAACTCGTTTAGTAATAGTTTGCCACGTTTGTTTGTTTTTATATTTTCAGGGAACGTTGCCCGAGGAATATGGAGAGTTTCTTCTCTGATTTTATCGCAGAATAAGTTTATGCTAGAGTTGGAGATCTTGCAGTTCAAGTCCCCAACTAGAATTATAGCCGTCCTTGGATCTTTCTCCCTGATACTCTGGATATGCAGGAAGACCTTTTTTAGGGTTGCATTAAACCCAACTTCCGGAGGTATATAAGCATTTATCAGAGCCAGACGATTACCAGCTTTAGGATTACCAGACCCAAATAAAGTTACTACCTGAAAGAGGTTACTCGGGTCCATAAAATGCTCATAGTTCCAATTTATTCGGTTTGATAAGAGGCAAGCTATCCCCCCACTGGCGTGTCCTTTTTTATTTGAGGTGGCGCTACCTTCCAATACATAATAGTCTTTCCTTATTTGAATTTTGTCGGGGCACCATGTCTCCTGGAGGCATATTATATTTGCCTCCAGGGACAAAAGGAATGCTGTTTTCTCTGGACTGTTTTTTAAACCGGCTGCATTCCAGGATATTATAGATAATTCTTTGCTAAAGATGCGAATTAGATAGTTGTTTATTTAAGGATTTTTCAGCGAGTACTCTGGGAAGCCAGTTCCATTGGACATTTTCCTCTCCAATATCAGATTGATAAGATAGCAAGGTAGGGTTAACATAGGATACTACACGGGAATCCTTAGACTTACATATTTTTAACTCTGTGAGCTCACCCACCTTATTTATATTACCTGTTGCTGCTTGCAACAGAGAAAAGGGGGGCTTCTGTCGAGTTTGGGATTTAGGAACATTGTTTTGTCTAGTATGCCCTAGCACCGGAATTACATCTATTCCTCTGCTCTGCAGATCTTCTGAGCGTTGCAGAATTAGGTTGGCTACTAACTTAGAGTGAAACTTCACCCTGGTTATCATCTAGGCATGGGCGGAAAATCCGTTCCGCTCGCGGATTTTGCGGATTTTCGGGAAATCCGCAATCCGCGAGATTTGCGAATCTCCCGCAAAATCCGCAAATCCGCGAGCAGCGGATTTTGCTCGCACTGCTCGCACTGTTCGCGTGAGTTCGCGCCCCGCGAATACGTGCAAAATTGCAGAAATACGATTTTAGCAAAACTGAAAGTAACTACTTACCAGGTTCAAAAGTTCAGGCTCATCATTAGTAGCCATTTCCTGTAGTGCTTCCTGAGGGGCCCCTCCAGAGTTCAGTTGCCAGTTGAAACTATTATGTGACCCTGCTCTGAACCTCAGAATAGTTACACATATGCCACAAAGGTCCTGAATTACAGCTAAGGGAGACAAGCAGGAGCCAGGCTGGAAGTTAAAATCCATTAATCAGCCCCTAATTCATTATTGTCAGTTGGGGCAGGGCAGGTGTTGTAACTAATTTTGCAACAATGAAAGCACTTAGCAAGTGCAAAAGATCACTAATCAGGGCGCACTAAGGAAGCAGGTGCCAGCTAAAAAAATATTCTGTGACACATTAATCAGCCCCAAATTAATTCAGGTCACTTGAGGCAGGGAAGGTGTGCTTTGCTTTGCCGAAAATAATGTACACTGGACAACCAGAGGGTGTGGTGATGAAACAGAGGGTGGCATGGGTGGGCCAGAGGGTGGCATGAGTAGTCAGAGAGTGGCAGTGGTGACAGAGAGTGGCAGTGATGAAGAAGAGTGTCCCAAACAGGCTGGACACGTAGAAACAACAAGTTCGCGAAACTTGCGACCCGACAGGTAAGTTCGCAATTTGCGAAAGTGTACAAAACCCTCGCGAACTGGCAGAAACACGGGCGAACACAAAAAAAAAAAATCCGCATATTCGCGGGAATTCGCGGATTTTGCGGATTGCGAATCCGCAAATCCGCAAAATTCGCGAACGCGAGATCCGCAAAATTCGCTCATGCTTATTATCATCCCCACTTCTGATTTTAATAGTTGAACCCTATCTAGATCGGCTGATTGTATAAGTTTCAGGTTGGCAGATTCTTGAAAATATTTAAGCAGGAGGGATCGATTCAGGATGCATTCAGCATCGAAGAGTGGAGAAAATTCTACCCATACGGTATCTATATTTTTCTCCTTAGATTCTATTGATGAGACACCTCTTGCGACTGCTCCCAGGAAAGATGTTGCTAGGGGGTTAAGTAATGGAGCTACTTGACCAAGGGGGTTTTGCTCATGTCCTGAAAATGTTAGATTTTTAGACCCAATTATATCCCTATTGTTGGTAACTTGTTGACAAAGGGTATTTGTATCGATTGTTAATGATGGGAGGGGGGTGGGAGTAGATAATAATGCTGGAGTAGCCAGAGGCGGAGGGGCGATATTTTCTTTAATAATCTTATTTTCGGGGTTTTTGTCTTTTTCAGCTGCCACCTGAATTTGATATACCTCGTTCTGTAAGGGGGAATTTAGATGTTTTCTAAAGAGGATTTTCCTCCGCCTATTTTTTTCTATCCGTCTCAATAATTTCCTCTTATTCTTTCCGTTCTTTTTTATTATCTCAAACTTCCCTTTATTGCTATTCTCTTCCGGGATAGCGTCCACCTCTCTGTCCCCTTCTCCCTGTTGCTTCTTAAAAATAGGGAAGAGGTCATTCCCAGTTTTTGGCGGGAGTTCCCCATAAACTTTAATTTCAGAATCATTAACTAAAGAACAATTTAAGGTAGGGGATGGCTGGGTAGCACTTGTTTTTACATCCTCATGTACTCCATTTGGAACATTGTTAACTGCGAATGATTGATTTTTTATTCCTACCTCATCTGGTGCTAAAGAGGGTGAGGACAGCTCCTTTGGGACTGCATCCTTCTCTTTTTGAGTCCCCAGTAAGACTTTCAAAATTTGGGTCACTGTATCAAGTACACAGTCGGATCCCCCCACAAATTTTTCCAGCAATTGTAAGATGGACGACAGTAAGTGTTCTAGTATATGGAGGGAATCAGAAAAAGGTTTGTCTGTCCCCTTACATTGTAGTGCATTTATCCCGGTCAGATTTAAGTTTGGGCTCATGGAAAAATTTGAGTGTGAGGACTTGGAAGGGGTACTGCTGTAAAGATGCAAGCCAGCATGGTTCGATATTACCGGGGTATTCTGGTCCATCTCGGCTTTGACCGGGTCAGTCTCTAGATACCTTTGACATAGGTCTTTATCTAGGATCATTGGAGACAGCCCATTGTTGAACGAAACTTTTGTTGGTGATATATTTACTGTATGATGGGCGTCATCATGTGGAATTATCCCTATATGCAAGTTATCTTGTTCTATGTCTTTCTTTGTTTTTATGACTACCTCTGGTACAAGATCAATATTATTTTTCATTGTGGAGAATAGGGGAGGAGAGAAACCACACTCGGAGGATAATGGTGCTACTCTTGTTGCCACTGAACTATTGTCCACAATTGCCTTGCTATTTTCAGGCATCTCTCGCAAGGTATTGGGTAAAATGTCCAAATGGATAGCTCCAGAATTCTTAATATCCTCTGCCTTATTGTCCGCCCCTGTAGCTTTGTTCTTGCCCCTTTCCCAGAGATTGAAAAGCTGGCAAGTGCTTTTCAGATTAGTGGCCTGACTAAGTTTATTTCGGAGGGGATTCGATCTGGTTTTTGAACCTGATCTTCCTACCAGTATTCTCTCAGACCTTAATTTCTTTGTCATCATCTCAATCAAACAATGGAAAACGGTTAAGAAGTGTAGGAGAAATTACTATTAGTACACCTAAGCTGAACTACTTGGTAGTTTTTTCTGAGATCTGAATTTAATGAACTAATCCTATATCAAACAATCTATGTCTGCAGAATCTGTATAGGTAGCATAAACATTCTATAACATTTCTCAAATAGGTCGAAGAGGTCAAAACAATATATAGGTAACCAGATGTTAGAGGACTGGCCTCAGAGGGCCCGCCCTTGTCCCGGGCTTCTCCCGGGCGCTTCCCGCACGCTCCCGCGCAGCGGTGTAGTGACACGTTAGATATAGGTTAGGAGTGGAGGGGGGCGTGGTCTACAGGGAGAGCGTCACCAGGTGGGTTCGGTGAAGGAAACTGCAGGGACTCTTGGGAGTTGGAGTCCTGCAGTATTCTCGCTCGCAGCCCTGTCTACCAGATGCCCTTAGTGCGATGTAATCAGGAATCAGCAAGTCACAGCTCCGTGAAAGGCGAAAGGTAGCGCCTTACAATGCGCTAGTGGTGAGCCTCGAGACGCTTCCACAGACCTCCAGCGTCAGGCACAAACTCCAACACAGCAAGTAGCAAAGGAATGGTATCCGCCGAGGTTCCAAGTCTGGAGTCTTTTCACTGATTTGCAGGGGGGCGTGGCCTACAGGGAGAGCGTCACCAGGTGGGTTCGGTGAAGGAAACTGCAGGGACTCTTGGGAGTTGGAGTCCTGCAGTATTCTCGCTCGCAGCCCTGTCTACCAGATGCCCTTAGTGCGATGTAATCAGGAATCAGCAAGTCACAGCTCCGTGAAGCGGGACCCGTGGAGCGGGTCCGGCGAAAGGTAGCGCCTTACAATGCGCTAGTGGTGAGCCTCGAGACGCTTCCACAGTCCTCCAGCGTCAGGCACAAACTCCAACACAGCAAGTAGCAAAGGAATGGTATCCGCCGAGGTTCCAAGTCTGGAGTCTTTTCACTGATTTGCAGGGGGGCGTGGCCTACAGGGAGAGCATCACCAGGTGGGTTCGGTGAAGGAAACTGCAGGGACTCTTGGGAGTTGGAGTCCTGCAGTATTCTCGCTCGCAGCCCTGTCTACCAGATGCCCTTAGTGCGATGTAATCAGGAATCAGCAAGTCACAGCTCCGTGAAGCGGGACCCGCGGAGCGGGTCCGGCGAAAGGTAGCGCCTTACAATGCGCTAGTGGTGAGCCTCGAGACGCTTCCACAGACCTCCAGCGTCAGGCACAAACTCCAACACAGCAAGTAGCAAAGGAATGGTATCCGCCGAGGTTCCAAGTCTGGAGTCTTTTCACTGATTTGCAGGGGGGCGTGGCCTACAGGGAGAGCGTCACCAGGTGGGTTCGGTGAAGCAAACTGCAGGGACTCTTGGGAGTTGGAGTCCTGCAGTATTCTCGCTCGCAGCCCTGTCTACCAGATGCCCTTAGTGCGATGTAATCAGGAATCAGCAAGTCACAGCTCCATGAAGCGGGACCCGCGGAGCGGGTCCGGCGAAAGGTAGCGCCTTACAATGCGCTAGTGGTGAGCCTCGAGACGCTTCCACAGTCCTCCAGCGTCAGGCACAAACTCCAACACAGCAAGTAGCAAAGGAATGGTCTACCACCGATTTGCTCTCTGGATTTCCTATTCAGGTTTCATTTCACCTTTTTGTTTACAGAGCTTTCTGAAAAAATAAAAACATTCAAACATTAATACTGAAAACCATCGATGTTACAGACAGTGGACAATACTTTTCTTAAATAATTTCTGAAACTTATTATTAAATCCTTGTAAAATGTTCTAACCCTCTGTTCCACAGATGACGTGTTTATTGCAATGCTTGCTGAATTTTCTTTCTTCTTAAGAACTATCTCTCAATGCAACAATGATGTTTTTTTAGACAATAGTAGTTATTTCCCTTATACTGAAAAGTTGTTCAATAATTTCGTTTTCCACCAAAATGTACTTAATTCGAAATCATAATCTGCTTAGTATTTTCAAAAGAAAAAGGCTTCAGCCCTGTGTACCTTACTTTTCTGTTTCTTTTGTTCTTTCCTTTCGGGTCAGGTTGATGAGGAAATGAGGAAGAAGTCGAAGACCAGTTCCTTGAAGGACTGTGGAGAGTTGTGAAGTCTAGGATTCAGGTAAGTTTAGGATTCTCAGACAGTGAGCCCCGCAATGTATGTAGTGTTGTTTCTTTGGTCCACTTAAGGTAAAGCACATTTTCAAGAGAGATTAGTCTTAAATAGCAGTTGTGCCCGAAATGGCCTACAAGATTTGAAAAACTCACACAAGATCTTGTAAGGAGCATGATCTCACAATACCTTACCTAGTTCTCATGGTAAAGGCAATTGCCTTCATTTATAGGCATCAATTTAGGGTCTTGAGGAAGAAAAAAGGAACTATAGGGAAAAATAAACTAAGTGAAGCAGGACTGAAGGGCAAAACATGGGGGACTGAAATATGGGTAATGAGTTCAGGGGGCCAGATATGGGTCAAGCCTCAGGCAACTGAAATAGGGCTCTAGACAACCTCACTGACTTCATATGGTGCACGTTTTGATCAGGTCCTGTCACTGGTGATAGAGTAGATCACACGTGTGGCTATCTGTTTTATTGGGAGAAGTGTAGGAATGCTGGGTGGTAGGAATTTTGTGAATCTCGGCAGATTCAAGAATTATCTCTCACAGAAACATAAGGAAACTTAGTGATTTTTGCCGAACTTTGACTTTTGTCAGGCATTCTGTACAAGAAATTTAGAGGGATCCTTGGAAGTCACAACCCCCTGAATATCCAGTTGTGTCCACTGTGAGAAGTTGGCCTGGTATATAATGCTCACTAATTCTTAGTGATCACTTTGTACCATGCCAAGCAACCCTTATGATGATGGTTGTAATTCAACCTTGTAGACCAGTTATCCTAGTGGTAACGTGGACAAAGCAGTCTTAGGCTAAACTCTGAAAGGCATGTGAAGCCAGCTGTATACCATACACAACCCCCTTGAATACCAAATGAAAGGGACACCACACAGATATATATTGAAAATATATATTGATTTATTAACTATAAAATCCCCTGGACTCTTTATGAGCACAGAAGCACAAGCGTTAAATCACAAGACAGTTTAAAATACACAAAAGTTGCACAATATGGATGAGCCCTAGGGGCCACCTAAACCATATACTAAGAAAGTGGTATAGGAGATACCAAATGGAAAGGGAACAGGCCTAGGGCCTTGGGAATCGCTGGAGCTATTCGAGACTAGCAGTGATTAAGTCGGGAAAGGCCCGCGGGACTCGGGTGCAGTGTTCAAAGTGCACGCACTTTCCAATGTAAAGTCTATGGTGCGTAAAAAGTACAAAGTTAGAAAGTTAGGAACCTTCCGAGTGACCTAAGGAGCTGAAACTTAAGACACAGGCCCTTGAGATGTGTACCAGTGCAGGAGCACCGGCGGAGCTGAGTTACCTCACCCACAGGAAGCGGGTGCACAGGGTCGAAGTAGTGTCGGGTTTCGTCACGCTGGTGGATGGTGCTTGGAGCTGAAGATGCTGCAGGCGGCTCGATGTGAAGAGTTCCGGTGGATCCAAGGGTGGATCTGAAGATATGAAGACCTGAAAGCAAAGGGGACAGTGTTCAAAGTCACTAGCCAGTGACTACCGTGGAACCAGATTGGAACCAGGCGATGTCGGGTGCAAACAGGCGTTGTCGGGTAGCTTCTTTCTGCAGCCACGTGAATACCCGGGGTTGAGGACGTCCAGGAGTCGGTCACAAGCTGTCCCACGTAGGCTTCTCGCTGTTGGCGGTGTCGGCGACCTGATCGGAGCAAACAGGCCTTGGCAAATGCAAGCCACGCAGAAGTTGAAAGATGCTTATCACTCGGACCAGGAAGGTCAGAGCGGGTGCTCCTTTTTACAGAAGCTTGGTTAGGTCTGGAGCAACCAGACCTGCTGTGTAAATCGTCGGTTTCGTCGCCAAGATGGCCGCTGACCACGTGGCTAGTGGCCGGGATGGCGCGTCGAGTGGCACAATGCAAAAGGGCCCCACGCAGATCGTGGAGATGCTGGAGGGCTGATCTTCGGTGCAAGGACTGCTCGGTGGTGGGGGTTCTCAGTCCCCAAAGCACAACGTCGAGGATGCCTCAGAAGCTGCGCAGTCAGCTTTTCGAGTGTCTTCCAAGAGGTCCGGTCCCACGTCACTCGGTGCCTTCACGGGTCCCTTCTTTGCAGGGACTGTGGATTGGGCTCTGAGAGGTCTGGGAGTCTGGTTCTTGTCGGGCTCTGGGCTCGGGCTCCGGCGGGAGGCGGCGGCAAAGCAGACGTCGAGTTGCTGGTTGGTACCTGTGTTCACAGGGTGGCCACTCCTAGGCCACAAGGGAGATTCTCTTCAGTCTTCTGTGCAGCAGAATGTCGAAGTCCAGTCTTCTTCTTCGTGTAAAGTTGATTCAGGATGATCTGCTGTGCAATGGCACTGCTCCCACTCTTATTCCCAATCTGAGGGGTGGATCACCTACTAGGTCCCTCCTCTGGGAGGAACCAGGAAGGGGAGTGGTTACACCCCCTCTCCTTTGTCCAGCTCCTCGCCAGGACTGGGGCTGGAAAGCCCCAGAACCGGTTTGGGCTGGCTTATGCACAGGGACACCTTGTGTGCCCCAGGCATGTCTCAATCTATTCAGCCCTGTCCTACCCAATACACAAAACCCTGTCTGGGGTGGTGCTCGCACCTCCCCAGGCAGGAAACCCTTTGTCCAGGCCCTCCTCGCTGGAAGGACTCCCAGCAGCAGGAGGTCAGACATGTGTCTGTGGTGGCAGCATCCATTTTGTGATGCTGAGGCTCTGGTTAACTTTAACCGGGGTTAAGGCTACACACATGTCGTGTCCCTCTAGAAGGGTGGAATGCTATCCCCGTCGATGGAACTGTCGAGGGGATAGTATTCCAATTCGTATGACACCTTACTCGACATGTTTTGATAAAGCCAAACCAAAGATAGCATATAACCGCGAGGATTATAATGCACTTAAGAGTATATGGTATGGCAATATCCCGGAACAGCTTAGGGAGTGGTTCCCGACAGCTGCAGACAGGCTCAGCTCATGCTAGAGCACCATCTCACATGTAACCATGCACTCTGCCCCCAGGATTACAGGGGCCTTCCATAGGAATGGCTTACAGGTTAACATGTGTCCAGTTTAAGGTTAGATATAGGGATACTATATCTAAGTAAGAGGTGATTACACCAACTTACCCCAGCTGAGTGATCAGCCAGTTGTGTCAAATCTGGAGGCCAGGCCAGGGGTGGCACAAGGCGTGCTGCAGCCCCTGGTAGGCCTTGGATGCACCTATGCCCTGGGTACCTAGGGTACACTGTTACAGGGGCCTATAAGGTGAACCAGTTCCAATTATGTTATGCACCTAGGGTACATGGAGTCCATTTTAAGGAGAGAGCAATCAGCCTGGGGCCCTGAATAGCAGGATCCCAGGCCAACTATGTCAAAAACCAGCTAAACACCAGGCAAAAAGTTTGGGGGTAACCATAGTCAGATATCCACCTTCCTACATAACCCCCCCCCCAAACGAAAGGAGATAAGGCTATCCTTGACCAGGTAAGCCTATATTGCCTAAGTGGCCATATAAGGAAGTACCAGCTCTGGCTTGGTAACCCCCTGTCTCATGGTCCACTAAGCAATCCCTCACCCTAAGGGCATCTGAGGGTCTCCACCATAGGGAATCTCTACCTGTGGTGTGTCTTTGCAAAGTCAAAGGCTGGTGTTGGGATGGAGTACTGAAGTGAGTTTCCTCTGTAGGGCTCAGCTTCCTCTAATCACTCTCCACCATGTGTGCCTTTCTTTCTCTGACTGAGTTGCACTGTGCTCTCAGGGTCAACCTCTGGCTACCTAAAGCTGGAGGCTGAGTCCCTCTGTTTGGCTTACTGGAGGGACAGTTCAGGTTTGGGCCCTTAGGGTCCCAGGTTTGGCTGTGCCCAACAATATCCATCTGGGGGAGGTCCCTAACTACTTTTAAGGGGGATCCCTCAGGAGTTTTTAAAGTTTGCACCTCACTAGGGCTACTAGTTTCGGTGCCCCTAATCTGTTGATGGGGGTGCTTTATTTGACCGGGGGCCCTTTGGGTCTCACTGTCCTTCTTGTTCTCTGCAGCCCTGGGCTGAGTAAGGCAAGGTAGAGAGGGGCAGGTTACCTGCTCCAGACTGGGTCCCACCTGAGAAGGGTCCACTGCCATCAGAGGCTCTGTCAGGCCAGGCCTAACAACCTCTGGGACAGTTCCTTCATCAGGGGTAAGATCAGTTCCCTGAGGAGGCTGATCCTTTCCTAAAGTCTGGTGGGAGGGAGATTTCTCTTCCTCCTCAATGCTCTCTGTTTGGGTTGAGTGATCTATCATTTCAGGCTTCACTACTCATGTATCAGTTTGAGTTTGGGCTGTGGCCATCACAGCCCCACCAACCTTTTCAGGAGGAGACTCAGTTTGGGTATGGGCTGCTACTAGTACAGCCCTGCTACTCTTTCCAGGAGGGAAGTTATCTAAAGATGGGGCTGAGGTTTGCTCAGCCCTCCCAACCTTTTCAGGAAGGACATCTTGAATTGGGGCTGTAGCCATTACAGCCCCACTAACCTTTCCATGGAGATTTACCATTCTAGAATGGGTGTGCTGTTCAACCTCAGCCCAGGCTGAGATTTCCAAATCATTACCCAGGAGGCAATCTACAGGCAAGTTGGCTGACACTGCCACTCTTTTTGGGCCAGCGACACCTCCCCAGCTAAGATTGACTACTGCCATGGGATGACTGGTTTCTATGCCATCAATGTTTGTCACCTGATATTTGGCATCAGGTAAAAGTTGCCTTGAGGGGACTAGACATTCAGCCACCATGGTGATGCTAGCCCCTGTGTCTCTGAAGGCCTCAACTTTCAAGCCATTGATGAGGGGCTCCTGTCTATACTTGCTCAAAGTGTTTGGGCAAGCAGTGAAATTGGCAAACCCCATGCCAGTCTCATAGACAAGAGTATCTGAGTTAGGGGACCTGGATAGGCCAGAGTCCACCTGTCCTCCAAAAGTAAACCCACCCAAATTCTTGGGGGTGCTCCCACCACCTGGGGGACCACTGCTAACAGTGACAGGAGGTGTTGGAGCCTTACCTGGAGGTATATTCTCCTTATTGCCATTCTTGGGACAACAGCTATCTGTTTTGTAATGCCCCACCTGTTTACAGGTATGACAATAAGGCTTTTTCTGGGTTGTAGAAGTGTCTTGGGACCCACCCCCATTCTTGGAGTTTTGGGGCCCTGGGGAAGTCTTTTCCTTACTTTTATCCCCACCCCTCTCTTGAGGCTTGTTAGTCTCTTTCTTTTGGTCACCACCCTGGTTCTTAGGCCTGATCCTGGTTCTGACCCATTTGTCTGCCCTCCTACCCAATTCTTGTGGGAGGTCAGATCAGAGTCAACCAGGTGCTGATGTAGAAGCTGATTTTGACAATTACTTAAGATTTGCTCTCTCATAATTAAATTATACAATCCTGTATAGTCAGTAACCTTACTTCCCAGCAACCAGCCCTCCAGAGCCTTAGTGGCACATTCAACAAATTCAGACCAGTCCTGAGTCTGTGTCTTCTGGGTATCTCTGAACATTAACCTGTACTGTTCAGTGGTTAAGCCTAACCCATCAATCAGAGCACTCTTCAGGACCAGGTAGTTTCTAGAATCCCCATCACTAACTGTGAGGAGTCTGTCTCGGCCTCTACCTTCAAAGGAGAGCCACAAGATTGCTGCCCACTGCTCCTGAGGGATCTGCTGTACCATGCAGGCTCTCTCAAGTGCAGTCATCCATTTGTGGATATCATCCCCAGCTTTGTAGGGGGGCACAATCTTACTCAGGTTTCTTGTATCAAAGGACCTGTCTTTATCCTTCTGGATAGTGCTGCCACCAGTGGATCCTAATCCACTCTCTCTAGGCTGTCTTGCTCTAGCAAGTCTCACTTGGACCAGGGCAACCTCTAATTCTCGCTTCTGGATCCTAAGCTCAGCCTCTCTCATTTTGGCCTCATGTTCCCTTCTCTGAGGGCTAGTCATCTCCCTTCTGGAGTGACCATGAGAGCCTCTAGAAGCATGGGATTTGTCAGAGTCACCTGAGTGAGTCCTTCTCCTCCTAGGCTTCTGGTTAAGTCCACCTGGGGGTCTGAATGGGTTGTTACCAGATTCATTCCCAAGTAGGCTTAAGTTAGCCTGGTTCAGTCTACTGACCAGCACCTGATTATTTCTGTCATCATCTGACTCACTGCTTTCCCCCTCTTCTGTCTCTTCTTCCTCTTCCTCCTCTGGGTCTACCTGAGGAGCTCCAGTGATGGGGGCTTCCTCATTTACCAGGATGATAGGGACAGGGGTATCTACAGTGTCATCCTTTGAAGGATGGCCTCCATCAGCATTCCCAGTGGGGTTTGCCTTAGAGGGCTTTAGAGTCTCAGACTGGTCTAAGAGCTCTCTTAGGTGGTCTGTAGTAGGGGAAGGCCCTGTCTTCAGACCCCTTAAGACACAAAGTTGTCTTAGTTCCTTAAAGGAGAAAATAGCAAATTTGGATGGTGCCCTTGGAGGGTCACTCTCAACAGGGATGTTCCCAGTGGAACCCTCTGCTCCAGACATTGCTCTAGTGTGGGTGGATGTGTTGCAATCTACCTACACTGGTGTTTACCTACTAAACCTATCTAGTAGTTGTAGCTAGGGTGTGCTACTCCCTTTGCTCTACAACAACTAAGTTCAGTAGAACTTAAGTATACTAGTCTTGTTTTATATGTACCTAGCAGGTACCTGTATGATCTTTCAAATGATAATCTCAAAGATTGTAATGGTAAAACAACAGCAAGCTCAGATCCCACCGCTGCCACCAATGTGAGAAGTTGGCCTGGTATATAATGCTCACTAATTCTTAGTGATCACTTTGTACCATGCCAAGCAACCCATATGATGATGGTTGTAATTCAACCTTGTAGACCAGTTATCCTAGTGGTAACGTGGACAAAGCAGTCTTAGGCTAAACTCTGAAAGGCATGTGAAGCCAGCTGTATACCATACACAACCCCCTTGAATACCAAATGAAAGGGACACCACACAGATATATATTGAAAATATATATTGATTTATTAACTATAAAATCCCCTGGACTCTTTATGAGCACAGAAGCACAAGCGTTAAATCACAAGACAGTTTAAAATACACAAAAGTTGCACAATATGGATGAGCCCTAGGGGCCACCTAAACCATATACTAAGAAAGTGGTATAAGAGATACCAAATGGAAAGGGAACAGGCCTAGGGCCTTGGGAATCGCTGGAGCTATTCGAGACTAGCAGTGATTAAGTCGGGAAAGGCCCGCGGGACTCGGGTGCCGTGTTCAAAGTGCACGCACTTTCCAATGTAAAGTCTATGGTGCGTAAAAAGTACAAAGTTAGAAAGTTAGGAACCTTCTGAGTGACCTACGGAGCTGAAACTTAAGACACAGGCCCTTGAGATGTGTACCAGTGCAGGAGCACCGGCGGAGCTGAGTTACCTCACCCACAGGAAGCGGGTGCACAGGGTCGAAGTAGTGTCGGGTTTCGTCACGCTGGTGGATGGTGCTTGGAGCTGAAGATGCTGCAGGCGGCTCGATGTGAAGAGTTCCAGTGGATCCAAGGGTGGATCTGAAGATGTGAAGACCTGAAAGCAGAGGGGACAGTGTTCAAAGTCACTAGCCAGTGACTACCGTGGAACCAGATTGGAACCAGGCGATGTCGGGTGCAAACAGGCGTTGTTAGGTAGCTTCTTTCTGCAGCCACGTGGATACCCGGGGTCGAGGACGTCCAGAAGTCGGTCACAAGCTGTCCCACGTAGGCTTTTCGCTGTTGGCGGTGTCGGCGACCTGATCGGAGCAAACAGGCCTTGGCAAATGCAAGCCACGCAGAAGTTGAAAGATGCTTATCACTCGGACCAGCAAGGTCAGAGCGGGTGCTCCTTTTTACAGGAGCTTGGTTAGGTCTGGAGCAACCAGACCTGCTGTGTAAATTGTCGGTTTTGTCGCCAAGATGGCCGCTGACCACGTGGCCAGTGGCCGAGATGGCGCGTCGAGTGGCACAATGCAAAAGGGCCCCACGCAGATCGTGGAGATGCTGGAGGGCTGATCTTCGGTGCAAGGGCTGCTCGGTGGTGGGGGTTCTCAGTCCCCAAAGCACAACGTCGAGGATGCCTCAGAAGCTGCGCAGTCAGCTTTTCGAGTGTCTTCCAAGAGGTCCGGTCCCACGTCACTCGGTGCCTCCACGGGTCCCTTCTTTGCAGGGACTGTGGATCAGGCTCTGAGAGGTCTGGGAGTCTGATTCTTGTTGGGCTCTGGGCTCGGGCTCCGGCGGGAGGCGGCGGCAAAGCAGATGTCGAGTTGCTGGTTGGTACCTGTGTTCACAGGGTGGCCACTCCTAGGCCACAAGGGAGATTCTCTTCAGCCTTCCGTGCAGCAGAATGTCGAAGTCTAGTCTTGTTCTTCGTGTAAAGTTGATTCAGGATGATCTGCTGTGCAATGGCACTGCTCCCACTCTTATTCCCAATCTGAGGGGTGGATCAGCTACTAGGTCCCTCCTCTGGGAGGAACCAGGAAGGGGAGTGGTTACACCCCCTCTCCTTTGTCCAGCTCCTCGCCAGGACTGGGGCTGGAAAGCCCCAGAACCGGTTTGGGCTGGCTTATGGACAGGGACACCTTGTGTGCCCCAGGCATGTCTCAATCTATTCAGCCCTGTCCTACCCAATACACAAAACCCTGTCTGGGGTGGTGCTCGCACCTCCCCAGGCAGGAAACCCTTTGTCCAGGCCCTCCTCGCTGGAAGGACTCCCAGCAGCAGGAGGTCAGACATGTGTCTGTGGTGGCAGCATCCATTTTGTGATGTTGAGGCTCTGGTTAACTTTAACCGGGGTTAAGGCTACACACATGTCGTGTCCCTCTAGAAGGGTGGAATGCTATCCCCGTCGATGGAACTGTCGAGGGGATAGTATTCCAATTCGTATGACACCTTACTCGACATGTTTTGATCTTGGAAGTCACAACCCCCTGAATATCCAGTTGTGTCCACTTTTCAAGAATGTCTGGGTTTGGTAGGTTTCTGTGGGTAGTAGATGAGCCTGGGCCTAAATAGAGCAACCACCCACATCAATAAAATGGGCCAATTTTAAAGGTGGAAACTGGAGGGCCAGTGTTTTGTTTTGAGCCTTTTCTGTCATGAGCAATAGGCCCAGTCACACATGTGGGGTCAATTTTAAAGGTAGTAAGGTGGGTAGCCTGAGTGGTAGGAACTTTGTGGATCCTTATAGATTCTGGAATGTTCCCGCACACAAATGTGAGATAAATATAATATTTGAACTTTTTAGGGCACTATGAACTCTTAGAGGGATTAAAACAAATCACATAACCCTGAGCTGCAGTGGGTTTCTAGTTTTCTGCCTGAGTTTGGTAGGATTCCCTGGGTGGAGGCCACACCCAAACCTAACTCCCTCAGCTATCCATATTTCCAGAATGGGATAATTTTCACAGCAACATCTCAATTACTAAAATCTGTGTCTGGGCCTTTACTGGCGTAGACAATTGGGATCAGCCACCCTAGTGGGGTATCATTTTTATCAGGATAAGTATGGGCACATGTAATACTAGAACATTTTTTGTTATCAATTTTATTTCTCCTCAATTTTTAGCTTGTCAATGTAAGCCAGTGTACAAGAAAGAAGACGTTTTGCAATAAATCCTCTCATTCACATGATAGTTTTGGTAATCCTACTTTCAGAGATGTTCAAATAATCACTATTCCTAAACTCGGTATCTTTGCCAAACTCCAAGAATGTATCAGTCTGCTTCATAACCCTTTTTTTTTTATTTGAAAAATTATTTTTATTAAACAGTTCAGGTGGATTGGTCAGTGCATGAAGAACACCATTAATTAAAGTTGTGTCACAGATTCGCAAATCAAATAGTTATTTTGTACATTATCTCAGTGGGACAGAAACTGAGTAGTAGTTATATATACATATCAAGGTGTCAGTAGTCTGTCGGGGGGGACATATGGGGGCTCACATACATTACCACGATAAATATTCCATTTAGTCCAGAGAGCTATCCATTTTCGGGGACAGCCACGTGCTACATATACCGTTTTCTCCGGTATCACACAACCAGTCCATATTGGTATTCCAGGGGTTTAGTGTCGGTGGTGTTGCCGCTCCCTATAGGCGGGCAATATTTTGCTTAGCTGTTTGCTAGAGTTTTCCCTTGGTGTTCAAGTCCGTGGGCTCCCAAACATTCAGGAGACACCTTTTGGCTTCAAGCTGCATTGTAGAAAGGACCCTTCTAGGCCACAATGTCTTTTACACAGTCCCTCTTCGCTCCTGCCCATCAGTACCAGTCTAGGACCGGAGAGATAGACCGGATCTTTAATTGGATAAGTCTCAGTTTTGCAGAGGTGACGACCTCCTTCGTCGAGGAGAGGGCTTCCTGCCATTCCTCATCGTCTAATTCCAGGCCGTCCCGCCACATTTCTCCCTCGAAGGTGTTAGAGGATCTGGAGTGTTGCGTATGAACTTTTTGTATGTGAGGGAGATAGCTTTTTCTGGCAGGTGCCCATCAAGCAGTCTGTCTTCTAGGAGGGAAGACTCCAGTAGGTGGGATCCCACTGGGATATTAGCTTGGAGGGAGTGTCTGACCTGCATGTATCTAAAATATTCCAATCCGGCTAGCTCATATATCTGCTGTGATGAAGCAAAAGGGACCATTCTGTTTTGCCCCCAGAGGTCCCCAATTCGGGAGAGTCCTATTAGATCCCATTTGTCAAACCCCCTAGTTCGACCCCGTGTACCCAGGCATTCAGAGTCCCATAGTGGAGTGGCAAGTGTGATTTTTTTGGCCCACCCTAGGCTGCGGTTTAACGTGTGCCAGATTTGACCTGAATGCTGTGATGGTCATGTCAGGGGATGTTTGTTGGGTCTGCAATATAGCGCCCTAGTGAAGTTACCACCTGGGAGAACCCACTTGTCCATCCTGTAACTCGCCTCGTCCCCACTGCGGTATGTGCACTGGTTTATGGCTGAGAGGTGTGCCGCCCAGTCGTATTTTTTTATATCAGGGAGTGCTATACTTCCATCGAACCAGATGAGTGTAAATTTTTCAAGTGATATACGCGGTTTACCATCCCACAGTAGGTATCTTTGAGTAGTTTCGAAGTCTTAAAAAAATCCCAGTGGAACTGGGTCTGTGAAATTCTGGAGGGCATAAAGGAAAGGGGGCAATGCCATCATTTTAAAGAGGGCTTCTCGTCCTAGTAAAGAGAGTGGCAGTGTCTTCCAGGTAGATGTGTCTCGCTTCAACCTCTGTAGGGGTGGGAGGAGATTCCATTCATAGCGGATCTTAGCATCTGTGAGATTAAAATACCTAGGTATTTGAATCCGTCTGTTACAGTTTGAATCGGGCAGTCTTTCGGTACTGTGGGGGGGCCACCATGTAAAACGTATAACAGCAGTTTGCTCCAGTTAATTCTATAGCCAGAGTTTTTCCCGAAACTTGTGAAAATATCGAGGACCACCCTTAGTGACTTCTGAGGGGAGGTCAGATATTGGAGGATGTCGTCTGAGTATAATAAGATTCGATCTTCCCATTCTTCGGCCCATCTAAATCCCCAGATGGAAGGATCCCTCCATATCCAGGTTGCCAGCGGTTCGAAAGACAGAGCAAAAAGTTAGGGCGAGAGGGGACACCCCTGCCGTGCCCCCCTGCTGAGAGCGAATATATTTGAGATTTTGTTGTTTACTACCACCTGTACCAATGGTTCAGTGTAAAGGAGCTGCATCCATCCAATAAAATTGGGCCCAAAGGCCATCTTTTTGAGGACAGCCATCAGGTATGCCCACTCGGGTGTGTCGAACGCCATCGTTGTGTCTAGCAATACCACAATGGCGTCTTCTTGAATGGTGGTATGCCGCTCCAATACACAGTGAAGTCTTCGCAACTTAAGTGCAGTGTTTCGATGTGGCATAAAGCCCGATTGGTCGGGGTGAACTAGTTTGTCTATTGCTTGCCTTAGATTGTTTGCCAGTAGCTTTGCAAGTATCTTGGGCTCCGCATTCAAAAAGAAAATGGGTCTGTATGAGGTACATTCGTCTTTTGGTTTTCCTGCTTTAGGTATGGTCACTGGTGTGGCGATACGTTGGTCCCGTGGGAGTATACCCAGTTCTTAACTATCTTCGAACATGCTCTTTAGATAGGGGGCCAGTTTGTCAGGCTTGAGTTTGTATAGCTCAATGGGCAGACTATTTGGGCCCAAGGCTTTTCCTGGCCGTAGATCTTTGATCGCCGTAGCTAGCACATCATTGGTAAATGCACTCTCCAATGCCTCTTTTTCAGAGTCGATGAGGACGGGCAATGGGATACCTGCAATAGTGCAGAGGAGTCCTCCTCTGGTAGTGCCAAACCACTCAGGTACACTTGTGCAAAGTGGGTAGTGGAACTCGTGTGCTATGTCGTGGGGTTCTGTCAACACAGTACCCAAATGACTCTTAAGCCCTGGCACTAGCCTATTCACCCTTTCTCTTTTGTCCAACCAGGAAATCAGAGTGCCCGCTCTGTCTCCTTGATTGTATAAGCGTCCGTCCCTGTCTGTAGCTAGGGTTTTGGCAGCATCAGTTGCTAGTGCTTTATACTCAGCTTCCTTGAGCTGCATTCTGTGGCGAGCAGCTTGATCTTCACCGTCTTTTGCTGCCTCCTCGAGACGAAGGAGGTTATGTTTAATAGTAACCATCTGTTTAATTTTTTCCTTGCGCAGCCTAGCTATGGCCGAGAGAGTGTGTCCCCTGATTACTGTTTTAAATGCTTCCCATAAGGTAGTAGGGGAGTCAACTGTGCCTTTGTTTTCTTGGAAATATTGATCAAGGGTTTGGGTGAGTGCAGCTTTGATTTCTGGGTTGCAGAGATACCATTGGTTGCTGAGTGCTACACAGCCTACCCTTTCTTCCCCTATGGTTAGGTGGACCCACAGAGCAGAATGATCACCATTGCCCCTTGCGAGGTGCTTGACCTCTAATGTTATCATGTTTTGTTGTATGGGCATGAGAATATAGTCTAATATAGAGAATGTGTGATGCAACCCTGAAAAGAAAGTGTATTGTTGGAGGTCAGGATGGCGCATTCTCCAGAGGTCCATAAGGCCAAAAGCCTCAATGAAGTTGGAGAGCCAATTGTGCCCAATGTTAATGTCCCGGGGTGGATGGTGGTCGAGAACACCCTCAAACAACTGCGTTGAAGTCCCCAACCCAACATGTGGTTCACGGATGATATCACATTCAAATGTCGAGTAGCCCTTGCTTAAATGCTTGCACGTGTAAAATAATGGATCAATGGACCTCAATGGCCAGTGACCCCACCTGAAGACAACACAGAGGTCAGGTATAAAATGTCTCACTTGAATGGTGAGTCAGTTGCATACCATGGATCTCGGGAGGGGGGTGGTGGCATAATTGGCACACGCTTGAGAAAGAAAACAACATAATCCGAAAGTTATAGCAAAGGTTATGAGGACATTCTACTTAGCTTAATCACGCCGACTCTGGTAGAGCTGTGGATGCGGATACACAACTTACCCCCTCGACGCCAAGCACCCTCTCTGACCCTGATGATATCCTCGTAAACCGGATCCCGAAGACGGATGTGGTCTCCGGTGAGGCGGTAAAAGTGCCTAGATGTTAACGCGCCTTATGAGAGAATGGGTGTGGGATTGACTTATTGACCAATTAGCAGTAAGCGACAGTGATGCATCATGCATACGTCATGCAGGTGATAATGTAGGCCAATCCAGAGATCCGCTAGTGTCAATTATGACTAGACCGTCGAATTTAAAGAACGAGACGACGCGAGTGTGCGCATGTCTCCATGGTTACTGATACACTTGAAAACGTTATTGTTCCACTATCAACACAGTACACACGTGCGGATGCATCTCACCTTGACTGTGAAGCAGTGGAACTGCAAAGGGGGCAGCGCATGACTGCGCATATTTCTAGAGGTTCAAAGTTGTAGGAAAATTATGACAAGTTGTGAGGACCCACAGTGTGAGCATAATCAGTAATTAGGTAGTAAAGGGCCAAAAAACACACTGGGGAGGTACTGGATGGTAAATGCCCCAGTCAGTGGGTGTCGATATCGGAATTATGTTTAAGCTGCAAATAGTAGCATTAGCTAATAAAAATAGACAGCAAAACATATGATAAATAGCTGACTAGATTATAACAACGTTATGAAAGCGTTGCTTTTCATTATGGACATGAGTGTGCACACTGGCAAATATAGTGCATTCTGGCAAGCCTAAATGTGTACATCAACACAACCAAGACCAAAGAGGCTAAGAGAATAAAAGGAACATGTGAGGATTCATTATTTAAGGTTTAAGGACTGAGTTCCAGGGGATGTCATCATTAAGTCCTCTGATATGGGTCCCCAATCTGTACAACCATCTTTGTTCCTTTAAGAAGAGTCTGTTGGACATATTACTACCTCCATTAATCTGTTCAATTATCGTCCACCGTAGATCATTGGTGGTATGGTTTGACTGTAGAAAATGACTGCTCATTTTGGTGGTTGTTTTCCGACACCTGATGTTGCTCCGGTGCTCGCATATTCTCCCCACATATTCGGCCCACACCCCTTTTATTTATTTATTAGATTTTACCATATGAATTGATACTCGTCAGTATACAATGGAAAATGATTATAAGTGGCAGCTTAATTGTTTGCTCTGGTTATCATATGTCTTTGGACAACTTATAAACATTATACATCACATCACAATGAGGGTCTGACAGATGTAACAGCATAAATATTACTTTTTAAAATCAGAAATTCAGGCATAAACTCACATATGAAAGCTTTGTCATATATTTCTGTTTTTACTTACTCATTTTCATTTTTTACTTGCACTGATTAGTTTCTTTGGGAAAATCATGAGTGAGTATATATATATATATATATATATATATATATATATATATATATATATTCACTGAAAAAACCATAGGTTTCACACCAGTTATAGTTAGCTGGAAATTTTACTGATATAAAACCATTGAAATTCCCACGTTATAGTTAGATGGACTCACTATAACTTGCGCGTGCAATGCACTGCTGATGATGTCTTATTAAGCCAGTTAACCAATCAATTTTTAAAAACCATCCATTTAGACACTTATTTAAACATTTATTCTTCCATCAACTTTTACATATACATATATAAAATATATTTATTTTTCAGAAAGACACACATTCACTGGATGGTGTCATCAGTGATGTCATGAGTGATGTCACTGACCATGTCATGAGTGATGTAATATGTGATGTCATCAGCAGTGCATTGCACGCGCAAGTTATAGTGAGTCCATCTAACTATAACGTGGGAATTTCAATGGTTTTATATCAGTAAAATTTCCAGCTAACTATAACTGGTGTGAAACCTATGGTTTTTTCAGTGAATTTAATAGGTTTTTTAAATGCTAATTCCTAACTATAACTGGTGTGAAACCTATGGTTTTTTCAGTGAATTTCATAGGTTTTTTAAATGCTAATTCCTTTGTATATCGAGTTTCTAACCTTTTTTTTTTTTTACAATTTGCAGTTTTTTTTTAAGTATTCATTTTTTTTATATAATTTTTTTCTTTTGCGCTCTGGGTGCGCGCTCCGGGAAGCTTTCAGCTAAGCTCTCCGGTAAGCTTTTCCGAGAGCTCATCTGAAAGCGCACCCAGAGCGCAACTGTCGTTCGTGAAAAAAAATATGAATGAAAAGTTAATAATAATGCAAAACATTTCGTACCATACAAATAAAATTAGTTTTTTTTAATAAGGAAAATGATTATGCATTTCTATAAAAGATTGATGACGTCACTTCGGCGCGCAACGTAAGTGCCCTCGGAAGCGCCTACGTTCGCGGCGCATAAACGCACGCAAAAGCGCGTACGATCGCGCCACGTTTGCGCCCCGGAAGCGCCTACGATCGCGCTGCGTAAACGCACCGGAAGTGCTCCGGAGCGCGCAGCGTAAACGCGTCGGGTCATGTGACCCTAAAATAACACTTTTCATTGGTTGCTAACAGTTTTTTTTTACAATGAATGAAATCCCCACCCATTTCCTTCACTTCTTCTTTCACTTTTGTGACTGAAAGACCTGCCTTTTTTGCTGCTCCATATTCCTGGATTAATCATGGCTGCCAGACCATCCAGCAGTGAAGATGACTCCAATGATTTCATTGATGAAGAGCCTCCTCAGCCGAAGGTCAAAGAACATTTCATCTGGAAATGTTTTAAGTTTCCAGCAGACCAGAAGAAGGTGAATGCACCAAAAGTAGAGTGCAGGATCTGCAAACAGGTCCTGTCACGGGGTAACCCCCAAAAACAATACTCTTTTGGCAACTTCACCATGATTCGCCATGTGGAGAGGAGGCACCCCCAGAATTTTGCCCGGGAAAGTGTCAGGGCTCTGGCACAAGAGGTTCCCAGAGATGGGGCCTCTACATCAACAGGAGGAGCAACTTCTTCTGGAAGAGAACAATCACAGGAGCAGGTAGCAAACATTCAACCTGCATTTAACCATGGGGTCGTCAGATGCAGATACTGCAATCAACTCCTCACCTATGGGGAGCAAAGTGTCCTGCTCATGGTTCGGGCATTGGAGAACCATCGCTGCCCTTCCCACCCCTAATTTTTTCCTTTTCTTTTTGCTCCTGTTGAGCAGTTTCTATTCCCTGTTTTTGTTCCTGTTCAGTTAAAAGAAGAAAACCAAAAGTTCTTTTCAGAACTACCTCCAATTCTCATCAAAGAGCTATATTCTTAAAAAATGAAGAGTAAGTGAAATATAGTGCATTGATAATTGAAAGGAGAATGAGTAAGAAAGAACAGAAAGGTATGAGAGGTGAAAGGAAGTGAAGTAGGAGGAATGAAAGAAGGTGAGTGTTAGAAAAGAAAGTTATGACACAGTGAATAAACTGGAGGCCTCATTTCTGAAAAGTGACGCATCGCTACGTGAAAACAGCGATGCGTCACTTTTCTGGACGCACTCCTTATGACATTCCAGATATGTCATATTTAATATATGACTAATCAATTCGCAAGGAGTTACAGATATGTCAGTATTTCTGACATATCTGTAAACACAAAAGTAACGCATTGCAGGAGTGCGTCACAAAAGTGACGCAACTCCAGTAATGTGTCCTTTCACATGGAAAAAGCACCATGTGAAAGGTTTGCTGTGAAGCAGGCGCAAGATTTTGGCGCAACAGCATCCTAAAAGTGACGCACTGCGTCATTATTACCAAGCTTTTTGCAAGGAACACCCCCTCTGCATGCATTATACCTGACACTATTTTTTAAAAAGTGACGCATCTAGGTACATGGGTCACTTTTTAAAACTCTGCGCCACATTGTATCTGCATCAGGTATAATGTATGCAGAGGGGGCAATCCCTCGCAAAAAGCTTGGTAATAACGACGTACTGAAATCTATGAGATTTCTCTGCGTCACTTTTAGGATGCTGTTGCGTCAAAATCTTGCGCCTGCCTCGCGTCACTTTCATGTTTACAGATATGTGAGAAATACTGACGTATCTGTAACTCCTTGCAACATGATTCGTCATACATTAAATATGACACATCTGGAATGTCATAAGGACTGTGGACAGAAAAGTGACGCATCACACCAGCAGTGTAATAAAATGTGCCTCGTTGCACTATATTTAAAGGATGCAACAGCATCCTAAAAGTGACGCAGTGAAATCTCAAACATTTCACTGCGTCGCTATTACAAAGCTTTTTGTCGGGGAACACCCCCTCTGCATGCATTATACCTCACGCAGATATAATGTGGCGCTTGATTTTAAAAAGTGACCCATCTACCTAGATACGTCACTTTTTAAATATAACGCAACGAGGCACATTTTTTTACACCACTGGTGCGATGCGTCACTTTTCTGTGCGCACTCCTTATGACATTCCAAGTAACGCATTGCTGGAGTGCGTCACAAAAGTGACGCAACTCCAGTAATGTGTCCTTTCAAATGGGGAAAGCAGCATGTGAAAGGTCTTGCCTCAGTCTAACACCTGCTGTAAAGCAGGCACAAGATTTTGACGCAACAGCATCCTAAAACTGACGCAGTGAAATCTCAAAGATTTCACTGCGTCGCTATTACAAAGCTTTTTGCGGGAGAACACCCCCTCTGCATGCATTATACCTGACGCCATTTTTAAAAAGTGACGCATCTAGGTACATGGGTCACATTTTAAAACTCTGCGCCACATTATATCTGCGTCAGGTATAATGTATGCAAAGGGGGCATTCCCCCGCAAAAAGCTTGGTAATAACGACGTACTGAAATCTATAAGATTTCTCTGCGTCACTTTTAGGATGCTGTTGCGTCAAAATCTTGCACCTGCCTCGCATCACTTTTATGTTTACAGATATGTCAGAAATACTGACGTATCTGTAACTCCTTGCAACATGATTCGTCATACATTAAATATGACACATCTGGAATGTCATAAGGAGTGCGCACAGAAAAGTGACGCATAACACCAGCAGTGTAATAAAATGTGCCTCGTTGCACTATATTTAAAAAGTGACGCATCTAGATAGATGCGTCACTTTTTAAATATTGCATAACAATGCGCATTTTTTTACACCGCTGGTGCGTCACAAAAATTGACGCACAGGAGGCGCAAAACTAACAGCGCAAGGCCTTCATAAATATGGTCCTGGATTTTCCCCGTGCTTCGCCGGTGCGCGTACCATGCGCTTCCCCCGCGCAAAACGAAAAAAAAATTTCAATGCCCTGCAGGACCCTATTTTAGTCCCTACATCAAACCTAGGGGGTCAGAGGGGGTCTACTCTTCCCCCTTATGGTCATTTGCCCCTTTTTTTTTCAAACCCCTTGTGTCTCGATTTTACCGAGACACAAGATGGCGGCCGCTCCAGACTGTTTAGAATGTTTACAGACACCCAAGAGCCAATCAGCTTTCTGCGCGCAAGTCGCGTGTCGCGCCAGGAGCGCACTCAAGTGCGCGCACCGGAGAGCGCCTATAGATATATATATTTTTTTGAACCTAAATTACTCAAAATCCACTGCAGCACATATCTTGAGACATAGCAAAGGCACATCGGGCTACAAGTCCCTACAATTTTGCCAAGTTTGGTGTAAATCCATTCAGCCGTTCGGGCTAAAAGTGAAATTGACCGCCCTATGGAAATTAACATGGGGAAAATGCGTTTTGGGACCCCCCTTTTATCTCGGCCCCCGCTTGACGTATCCCCCCAAACTTTCAGGGAAGGACCGGAGCTCGACGAGGCCATTTTCAGGAAATTTTCAGGCAGATTCGTCAACCGGTGCCAAAGTTATTCCAAATAGAATTTTGAGATTTAACATTGAAAAAAATCCTAACTATAACTACCTACTGGCGACCGCCAGTAGGTAATATATATATATATATATATATATATATATATATATATATAAAATTCTTTTATTTGATCTGTTAAAATCATAAAAAAGAGGGAAACATACCACCATAATGAAAACGTCATCATTCAGATACAGATAAAATTTACATTAAAACATTTTTAGTTTTCGTGACCCTTGTGTTGGATGGAACGGGAAAGCAGCGGATTATCATTAACAGCGATGCAAACATGTCCATGCTTTCTGTTGAAATTAAAGTGTTAATGCCAACGGAACATGGAGAGGGAGCAAAGTTCAAAACAGCTATGCACAATTTTACAGAATCACAGAATCAGCAATTGGACCTGACTGCACCAGGTGATTGAATTGTACTGTATATTTGATTCGGCGTCAAAGGAAGTAGAGAGCACTTGGAAGAAGTGATTTCATTTTTGCAACAGTTAACTGTATTTGGTAGTGGTCCGTGAAGCCGAGCCACAAGGGAATCTGGGGGTCTGACGTGGCAGCGGAGTGGCTGCACAGGTGGATGCCCCACAGACTTATTTGGTGAGATCTTGAGACAACACCTGATGCCTTAGTGTTGCACAAGGGTTTTCACTCTGCCGAATTCTCTACGGAAGAACCCATGGGAGCAACTGGGTAAGCTCGGGTTCTGGAGCTACGCGCCCAGACGCCCGGCCCAACCAGCACCGGACTATGGGATGGTCTGTAAGAGGGTTTGTGGTTCGCCTGTCAGGTGATCTCAGAACAGTCTAACAACTGTTTCTTTTTGTGATATAATTGTTGGTCTGGAATCCGGCGAGATCGATTCCCAGGACAGGAGTCAACGGGCTCTGTTCGATTTTGAAGACATGTCGTACTTGTATGAAATGAATAGTAAGAAATAAGAATCGAGGAGTTCCCATATTTTCTTTTAAAACACTTTAAGATTGTGTGTGGCAAGTGTGAATGAGCATGTGGTGAAGAGGACGCGTCCGAATGCGAATGCAGGTGGTACATGGGTAACGTGTTGAGAATTGCCTAAATATGCCATGTTTTAGTAAAATATGTTTTGGATGCTGCGGTCAGCGAGGTGGGAGGTTGGAAGAAAGACAGCCTGCCCCTCCGGAGGGCAGACAAAGTTTTGATATGTATGTGAAACATGGTCTTACCCCTCTTTTGTTTAATACTCTTTGGAATAAGTACACCAAAGACAACTCTGATTTACAATGGCCTCTAACAGGTTCTTTTGACGAGAAAAAGATCAATTACTTGCAGAATAAGTTATTTATGAAAAAGAGCCGACAATCGATGTTCGATTCCTTAAACTTATGGTTGAAGGAAGCAAAACGACGACGGATAAGGGAGGATAAATTAGGAAAGCTTAAATCAGGACAGACTATTACTCAAAAGGCTGCAGCCTATGAAAAAGAAACGGTAGAAAAAAATATTGAACAGATGGACAGACAATTTCCATTAGAAACGGATAAAAGTTATGTAATTCGTACAGAAACTGGGCATGAGATTGAAGAACTGCTGGAGGCTCGTCCACCCCCTTCGTATGCCCCTAGGGATTATACCCTGCCGTGCCTTTGGTTCGGGCAGGCCAGGTTGGAACTGCGCCAGCCATGGGAGCACCTGTGACTGCGGCTGCTACCGCTCCGATAGATGGCCCCCCTCAAATACCGATGTTACCCCCTCCTACCCTCTGGCCCACTACCTCAGCATTAATTTCCTTAAGGCCGGATTCTGCTCTCCCTCTCCCTTGCACCCTGTGTTTTTGACGCCCCCTACGGGAGGTCTAATGGACCCCCGATATGAGACCACTTCGGCCCTTATAGATACGACACCCAAGCGTCCTAGGGGAGACTTGAGTGATCAACGAGTTTTCACTAGGTCATCCTTGGGTTCCGAAGAAAGAAAATCTATAGTAATCCAGGCATCCCAGTGGATGCAAAGCCCAATCTATACCTTAGAGGACATTTGGAGTACCATGAAAGACTTTGAACCCGTCGCTCAGCAACTGGCACTAGAAAACATGGCGATGCGATTGATTTTGCTATGGGAACATTGTTTTGAGGAGGGACTAGCCCCTCAGATAATTTTTGACATTAGGGTCGAGCTTTTAAGTTTAACTTACAGACTACAGAAGTGTTTCAAAATGTTGCAACACTTGTACACTATCTTGAAAGAATGCACAGAAAATGCGCTGATTGGGGAGCGCAACACCCAATGAGGGAGGTACACTCTCTTTTCCAACCCGAGATTCCCAAAATAACGGATGGTAATGGACAAGTAGTGAGGGCTCGCATGGATGCCCGACTTCAGGAACAATGGGTTTACTCCCCTTGGAAACGAAGTGATGTCCTTACCTTAAAAGCACAGTTCCCCGATCCCTGTAAGAAGTGAACCCCACTACCTATTATAAGGAATTGACTGAAGCTGCCAATTCGGTTGTTATGACCTTAGCTGACATTGAATTGTTTTTCGGCCTCCTGATCCCGGTAGATATCTGGAGACAGATACACGACACCGATCACGCTCCAGAATTAGGAGGGACCTAGGATCAGATTACAACGGTGGACAAAGAGCGTAAGCCAGGAGACAAACCCAGAGATGAAGTTTTGGCTGTGCCAAGACATATTATCACTTATATGCAGACTCATTTTCCCCCTAGGAAGGTTGACTGGGATAAGTTAATGCCTTGTAGGCAGAAACAGGATGAAAGTATTTCAGATTTCATCACACGTTTTGAGAAAGTGTTTATAGATTTTAGCGGTCAGGACTTATCCATGGAAGGTGGAATTCGACTATTTGTAAATAGGTTTGTTACCAACTTACTCGCTGAAGTAATGACCCGCCTACAAGCTGCAGAAAGTACATGGACTACAGCTTCCCCGTCGGTGATCCTTAGTATGGCGCAATACTATGAACACCGAGAGAATGAGAGCAAGGATAAATTGCAGAAAAAGGTTAAGGATTTAAAAACAAGAGTCTTATTACAGCAGGTCAGGAGTGGACAGAATATTGTCAGAGGAGGGCGAGGTTCATCTCCAAGAAGAGCAACGGGTGGAACAGGAGGTGGAGGAGGAGCCCCAACCCTTGGGATAAATCAGTGTTCCTATTGCAAGCAGGAAGGACAATGGAGGGCTGACTGCCCTTTGCTTCAAGCCAGAGCAGGCCCCAGTAGAGGAAGGGGTAGAGGTCGAGGAAATATCGATCGGCGACGTGAGGAAATGATAGGTGGCAATTCACGAAAAAACTATTTTGATGATCCCCAGATCAGACAGTAATATCATGAGAATTATCAGGACGATGGGTACGATGGGAATGGATATGCATGAGACAGCCAAGGACAGAGTGGGGGCCACATAGCAGTACCAGTTGATCAGGAAGGACCTTATGTGCAAGGACAATTGCTGGGGACGTCAGGAAAGTTTCTAGTGGACACTGGAGCAATGAATAGTTCTGTTGCCCATACACTGGTCCCAGGGGCTGCTCTGTCTGGGCAAACTAATGTGTCAGTAGGGTTCTCAGGAATCCCCGTGGTAAGCCCCATTTCTGAACCTTTACCTCTTACTATTGGTCTGATCACTGTAGACTCCTGTAGACTCTCCTTTCCTTCTCACGTCTAATTGTGGGGGAAATTTGTTAGGATTAGATATATTGAAGAAATTGCATGCACAAATTTATTGTTATCCTGATGGTGTTTATTTAACTATGCAACAACCACTTAAAAGTACATTGCAATGTTTTGTTAAAAACTTACACCTCCCCCTGAATTTTCTACCATTCCCCAATCACTTTGGGCAACAGGTGATACTGATGTAGAATTGTTAAAAATAGCCCGTGTCGATTACCTTGAAGCCCAATGCCCAGTTGCCCCGCATTCCTCAGTATAAAATCTCACCTGAGGGTGAGCAGGCCCTGTTGCACATTATCCGTGACCTCATTAAAAAGGGAGTGGTTGAGGAAACGGCTGCAAACGTATGTAACAGCCCTATTTTACCGATCTTGAAGAAAGCCCCAATAGATGGTGCTCCAGATTACAAGAACACATATCGCTTTGTAATTGACCTCCAAGAAGTCAATAAGATAGTAGTTCCCCAATATCCGGTAGTTCCTGATATATAACTGCTATCTTGACTATGATTCCCCCTTCAGCTCAGTATTTCTCAGTAATAGATCTGAAGAGTGCTTTCTTTAGCATTCCGATCCACCCCGAGAGTAGACATATCTTCGGATTCTCATTATCAGGCCGCAAATTTAGATTTTGTTGTGCTCCTCAAGGCTATACTAAGAGTCCCAGTATTTACCAAGCTCTGAAAGCAGTTCTCGACGAACCTATTTTACTCTCTGGAAATAATCTCATCCAATACGTGGATGATATCTTGGTGGCCTCCGACACACAGGAAGGTTGTAAAGAAGCCACTGTTAAATTATTGACTCTTTTGGCAGCTAATGGAAATAAAGTCTCCCTCTCTAAATTTCAGTATTGTCGACAGGAAGTGACCTACCTCGGCCACTTACTTTCGAAAGCGGGGAGAAGACTAACTCCAGAAAGAATATCTGTGATTACTAATATGTCTGTGCCTCGCACTCAACGTGATGTCCGTGCTTTTCTTGACATAACCTCTTGCCGTCGCTAATGGATTCCTAATTTTTCACTTTTCGCAAAACCCTTGTTGCATTTGACTACCAAAGATGTGCATGAACCCCTGCCCTGGACGGATGAGTGTCAAGATGCATTTGACTCTTTGAAAGCTGCACTTTGTTCTGCACCCGTCTTGGGTACTCCAGACTACCATAAGCCTTTTGTACTCTATGTGTACGAGTGGATGGTTGTTCGCTTTCAGTGTTAACCCAGGGTTTTGGTGGTAAGCAACGACCCTGTGCATACTTTTCAGCGGTGTTGGATAACGTCGCTAGAGCCCTTCCGAGTTGTCTAAGGGCTGTAGCGGTGGCCGTTCGGCAGTCAGAAGGGATAGTCTTGAGTACTGACCTCACAGTAATGGTACTGCATGCTGTGGATATACTATTGAATCGAACAAAAACTCAGCACCTTACGAGTGACAGGATATGAGTTGACTTTATTTGCACCCCACATTACTATTAAAAGATGTGCCACTCTGAACCCAGCCACGTTACTACCCCTCCCTTCTAATGATGAAAAGGACGATGTCCATGATTGTATATTTAGAACAGAGGAAGAAACGAAGGGACGTGTAAACCTCACTGACACGCCTTTATCTGACCCCCAAGGGGATTCGTATGTGGATGGCTCTTGTTTCAAGTTACCAGATGGCACAACTACAGCTGCTTATGCTGTTACTACACTTCAAACTGTGTTGGAGACCGCACAGATTTCTCATCACTCAGCACAGGCAGCTGAATTATTAGACCTGTGTAGAGCATGCGAATTGAGCAAAGGGTTAAAGGTGAACAGTTTTACGGACAGTCAATACGCCTTTGGCGTGGCCCATAGTTTTGTGAGGTTATGGAGAGAGAGAGGATTTCTTACTTCACATGGACAGAAAATACAGCATGGCCCCTTAATTGAGGGATTGTTGTTTGCTTTGACACTGCCTAAGAAAATAGCCATTATCAAATGCAGTGTGCATAAAAAGATTACTGATTCCACTGGAAGAGGAAATGCTTTTGCTGATCAAGTAGCCAAGGATACTGCACAGACAAAAATGACAGCCATGTTCCCTAGTGCATCGGCAAGGTGGGTGGCGGAGACATCTCAGTTTGACAATACTATTGAGAGTGTAAAAGAATTACAGAAAGAAGCTACCCCAGATGAGTTACTAAAATGGGAACAGGAGGTAGAGAAATTGGACAAGAACAACTGTTGGATTGATTTAACTGGAAAACAGCGATGGTTATTACCTAATGCTTTGGTTTATGCAGTAGTAGTTATGGTCCATGGCCCTGCTCATATTGGTGCAAAAGGTATTTGTGCTGTACTAGGCCCAGTATGGAATAACCCAATTTCCCCCAAAACTGCAGCTCATGTAGTGAAATACTGTATGGTATGTTTACACCATAACCCTAGAGGTGGGGAATCGGTCCTGGAAGGAAACTTTGCCCCACCGACCTTACCTTTTGAAGTGATACAGATAGATTATATCAAGCTTGACAGAGTGAACAATTTTAAATACGTATTACTGGTGGTATGTGCTTTCATTAAATGGGTTGAAACCTACCCCACCGAAGAGAACACTGCTATTGCCACTGCTAAAGCCCTTATCAAAGAATATTTGCCTAGATTTTGTTTGCCCCGGGTCATTTGGTCGGACAACGGGGTACATTTTAACGCACAACTTGTGCAAAATATCTGTAAAGGACTGCAGATTACACAAAAATTTCATGCTGCTCGACATCCCCAATCTGCAGGCCTTGTTGAAAAGTACAATGGCACATTGAAACTGAAAATGGGCAAGATCTGTGAAACAATGGGTGTAAGTTGGCCGGACGGACTCCCTTTGGCCCTAATGTCCCTAAGAGTCACACCTCACTCACGGGCAGGGTTGTCTCCTTATGAGGTTGTTTTTGGGTAACCTGCAAATGTGTGGGGAGTCTCGAGACCCCGATCTTTTCGAGACATTGATTACCCTCTGATGACAAATTATCTGTACGCTTTGACTAAAGAGTTGTGTTCTATTCGCCAACAGTTATCTGCTACACTACAGCCACTGCCAGAAGGTCCTGGACATCGCCTGGAACCAGGACAGTGGGTCTTGGTGCGGAACTACCAGCGGAAATCAAGTTTGGAGCCGAGGTGGAGCAAACCCTATCAGATTCTATTGGTCACCAGAACGGCAGCAAAGGTGGATGGGAAGAAACATTGGATACATGTTTCCCACCTGAAGCGGCTCCCCCTTCCTCTTCCTTTTGATCAACAGAACCGGGAAGGACTTCTAACACAAGAAGGAGAGTGGAGCCCGAGCTTTGTACCGTTCTTAGATGCCCGTGACGTAAGGCAACAGAGTGAAGTGTTGGCATTACCCCAGAGCACAACAGATATATGAGAGGAAGCTGTTGTTTCTGAAACATCTCAGGATCTTGTTGCACCAAATGCTCCTGCTGTTGGGTTATTTCAAGACCAGGAACAACCTGGCCACCTCAGATATAACTTGCGGCCCCAAAAACAACGCAGTACCTGAGCTTCTGATGACAGGAGTTAGAGAAAGACTTGAGTTGAGGGGCTGCAACTAGTTTTCTGAGGTACTGAGCGAGACACTGGACTGAACGCGTTGAGAGCTGGGAACTATATTTTTAGCTCTGTTCAGAAAGAAAGACTGTGTTAGGGGCCGCAGTTGCACCACTGGAAAGTCATTGTGGTTCTCTTTTGATGAAACCTAGGAGTATGCCTGTGAGGCTCTAACGGACACAGGGAGAAGATCCCTTAGAGAGAAGAAGAACCTTTTGGCAGTATGCACGTTTGTAACCCGAGTTTAGTTTTGGACTTTTAGAGAGGATGTATCCTTTTGCCCGATTTGCTATGGAAGATGCATGACCCCTTGCCCCTAGATGCTATTTTGAGTATGTGCCAATGTTTTCTGGATGGCCTGCCAGAGTGAAAGTGGCCTTTGTTGTATTACTTATTGTGATTTTTATTATTATGATGAGTGTGTTTGTGTATTTAGAGTTTCAATAACCCATGTAAAAAATGGTAGGAACCACCCCAGCTCCAACTGAGCATTTTTCTATTCCTTGACCCTCCATAAGGAGAGACATCGAGAAACATATGTTTAGAATGTTTTTATTGAAATGCTGCATCAGGCCCACAGTACCACTAATAAGACTAATTGTTGGGTTTGTGGTCTACTCCCATCTGTAATGCACCAACATGATTTGTTCATTTCAATGCCCTTATCACATTTAGCTAATTGCAAAGCCTGGTTTCAGGTATTATCCCTAATGTATTTACACTATATTGCTGAGCCTGAAAAATATACAGAAAAGAATTATGAAGCAATTTTGAAATATATATCGAAGAACACCAAGGTTTTGATGAATTAGGAAATGAGGGTTAAGGGTCTTTAGCCCCAAATGCATGTATGAATGTATATACTGCCCATGAAAATGTCACCTGGTTAAAAGAAGAAATGCAGGATTTCGAACAGTGTAATTCCACCTTGTATTTTCAGCATTTTCAAGAACGGAATGTTACCGATGACAAAGCTATGCCGGTTCCTATCATGAATAGTACCTCTTCTTTCTGTGTTTAGGGGCAGGGTCATGTTAGAGTAGGAAACATTAGATGTAACTATACTCATACGTTGCACACTAATAGTACTCCGCTTCTGGTAACTCCGCCTAATGTATATTTTGTGAGTGGTGAAAATGCTTATACCTGGCTTCCACGAGGTTGGCAGGAAGATGTTACCTTTCTTTTCTCTACCCTGCGGTATATATAGCTCCCTCCAATTACCACAAAACACACCTGTTAGTTAGAAGGGAGACAGACTCAAATAGAAGTACTCGAAGTTTCAACACCAAAGATACAGATCAGACAGATACCGCATTGCAACAGTTTGTAGACATTGCAAAGGGTCTCTTTCCTATATGGGGTCCGATATTTACCAGCAGAGATGTTAGACGTCTGGCCAGAGTAGTAGAAAATGTAGTTCAGAGTACTACTGAGACCTTGGCAAACCTTACAGTTGAGCTTCAGGGGACAAGGCTTTTTTCGCTTCAGAACCGAATGGTTCTTGACGTCATCCTAGCAGATAGCGGCGGAGCATGCCGCGTGATTGGCAGCTCTTGCTGTGTTTACCTACCAGATTCTGCTCCCACTATCCACCTGGCTATACAGAAATTGCATCGGCTAGCTGCCGAGGTGCATGTCGACACTGGTACATGGTCCCTTACTGGTTGGTTCTGGGGCCTCTTGACCACTTGGGGTTGGAAGGTCTTTATGATCCTTACAGGAGCTTTTGGTATAGTATTTACCAGTTGTCTGTGTCTCCAGTGTGGGCCTGCTTGCTGTTCCTTTTGTGCTACTAGACTGACTTCAGCCTTGACTATTTCTCGACAGGCCAAGGTTGACAAACAAATGACTCAGAAATAGGTCTCAGACCTCATGCAAATTGACGAAGGTGTATTTTTAGATTAAACAGATTATATTGGCCACATCAGGCCAAAAGGGCGGTCTGATGAGATACAAATTGGATATAAGTAATGTTGGCCTACTGTATCCAATATAATCGTATTATTGTAGTGTTGTAGGTAACCCTGGACATATAGTTGAGGGAGATATTCCTTTTCTCTATCTTAGTCCTATTGGTATAACCGACACCATCTTAGTTTCGTTTCCCCTGTTCACTTAGTCCCTTAGGAAAACATGTGATGCACCCCTGTACAGAAACCTAAGCTGGTAGCCCGGCCCGAGCAAAGATCGTTAGTTTGTAGCTCAGGGAAGACTCAAGGTCACCTCTGCTCTTCTTGTAGAATACGCACATTCTTACAAGCTCTGTCCCTGTCAATCTGTCTCCAGTAACAAAGGGAGGCACCTTACTGGCCTGCCCCCGGAATAGCTTAGGCCCAGCTACTAGTAATCTATTGTGCCTTATATGGGTTTTCCTGCTGGCTCTCTGACAAGTAGTACTATTCCATGTTAGGTGATATACTGTGTGAGAAACGTGTATATGCTTTGTATTGCTTGTAGTCGTCAGTCTTCTCTGAGCACCTCCGAGGGTCGTGTAGACCGAGACTCCACTGCGTAGGGCCTATTTTGCAACATAAATGATTGAAGCTTCTCCATTGCCGACTGACTCTTTACTTGTAAATATTGTTTAGGGGCTATTGGTGAGTATGGCCCCATTATATAAATTTTCAGTACATCAGTAGTCCAGCTAAGTCATAGCAACCGCAACGTCCCGGGGTTGGCACCTCAGGACATTTCTGGACCCAGCCCTGGGGGATGGCGGTCCCCAGGTCCAGGTAGGGCTTCTGGGTGGGAGCCACTTGGTGACCCCTCCTTTGTTCAAATTTGCCAAGGTTAGGTGGTGGCCCTCAGGGCTGGCGGTTCACAATGGACCCCTTCCATTATTGCATTTGTGTCCCAAGGAGGTGGCTGTCCCCAGGGCTGCTGCCTCTCGCTTCTTTTTAGTTTTCACCTCACCGCTTCTTTTTATGTTTCACCTGTGCATTGTTTGCGCTGTGCTTGAGAAATTCATAGTTTTTAATATAAACTCAAAAGGGACTTACATCCCACCTACTCTCTTTCCAGGCTTCTCATTAGTTCATGTGCCTGCCACTTACATTTCCTCCATCTCCATCGGCTGTAGCATATTTTCCTGCATTTACAAATGCTTTTTTCTTGACTACCACTCTTATCAGTTTCCCGCAGCTGAAATACTGTTAACCACCACCTTGGTGGAAGTATTTTTTCATAACGTTTTGCAGCATATTCATATAAAAATGTATCGCCCAGGGAGATTCAGTGATTTGCATAGAATCACAGGATGTTTCACGGCACCACCGATACTTGAATGGGATCCACAGATCTCTATAAGCAGCCTCTGCAGCTGCCCAACATCCTCTCCAGTCCTGTGTTATCTGTCAAGGAGTTGTTTCATTCTCCCAGACGATGATTGATGAAAACAGCTCTTTATTCATTACATAAGCAAAACGGATGCATTGCCAATGCTTGTTTTTTATAAGGTATGTCCCCCGCATTTCTTTTGCAAGCAGTGTGACTCGGGGAAGTGGTGGTCCCCGAGGCAGTGTGAAGAGGTGGAGCCCCCTGCTTTACTTTATTATATCTAGCCCAAGGGAGGTGGTGCTCACTGGGGCTGCGGGGGGATGTTGTAGTACCTCCCCACTTTTATTTAAATTAAATTATGTGCCCTAGGAAGGTGGCAGTCCCCCGGAGAGTAAAGGAGGCCCTACAGCCTCAGCCGCTTTACTTTTATAAAAAGTGTGCCACAGGGAGTTGGCAGTCCCTGGGGAAGCAGGAGGGGGCGGGGTCCCCCTTTTCTATATTATATATAGCCCCGGGAGTTGGGGGGCCGCAGGGCAGGGGGTGCCCCGTGGCCCCCTGCATTTCAATATGATAAGCTGTGGGAAGAAAGAAAGAAGCAAGAGAAGTGAAGAACGAAGTAACAGAGGTACAGAAAGAGGCAAGAGAGGTACATAAAGAGGCATGAGAAGTGCTAAAAGAAGCAAGAGAGTTACATAAAGAAGAAAAAGATGTGCAGGAAAAAGCAACAGGATGCAGAAAGACGCAAGAGGGGTGCAGAAAGAGGCAAGAGAAGTGTAGAATGAAGCAGAAGAAGGCAAGCGAGTTGCAGAAGGAGGCAAAAGAGGTACAGAAAGAGGGAACAGGGTTGCCGACAGAGGCAAGAGAGATACAGGAAAAGGGAAGGGGGTACAGAAAGAGGCAAGAGGGATTCAGAAATTTGATAGAAAGGTGGAGAAAGAAGCATGAGCAGTGCAGAAAGAACCAATAGAGGTACAGAAAGAGGCAAGAGGGGTGCAGATAGAGGCAAGAGAGGTACAGAAAGAAGTAAGAGTAGTGCTGAAATAAGCAACAGAGGTGCATAAAGAGGCTAAGAGAGGCACACAAAGAGGCAAGAGGTATGCAGAAAGCTGCTGGAGGGGTGCAGAAAGAAGTAAGAGAGGTATTGAAAGAAGCAGGAGAAGCTCAGAAAGAAACAACACGGGGTGTAGAAAGAGGCTAGAGGGGTGCAGAAAGAGGCAGGACAAAGTGCAGAAAGAGGCAGAAGAGGTATAGAAAAAGGCAAGAGAGGTACAAAAAGAGTCAAGATGGGTACAGAAAGAAGCAGGAGAGGTATGGAAAGAAACAAGGGAATTGCAGCAAGAGGCTAGAGGAGGCAAAAAAAAAGAGAAGTGCAGAAAGAAGCAACAGAGATGCATAAGGAGGCAAGAGCACTGCAGAAAGAGGCGAGAGTTGTAGAAACAGGCAAAAGAGTGGCAGAAAGAGGGAACAGGGGTTGAGACAGAGGAAAGACAGGTGCAGAAATGTGATAGAGGAGTGCAGAAAGAGGCATGAAGGGTGCAGAAAGAGGCACGAGAAGTTCAAAAAGAAGCAACAGAGGTGTAGAAGGAGGCTGGAGAACTACAGAAAGAGGCAAGAGATTTGCAAAAACAGGGAAAAGAGGTAGATAAAGATGGAAGAAGCATGCAGACAGAGGCAAGAAAGTTGCAGAAAGAGGAAAGAGGGGTGTAGAATCCCCCAGGCCCCTGCTTTATTTTCTTATTTTCAAATAACCAAAGAAGAGAGAAAGGCCAAGTGGCCCCCCTCCTGGGCCATACTTGGCCATGGGGACCCCATCCCCCAGGGCTTCACCTCACATTGTAGACCATTGGGGAGCCCCAATGGCCCTGAGGTCCCTGCCGGCTCCCTGCCTCCTGTCGGAGCCGGCATTGCTTTTGGACAAAGGGAGCTGCTAACATACAGCTCACTTTGCCAAAAAGCAATTCTGCTTTGCATCATGGAAGCAAGAGCAGTTTCCCTAAAGCAAAGCAGAAGACTGCAATGTCCCAGGGTTGGGCACCCCGGGACATTGCTGGAGGCAGTCCTGGGGGGTGGTGGTCCCCAGCGCCATGTAAGGCTGCTGGAGGGGGGCTGCGCGACCCCCCTCCCAACAGATTGAAAGCCCTGGGGAGGTGGTGGTCCTCAGGCCAGGGCTCTGCTACGGACCCCCGTATGTCAATTGCTTAATGCCCTGGGAGGTGGTGGTCCCTGGGGCAGTGTGGGGGGGAAGGATCCCCCCATACATTAGTAATAAAAAAGGCCCAACGAAGAACCCAACATGTGGTTCACGGATGATATCACATTCAAATGTCGAGTAGCCCTTGCTTAAATGCTTGCACGTGTAAAATAATGGATCAATGGACCTCAATGGCCAGTGACCCCACCTGAAGACAACACAGAGGTCAGGTATAAAATGTCTCACTTGAATGGTGAGTCAGTTGCATACCATGGATCTCGGGAGGGGGGTGGTGGCATAATTGGCACACGCTTGAGAAAGAAAACAACATAATCCGAAAGTTATAGCAAAGGTTATGAGGACATTCTACTTAGCTTAATCACGCCGACTCTGGTAGAGCTGTGGATGCGGATACACAACTTACCCCCTCGACGCCAAGCACCCTCTCTGACCCTGATGATATCCTCGTAAACCGGATCCCGAAGACGGATGTGGTCTCCGGTGAGGCGGTAAAAGTGCCTAGATGTTAACGCGCCTTATGAGAGAATGGGTGTGGGATTGACTTATTGACCAATTAGCAGTAAGCGACAGTGATGCATCATGCATACGTCATGCAGGTGATAATGTAGGCCAATCCAGAGATCCGCTAGTGTCAATTATGACTAGACCGTCGAATTTAAAGAACGAGACGACGCGAGTGTGCGCATGTCTCCATGGTTACTGATACACTTGAAAACGTTATTGTTCCACTATCAACACAGTACACACGTGCGGATGCATCTCACCTTGACTGTGAAGCAGTGGAACTGCAAAGGGGGCAGCGCATGACTGCGCATATTTCTAGAGGTTCAAAGTTGTAGGAAAATTATGACAAGTTGTGAGGACCCACAGTGTGAGCATAATCAGTAATTAGGTAGTAAAGGGCCAAAAAACACACTGGGGAGGTACTGGATGGTAAATGCCCCAGTCAGTGGGTGTCGATATCGGAATTATGTTTAAGCTGCAAATAGTAGCATTAGCTAATAAAAATAGACAGCAAAACATATGATAAATAGCTGACTAGATTATAACAACGTTATGAAAGCGTTGCTTTTCATTATGGACATGAGTGTGCACACTAGCAAATGGAGTGCATTCTGGCAAGCCTAAATGTGTACATCAACACAACCAAGACCAAAGAGGCTAAGAGAATAAAAGGAACATGTGAGGATTCATTATTTAAGGTTTAAGGACTGAGTTCCAGGGGATGTCATCATTAAGTCCTCTGATATGGGTCCCCAATCTGTACAACCATCTTTGTTCCTTTAAGAAGAGTCTGTTGGACATATTACTACCTCCATTAATCTGTTCAATTATCGTCCACCGTAGATCATTGGTGGTATGGTTTGACTGTAGAAAATGACTGCTCATTTTGGTGGTTGTTTTCCGACACCTGATGTTGCTCCGGTGCTCGCATATTCTCCCCACATATTCGGCCCACACCCCTTTTATTTATTTATTAGATTTTACCATATGAATTGATACTCGTCAGTATACAATGGAAAATGATTATAAGTGGCAGCTTAATTGTTTGCTCTGGTTATCATATGTCTTTGGACAACTTATAAACATTATACATCACATCACAATGAGGGTCTGACAGATGTAACAGCATAAATATTACTTTTTAAAATCAGAAATTCAGGCATAAACTCACATATGAAAGCTTTGTCATATATTTCTGTTTTTACTTACTCATTTTCATTTTTTACTTGCACTGATTAGTTTCTTTGGGAAAATCATGAGTGAGTATATATATATATATATATATATATATATATATATATATATATATATATATATATATATATATATATATATATATATATATATATATATATAAAATTCTTTTATTTGATCTGTTAAAATCATAAAAAAGAGGGAAACATACCACCATAATGAAAACGTCATCATTCAGATACAGATAAAATTTACATTAAAACATTTTTAGTTTTCGTGACCCTTGTGTGGGATGGAACCGGAAAGCAGCGGATTATCATTAACAGCGATGCAAACATGTCCATGCTTTCTGTTGAAATTAAAGTGTTAATGCCAACGGAACATGGAGAGGGAGCAAAGTTCAAAACAGCTATGCACAATTTTACAGAATCACAGAATCAGCAATTGGACCTGACTGCACCAGGTGATTGAATTGTACTGTATATTTGATTCGGCGTCAAAGGAAGTAGAGAGCACTTGGAAGAAGTGATTTCATTTTTGCAACAGTTAACTGTATTTGGTAGTGGTCCGTGAAGCCGAGCCACAAGGGAATCTGGGGGTCTGACGTGGCAGCGGAGTGGCTGCACAGGTGGATGCCCCACAGACTTATTTGGTGAGATCTTGAGACAACACCTGATGCCTTAGTGTTGCACAAGGGTTTTCACTCTGCCGAATTCTCTTCGGAAGAACCCATGGGAGCAACTGGGTAAGCTCGGGTTCTGGAGCTACGCGCCCAGACGCCCGGCCCAACCAGCACCGGACTATGGGACACCGGACTAGAGGGTTTGTGGTTCGCCTGTCAGGTGATATCAGAACAGTCTAACGACTGTTTCTTTTTGTGATATAATTGTTGGTCTGGAATCCGGCGAGATCGATTCCCAGGACAGGAGTCAACGGGCTCTGTTCGATTTTAAAGACATGTCGTACTTGTATGAAATGAATAGTAAGAAATAAGAATCGAGGAGTTCCCATATTTTCTTTTAAAACACTTTAAGATTGTGTGTGGCAAGTGTGAATGAGCATGTGGTGAAGAGGACGCGTCCGAATGCGAATGCAGGTGGTACATGGGTAACGTGTTGAGAATTGCCTAAATATGCCATGTTTTAGTAAAATATGTTTTGGATGCTGCGGTCAGCGAAGTGGGAGGTTGGAAGAAAGACAGCCTGCCCCTCCGGAGGGCAGACAAAGTTTTGATATGTATGTGAAACATGGTCTTACCCCTCTTTTGTTTAATACTCTTTGGAATAAGTACACCAAAGACAACTCTGATTTACAATGGCCTCTAACAGGTTCTTTTGACGAGAAAAAGATCAATTACTTGCAGAATAAGTTATTTATGAAAAAGAGCCGACAATCGATGTTCGATTCCTTGAACTTATGGTTGAAGGAAGCAAAACGACGACGGATAAGGGAGGAGAAATTAGGAAAGCTTAAATCAGGACAGACTATTACTCAAAAGGCTGCAGCCTATGAAAAAGAAACGGTAGAAAAAAATATTGAACAGATGGACAGACAATTTCCATTAGAAACGGATAAAAGTTATGTAATTCGTACAGAAACTGGGCATGAGATTGAAGAACTGCTGGAGGCTCGTCCACCCCCTTCGTATGCCCCTAGGGATTATACCCTGCCATGCCTTTGGTTCGGGCAGGCCAGGTTGGAACTGCGCCAGCCATGGGAGCACCTGTGACTGCGGCTGCTACCGCTCCGATAGATGGCCCCCCTCAAATACCGATGTTACCCCCTCCTACCCTCTGGCCCACTACCTCAGCATTAATTTCCTTAAGGCCGGATTCTGCTCTCCCTCTCCCTTGCACCCTGTGTTTTTGACGCCCCCTACGGGAGGTCTAATGGACCCCCGATATGAGACCACTTCGGCCCTTATAGATACGACACCCAAGCGTCCTAGGGGAGACTTGAGTGATCAACGAGTTTTCACTAGGTCATCCTTGGGTTCCGAAGAAAGAAAATCTATAGTAATCCAGGCATCCCAGTGGATGCAAAGCCCAATCTATACCTTAGAGGACATTTGGAGTACCATGAAAGACTTTGAACCCGTCGCTCAGCAACTGGCACTAGAAAACATGGCGATCCGATTGATTTTGCTATGGGAACATTGTTTTGAGGAGGGACTAGCCCCTCAGATAATTTTTGACATTATGGTCGAGCTTTTAAGTTTAACTTACAGACTACAGAAGTGTTTCAAAATGTTGCAACACTTGTACACTATCTTGAAAGAATGCACAGAAAATGCGCTGATTGGGGAGCGCAACACCCAATGAGGGAGGTACACTCTCTTTTCCAACCCGAGATTCCCAAAATAACGGATGGTAATGGACAAGTAGTGAGGGCTCGCATGGACGCCCGACTTCAGGAACAATGGGTTTACTCCCCTTGGAAACGAAGTGATGTCCTTACCTTAAAAGCACAGTTCCCCGATCCCTGTAAGAAGTGAACCCCACTACCTATTATAAGGAATTGACTGAAGCTGCCAATTCGGTTGTTATGACCTTAGCTGACATTGAATTGTTTTTCGGCCTCCTGATCCCGGTAGATATCTGGAGACAGATACACGACACCGATCACGCTCCAGAATTAGGAGGGACCTGGGATCAGATTACAGCGGTGGACAAAGAGCGTAAGCCAGGAGACAAACCCAGAGATGAAGTTTTGGCTGTGCCAAGACATATTATCACTTATATGCAGACTCATTTTCCCCCTCGGAAGGTTGACTGGGATAAGTTAATGCCTTGTAGGCAGAAAAAGGATGAAAGTATTTCAGATTTCTTCACACGTTTTGAGAAAGTGTTTATAGATTTTAGCGGTCAGGACTTATCCATGGAAGGTGGAATTCGACTATTTGTAAATAGGTTTGTTACCAACTTACTCGCTGAAGTAATGACCCGCCTACAAGCTGCAGAAAGTACATGGACTACAGCTTCCCCGTCGGTGATCCTTAGTATGGCGCAATACTATGAACACCGAGAGAATGAGAGCAAGGATAAATTGCAGAAAAAGGTTAAGGATTTAAAAACAAGAGTCTTATTACAGCAGGTCAGGAGTGGACAGAATATTGTCAGAGGAGGGCGAGGTTCATCTCCAAGAAGAGCAACGGGTGGAACAGGAGGTGGAGGAGGAGCCCCAACCCTTGGGATAAATCAGTGTTCCTATTGCAAGCAGGAAGGGCAATGGAGGGCTGACTGCCCTTTGCTTCAAGCCAGAGCAGGCCCCAGTAGAGGAAGGGGTAGAGGTCGAGGAAATATCGATCGGCGACGTGAGGAAATGATAGGTGGCAATTCACGAAAAAACTATTTTGATGATCCCCAGATCAGACAGTAATATCATGAGAATTATCAGGACGATGGGTACGATGGGAATGGATATGCATGAGACAGCCAAGGACAGAGTGGGGGCCACATAGCAGTACCAGTTGATCAGGAAGGACCTTATGTGCAAGGACAATTGCTGGGGACGTCAGGAAAGTTTCTAGTGGACACTGGAGCAATGAATAGTTCTGTTGCCCATACACTGGTCCTAGGGGCTGCTCTGTCTGGGCAAACTAATGTGTCAGTAGGGTTCTCAGGAATCCCCGTGGTAAGCCCCATTTCTGAACCTTTACCTCTTACTATTGGTCTGATCACTGTAGACTCCTGTAGACTCTCCTTTCCTTCTCACGTCTAATTGTGGGGGAAATTTGTTAGGATTAGATATATTGAAGAAATTGCATGCACAAATTTATTGTTATCCTGATGGTGTTTATTTAACTATGCAACAACCACTTAAAAGTACATTGCAATGTTTTGTTAAAAACTTACACCTCCCCCTGAATTTTCTACCATTCCCCAATCACTTTGGGCAACAGGTGATACTGATGTAGAATTGTTAAAAATAGCCCGTGTCGATTACCTTGAAGCCCAATGCCCAGTTGCCCCGCATTCCTCAGTATAAAATCTCACCTGAGGGTGAGCAGGCCCTGTTGCACATTATCCGTGACCTCATTAAAAAGGGAGTGGTTGAGGAAACGGCTGCAAACGTATGTAACAGCCCTATTTTACCGATCTTGAAGAAAGCCCCAATAGATGGTGCTCCAGATTACAAGAACACATATCGCTTTGTAATTGACCTCCAATAAGTCAATAAGATAGTAGTTCCCCAATATCCGGTAGTTCCTGATATATAACTGCTATCTTGACTATGATTCCCCCTTCAGCTCAGTATTTCTCAGTAATAGATCTGAAGAGTGCTTTTTTTAGCATTCCGATCCACCCCGAGAGTAGACATATCTTCGGATTCTCATTATCAGGCCGCAACTTTAGATTTTGTTGTGCTCCTCAAGGCTATACTAAGAGTCCCAGTATTTACCAAGCTCTGAAAGCAGTTCTCGACGAACCTATTTTACTCTCTGGAAATAATCTCATCCAATACGTGGATGATATCTTGGTGGCCTCCGACACACAGGAAGGTTGTAAAGAAGCCACTGTTAAATTATTGACTCTTTTGGCAGCTAATGGAAATAAAGTCTCCCTCTCTAAATTTCAGTATTGTCGACAGGAAGTGACCTACCTCGGCCACTTACTTTCGAAAGCGGGGAGAAGACTAACTCCAGAAAGAATATCTGTGATTACTAATATGTCTGTGCCTCGCACTCAACGTGATGTCCGTGCTTTTCTTGACATAACCTCTTGCCGTCGCTAATGGATTCCTAATTTTTCACTTTTCGCAAAACCCTTGTTGCATTTGACTACCAAAGATGTGCATGAACCCCTGCCCTGGACGGATGAGTGTCAAGATGCATTTGACTCTTTGAAAGCTGCACTTTGTTCTGCACCCGTCTTGGGTACTCCAGACTACCATAAGCCTTTTGTACTCTATGTGTACGAGTGGATGGTTGTTCGCTTTCAGTGTTAACCCAGGGTTTTGGTGGTAAGCAACGACCCTGTGCATACTTTTCAGCGGTGTTGGATAACGTCGCTAGAGCCCTTCCGAGTTGTCTAAGGGCTACTGCTGCTGTAGCGGTGGCCGTTCGGCAGTCAGAAGGGATAGTCTTGAGTACTGACCTCACAGTAATGGTACTGCATGCTGTGGATATACTATTGAATCGAACAAAAACTCAGCACCTTACGAGTGACAGGATATGAGTTGACTTTATTTGCACCCCACATTACTATTAAAAGATGTGCCACTCTGAACCCAGCCACGTTACTACCCCTCCCTTCTAATGATGAAAAGGACGATGTCCATGATTGTATATTTAGAACAGAGGAAGAAACGAAGGGACGTGTAGACCTCACTGACACGCCTTTATCTGACCCCCAAGGGGATTCGTATGTGGATGGCTCTTGTTTCAAGTTACCAGATGGCACCACTACAGCTGCTTATGCTGTTACTACACTTCAAACTGTGTTGGAGACCGCACAGATTTCTCATCACTCAGCACAGGCAGCTGAATTATTAGACCTGTGTAGAGCATGCGAATTGAGCAAAGGGTTAAAGGTGAACAGTTTTACGGACAGTCAATACGCCTTTGGCGTGGCCCATAGTTTTGTGAGGTTATGGAGAGAGAGAGGATTTCTTACTTCACATGGACAGAAAATACAGCATGGCCCCTTAATTGAGGGATTGTTGTTTGCTTTGACACTGCCTAAGAAAATAGCCATTATCAAATGCAGTGTGCATAAAAAGATTACTGATTCCACTGGAAGAGGAAATGCTTTTGCTGATCAAGTAGCCAAGGATACTGCACAGACAAAAATGACAGCCATGTTCCCTAGTGCATCGGCAAGGTGGGTGGCGGAGACATCTCAGTTTGACAATACTATTGAGAGTGTAAAAGAATTACAGAAAGAAGCTACCCCAGATGAGTTACTAAAATGGGAACCGGAGGTAGAGAAATTGGACAAGAACAACTGTTGGATTGATTTAACTGGAAAACAGCGATGGTTATTACCTAATGCTTTGGTTTATGCAGTAGTAGTTATGGTCCATGGCCCTGCTCATATTGGTGCAAAAGGTATTTGTGCTGTACTAGGCCCAGTATGGAATAACCCAATTTTCCCCAAAACTGCAGCTCATGTAGTGAAATACTGTATGGTATGTTTACACCATAACCCTAGAGGTGGGGAATCGGTCCTGGAAGGAAACTTTGCCCCACCGACCTTACCTTTTGAAGTGATACAGATAGATCATATCAAGCTTGACAGAGTGAACAATTTTAAATACGTATTACTGGTGGTATGTGCTTTCATTAAATGGGTTGAAACCTACCCCACCGAAGAGAACACTGCTATTGCCACTGCTAAAGCCCTTATCAAAGAATATTTGCCTAGATTTTGTTTGGCCCGGGTCATTTGGTCGGACAACGGGGTACATTTTAACGCACAACTTGTGCAAAATATCTTTAAAGGACTGCAGATTACACAAAAATTTCATGCTGCTCGACATCCCCAATCTGCAGGCCTTGTTGAAAAGTACAATGGCACATTGAAACTGAAAATGGGCAAGATCTGTGAAACAATGGGTGTAAGTTGGCCGGACGGACTCCCTTTGGCCCTAATGTCCCTAAGAGTCACACCTCACTCACGGGCAGGGTTGTCTCCTTATGAGGTTGTTTTTGGGTAACCTGCAAATGTGTGGGGAGTCTCGAGACCCCGATCTTTTTGAGACATTGATTACCCTCTGATGACAGATTATCTGTACGCTTTGACTAAAGAGTTGTGTTCTATTCGCCAACAGTTATCTGCTACACTACAGCCACTGCCAGAAGGTCCTGGACATCGCCTGGAACCAGGACAGTGGGTCTTGGTGCGGAACTACCAGCGGAAATCAAGTTTGGAGCCGAGGTGGAGCAAACCCTATCAGATTCTATTGGTCACCAGAACGGCAGCAAAGGTGGATGGGAAGAAACATTGGATACATGTTTCCCACCTGAAGCGGCTCCCCCTTCCTCTTCCTTTTGATCAACAGAACCGGGAAGGAGTTCTAACACAAGAAGGAGAGTGGAGGCCGAGCTTTGTACCGTTCTTAGATGCCCGTGACGTAAGGCAACAGAGTGAAGTGTTGGCATTACCCCAGAGCACAACAGATATATGAGAGGAAGCTGTTGTTTCTGAAACATCTCAGGATCTTGTTGCACCAAATGCTCCTGCTGTTGGGTTATTTCAAGACCAGGAACAACCTGGCCACCTCAGATATAACTTGCGGCCCCGAAAACAACGCAGTACCTGAGCTTCTGATGACAGGAGTTAGAGAAAGACTTGAGTTGAGGGGCTGCAACTAGTTTTCTGAGGTACTGAGCGAGACACTGGACTGAACGCGTTGAGAGCTGGGAACTATATTTTTAGCTCTGTTCAGAAAGAAAGACTGTGTTAGGGGCCGCAGTTGCACCACTGGAAAGTCATTGTGGTTCTCTTTTGATGAAACCTAGGAGTATGCCTGTGAGGCTCTAACGGACACAGGGAGAAGATCCCTTAGAGAGAAGAAGAACCTTTTGGCAGTATGCACGTTTGTAACCCGAGTTTAGTTTTGGACTTTTAGAGAGGATGTATCCTTTTGCCCGATTTGCTATGGAAGATGCATGACCCCTTGCCCCTAGATGCTATTTTGAGTATGTGCCAATGTTTTCTGGATGGCCTACCAGAGTGAAAGTGGCCTTCGTTGTATTACTTATTGTGATTTTTATTATTATGATGAGTGTGTTTGTGTATTTAGAGTTTCAATAACCCATGTAAAAAATGGTAGGAACCACCCCAGCTCCAACTGAGCATTTTTCTATTCCTTGACCCTCCATAAGGAGAGACATCGAGAAACATATGTTTAGAATGTTTTTATTGAAATGCTGCATCAGGCCCACAGTACCACTAATAAGACTAATTGTTGGGTTTGTGGTCTACTCCCATCTGTAATGCACCAACATGATTTGTTCATTTCAATGCCCTTATCACATTTAGCTAATTGCGAAGCCTGGTTTCAGGTATTATCCCTAATGTATTTACACTATATTGCTGAGCCTGAAAAATATACAGAAAAGAATTATGAAGCAATTTTGAAATATATATCGAAGAACACCAAGGTTTTGATGAATTAGGAAATGAGGGTTAAGGGTCTTTAGCCCCAAATGCATGTATGAATGTATATACTGCCCATGAAAATGTCACCTGGTTAAAAGAAGAAATGCAGGATTTCGAACAGTGTAATTCCACCTTGTATTTTCAGCATTTTCAAGAACGGAATGTTACCGATGACAAAGCTATGCCGGTTCCTATCATGAATAGTACCTCTTCTTTCTGTGTTTAGGGGCAGGGTCATGTTAGAGTAGGAAACATTAGATGTAACTATACTCATACGTTGCACACTAATAGTACTCCGCTTCTGGTAACTCCGCCTAATGTATATTTTGTGAGTGGTGAAAATGCTTATACCTGGCTTCCACGAGGTTGGCAGGAAGATGTTACCTTTCTTTTCTCTACCCTGCGGTATATATAGCTCCCTCCAATTACCACAAAACACACCTGTTAGTTAGAAGGGAGACAGACTCAAATAGAAGTACTCGAAGTTTCAACACCAAAGATACAGATCAGACAGATACCGCATTGCAACAGTTTGTAGACATTGCAAAGGGTCTCTTTCCTATATGGGGTCCGATATTTACCAGCAGAGATGTTAGACGTCTGGCCAGAGTAGTAGAAAATGTAGTTCAGAGTACTACTGAGACCTTGGCAAACCTTACAGTTGAGCTTCAGGGGACAAGGCTTTTTTCGCTTCAGAACCGAATGGTTCTTGACGTCATCCTAGCAGATAGCGGCGGAGCATGCCGCGTGATTGGCAGCTCTTGCTGTGTTTACTTACCAGATTCTGCTCCCACTATCCACCTGGCTATACAGAAATTGCATCGGCTAGCTGCCGAGGTGCATGTCGACACTGGTACATGGTCCCTTACTGGTTGGTTCTGGGGCCTCTTGACCACTTGGGGTTGGAAGGTCTTTATGATCCTTACAGGAGCTTTTGGTATAGTATTTACCAGTTGTCTGTGTCTCCAGTGTGGGCCTGCTTGCTGTTCCTTTTGTGCTACTAGACTGACTTCAGCCTTGACTATTTCGCGACAGGCCAAGGTTGACAAACAAATGACTCAGAAATAGGTCTCAGACCTCATGCAAATTGACGAAGGTGTATTTTTAGATTAAACAGATTATATTGGCCACATCAGGCCAAAAGGGCGGTCTGATGAGATACAAATTGGATATAAGTAATGTTGGCCTACTGTATCCAATATAATCGTATTATTGTAGTGTTGTAGGTAACCCTGGACATATAGTTGAGGGAGATATTCCTTTTCTCTATCTCAGTCCTATTGGTATAACCGACACCATCTTAGTTTCGTTTCCCCTGTTCACTTAGTCCCTTAGGAAAACATGTGATGCACCCCTGTATAGAAACCTAAGCTGGTAGCCCGGCCCGAGCAAAGATCGTTAGTTTGTAGCTCAGGGAAGACTCAAGGTCACCTCTGCTCTTCTTGTAGAATACGCACATTCTTACAAGCTCTGTCCCTGTCAATCTGTCTCCAGTAACAAAGGGAGGCACCTTACTGGCCTGCCCCCGGAATAGCTTAGGCCCAGCTACTAGTAATCTATTGTGCCTTATATGGGTTTTCCTGCTGGCTCTCTGACAAGTAGTACTATTCCATGTTAGGTGATATACTGTGTGAGAAACGTGTATATGCTTTGTATTGCTTGTAGTCGTCAGTCTTCTCTGCGCACCTCCGAGGGTCGTGTAGACCGAGACTCCACTGCGTAGGGCCTATTTTGCAACATAAATGATTGAAGCTTCTCCATTGCCGACTGACTCGTTACTTGTAAATATTGTTTAGGGGCTATTGGTGAGTATGGCCCCATTATATAAATTTTCAGTACATCAATAGTCCAGCTAAGTCATAGCAACCGCAACGTCCCGGGGTTGGCACCTCAGGACATTTCTGGACCCAGCCCTGGGGGATGGCGGTCCTCAGGTCCAGGTAGGGCTTCTGGGTGGGAGCCACTTGGTGACCCCTCCTTTGTTCAAATTTGCCAAGGTTAGGTGGTGGCCCTCAGGGCTGGCGGTTCACAATGGACCCCTTCCATTATTGCATTTGTGTCCCAAGGAGGTGGCTGTCCCCAGGGCTGCTGCCTCTCGCTTCTTTTTAGTTTTCACCTCACCGCTTCTTTTTATGTTTCACCTGTGCATTGTTTGCGCTGTGCTTGAGAAATTCATAGTTTTTAATATAAACTCAAAAGGGACTTACATCCCACCTACTCTCTTTCCAGGCTTCTCATTAGTTCATGTGCCTGCCACTTACATTTCCTCCATCTCCATCGGCTGTAGCATATTTTCCTGCATTTACAAATGCTTTTTTCTTGACTACCACTCTTATCAGTTTCCCGCAGCTGAAATACTGTTAACCACCACCTTGGTGGAAGTATTTTTTCATAACGTTTTGCAGCATATTCATATAAAAATGTATCGCCCAGGGAGATTCAGTGATTTGCATAGAATCACAGGATGTTTCACGGCACCACCGATACTTGAATGGGATCCACAGATCTCTATAAGCAGCCTCTGCAGCTGCCCAACATCCTCTCCAGTCCTGTGTTATCTGTCAAGGAGTTGTTTCATTCTCCCAGACGATGATTGATGAAAACAGCTCTTTATTCATTACATAAGCAAAACGGATGCATTGCCAATGCTTGTTTTTTATAAGGTATGTCCCCCGCATTTCTTTTGCAAGCAGTGTGACTCGGGGAAGTGGTGGTCCCCGAGGCAGTGTGAAGAGGTGGAGCCCCCTGCTTTACTTTATTATATCTAGCCCAAGGGAGGTGGTGCTCACTGGGGCTGCGGGGGGATGTTGTAGTACCTCCCCACTTTTATTTAAATTAAAGTATGTGCCCTAGGAAGGTGGCAGTCCCCCGGAGAGTAAAGGAGGCCCTACAGCCTCAGCCGCTTTACTTTTATAAAAAGTGTGCCACAGGGAGTTGGCAGTCCCTGGGGAAGCAGGAGGGGGCGGGGTCCCCCTTTTCTATATTATATATAGCCCCGGGAGTTGGGGGGCCGCAGGGCAGGGGGTGCCCCGTGGCCCCCTGCATTTCAATATGATAAGCTGTGGGAAGAAAGAAAGAAGCAAGAGAAGTGAAGAACGAAGTAACAGAGGTACAGAAAGAGGCAAGAGAGGTACATAAAGAGGCATGAGAAGTGCTAAAAGAAGCAAGAGAGTTACATAAAGAAGAAAAAGATGTGCAGGAAAAAGCAACAGGATGCAGAAAGACGCAAGAGGGGTGCAGAAAGAGGCAAGAGAAGTGTAGAATGAAGCAGAAGAAGGCAAGCGAGTTGCAGAAGGAGGCAAAAGAGGTACAGAAAGAGGGAACAGGGTTGCCGACAGAGGCAAGAGAGATACAGGAAAAGGGAAGGGGGTACAGAAAGAGGCAAGAGGGATTCAGAAATTTGATAGAAAGGTGGAGAAAGAAGCATAAGCAGTGCAGAAAGAACCAACAGAGGTACAGAAAGAGGCAAGAGGGGTGCAGATAGAGGCAAGAGAGGTACAGAAAGAAGTAAGAGTAGTGCTGAAATAAGCAACAGAGGTGCATAAAGAGGCTAAGAGAGGCGCACAAAGAGGCAAGAGGTATGCAGAAAGCTGCTGGAGGGGTGCAGAAAGAAGTAAGAGAGGTATTGAAAGAAGCAGGAGAAGCTCAGAAAGAAACAACACGGGGTGTAGAAAGAGGCTAGAGGGGTGCAGAAAGAGGCAGGACAAAGTGCAGAAAGAGGCAGAAGAGGTATAGAAAAAGGCAAGAGAGGTACAAAAAGAGTCAAGATGGGTACAGAAAGAAGCAGGAGAGGTATGGAAAGAAACAAGGGAATTGCAGCAAGAGGCTAGAGGAGGCAAAAAAAAGAGAAGTGCAGAAAGAAGCAACAGAAATGCATAAGGAGGCAAGAGCACTGCAGAAAGAGGCGAGAGTTGTAGAAACAGGCAAAAGAGTGGCAGAAAGAGGGAACAGGGGTTGAGACAGAGGAAAGACAGGTGCAGAAATGTGATAGAGGAGTGCAGAAAGAGGCATGAAGGGTGCAGAAAGAGGCACGAGAAGTTCAAAAAGAAGCAACAGAGGTGTAGAAGGAGGCTGGAGAACTACAGAAAGAGGCAAGAGATTTGCAAAAACAGGGAAAAGAGGTAGATAAAGATGGAAGAAGCATGCAGACAGAGGCAAGAAAGTTGCAGAAAGAGGAAAGAGGGGTGTAGAATCCCCCAGGCCCCTGCTTTATTTTCTTATTTTCAAATAACCAAAGAAGGGAGAAAGGCCAAGTGGCCCCCCTCCTGGGCCATACTTGGCCATGGGGACCCCATCCCCCAGGGCTTCACCTCACATTGTAGACCATTGGGGAGCCCCAATGGCCCTGAGGTCCCTGCCGGCTCCCTGCCTCCTGTCGGAGCCGGCATTGCTTTTGGACAAAGGGAGCTGCTAACATACAGCTCACTTTGCCAAAAAGCAATTCTGCTTTGCATCATGGAAGCAAGAGCAGTTTCCCTAAAGCAAAGCAGAAGACTGCAATGTCCCAGGGTTGGGCACCCCGGGACATTGCTGGAGGCAGTCCTGGGGGGTGGTGGTCCCCAGCGCCATGTAAGGCTGCTGGAGGGGGGCTGCGCGACCCCCCTCCCAACAGATTGAAAGCCCTGGGGAGGTGGTGGTCCTCAGGCCAGGGCTCTGCTACGGACCCCCGTATGTCAATTGCTTAATGCCCTGGGAGTTGGTGGTCCCTGGGGCAGTGTGGGGGGGAAGGATCCCCCCATACATTAGTAATAAAAAAGGCCCAACAAAGGTGGCTGTCCCATGAGCTGCAGGTGGGCGTGAGCCCCCCTCATTTAATCATTAAAGCACTGGGGGGTAGTGGTTCCTAGGGCTTGGGGGGACAGTGAGGCCCCAAACCATAATTAAGGAATGCCCCAAGGAGGTGGTGGTCCCCACGGTAGCATGGAGGGCAGGAGCCCACCCCATGCTTTTTTTTAATCCCAAAGACCCAGTTAAGTGGCAGTAACCGGGTCTGTGGGAGCTCCTTAGGGCTTTAGCTTTACTAATTTGTAATGCCCCTGGGATCCTGTCGAAAATATTTTTTAAAACTACTTGTTTGTGCCTTGAAGCAGATCTTTTTTTTTCTTTTTTCACTTTTTCCTGCGACTCGGTTCAAGTCACAAGATGCCTGCCAACCCTTCCTGGTTTGAAGTGTTGGCAGACAATCAGAGTTAAGCTTGTGATCGGGAGGGTTCGCAGATTCACTGCGGGCATCAGATATCCATATTTATTTAAGTATGAATTTCTCAGGAACTACTGAGGAAATTTCCACCATTTAAAGAAAAGAGTGCACTCTAGACCAAGAGCTACCCCTCTGCCAAATTTGGTGTAATTCCGTTTAGCAGTTCGGTCTGTAGCTGCGACAAAAATTTCCAAAGAAAGGTAACATGGAGAAAAGGCGTTTTGGGTTCCCCCTTTTTTCTCGGCCCTCGCTTGATGAATCACCCCAAAACTTTAAAGACAGAAGCTGACCTGAGCGGGCCATTAGTTTTGAAAATTTTGTGAAGATTTATCAAACCGCACTAAAGATATTAGCAGAAGAAAAAATGCTTTTTGAATAGAAAGAAGGTCCTAACTATAACTAACTAGTGGCGACTGACAGTGGGAGCTGCATGTTCAGCAGCTTCCTCTGTCTAAAAGCAATGCTGGCTCCCGTAGGATGCAGGGAGTAGGCAGGGTCCGCGGGGGCCTTCAGGTTCCCCTGTGGTCCGCAACAAAAATGATGGGATGCCCTGAGTGGGACCAGGGTACTCAGTATAGAGACCGGACCTTTGCTGATTGGGACGCCCTCCCTTTTATTAAAATAAAAAAACACTTTTAAAAAGCAGCAGGCCCCTGGGGATGGGGTACCAGGGGCCAAAATCAGCCAAGGGTAGGGGGGTCTTGCTGCCGCCCGTCCTTTATTAAAAAAATAAAAAGCCAGGCTCCAGGGGATGAGATCCCTAAGGCCATAATCAGTGTGGGAGAATAAGACAAGAAAAGTCCCCTTGGCTGCTGAGGGTTTTTGGGGACCAACAAGACCCGAGTGTTACATCCAGTAAACCCCACACAGTGGGATTGTTGAGAGATCTTCGGAATGAGTATTGGACAAACCGTAAAAGCATGTGCATGATTGGTAAGGCCAGTAAAAAAGGAATTTTTACGGAAAACCTGGCAGTTAACAATATTAAGATGTGTACATGTTCCCTATCTGTGTCCTTTTTTTTACCTGAAACCGTTAGTCACCTATGAAGTACGATTGATGAAATTTTCCCTCCACTGGCTAGGAAACTATATTTACAATTTAGGTATGGTACCGTACCCATAAGGTAATTTACCAGTTGATGGCAACAGACAAAGGGGCAAAAAGATTATATGTGTCCGGGTTGTGATGAGTGTTCTGAATCACCCCTTCCTGTTTTTCCCTTATACAAACAAATACAGGCAAAATGGATTGTTCCTTTGTGCAACAATTTGGGTTGTAGAGAGCACAGGAAGATATTCAGAATATTATTTTATTTATTTATTTTAGCTGTTTTATAACGCGCTCCGTTACTACCAGAGTGTCCTGGCGCGGTAGGAAAAAAAACAGGCATGTGGTCAAATAAAAGAGATTTGAGAGTTGAACTAATAAGCAGACCTAAAAAGATGGGTTTTCAGGGCCTTCTTGAAAGGGACAAAATTCTGGATGGATCTCAAAGAAAGTGGTAAAGTATTCCAGGCGGAAGCGGCAAGAACGCCGATAGACCGACCACCAAGTCGGACCCGCTGAAAGCGCGGAACCTCCAGCAGACTCAGATCAGCCGATCGAAGAGCGCGATTGGGGACATAACGTCTACATCTTTTCTTCAGATACGAAGGCCCCAGCTCATTAACTGCCTTAAATGCCAATGTCAATATTTTAAAAGTGATTCGTTGAGAGACTGGTAGCCAGTGTAGTTGTTTCAGATGGATTCTAGCACTTTCCCTGCTAAGCACATTACAAAGTAGTCTCGCTGTAGCGTTTTGAATGACCTGCGAACGGGAAACCAAAAAAGCTGGAGTCCCACTGAAGAGAGAATTGGCATAGTCGAGCCGTGAGAGTAGAAGAGCTCTCGCTACAGACTCTCTAGCTGCGGAAGGAAGATACGGAAAGAACTTCCTCATAGCCTTAAGAGACCCAAAGCACATGCCCGTAAGTTTCTTTATATGTGCTTCGAACCTCAGATCCTCCCCAAACCATACACCTAGGTTCTTTGCAGGGATGTTCACTGAGCAAGGTTGGGGAAAATCGACAGGCCACAGGAGTTCTCTAAAATTTGGGGGGAATTGCCCATATAGCAGGATTTCAGTTTTATCTTCGTTACACTTCAGTTGCGCCGCCGCTAACCAACTGAAAACTGAAGACAAGCAAGAGCGAATGACCTCCGTGCCAAGGGCAGCACCGGGCCAAGTAAATAATAATTGCGTATCATCCGCATATGCCATAATTTTGGCCCCAAGTTGTTCTGCCAACACAATGAGCGGAGTAAGGTAGACGTTAAAAAGCAGGGGGCTCAGCGTGGATCCCTGGGGTACCCCTGTCGTGAGTGGTTTGGCCAAAGAAGAGAATGGAGGAAGCCAAACCTGCTGAGATCTATCAGACAGAAAGGATCCTACCCATTTCAATGCCGGACCCACCACACCTATCTCAGCCAAACGTGCCAGAAGAAGAGAGTGCGGGACAGTATCAAACGCGGCAGAGAGGTCCAATAATATTAGCGCCGCTCTGCCGCCACTGTCCAAACACTCTCTAATGGCCTCTGAGATCTCAACGAGGGCTATCTCCGTGCTAAGAGCTGCACGAAAGCCCGACTGGGCAGGGTGAAGGGCCTCTGAGGACTCAACAAAGGCGTTCAACTGGCGAAACGCAAGTTTCTCTCCAACTTTCGCCATTGCTGGCAGCAGGGAAATAGGGCGATAGTTGCCCTGTGTAGTTGGATCAGCACCCACTTTTTTCAGCAGGGGAAGCAGCTTTGCCTGTTTCCATTCATCGGGAACCTTAGATGTTTTAAAGGACAGATCCATTATTTGCGTAATTTCCTTCGCCACTGATTCGGCCACTGCTGCCAACACACGAGCAGGGCAGGTATCCCCGGGAGCACCGGATCTCAGTGACTTAATCGCTCCCAGAGTGTCTTCAAATGAAGGAGGAGTGAATGTCTCCATCAAATGTGTGGGAGGATTTTTTTGTAGAGCATTCTCAGCATTATCAATCCCACCCTTAATTTCTCTAAGGCTCTGCTGGATTGTGGCAATTTTATTTAGGAAAAAAGAGGAAAGAACCTCACACCACTCCGTAGAAGGCTTCACTGAAACTTGTTCCGCACAAGGGGAAAGAAAACACTTGACAATGGAAAAGATTTCCCTGCTATTGTTATTGGCTATCTCTATTCTATTGGCAAAGTAATCAGATTTAGCCCGTTTAATACTAACATAATAATCTCGCTGTGCCATGCGATATGCCTCCTTAGCTTGTGGACAGTACGCGACTCGCCATCCTCGCTCTAATTTTTTACAAGCCAACTTAAGAGTACGTAATTGAACGGAGTACCAAGGTTGGGAAGGAGTCGCCCTACCTCTGTTCAAATTAGACACATTTGAGGAGGCGGACATGCCGGCCCCCATCCACGCATCAAATGATTGAAGAGCAGAGTCTAAGTCAAAACCCAGAGTAGGCCTATTTTGATCTAACCAAATGGCTAAATTGCCTATATTGATTTTCTGGGGGCACATGTTCTTACTAGGTCTAGGCATATCTTTCACGGCCAACCACGAAAATCTAATCAGACAGTGATCAGTCCATGTCAGAATTTGAGGGGTCTCCACACTCAAAGGAAAATTAGAGCATATGACATCCAAGGTATGCCCACCCAAATGAGTGGGGGAGGAGATCCATTGGGTAAGAGAGGCTAGTTCCAAAAAGTCAAGTAGAGCTTTACTATCGTGGAGTTCAGGATGATCGACATGGATGTTCAAATCCCCCAACAGTAAGAAACGGGAATATCTCACTGCCCGGGGAACCACAATTTCCAAGAAGGCTTTAAGAAAAGGTCCAGTTGGGCCAGGCGGACGGTAAATAAGGGACCCCCCCAAAGTAAAATGTGGTGATATAACCAAAGAAAAATTCACAATTTCCCCCTCATCAATCTCCTCAGAGGTTTCAATGTTGAGGCCCCAGACTTCCTTGAAGATAATGGCCAATCCACCACCCCTTCCTTTGGCTCTGTCTTTCCTCCTAATTTTAAACCCTCTGGGTATTGCCAGTATTACAGAATGGCACTAGCCAGATAGTAGTCTGTTGTGTGGCCAAGTTTCTTAGGGCCTTTTGGATTGGCTGTTATGGGTTTTACATGACAATAGTTTTAATGCAAGGGGCACTGATCTGTGATAGTCTGTATTTTAAAAATGAAGGTACATTTTGTGATTTTGATATTTTATACTTTTTTTGCAGTGATTGTGTAACGGGAATGCTATTTATCATCATTTTTAAAAGTGTATATTTATATGTTTGTTTAATGTGTAATTGTAGGTTTATGCTTTTATGATCGTTATCGATCAAAATAAAGTTCCAATGATGATGAAAGGTCTTCGTAGGCCACGCCCCCTTTTCAAGCCACTGTACAAATGCACCTCCTGCCACACTGCTGGTTGAAGGATGAAATCCCCTTGCCTCCTCAGGGCACTGGGCTAGAGTGGACTGCTTTTCATAACCAGAGTAGGATTGCTGAAAGGTCTTTGGAGGCCCCACCCCCTTTCTACACCACTCTGCAAACACAACTACTACTGAAAAAGCCATTAGCCTTTAAAAATCCTTAAATATTTATTGGAAAAAACAAAGGTTAGAAGGACTTTATAGTTTGGAATTAGCTTTTGAGAAAACTTAAACATTCATTGAAGAAACAAAGGTTACAGAGACGTTATAGTTAGGCTTAGATTTCACTCTTACAAAACCAGTAAAAATTCAGCAGTTATCGTTAGTGAGCTTACTATAATTGGTGTCCACGAAATGCACTGCTTATGACCTCAGATATTACATCACACATAACATGATCAGTGATATTTTAACCCCCAGCAGCTTCCCTGTGGGACTACCCCATATCTGGGGAGGTTAGGGTATAATTACATTTTTTGTGGGGCTCAGTTTCAAGCCCAGTCCCAAGATGGGTGCCAACACTACCTAGTTGAAGTGTTGGCAGCCAATCAAATTTCAGAAGGATTCGCGAGTCCAGTACAAGGACTGGTGTCCCCAGATTTCTATAGTTTTCAACTTAAATATCTCTGCAACTACTGAATGGAGTTAAACCAAATCACAGCCAGCATCTAGCGTTCTAATAAATTTAGAGTAGTACCATTCAGCGGTTCAGGCTGTAGTTGTGTTCAAAAAAGGAGAAATCCCTCAGTCATAACATGGGAAATCGTGTTTTGGGACCTCATTTTTATCTTGCCCCTGCTTGACAGATCACCCCAAAACTTTCCACACTACAGCTGAACCAAAAAGCAGAAGACTTTGAAAATGTCATGAAGATTTATCAAGTTGCGCCAAAGTTATAGGCAAAACATAAAAAGCTTTTCCTCTGAAAACGTTTGTCCTAACTATAACTACCTAATAAATAAATATATATACACACACATATATATATACACACAAACATTTATATATAGAAAGTATATTTATATGACCCCTACTGTGCGTTTATACTATATTGGAAGTGGGAAGCAGAGTATTCACACCTACAGGTGTGAAGACTCGGGAATCAAACCAAGCTGATTGCTGCAAAGTCATGGGATCTGGGCGCTGTAGCACACTGGCCACTGTTGTATAACTGTGTAAGTAGTGTTAGTATGCGTTTATACAGGGAGGGGGAAGCAAACTACTCACCTCTACTGGTCTGAAGAGTCGGTATTAAACCATGAGCCTAAACCGTGATCTCATTGCTGTAAAGTGATGTGCTCTGGGCGCTGTAGCATACCTGTGGAAGTAGTGTTAGTTTGTGTTTATACAATACAGGGAGTGGGAAGCAAACTACTCACCCCTACCAGTCTCAAGACTCGTGGATGAAACCACAAGCTCATTGCTTTAAAGTCATGCGCTCTGTGTAGTATTCCAATGTAAGTCATAGTAGAATGTTGGTATGTAATGCCACTAGAATGTATGTATGTAATGTTAGAATGTAGGGCTGTCATGGGGAGTTTGTACACGTTGCTGGAGAAGAAGGTTGCCTTGCTGTCTGCTCCTGTTGGTGGCTGTTTAAACTGTCTTGTTTTCCTGCAATAAATATACTGCCTCTTCACTACATAAATTTGGCGACGAGTGGGAGAACGTAAAAAGGAAGCACTCAACCATATTTCGAGCTTCCTTGCATTCTGCTGAAGACCCGTTTTCTTCGTGAAGCTGTTTCTACTCATCCCAGGGTGGTTGGCTCATCGAACTATGTCATCCGACCTCTGGTAGGATTTATATTTTATGCGTTTATACTAATTCTGAAGTTATGCAGTAACCAATGCTTCATGGCCCTATGGAGCGTCACCTCCCAGGCGCAGCTCATACAATGTCCCGGGGTGTGCATCCACGGGACATTTATTTTTGATATTACAGAGCAGGAGCATAGCTTCTGCCATGTGATAGCAAATCCTTCTTTGCCTCGTTGAAGCGAGAGGAGGAAAACCTTGTATCGCTTCAATAAAGCGGATCCGGATGGTAAAAATGAAAAACAAAATGAAGCAAGGTCTCACCTATTTATTTAAATGAGGCCCCGGGTGGGTAATGTTTCAGAGCCAATCTTATTATTATATTGCGGAGTCTCTGCAGCACTAGGGACCTTAATCTCACATGTAAATTAGGCACGGGAGGGCACAGAGACGTTCGCAGCCTAGGGGATCAGCACATCCCGGGGTATTGTTTACTAATTGTTCGGGGGGCTTCGAGGCCAACTCAAGTCCGGGGATCGCCACCATCCGGGGCTTTACTTAAATATATAGGGTGGGCCTCATCTGTCCCTGAAGCCTTGGTGGCTCTAGGCAGTGCCTTATTGGTTCGGTAATCACACGGGCACTACTCATGGTGTTATAAAGTGATACACTCATAGAACCCTTGCAGTTATAGAATTACCCAGGCTTCATTTATGTAATAGTCTGTTGGTTTATATTTGGTAGGTGCACCACAAAATTGTTTTCCCTCATAACCTCCTATCAACCGCTGATTTTCACAGACAAGTATTGTCAGAAAAAGAAGACCCATACATTCACTTATTGATTGGTGAAAAAATAACCTTTATTAAAACAACACAAACAAATGGAAATACAACTTTAATCGAGCAAACAACAGCATAACATGAAATAAGTGGGAGGACTCCTCCGGAAGCAGCTTACAAAACATGCAAGACAAAAAAGAAACGTAAGTATGTGTGCCATGTCCAAGAGAAAAAGAAAGGTAGTCAGAATGAAAGGAAGAAAGTGAGAATGGGACAGAGAGTGAGTGGATCAAGGGAGAATGGGAGGGAGAGTCTAAAGAACAGAGGGAGGAAGAGACTGAGCGTCGGCCTACTGCACCCAGCCTTCACTGTTCACCTCCTGTCACCCGTGTGTCTGGGATGCTGGGGTCCATGAGAAATATTGCGGTCCAGCAAGTTCTTAAAATGAAACAGAGATATGAATGAGGCCAGAGATTACATTATTATATACAACAACATCGCTTGCCTGCACCTGTGCACCCAAGCTGCTGCACCCCAGCCCCTTCCCCTGCATACTGCTGAATTGCAACTCCTGCTCACTGAGACATCACTGCTCACCTGCCACCACCAGTGTGTCCAACGATGTGCTGGTGCGAGCTCCGACTCCGGGGTGCCTCTCTAAGTGTGGCACAGCAGGTCTCCGGTCGGGGACGGTGTCTTGATACCACGATGGAAGGCGTCAAAATGCCCAGGGCATCATCACAAGCTGAACCCGCTCCGCCCATTTGGTGCAACCAACTCAGTGTCTGAAAAGGGAGAAATAATATAATGCTGGAAACATCTTGAGGTAAAAGAAGGTTTATTTCAAGCTTAATAGAGAACACCAGTTGAGTGCATCCTTCCTTCTTGAAGTACGATCTACCAACTGTTAGTGGTAAGCATGGTTAAAAGAGGAGTTGGAGTGCACGAGAATACAGAAGGCTAAATAATAATATGTTAAGCCAACATTCACATACAAAGGAACAGAGCGCATGCTAGAAACATAATGTGCACATGTAATGCAGTGGTGGAAGCCTGTGTGTATGAACACTTAGTAATCAGCTCACTACAGTGCCTCAAAGCCAATGCCACGTGTCTGTAGGGCAGCACTGCCTGCTGGCTCAGGCCTACAGTACGGTCCAGCCGGTCCTTAAAATGAGACAGATATGTGACTGAATGAGGTCAGAAATCACATCATTATGCACAGCAACATCGCTTGTTCGCATCGGTGCACCCAGGCTGATGCACCCCAACCCTCCCGCCGCACCTCGCTCAATTGCAGCCCTTGTGCACTCACAGCCCACCGGCTGTCATTGTAGTGTGTCCAAACAGTACGGCCAACATCACATGTCATTGTCAAGTTCGTGGATATGGGCGGAGACGCATGTCAATGGTGTGCAGTATTATTGGAAGTGTTGCTATCGTGAAGCGCATACATGTGGTCGGATGGAGGGAAGATCAGCAATGAGGCTACGTGATACACAGTGATAATGCTCATTACAGTCAAGCAATGCATATCAAACGTGAATCTGAAAGTCTCACTTATGATACACTACTATACTGGTAAAGCCTGACAATAGAGCATACTGCAACACAAATCTAGACATTACTTTTTACTGTTGTCACATGTGATCTAGGATATGCACTCTGCCCTTGGCTGATGATACCCCTTAGAGCCACCAATACCCATGCCGAAAGCCAGCACAATAATGCACACACACACACACCAGGGGCATCGTGTAACACACATTTGTTTTTTTATGTAACATTTCAGATGCATGTCCATCACACATGGAAGGCTACTGTACAGACCATGAATATTGATCAAGATGATCATTGCATGTTGTGTGTAGTATAGAATATGTGTACACAGCAAAAAACTTTTCAAAAAAGCTCTCTAAGCAGAAGATGTGTCTCTTATGAAACGCTGTAGAGAGAATGACTAAAATGGGTGGGGTCCTCAAACTGTTACAATGGGAAATTATATGAACCAATCAAATCCTTTTTTTAAGGTCACATGGCAATCGCGCACCGAGAGTGCAAGGAGGCAGCACACAACACGATTTAGAGAAAATATATTTACCATAATATAAGTTTATTAGATATAGAAATATATAAATGTTTAAAATAGTTTAGATTATTGCTTGCTCTCATATACACTTTAAACCTATTTAGATATAGTTTTGAGACATAAAGAAAATGAGGGAATGGCATACCCGGCGCGACCCCATACGTACATGACGTAACACGCGGCTTGGTACTGCATACCCGTCGCATACCAGAGTAGCAGCGGGCGCAACCTCATACATATATGATGTTACGTGGGACGCGGTGCCACAAACCCTTCGGATACGCAATGTGTATTATTTACGAGTTTAGCAATATGGCAGAAAGAATTGGCGTGCTGATGGCGCTTGGTACACTACAAAAAAAAAGACATTCATATTTTTTTGAAGATATAAAACATTACATCATTTTTAAAGTTAAATAAAAGAATGATAGAGTTCCAAAAATAGAAAAAATATAGCTTTTATAAATATTAAAATATGAAACTAACATTTAAAAAACTTTCGAAATTCACTGAATCAACATAGGTTTTACAGTTGTTATAGTTAGGAATTAGCATTTAAAAAACCTTTGAAATTCACTAAAAAACCATAGGTTTCTGGGACGTTATAGTTAGTTGGACATTTGACTCATATAAAACCAGAGAAATGTGCCTGTTATAGTTAGTTGAGCTAACTATAACCCGCAATGCACTGCTGATGACGGCACATATTACATCACTCATGACATGGTCAGTGACATCACTGATGACATCACTGATGACATCTCAAATGATATCACTGATGACATTATCAATGTGATAATCTGATGCACATACTGATGCCTTAATATAAACTTTGATACACCCACTCTAAAATACAGACTACTATTTTTGAAACCATACACACAACAATGCCAGATACTACGTACCGTCCACTGTTTTCCTAGGTCTACACACACATCCAGTCACTTATACATGCAGATAATCATCAATACAATACTGACCAATAACTGACCACACTCCTGAGGCGGAAGCCGGGAGAGCGCGTAGCGCATCGCTTTGCTTTGTTTTAAAATTGTATTATTGTCACTGAATAACGTGTGCTAGCTTTTAAAAACCACCACAGCACCCTGCAATTCCCAACAAATCGAGCACTTTACCCAGCCACGTAGCGGACTCTAACGCTGCCAGCTGACACAGAAACTGCTCCACTCCTCGGACGCTCGCAGCGCGAGGAGTCAGGCCACGCCCACTTGCTTGGCCACGCCCCCCCCCCGAGTCGACTACTTAAAACGCTGATTGAAAGCGCCAGGTAGTAACTGACCACACTCCTGAGGCGGAAGCCGGGAGAGCGCGTAGCGCATCGCTTTGCTTTGTTTTAAAATTGTATTATTGTCACTGAATAACGTGTGCTAGCTTTTAAAAACCACCACAGCACCCTGCAATTCCCAACAAATCGAGCACTTTACCCAGCCACGTAGCGGACTCTAACGCTGCCAGCTGACACAGAAACTGCTCCACTCCTCGGACGCTCGCAGCGCGAGGAGTCAGGCCACGCCCACTTGCTTGGCCACGCCCCCCCCCCGAGTCGACTACTTAAAACGCTGATTGAAAGCGCCAGGTAGTAACTGACCACACTCCTGAGGCGGAAGCCGGGAGAGCGCGTAGCGCATCGCTTTGCTTTGTTTTAAAATTGTATTATTGTCACTGAATAACGTGTGCTAGCTTTTAAAAACCACCACAGCACCCTGCAATTCCCAACAAATCGAGCACTTTACCCAGCCACGTAGCGGACTCTAACGCTGCCAGCTGACACAGAAACTGCTCCACTCCTCGGACGCTCGCAGCGCGAGGAGTCAGGCCACGCCCACTTGCTTGGCCACGCCCCCCCCCCGAGTCGACTACTTAAAACGCTGATTGAAAGCGCCAGGTAGTAACTGACCACACTCCTGAGGCGGAAGCCGGGAGAGCGCGTAGCGCATCGCTTTGCTTTGTTTTAAAATTGTATTATTGTCACTGAATAACGTGTGCTAGCTTTTAAAAACCACCACAGCACCCTGCAATTCCCAACAAATCGAGCACTTTACCCAGCCACGTAGCGGACTCTAACGCTGCCAGCTGACACAGAAACTGCTCCACTCCTCGGACGCTCGCAGCGCGAGGAGTCAGGCCACGCCCACTTGCTTGGCCACACCCCCCTTCTCCCCTTCCTCAGTCAGCTTCTATAAAATGTGCATATGGCGGAAGCGCAGCGGACGAGCGCAGCGGGAGCGCCGTTTGCGCGCCGAAGGCGCGCCTAAGGCAAGCCCGTCTGCGCCCGTCCGCGCCAGACCGAGCCTAGGGCCCCTGCCCCTGGCCGGCTCAGATCGACCCCGAATCAAATACTCACAAAAAACTCTGTACCAACTCAGAGATACGTCAAACACCAGATGTAACGGATCTATTAGCCCGGAGCAGGAGCCTCTTAGCTGCCCTATCTGCGCCTACAAGGCTATGCCCTTATCCCACTCCGAACCGGCCGGCCTGGAGATGGCTCTACTGAATTGCAGGTCACTCCCTAAACATCATGTTGAGATTAACCTCTTATTAACCGAGTCAAACTTGGACGTTCTGTTTCTAACAGAAACGTGGCTGTCCGGTAGTTCCGACCCGGACATTATCCAAGCACTACCTCCTGGGTATCTCATTAAAACCCTCAATAGACCTACAGGAACGGGAGGCGGCATCGCGATTGTCTATCGCGACAACCTCACATGTCAATTCAAAGACAGCCCCATTCTCGACAGTGAAAATATTCTCTTTTCTTTACATCTGCCACCTTCCACCACACTAACGGGGGTGTTAATCTACCGCCCGCCAGGACAGGTAGGGCGTTTCATAAACTCACTCATCGATGTCATCTCCTCCCTGGCCTGTCGAACACCAAACTTCACCATCCTTGGGGACTTAAATCTCCACTTCGATGACCAAAACAATAAACTCGCCACAGACCTAAAAACTGAACTAACTTCTCTGAATCTTCGACTACTCGGCAATGACCCCACCCATTCTAAAGGACATCTACTGGACCCCATCTTCTCGAACCTCTCCCAACTCTCTGCTCATATTCCTCTCCCTCTCCCCTGGTCTGATCATTTTTTGGTCCCTTTCAAATTCCAACTTCCAGGGAAGATCACGGATACCCCTCACCCACGGGCCCCGTCTCGCCCATGGAAAAAACTGGACACTAACCTATGGGAACGCTCTCTGTCCTCCACTCTACCCATAGCTGACCCCGACCCCTCCAAAGCCGAAACTCAACTACACAACTGGATTAGCGATTCTCTCAATATAGTCCTACCGTTAAAAATCCTCCCGCCTACTAGGAGATCCTCCAAACTACCGTGGTTCACCGAGGAACTGCGCGAATTAAGACGGAAAGGCAAAAGGCTTGAACGCCAATGGAGAAAGAACTGGAACACTGACGACAGAAGTGGATACAAAGCCCACATTAGGCTCTACAAAAACGCCTTAAAAACGGCACAGGCCGCCTACTTTGAGGACCAAATTGCAGCCGCAACCAACTCCGCTAAAGAGACCTATCGGATAGTCAAATGCCTCTCCAAAATTCAGGAACCCCCCTCACCTCCCGACCTGGATGGCTCAAAATGCAACCAGATGGCTGAATTTTTTTCGAATAAAATCGAAAAAATTCTCAACTCCCTCCCAGCGGTGTGTACCACTCTAAGAGGCCCCCACCACCCGATCCCCCAAAACACCCCGAGGTTGCTCTCTTTCCCCCACATCACCACTGAAACGTTTCTCAACGTCCTGCACAAAGTGAAATGCGGCGCCCCTTCAGACCCAGCCCCTATCAGTAAACTGAAACAAGTTGCTTCCACTATAGCCCCTCCGCTCACCAACTTGATCAACGCCTCCTTTGAGCTTGGCATTGTGCCAGCAAACTGGAAAAAAGCCACGGTTAAAGCTCTTTTAAAAAAAACGCATCTTGATCCAGCAGACCCATCAAACTTCAGACCAATCTCATTACTGCCGGCAATGAGCAAGGTCGCAGAGAGAGTAGCGAACCAACATCTTTCTGAGTTCCTAGAGACCAACCACCTCCTCCGCCAAACCCAGACGGGTTTTAGACCGGGACAAGGGACGGATACCGCATTGTTAGCCGTGGTCGAGGAAGCTAGGGGCATGCCCGACGCAGGAGGATCAGTGGCAGTGATCCTCCTCGATCTAAGTGCCGCCTTCGACACGGTTGACCACGCAACCCTTGTTCACCGTCTTGAACTAACAGGAGTGGCGGGCTCTGCCTTAGCCTGGATCTCATCTTTTCTTGAGAACAGGTCTTTTCAAGTAACAGATGGGCACTCCATCTCCAAAGCTCAGGCACTCAAGTGTGGGGTGCCTCAGGGGTCTTCCCTGAGCCCCACGCTTTTTAACGTGTACATGGCACCCCTCGAGGATGTTGTCAAACCTTTCGGGATTAAATCAATAATGTACGCCGATGACACCCAGCTCGTCGTTTCCCTAAACCAATCAGACAACGCCCTCACCAACTTATGTAGCTGTCTGGAAAAAGTGCACCAGTGGATGTGCGAGTCTCGGTTGAAATTGAACGGGGAAAAATCGGAAATACTCCTCTTAGGAAACCCAAATAAAATCCCCACTCCTCTTCCCTGGCCACCATGCATGGGATCTCCACCACCCCCTAAATCTGAAGTAAAAAGCCTAGGGATATGGCTAGACCAGGAGCTCAGTTTCAAAACACAAGCGAGGAAAACTGCGGGAACGTGCTTCGGCCTCATAAAGATGGCACGAAAGATTCTCCATCTTCTCCCCCCTCAATCCAGGAAGCTCTTGATGCAGGGGCTGGTGAACTCCAGATTGGACTATGGCAATGTCCTATATCTGGGGGCCCCAGTCTCTGTAGTCCACAGACTCCAATGTGCACAAAATGCTGCGGCCAGAATACTCACTGGAACCGCTGCAAGGAACTCCGCTAAGCCAGCTCTCAAAAGTCTGCACTGGCTACCAGTCAAGGAGAGGGTCGACTTTAAGACCCTGTGCATTACCCATCGAATACTGCACAATCAAGGCCCTCCCATACTCAGGCCTCTGGTGTCCCACCAAACATCCAGCAGACATCTCAGATCTAACTCCCTCTCCTTGGCAAAAATCCCCAGAATTTCGAAGGCCAGAACAGGTGGTCGCCAGTTCTCGTACAATGCCCCCAGGCTATGGAACGCCCTCCCACTCTCCCTTAGGCAGGAACATAACTATCTCAGATTTAGGAAAGGACTGAAGACTCTACTCTTCCCTTGAGCGCTCCCTCACTTGACTTCCCACCTTCCAGGATGTGTTCATCAGCGCCGGGATGCCTAAGGGTAGCTGAGCGCTCTACAAAACCCAAAATCAAATCAAATCAAATCAAAATCAAATCTATACTATGCACACATACAACTATACAAACAGTCACACTCTGCCACTCATCCATAGAGTTACTCACACACATAGTCAGTCATGCAAAGAATCAATCACACACCCATTTACTCATGTATACAGTTTTACAGTTATACACACCAACTCAGTTCTGTATATACACACCACATCACTTATTTATGCAGATATTAACACATACTTACTGTCTTATACAATCACTGATACAAGCAGACACTCATTTATACGCCCACTCTTCAAATAACTTACTCTCACGTATAGTAATTTATATACTACACCACTCACATATACTGCCTTAAAACATATGTAGTTACTCACACATATACCACTGAGACATTCATTCACTCACCAACACACCCAGACACACACTGACTCACCCATACAGCCCTTCCCAGATGCACTTTTGAATCCATACAACCAGTGAATCACGCACTCAGACATCTATGCACAGAGTTACCCACCCCTCCACCCACCCACACAGACACTCAGGCATCCATACAGATACTCAGACAACAAATCAATAACCCATATAGACACTCATGTAGCTATTCACCAACCCATGCAGCCGCTTACACACCAAATGAGAGACTAATATAGACTTTCACACAGTTTAGTCAGTAATCCATGCATTCAGTAAGACACGTTCAATCACTCACTTATACAGTCAGTCAAACGCCTACTAAATAATCCCTTCAGGCACTTCTAAATCCACTCATTCTTCAATACACCTTGGCATAGATATATATGAAAAATATTTGAACTTTACAGAAACCCACATTCACTGGATGATGTCAGCAACAGTGGATTGTGGGTGAGCGAGTTATAGTTCGCTCATTTTAATTTGAATACGGACAGGGGTGGCTTTCATCCTTCTGAAGAGGCAAGCATTTGTACTATCGACTTACTAAGAACATTACCAATTTTAAAAGAGTCAGTAGAAGGTGTTAATCTTACTGAGATATTACACATTTTGGACCATGTCCTTTAGACTTTTCTTCTGAGCAGTATTAAAAGGCACTATTAATAGTGGCCATGTCACATAAACAAAATTGTGTTTGCAGTATTTGATTTTTTTTTAACTGTCACAGTATTTTAATTTGTCAGCAATAAATGTCCCAGTGCCTACTAGTCACACATAATCAAACCAAACAATGCACCTTTCCTTCTTTAGAAATCAGAAAACAACATTTTGGATAACAAATGAAGACACTAATGACAGCTCTGTCTGCTGACAAACTAAAAAAAACACTGATGCAAATGTGTCAATATAATATGTTTACACTACTACTATTAATACATTACTACCAACATATTATATGATATGGTCAGTTTCCAGAAAAACACAGTTTACCTAATTCTGGCCAGGCTTGTAAATAGGCCAGCTGCACCATAGCATGTTATTAAAGGCTCTGAACTGTAGTAACAGGGTTAAGGCAAGGGCCTATAACGGTTTACAACGGTTACCACGCATTTTTTACAACGCGGTACCGTTACCACGCTACTTTTACCATGCAGGTCGTTACAACGAAATGCGCTGGGGGGCGCTCCAGGATAGTAAATACTTTAATTTACTATCCTACTCCTTTCCCTAGAGTCCACGGGGACTGGAGTTGAAATAGTAAATTAAATAATTTACTATCCAGCGCCCCTCCACGCAAGTCGTTGTAACGACTTGCGTGGTAAAAGTAGCGTGGTAACGGTACGCGTTGTAAAAGTACGCGTGGTACCGTCATACATCCGCCTATACCACGGGAGAAGTTATTTAACAGCCAGCATAGTCTGAGGCAGGAGGTCCTAGATGCTATTGAAAAATTTTACCCACTGAAGGTATAATGTTCTAAAGTATTTAGGGAAAAACTGAAAATAAAACATTGGAATGATATAGAAGAAGGTTTTTACCAGCCATTATTAGCCCTAAGCTAATTCATTGTCTTCAAAGGAGCTCTCAGAATTCTCATGTTCTAGCTATGATCATTCACAAGGTTGCAAAACATACTGTCTTGATGGAGGTAGAAAAGCACTGAACTTTTACACACATTTTTAGCTGTAAAGCATTTCATCTCCACCTCCTTGCCACGTGATCCAATAATTCGGGAAATCACATTTTGTTCTCAGAAAGAATGTCCTTGAGTCAAACGTTAACTATACTCTACACCTCCAATTAGTAGCTTGAACATGTCCCCCTCAGTTATACGCAGTGTAACTTGTGACATTAAATATATTTTTGAAGGTCTTTGGGTCCTTAGTTCATACTTTTCTTTACTTCATCTATACTTAAACCTGCAAGAATGACATTCAGCTTTTTCATAAAGCACACGACCTGTCGACCATAGTAAGAGCTGCAGTTGGAACATTGTGCAGAATGTACATTGTATCATTTCAGGTGATTCTCAAAAGCTGTCTCATTTTCAGTGTAGGTATTTGCAAATTGTATATATTTTTAAAATAAGATCTGCGATTAAGATATAAACTGTGCACTTTGTGCTGTGTGGAATTATATAACAACTAGAATTATCAACCATAGAAGTGTGACATGCTTTACTATTTACTTTAGTACTGTGGATGTGCCATTTACTAAAGATGACACAATGGGATACATTAGAGTTCCTTTGATCTCCCCCAGTTTTGTCATTACAGGTCTCATTTATTGTTTCAAAGGTTTATGTACAACAACAGAAGGAAATGGCTTCATGTGATGTTGGTGATCAGGATTATTCTGTACTCTTAGCTTCTTAAGATTAAATGAAGAAAAAAAGTTTCTTTTAGATCACTACAATAACAACTAAGGGAACACAGGTACAAGTTTGATGGCTCAGAGAAGCAGCAGCCACCCGAATGCATGTTTTAAAAGCGCACTTGCCCCAAGATTGTTCTGTGTGGTTTTGTATTTTGACGTTTTGACTTTTTGCATGTCCTTATTTTAAATAAATTTCCGAAGTAAACTAAGATGTAATTTCTTTAATAGTAGAGTCTTGCTTTCCAGGGGGAAACCGTGTTAGATTTTTCATACCTGCAGAGAACCTAGCCTAAGTTGTATTTCTATTCCTTTCCAACGTGTGATTAATTCTTGAATAGAATGCACACAGATGTTTGAAGCCAATAATAAGCACTGTGATTAAGTAGAAACGTGAGTCTTCAGAAATTTTATTACAGCTAGGCCTACTTTGGTGCCTTACAGCATCAGCGGAATAAAAAATGCTGGGGATGTTATATTACATATAATTCATAGTTAAACAACAGCATTCCCCTGCTAAAGCACACTGATGATACACATTTGCCTTCAAACTCATTCATTCAGAATATAAAAATGCTCTCATACCACTTTGTAAATGTATGTTTCCAACTCCAGAAAATATTTTTTATATTGCTACCTCTAGCTTCCAAAAATAAACAGGGTCTTTATTAGAAATCTAGCCACAGACAATAAGCAGTCCTGAAAATAACAAATGCTAATTTTCTCTTCCACCTCCCCCATCCATCAAACATTACCTGACTGCAGTTTCCATTCATTGACTGTTGGAAAGTGGGTTATTGGTAGGAAAAAATGTTGGTCTGCCATTGGCAATAAGGCTACTATCACATGATAGGACTCAGCATAGGTATTAGAAAATTATTCCTATGATCAATCCTTGGTAAAGTGGCTGTGAGCAGACAGGCTTAACTTCAAAGACAGGTTTGTAAAGCATTTAAAAACACCAATTCAGTAAATAATTAAGACACAACACATAATATAAACCCAATACCAATTTATAAAAATAGGAAATATTTTTTATTTTTAAAATGACATCAAAACGACAAAAATCAAAAGTAGGGAACCGGAGATTTGAATTTTCAGAGATTTAATAAAACGTAGCACTTAGAAGATTATAGCACCATAATGTGATAGACCGGGCCAAAGTCAAAGTTTCAGGCCGGGTGCGATGGAGCCCTGAGTGGCTACAGCTCGCGGCAGGTCCCAGTCTCACTTTCTACCTTAACACTTATAAAATTTTCTGGAGCTTTCCTTCCGGAGGGCCCTTCAAGCTCCCAGCCGGTCCGGATCCGGCTTTCCTTTCGGCGAGCTCCCGGCCAACTTTCCTGGAGTGGACATAGAATTATTCCTTCAATGCTTCAGTGAGACAACCCAGGAATCCAGGCCGGCACATGATGGAAGGCAGCTTTCCTTCCGGAGGGCCCTTCAAGCTCCCAGCCGGTCCGGATCCGGCTTTCCTTTCGGCGAGCTCCCGGCCAACTTTCCTGGAGTGGACATAGAATTATTCCTTCAATGCTTCAGTGAGACAACCCAGGAATCCAGGCCGGCACATGATGGAAGGCTCTCGCATTTGCTCCCGGTCACCTTTTCCACAAGCGCACTTAAAAACGTTTCTGGAGCTTTTTATCGCGGGGTCTCTCGATGCTCCTCATCTAGTCAAATACGGTGAGGGTTCACCGACTTCAGATTTCTCCTAGTCCCGGTAAATCTCTGGAAGTTGGCGCAATGGAATTTGTAGCGGGACGAACTTGGTTGGCTTGGCGGGCTCGCGGTTGAAGGCAGGCGGCCTGGATAGCCAGGTTGAGTCGGTTCCTCTATGGAGCTTTTTTTTCATAGTTACTTTAAACTTCTCCAAACTTCTTGAACTTCTTCCTGAAGTTCCGCAGGAGGTCCCAAAGTGTCTCAAACTCACTCTAATGGTCTGGAAGCTCCAAGATGGTCTAGGAAGTTGAGGACGCCAGTAACCACAATCCACTGGTACAAAACCCTTACTAATCCACTGGTTGTTCACCAAGTTATAGATTTAGTTAGTGATGTTCCTGATGAACTCTTTTAACCTATAGCTTTCAGGGACTATTTTTCAGCAAGATAATCCACAGGGCGGTAGTTTCAGATGGTGCAGTCTTCAGAGGTCAGGCCTTAGAAATCTTTTCTCAACAGGGCACTTCTAGCTTGGGTAAATTTAAAGCAGCACATCTGAAAGGCTCTGCCCCTCTCAGATACTTATTCCAAGTCCTCTGGGTCAGGCAGGAGGTCACTTCTGACCAATGGGAGCAGGGTAACTCCTTAAAAATATGACCACATCCTGTAGAGTGTGGCATTGTTATGTCCCAGAGTGCATCAAATCTTCCAAATCCATAATGGCTGATTTTCCAGCAAGGAGGTAAGAGCGGGCTAAACACACACCTAGGATAGCTAATTTAATTAGACTCTCCCCCCTGCATCTGCTCATACCTTACTTAATCCTACCATCTGCCTAAGGTGGGAAGTTCAGAGCTGTAAATGACACTGGTCTCTACTCTCCTCTTTTAAGAACATAGTTTATGACTCTTCCCCCTGGCCTGGCATTCCTATGGAACAACACACTGCCCTGCCTGCAGAGCTAGTTAACCAGGCGCTCTTTATCACCTCTTCAAAGCAGCCTGGCTAATCCACTTAACTCTGACTAATCAGGGCAGACCACTGGAAGGCTGAATTTGGACTTACAGATAAGCAAGTCTTATAACTTCTTGTATGTACACTATAGGAGAAATGTAACACTATGATATTGTTGGATTTATTAATACCATTCTGGGAAGTCTTTGAATGGCATTTCTAGACCTCTCCTATCAAGAGTTATTCATCAATAACGTATTCCCATATAACCAGTGTAACAGGGAATTTACAAGGGGAAAACTTACTTGGGCCAGTATTCCAGCACCAGGACTTACAAAAACATATTTTATAAGTACTTGTCTTATATCTACAGGACGCCTACCCCATATGCAACTAGGAGAGACTTTAGGGGTTCTGAATCTGTAGAAATATTACAGATCCTCTCTCCACAGTGCTCCTAGCATCAAAGTTGAATTTGAGCAGCAGTTTACCACAATCTGGGGAGTGAAATGTGAATTTTCACTTTACCCAGGCATATAAAAACTCATTGTATAATGGCGTACCTTATAAATAGCTGACCCTCCACCCCTGGGATACCTAGGGGAGACCCTGGGGGCCCCTAGTATGCCAAAACATTGTAGGTTATCCAATTGAAAGTGTCCCAAACACCAAAGTCAGGTTTGGGCACAGTTTTCTTTCTAAAAGTAGTCCTGGCACCCAGGGCTGCTTTTAAACTGATCTCTGGTTTCAGCAGTGAACACATGCAAGTGCTAAAAGAGCTACTGACCTCTAAACTGCCATGACCTAGGGTACAAGGGACTTCTAGGTAGTTTAAATCCCCCTACCCTATTATATACTAGGGCATTATAGGGTAGGTCATGCCAATCACGGGGGTACCCCACCATACCATTGTGTACCCTAGTGTATGTAGGTGTTTAAACTGTATTCTAATGTGTCTCTTTCCGCATAGCACTGGCCCTGGGCCTGGTTAGGCAGAGCCCAGGGTCAGTCAAATCAAGTCAAACGCTTTATTCGGTTTGTCGATAACAACCATATAAGCATCTTTGTAAAATACAAACACTGATATTAGCAGCCGACTTTAAAATCTCAAATATTTGCTTAGCAGCATGGGTGACATAGAAACAATACGTGCAATTTAATTTTCGTGCAAAATCGCTAAAACTGCCAAGTGCAATCAATTTTACAATTCGTGCAAATACGTAAAGGTGCAATGTGCCATTAATACTGGGTTCCATATTACAACAAGTATGCCACAACCCAAGTCAGTCACATAAAATACTGGATATAAATCACATATTCTTAACTTGTCTCCAGAAATATCATAAAATGCTTGCATGCTTTCTAGTTATTTAGATCAAGATATATATGTTCATATTCAAAAGTTAATAGATTTCCTAGCAGCTATGCATTTTAAAATGTAAGATGCAACATAAAACATAAGTCTGGACCTTCCAAGGAAGTCAATAACTTGATAGCATTTTTGCTTGATCCTACATTATGTTTTAAAAAGATGGTTTTAAATAAAACTTCCTTAAAAAAGAGTAAAAGTTGCAAAACAGTAAAAAGTGACAACAGCTTTGGTGGGATATATTATCGCATGGGCAAACAGAAGTAGAACTTCTTTTCCTAGTCAGAAAAGCCACAAGATGCTGAACAATCCCTACTCTTAAGCGTGTCAATACAAAACGGTGAGAAGTTCTTATCACTTCGGTCAAATACACCTGAAAGCCATTTTTAGGGTTTAATTGCTGATAGAATGCGAAAGTAGGTTGTTCCCCAATTGTTCTCTCATGAACTACCCTTTTACGTGATAAAAAGGTTGTTTTTAACTCATTCTTAGCAATTGAGGCTGCATACTCGGGCTCTACCTGAATAGTTCAACTAAACAAAAGACAATACCAATGATGGATAAAACTTAGCCAGGGAATACGAAAATAGTGATTCAGCTGTAAACAAAATTTAATGATTGATTGGGTGAATAGCGTTTCTTCTTTAGACCAAATAGATCTCCACAATAAAAGGGGACGTAGAGCAGTTAGATCCAAGATATATTTAACTCCCACTTCTTGGTGTACCAATTCCATAGAAGCCGATGTTGGCACACTCAGCACACGTTCAAGGAAGGTGTTTTCGTCTTTCTGAAGTGACTTATCATGGCAATGTCGCCAAACTCACGCCCCATAAAGTGCGGAACACACAAACCTGGCATTATAAATGGCCACCATATCTTTTCCTCGGCGGTCCCCCAATTTTGCAGAAAATCTAAAAATACTGTTGGTATTCCTGCCCAACTTGTAGCGCACATTTTGGTGTTCGCATGTCCATTTACCGTTACCAGCAAATGTTATACCCAGGTAACAAAACGATTTGGCCATTTGTATTTTAGTATTTTCTATATAAAAAGACTTGGTTGATTTATTATTTTTCCTACATGTCATAACAAATGTTTTGGACTTGTTAGTTAAACGTTTTCTCTCTCTGATAAACAGTATGAAATTATTAATAAGCCGCTGGAGACCAATCGAAGTACGTGATAATAATACGGCATCATCTGTATATAATAAAATGGGTACAGCCTTGCTATCTATCAGTGGGGCATCTGCAGGTATCTGTCTTAGTGTCGTGTTGACTTGATTAATAAATAATGAAAACAATAATGGGGCTAGGACACAACCCTGTCGGACTCCTCTTTTTACATTACAAAAGGTGGGTGCATTCCCCCGTAGGTCCGTAGCGTACTCTACTTGATAGCCTCTCATAAACTCTAGCTAAAAAATATACAATCTCCCTTGGGGCACCAGAATCAAGTAATGTAGACCACAAAATTGAGTGGTCTACAAGATGAAATGTACTACTCAAGTCGGCGAAACATAAAAATATATTACCCCCTTTGGCTAATGTATATTTACTAATCAGAAGATCAAGATTGTCACACTGTTCCAAGGTTCCTAATCCCTTTATGAACCCATATTGTACTTGTGAGAGGATTTTATTATCTGAAGCCCACATTTCAAGTCTTTTTAACAAAATCCTACTCATAACTTTAACAGACGAATCCAACAGGGATATTGGACGGTAATTACATGCTTCCGATTTGGAGCCTTTTTTGAATAATGGTATAATTAGTGACCGGCCCCAAGATAATAGGAATTGGTCCACTACAGTAGCATTAAGAATCCTAGCTAAAATCGGGGCCCATAAATTCATTAAACTTTTGTACAAATCGATCGGCACCCCGTCAGGGCCTGGGGCTTTGCCCCCCTTGCTGTTGACTAACCCTTCATACACCTCTTCAACGTTTATTGACAGAGGTAACATAGGCTACTTAGAATCATTAGTTATGATAGACCCTAAAACATCCCTATCTGGATAAAAAATATTTGTAAAATGTTTGACCCAGACATTGCTATTTACATATGAGGTTAATTCTGGAACAGAATCGTCCTTTTAAAAGTGGACAATTTATTGTCTCCCACAACAATTTACTATTATTAGTAACTGCTGCTAGGCTAAGTTGGTCCCATGCGTCAGCTTGAAGTTTTCTTTTTCTAATAACACTACTGTGTATTGAGGGTCTACAGGGAATGTTTATAGACATGTGGGTGTATATTCCCTCATTGATACTCTCAAAAACCACTGTGTACACCTACAGTCTCTTACATGTGTGCACAATGTTTGAAGAATAGCCCTAGTGTCTCTCTCAACTATCAACAAGTGTTATCCCTTCCCCTGTGTTATAACACATGTTGATAGTTGAGAGAGAAACTAGGGCTATTCTTCAAACATTGTACACACATGTAAGAGACTGTAGGTGTATACAGTGGTTTTTGAGAGTTTTCTTTTTCTAGCCTTAATAGCTAGTTTATAGTTAAAACATAGTTCTTGCACATGGGCTGTGTTTCGAGCCTTGGTACCAACTGCCTGTTTCAGTCTATATATGGCTTGAGTACAATTATGGTCAAACCATCCAACATAATCCTGTTTTTTTGCTCTATGGCTTTTGGTTAATAGGCCTTCTATTGTATTATTTATCTTTAAAAAGCTGGAAAGCAATACATTTTAATTAGCCTTGTCTCCAAGACAATAATCGATTTCCATTCTACATTTTGTTACAACATCCTTTTGTATCTTTGGAGGATCAACACCAGCCCATTTTATCCTCATACCGTTTGGTCTTATAGGGGCAATGTTGGAAATACGATCGTCATTGTTGGGGGTTTTACTCCCCCAGCATAGCAGTGATAAGGAAATGCTATTGTGGACGCTTACGGCCTGCTATGTAATCCATGGATTTTAATAATCACTATTACATGAGATCAATGTTCGTGGCGGCATACCTACTAGTAAAGGTTGGGCATTTTATATTTCCCCTAGTCTTAGTACAGCTTAATAGTTCAATTTCAAATTTTGCTATTAGTGTGTTTAAGGCTGTGCCGTGTTCACAGTGTGGAAAATGCATCTGGTCATCATTATCATTGATGTTTTGGTCCTTCCTAAACCCACAGATCTTAGTTTGTGCCAGCGGACATGCCCGGATGTTAAAATCACCACCCAGAGGATGATAGCTACATTGCTTGTAGATTCCAACACCCTTTCAATTTCTTTTTCCAATGTATAAACAACAGACCCCCGTCTATTATTAAACATGTTGTTGTAATAGTTGACTAAAACCAAGTCTTTGCCCTTATAAAAGTGAAGCCTCATTATTTGGCTATACATATCAACTGTTATACAACTTTTAATTATACATACATTCAATTTATTGGAGATCAGAATCAAAAGGCCCCCTTTTGCTCTACCTGCCGCAGAGTCGGCTGCTGGTAACCAATGCGAGGTGTAACCCTCTAAAAAAAATCGGTCCATCCCACCCTTTGAGTTAACAAAATCTGTTTTGCCCCGGCCATAGGAAAGCCACAGTTGTTATTTAACTAATGTATGGTTTTATTCTTGAGCATTTCGTGATTTTCCATCTGGTCTTTCCTTAATTTAGGCACATTAACAAGAACCGCTACATGAGTACCACATTCAGGTGGTAAATGGATAGATGTGGGTATCTTATTTGTAGTGGGGACATTGGGTTTAAATGACCAGATTTAATATCTTCTTTTACTGAATGCTTACTGGCCCCTAGGGTCAATTTTTCCCTTTGATTTACATCAGGGTTTGAATCAGTAATTGGCATTCCTCTTGTTGGCACAGAGTATTCTTTTAAATTTCCCCTGGTGCCTGAGTTTTCCATGATTGGTCTCTCCAGATGGTAATTATTTATTTTGGGTACAATTGAGGTGCTATTACTAATAGGTTCCAGTGTAATACCCTCATTATTTGCGTCTGCCCTTAATCTATCTTGCTGTGTCCTTGCATTAATTTTATCAACGGTTGCACTCAGCTTGTGGACTTCCTTAGTTAGGTTGTTTAACCTGTCATGGAATGGCCTTAGCAGCTCAATTAGCTTGTCAGAAATGGCTTCTAAAGTTAATGTACCATAGGCGGCATCTAAACCCTGTTTATTACTTGTGGTTCCTGTACCCCGTGTAATAACTCTTTTATATTTCTTAGCCTTTGTATTTCCCTGAACTATTATTTTCTTTTACATCCCTTTGTTTTACAGGGGAGGGCGGGGGAGAGTTGGCCTGTATAGATAGAGCAGGTGTATTAGAGATACGAGAGTGATCGTTATCATTGTAGTCACACTAGCAGCTATACCAATTTCATATTCAAAGGTGGCACCTAACAAGGATATACTCTGACTATCTTCTCTGGCCAAAAGAAACTCTTGGCTGGCCTGGTCTACACAAGCAAAACTAGATCCCCTAGATAGACACCTCTCAGTATGGTCAATTTCCTCAGATAGGGCACTTTCACTAGATATGTGTCTATCCTAGTGCAAGGTTTTTCCATCAAGGTTTTTGTGGCTCGTCTTCTGGCCATGTTGTAATTATTTGTTAGAAATGAACAGTGCTCAGACCTCCGATGTAGTAACTTTACTTATAGCCCAACAAAGGGGACGCAAACCTAAAACAACAGCAATACAATTAGCAACCTTTCTCCACAATGCAACTTCTATACCTTTTGAATACCCAGTTCGATTTCGTTTCAGAAGGTGGGGGGGGGGGGTGGCCCAGCCCAGCCCCTTCCGGCCACTGACGGGCACAGACAGGCCCGCCCTTGGCCCAGCACTGCCCGCGCGCGTCCCACTAGGCGGAAGTCCGTGAGACCTTTTGTGCGCCTCTTGGCGCGTGATTTCAGCATCCGTGGCTTGTCAGTGCCGCTAGCGTTGCTAGGAATCGTAGTTCCGGAGGTCTGGGACTGCTTGCTGGCGGCGTTGCCCCCTGGATGGTCCGGTAAGCGTAGGTGCGTGGCGAAAGAGGGTTCCCACAGGACCACAACCTATGAGGCCTTTTGTGCGCCTCCTGGCACATGATTTCAGCGTCTGCGGCGTGTCAGTGCCACTAGCGTTTCCAGGAATCGTATTCCCGGAGGTCTGACACTGCTTGCTAGCGGCGTTGCCCCCTTTATGTTCCGGTAAGCGTAGGTGCGTGGCAAAAGAGGGTTAAGTCCGAGTCAGTTACCACCAGTATCAGTCAGCAAAAGGTTGGGGGGTGCCCAGGGCACAGGATGACTTTGCAACATTGACATGTCATACCTTTATAGGCAATTAAAACAGTGTGTCTTGCTTATGTTATTAAATATGTTGCGCCCCAACCCACTTTAGAAGTCTGTCACTACAGTCTAATTTGACATTTGTATAATAAACACAGGATTTCCTTCAATAATTCATATATGGAGAGGGTAATTTGCCTTTTTGATTGATATGTCCGCATGGTATTCTGACTCATACTGGCATATGAAGAGGTAAATACTCTTTTCAATATTACAGACATTCCTTCGAAGATGATTTTGCTTTGAGAGTCTTCCATTGTCCACTTTATTGTGAAAACTTTTTACTTTGTTACCACCAACAAGGCAATTGGAGAGTGTGGCTCAGGGGTTAGAGGCGGCAGACCTGGAGCTTGAGTTCGGCCCTGGACCAGGGTTCAATACCCCGCCTCGGCGGGTCTTGGGCTCAATAATTCCACGGACTCGTTAATTCTCGCTCCAGTTCCTTCTCGACTCACGGGTTCACACTCTGCGACTCTGGGCAATAGCTTGCTTAATCTCCACATCGGCCCCTCGCGGTGGGATGGCTGGCTTTCACCTTGTGGATACCCTGCCAGGGTTATCTCACAGGGCACTACCAGGACGGTTTCCCTAAGCAAGCGCGGAGATGCCCCAGGGTAAGTCATGCACTATATAAGCTTCATACATTTACATTTACATTGCTAACTTCAAGTTTCTTCAATTCCTTCTGACCTCATTCCGGACTGTCTTAAAATAGGACAGGTCACTGCTATACTAAAGAAGGCTGACGCCTCTCCAGCTGATCCTAACAACTACCGTCCTATAACCAATATCCCCATCTTGGCTAAACTATTGGAGAAATGTGTTCAAATTCAATTATGCAATCACATTGAGCTCTTCAACCTCTTAGACAGTCACCAATCATGCTTCCGAAGTGGGCACAGCACAGAATCTGCACTCACGCACATTATGGATGATATACTAATCATGCTTGATTCAAATTATTCATGCCTTTTGATACTTCTTGATCTGTCTTCCACCTTCGATACGGTCAAGCACGATAAGCTCCTAGCCCTATTGGAAAGAAGGATGGGCCTCTCGGGCATTGTGCTACAGTGGTTCTCCTCCTTCCTGAATAACAGATCTCAAAGATTCAAGACGAGGAACTCTCTTTCGCAACCATCCATGGTCACTCTTGGTGTACCTCAGGGATCTGCCCTTTCACCCATTCTCTTCAATTTGGCAAATGGTCTGAATTCTGCAAACATTCTATATCACCTATATGCGGATGACACACAGCTATACCTTAAAATCACCTCGACAGATGACTTTGTTGCTCTTAATACTACGCTTCTGAACACGCAAAGCTGGCTCACCAACAACCATCTCATGCTAAACACCCAAAAAACGGAATTCATTCTCATCTCACCACCAAACTACACCCCAAAGATAGACCTCTGGTTAAAACACCTAACCTCCTTTGACTGTGTCCTCCTCATCATAGACTCTGCTAAATCCCTAGCTGTCACCATTGACAAACACTTGAATATGCAGTCGCACATCTCTACTGCCACCAAGGGAGCTAATCACAAAATGAGTATATTAAGAAAACGTAAACCCTTCCTCCCTCAGGCTGACTTAAAAGTTGCTGTGCAATCTCTTGTACTACCAAGACTAGACTACGGAAGTACCACCCTCGCTGGTCTCCCGAAATACAGGCTTGCACCGTTGAGAGCAGCTCTAAATGCTGCTTCTAGACTGGTATCTGGAACCAAAAGAAACAATCACATCTCACCAACCTTGAAAGCACTGAACTGGTTGCCTTATGAATCAAGAATACACCTTAAAGTGGCGTGCATGACGCACAAAGAAATTCACAACAATACACCCAGCTACTTGGCGCTAAAGTTGGAAAAATTAGGAGGCTGCAGACAACTACGAAGTGCGAGCACTCTACTTCTGAAACCCCAATCCTTCAGGAAGAAGAGAACAGGCTGTAGAGATTTCTCAGGGATTGCTCCAAATATTTGGAACTCTCTACCACCCAGAGTGCGTGGAATCACCTCCCTTACTGTATTGAAAAAGGAAGTAAAAAGTCTATTAATGAACAAATTCATGTCCTAAATCTAAGTATGGGACGTATTTGACTGTTTTTCTTTTTATCACATCCCCTGTTGCTCCACAATTGTTTGCTGATTAATGTTTTTCGTTGGATGTAGATCTGTGTGGCTGATAGCTCAATGTCTAATGTAAGTTGTTCTGCAGATGCTATTGCTCTATTATGACAAATTGACATTTTGTTTGTGTTGACTACCTCTTCCACTGTTTATTCTTCTATTGTAAAGCGCTCTGATACCCTCGTGGGTCATATTCGCGCTATATAAGACTTTATAAATAAATAAATACATTCTTATTTCTGTGATGGAGATTGTGTTAAAGGTAGTATATACATTTTGCAGAGAAACAATATAGTTTTCATTACTAAAATGCTTTTCTTTATGAGCTGGTTCTGCACTTTTTGAATGCTTGTGAAGGTCAGCTTTGCTATCTGAATAGCACAGCCTTTTGATCAGGTAGACAGTCTGTTCATCAATCTTAAGTCCACCAAAGATGATTACTCAACTATCTGATTCTACTTTATCCCAATTAAAATATCTCACAAGATTGTCCTTGAATTTATTCTGGTTCATTCAAGAAGGGTATAAACAGTCTTATGGTGAAGAATCTGTGGGTGTTTCCTTGGCAGATGAATGTAGGATTGCAACTTGGTTGTTGTCATCAACTTTTTCCATTTGTTAAAGGTTCCAAATGGACAATATGGTACCAGGTCAGTTTTACACATGACTAAAGATGGTTGGTAAACATTCTAACTGGAGTTATGTATCTATTGTGGTTTGTGTGTTTGTGAAGTGGGTTTGATGTTGGTATAAAATGCTTCAGTACATCCACATAGGATAAGTAATAGATTGAGGTAAAAAAAATTGAGGAGTGAATGTTTTGATGATTTACCAATGATCTATTTATCTTATTTCCTTTAACTTGTCCTGTAATTACTATCCACTATTACTTGGAGTGATATGGTCAGGACTAGTGTTATGTCACTGATTATCAACCGAAAATACTGGGACATAGGGCGGATATCCCTCTGTGAACACCTACCTGATCAAAATTTATCAAAAAACAACTCACACTACAAAAGATAGACCACACAAACCATTTACCAGTCGCAAAACAAAGAACCAGCATCAGGCCTTGTCTTTTTTTGTGACAATGTCCGGAAACAGACAATCCAGATTCTTTGAAAATGAGTTAACTGTCATGCTGGATGAGATATTTAGGGTTGAGCCACAGTTGTTTGGAGCACTGATCCAGACAACAAATATGAGCCAGAGAAGGTAAATCTATGACAGAATTGTGGATAAGATGAATGTTGTTTTTGACACCAGACGCTTATGGTAGCAAACCTGCAAGCCGTGGAATGACCTACTGGAGAGAGTCCATTATCTCACTTCCAGGGGACACCAGGACACCCCTGCAACTGATGGTGGGTCTCCCAGGCCCTTCATCCTCATGCTTTTCAAATCAGGATGTGGTTTGCATACATTTTCATTCCATTGATATATTCCTTTCCTTCTTCATTGGGGTGGTTAACCCTTTTAGTGCTCATGATGTAAAGGTTCCATCATGAGCAGCAGTGCTTGTGGGCTCATGCAGAACTATTCTGTCATGTGCACAAGTGCACTGAATCCAGTAGCGGTCGGTGGTGGGAGTAGCTGCCGGGTGGTGACTTTGGGAGGAGAAGGGGCATGGTTGGGGGTAGTAATCTATGGATTATGGAGGATTACAGGTAAGTAAATATATAAATAAATAAAACAAATGTTGTTGCCTGCACTGCATGGCATTTGGGGATGCAGTGCGTGCAACAAAATGTGTTTTATTTCTTTATATGTGTTCTTACCTGTAATTCTCCGTAATCCATAGATTACTCCCCCCACCCTGCCCTCCCCTCCCCACATCACCGCCCGGCAGCTACTCCCACCACCGACTGCTACTGACTGAATCCCACTGCTGTAAACGGCAGAGGTATTTCATTTTTCTATTGTTACCCTTTGGAGGTTGGGAAAGAGCTTCTCCAACCTCCCAAAGGCATTTTTTTTCTCAATTTAATGTCGATCGCACACATGGTGCGCTGATCTCATTGCATTGAAATTGAAACTTAGCTTTAGTTTCACTGTTTCGGTGCATGTCGGGCTATCTCAGCCCGCAGAGCACCAAAACACACAGGAGAGGTATCAAAGGAAAGGGGAGAATCCCACCTTTCCAATGGTACCCCTCCCCAGTGGATCTCTCCTTGAGGATCGCCCCATGAGGGTGATCCCCAAGCAGAGATCCACCCACTAAGCACCAGGGAGGGGGAGTGGCCCCTTGGGCAACGGTCTTTGCCCCTCATTTCTTATGCAGATATTCAGTCTTACTGCCCCCAGAGGGCAGATTGGGGCTGTACCCCCAAACCCCCCTGGGGTGGCAGAAAGCACCCTACAGACCAGGGATTTTTATAGTTCATGGATGAGAGCTGCCCAGAATGGACATGTCAATGACTCCACCCTCCCCCCAAAAAATGTAAAAGTATTTCTACCCCTCCAGGAGGCAGATGTGGCAATAGCCCCTGATACGCCCCCCGGGAGGGGCAGAAAACCCATGAGGCACCAGGGATTCATTTTTTTTTTATATACATAGGGGTGGGAGCAGGCAATAATGGGCATGCCAGTGCCCCCACCCCCAAATACATTGCCACATTTTTTCTCCCCCACCAATGGGAGGCAGATGGGGCAATATCCCCTTATCTGCACCCCCCCGGGCAGAAAGCTCACTAGGTACTAGGATTATATATATTTTTTTTAATCCAGGTCTTTTTTATACTTGCCAATGCCCCACGCCACACACAAATTGCCCCACCTGCCTCCCGGTGGGGCAGACAGACTGTGGCAATTAATTTGGAGGGTGGTGGCATTGGCATGCCAATTCTGGGCAGCCCCTACCCCTCTGTATATATATATATATATATATATATATATATATATATATATATATATATATATATATATATATATATATATATATATATATATATATAAAATCGATTCTCCGAGCGTGGATACAAACATGCTGACATAGTCAAAGGAGAACTAAAAGCAAGAGCCAAGACCAGAGCAGAAACACTGATTACGAAACAGAGTCCAATGGAACACAATGAAGAAAATGATCAACCGCGACTAATATTAACATACTCGAAAGAAAGCTATAACATCAAGCGAATCCTGCAAAAATACTGGAACGTGTTGAAGAAAGACAATGAGATAGGTAGCCTAATCGGCGATAATCCACTAGTAACTTATCGCAAAGCACCATCAATTCGAGACACCCTAGTCAACAGCCACTTCAAACAAATTAGAACTCAAAGTTGGTTGGAAAAGAGACAATTGGGTTTCAGCAAATGCATGACATGCAAAGCTTGCAAGATTGGGCGAAACTTAAAATCACTCACAGATCCCAGGGGCAGGACTTTCGATATCCGGAATAAAATCACGTGTGACTCACAATTTGTAGTATATCTAATTCAATGTTTCTGTGGTAAGAGATATATTGGTTCGACAATTTGCCCTTTAAAAAAGAGAATTCTAGAACATACAAGAGCGATCCAGAACAATGACCAAACCTATGCAACAGCGAAACATCTGAACTCACATCCTGGAAAAACTTGGAAAGACATGAAATATTCAGGAATAGCATTGGTTTGTGAGAATGAAAGAGGTGGTGACAGATTAACTAACTTGAGAAGGCTTGAGTCTAAGTTAATAATTAGATTCAAAACACGCAGCCCCTGGGGTCTCAACGCCGATGAGGAACTTTATGTACATTTATAAGTTGTTTTGAATGTATCATTAACCTTTTTGACAAAGCTCTGCAGTCCATAATTCTCATGAGATAGAATGAAAAGTAAAATTACAGCAACAATAAGTTTCTGTGTATATTAAGCCTAGTAACTCAAATTCAGTTTTTGTGACAAGAAGTAAAAGATTTGGATTTTAATTATTCATGCATCGTGATCACTGTTGATCTTCAGCATGTAGCGACTCAATGAATACTCACAAAGGCACTCAGCCATTATTGATAAAAAGGACACTCAGTCCCCTATCTAATTCTGAAATGCATATGTAATTGGCGCTTTTCAGATGTGAGCAAATATGCCACATCATAACAGTCCTAGGACCTCAAATTGAGTCATGGCAATGCATCATCCAATAACTAAGTGAGCATAAATTGTGTCGTGAAAATGCTGGGATCTGGTTTTTACGTTGCATGACATGGAAGTAAATTAATCCATAAAAACTACTGTGCCCACAATGCACCTTAAATGCTAAGTGGTGACTCAGATATATAATGTGGAAAGCAATGATGGACTAATGTTTGTACCGTGACCAGGGACAGATTGTTGTCCGAAACGCGTAGGTGGGGATCCTACAGAAAATAAACCAAAGAATCTAACCTATGGAGTAGTGTGCGGCGTGTTTCTTTTTATATTGAAACAATTTTGCTGAATGGTATTTTGCGAGGGTGTCCTGAACCTCGCCGCCGGCACCAGCTACAGAGCTCCTCTCACTATTGGGACATTTGCTCATACACATATATATATATATATATATATATATATATATATATATATATATATATATATATTGGTCTTGTAGGTTCACCAAGAACCCAATGTACCAGAGCAACCAGTATATTCCAGTATACATAACAGTATATTGCTTTAAAAAATCTGCCATACTTGGAAGAATTTATGGTTGAAAATGTTGCCACAAATGGCTGTTTTCTCCAACTCAATTTCAATATGTTTTGTTTCAATTGTTAATTTCTATAGAAAAACCTTAAAGGATCTACACAATGACCTCTTGCTAAATTTAGAATTATGTCTACTTTTCAGAAATGTATAGTTTTCCAGAACCACTAACTGGAAGGAGGTTGATAGCACAAAAAAATAGAAAAAGTAGGCTATGCCCCAGTAAAATGCCAAAACTGTGTCGAAAATGTTGGTTTTCTGAAAAAAGTCTGCCTGGTCCAAAAACCTAGGAAGATGCTGATTTTAGCACCAAAAAACCTTATACTTTTTGCAGGGGAAAATCAGATGCTTTCTTATGAAGCACTTTTTTCCTATTTTTTGTTAAAAACTCAGAAATGTGCTGTATTTTGACCAATTTCTTGGTCTCCTCCAGGGGAACCCACAAGCCCTGGGTACTTTTAGAATCCTCAAGATGTTGGGAGAATAGGATGCAAATCAGGCGTGGATACCTTATGTTTACAAAAGATTACAGGGGCCATAGCAGAAACAACCCCAAATACCCCAACAAAGGCTTAGCATGGGGGAAGGCCTAGCAGTGAAGCGGTTAATAGACATATTTGCAAAAAATAAGTACAATGTATTAATGTATTTTCACACCAGTTGTTGGACCTTTTGGAGCATTTCTCTATTTATGCCTTGGTAAAACAACAAAAACATATAAGATTTCAAGAATGCAAAAAAATGTCTCTGTATTTGGTGCTGTTATATATTTTCTTCTTCAAACATATATAAATATGTGTTGTCAATACTACAAAGCATTATAAATCCCCCAGAACTTAAATAAAAGTAATAAATACTAGGTCCTTAAAATGATCTGCAATATTTTGCAGGTAATTTTTTGACACAATGTAATTTTGTTTTTGTTTTGCTGAAAATGCAGTCCATGTTGATAATAGATTACATGGTTGATGGAGTATATTTGTTGTTTGTAATGTGGGCATTCTAACTGTCATTGTTGGACGTAATGTCAAGGATGAAAATACCTCTATCAATACCACACCGCCAGTCTACTGTATTGTCAGACAGACACTAGGCAGATGCTTGGTGTATTTAATATGGATGAAGGACTACTAAGTGCAACCTGTACCTACCTTTTCCGTTGTCCATGATCCCACAATGATCCATGGTTGATGGAATCTGTCATTCACTATGTAAGAATCTGTTGACAGACATTCAGTCATGTTGCTGTACATATTTTTCAATATCATTAGGTCACCTGCATCCTAACCATCAAGTGTAGCAGATCTCAATAGTTGGTGCTAATATAATTTCCTTCTTCTGCAACACACCATGGGTGAAGAGGAAGATAATAGGGCCCACAACTTTACCCCTAATGAGTTGGATTTCCTTGTGGAGGAGACCTTGAGCAATTACAGAAAGCCAAATGGGCAAACAGAGAGCTAAGTAAGCACCATACATGACGTGCTCCTAGTTTTAAATTCAGTTAGTTGTTAGAAAGATATTGAGTGACTTCACACTTTTAATCTAATGTTTTTAATGTCACATCAATCATAAGATTGATGTTTTAAACCCTATAATGTGCTGATTTTTGATTTACACACAAACTACTGCTAAATCATATTATCATTTTACTTAGAATTCTAAAATATGAATTTGCTGACTACATTAATAATATTTCTCTGAGAAAATTCAAAGAACAGACCTTCTGGAGGGCCTGCCTATCTTTAAATATTACAAGTCAACGCCTGAGAAATATTTATTTTAGAAGTATATCAAGCTTGGACATTATTTTGTTTTGCCTAATACATTTTTCAATCCAATACATCAAATATTAGTATATAATACAATTCACTAACATTGATGATTGGTAAGAAAGTTTTTTTACATATAAATACTGGGAGAATACATAAGAAGCAAGGATGGTAAGTTTTTAACAAAACATTCCGACATTGATGAGGGCATGCAGGATCCCCTTTTAGTATTGGGAAGCTGTGTGGTCAATCAGGGCAACTGTAAGGCAAGTGACAAAAATGATTAACATCCATGGTGCCACTAAGAATGTCGAAGCAGATTTACAAGCCCCTTGCGCCCCTTTTACGCCGCCGTTGCGTCAGCGGCGGTTCAAAAGATGCGCCATGGTGCAGGGTACTTACAACGTGACGCATCGGGGAGATGCGTCACATTGTAAAGAACTGCGCCAGAAGGAGGGGTTCCTGCGCAGGGTGGGCATTCCGGCGCAGGAATGCCTCCTAAAAGTGGCTGAGTGAAATCTACAAGATTTCACTCAGTCACTTTTGGGCCCATGCTGCCTCATAACCTTGCGCCTGCTTGAAGCAGGCGTAAGGATTGACGCAGCATTGTAAGAATAGGGCCCCACAGAGCATTGCTGGAGCTGCGTGCACTTGCGAGGCAACTCCAGAAATGCGCCGCTTTTACGGCACAGATGCACCACACATCTGTGCCGTTTTTGCCCCATGTGCACCACATTGTAAATGCTGCGCATCCATGGTGGCGGAGGCATGGCGCACAATAACTGACGCATCCCTGCTCATATGCAGGGATGCGCCAGTTATTGTAAATCTGCCCATCATGTTTTATTGTGTAGGTTGTCCAATAGATCTGTTGGGCATAGAAGATACTATCACCCCTTTATTGAGGGTACTCCACTGGTTATTAGTTACCAGAACATCTTGCTTTAAGCTTCTTTGTATCATCCCCAAAAAAGGCAATAAATGGCAAAGGACTACTTTTAAAGGAAAATCTGAAAACATATCAACAAAGGATCCCAGCAGACATGAAAAAACCATGGGTGAAACATCTTTCTTTCTAAAAGCAGCTAAACTATGGAATTTGATACCCCCAAAAATAAGATCCACTGACAAACATCTTATATTCAGAAGACGACTAATCAGTGTAATCACAACACAACAATGTACATTAATAGCATGAAGAAGATATCAAAACAATAATTAAAACATAAATGCATGTAAATCTATGCCACACAAACATAGACACACACATACACATTCACAAACACATACATGCCTATGCATTTAGAAATCATAAAGGACCTTTATATATGTGTACGTATATTGATCTGTTCTATGTATTGGAACATTACCATTATGTGTAAGTATATGTGAGCCCATTTGCTTATGCATATGCTTATAAATGGGTGTATCTATCTATCTATCTATCTATCTATCTATCTATCTATCTAGTTTTTTCTCTCTATATATACATTCACTGAAAAAACTAAAGGTTAAAGGGACGTTTTAGTTAGGTGAAAACATCTGTTAAAATATACCATCTTAAATTAACAAATCACAGAATTTCACTGGTTATGATTACATCAAGTAACTATAATTCATGCCCCAACTATAATTCAGAACGTCTCCATATACTGCTTATGAACTCATAAATTACACCACTTTTGACATTTTCTAATACATCATTGATAACATGACTGCAGTCAGTGGATCTTTGTCGACTGTGAAGTCGCCGTGATTTGCAGCAGGGGTTCCTCTCTCCCGTAAGTGTACTGAGTATGGAATAGACGCTGTTTAAGCAGGAATGGACATTGGATGTTTTAATCCATCAAAAGTAAAAGGGAAGAAAAAGGGAAAATTGGTAGTGAAACATACCTAACTTGAAGGTGAAGGTGAAAGGAAGCGCCGATACTGCCATCACGCCACAAACACCTACAGAGGAGGAAGGCGGAAAACGCAGGTCATCGGTATGAGCGTGGAGCGAGGAGCAGTCAGCCGCAGACCCGCCACAGACCAGCAGCGCTCAGAGTGGAAGGTGGAGCAGGAGCTGGCGGAGCGGTGAATGCGGAGGGCGAGGCTGGTAAAACTTGGCGCCCTGCATTAATCTTTACGAGACGCATAGATTTTGGGGAAAACTACTTTCTTTAAATGAGTGAAGTGAGTGAAGAATCTTTCCGTTTTGCTGTGAAAGAGGAGGCAGGAGCCTCTGCCCATGCCTATATCCTGACAATAATCGATTAACTGATTAAAGTGCCAGCTATAATTTTGGGGCTAACTTCTCACCTTTCATACTGCCGGTTGCTATTTGCTGATTCTTGTGGGACCCTGTGCCCGCGAGTCCTCCCGCCGCCGCTTTCCTGACAACAGCGGTGGCCGAATGGAGGGCTCGTCTACCCAGCATCCTTTGTGGCGCTGCTTGGCGCTCCTTGACACCGTCATCCCTGCGCCCGGAAGTGCTATAAACAGCCTGTAGCCCCCGCGTCGCGGGACACGGCGGGCCAAGGGCGGGCCCGTTGTAGCCCGTTCGAGATCGAGGGAGACTGGACTGGGCCCCCCCCCCCCTCTAACTCCTGGCATTTTGTGCCTTGTTAAACTTTGGACCTCAGATATTGGAGTTAGTGTGCTCCGGTTGTACTCTGGTCACTGAAATGCCTGCTCGGGAGAAAAAGAACAAGACTGTTGACAGACCATCGCTATTAGGTACCCTGGATAATTTTATTACTAGTACGAACTCTGTTATAGATCAGGGGATAATTTTGATGGATAGGCGGGTGTCGCAGGATCTGGCATTTGCAAAAAGGTCTTCTATGGGTCACCTGGCCGACGCACTTACGCCGGAACTCACCAATAGAGTAAATACCACAGACATCGAGGTGCTCATGCATAGTCCTCCTAGCTCGCAGGTTCTTTTTGCTCCCTGCCAGCTCCTAATACACACACAATAGTGGATCCGATAATAGATCCAGAAGTTGTGAAAGTGGTAGCGGAGGTAGTAGAGGACAGCCCCCAAAATTCAGGAAATACCAGACAATTACAAGGAAGAAAGGAAGGGGCAATACCAAAAAGGAAACAGCAAGTGCCTGTTGCTGCAAGTTGTAAAAAACTAAATCCACTAAGGGTTCGGATCAAAATGTAACAACATCTGGTGCTAAACCAGTGGTTGATTTTTAATAATCAACTTTTCAGCATTGAAGGCACTTGTCTCATAGCCTTAAGTCAGGACGAGACACCAGGAATTAATGCAGACAATAACATAAACAACATACGGGGTAGATCAGGTTCTGATGGATTTTATGAGGATTCCCTTTTAAATAACTTGGCGTCCTTATTAAAATCCTTACTTGCCCCTTTGGAAGTAAGACTTTCCGGAATAGAAAAACAGCTTATTAACCTTGAGGTAGAGGTACAGAGCAATAAGGCGGGTGGGAAGCCCAAAAACATTTCAACGAGTACACAAAAAGTAATTGTGGCACCCGATGAACAGCTTACACAGCAACATACGCGATCAGTGGCGCAAGACAGCTTAAATCTCTCACACCCTCAAGTAGCAAAAGGTCCCATAACCTCACAACAAACTCCTAGCATTGTGGGCAAAGAATCTACGCCACTTGCATTACAGCCTAAAGTAGGCGAAAGGGACACCTTTGATGAAATCCCCAGGCGGGCGAAATCGGCATTACTGCCTCCACAATCGAACCCGTATGTTATAGTTTTAACGGAGTTCCCAAACTGAAAAACTCTAGCCACAAGCCATTTATCTGTTTAAAAAACAAAGTAGTACACTGGCTCAATATAAACAGACCGCTACCCTCTCACATGCGATGTAACATCTTGAAGGTGCGTAGGGCACCCTGGGTGGGACATACACCAAAAACAGTCGCAGGAGATTGTGTTTTGGTTAATTTTAGAGACCCCCGTACGGTGGAGTATATTTGGTCCTGGGAGCAAAATAACTTTAACCATAACCAAGGGACAATGATAGAAGTTAGACCTCTATCGTTCTTTTCCCACCACCCATTTACTCGGACACCGCGGGAGCATGGTCAAACGTGGGGCACGGACAGGGACATGGTAGGATGGGTGGATATAGACAGGGCCCTCCATACTTAGAGAACTACCTACCATTACAAAACAGGTTTAGTCCGCTGGAAATGGTTGACTGACTGAATAAGCCTAAAATAAGCGTCAAGTTTCCAAATGGGGAGGGGGATATGGAGCAACACTCCGTCTTCTCGAAGCAAAATAACTACACTAATCTGGACTGTTACCCCAATGAAATTAATACACCGGTTTTAAATGTTAATACCCATCCAAGAATTAACTCTCCAGATGTAGAGAACAGATTAGGGGGTATAGAGGATGATGATCTTCCGTCAAACCCATTAATAACCCTCATCACACAGTACCCAGAGCAGGAAGGGGTCAGCAAACTACCAAACTCAGTTATGGTGGAAGGGGCAGGTGCAAAGGGGAAGCCCATAACATTTTTATCATGGAACATTGCCGGTTTGTCAAATAAGTTGAATGATTCCACTTTCCTGGACTTTGTAAATGATTTCTCCGTAATCTGTTTCCAGGAGATATGGGAGAGGGAGGCTGTGCATATAAACGGATACCGTACTTTTCATACCCCAGCTGAGCAAGCTGTCAGGGGTAGAAATAAAGGGGGGCTGTGCTGTTTAATCTCAAATACTTCCAATGTAAGGGCTGGAAAATGTATTTCCTCATCACAGTACTACCAGAGGTTAGAGCTCTCATTGAATGGATATGAAACCCTCAATATTGTAAATTTTATTAACAACATCCCAAAGTGTGAATTATCCAGTGTCTTTGAGGGTCTCTCATAATTAATGCTAAAATCAAACAGGGATTGCCCTTCAGGAAATCGGGTTATATGGATTTTGGTGAAACCTGTACTCATTTTATACATATACTAATGGGGAACCTGGAAAATATAATGGATCTAGGCTTTGCTAAAGCTTTGCTAATGAATTGTGTGCCCCACAGGTCAATTTTAAACCCACATACAATGGAAGGGGCTGCAATTCACTAATTGTTTTTGTCATGATTTTGAGTAGTATCTCACACAACCTGTTTGATTTTAAAACAAGCAAAATTACAATAAGCGATCATTATCCTAACAGCTTTTCCTTAAAACCCTTGAAGCACAAAAATGATCGGCTGGGTGTGGTAAACAATCTTTATCTTCATAAATTAGATCTAGCGAAAAGAAATGGCTATGCCCTTAAATGGGATAACATTAAGCCTGCCCCTTTTCTTCAAAAAATAATAATGAATAGAGTGGATGACTTTATGATTGTCTCACGGAAACAAGTAACCCGGAAGCCGTGATGTCGGCCTTCACAAATATTTCTGTTGAGATCAACCACTCCCTAGAGAAACCAATAAGGAAGAGACGAAAAGACAAAATTGAGGGGTGGTTCAACTCGGAATGTAGCGAAGCTCATGCAGTTTTTAAAAAAAGCGCTAAGAAGAGTACCGAAAAATACTGCAGAGATTAAAATCGCTAGAAGTGCATATTATGCAGCAGTAAAGAAAAGAAAAAGGTCATAAAGCAGGAGGCCTGGGGTACTTTACATGAAGCCTGCACCCAGAAAGATAATACTAGTTTCTGGAAGGCAGTAAATTTCCCTTTTTTTGAGGAGAAGAACGTCGATTGCATTGACGTAGTGATAGAGGAAGCAACTTGGATAAATCATTTTACCAGTTTATACAAGAAGGATCTCCTACCGGGGGGCCTAACTCCTGAGAGGATGGTAGAGGCAGAAAAAAGTTCACTGAGTTTATTTCCCCTGAACATTAACTTTGAAATATCTGAGATTGAAGTAGCTATAGCAGAGAGCTCAGGGGGTAAAGCCCCGGGGCCGGATGGGGTACCTGTGGACATTTATAAATCGAACGATAAATTATGGGCCCCTCTTTTAACTAATGTTTTAAACAGCTCCAATAAAATAGGGTTTTTAACAACCTGGCCGGAAGCAATAGTGATCCCCATTTTTAAAAAAGGAGATCGCTATGACCCAAAATGTTACAGGCCCATATCATTATGAGACTCCTTAATGAAAATGGCCGGCAGGGTCATCTTAAATAGACTACAGGCATGGACAGTGGACACAGGAGTTCTCTCCAAATACCAATATGGATTCAAAGAAGGCTTAGGTACAGTAGAGTAAGGGTTACATTTAGCTGTTCTTATTGGCACATATGTGGTTGCAAAAGGAGATAAGTTATTCCTGACTTTTCTCGACCTAAGCTCTGCTTTCGATTGCGTCAGTCATGAAATTTTATTGGAAACACTTTCCAGCTTAGAAATTGATCCCAGTATTATAAATTTCATTAAGAAATTGTACCGGGTGGCTGGCGCCAAGGTCCGTTTTGGCATAAAGGGAGAGTGTACCTCAAAATTTCCAATTGAAAACGGAGTCCGATAAGGATGCATATTGGCTCCGTTTTTATTTAATTTATATATTAACAGTGTAGCATCCCATCTGATAGAAAACAGGCAGGATTATCCACAAATAAAAGGCAGGTCAGCTCCAATCCTTTTATATGCCTATGCAAGTGGGACTCCAGAGATCACTTAATTCCTTCTCTGAATTTATGAATGCGCGGGGTCTAAAAATTTACACCACCAAAACTTTCAGCATGTCATACTCTAAAAACAGAAAAGTACAGTGTAATACTTATTTGGACGGTGCAAAGATTGATTCAACCAAAACCTTTTCTTACCTAGGAATAAAGTTTGATAATAAAGGGACATGGGCCACAGCTGAAAATGCAAGGAAGCTAACATTTTCCCGTGCCATCGGAGCTGTGCGAAATTTTGCTATTAAGCGTGGGGGAAGACCAGTGAAAATTCTGATAGATATTTATAAGGCCAAGTGCGTGTCCACCGCAATTGATGGTGCAGGCATATGGGGTATTACAGACACCATTCCAGTCCCAATTCCATCCTTTGAAACAGGGGGTGCCGCAAGGTTCCTCGCTGAGTCCCACGCTGTTTAATCTATACGTGAGACCGCTGGCTGAGGTCGTCAAGCAATGGGGCATGACCATGGTCTCATATGCCGTCGACACTCAGCTAGCGGTTACGATCAGCGGGGATGTGGACAGGGATGCCCCCAGGTTTCAGAGTGGACTTAGAGCGGTGGCGAGCTGGATGAAGAACAACTGTCTCCAGCTCAACGCAAAGAAAACGGAGATCATGATCGTCGGTAGGAGATCGGAACTATGGGGGGACAGGTGGTGGCCCGCGGAGCTGGGGCCGGCGCCCATTCCGGTTACAGAATTAAAGAACCTAGGAGTATGGATGGATCCTGCACTCAGTTTTGTGGGTCATACGAAGAGAACTGCGGCCTGTTGCTTTGGTATCCTACGGTCACTGCGTCCCGTCCTGAAGTTTTTCGACCATCGTACCAGGCAGCTGATAGTCCAGGCTACAGTGCTATCTCGCCTGGACTATGCCAGCTCGCTTCTGGTAGGGACCAATTCAGCGGAGGTTACCCGCCTCCAGCGAGTCCAGAATGCCGCGGCAAGAGCCATTGTTGGCTTGCCTCGTACATGTTCCGTCTCCGGCACATTGAGATCACTGCATTGGCTGCCTATCAGGGCAAGAATCCAGTTTAAAGTGCTGTGTCTGGCGTTCAAGATTTTGAGGGGTGTGGGTCCTCAAATTCTTGCGGACCTTTTGTCCTGGTATGTGCCTACCCGGTCCTTGAGATCGTTGGGTCAAGCACTTACAGTGATCCCCCGATACAGGCTGTGTCGGGTTGGTGGTCGATCCTTCCGGGTCAGAGCGGCCGAGCTCTGGAACTCCCTTCCAGTAGAGATGCGGTTGCTAGATGATCTTTTAGTTTTCCGTAAAGTTTTAAAAACTTTTCTGTTTTAATAAATTGCCTTTATCTTTTCTTCTGTTGTGTTTCCTGTAGGTGTTGCATATTACCTGCCATGCGCCAGGACGCCCCTTAGCTGGGGCAGCTGTGCGCAATACAAATGTATGTAACATAACATAACATAACATAACCAGTAAGATTCAGGCTTGTGAAAACGACTTTCTCCGTTAGTTATTGGCAGTGCCAAAGTCAACCTCCACATATGTTTGTCACAAGGAGCTGGGCATAGTGTATGTGTCAGACCTCATTAAGTTGAGTCCAATCCTGTTGCGGCACAGGATTTGGGTTTCTCAAGAGACAGGGTTGAATAGGGAAATTATCAGGGATTGTATGAACCATCATGGGAGTGTGAAAATAGAGTGGCTTAGGTATGTGAGATGTTTTTTAATAGCCATAGGTTTTCAGGAATATTTTGATCATCCGTCTAGTATGGCAGCTGTCTCCAGGAATAAATTAAAGAACATTTACCTTACATACCTGGATGACACCAGATGGCAGCTGGAGGGTAAGAAGCCATTTGTAATGCAAAACCAACTGTTGCTAGATGGTCCTAGCCTACAAAAATACGTAATACTTACTTCGAGTAGTTTCACTCGGCAGCTGTTAACTCATTTCAAGGGGGGCAGTTTCTTCAGACTTGTGACCTTCCCCGAGGTCAACTCTTGGTCACAATCTTTGCACCTCTGTCCCTGTGATGATGTGTCCCAACAATCAATGTTACATTGTATTCTTTTCTGTAAATTCTATTCCACAATCAGGAGAAGGTATATACTCATCTTATTTAAAAACTGGGTTTAAGACAGTGCAGACCAGCGCTATTGAGATTACAAATGTTGGGGGATGAGCTTACCCTGTATAGCGTTTCAGTGTTTTTAAAAATTATGCTGAGATTCAGACTGTCAATGAACTCATTCTTTTTTAACTTGCTCATTGATATAGTGGCACTTCGGTATTTTCGTTTCCTTTGTTTTTAAATGGTCGGTAATATTTGGATTTGATTAAATTAATTGAAATTAATGAAAGAGATGAAATGTTTTATCTGTATTTTACTATGTGCTTTTATGGATTTCTGAAATCGAAACCGAATAAAGCTACTTTTGACTTGACTTGACTTGACTGCAGCATCTCAATTGACATAATTGATGATAACCCTATGCACGGCGGGCGCGAATTATAGTTTCTGCACCAAAGCTGGTAGAAAGCTTGATATTTACCCAGAAAGTGTGCTTTTTGTGATGTGATGTAATTCCATTCAGTAGTTGTTGAGATATTATGGTTCAACCATCATAGATATCTGGACCATTAGGCTGAATTTAAAAAGTGTAAACCTTTTGATTGGCTGAGGGTGTTTTTTCAAAGTGAAAGCTATGATTGACTAGCTGCAACATGAAAAGAAATGTTGTGGCAGTTATCGCAAGATTCGGGGACTTGGTCCTTTGCCCAGAAAGTATTTTCTTTTAAAAAAGTACTAAAGGGGGCATGTTAGGGAAACCCTGACCCCTAGATCTTGTAGAGAGGATCCTAGATAGACCCGCCCACTGGTCTCTAAATAATTGTGTTACTTTTTTTATTATTTACTACTCCTGGCTAGGAGCGCCCCAGAATGCCCTTTGTGCACTAATTTGCAACTTTTCCTGTTTTGTGGTGCCCCAATGTCGTTACCAAAGGGGATGATGGACGGAGAGTTTGAGCAAATGAAACACTCACCCCAGTCAACTGATCTGGGTTTAATCCATCATCATTCTTTAGCTCACTCCATCACCCCAGTTCAGACATGGCCATATGCAAATCAGTCTAACCCTGTGCCTCATGGGAACAGTTCAGCCCAAACTGCCAGCCATGTCTTCCCTGGACCGGAAAACAAGCATCCTAGGACCGGTTTCGAGTTCATAACCCTCATCAGCCAGGCTATCTTGAATCCAGTGGCAGAGTGAGCAAGGGACCGACGTCTGGGCATACCCTGCCAACTTAGGGCGAACAAAGTGATACCAAAGGAGATGATGGACTGAGCGTTTGAGCAAGTCAAACACTCACCCCGAGTCAACTGATCTGGGTTTAATCCATCATCATTTTTTAGCTCACTCCACCACCCCAGTTCAGACATGGCCATATGCAAATCAGTCTGACCCTGTGCCTCATGGGAACAGTCCAGCCCGAACTGCAAAGCCATGTCTTCCCTGGACCAGAAACAAGCATCCTGTGAACGGTTTTGGGTTCACAACCCTCATCAGCCAGGCTATCATGAATCCAGTGGCAGAGTGAGCAAGGGACCCACGTCTGGGCATAACCTGCCAGCTTAGGGCAACCAAAGTGATACCAATTTCGGTAGGGGCACGTCAGCATTTTTAAAAACGTGTTGTGGGGGCTGTAAAGAGAGAACAGCAGTTCTCAGAAATAATTTTTCAAAAGTAATGCGATATTACCTGGGATGTATACAGCGTTACCCTAGTAAACATTGATGTTGTGTCTAAGTATTTATAGAGCTTGAGGTTTTTCTCTTCAACTGAGGATTGTTTTGTATACTGATTTCATCACTCCTTGACAAAGTCAAAGGGCTTGCCTTGATATAATGATGCAGTCGCCTATTGACAGTCTTTATATAATGATGTGGTGACCCCTTGGAAAAGCCATTAGTCGTGCCATGTCCATTGAAATGGCCAACCTTTGACAGAGCCAATGGGCTTCTCTTGTATAATAAACAATAGGTTTGCCTTCATATAATGATGTGGCGACCCTTTGACAAAGCCAATAGGCTTCTCTACATATAATGATGTGGTGACCCATTGACAAAGCCAAAAGACTTGCCTTGTATATTGATGTGGTCATCCTTTGAAAAAGCCCGTAGGCTTGCCTTCACATAGTAATGTGATGACCGATTGACAAAGCTAATAGGCTTAACCTATATTTCGAGGTGGTCACCCCATATCAAAACCAATAGGTTTGCATTGGTAACATTACTTGGTGACTTCTTGACAAAGCAAATAGTCTTGCCTTGAATATGATAGGGTAACCTCTTGAAAATGCCAATGGGATTGCCTTGTAAATTGATCTAGTCATCTCTTGACAAAGACACTAGGCTTGTATTTTATTTCTTGATGTGGTGAGCTCTTGGGGAAGCCAATAGAACAACATTATGCAAAAAGGTGCCCCTTTATATTGTAATGAGCTCTGTCATTGTCTGGCTATGTAACAGGTGGTTGGCTGCCCCAGTGGGGCTGGATGCAGGGCTTATTCACCACCGGTCAGGGACATTTTAGTAGGTATAGTAGGAAGATCACACTTTGCATTTACAAACCCAAGAAATTCACTGAAAAAAATCAAAGGTTAAAGTGACATTATAGTTAGGTATGCCAATAAGATGCTACTTTACTTTAAGAAAACATATACATTTACTGACAAAACAAAGATTAAAGTGATGTTATTGTTAAGTGAAATTTTAATTTAGAAAATAACATTTTAAACAAAATAAAATGCTGAAATTCCCCAGTTATAGTTTCCTTAGCTAACTATAACTTGCACTGCTTATGACCTCACATATCATATGACACAATTATATTCAATAACAGCATTTATGACCTCACTGATGACAACTCAAATGACATCATTGATGACAATACCCAATGAGTGTGCCCAGTTTGCTTTACACTTCTGATACTCCAAGGTATTTAGGGCCCGATGTAGGTAAAAGTCATTTACTGATTTTAAAATACCGATTTTTACCGAATCGGTATTCTGAAATCGGAAAATGAGATGTAGAGAAAAAAATCGGTAAAATACAGAATCGGTAAAAATCGGTATCGTGTTTCGATACTTACCGAATCAGTAATTACCGAATCGGTAGATACCGAATCGGTAATGGCAATACAACCCTATGGGCCAAAACGCCCATCGGAATGCATTGAAAAACCAAATCGGTATTTACCGATTCGGAAAATACCAATTCGGCAAATTCCGAATCGGTAAATACCGAATCGGTAAATACGGAATCGGCAAGCAAGTAAAAGTGAAACCAATGGAAACAGCCAATGAGGTGGAACCACCCTCCCCCACCCTAGCAGGGAGTGGCTACCCAGGCAGGTGCAACTCATTAGAACTTTCTGGAGAGGCAGCCAGAGCTGAGCAGTGAGAGGGAGCAGTAGAGAGAGTGGTAGCTGATTTTGCAGACAGTGGAAATGGCAAGCAGCTCAGAGAGCCAGAAGGCTGAGAGGAAGCGCAAAGTGAAGTTCAGCAGCATGGAGCTGCAAGTACTGGTGGAGGAGGTGGTGAGGGTCCACAGGCAGCTCTTTGGGAGGCTGTCCCTCACAGTCCATGAGTCCACCAAGAGGAAACTGTGGAGTGCCATCAGTGAGAGGGTCAATGCTGTTGGTGTGACCCCCAGGAGCCTGGAGGACCTCAAGAAGAGGTTTTATGATATCCGGAGCCTCACCAAGAGGAAATTGTCAGAGCTCCACAAGCAGGCAGGTCTGACCGGTGGAGGCAGGAACCCCGCGCCCCCCTGACTGACCTGGAGGAACTGGTGGCCACAACCATCGAGACGGAGAGTGTGGTGGGAGTAGATGACATGGACAGCTCAGCCAGAGCTACAGCAAAAGGTAAGAAGCATGCGCAGCATGACACACCCAACCAGACACCTCCCCTTTAGCCTCAATGTACAGCCAAACCCCAGTCCAGTACTGCTAGCACCATACATGAGCAATGCATTATGGGAAATGTAGTCAGCTAATGTAGGAACATTTGTCAGTGCACATAAATCTGCAATGCACTTTAAAAAATAATCAGAGTAATGAAAGTGACATGTGCAATGCTTTTATTGTAGTGACTGTAAGACATTTGCACTCAGTTCACAAATGCTTCTTTATACCTAGGGGCGCCATCAGGCAGTGGAGCATCAGCTGCACAAGCGACAGCTCCAGCGACAGCGGACAGTGTGGTGGCAGGGCCAAGCACCATGGATGCCTCGCAGGAGGAGGAGACAGCAGTGCCATGGTCAATGAGGACAACCCTGTACATGCCCTCTTATTTCCCCACTCCCCCCAACTGTCACAATCCCCCCCATTGCAGTTCTCACCCGAGAACTCCCCCTCGCGGTCAAAGCCAGCACCTGCCACATCTCCAGCCAGGAGGAGTATTGTGGCCCCAATTACAATCATGGAGGGAGCTGTGGGTCAGGCACCAGCACCCACACCAGCAACACCTGTGGCACAGCAGTCCACCCAGCAGGCCAGCACCAATCGCCGCCGCCCACGCACTCCCAGCATTGCATGTCCATCAGGAGAGGGCACAGTCTTCCAAGGCCTTGAGGGGAGCATGGTGCGAATCCAGCGGATGCAGGCAAAATCCATCCTGGCATGCCACCGCCAATTGCGTGCACACAACCTGCAGATGGTAGAAATGGCAAAGGGCTTTGGTGAGTTTGTGGCAAGCAACAAGGAGGTGGCACAAACAAACAGAGACATTGCCACAGGACTGGGTCGCATGACGACGGCCATCACACAGCTTTGTGCCAAGATGGAAAATAATGAGCACACAAGGAGCAGGGATGCCCGTGTCCAAAACAGGGCAATTAACCGGCTTGCCGCCGCAACGTCCCAGCTATGCCGCCGAGGGGCAAATATGCAAGAGTGCCTGACACAAAACACTGCGGAGGTGACCAGGGGCATGGCCAGGATCACCAGTGCCATGGAGCCCTCATCATTTCAAACACAGTGGTCTATCCTGCCCTGGATGTGGCCGAGGCTGGGGACAGCAGCAGCCGCAGCAGCCCGGCCAGCGCTGTGTCAGAGCCGGGCAGGAGCACCAGGCGCTCCGCAGAGGCAGCCGGCCATGCAGAAGGGGGTGAGCAGCATCCCAGTGGCTCTGCAAAGCGCAGCAGGAAATTACTCTGCCAGTGTCGGTGAGGCAACCCGGCCCATGTCCAGTCCCCACCTTTCATTTCATAATTTCATTTGTTGCACATCAGTGCTTTAACGTTGTGCCAACATTATAAAAAAAAATCACATCCATAACCTGTCTGTGCATCTGTACTCACTCAGAAATAGTTTTCTGTTATCTCCTCACGTCTGTATCTGCCATCACTTGGTGTAGACACCCCAGCAGGTTGTGCTTGTGGCACAGCAACGTCGTCGTCATGGTCCTCATAGTCTAACAACTCTACCTCAGTGCCCTTCTTCACTGCAAGGTTGTGCAACATTGCACAGACAGCTATTATCTTACAGCAGGTGATGGGGGTATACTGCCTTGCACCTCCACTCTTGTGCAATCATCTGAACCTGCTTTTCCAGATGCCAAAGGTCCGTTCTACTACATTCCTTGTGCTTTTGTGGGCCTGGTTATACCTCCTTTGGCTGGGTGTTGAGGGGTTGAGGTAGGGGGTGAGTATGAATGAGCGGAGGGCATATGCAATGTCGCCTAGAAGGAAAAGGGGTAACATTACTCACATGCATACATGTACTTCACAGTGCTATTTTTGTTATGGGGGTCTGATGATGTGTCTCACCTAGGAGGTATCCTTCACCAAATTCCCCTGCCGTCAGCCGTGCATAGATGCCGCTGTTTTGAAATATGTAGGAGTCGTGGGTACTCCCTGGGAATTTTGCAACCAGGTCTGTGATGGCGCACTTTGCATTGCAAATCACCTGCACATTATTGGTGTGCGTAGACTTCCTATTGCGGTATATGTATTCTGTGTCAGCAGGGGGGCAAATCGGAATGTGCGTGCCATCAATGCAGCCAATGATGTAGTGAAATCGTGACATCTGGTAAAAGTCTGCTTTTGTTTGTACCAGTTCCGCATGGGTTGCAGGGAAAGAAATGTATTGGTCCATCCTCTGTATCATGGCGTCAAGGAATTTGTGGAAAAACATTGACAGGCTGCTCTGGGTCACCCCTGCGACCGCAGCAACTGCACTTTGATAGCTGCCAGACGCAAGCAGGTGTAGGCTGCATCGCACCTGCACGTGCGGTGGGATGGCGTGTGCCCTTGGGGTGGGGTGGTCCAACAGTGGTTTTAGGTCCCTGATGAGCTCCAGAATGGTGTCTGAGTCCAGCCTGTACCTCTGTAGGATCTCTGCCTCTGTGAGCATGAACATGTTGATCCTCTGTCTGTAGACCTGCTCCTCCCTTTGCCATTCCCTCTCTCCTTCCTGCTGTACCCGTAGCCGCCTTGCAATGACATAAAATGCCGCCATCCTGCAAGTTGCATTGCATTGCATTGCATTTTGGGTCTAATTTTATAGGTTGCAGTTGGTTACCACCTGATTCCAATCCATGGTAAATACCGATTTTGAAATACCGATTTTGAGCCTAAATCGGTATTTCTGTGCTTCCCTACATCTCTATCTGAGCTTTTGCCTGTCCGAATCGGTAATTTACCGATTCGGTAACTCTACCGATTCGGTAGATGGTCCGATTCTGCATATTTACAGATTCGGTAACTCTACCGAATCAGTAAATGGTCCGAATCGGAATATTTTTTTCCCGATTCGGTATGTTAGCGATTCGTTAATTTACCAATTCGGTGTATTTCCGAATCGGTATTTTGCCGATTCGGTATCTTTTCCGAATCGGTAAAATTACCGATTCGGCTGGATTTCTGGCTCCTACATCCCGATGGCTCGATACAGCTCGGTAAGGGCCGAAAATCTGTATTTTCGGCCGTTACCGATCGGTATTGGGCCACCTACATCGGGCCCTTATTGAGCTATATCTGTTGGCCTTCAGCAATGACAATATAAATGGTGTCCAATAAGTAAGGCAGACCTACTGACTTTGTCAACGGATCAGCACACCAAGATATAAAAAGCGGGCCTATTGGCTTTATCAAGAGGATAGCATATAAATATATATACACATCAGACCTATTGTCTATGTCAATAGTCACCAATAATTGTAATCAAATGTATATTATATATTTTCAAACATTGCAGTGTTTAATAAATGTGATTGGCATGCATTTTTAATCAAGCCTTATTAAAAAATTTCTATTGCTGGGGGCCTGCTGCACTATCATCAGCACTCTACAACATTAAAAAAATGCGTGATGTTACCCCTGCTCCTTCTAGGGGTACCACCAAAATTTTTCTTAAAAATGCCCTTACAGTGTATATTAGAGAATGCTGATTGTCGGAAATCATGGATAATAAAAGACTGGCTCCTGCCACTCATTAAATATTCCTTTTATTTATGTTTGGTTTTAATAAGGCTTTGTGGATGCTCCAGTGTCCACTCAGGGCACTCCCATCTTTTTTTATTGTTGGGGGTATGGAGGGAGCCCCAAGTCACCTGCCCCTTCCAGCTCACCAACACTGCTGCCAGGTGCTGGCAATTGTTTTACTGTGGGTGCCTTGGTGCCCACTCGGAGCACCACAACTTGTCAATAGTTGGGGACCACAGGGGATGTCCCAAGCCCCCTCAGCCCTTGTTGTTGCCCAGCCAGCAAACCATTGTGTCTCACACTATCACAAGCAGGGAAAATCAGGGTCCCCGGAACACTTCTTGGATTGTGCTCCAGGAGACGGAATCCTCTGAGCTGGTCTATAGGTTGGGGAGGGAGGAAAATATTAAAATCAGCTCAGGGACCTAAAAGGTCTCATGGAATGAGACTGCATGTTCTTTTCCCAATAAATATTTTCCAGCCCCCATATCCTTCACAAAGGGTCAGAGAAGGGGCTGAAACCCCCCTCCTTTGCAAATAAGACAACTGTGACCCTCTGGGCCCTGGCCCACCCCAGGGTGCATATTTTTAATAAGAGATCCTATTATTAGTTAAAAACTTTTTTTCGCCTGAGGGGAGTAATCCTTACTATCATTACCCAGGTGTCCGCTGTGTAGATATAGTTAGGCCCATGTTTCCACAGCTAAAACGTTTTTTGTGACTGCAACTAACTTTTCACTGTTAGATAAATCTTCACAAAATTTTACCCCGCAAAAAAAGTTCATCCACCTAGGCTTTCTTCTGATCCATCACGTGGAGGGTTGAGAAATATTGATACATGCTGAATATTGCAACTCATATATATATATCTATATAGTGTAATTCCTTTGGGAGTCCAGAATCTTTTATTAAGGGATGTATGTCGTTGCAATGCATACTTTTACAACCCATACCTTTACAACGCATTTTTTACACCCCAACATCCATTACAATGCATTCCATTACAACGCTTTCCACTATAACGCATACTACATTTACAACGCATACCATTACGATGCATACCATTACATTGCATGTATGGTAAGTATTGGATAGTGTAGGGGTAAAAATTACTATTCTAACTCCAGGGGGTGCAACAGTAGGGTAAGTGTTGGATAGTGTAGGGGTAAAAACTTACTATTCTAACTCTAGGGGGTGCAACAGTAGGGTAAGTATTGGATAGTCTAGGGGTAAAAATTACTATTCTAACTCCAGGGGGTGCAACAGTAGGGTAAGTGTTGGATAGTGTAGGTATGCGTTGTAATGGTATGCGTTGTAATGACTGCGTTGTAATGACATGCGTTGTAGTGGTATGCATTGTAGTGACATGCATTGTAAATTGTAAAAGTTTCGTTGTAAAGGTAGTGCATTGTAAAAGTTGCATTGTAAGTGTTGTTTCCCTTTATTAAGTGCTCTTGTCATCAAGCATCCTACAGTAATGAATTGTTTTAATAATTGTGTAGAACAAAATGTATTCAAAATAATTACAGAGGTTTCAGATTTGTAAACATAAAGCTCTACCCAAGTAAGTCCGCGAAGTGCAAAAAAAACAGCGCCATGCTACGCGGAACTCTGCAAGTGGCTTAGTGTAATACAACAATGCTTTTTGCAGTAATTTTCAGCTCTGGGTGTTTGACCTCGTTGTGAAATTATCATGAACCACACCATGCACAGCACGAGCAGGCATTGCTTCCTTTCTGCCGCTCTACTGGACTTTCTACTTGAGCTGCAGCTTTCTCAGCGTGAACAGACGGTTTCTCAACAAAGTGGTTGCGAGCATAAGCAGCCACTCACATTGAAAGATCTGACCATCCGCGTTGAGAAATCTTGCTTGGAGGTGGATTTTCCTCGCTCGCACCCCCCAACTTGACGTTGACAAGGACAAGCGAGGAAAGCTTCTCCGTTACGCTACGCAAAGGTTTTCAGGACTCCGCACGCTCTTCATAATGCGGAGTGTGGAAAACTCTGTAAGTGGAGTTCACTGTCCAGGCTTACTTTTTATATATGTTAGAGCATACAAAGGCAGTGTGAGGAAGGAGAGCAATCAAATGTGCCAATGTCTTCTTCATTTATATTTCAAGTCCAAACCCTGTGCTTGTGCCTGGATCATTGCCACCACAGTGCAGAATCATGAGGTCTGGATTCCCACAAATACAAAATGCTCTCAATCATAGGCAACAATTGATTCTGCTTCATGCCTCAGTGGCAAACTCAATTAATGTCCACTTGGGTAAATCCAAGATCGCTTTTTTTTTGTTAAAGATATTTTTATTGAAAGTATAAGAAGGAAGAGAAAGGGAAGTAAGGGAAAGATAGAAACATAGTAAAGGCAACAAGAGCCCTCGCAGGAGCTCACTCTACATGGCACAGGAGTTTAATAATGCTGAAGATAAGACAACGCGGTCACCCCAGCCAGGATGATTCCCAAAGTCCGCCAGCCAACAATGTTGCCCCCAGCGGGGAGTCCATAGAAAGGCATCTGTTCGCAGTGGCGCCAGGCAAAAGCCGCCCAAGCCTGGGGCTCATTCGATCAGTCCAATTTGCGCCTCCTCGTTTCTCGGCCATAAGAATACAATGCAGCGAGGAGAAACACAAAGACCCACCACCCACAGAGATAGACAAAACAAAACACCCTCCCCCCAAACTCCTGTAACCCTTCAAACTCCCCCCCCCAGTGGTGGCAGCCAAGCAACAGGCACACATCCGAACTTTCTCTCACATTTGGAACAAATGGAGTGCACGTAAAGTGGGCGGGCAGACCGCCGACGGTAAACCCTGAGAAATGAAGCGGACTAGCGGACCCCATCTGAAGATGAAGTTTTTGAAATCTCCTCTGAAAACATCCGCCATACGTTCCATACTTAGAAGTTTCCACAACCTAGCATACCAGAGGGAAAGTGCAGGGGCCTCCTTCTTTTTCCAAGCCGCCGCCAAGGTCAGCTTGGCCGCACCCACGCAGAGCCAAAGGATTTGTTTACCCGCTTTGGTCTGATGCTCCAGGAGCGGATCACCGAGACCCAAGAGAACGAAGCCTATCGAGTCAGGAACCGGGTAACCCAGCACATCTTTGACTTGGGACAGTATCTCCTCCCAGTAGGGGCGAATGACAGGGCAGTCCCACCAAATATGGCGAAAATCCCCCAAGAGATCACAACCTCGCCAAAATCTATCCGACATAGAGGGAAAGATCTTTTTCAACGGAACTGGGTAAAGATACCAGTCCAACATCGTTTTCATGTGGGCCTCCCTAAGGTCAATGGAATGATTAAATCTGTGCAGGTCACGCCAGAGGTGAGTCCACTCCTCGTCAGTGATATCCCCGCCCAAGTGCTCTTCCCACAAACTTATGTATCTAGGGCGAGGCGAGATTGCCGTGGCCAGCAGAAGGTCATAGAGGAAGGAGATCACCCCTCACATGGACGTAGTGCGGGTGATAAAGGATTCGAAATCTGTGGGAGGCCGTGTCGCTGCATCTCGCACCTCCGGCGACAACGCCCAGTGTAGCATTTGAGCATGTCGGTAACGCTTGGACGGTAACACCGCATAATCACGCATGCAATTGTGGAAGGTAAGTAGCTCATAACCATGAAACAGGTGCGTGAGCGCGTAACACCCCCCCCGCTCTCCACCCATCAAATGGGCCCTCAATGAGGGCCGGTGGAAAGGCCGGGTAAAATATATAGGGGTGAAAGGGGACGGGAAGGAAGTCCACCTCTCATCGCCAGAAACCGAGTCCCAGACCATCAGGGTGGTACTCGTAGGCGTGCTAATATAGGCGTTCCGAGGGGGATCCCCCTTCGTGTTCCAAACCAGGTCCCATATCGACCTCCCCGCCACACTCCTATCCATATGCAGCCAGTGCTTCTCCGATTCCATCTGGGTCCACTCGACCAGCACTCGGAGTTGCGCCGCCTTATAATAGAGAAGCATATCTGGGAGGCCGACCCCACCCTTCTTCAAAGGCCGTCGCAGCGTGAGAAAAGAAAGTATAGCGCGACCCCCTTGCCAAATGTAGTGTAGGATCATGGTCTTAACCCGCCTAAAAAAGCCCCCATATAAAGCAATAGGAAGCGCTTGAAACAGGTATAGGAGCTTAGGGAGCATCGTCATTTTAACAGCATGGACGCCGCCCAGCCAAGAAATTAACATGGGCTTCCACCGATTAAGCTCAGTCTGTATCTGGGCCAGCAAAGGTGGGAAGTTGGCCGCATACAGAGTGGTGACGGACGAGGTCAGCCGGACCCCGAGGTACTGTAAAGAGGAGCTGGCCCACGACAGGGGCGTGAGCGGTCGGATACATTCCACCTCAGCAGATGGTAGCGTGAGGTTAAGGATGTATGACTTGGTAGGGTTGACCCGAAAACCCGCCACAGCTTCAAACTGAGATAGTACCTCCTGTACCCGCGGAAGGGAGTTTCCTGGTCCGCTAGTGACAATAGAACGTCATCAGCAAAAAGGGAGATTTTATGTTACTTTCCTGAGAAGGGGAGACCACTGATGTTCGGGTCCTTCCGCACCCTAAGGGCTAGGGGTTCAATGCTGAGCGCAAAGAGTAGGGGAGATAGGGGACAGCCCTGCCGCGTACCCCGGGAGTGTGCAAAGAAGGGCGAAACATGGCCATTAACCATGACCCTTGATCGAGGACTGTGGTAGTTGGCCCGAAGCATATCTATGAATTTGGGGGAAAAGCCAAAGGCCGCCAGCGTACCAAAGAGAAAGTTCCAGTCCACCCGATCGAACGCTTTTTCAGCGTCAAGGCCCACCAAGACCGCCGGGATCTTGAAGCGGTTGGCCTTCTCGATCAAGTGAATCAGCCTTCTGGTGTTGTCGTGGGTCTGGCGACCCTTTATAAATCCCAATTGATCGGGATGGATAAGGGCAGGCATAAGGTCCTGGAGCCGTGCAGCCAAGATGGAGGAGTATAATTTAGCGTCCACATTCAGTAGAGCTATGGGCCGGTCTGACTCACACTTCGAGGGGTCCTTCCCGGCTTTGGGGATAATTGAAATCATCGCCTCTGCCATGGAGCCCGTAGTCTGGCCCGCCTCCCTCATGCCATTAAAAAGGGTCACCAGGAAGTCCCCCAGCTCAGAAGCAAAGGTCTGATAGAAGGGAGCCGTGAAGCCATCTGGGCCAGGCGCCTTAAGCGGTTTAAGGGACTTAATTGCGGCCAACACCTCCTCCCTAGTAAAGGGGCCCTCCAAAAGGTCATTCCACTCTTTGGAGACCTGCGGAAGCGGATAAGCCCTCAGGTACTCTTCCTGATCTTCCGGTACCAAGCTATCCGCCGAGTACAGGGCGGCATAGAATTTGCCGAAGAGCTCCGCCTTGGCCGTGTCTTGATGTTCCAAGGCGCCCGAGGGCGCCCGGATGCCACCCACATATTCTCTCTCACGTTTATCGCGAAGTTGTCGAGCCAGATGTTTCCCCACTTTGTTGCCTTGTGCGTAAGAAAGACGTCGTAAGAGCAGGAGGGTATACTCCGCCCGATTATTATAGTGGGCCCTGAGTTTACCCCGCACTGCTGCAAGCGGACGGAGCGTCCTTCGAGAAGGATTCTGCTTGTGCGCAGTTTCAAGTGTCGCTAGCTCCGCCTCCAGCGCCTCCCTTTCCCCACGCCTAAGTTTGTTCAGGGCGGAGTTCAGCGCGATGCACGTGCCCCGTGTCGTCGCCTTTAAGGCGTCCCATTGGGTGAAAACCGAGGTATCCCCTTCTTTATTAAACTCAAAGAATTCCCCAATGGCCACCCTGAGTTTAGTGCACGACTCCTGATCTCGTGTAAGTGAGACAGGGAAGTACCATTTGCGGTGGGGGGACGTCCCCGGGGCCCACGTCAGGCATACCGCTAAGAGGCTGTGATCTGACACAGAGAGCGGGAATATCCTACTCTCCCGCAGGTCCCCCTGTAATGACTGGTTCAGAAAGATGTGATCAAGACGCGAATACGTGTGGTGAACATGGGAGAAGAACGTGTAGTTTCTAGTGTGAGGGTGGAGGGCGCGCCAGCCATCAATGAGACCCAGACTGTTCATAGCATCCCGCAACTCGGGGGAGAAGAGGCATGCCTCCGTCCTCTGTTGGTGCGAGCAATCTAGGTCTTTGTCCCACACCAAATTGAAGTCCCCCATCACTACCAAAGCACCCTCCCCAAAATCCCCCACCTCCCGCATGAAAGCCTCAAGGAACCCATTTTGGCCCGTGTTCGGCGCATAGAGAACCACCCACGTGCAGAGCTTGCCTAGGAGCATCCCCTTCACCATCAGCCATCTACCCTCCTTGTCGCTACGCACCCCCATGGGCTGAAATTGCAGTGTAGAGCGGAACAGAAGTGCCACCCCCGATGCTTAGTGGCGGCAGAGGACCTGTATATCAGTGGGTATTGCCTATTCTTAAGCCTGGTTTTGTAGCTGCGGGCCAAATGAGTCTCCTGCAGTCCCACCACATCCAGATGATGATCTATAATGTATTTCCACACCTTCTGACGTTTTTGGGGGGAATTAAGGCCCTTAACATTCCAGGAACCTATCATAACAGGCATCATTTAGACATTTCCCTCCCACATCCCGCTCTACATAGTGCCCCCTGTAGCGCCATAAACAACCCGACCACACCCGCATTCACACCAGATCCATCGCTACCACCACTGAGCCCAGTCCAAAACAACCCCCCCCCAAACCAAAGGAGCCCCAAGACGTTAAGTAGAAAAAACAGTTCCATGACCGGAAAAAGAACAAATATACCAAGAAAAGAAGCAGCCGCACATGACCATAAGGGTCGGGGGTAGAAGACCCGGGTAATGTCCCCCTCTAGTTCAGGGTCGGGGTAACCCTCCAATGGAGCACAGTCCCTTAATGTACCTGAGGTGGTAGAGCCCCTCCGGCCCCACGGGCCGCCGTCGGGGGAGCCTAGGCTGCCGAAGAGCTGTCTATCCGGCCCGAATCAGTCACCAAAGCCACCGAGGCAAGGACCTCTCCCCTCTCACTTTGGCTCACCGAGGGAGTCGGTCCCTCCGCCACACCAAGGCGGCCCACTCTCTGCCATGCCGGGGAGCGGGAACGGCGTTGTCTTCTTGGGGAAGCGCTGGCACCAGCCGACGCGGCCTCCTCATCCATGCCCAGAAGTTCCCTGGCAGCCGCCAGGGATCGCATTTGCACCAGTCTGTTCTGCCATCTAAAGATGAGCCGAAGGGGGTGGCCCCAGGAGTAGGACACCCCGTGGTCCCGCAGGAAAGCTGTGACCGGGCGAAAGTCCCGCCGCTTCTGCAATGTGGAGGCCGCCAAGTCCTGAATGAGCTGGGGGTTGTGTCCCCGAAACTGCAGGTTGTTGATATCCCTGGCTTTTTGTAGGATCCTCTCTTTTAATTGAAAGTCGTGGACACAAACTAAAATGTCCGGCGGCAGCGGGCGCGCGCCACATGGCACCAAGATCGCTTTTAATGTCGCAATTTTTGGCTTGCTCTTTTTCCCAAAGGAGAAGCACAACTCGCAATCAATGAATTAATCATGATGCTATTGTGGAGCTTGACCAGGAGGATTCAGTAGTAGAATGAGAAATGTTCACACATAGCAAGGAGAGAGTACAGAATTTTAAAATAACACTACAAAGGTTGTAGTTGACTGATGTAGGAGTACTAGGTTAGGTAGTGAAAAAGTGTTGTGTGAATCATGGATTGTGATTGATTGATAGCATATTATTATTGTTATTTTGGTTGCAATGGGTTCATATTCTATTTGCTGTAGAGGGTCTTCCAATGAGATTTTTATGCAGATGTGCAGAGCAGTCAATGCTTTATGACATTTTCATTGAACTACAGTGAACCAGCAGCTTCTTTTTCAGGTATTCATACTTGGTTTACATTCTTTATACTTTGCTAATGTTTAGATTACTTTTCTACAGTGTAGAATGCTAGGAGAAAGCACAGAGCAGAATCAAAATGGATTTTAGTTCACTGTATAAGTAGTTGCATATTCAGAGTGTTGTGTAGCACTTTAGAGAAACAAATGTTATTGCGGTTGAATGTAATTGGTGTTGACGTAGATAAAGTATAGACATCACATGTGTCTTATTTTTCTTGTATTCTTTGTGAGTACAATGTGTGTGTCAAGTTCCATTTGAAGTAATATGTATATTTGTGTTTTACGTTGCAGATTTAATGTTAACAATACTTAGGGGCTTATTATCGATGTTGGTCAGAGGAAAAGACACTGTGGCAGATAAGGGACCATCCGACCTCCTATTTGCGATGCGACCACACATGGTGCATCACATTCCCACATTTCCCTAAGGGAGCATGTGTTATGGCCAGTTTAGCTCAAATAGAGAAATGGGAGATTGTTTTAATCCCTGCACCCCATGGCTGGCACCTCAAGGTGCCTGACATAAGTTGCAGCTATTAACTGGGGGGGACCAAAGGTGCCCCCTTAGCCCTTAATCAGAGGCCGCATGCAAAAGGGGGCCCTGCTAGGGGCACCCAAACAAGCTTTCTAAGGTCAGAGGCTTTAGGAAGGAGATCGTAATAGGCCCCTTAATATGTTGTTTGTAATAATGTTTGTAGCTTTTGTGACATAACATGAAAGAAGGTACAGCCAACACAAAGTAAAGACACCTGGAAATATAGGTTAACGTATTTGGGAGGAAATTCTACAGTGACGTTGTCTTGCTTTAGTGTAAAGGTAGAAGTTGAGCAGTAACTGCAATTTAAGACAAGAATCAATTGACAAGCTAAGACTGTTCATTTTAGAGTTTCATAGATCAATCAGTGTTTGTTAAGGGTGGCTACTCCCAAGGTTTGGGGGGGTTAAAGGTCCGGCTGGGCACTGTGGTTCATACGAAGAGCCAAATCTTGAGATATTTCCTGAATTGTGTCAGGAACTTTAAGAAGAAAGTAAGGATTTTGTAAACTCTTGATTCCTTGTAGGTTACCAAACATACAAGGACATTCCTTGTCTTGCCTCTCAAATGATATACGTTAAGCTATTTCTTTAGCATTTTTTAATGCTGTCGGTGCACTGTTCAACTATGTGAACTATTGTTAGAATTCTGAAGTTTGTAAAAAGTCCAGCTATGCATTTGGAAGCTGTGACTAATGCTACATGGTACTGTTTATGAAATTACAAATATCTTTGAAGATATTCAAAAACCTTACTTTGGAACTGCGAGTCAGCCTGGAGTAAAAAAAGCAATAGTAGAACCTACCTCTGAGACTGAAAGAACTGGTATTAAATTACAGAAGTTCAGCAAACTCATATGGGAATTTGAAGTTACATTTGCTCAAAGTCCAATCAAGATGTGCATTGGTTGCCGTCACTAGCACTACAAAGCACAGTTAAGAAAAATAGATAAATGTGAAATAAACTGAACATGAAGACTTTCAGTATGTTTGATGTATGGGTCAATCAAATAATGTGTAAGTACTGCATAACTAAACTTGATCATAATAAAATGCCTGCTTGAGGTACTCCCAATGAGAAAGACATTTTAAAGTATTCTTTCTGAACTGAATGAGCTAAATGTGTATGAGACCATTCTGATTCAAATAGTACACCCTTTTCATGCCATAGTGAGAATGCAGATAAAAAGTGCAGGATTACCTTCAAGTTAGTTAGTGAAAGCTCCTAAAGAAAAGGTTGTGCATTTTCTGTTACAGAATAGTGAAAATCTGGTGTAGATGGAGAAGTAGAAATGGTCTTAGAAAATGGTGAGACAAAAAATTAAAAGATTTGTCGCAAATTAGTTAGTGTAGGGGCATGGACATCATTTAGGGGTTGTCAGGGGTCACTGCTGCAACTCCTGGCATGCCTCTTGTGGCTCATGGGACTGACTTTGTGACCCCAAGCATCAGCAGTGGCAAAATCAGTGCAAGGAACAGAAGCAGCTCGTCCTTATGGACATTAGTGGAGACTTCACTCTCTCTTGCTTTTTTTCAATTTATTATTATACTAATATTGAATAACAATACATTATTGACTATTAGGATAATAAAGAATGGAGCACAAATAGCTGGAATATGACTTTGCCTGACAGCTGAGGTAAGTAAAAAAATGTTTTTAATTGTATGCATGTTGTGTGGGTGCTTGAAGTTTTGCGAGTGTTTATGTAAGAGAGAGAGTGTGATTGTGTGTATGTGTGTGTATGTGTGAATGCATGTTTATGTCTAAGCATGTGTATATGTGATCAAAAGTGAAGGTCAAGGGGCATGTGATGTGACTTCCACTACCCCTGGCATTTTGTTGAATTGATGTCCATGTACATGAAAAGTAAAGGAGGCCAGAAAATACCCCAAAAGAGAACACATTCTACAAAGATGTAGATTTAGCTCAGCATTTAACTTCCCTGAACACACCCATTTCAAAATGTGCTGTTACTGGACAGTTTCAAAGAGTAGATTCTTCAAGCACTGAGGAGATATATGAGAACTACAGTATTCACCCTCTAAACTCTAGGGATGTAATGGATGCTTTAAAATTATATCAGCTGATGGAAGCTAAAGGCAAAGTATTAGTGTGTCGGAAAAAAAGCAGTGAAGCTAGTTGCTTTCCACATGTGAAAAGGATATGCTATGATGATCGCCCAGCACAGATTCCTGCTTTAGGGTATATATCAACTAGACTGTACTCGAAGATCCTCAATTTAGGCAAAACATGTTTTATCTGTTTCACATTCAGCTTTAAAGTGAACTTTCAGTTTTGTTATATGCTGTTAAACATTTTGTGAAAGCAGGAGACAGTTTGGAATCTTGAGTGTGTAAGACTCAATGAGTGCTGGTTTTGTCATCACGGTGAAATTGAGTGCCTGTTTTGCAGAATTTGGATGCCCTTAGCTGGTACGTGACTCTAAGGTGTGCAGAGTATGCTCAGGGTGATTTGCACAACTTCCTTAGAGAAGCTAACTTCATCATTCCTGGCATTAACTTTAAAACCCCAGGTGAATTATGCAGCATAGATCCGGCAAATGTTTGCAGATACTTTAAACATAGATATCAAGTCACACCTCTCTTTATTTGCAAATGCTAAATGATGAGATTCAACAAGAGGAGCCAGTAGCGGCTGAGCAATCAAAGGATAGTTCTCAAGTCAGCCAGAGTTCAGGATCTCATAGTCCAAATCCACTTGGTCAGCCTAATATTGGGAATAAGGCAGTCATTGTCATGAATGAGTTGCAGAATGCTAATGGTCAGGTCAAGATTTAAACTATAGACTTGAACAATGTACTGCTCAACTGAATTATGAGCTACTACAGATATACCAAAAGATAACTGCATCAATGGATGATGGCATTTTGTATGATAACTCGGAGGGTACTTCCACAAGTTTCAAACCTACACTTCTATAAGTCGACAAGCAGGCACTGGCAAATGTTTCCTCATAAAAGTGCTTACTGCATACGTCTGCAAAAATACTGATTGTATCCTTTCTTGTGTCGTGACGGCACACACTGAAATAGCTCCACACACTATAAAAGGTATAAGTCTGTTTTGACTTTTGATGTTACCAGTAGAGCCTGACAACGAACTGGAGCACCATATGTTATTTGGTGATACTTGTTATGAAGAATCAAGGTTTTTTTTTTAATTGAAGGCCCTGATTATACATGATGTTAGAAGAGTATCAAACATAATGCTTGACTTTATTCATCTGGGAATTCATGGATATCTCAGGGCAGATTATAAAACTCTCTTTGGAGGTAAAAGTTTTATAGTGTTTGGGGAATGATTCCAGCGGACGACTGTGAAAGCTCATCTAGTGTTCAATAAACTGCCCCTTGAGCAAACTATAATTTCTCAAGGCAGCATAAGATAAGTTAACATTTGGTTGAATTTCCAATAGAACAAGCTAACTAGGAATATCAGACAGGCTGCAGATGTCGAGTATGGAGGTATCTTTAAGGATATTAGAATAGGAATACCAACAAAAAAGCTAAGTCAATTGAACTTTAAGTACTCTTTTTTTCACAGCTCATGTTTGCAGAAGCTGTAATGGAACCGCTCCTTAAATGTGAAATTGTATACCTCATGCCAACTTTGGACAAGTGTGCACAGTTTATTGCAGAAAAACTGACATTAGAGAATGAGGATATTATTAACATTCCATGTAAAGACCAGATGGAGCATCAAGGAATCAATTTACCACTGTGTCAATCAGTGGTAAAGAAGATGGTGGACCAGAAAAATGAGTGTCTAGAACAGCAGATTTAGAAAAAAATTCAAGCCCCTGAAAAAAATATAGATTAATTCCGCATCAGAATTTGTATGTCGAGGAGTGATTTGTGAATGGTTCTATGGGAAATGTGATAGACTTCATTACATAAGCAAATAACAAAACAAACAGGTAGGTATAGAGCTAGATTCTTGCTGGTGAAAGATATGTATGTGCATATAAAACAGTTTCCCTATGTTTACAATACATAAGTCTCAATGAATAAGTATAGATGCTGCTTTTAAGTATATAGACAAAAATGCATTCATAGAGTGGATGTCTGATGTTGCAATGGCACATGTTAGATAACTTTCAGTCCTGTACATCGTAGATTTTGATGAGAGTAAAGTAAATGCAGAGAATCCATGTGTCATTGAGTATTTTCAGTTGAGAAGTCTGAATGCTCTTTATCTGGGTAAATACCCAATCTATAAAAAAATTAGCTATCTGTGTCAAGTGTAAACTTAATAAAGTGAGGGACAAAAGGGTTGGCCAAAACAGGAGAGTATTTTAATTTTCCTCCGGGTGTCCTGCTTACACCATCTCCACTGATGCAAAAGGCATTTAAACCAATATGTAGAGCCATCTCTATTATACTGAGGACTGTGCAAGACACAAAGGTGCGTATTTACAAGCCTCTCGTGTCACATTTTCACATATTGAAAATGATGCACCAGCAGTGCAAGCGTCTTGTAAATAAGTCCCCAAATATGCTTGTCACTCGGCAACAAGTATATATGATTGGGTTGACATATATACTGTTCTCATACAAGTTACTCTCAATTCACAAGAATATGCTTAAGAATTTCTAACAGTGATTTTAGATATTCTTGAAAATTATTAACTACCAATAAATTATACCTTTGGAATAAGCTGCTCACGGCAAGATGAATGTAAAAATTGTCAATTTATCATAACTACTCACATTTACTTAGAGCAATTTATGTATGTAACTATACCAGACTGCAAAATAGTGCCATTTGAAAAATTAATAAAGAGAGCTGGGCAAAAAAATACATGTCCAGGCTGTAGGATAGAATATGTATCAACTCTAAATGCTGATTGCAGGATTAAATATGTCACCTTAACAAAAGATGTGGCACTAAAATAAAAACAGACATTTTAAGGCAGGACAGATTTTACTTTCAGGGAATTCATACACTACAGCCCCCATCTTTTTCCATAAGGTAAGGCGTGTTAGGTTAGATCACTACACAGTCTGTTTCAAAAGTCTATTTGGATGGACAGAGGGTAATGACACTTTTCTTACATTCAGAGATTAACGTGGAATTTACAAAACTCATATCTCTTTTTTCTCTAACCAAAGCTCTCTAATTTCAGCTGAATTACAGAGAGGTATTCAATATATTTTGGGTATGCTCTGCATGTACGCCGTCATGTGGCCTAGCAAGTGTGACGACAATTTATTATGATGTTAATTTTCCTAAGATGAAGTTTGAAGCAATCAAGTCTGTAAATGGTGTGTGACAGGTAGTGGCATGCAAATAGTTTTTTTTCTAGTATTATATGATTCATATACCCAATTCTTCAGGATGACAAACATTTCTATGAAAGGCTGGCAGTGTTGGGCATGTTTGGGTTCTTGCATTGAGTGTGAAAGTCCACTCAGTGTGAACACACTGTCTGAGAACACACAACATTTTTTTACAGATTTATTAATAATTTATTTGTAATGCACATTAGTTCATTTGAATAAAAAGGTTTTACAATCTGCTTGTTCCTTATAAACGGTTTTAAATAACCTGTGGATTTCTCTAGGATAATCCTGCTTACAGTGTTATTAAGTATCTAAGCAGTTTCTCACTGTTTCAAAATTGTATGACGTTTTAAGCCCTTACTAGTAACTGCCTTATGTAATAATGAAATACTATCTAGAGGGTTCATACTCTACAGTGTGTTTGACAGACAGTTGAATAGTTTGGCACATGGGTTCAGTCTCTTTTACATACAAATCTTTGCCTGATCAAAGCTCAGCCTGAACATTCAAGTCGTACACAACACATATCATCCACTGGTAGAGCAAGCATCTTCAACATACAGGTGCGTCTCTAAACAGAGCTCAGGGTGAATGGGCTAGACCCACACTCCATTCACTATCCTTTAGTAAGCTGACCTCATATACATGCACTTGCTCTTTTAAATAAACATATGCATGAAGAGCCCAGTTCTCTACTAGGTACATCAGGAATTAGTAGCCTGGGCCTTTTGTATAGACAATTTTCCCCATTAAGAATGCTGAGCCTGAGAAGTCTGGTAAGCCAAGCATTTTCAACATACAGCTGGGCCTCTAAGCAAATCTTTGGACCAAAAATCCAATCCCCCTCCAAATACACCTCTTTATAGTAGGGCAAACCTGATGTATATACGCAGTGGCGGCTGGTGGCATTTGAAAGTGGTAGGGCGTAAAGGAAGGGTCTGAATGTGTGTTGTGTCGCAAGCAAGCCTGATTGACTAAAGGGGAACTGCGGGACCCTCCCGCCAAGGAAATTTTGAAGAACAACCAAAAAAAAAGAAACAAATGTTGCAAGTTAAACCACATTTCTGAAAGCAAGAATATGTATCAAAGTAATTAGGATATGTAGTCTTGAAATAATTAAACACATTTAAAATTGTCCCATATCGTGCTTCATTTCTGCTTCCACCCATGCCATCCATTTAGCCTGACTGAATTAATTTAAAACAATAGGGTTGAAAATATTCACCAGATGCTCATGTTACATTTCATTTAACAGCACATAGACTGCTCTTGAAAATGCAAGTTAAAGATAAGTAGCTCACGAATGATATTGGCACTCCCTGCAAACAAACCAATTGCCAACATTTTAAACTGGCCTCCCTTGGACTAGAAGAACCCCTATTGGGCGCTTCATAGTTCAGCAGAAATCAAATCCTTGTTTTCCTTGCATCAAAGCATAGACAACAACAACGAAGGTCACAGATTTAATTTCCATTCACATGTTGATATCGTCATTCTTTCTAATGTATTACTGTAGCTATTACAGGGCATTTGGCGCTTTAATCCTTCTTTGGAGTGCTGCTGCTCTCACGTTTACAGGGAGCAGCGTGACACAGGGCAAGAGGAGGGCTGGGTTGGAGCTATGGACAACTCACCTGCCCTATCTCAAAAAAGTGAGAGGTGTGTTTGGTGCCAGTGTGGGGAGGAACAGATGATCCACACCCTATGCCATACCCAGACTGGTGTACTGTAACGAAGCAGCATGCTAGAGGTGGACAATCAAGCTGTCAGGTATGACCTTACAATCTTACTGTTAGTGTTTAACTGTCAGGGATCATACATCTAGCCTGATCCGAAGATACAACTGGTCCTGAACCTGCGATACAAAACACATGCGGCCAAAAGAACAAAGACACTACTAATTCGTAAGTCAAGCAACAGTATTCCAAACACAGAAAGACCATTGAAATGACGCTCTCCGCTCGGCATCTCACACTGCAGAGCCATTGGGGATATGTGTCTATCCGTTTCTAGCTTGTATTAGAAACCAATAAAAAAAGTAAATTTAAACTTACAGTTCCGGAGACTCCACGACTCCCGCCGTCCTGTTCTTCAAATCCTGAAGCAGTGCACGTCATCAGACAGGAAGGCTGCAGGCAGCCTCCCTCCCATCCACCACAGTGCAGCGCTGTGATTGGTGCGGCCGGCTGCCCCACCTGCGTCATTTTCTCTCTGTATGCTGCAGCATACAGAGAGAACTCAGAACAGGGAGAGTGGGTGGTGTTTCTCGAGGGCAGGGAGGAGTGGCTTGCCCACTGTTCTTCCATACTGACTGCTTGGGCAGCCTCAGTGGGCAAGCCACTCCCCGTGCCCTCGAGTAACACCGCCCACCCCCAACTAGGAACTACAGCTTTCTCGCCGTGCGAGAAGGCAGAAACCAATGGCAGTTATTACGTAATAACTATCATTTGTTTCTGCCTTCTTGCACGGCGAGAAAGCAGGGGGCCGGCGCCCAAACGCCCCATGGAGGAGCCGCCACTGTCTATACAGCTGTCCATCTACACAAGAGTGTGCATGATCAGACCAGTTCCCCACTAGGCACATCATGTTTTAATAGGCTGAGCCTCTTCTACATGCAACCTTATTCCTTAACAAAACTCATGCAGAGGACTCCAGTCCCCTATCAGACATACCATGTAGTGGCAGGCCAAGCCTGTTCTCCGTGGTATATCAGTATTAAATAGTTAACTAGGTTAAAAAAAACATATTCCTACATGTCTTTAAACCACTCCAGAGAAGTTTTACTGACCTACACTATAGAAAGGTTGTTCTTGTATATTTTACAATTTTATAGTAGCTTTCTTGTTTCCACAGTCATTTTCATGTATTTTTCAGTTTTCTAAAGATCTTTCTATGACATGAAGTATGGAACATAGAGGCCTGCTCTGAAATGTTGTTATTTTATATCTTGGAAATGTATTACATGGAGAAATAAAGTTTTGGGTAAGTTTACATTTCATAAATAGTTTAAACAATGTCGACAAGATGAGCAGAAACATTTAAAGGAGAAAAAGCTGAAGAATGGAGTTTAAAGGGGGTAAAGAAATAGGACATTATTATGAATAATGTTTGTGTTTCATCTTTAATTTTCAATACTATTTTTATTATAACCATTCAGCTTTATATACTAAAAAAGGAGGAATTGGTATGTACGTAATAAAAAACGTGGATCATCTTTGAAGTGCTCTCACAAACACATAGCCTCCCACATGCAATAAGGCACATGCACATGCACACATTTCCCCAAACACTGAGTCATACATACACACACATACTCAGCCAAGCACTGTGTCACATACGCACTAAAATACACATATACTCTCATGTCCACCGAGATACACTCACACTCATACACGCAGATGCACAACTGCACCCACACTCACACAGCCTTGAATCCTCAGTCACACCTCACACACACACTCGAACCCTCATATACACACCTATACAACCACACATACACTGCCACACACATACCAAAAAAGGCACTTATTCATTCTCAAACTTTCACTCACAGTTACACACGCACCAACATCTAGATGCATACATATAATACACTCACACACTAAGTCACACATAATAACTCACCCCCAAACACTCAGTCACACAAATGCATACACACAACCACTGACTCTGTCACACACACACACAGGCATGCATATACCCAGATGACCACAGACATCCACTCACACACACTAATGCACAACTGGATACACACATAGATAGCTTCAAACACTTAGCCAAAGACATAAACCCAAGCCCACACAAACTCATTCACTTAAATTTTGGTACAAATACACAACAACCGGCTCTGTTACAGACACAACCAGACACATGCTTGCCCACATGTCCACATAACATGACCACAGACATCCACTCACACTCACTCACACAGATGAACAATTGGACCCACACATATATACACTGATACACTCAGTCAGAAATATGAACTTGCAGCCCCTACACGATCACTCACTCACACAAAACTACTTACTGTGTCTCACATACACCCAGACATGCACATACTCTCATGACCACAGAAATTAACTTACACTCAGATGCACAGCTGGACTCACACATAAATACAATCATACACTCAGTCAGACACATACACTCACAACTGCAATGCACTCTTTTAGTCACATATAGACACACACACAACCAGAGAGTCTGTCCCACATATACCAACATACATACACACATGACCACAGACATTGACTCACACACATACAACTTCAAGTGGACCCACAGACATATAGCCTCACACACTCAGCCACAAACATATACTCACATCTTCTACACTCCCTCACTTACATACACAGCCACAGACATTGTTACACACACAGCCAGACACGCACATATTCACCCATACAGACACATTCCCTGGCACTCATATACATGCATGCTGAACTGGCCAAACACACATAAACAGACCCTCACACACTCAGTTATACACTTACACTCACACCCAAACACACTCATCACTCATTTACACATATATACAACCACACATACATGTCTACAAACATCCACTGACACTCACATGCACATACAATCGAACCCATACACACATATCCTCAAACACTCACTCAGATATATACACTCATATGCCATATATACTCATTCACATATATACACAGATAAACAACCATACACCATGAGAAAAACTCCCAGACTTCAACAGATTAACACATAACATCTACTTGTTCTATCTTTAAACCATAATAGGCACTTCTAAGAAGAATCTTTTTATGGTATTTGTGTTACTTAAAAAAAAATCATTTAAAAAGCACAATCAACATTATGTAAAAAAGATTTTGGAACTTGAAGGTTCTGAAGTGGAACTAAAAAAAATAAACCACAGCTTCTATAACTGCAATCATGGACTGCTCTCCAGCATAAAGTTTTTTCCTGCTCACTGTGCAATTTATCTGGTGAGTTTTGCATCTTCTGGATGGCGTTAGGAAGACTGGCAGCAATTTAAAAAGACACTGGGTCCCCATTGATTATCAGAACTCATTCTATTACTAGAAAAAGATTTGTTGTCCCCGAGCACAATGCAACAACTACTATTAAATTCTGAGAGAAAAGAAGAACCAAATCATATTCTTTCTTTTTCAAAGTTCATTAAATCAGTTCCTTTTTATTGTCTTTTTTTCTCTTTTCTCTTCACATATAAAAAGTCTCCATCACACTTTCAATCTTCATAATTCATTGGGTTCACACAGAGTGTAGCCAACAAAGCAAAGCCAATGCCAACACGTGTTTCGTCACGGGAAACAATCACCCAATGGCTTCTTCAGGGCTACAACAAAAAAAGAAAGACAAATAATATATACAAATTTCATTGAAATTAACAGTACCATATCATCACCAATAGCTATAGAGAAATACACCTGTCACCACCATGATTTAAAAAGGGAAGACAAGATAAAGAAGTGCAGAAGAGAGAAGGTCACATAAACACCAACCGATAGCCCTAGCTTTAGGACACCCCCGCGCCGCACGGCCACCAGCTGCTGCGTGTGCCCCCCGCCTGCCTCTCTGACCCTGCCTGCCGCCGGCTGACCACGCCCCCTGCCGCCGAGCGGCGTGGTCTCCTGCGGTCTGGGCATATGCTACTGTGATCGCTGTTTTCTGTTGCCTATTTAGGCTTTTGTGCCCCGCTATTCTCCTGCTGTGTGCCCCATTGTAACAATTGTTTTGTTCATCGCCTGTCCCCCTGTACTGTACTCCCCTCTGTTGCCCCGGTGCCCTCCCGCCCCGCTCCCCGCTTCCCGCCTCCGTTTGGTTGGCCACGCCCCTTTTCTTTCTGTGCCCTCCCCGTTCCCGCCTTCCAGCTGCTCCTCCCTCCCTCGCACTTGGCCATAAATGGCGACCGTGCGGCGCAGGTGAGTGTGACCTAGCTTTAGGACACCCCCGCGCCGCACGGCCCCAGCTGCTGTGTGTGCCCCCCGCCTGCCTCGCTGACCCTGCCTGCCGCCGGCTGACCACGCCCCCTGCCATCGAGCAGGCAGTGAGATAAATAACGGTGGTGGATCAGGCCCTGATCTTTGGACTGGGTAAGAGTGGTCTGTTTAACTCAGACACTCTGTTCATCACCACCCCCTTTTGTAAATCGTTTTTGGCCACTATAGGTGTGGCAGGGTATACTCAGACATGAGTCCCTTTCTCACTGCTCCATCAGGATTCAAGCAAGCCGGGCCAAAGAAGGCTGAAATGCCAGAAACCGGTCCCCGGTAGCTTGTCTCCTTTCTGGTGAAGAATTGGCTTGGTAGTTTAGTCTGCCCTGTTCCCATGATGCACTGGGCCAGGGACAGACTGATTTGCATATAGCCAGGTTCTGAGCTGGGATGGGGCAGTGAGATAAATAACGGTGGTGGATCAGGCCCTGATCTTTGGACTGGATAACAGTGGTCTGTTTAACTCAGACACTCTGTTCATCACCACCCCCTTTTGTAAATCCCTGCCATCGAGCGGCGTGGTCTCCTGCGGTCTGGGCATATGCTACTGTGATCGCTGTTTTCTGTTGCCTATTTAGGCTTTTGTGCCCCGCTATTCTCCTGCTGTGTGCCCCATTGTAACAATTGTTTTGTTCAACGCCAGTCCCCCTGTACTGTACACCCCTCTGTTGCCCCGGTGCCCTCCCGCCCCGCTCCCCGCCTCTGTTTGGTTGGCCACGCCCCTTTTCTTTCTGTGCCCTCCCCGCTCCCGCCTCCCAGCTGCTCCTCCCTCCCTCGCACTTCGCCATAAATGGCGACCGTGCAAACGCGCAGCGGTCACGCGCAGCGGGTGCGCCGAAGGCGCGCCAAAGGTAAGCCCGTCTGCGTCCGTCTGCACCTGGACCGCGCCCAGTGCCAGAACCCCTGGCCCTCGGAGACCCCAGCCCACCCGCCAGACGTACGACGCCGCCACCCTCAACGCACTCAACACCGGCCGAATCCCGGGATGCTACCGAGCCACCCCGAGACGCACCCACGGACCCTTCAGCTGCCAATTCTGCGACTTCACCTGCATCCGGAACTGCACTACACTGGCACCCACCAAGAGCAAGACGGGCAACAACAGCAGCCACCTGAAGTGCATCCTGCTCAACACCCGCTCCGTCCACAGACACGCCGTCGAGCTCTGGAACCTGCTCGACACCAATTCCCCAGACGTCGCCTTCCTCACGGAGACCTGGATGAACGCCTCTTCAGCGCCCGACATCGCCATCGCCATCCCAGACGGCTACAAGATCATCCGAAGGGACTGCATCAACCAGACCGGAGGAGGCATCGCCATCATCCACAGTAACACCATCCGCATCACGACCAACACCGACGACACCCTGACAACCGCCGAACACCTTCACTTCCAGGTCCACATCAACCCCAAGACCACCCTCAGAGGCCCCCTCATCTACAGACCCCCGGGACAACGCACACAATTCAGCGAAGACATCGCCGACTTCATCAGCCCGCACGCACTCCTCTCCGCTGACTACATCCTCCTCGGGGACCTCAACTTCCACCTGGAGAACAACAACGACCGCAACACCACCACCCTGCTGGACAACCTCGCTAACCTCGGACTCAAGCAGCTGGTGACCACCCCCACCCACTACGCCGGACACACACTCGACCCCGTCTTCTCATCCAGCAAGGACATCGCCTTCAGCCACGCCACCGGACTCTACTGGACGGACCACAGCTGCGTCCACTTCAGCTTCAGAAGGACCACGACCCACCACCACCAACAACAGGTTGCACGCAGAAGCTGGAACAAGATCACAGCCGACCAGCTCGCGACTTCCCTGAGCAAGAACCCACCCACCAGCGCAACGAACCCCAGCCAAGCGGCCACCAACCTCACGAAGTGGATCAGCGACTGTGCTGACGACCTCGCCCCCCTGATGACCCCACCTAGCAGACCCGGCAGCAAGAAAGCCCCATGGTTCACCGAAGAACTCAAGAGCTCCAAGAAGAACTGCCGAGCCCTCGAGAGAACCTGGCGCAGAGACCCAACACCGGACAACATGACTGCCCTCAAGCTCACCACCCGAAAACACCATCAACTCATCCACGCAACCAAGAAAACCGCATTCAAGGAACGACTGGACAACAACGCACACAACAGCAAGGAACTCTTCAACATCGTTAAAGAGCTCTCCAACCCCAACGCCGGAAACAACAACATCACCCCTTCGCAAGACCTCTGCAACTCCCTCACCTCCTACTTCCACAACAAGATTGCGGACATACACAACAGCTTCAGCACTCAACCGACGCACGCCACGACCGAACCTTCGCCCCCCACCACCACCCTCCGCGCCTGGACCCAGATCAGCACCGAAGACACCGTCCGGACGATGAACTCCATCCACTCTGGATCTCCGACCGACCCCTGCCCTCACCACGTCTTCAACAAGGCAGATGCTGTCATCGCACCCCACCTGCGGGACATCATCAACACCTCCTTCGACACCGCTACCTTCCCGGAGAGCTGGAAGCACGCCGAACTCAGCGCTCCACTAAAGAAGCCATCAGCCGACCCCGCCGACCTCAAGAACTACCGCCCCATCTCGCTGCTCCCGTTCCCTGCAAAAGTCATCGAGAAGACCGTCAACAAGCAGCTGGCCGCCTTCCTCGAGACGAACGGATCCCTCGACCTCTCCCAGTCTGGCTTCCGGGCCAACCACAGCACCGAGACCGCCCTCATCGCAGCCACCGATGACATCCGAGCCCTGCTTGACAACGGAGAAACAGCAGCCCTCATCCTACTAGACATCTCCGCGGCCTTCGACACTTTCTGCCACCGTACACTAGTGCAGCGACTCCACAACATCGGAATCCAGGAGAAGGCACTGGAGTGGATCATCTCCTTCCTCGCCAGAAGGACACAGAGAGTTCGCCTCCCCCCGTTCAGATCTGAAGCCACCGAAGTCATCTGCGGCGTTCCTCAAGGCTCCTCGCTCAGTCCAACCCTCTTCAACGTCTACATGAGCCCCCTCGCAGACATCGCACGCCAGCACAACCTCAACATCATCTCATATGCCAACGACACCCAGCTGATCCTCTCCCTCACCAACGACCCCGCCACCGCCAGAGCCAACCTCCATGAAGGGATGAAAGAGGTAGTCGAATGGATGAAGAACAGTCGCCTGAAACTGAACTCGGACAAGACGGAATTCCTCATCCTGGGATCCTCACCCTCCGCCTGGGACGACTCCTGGTGGCCCCCCCGCCCTAGGCAGCGCACCCAAACCAACAGACCACGCACGCAACCTAGGCTTCATCCTGGACTCCTCCCTCTCCATGACCAGAAAAGTCAACGCCGTCTCCTCGTCGTGATTCAACATCCTGCGCATGCTACGTAAGATCTTCCGGTGGATCCCCACCGAGACCAGAAAGTCGGTCACCCAGGCCCTCGTCACCAGCAGTCTGGACTACGGCAACTCCCTCTACGCAGGAACCACCGCCAAACTCCAGAAGAGACTTCAGCGGATCCAGAACGCCTCAGCACGACTCATCCTGGACATCCCCCGTCGCAGCCACATCTCCGAACACCTGAGAGACCTGCACTGGCTCCCCGTCAACAAGAGAATCACCTTCCCTCTCCTCACCCACGCTCACAAAACCCTACACAACCAAGGACCAGGATACCTCAACAGCCGCCTCAACTTCTACGCTCCCAAACGCCAGCTTCGATCGACCGGCCACGCCCTCGCTGCCGTCCCCCGAATCCGAAGAGCCACCACAGGGGGACGGTCCTTCTCCTACCTCGCCGCCAAGACATGGAACTCCCTCCCGACCCACCTCCGCCTGACCCAGGACCACCTCGCCTTCAGGAAGCAGCTCAAGACTTGGCTGTTCGAGCAGTAGCGGACCCCCCTCCCCTAGAGCCTTGAGACCCTCTGGGTGAGTAGTGCGCTATATAAATGCTTTGATTGATTGATTGATTAAAAACATGGAAAGTAGAAAAAAACAAAAGTGTCACTCATCACTGCACCTGTAACCACAAGATAAAGCGTAGGCAGAGAGTAAAAATACCAATAACAGATATTCGCCTAAGATGTTTGAATAACACTTAGATCTCATGCAGATGCAAAAGAGACCTTGGTTCCATATTTAACAGCAAGATCTCAGATAAGGTTTATTAACCCCTTCAGTGCTCATGACGAGCCCAGGCTCGTCATGCAGCACGGTGCTCGTGTGCTCATGACGAGCCTGTGCTCGTCAATAGCCGTGGAACGCTCACACGGGGGGATAATTTCCCCACTGTGCTGAGCGTTCCATTGCGCGGGCGGGTTCATGACGAGCCCAGGCTCGTCATGAGCACACGAGCACCTTGCTGCATGACGAGCCTTGCAAAAACAACAAGTGATGGACCGAATGTGGATCAATGTCACACATTCCCCCAGTCAAAAGATCTGGGCCCAAATCCATCGTTTTTTTGCACTCCACACCACCCTGGGTTAGACAATGGCGATATGCAAATCAGCTCTGACCCTGTTGCCCCATGGGAACAGTCCAGTCCGAACTACAAAAGCCATGTCCTTCCCAGAACGGAATCAAGCATCCGAGGACCGGTCCGGTTCCGAGGTAACACCTCTCATCAGCCCGGCTAGCTTGACTCCAAGTGGTGTGGAGTGCCTGGGACCCACGTCTGGGCATCCCCAGCGCACTTAGGGCGGCAATTGCAAAAACAACAAGTGATGGACCGAATGTGGATCAATGTCACACATTCCCCCAGTCAAAAGATCTGGGCCCAAATCCATCGTTTTTTTGCACTCCACACCACCCTGGGTTAGACAATGGCGATATGCAAATCAGCTCTGACTCTGTTGCCCCATGGGAACAGTCCAGTCCGAACTACAAAAGCCATGTCCTTCCCAGAACGGAATCAAGCATCCGAGGACCGGTCCGGTTTCGAGGTAACACCTCTCATCAGCCCGGCTAGCTTGACTCCAAGTGGTGTGGAGTGCCTGGGACCCACGTCTGGGCATCCCCAGCGCACTTAGGGCGGCAATTGCAAAAACAACAAGTGATGGACCGAATGTGGATCAATGTCACACATTCCCCCAGTCAAAAGATCTGGGCCCAAATCCATCGTTTTTTTGCACTCCACACCACCCTGGGTTAGACAATGGCGATATGCAAATCAGCTCTGACCCTGTTGCCCCATGGGAACAGTCCAGTCCGAACTACAAAAGCCATGTCCTTCCCAGAACGGAATCAAGCATCCGAGGACCGGTCCGGTTTCGAGGTAACACCTCTCATCAGCCCGGCTAGCTTGACTCCAAGTGGTGTGGAGTGCCTGGGACCCACGTCTGGGCATCCCCAGCGCACTTAGGGCGGCAATTGCAAAAACAACAAGTGATGGACCGAATGTGGATCAATGTCACACATTCCCCCAGTCAAAAGATCTGGGCCCAAATCCATCGTTTTTTTGCACTCCACACCACCCTGGGTTAGACAATGGCGATATGCAAATCAGCTCTGACCCTGTTGCCCCATGGGAACAGTCCAGTCCGAACTACAAAAGCCATGTCCTTCCCAGAACGGAATCAAGCATCCGAGGACCGGTCCGGTTCCGAGGTAACACCTCTCATCAGCCCGGCTAGCTTGACTTCAAGTGGTGTGGAGTGCCTGGGACCCACGTCTGGGCATCCCCAGCGCACTTAGGGCGGCAATTGCAAAAACAACAAGTGATGGACCGAATGTGGATCAATGTCACACATTCCCCCAGTCAAAAGATCTGGGCCCAAATCCATCGTTTTTTTGCACTCCACACCACCCTGGGTTAGACAATGGCGATATGCAAATCAGCTCTGACCCTGTTGCCCCATGAGAACAGTCCAGTCCGAACTACAAAAGCCATGTCCTTCCCAGAACGGAATCAAGCATCCGAGGACCGGTCCGGTTTCGAGGTAACACCTCTCATCAGCCCGGCTAGCTTGACTCCAAGTGGTGTGGAGTGCCTGGGACCCACGTCTGGGCATCCCCAGCGCACTTAGGGCGGCAATTGCAAAAACAACAAGTGATGGACCGAATGTGGATCAATGTCACACATTCCCCCAGTCTAAAGATCTGGGCCCAAATCCATCGTTTTTTTGCACTCCACACCACCCTGGGTTAGACAATGGCGATATGAAAATCAGCTCTGACCCTGTTGCCCCATGGGAACAGTCCAGTCCGAACTACAAAAGCCATGTCCTTCCCAGAACGGAATCAAGCATACGAGGACCGGTCCGGTTTCGAGGTAACACCTCTCATCAGCCCGGCTAGCTTGACTCCAAGTGGTGTGGAATGCCTGGGACCCACGTCTGGGCATCCCCAGCGCACTTAGGGCGGCAATTGCAAAAACAACAAGTGATGGACCGAATGTGGATCAATGTCACACATTCCCCTAGTCAAAAGATCTGGGCCCAAATCCATCGTTTTTTGCACTCCACACCACCCTGGGTTAGACAATGGCGATATGCAAATCAGCTCTGACCCTGTTGCCCCATGGGAACAGTCCAGTCCGAACTACAAAAGCCATGTCCTTCCCAGAACGGAATCAAGCATCCGAGGACCGGTCCGGTTTCGAGGTAACACCTCTCATCAGCCCGGCTAGCTTGACTCCAAGTGGTGTGGAGTGCCTGGGACCCACGTCTGGGCATCCCCAGCGCACTTAGGGCGGCAATTGCAAAAACAACAAGTGATGGACCGAATGTGGATCAATGTCACACATTCCCCCAGTCAAAAGATCTGGGCCCAAATCCATTGTTTTTTTGCACTCCACACCACCCTGGGTTAGACAATGGCGATATGCAAATCAGCTCTGACCCTGTTGCCCCATGGGAACAGTCCAGTCCGAACTACAAAAGCCATGTCCTTCCCAGAACGGAATCAAGCATCCGAGGACCGGTCCGGTTCCGAGGTAACACCTCTCATCAGCCCGGCTAGCTTGACTCCAAGTGGTGTGGAGTGCCTGGGACCCACGTCTGGGCATCCCCAGCGCACTTAGGGCGGCAATTGCAAAAACAACAAGTGATGGACCGAATGTGGATCAATGTCACACATTCCCCCAGTCAAAAGATCTGGGCCCAAATCCATCGTTTTTTTGCACTCCACACCACCCTGGGTTAGACAATGGCGATATGCAAATCAGCTCTGACCCTGTTGCCCCATGGGAACAGTCCAGTCCGAACTACAAAAGCCATGTCCTTCCCAGAACGGAATCAAGCATCCGAGGACCGGTCCGGTTTCGAGGTAACACCTCTCATCAGCCCGGCTAGCTTGACTCCAAGTGGTGTGGAGTGCCTGGGACCCACGTCTGGGCATCCCCAGCGCACTTAGGGCGGCAATTGCAAAAACAACAAGTGATGGACCGAATGTGGATCAATGTCACACATTCCCCCAGTCAAAAGATCTGGGCCCAAATCCATCGTTTTTTTGCACTCCACACCACCCTGGGTTAGACAATGGCGATATGCAAATCAGCTCTGACCCTGTTGCCCCATGGGAACAGTCCAGTCCGAACTACAAAAGCCATGTCCTTCCCAGAACGGAATCAAGCATCCGAGGACCGGTCCGGTTTCGAGGTAACACCTCTCATCAGCCCGGCTAGCTTGACTCCAAGTGGTGTGGAATGCCTGGGACCCACGTCTGGGCATCCCCAGCGCACTTAGGGCGGCAATTGCAAAAACAACAAGTGATGGACCGAATGTGGATCAATGTCACACATTCCCCCAGTCAAAAGATCTGGGCCCAAATCCATCGTTTTTTGCACTCCACACCACCCTGGGTTAGACAATGGCGATATGCAAATCAGCTCTGACCCTGTTGCCCCATGGGAACAGTCCAGTCCGAACTACAAAAGCCATGTCCTTCCCAGAACGGAATCAAGCATCCGAGGACCGGTCCGGTTTCGAGGTAACACCTCTCATCAGCCCGGCTAGCTTGACTCCAAGTGGTGTGGAGTGCCTGGGACCCACGTCTGGGCATCCCCAGCGCACTTAGGGCGGCAATTGCAAAAACAACAAGTGATGGACCGAATGTGGATCAATGTCACACATTCCCCCAGTCAAAAGATCTGGGCCCAAATCCATTGTTTTTTTGCACTCCACACCACCCTGGGTTAGACAATGGCGATATGCAAATCAGCTCTGACCCTGTTGCCCCATGGGAACAGTCCAGTCCGAACTACAAAAGCCATGTCCTTCCCAGAACGGAATCAAGCATCCGAGGACCGGTCCGGTTTCGAGGTAACACCTCTCATCAGCCCGGCTAGCTTGACTCCAAGTGGTGTGGAGTGCCTGGGACCCACGTCTGGGCATCCCCAGCGCACTTAGGGCGGCAATTGCAAAAACAACAAGTGATGGACCGAATGTGGATCAATGTCACACATTCCCCCAGTCAAAAGATCTGGGCCCAAATCCATCGTTTTTTTGCACTCCACACCACCCTGGGTTAGACAATGGCGATATGCAAATCAGCTCTGACCCTGTTGCCCCATGGGAACAGTCCAGTCCGAACTACAAAAGCCATGTCCTTCCCAGAACGGAATCAAGCATCCGAGGACCGGTCCGGTTTCGAGGTAACACCTCTCATCAGCCCGGCTAGCTTGACTCCAAGTGGTGTGGAGTGCCTGGGACCCACGTCTGGGCATCCCCAGCGCACTTAGGGCGGCAATTGCAAAAACAACAAGTGATGGACCGAATGTGGATCAATGTCACACATTCCCCCAGTCAAAAGATCTGGGCCCAAATCCATCGTTTTTTTGCACTCCACACCACCCTGGGTTAGACAATGGTGATATGCAAATCAGCTCTGACCCTGTTGCCCCATGGGAACAGTCCAGTCCGAACTACAAAAGCCATGTCCTTCCCAGAACGGAATCAAGCATCCGAGGACCGGTCCGGTTTCGAGGTAACACCTCTCATCAGCCCGGCTAGCTTGACTCCAAGTGGTGTGGAGTGCCTGGGACCCACGTCTGGGCATCCCCAGCGCACTTAGGGCGGCAATTGCAAAAACAACAAGTGATGGACCGAATGTGGATCAATGTCACACATTCCCCCAGTCAAAAGATCTGGGCCCAAATCCATCGTTTTTTTGCACTCCACACCACCCTGGGTTAGACAATGGCGATATGCAAATCAGCACTGACCCTGTTGCCCCATGGGAACAGTCCAGTCCGAACTACAACTACGGTCCTCGGATGCTTGATTCCGTTCTGGGAAGGACATGGCTTTTGTAGTTTGGACTGGACTGTTCCCATGGGGCAACAGGGTCAGAGCTGATTTGCATATCGCCATTGTCTAACCCAGGGTGGTGTGGAGTGCAAAAAAACGATGGATTTGGGCCCAGATCTTTTGACTGGGGGAGTGTGTGACATTGATCCACATTCAGTCCATCACTTGTTGTTTTTGCAATTGCCGCCCTAAGTGCGCTGGGGATGCCCAGACGTGGGTCCCAGGCACTCCACACCACTTGGAGTCAAGCTAGCCGGGCTGATGAGAGGTGTTACCTCGAAACCGGTCCGGTCCTCGGATGCTTGATTCCGTTCTGGGAAGGACATGGCTTTTGTAGTTCGGACTGGACTGTTCCCATGGGGCAACAGGGTCAGAGCTGATTTGCATATCGCCATTGTCTAACCCAGGGTGGTGTGGAGTGCAAAAAAACGAAGGATTTGGGCCCAGATCTTTTGACTGGGGGAGTGTGTGACATTGATCCACATTCAGTCCATCACTTGTTGTTTTTGCAATTGCCGCCCTAAGTGCGCTGGGGATGCCCAGACGTGGGTCCCAGGCACTCCACACCACTTGGAGTCAAGCTAGCCGGGCTGATGAGAGGTGTTACCTCGAAACCGGTCCGGTCCTCGGATGCTTGATTCCGTTCTGGGAAGGACATGGCTTTTGTAGTTCGGACTGGACTGTTCCCATGGGGCAACAGGGTCAGAGCTGATTTGCATATCGCCATTGTCTAACCCAGGGTGGTGTGGAGTGCAAAAAAACGATGGATTTGGGCCCAGATCTTTTGACTGGGGGAGTGTGTGACATTGATCCACATTCAGTCCATCACTTGTTGTTTTTGCAATTGCCGCCCTAAGTGCGCTGGGGATGCCCAGACGTGGGTCCCAAGCACTCCACACCACTTGGAGTCAAGCTAGCCGGGCTGATGAGAGGTGTTACCTCAAAACCGGTCCGGTCCTCGGATGCTTGATTCCGTTCTGGGAAGGACATGGCTTTTGTAGTTCGGACTGGACTGTTCCCATGGGGCAACAGGGTCAGAGCTGATTTGCATATCGCCATTGTCTAACCCAGGGTGGTGTGGAGTGCAAAAAAACGATGGATTTGGGCCCAGATCTTTTGACTGGGGGAGTGTGTGACATTGATCCACATTCAGTCCATCACTTGTTGTTTTTGCAATTGCCGCCCTAAGTGCGCTGGGGATGCCCAGACGTGGGTCCCAGGCACTCCACACCACTTGGAGTCAAGCTAGCCGGGCTGATGAGAGGTGTTACCTCGAAACCGGTCTGGTCCTCGGATGCTTGATTCCGTTCTGGGAAGGACATGGCTTTTGTAGTTCGGACTGGACTGTTCCCATGGGGCAACAGGGTCAGAGCTGATTTGCATATCGCCATTGTCTAACCCAGGGTGGTGTGGAGTGCAAAAAAACGATGGATTTGGGCCCAGATCTTTTGACTGGGGGAGTGTGTGACATTGATCCACATTCAGTCCATCACTTGTTGTTTTTGCAATTGCCGCCCTAAGTGCGCTGGGGATGCCCAGACGTGGGTCCCAGGCACTCCACACCACTTGGAGTCAAGCTAGCCGGGCTGATGAGAGGTGTTACCTCGAAACCGGTCCGGTCCTCGGATGCTTGATTCCGTTCTGGGAAGGACATGGCTTTTGTAGTTCGGACTGGACTGTTCCCATGGGGCAACAGGGTCAGAGCTGATTTGCATATCGCCATTGTCTAACCTAGGGTGGTGTGGAGTGCAAAAAAACGATGGATTTGGGCCCAGATCTTTTGACTGGGGGAGTGTGTGATATTGATCCACATTCAGTCCATCACTTGTTGTTTTTGCAATTGCCGCCCTAAGTGCGCTGGGGATGCCCAGACGTGGGTCCCAGGCACTCCACACCACTTGGAGTCAAGCTAGCCGGGCTGATGAGAGGTGTTACCTCGAAACCGGTCCGGTCCTCGGATGCTTGATTCCGTTCTGGGAAGGACATGGCTTTTGTAGTTCGGACTGGACTGTTCCCATGGGTCAACAGGGTCAGAGCTGATTTGCATATCGCCATTGTTTAACCCAGGGTGGTGTGGAGTGCAAAAAAACGATGGATTGGGGCCCAGATCTTTTGACTGGGGGAGTGTGTTACATTGATCCACATTCAGTCCATCACTTGTTGTTTTTGCAATTGACGAGCCTGGGCTCGTCATGAGCACAGCGGCGCCGTGCGCGGCCCCCCTCCCCCCCGCACCGCGGGGAAATTTGCCCCGCAGTGAAGGGGTTAAGAAAGGCTAATATCTGGAAACACCCTCCCTCAAAAAGACAGTACGTTTACTTACCATAATGGACATTTTCTTCAAAGACACAAATACCACCATCCAGGTGTAACCTATTTTTCGTGCAACAATATAAAACTAAAATAAAAAACAAAATATAAGTCAAACCATGTCCTAAATAATTATTTGTAATCAAATTAATAATACAGCTCATAATACCTAATCAATTCGGATTTTCTTCATATACAATGATCTACATCCATCGTCAATATGCTCAATAACTAATGAAGAGAAATAAACATCTTAAGTATTTCACCAATAGTAATCAACATCGTTATAGTAATATTACATTAAGTTGTCTAAACAAAGGGAGCAAAAATAAGACAAACTACTCTTTTTTTTAAATGGATTACCTCCATCTGTTACCACAGGTCAAAATTGTTCAGTGAAAATTATATAAGTATATCTTGAAAAAGCAAAAGGTAGGAAAATACATATATCAAATACATTTCGCTAAAATCCAATATTTCATCTCTACCACAATGCGCAGGATAGGATATGTGCTATATATACGGTAGAATTTCTCGAATATAACCAAACTAAGTCCTGAGTTATAAAAAAGTGATTAAACAGCATATGTTTAGTCGCTTCACAATACTTATTATTCCCCAAATAAAGCAGCTTCAAAGTGGCCCGTCAAGTATAAACAGATCATTGTAATTATGGCTGTAGTCCACAATATTATCCTTAATAAGATAATGATAAAACCCCTAGTGTACCCAAAGGTTGCCCCTCTCATATTGGTTCCCAAATTCCTTGTCAGTTCATTTTTCAAAGAGCGATAAGTATTATAGTTTCCTAATCACAAGAGCCATAGAACATAATATCATGTTTAAAAGAGCGTAACAGGTCCTAAGTAACTAGCTACAAATATTACAAAAACTCTGTTTATATTGCTGAAGAGTAAATACATTCCAATAGCACATTTCCTAAGAGTAGGTAGGGGAAAAAAAGAGAAGAATATCTTGGGATTTACATAACTGAGACGAGGAACGCCCATGTTCAAAGATCCTGATGACCCGTATTATTCATATATCGGCACTCCTCAGGCATTTAGGCATACTTAAAATTAACCTGTACCTTCCCCAATACACTTACCTGGTAAAGTACTCCCTTCGACATCAGTTAGGGTTGCAAAGTCATAATCAACTGGGACCGCCATAACTCGGAGTTTAAATACCCGATAACACTACGCTTAACTCTTAGTTCAGAGATAGACGAAGGACACAACCGCAATGTTCCGTCTTTCTAGAGGCGCCATATTAAATGAGTCAAAAGCTGCCAAACCCAAACACGAACTTATATTCGTCACAATCTAGCAAATATTAAAACTCTAGTGCACCAAAACACAAATCGGGCACCCTTGCAATATTTAAAGACTACAATAGATAACAGACTAATTCACGTAGCCGGATCACATCCTAACGCGCCATATTAAAAAGATCGAAGGTATCTTTATATATAATAAAATTAAAACCAAACCTTCGATGATATTTGATAATGAATCACTTATTATTTAAGGAGCCACATCTGCACTCCAAGTTTAAAATAGCAACTCTTTCAAATCCTACATGAAAAAATAAACTAACACATCAAGACACATTTCTATTTAAGTGTCATCAATTCCTATTAAATCATATCTGGTAATTCCAAGACACCAAAAACCCGAAATTTTAAACAAGGTGAAAAAATAAAAGAAGAAAGCCAAAGGGAAAAAAACAAAAGCATATATAGGGAGAGAAGCCCATAAGGTTAAATGTACTCAACAAGCACAATTACAATTCATATTAGTGAATTAAAGCCTTAATTCAGAGAATAAACATTACAGTTTCATCATCACATCATGTACAAAGCACTAACACATATGATTATACACAATCAAGGGATGAGTGGAGTACATTGATACTTTACAGACATTTGACAGATAAGCAGTGCACATGCTTTTTGCATAATATTAGAGGACATAATGCAGTTCTTGGTCAACATTTATTCCACATTCCACAGCCCGAAGCTTAAGAATCCATCTAACTTTGCATTGCCTAAGTTTATGTTCCTTATCTCTGCCCCTTGGGTCACTATATATGGCTTCTATACCATGGAACTAAAATCCCAAATTCATCTTTTGTTCAGCATAAATTGCCGCATGGCGGCCTATTGGGTATCTCTGATCCATATTTTTAAGGGCACGGAAATGTTCTATCATTCTTTCTTTAAGTGGGCGAATCGTACTTCCCACATACATTTTCTCACACCTACAGGCAATAACATAAACTACATACTTTGTCATGCAGTCTATGTGTTGATGAATCTTAAAAGTCTGTGAACCATTGTATCCAAATTCCTTAACCCCCTTCATCGCCATCCGGCACATACTACAGTCACAAGCAAAGGAATCATTCTATTACTAAGCACTGTCTGGAAGCACAACAGGGAAGGCAGGATATTTATATTCTCCCATCACATACCCACAATGCAGAGCAGAGCTGTATGGAGCTGTTTAACCGCTGAGGGGCCAGGGGGAGAAGACATAGAGCTTGCCAAGGAAGCTGAATGCAGTGCCCTGCTCTCCTCACTGGCCAGCCCAGCCCAAACACCACCTCAGCACAATATGGTCCAGCAACGAGTTGAGCAGTGAGGGGAAAATAAATGGAACTGGAACACAGGGTGGGCCCGGCAGACCATGTGCGGTGTTGCAATCGTCACTGTCGTCATTGTCTCCGGCGGTAGCAGGGAGGCAGTGCTTGTGGCTTTAGGCCCACCCATGTCCTAGACTCATGCCCACAGATAGCACGTGGGGTGTACAGGTGAAAGCCATGTCAGCTGCTCCACCTGGGGGCATTCTCAGCAGCAGGAGGTGAGCAGCAGTGTCCATAGAAACTGCCCCAAGAATGAGCCCCAGGCAAGCTCTGTGGAGATGGCCGAGCTAGCGCTGGATGTTTCTTGTGGGGGTGCCTGGAGTGCCCTGCTCGATATATCTTGGAATTGTGCATATACTGCTAGTTTGACTTCTGCAACAATAAACAGCAGTCCTCCAATCATCGGTTGAGCTCGCTTTGGCCCAAGCCTCCACTGAGCCCACTCATTTGGAGCACCACACCGGACCAGTTGTTGCCACAGCCCACGGGCTACACGTCATTGTGCAGAAACAGCCCGAATGCAGTCCCAAAATAATGGTACATATCATTCTGACTTGCAATTAGGAAGAGACGTCCTTGGCACGCCCCTTCCTAAACTCGCAAACACTATTTTGTGAGTCACTAACTCGCAAAATAGCGTTTGTACATAACACCACTCTTTTTTGTGGTCGCAAATGGGCCGATTTCCCATTTGAGACCGCAAAAAACAGTTGTATATCTGGCCCTTAGTCCTTCTGGACCACAACAAAGTAGGCCTACATAAAGCTCTCAACGCACTGACAAATACAATCTACAGAATAAGCTGGTTGCCGATGCAAGTAAATCCAAAATAGTGAATTTCAGTAGCCACCCAAAAGAAAGGCTCACCGAATGGCAGCTGGTATTACTGTGCTTGGAATGTGCACAAGGCTACAACTATCTGGGTGCTTGGTTATGTGAATCTGGCAGACTTTGCTCCATCTACAAAAAATGAGGTCGAAAGGGAAGGTGATCATGTACGCCTATTCTAAGCTAAATCCCACCCTTAACAGTCCGACCACAACGGCTATACGAAGGGTGACACAGGCTAAATTGCTTCCGCCTGTCAAGCACATGCAGCAGGCACTCCCCGGTATAGCTGAGGACCTAGAAAAAATTCAATTTTCAGCTTGCAAGAAATTATTCCACCTTTTCCCGGTGCAAGGAAAATGCCGATCCATCTAGAATTTGATCTTATTCAACAAAAACTAGAAGGGCTGGTCGCATCGGCAAAGTATTTTTTCCTGGCAACCGTGGCCCTAGGTAAATCCATTTAAGTAATCATAAAAAACATTTTTGCCAGACCAAACAACCCCTGGTCCACAATTCACATGGCAGCAAAGGAATACTTGCAACTGGCTACAGAGAACTGGCGCCCAAATATAATTGATTATACATCCATTAAAACCACAATAAAAAGACAAGTGTATCTTCGGTCTCGTGCTTTAGACTTGGAATCTCTTGAGGCAATGGACCTCCATGAAACCTTGAAACTGCAGCAGACGACCCTAACAACAAAGCACCACCTCAATCAGGCTTTAGGGAAATGGGCCTTAAATCAATTTTTAGCAGCAAGACTGTCCCCGCTTCCCTTAACAGAACTGTATCCAACTTGGAAGTCACTTGGACACATCACAGTGGGCAGACTCTGCAAATATAAAAGGGAATCTGTTGTATCTTGTAATTTATTTCTGTTCACTGCCCCTTTAACTTGTTAGTTCCTTTTAGATCTTTCCTGTCTTGGGTGTTCTCTCTCTTGGTCTCTTATGACAGTTGCTTGCTAGCCAGGAGAGGGACACCAGCTGATGCCTGTAGCTCTCAATAAATACTACAACTTCTTTATATTCTATTATGGTCGTTGTGACTTCTTGCCTACAACATTTTTGGCAATGGAAGGCTAGCATTGAGAAAGGGAAAAAAGAGAAGAAGCTACTGATTGGCCAGCTGGTGGAGAGAACCACGCGTGTATTTGGAAAAGAAGATTATTGACATGGTGGAATGTGTCAGTAGTAGAAGAAAACGTGCTGTGCGACAAGGTTGAAGTGTTTCCAGTGCTTGCAGAAGATCGGTTGTAAGAGGAGACAAGTGTAAACTGACGAGGTACCGAAGAATCACGGAGTGAGTAATATTTGATAAAATTGTATCTCGCACTACCGTGTGACAAGGGAAACTGAGCATAACGTGGGAAGTATCGCTGTTTAAGTAGCAACTTGGAGGGAAACCGTTGTACATGGTTTCAGCAGTACTGGTGTAAAAACGCTTACCTCCCGTGTGCGACATTTGAAAGGAACCAACGCCTGGCACGAGTAGGAGTTCTTCGGGAGAACGCCTTCGGGAGAACGCTGAGGGCGCAGACATTGTTGTTTCTTTCACCAGGTGCTGACGTAACACGCATCACGTTGCGCTCTGACGCCTTCTACACGGAACGGCTTTCGACAACAAGGAGCGTTGCTAGGCGACGTGGGTGTTGACGTATCATGCTGCACGCTGCGCTCTGACGATTTCTCCACGTAACGGCGGCCATTTTCTGCTTCCTTCAACAGGGAGCGTTGCTAAGCGATGCGGAGTGAATACGAAGGGAGACACGGGACAGTGATTCAACGAAGAGAAGATAGTCTCGTGAGTAATCTTGTGAATGTACTGTCTCTGGTAACTCAGGGTGTCTATTGTAAATCGAGGAGCAGCAGTTTTCAATAGGAAAAAAAGAGGGAGTTTCTGTCACTACGAAATTGCATATCTGAGGGGTACAATTGTGGCACAGCACAAGCACAAGCAAAGGTTAACAAGTGGAAACACACCACAAGCATTAATATGGAAGGCAATAGTGTAGTTATGCCACCATTGTTTTTGCAGCAAAGTGGGGAACCTCCAATAGAATGGGAGGAATGGATAGAGGTGTTCGAAAACTACATTGAGGCAATTGACGGCAAGGATTTCAGCGCAACGAGGAAAAAGGTGTTACTATTGAGCACCTTGGGGAAAGAAGGACAACATGCTTTTAAGTTCCTGTCCCCAGGAACTAATGCAGAGGGAAGGACAATTTCTAATGTGTACTTGGAGGCCAAAGCGCGTTTGAAGAAGAGGTACTCTAAGGAAGTTAACATAGTTATGGCAAGACATAAATTTTACACCCAGCCTCAACGTCAAGGGGAGAGTGTGGATCAATTTGTTACTCGTCTACGGGAGCTATAGTTGAAATGCAACTTTGGGAACATCAGGGACGAAATGATTAGGGATCAACTCATCGTTCAATGTGGGAACAAGAAGATGCAAGAGAAGTTGTGGGCGGCGAAGAATCCCTCGTTGCAGAACGCAATTGACATTGCTAAGATTGTTGAAGAATCTGGTGCATGCATGAAGGAGATGGAACGTAAAGAGAGTTCAAAGGAGAATGTGTCGTGTGTGGATGTTATTGAGGAAGTAGGAGCTGTGGGTGGCAAGAAACCTTATGAGAGAAGTGAAAAGTATGTTGGAAAAAAAATGAACAGTACCTATGGGAATGGAGAAAGTTATAAGAGCAGAGACAGAGTGTGTTCAAGGTATGGCAGCACATATCACACAGCAGACTACAAGAAATGTTTTGCCTTGGACAAGGATTGTCTGAAATGTGGGAAACGGGGCCATTTTTCGAGAATGTGCAAGGTCGTGCCAAGAGGGAAGATTGCGGTTGTTCAACCTGAACAAGCTGATGTCGCAACAGTTGATAATGTTGAGGGTGCAAATAAAATTCTGTGTGTGAGTGATGAGGAGTTGGATACGAATCCTAGGAGGCGAGTGAGGCCAAAAGCTATGTTTGTGATTGATGGCGTGCTTGTAGAGTTGATGGTGGATTCAGGTTCGTTCTGGACTATTATTCCTGTGTGCTTATTTAGAGTGAATTGGCCAGTAGTTGAGTTGGAACCGAAGGATATCAATCCAGGTGGGTTTCAAGGTGAGAGGATAGTGATAGTGGGGTACATGTCTGCTAATATTTCATTCAAAGGAAGAACTGTGAGGGGCAAGGTGTATGTTGCGCAGTCAGGCCCAGCCATATTGGGTTGGGGACATCAGTATGACCTTCATATTGTGTTAAACCCGAGAGCTGAAGACCAGGTCATGGTGGTGGATGAGGTACCCACCTTATCAATTGTTGATGGCATGCCTGAGCTCTTTAAGGAGGAGATTGGTGAGTTGAAAGGCTACGTACATAAGATCATGTTGAAACAAGATGCTGTTCCATTGCAGCACAAGGTCAGGAAGGTACCCATCGTAGCAAGGGCGGAAGTTAAGAGGATGCTGGGTGAAATGTTGGAACAGGGAGTAATTGAGCAGATAGAAACCTCGAGTTGGATTTCGCCAGTCGTGATCACGACCAAATCTGACGGCAAATACAGATTCTGTGTTGATTTACGCACACTTAACCGTAATATCATTGTGGATGGGTTTCCCCTGCCCAATATAAATGAGTTGGTGCTGTTGTTGAAAGGTGGTAGGTTCTTCAGCAAGTTAGATCTGCGGAGTGCCTACCATCAGATAAAACTCCATGAAGAGTCAAAACATCTGACGGCATTTATTACATCTGAAGACATTTTCCAGTTTACCCGGATGCCGTTTGGGTTAGCGTCGGCGGCAGGAGTGTTTCAATGGATGATGGGTACGGTGTTGAGTGGTGTGGAAAATGTTGTTCATTTTCAAGATGACGTACTGTTGTTTGGTAGAACAAAGGAAGAGCATGATGTAATCTTGAAGGCTGTGTTGAATAAGATGGAGTTGGCTGGTTTAACCTTAAGGAAGGATAAATGCAAGTTTGCAGTGGAAGAAGTGGAGTACCTGGGCTATACTTTGTCGGCGGATGGGGTTAAGCCCAAGCGTGATTTATTGGAAGCCATAAGGAAGGCACCTACACCTGTTGATAGGGACCAGTTGAGGTCGTTTCTTGGTCTCATTGAGTATTACGCAAAGTTTGTTAGGAATTTTGTGGATAAGACAGAGAATATTAGACTTTTGCTCAGGAAGGGTTGTAAGTTTAGTTGGGGACAAGAACAGGAAGGTGCGTTTGTCGGTATAAAGAAAGAGATATGTGAGGCTGGTATTTTAACACCTTTTGATATTAACTTAGAGTCTGTCTTGACCGTTGATGCGAGCGGTGTTGGTTTGGGGGCTGTGCTTGCCCAAGTTCATTCCTCTGATTTACAGACGGTAGCCTTTGCATTAAGGTCTCTTACTGTTTCAGAGAGGAACTACTCTATTATAGAGAGAGAGGCACTTGCTGCAGCTTGGGGGTGTGCTTATTCCAGGATGTATCTGTGGGGATCTCTTTTCAGGTTGCAAACTGATCATAAACCCTTAGTGAGAATATTGTCACCGGGTGGGGCAGGCAAAGGCTCGGCGAGGCTGGCGAGGTTGGCTGCAAGACTCCAAGAATATTTGTTTAAAGTGGAGTATATACCTGGTTGGATGAATAACCTGGCAGACGGTTTGTCGAGACTCCCACTTCCCTGGCAGGATGTCGATCGGGAGGGTGTCGAATTGTCATTGTGTGAGGGTTCAGTGGCACCGGTTGGAGATGTGGTGGAGTTTTGTTCGGGTGCGATTGGAAGGAGAAATGGGATGAGTGCATGGCTGGAGACGGTGTATTGACTAAGGTGAAGGAGTTGATCGTCAAGGGAAGCAGGCGTGAGAGTACTCTTGAGCTTGCTGTCAGGCCGTACTTGAAGGAGTTGGATGACTTATCCATTTTGGATGGAGATCAGTGTCAATGGATCAACATGTTTCAGATTGGGTGGAGAGGTGTTCTGAATGTATAGAGAGTGAGAAAAGGCTTAAATTCGGCAGTCAGGTACATCATGGGTCCATTGAGGATCCGCTCGCTCCGTGCATTCGGTCTGCATGGAATTTGTAGGTCCTTTCAATGCCCTTTATCCTGATTTGAGATTTGCCCTTGTGCTAATTGATGTTTATTCTAGGTGGTTAGTGGTTAAGTTTTGCAGGGAAATAACCACTAGAGTGACAATTCAACTTTTGACTGAAATTTTTAGGGAGGAAGGGTTTCCTTTGAAGCTCATTACTGACAATGGAACTCAGTTGACTTCAGAGGAAATGAAGAAGTTCCTGTGTGCCTGTGGTATTGTCCATTGCAGAACATCATTTTACAACCCACAGGGCAATGGAATGGTCGAGAGGGCTAACCGCATGGTCAAAGGTGCAATCCAAATGGCTATGGCTACTGGTGGTTCTGTGAAAAGCATGGTGGAGGAGTTAGTTTGGGCTTACCGCACGACTGAGAACTATTCTTCAGGCATGGTTCCTTTTAATGTAATGAGAGGTAGAACAGCTGGCACCAAGCTGATCCAATGCGTGGATGAAGGAGTAGGTGAGTGTGGGGAATCCCAGTGGGTTGAAGGAGGCTGTAAAATCAGGGCTGGATTTGCAAAAGAGAATTAGGGTGAATGATTTGGTCAAAGTAAAACCTGGACGTATTTCAGGTGGCTTGACCAAGTTCAGAGGTCCGTATAAGGTAAAATCTGTTCACGAAAGGTATGATATTTTGGAGAATGGGGAACATTGGAACCTCAGAAGAGTGGCACTTTACAAGAGAAATGCCGATGGGGATGTGGGTGGAACGGTTGCAAGTGGTAAGGTGGTGAATGATGATCAATCTGAACGTGGGTGTGGCACGATGAGCAGAACCCGGAAACCACCTTCTTACTTGCGTGATTATTTTTGCGATGATCCTTAGATGTTTTCCTTGTTCTCTTTCTTTATTGTTTTTTTTATTTTTTTCGTTTCTCTTTTACTGAAGGAATGAGGATATGTTGTATCTTGTAATTTATTTCTGTCACTGCCCCTTTAACTTGTTAGTTCCTTTTAGATCTTTCCTGTCTTGGGTGTTCTCTCTCTTGGTCTCTTATAACAGTTGCTTGCTAGCCAGGAGAGGGACACCAGCTGATGCCTGTAGCTCTCAATAAATACTACAACTTCTTTATATTCTATTATGGTCGTTGTGACTTCTTGCCTACAACAGAATCATTTGCTCACATGCTTTTATGCTGTCCAGCATTGCGACAGGTCTGACAAAATCATTTCAGGCCAATTTTCCTCCACCAGGGCACTTGTACAGCAAACAAAGCCATCCACCAGCTCTACATCTTGGCCAAGTTTGGAAAATTTGTACAGCACACTCTCTCCTTTCAGAAAGACAAAATGGACAATGCAGGGAGCGTTAACTGCCAGATGAGTCTCATGCTCCTTGGGGCCCAATCTCGGCATGCTTTTCTACCGCCAAAAGGAATCGAAATCATCATGGGCGCCCTACTTGTGCCTGCATAGATACATTGGCAGAAAAATCTTGGGGCATATTACCAAGCAATAGCGATAATTATCGCTATTGCTTGGTTAGAGACAAAAATTTACCGCAGCGCTGCGGCGATTTTTACCGCAAATAAACCTTGGTATTACCAAGGTTTAACGCAAATGCGGTAAAAATTGCCGCAAAGCATGAATATCGCTGAAAAGTCAGCGATATTCATGCATTAGCGAGCTAATGCTCTTAGCCATGTTATCCACCTACCATTGGATAACATGGCTAAGAACTGCTCAGGGCAGGTGTTAGCTTTTGGAGATATTCCCGCTTAGCGCGAATATCTCCAAAAGTTGGTAATAGGAGATAGCGATGTTAGCGACTGTTTTCAGTCGCTAACATCTTGGCACGCCCATTTTGCATGTCATTAGTGATAAATATCACTGACATGCAAAGTGGGGCCCAAGATGGTCGCTATCTCCTACTAGCTGTCGCTAACTGGTGTTAGCGGCAGCTAGGTAATAGGGAGATAATTTTATCTCCGCTATCTTGGCTTTTAAAGCCAAAAAAGCGGAGATAAACCCCCTTGATAATATGCCCCATCTTGTTCTCTTTCACATGGCATTTTGGACCCTTTAAAAAGCGCTGGCACTTTATTGAAGAGTGAAGACCCCAATCAAATATGGCTAAACTTCTATTGTCGTCCTGCTTCAAGTTCGCTATATAGAACTTTTACTTAGCTACCAGACACTGGGATAAGAGGTAATCTATTATTTATCAAATTGCTGTCATGATTTTACAGAACACTTTATTATCTAAACTTGTTTTTTAAACGTGATTGTCTGTACTCTTGTTTTCACTTTCTTTTAACTGTAAGGATTTTAAGTAATGAGGCAACAAATAAATTCATACATTGATTCACTGGGTCCTCATCATTCAGAGATCGCTGCCTCAATGATGTGCATCTCTGGAAGTTTCGGCTCTTGTGAGTTGGTGAGGTAGATGGTCATCAAATGCATCAGCTAACTAAAGGTACAGTGTGGGAATATTATGTAGCAGTACCTCTAGATCGTTTTTTTGGCATAAATTGCACTTCACAATCTTTTCCATGTGTATTTTTTCCAGATGGGATGCTGCAGACATCCCAGGCAATCAACATTTTTTTAGTAGGAGTTTCCTCATGCTGCTGTCTTTCTTTACCAGAAGCAATTTCAAATATTTCATACAAATGAAGAAAACACAACATGGGTACCAGGGCAAAGGAGATAAGTGTGGTGAGCTTGCTGACACATGCAAAGAAGTAGCGAAGGGTTGGAACTACCTGCTGAAGATGGAGGTCAGGTCATTTAACCAATCAGAATCGTTCTTTGGATGTGTCATAGGATTTATTGTGCCATTGTGGTGCCATCACGGCACCATCACGAATCCAGAAAGACATACCAAAAACAACATTTAAACCATGAAATGACAAAAATGCCAGATTCTAGGCCTTTTCAGTGCACCTTTTTCCTCAATATACACTATTAACATGTCCTATATATGTAAATGAACTTTAAAAAACCTGACACAGGAACCACAGTAGTGCCGTGGTTCCAGGAAGCACAAGTTTGACTGCACGGAAACTGCATGGTCAGGTATTTAGCCTTACAGTGGATCTGTCGATCCTGAAAATAACACAAAAAAATTACAAAGTTTCCCCGCCCCCATTAATATATGTTAATTGTCTGTTGTTTGTAGCATGGATTTTATTTTAGAATCACTAGAACACCAATTGTAAGAAAAAAAATTGTTTTCTACAATGAGCTCTTCAGGGTGTTAAACACTTGCAGGGTTGGGCATAGTTCTTGGCTGCAGGCCCCACATGGTGATGCACAGAGTATTTAACCTAAAAAAAAGTTAGAAATTCACTGAAAAACACAAAGATTAAAGTGACGTTACAGTTAGGTATGGTAATATTATCTTACTTTGCATTTAAAAAAAAAAACGTTCACATTCACTGAAAAACCCAAAGGATAAAGTGATGTTATAGTTAGAGGACATCTTTGAGTCAAAACCCTTTACTTTGAACGTGAAAAAACATTGAAATTCGCAGTAATAGTTCATGGAGCTGACTGCAATTGCTCCCCGTCATACATTGCTTATGACCTCTTATATTTCATCATTCATAAAATGTTCAATGACATCATTGATAACATCACAGAAGAGAACTCAAAACAACATAATTGATAGCATCAATGATAACATCACTGACTACATCCTCCACTGAGTGCGACAGATACATTATTTCAATCTACTGTACTTTTACTTTCAATAATCAAGTGCAAAGAGTTAACCCTATTACTGGGTTTTGCACATTTGGAGGGTATTTTCTATTTATGTGAACAAGTAGACTCATAAAAAAGGCTATCTGTACGAATGACTTTAGCTTTGCTCAAAGTTTTTTAATCTGCAGCTAGTGGCTTCCATTTGAATAGTACTGTAGAAATCCATGTCTGTCCATTGTAGGGCCTAGATGACTTATCTATTGGACTTGTACCATACATACACATAAATATTGACATCCAAATGAACAGACATATGCACTCAACACTTAAGTACAAATACATAGACAGTCTGCCGACAAGTAAGAAAACCATATGTAGATGCACATATATACAGAGCTAGCTTAAAAAAATACAATTTAAATATAGACATAGGAAAACACACTCACACAAGTACAATTATACTCACACCCTCTTGCACAGTAAGTCACATATATACATACATAATAAAGCACCAACTCTGTCCTTACACACACACATAATTATTGTCATACACACATTGCCTCACGTAGTTACCCAAAAGCATAAACACACAAATCTGCATGCATATATGTGCTCACCACACACACTCTGAGAGACGTCAACACACTAACAAATAACATGTAGTTTGTTTATCTTTGAACTAAAGTTAATGGTTCCTAAAAGAACCATTATTTTTTGTGGGACTTTAAAATATGGTTAACGCCTTTTAATTTTAACTGTTTGCATTTGGAAGAACAACTGTTAAATGTCCTAAAAGGGATTCAAACTTGGAAGTAGAGATTAAAAAAAATTTAGCAATGGTGGTCTACACTTCCTTCATAAATTGAGGCACAGAGTGTTCTCCTATGGTGACAATCTTGTTGCCTATAGTCCAGAAGGCGGAGAGGAAATGTGAATGATAGGTTGCTGATGATGCCAGTAGGTGGAGTCTCCAGGGGGTACATGTTGTGCCTTCTGCAGCTTCACGCTGGAGTTCTGCCTCTGCAAAGTGCCAAGGGTGGATGATCCAGAGGTGCATTAGCATTCTTGAAGTGCCGTGTGAGTATTTATTGTCGGTTCCCCTTGACATTTCCTGCTGGCAAAACTTCCAGCCAGCCTTTTCTTTCCAGGCAGTATCTCAAAAAAGACCCAAGAATTGATTGCTTATTGGGAGGGGGTTGCTCCTCCTCCTCCTCTTTTTAGTGCTCCTCTACTGAAACCATTTCTAAATTGCAATCAAATGCAAAAAAGATGAAATGCTAAATACTTTTGGGAGGTTGGACACACACCTAAATGAGTAATTTAGGGTAGGAACTTCCTCTCAAAGAAAGTTGACTGTCATTTAAATTCACCATGTTTTTTCAATGTGTTTGTGAATTTGTGGCAGTGGCGCAGTGTTGCCCACAAAGGCTCCGCAACTCTATAAAAGTTAGTAAAATACGGATAAAACCACTTAAAGGCAGGTGACGCTATACTTTGCTATTCCCAATTTTAAACCAACGTGGTGCAAAAGTGACAAAAATTAAAAAAGACAATTTATAAAACCGAAACCATCCAAGACCAGCTAGTGTGGCGATTGGTGGCTTCAAAATCTTGAGTAATGCAACACAGTGCACATCACTGTATTGCATTACTCTGTGCCTGGGATGCGTTTCCCTGGTCGTGGCATGGGTGTTCCAATGCAACATCTATTTTGACACATTACCAAATGTACCAGAAGCGGTAGACCTGGGAATGCGTCAAAAACCTATACCTCTCCAGGTGAGGCATATCAAGGAGCACACATAGAAAGACCCTCCCTTCAGAAAAACATGTGCAGCGGAAAAGGCAGGAATGTGCAATATTGACTTACATATGGTGCATTCCTGCCTTTTCCCTGACACACACTGCATGCCATGGCCATATATATAGCCCTAGTTGTTTCACTTCAAAGTCTGAAAAGCATTTTTGTTTTTCAATGTCAATTGCTGCATGATTCAAATATGAGTGCACCTCTTCAATCTCTGTCAGATATTTTACTTGTTTTTCCTTTCACCTTCTTTTTTCTTAATTGCATAGTCAGTTATAATACCTCTGGCAAAGGCCTTGCGTGAGTCCAAAACTGAAATAAATATTTGCTGAATCCAGGCTTTTCTTTAACAAGTTCAATATTGTTCATTTGATTTTGCTGGTCACAATTTGAATCCCCTTATATGGAGCGATCAAGTGACCAATATATATTTGGACATTTCACTAGTGAATGTGTGTTAAAAGATAGAGATAATATAGTGTAATCTAACATATGCCTTCAGTATATGTTTACCTGAAGTTCCTCCTGAGGAGTTATCATAGAGATAATAATGAATAACAACTGTTTATGACAGGTTTTATGTAGTAAGAAAAAAAATACAATTTTGAATGTCATATATCATACAGATCAAAATCGCAAATATTATCTTGAACTTCGGTTATAGGGGGGCCAGCAGTTTACTCAAATAATCCATAGATGTCAAGTCTAGAATAATTGGAGGGTGGTAATAGGTCATTTTGTGGTCCATTTATATGAAGAAATTTTGATGCTTCAACTATCAGCCAAAATAACGAATTGTAAGAACCCCGATAGACGTGTGCAATATGCTTCTTACCTTCCATTTTTTTAAACTGTCAATTTCTGCATCAATGGTAAAATATCAGGGTTAACATCCTTGGATTGACTATCGCATAGCTCAGCATCAACCTTCTTCAGCTAGCTGTCCTTGTGCTACTCCTCCCATTTGCTTCCCCCCCATTTGGCTTATTTACATTTTAAAAATTTTGTTGATCTAGTTGTTGTACTTACACCTCTTTCATTTACTCTGTAGGAGAGTTCACTGGTGGTTTCAGGCTCTCCATTGTGGACCAGGGACTCCACACAGCAATCCTGCTTTATTAATTTCATCTTTCTGGGACAGATTGTATTAGCTCTGTAGGTGCATGCTTATCAATTCTGTTACCTTTCTGCACTAGCTTTACATTTCAACTACCTGTTCCTTGCAAACACTGATACAGGTCTTGAAGATTCACATTGAGAATGTTCCCTTATTATCGATCCCTGTTTGATAGTGTGATGTTGCCACATATAAATCATGTAATGTCAGTTACTTAAAATGCACACATATGTTTAACATTCTGCAATAATTGCACACACTACTTGCTCTATGAATCATATGTGTTACCGGTCTAGAATTTGAATATAAGTCAAAAAGGTTTACCATTTTAATTAATGCACTTGATCAATTTACCATAATCCCAAAACATTAGAGCGTGACTCAAGTTTATTAATGCAAGAAAGATGTAACTACTCATAAATGTGGAAATTGTAATGATTTTAATTAATTATGAAATAAACCTCTTTGACTCTTTGACTCTACTCATAACTCTTTCTTGTAGTGAAAACTGATTGCAACTCTGTGCATCTCTTCCTGCCACGTCTTCATGAGGATTGGGCACTGTCTACTCTAGCCTCCATGTCCACTTGAATCATATGTGCTACATATCGCAGTAAACATAATATTGATACACTAAAGTACTTGTGAAATACATACTTTTAGATCATTTAAAAGTTGCCTAATTGTTGGGAGTACTATTCTTTAGAATGTACTGGTCCTAACACAGGTATACTACTATTTAAATGATCATTCGGGGAAACAGTAACTTTCTTCTACACCTAATTACAAGTTGTGGGCTGCAGCATATGCCTAACAGGGGGCACAGTGATAAAGCTCCATGAGCACTTAGTTGCTCTTACTCACCATCCAATTTTCTCATGGTTGGGTATGGAGGCACAATAGTGGTGGGGTAGCCAAATAGCAAATAAGGCTTGGTTGTAACCAGACCTCCCAGTTTCCCCCTGCCTTGTGTTGAGGGCCTACCACACATTCCATTGAATCTACTACTTATTCATGCTCAGATTTCCTGAGGCCTTAGGTGGAGGACATTGTCTCCATCAATCGCAAACACCAAGGACAGATGGTATTCCTTAAAATTCTCATTTCTGGCTACAAAAGCACCTGCTGACAAATGTAGAGGTTCGAAGAATTTTCATCCCAGTGTTACATGCTATCTGTGAGTGCAACGCTTGAGGAAGTAGTTACACACCATTCATGGAAGTTAATCCCTGGGTCGCCTGGGACCTAGTGGGTCCTGGGAAGGCCCTCTTTACTGTTGGCATATTAACGGTTACAAAACCTTTCACATTCCTGCAGTACACTGCATTCATGGGAGAAGTAAGGGGGATTATCTATATATATTTCCAACTAATAAACACAATTAACCTTGTATTGAAAAAATCTGACACTTTTTATCAGATGCTGTTAGATGATATTGACAAAAAACATTGTTTAGTGGCATTGAATTTTTATAACAACATCCTGACAGATCAGCTTGCAGGGGTATTGAAGAAAAGGGGTAGAGATCTGATTATTTTGCTGAACGAAAATGATAAAGACGTATGTGTCATCTGGAGTGGGGACTTTAACTCTGTGTTATGCCATTCTTCTGAGGGGATTATCTGTGGGATTGGATTGGTGGATGGGACCACTGGTATACATTTCCATCATAACATTTTTGGGGAACTTGTGAATGCAATCATGTTCTCATCCAACCTTGGTTTTGCAAATGATTTATGTTCTCCACCAGTGGCATTTAGCCACGCTTTTCATGGTAAAGGTTTGTCATTGACCATTGATTACACTATTTTCTCTAGCAGGCATTTTAGCGGGCTTAAAAGCTTCACCACCCACAATAATGCGATGAGGGACCATTATTCATTAGGTATTTCTTGTTCACTTTCCTGTGACACAGCAAACACTAAAGGTAAGTCATCCCATACAGTCTAAAACATATCTCTGCAAAAGACTAACGGTTATGCACTACAGTGGCCATTGGTGGACCCGGATGTATTTACCTAGTCATTAGTAACAAATTGCAACCATGCTTTTTTAGCGTGTCTTGACGAGACCACTTCGCATGTCGAAATTTTAACATCTTTTGGACAGATCACAGGTGAAGTTAAGAAAGCCTTATATGTGGAGAATAACAAACCCCATAGTGTCAGGCAGGGTAGGTTCAACAATAAATGTACAAAAACCCTTAAGAAAATGAGATACATACTACACAAGTCTCTTGATATCCGCAAGAAATTACAGCGGCAAGGGGGGAATACAAAAGTTCCCTCATAGACCGGAAACATGTGTTAAGAGAAGAACTTTGGGAAGCTCGGCAAGCAACAGCATCAGTCAGAGAGGACATTGCTTTCTGGAAGGCAGTGAATGCTCTATTTCTTGCCCCTTCAGATCTACCATCCACTGAGATAGCTATCTTTGAGGTCAAGGGTTGGATCACTTTTCAAGTCTGTATAATAAGACCAGCAATGTTCACGACACTTTAATGGAAATCCCCTTGAATCAACAGGAGCCAATAACCCCTATCCACTATCCAATAGATGTATCCTTCTCACTAGATGAGGTCAATCTCATGGATCTCAATCTCATCTGGATGACGAAGACAACAAGAGTTGTAAAAATCTTATGGATGACCTCATGACTTTAGATCTGACGTTACGAAACAAGGGCCCCACCCATAGAGCGGGACACCTTCTCGATCCCATCATTTCAAATATGAAAGAATTGTCATGGATGAACACCACTCCCATCTGCTGGTCGGATCATTTTCTCATTCTCTTTTCCATTTCCCTTAAACCCACCAAATGCTCCTCTATTACACCTCCGGATTCTTTTAGGAGAAACTGGAAAAACCTAAATCTAGAAAATCTTAATAGGGCATTGAACATAGAACATCCAACCCTTGAAGGTGATATGGAAAATATAGCTGATGCCATACAAACATGGCTTAACGATGCAGTGAACGCCAGTCTGCCACCGTCCCGCTGTAAAGGGAAAGTTCATCGTCCCCCGGCCCCCTGGTTTACAGAGGCACTCAAGAAAGAAAAATCTTCTTGCAAGAACTTAGAGAGGCAGTGGCGCAAGAAATATGACCTGCAACAAAAAGAGAGCTATCGAAAGGCCAGAAATGGCTATCATTCATCTTGTATGAAAGCCAAGGCAAGCTATGTGACCACCACTATAAACACAGCTGTCAATAAAGTCCAGACACTTTTCAATACAGTGAAGGAGCTGGCCGGAGAAAATTGTAGAGCGGAGGCGGCTCCACTTAACCCCCAGCAGTGTCAGGAACTGGCGGTTTTCTTCACTGATAAAATTGATAAAATTGTCTCCAATATTAATATGATGACCAGCCCAAATACTCATAACCAAAACGACACTCCTCTAACCCATATAAGTAACTGCCATCTCGACACCTGGCCCCCCATCTCACCTGACCAATTGAGGAAACTTTTAAAAACCATTAAATCAGGTTCCCCGCGCGACCCTATTCCCATGAGCTTTATGAGTCAACTGGAGGACTCCACTATGGTGCCCATTATTGACACACTTAACGCCTCTATGGAACATGCTTCAGTCCCTGCTCTTTGGAAACACGCTATTGTCAGTCCCTTGCTAAAAAAGCCGACTGCCGATCCAACGACTTTGGCCAATTACCGGCCTGTATCGCTACTCCCCGCTTTTTCTAAAATATTAGAAAAGCACATTCATGAGGCACTTTCATCATACGTGGAGAAAAATGATTTACTTCACCATTCCCAGTCGGGTTTTAGGAGTGGCTACTCCACTGAGACTGCCCTGCTTGGTATTACCGAAAAGATCAGAGAGCTTAGAGATGATGGACAAACGGTAGCACTGGTCCTGTTAGACCTTAGTGCTGCCTTCGACACCATTTCTCATACCAAACTGCTTGTCAGGCTGGAAGAGTGTGGTGTCGAGGGCAGGGCGTTGGAATGGATCAAATCATACCTATCCCAACGCACCTTCCAGATCATCTCCGCTGAGGCCAGCTCCAATGTCTTCTGTTCTCCCCACGGCGTACCACAGGGATCCATCCTGAGTCCCTTATTGTTTAATTTGTACCTCCGTCCCCTAGCCAACCTTGCTGAGAATTCTGGTCTTATTTTGATGACATATGCCGACGATTCCCAGATTGTGTTCTCTCTTTCTAAGTCCGATACGTCGGCTCCTTCTGTACTCAAAATAGGCCTCCACGAGATATTTCGCTGGATGTCGGCCAATCAACTTAAATTAAATGGGGACAAAACAGAGGTCCTCCTCCTTGGAAATAACAAGGACCTATGGAGTGATCCCCATTGGCCGACCGCATTAGGCAAGTTACCGCCTCCAGCCACTCAGGTTAGAAATCTTGGGGTCATCATCGATGACAACCTTTCAATGCAACAGCAAGCCAACAAAGTAGCAGGCATATGTTTTACGATTCTCAGATGGCTCCGTAAAATCGTTTGGATGCTGCCACTCCCCACCCAGAAGACCGTAGTCAATGCCTTAGTAACTTCCTGGCTTGACTACGGTAACATCTTGTACCTGGGCGCAAACAAAGCAGTAGTTAGACGCTTACAACTGGTGCAAAATGCCGCAGCCAGGATGCTTTGTAGAATACCCAAACACGCCAGAATCACAAAACATCTCAGGGATCTACACTGGCTCAGAGTCGAAAACAGGATTCGTTTTAAAACGCTGAGCTACTTGTTTAAAATTAAAGCCGGAACTGCACCCAAGTATCTTCTAGATCTTGCCAAACTCCATGTCCCTAATCGCAACCTTCGCTCAGCCACATTAGCAAAGTTTGCGGTCCCCAGGTACAAACGGGCCAAAATGGGTGGGAGATCATTTGCTTATTTGGGCCCAACCCTGTGGAACACTCTGCCCATTCAAATACGCAAAGAGGAAAACTACAGGATCTTTAGGAAAAACGTAAAGACCTGGTTGTTTGACCTATAGGTACCCTGGACTCCCTTCTCTGGTCAGCTGGCTCGTGATCCTCTCTTCGGCGCCGGGAAACCCTTTGTGGGTAGCTGCGCACCTTACAAATACTATAAAATAATAATAATAAATAATCGTGCCATTGCTACAAGTTTGGGTGGGAAAGCCCCTGGCCCAGACAGAGTACCTGTAGACCTATATGAATCAAACTTGTTCCTATGAGGACCCCTGATAAATCAAGTAATAAGAGCGTGTTGCTCTTTTGGCTTTATAGCGACGTGGTCAGATTCTACTCTGGTCCCAATTTTTTAAAAAGAAGATCGTCAGAACCCTGCATGCTACCCACACATCTCCCTTTTAGATTCATTGGTTAAGGTGGTAGGTTGCATCATACTGAACAGACTGCAAGATTGGTCTGAAGACATAGGCATTATAACAGACCTACAATATGGTTCAGACAGGCTCTGCTCACAGTCAAACAGGGCTTGCACCTAAACATTCTCCTGGGAAAGTATACTATGGACAAACAGGGTAGGCTATACTTGGCCTTTGTTGATCTTACTGCGTCATTCATAAGAAACTTTGGAAAAGTCTAGAAGATATGGGCATGGAAACCCCCCTTAATACTGTTACTCAGGCAGCTATATAACGATGCAAAGGCAAGGGTAAGATATGGGATTTCTGGGCAGTGTATGGATAGTCTTAAAATTAGTAAGGGGGTCAGTCAAGGTTGTGTCCTGGCTCCCTTCCTTTCTACATTGTGCACTAATCATTTAGGCCATGTGCAAGTGAATCAGTGCCAGGACCTCCCTCAGATAGACTTATGCTCAATACCTGTATTACTATATGGGGATGATGCAGTTCTGATGCCACAAACTCAATTGGGACGCCAAAGGGTTGTTTCCTGCTTTAAATTTTTTTCACAATCTTGGGATCAGGGTGAACATCACTAAAACATAAATAATGAAAAGTGGGCACAATAGCTCAAAATGCCAAAATATCATCATTGATAATAACAAGACAGAATTAACCAAAATATTTATTTTCTTATCTCAGCATCTTATTTGGCCATTGGTGGAGCTGATCCCAGGCTGTACAAGCAAGAAAGCTATCATTTAAGAAAGCCACTGCTGCCCTGACCAATTTTGTGAGAAAAATGGGAAGAAGGTCGGTTGTAGAGCTATTACATATTTATAAAGTGAAATGTATTTCTAAGGCTACGTATGGGGCTGGTATCTTGGCATATGAAGACCCCCAGTCAGTACAATTAGTCGAAAGTGCCTAGCTCAGATATCTATAGGCAGTCCCTAGCAGTACATCAACATATATATGCCATGCATAACTGGGGATGCCGTATATTTCTCATCTTATAAAAACCCAACCCATACTACTGTGGCATAGAGTATGGACTAACCCCAAAACTAGTCTCAACCGGGACATTATACGGGATAGTTTAAATTTACATCGGGCAACATTCATCCCATGGCTGAAATATATTAAAATGTTGTGGAAGACTTGGGCACCCAGAAGACTTTGAAGATCCTAGCACCTTAATTTTTGTCTTTAGATTTAACTTTAAAAAGATGTGCACAATGTTCCTTGAAACTATTAGATTTTCTACAGAAATTTTAAAGACCACAGTACAGGTGAAACCAAATGATGTTAACCACCAGTATCCAACACTATTTAAAAACCACACTAGGAAGGTATGATAGAATGGTTTTAACCAGCTTCAGACTGGGGGTCTTTCATATGCTAACCAGCTTCCCTAATATGAATGACTGGTCGAAGATTCTGTGTTTGTGGCCATGAGCCGTTATATCCCCACAAGCAACAATACAAGTTCTGTGGTAAATATTTTACCGTATACTATTTTTCCATATAATTTCAGACAGATTACAAAAGAATAGCTCAATCAAATGAGAGGCAGAGTCCGTGGTGTCTGAGTCATAAGGGCTTTATTCATAAGGAATGACTAAATGACTCGAGTCAATGGAGATCTAGTCCATCAATACAAGGGTTCGGGTATGCAATGATGGCAGGAAAAGATGTCAACGATTTATTCACAGTACATGGCATATATAGTAAAATGACACAATAGCATTGAATACAGTAGGCGTGACAAGTGAAACGTATATGATAAGAACACATGTGCGTAGCAAAAAGGCGTGAACATGGGTGTGCACAGAGGCGTGAACTAGAAACGTCACAGAAAAGTGTCATAAGTGGGTGGATGCTTGAAGAATTCTTGCAGAGTCAGCTGAAACCTATGGCCTGAATGCGCACGCAGCTAATATGAAGAGACAGAAGTCTGGCATGTCAGATCGACCTGTCCCTAAACATATCTGATATCTAGTATTTGGAGGATGTTTAATCTAGAGGAAAGGGTCTCTTGGGCAGAGGCTACTCTATACTGAATGTTAGTGCGTGCATAGGTGTCTGCGTGTCTACGTGCGGGAGCCATGGGCCTACCATGGTAACGGGAACTGTAAATTACTTGCACGGAGACAGGGAGACTTGCTCTTTGCTCTGCAGCCGGGGATATGTTTACCTAATTCACTAGACAGGAATGTGTTTTCGAGGAGCTGAGCTGGCTACGCTGATAACTTGAAGGCAAAATACTGTTTTTGGCAGGCAGGCCAGGCCGAGCCGGGCACCGCTTGGTTGGCAGGAAGTAAGGCAGAGGTCAGGGATGCGTCTCCATGCTGCAGCTTTCAGAGGCAGAGGCAGAAGTGGCTTGAAGACAGAAATCAGGGCCTAGCTCGGCAGAGCCAGGGAAAACGTGAAAAGTGCACCATATAAAGACGGTGGCACGGCATATTTAGGAACGGAATTATCGATCCATTCATGGTGGATCTGATAGAGGACATGTTAACGTTGGACGCAAATATATTTGCGTCTTCAAATTCGGTTGTGGAGGGAAATTACATGTACTTGAAGTGTGTACATGGAGCCGTTGGGGTCTACGTTAGGGGACACAATTGACCATAAAAATTCCAATTACCTCATTCCCTCCTTTCCCCTACGGACCCTTCATGATATGTCGATGTTCATGAGACCATCAATCTGTTCATATAACATCATTTGCTCTTCTTTCTTTTTTCTGGAATGGGAACGTGCACTTGAATGGGGAACACAAGCTGTGGCGCACAAGCCGCAAATCGCTGGCCCACATTGCAGACATAGACAACAACTGAATACTATGGCCAATATGATTCCTAGGAATGACAGTAGCTTCCATCCCCAAGCTGTTATTACACTCCAGAGCCAACCGGACCAAGTCCAGGAGCCTGGATTCTGGTGTATCAGATGGGCAATTTTATGAAGTCGGGTGATGGCTTTATAGACTGATGGCGCATTATTTGGAATAAATACGCAGCAACTGGATCTGATGACTCTACAAGCCCCGCCCCTATCGGCCAGGATGACGTCAAGGACAAGGCGGTTCTGAAGAACAACAAGTCTCATAGTGGACTGCTCCTCTGTTAAGTTGCCCAAAGCTGAAGTAGTCTCATTCACTACAGCTTCTAGTATTCTGGTTAATTTGCGTATCAGTTTACTATTGGAGACAGTACCTAGATAGGGAAAGAATCCTTTATTAAAATCTGTATATTGTTCCCATGCAGTTTCAGTCTGATCAACTATGGGGAGGTCTCTCTTGTGTCTAACAATATTAAGGCGGGAATTCCTGTGATAGTCGGATGGGGCTAGAAATACTGGTGGCAATAAGAATGCAATGAAACAGGTACCATCCCAGTCTGGAGGTAAACGGACATAGGCTGTCTGACCACAAATGAAATAGGAATGTCGGGAAGCTTTGAATGTAGACTTGCCTTGATCACTAAATTCGACCACAGTAGTACAGATGTTATTAAACTAAACCAGGCACCACAGGAACCATTATGTGTAAACGGGTAAGGAAAAAGAGGCAGAGCTCCCTTGTAGTTCTGGTAGGGAGGGAGTCGGACACATATCCAACAGTTAGTGGCATTGTTGATCTGGTGAGAATGATGTAACATACGAATGAATGTATTGTTGCGCAGCGCAAGTCTATAAGATAACTCGTGTGGGGGTAGAGCACTAAACGTGTGCTCGACAGTGTTATTAGAAAAGAAATGTGCGAGAGGAAAATACATATAAAGCATCCAACTTAAAGCAATAATCGTAAGACTCAGAAAAAACATAATAAGTAATGTGCAGACGCATCTGCTCTGGAGACTTTTACAATATTTCCGTTTCTTGATCTCCTGACTATCTCTCTCTCTATTTGGGTCTATCTTATACATTGTCAGAACTGCCTAACCGCTTCACCCAGGGGGGGACTTAAACAATTAAACTGTCTGACTTACTAGACCTCAGTTTCTGGCCATACTCCTCTTGGGGAGTTTTCTCTAGAAGGGGGAGTTTGGTATCAGTCACTGGGACGTGGGAGTTCTGGGATTCGGATTTTGGCGGAAGTCCATAATGTCTTTTCACGTGACTTGAGTGGAGCCAGCCCTTACGGCCCGCCACTTTAACGGCAGTCCTTGTAGTTAACAAAACAATCTTCGGCTCCTTCCAGCGGGGCTCCAACGGGCTTGTCCTGTCGAAGTTGCGGATGCAAACAAGGTCACCAGGGACGATCTTGTGTGGCTTCACCTCGGTGTTGTCTGGGAAGGCTGCCGCGACCTGTGAACGACATGATTGTAGTGCAGACATCAAGGAAGCAAGGTAATCTGTCAGCATAGTACTGTCAACATCTGTAATCTTTCGCGGCAGAGGCGTCCCCCACATATTAGGAGGTCTACCGAAGACCACCTCATACGGAGATAGCCCTGTCCTAGAGTGAGCTACCATTCTCATATAAAAAAGAGCAACTGGCAAAGCTACTATCCAATCTACTCCCTTCTCTTTACACACTTTTGCAAGGTGAGTTTTCAGAGTCTGATTCTGCCGCTCCACGAGACCTGCTGCCTCAGGATGCCGGACACAGTGAAACTTCCACTGGTACCCCAATAGAAGAGAGACCTGCTTCATGAGTTCGGATGAGAATGGCTGACCGTTATCTGAGTACACGACACGGGGCAAACCGTATCGAGGGAAAAATTCACGAACCAACTGCTTGGCAGTGGTCGGGGCAGTGTAATCTGGGACGGGATATGCCTCTGTCCATCGGGATAGGGCACAGACAACTACGAGGACATACTTAAATCCTCGACATCTGTCCATCTGGATATAATCCATCTGGAGGACTTCAAAAGGGTAGTCGGGAGGATGGGGAGTTTGGTATCAGTCACTGGGACGTGGGAGTTCTGGGATTCGGATTTTGGCGGAAGTCCATAATGTCTTTTCACGTGACTTGAGTGGAGCCAGCCCTTACGGCCCTCCACTTTAACGGCAGTCCTTGTAGTTAACAAAACAATCTTCGGCTCCTTCCAGCGGGGCTCCAACGGGCTTGTCCTGTCGAAGTTGCGGATGCAAACAAGGTCACCAGGGACGATCTTGTGTGGCTTCACCTCGGTGTTGTCTGGGAAGGCTGCCGCGACCTGTGAACGACATGATTGTAGTGCAGACATCAAGGAAGCAAGGTAATCTGTCAGCATAGTACTGTCAACATCTGTAATCTTTCGCGGCAGAGGCGTCCCCCACATATTAGGAGGTCTACCGAAGACCACCTCATACGGAGATAGCCCTGTCCTAGAGTGAGCTACCATTCTCATATAAAAAAGAGCAACTGGCAAAGCTACTATCCAATCTACTCCCTTCTCTTTACACACTTTTGCAAGGTGAGTTTTCAGAGTCTGATTCTGCCGCTCCACGAGACCTGCTGCCTCAGGATGCCGGACACAGTGAAACTTCCACTGGTACCCCAATAGAAGAGAGACCTGCTTCATGAGTTCGGATGAGAATGGCTGACCGTTATCTGAGTACACGACACGGGGCAAACCGTATCGAGGGAAAAATTCACGAACCAACTGCTTGGCAGTGGTCGGGGCAGTGTAATCTGGGACGGGATATGCCTCTGTCCATCGGGATAGGGCACAGACAACTACGAGGACATACTTAAATCCTCGACATCTGTCCATCTGGATATAATCCATCTGGAGGACTTCAAAAGGGTAGTCGGGAGGATGGAATCCACCTTGCTCTACGGGAATCCCTTTTCCTGGATTGAACTGACAACAGATCATGCAGGTACGCACTTTCTGTTTCGCTGCTGCTCGTAAATGTTTGTTGAACCAAAGATTCTGTACACTGTCTAACATGGCTTTTTCTCCTAAATGTGCTGGACTATGTGCCGTGTTAATGATAACTTGAACCATAGAGTCGGGAAGAAACGAAGAAACCATGTGGTCTTTCCCCTCGTCATCCATCCCTGATCAGTCTGGACCCCTCCTTGTTCAGCCCATTTCTTTATTTCATCTGGAGTGGCATGTGTCTGTATGTCGATGACGTCTTGTGTGGGGTCCCTGACTGTCATACTATGTGTCAGTGAGGGTACATCAGTCTTTGTCATGTCAGTCGTTTGAGTTTGAGTCAGTGCTGTATGTTTCGCTATTCGATCTGCAAAATCATTGCCCTGAGAAATCTTGTCTGTGACTTTCATATGTGCCTTGCACTTCATAATAGCTATAGCTGTAGGAAGATGTATTGCTTCTAACAGAGCTTGAATAAGGGGACCATGTTGTATCTTGGCTCCGTGAGAGGTCAAAAAACCTCTTTCCTGCCAGAGTACACCGAAGTCGAGAACAACTCCGAATGCATAACGTGAATCTGTGTATATATTCACTTTCTGGTTCTTTGCACGTATACAGGCTTGGGTCAGAGCGATGAGCTCTGCTGCTTGGGCTGACAGGGTGTCAATGCGATGTGTTTCTATGACTTCAGTTTCAGTGGTCACTGCATACGCGGCCACTAACTCTCCTGTACTTGTACTTAAACATGAACCATCCACGTAAAGTGTCAGGTCTGGATTAGGTAACGCGACATCTGTCAAGTCTTGTCTGGGTTTCGTAACTGTGTCAATTACCTCCACACAGTCATGTGGAGTAGGATCTGTTGTGCTTGATGGTAAAAGTGTAGCAGGATTCAGTGTATTACAACGTCTGATTTCTATGTGTGGCTGAAATAACGTCAATTCATAACCTGTCAGTCGTGCTATAGTCAAGTGTTGAGTCTGTGTTCTGTTTAAAAGAACCTCTACAGAATGTGGAACTTGTACTGTCAATTGATGTCCTAATACAATGGAGTCGCTTTGTCTGATTGCTAGAGCTGTAGCTGCAACTGACTTTAAGCACGCAGGCAAGGCCTGGGCTACTGGATCCAATGTGCTCGAAAAATAAGCACACAGTCTGTGTTTGTCTGCTTGTAACTGAGTGAGAACCGACAACGCTGTGCCATCGCGTTCTGTAACAAAAAGTGTAAAAGGTTTGCTGTAACATGGTGTCGCTAAAACTGGTGCTTGACATAGGGCTTTCTTTAATTCGTCAAAAGCTTGTGTATGTTCCTGAGTCCATGGGAGAACAGACGAAGACGCTGCCTCCTGTGTTGTCAACTGTATGAGTGGTTTAGCTAGAAATGCATATTGTGGAATCCATTGTCTACAATAAGAAGTGAGTCCAATAAAGGCTCGTACTTCTTTCTGTGTCTTGGGTTGCGGAAGATGTGCAATTAACTGAATTTGTTCAGGTGTCAGCTGCCTACCCCACTTGGTCAGCAAGTGCCCAAGGTACACCACTTGCTGAGCACAGAATTGTAGCTTCGAAGGAGACACCTTGTGTCCCTTGTCCGCCAGGAAATGTAAAACTGTCAATGATGCTCGTTCACATTCTGGTTCACTACGGGCGGTGATCAATAGATCATCGACGTATTGGAGTAGGGCCGTGTTAGCAGGCATGAGAATACTGTCAAGTTGTCGTTTTAACGCTTGGCTGTAGATGCTTGGACTTTCTGTAAATCCTTGAGGTGCGCGTGCAAATTTTAAGCTTCGGCCACTTAAACAGAATCCGAAAAGATATTGGCTTTCCGGATCAATGGGGACACTAAAGAAGGCGTTCTTGAGGTCAATTACAGTAAAGAACGATGCTTCGGAATCAATAGCTGTCAATAGGGATGAAATGTCTGGGACCACGGGATATTGTGGTATAATGCATTTATTCAATTCTCGTAAATCGATAACTAATCGATAAACTGGAGGTGCGTTTGGATCAGTTCGTTTAAGAATTGGAATGATAGGGGAATTACAAACATTGGAGTCGGTTTCTACAACCACTCCTTGTGCAATGAGCTCATCAATGATTTTCAGTAAAGCCACTACAGCATCTGGTGGTAACTTGTATTGTCGGATACGTGGTAGTACTACTCCTGGCTTGAGGGTGACACGATATGGAGTAATGTGCATACAACCTACATCAGTGGGGCCTTGTGCCCATAAGTGTGCAGGAACATTCTGTAACCTGGGGTCAAAATCTCTCAATACATAATGGCCTTTAAAATCACGAAGGAACAACCTTACTCCTTCCGGAGAACAACAAATTACAGCTCCTAGAGCCTTCAGGGTCTTTATACCAAGCAAGTTTTCTGGACATGATTTCGTGAGCAGTAAGTCTGTAGTACGAGATAATGGACCAACTGCTAGGGGAACAGGTTTCGATACTTCATTAACAATAGGCTTTCCTGAAAAACCAAGGGATACGTTCTGTGAGCCTGAGAGGGGTGCCCCTGGAACCTCGTCGTGACTGATTGTTGTCCTGCTTGCCCCTGTGTCAATTAAGAACTTTCTATCCTTCCCTAATACCTGACTGTGTACATAAGGGCCTTCTTGATCTACAGGAACCTCAATAAGGGGCAAGCCAACCTCCCTCTCTAGGCTGTTTCATGTGTATTGCTGATAATCGGGATAGTCAGACTGCGCATACTGGTACATCTGCTGTGTAACATGTTGTGTTGCGGCAATGGGTTGTGGCTGCGGTACTGCCACGGTCTGTTGTGGAACCTGCATAGGCTGGATATTCTGTGGAACGTGTTGTTGGACCTGGTCCTGTCTAGGAGGACGCGGTCTCTCTTTAGTTTTGCCTGTAGCTATATTGTGTCTCAAAACTGCACAATCGTTTACATAGTGACCTGGCTGTTTACAATAGTTGCATATCCCTTTAACAGGAGCCGCTGAATTTAAATTATTTGATTGTGTCGTACCCCTTTTATGACCGTCAGCTGGAACTGACTGAGCAACTAGCACTTTCATTTTCGTGTCTTTCATACGTCTCTGTTCGTGATCATGTTCTTCTCTAATTCTGTTCTGATGATACTGTAACATTTGTAACATTTGGGAAGGTGTATTAGCTTGCCATGTGCTTTCAACTTTCAGTACACGGTTCTTAACCTGGGGCAGTGAATTCTCGACCAGTTTGGATACAAAAAGGTGTGGGTATGACTCGCTACTTGTTTTCAGGCCACTGTTAATAATAAAACATTTCTCAAATCAGGAATAAAAATCACTAGTGTCTTCATCGGGTTTCTGTTTGCAGGCTGAGATTGCATCCCAGTCCTCCTCACATGGGGTCCGTCACGGCTGTAGTCGGGGCCAAAGCCTGCGACGCATCACCGGCGCGTGGGGTGGGGGAGGGGTCCCTATTCGGGCGCCAAATTATGTGGTAAATATTTTACCGTATACTATTTTTCCATATAATTTCAGACAGATTACAAAAGAATAGCTCAATCAAATGAGAGGCAGAGTCCGTGGTGTCTGAGTCATAAGGGCTTTATTCATAAGGAATGACTAAATGACTCGAGTCTATGGAGATCTAGTCCATCAATACAAGGGTTCGGGTATGCAATGATGGCAGGAAAAGATGTCAACGATTTATTCACAGTACATGGCATATATAGTAAAATGACACAATAGCATTGAATACAGTAGGCGTGACAAGTGAAACGTATATGATAAGAACACATGTGCGTAGCAAAAAGGCGTGAACATGGGTGTGCACAGAGGCGTGAACTAGAAACGTCACAGAAAAGTGTCATAAGTGGGTGGATGCTTGAAGAATTCTTGCAGAGTCAGCTGAAACCTATGGCCTGAATGCGCACGCAGCTAATATGACGTATGATTGACGTGCAACAGGAGGAAGCTAAGAGTCTGACTTTTAACACTAGTAGAAGAGACAGAAGTCTGGCATGTCAGATCGACCTGTCCCTAAACATATCTGATATCTAGTATTTGGAGGATGTTTAATCTAGAGGAAAAGGTCTCTTGGGCAGAGGCTACTCTATACTGAATGTTAGTGCGTGCATAGGTGTCTGCGTGTCTATGTGCGGGAGCCATGGGCCTACCATGGTAACGGGAACTGTAAATTACTTGCACGGAGACAGGGAGACTTGCTCTTTGCTCTGCAGCCGGGGATATGTTTACCTAATTCACTAGACAGGAATGTGTTTTCGAGGAGCTGAGCTAGCTACGCTGATAACTTGAAGGCAAAATACTGTTTTTGGCAGGCAGGCCAGGCCGAGCCGGGCACCGCTTGGTTGGCAGGAAGTAAGGCAGAGGTCAGGGATGCGTCTCCATGCTGCAGCTTTCAGAGGCAGAGGCAGAAGTGGCTTGAAGACAGAAATCAGGGCCTAGCTCGGCAGAGCCAGGGAAAACGTGAAAAGTGCACCATATAAAGACGGTGGCACGGCATATTTAGGAACAGAATTATCGATCCATTCATGGTGGATCTGATAGAGGACATGTTAACGTTGGACGCAAATATATTTGCGTCTTCAAATTCGGTTGTGGAGGGAAATTACATGTACTTGAAGTGTGTACATGGAGCCGTTGGGGTCTACGTTAGGGGACACAATTGACCATAAAAATTCCAATTACCTCAGTTCTTTTACTTAGTAAATTTTACACTGAACCTAGAAAGTGATGGCTTTTACCAATGCTAAGGGTTCTTGGACATAGACAATGTCGATCAGTAGAAAATACAGTTCATTCGATACAACGTTGGAAAATGTATGCAGATAGCATAGGAAAAAAGATGGCGTCCGTGAGGGACGAGTGAGAGGCTAGCTCCACAACAGCTCCTCTCTACTCGGCATTCGAAACCGGAGAAATACAGAGAAAGATGGTGACATTATATGAAGGAAAAATAAAAGCGGCGGCTTAATTGAAGTTCAACGATAATCTCAGCTTCAGCCGAGGTTAGCTTTTGGAAGTACTGGGAGAATCATCTGACATCAATGCACCGGGAGCGCTGGAGCGCGGAATTAACTGCAACTACATTGGCATTGATAAGAATATCGCGGACCCTGCAGACACGGTGGTAGGCGCTGTCTCCTCATTTACTGGAGCGCTGGACCCACGACGATCGGTCTGGAGAAGGAGAAAACAAGAAAGCAGCGATTTACAAACAGGGAGGCACTCAACAGCAAGAGGCTCCGGGATCGGGGTTCAGTGAATACAGCAGTGCACATAGCAGTCTGACAGATGCATTGTGGTCTTTGTGGTCCTAGGGAGGTCCTTTGGAGGCTGGACATAGCGCTTGGCGTTTCACTGAAACCCAGATTACAGACAATATGGCGGTGAGCGTATGAAAAGCTGTAAAGCAATAGTGTTTATAAATGACTATACAACAATTATAAATATTGTATGATCTGTTGGACATTCTAAATATGGAGGGGAAAATAACAAGGACCCCCTGGGTAGTAAAGATCTATAGACTCCTAGGGCAGGGTAGCAACAGGTGCGAGAAAAAATCCTAGGACATCTAAGAATATGAGTAAACAATCCGGTCAGACCAGTGATCAAGAAGGAATAATCAAAAAATTACCAAATTTGTATAAAAAATATGTTTTTAATCAATATAATTAAATCATACTGTGAATGACCAAAGGGCCAAACCATATGATAGTTATAAAAAATTCCTTGATTACATACAGTTCTAATAAACAATTAGCATAAAACTCATATACAACACAATGAAATTTATCGACAGAAACATATATATAATGGGTAATGAAAAAAAGCATAAAAACTCGACGCGCGTTTCGGCAGAGGACCGCCTTCTTCAGGAGACACAGATTAAATCCTGAAATACATTCATAAAGGAAGAATAGAAAATATGTTATCTATACATTCATGATTTTGTGTCAACATATCAGTGAAAATATAACAAGGTGGCAAAAAAACCCTATTTACTGTTACCAACATATTAAAACGACATTCCTTACTTTACAACTGACCTTAACTAACGATTTGTACACTCAAAGCCAATGATTGGCAGAATAATATCTAGCGATTGTACAGTATCTGACTCAGCAGAAGATCATCATGAATGAGTCATTGAGAACAAGCCCCGTCATTTAGAAACACCTAATGGAACTTCTATACTCCGACTGATGTTCACTCAATTCACAGTATACAGGATTGGATGTTGTCATTTAAGATGTTTAGACATTACAAACATATATGGTCACGTGGCTCTCATTACATATTAAAGGAGGTCATGATGTAACATAACATAGTACTCAATAGATGGCAGTATACTTACAACAATGGAGACTCTATCCATACAGTAAGATAACGGAAGGTGAAATCTTCATATATTTTTGATGAACATATAATCATCGATTGATAGGATTCCTAATAATGAAAATAACACTTGTAAGTGGTGTGAACCTAAGGCATGTTTATCTAGGGTTAAACACGATGGGTCAAACACTCTGCACAAGACATATGGATAATCCTGCAAGTTCAGAGAAGATCAATAAAACGGTGAGCAGGAAATGGATGGAGTTCTCAATGTGATAAACCCTGCACGTGATAACAATGTTAATTAAAAGATGTTGGGCAGAGTCATATCTATTCGGTGTCCATGATTAACTATTTACCTGATCTCTGTGTTAGTGTTCTAACCACTGTTAACGATCGTATGATATAGCGATTTCGTGGACAGGGGCAGTCAGCTCATTCCTGTTCAACGTATGCACTATAAAGATCCCAAACGTAATCTCACAGCTGCTGGATAAATGAAAGCCGTGGGAAAAAAAGGGAGAAGAAAGGGACCAAATTTACTAGAAAAATAGTTGTTCTGTAATGAGCACACATATATATATGGCCGAAATAGACGATAAATCAAAAAGGCATAATGCGGGCACATGATTCATTAGTGCCAACTCCGTACCTGAATATTCCCAGATGGAAGATGCGAAATATGATGTATAGGGGTTAATCTTTAGAAAGACGTTGATGGCAGTTATGTAGGTATTTCATGCCGGATTGAAAGGAATATGGGCTAGAAGATATAAAAAAGGATACAGGCTTACTAATCATTGATAATGGAATCAGTCTCAGTAGTTATCTCCATCTATTTGACTACTGCTTGGAAATTCATTCTAAATGTCTTGATTACCTTATTTTAAAATAACATAGCGGTTTGTAGTATTCACGCTTTATGCAAGTCGTCTGATGATGGCGCCTTGTTGTAGGAATTAAAAGAGGCTCTGAAAATAGAGTCACAATAAGGAATTAGTACTATGAAAGTCTCACTATTGGTAAACAGCGAGATAGTATTTAATATCATGGATTCTCGGTATTCTCGGTATACCCAGCGTGCCCAACGTAGCGCGGTTCTTACCGTAAATCAATTGGTAAAGGACGAACAGCAAGATGGTGCTGCTCCGAGGTTCGTAGTGTGGGGACCCGTCCTCCACGTAAACAGAAGATAGCCACCGGGTGGCTAATTCCTTATTTAAAGAAATGTTTGGCGCGAAAAAAGCCGGCAGCACTCATGGTGCCTGACGATCTAAAAATAGGACTAATGGGACGGAACGATCCAAAGGGTGTCCCGATTCAAAATGGCGCATCAAAACGCTCGAGTATTATCGATCCCAAAACAAAGGAGGCGCGTGCGTTTATAAAAAACGTATAGGGTTTATTTATCAAAGTATTATAAATAATACTGGTTATCTCCAAAAAATATGTTAATTTTGGACAACAATAATATATCGAAAAAAGATCCAATATGGTCAGTCGATATTTAACGTTATTACTACAGATGTATGTGTGTAAATATACCACATATGTAGAAAAACCAACGATAGAAAGATATGATGTTTATAATCTACTCGGTGATTCCTGCTGTCGATAGATCTAGAAATAGGACTGGTTGGATCTCGGAGGTCTAGAACCTGTCTTACTCAAACATGGCGCGTAAAAACGCTCAAGTTCTCAAATAGTTCCAAATCAAAAAAGTACTTAGAGACATTCGAGTTCCCAATATAGTGGGCATAAGAGTGTTTCTATTCATTGGACATATATATGAATTATTAATTATTAATCAGGATGTTCTAAGTAATATTGTTCATCCCAGAACATTAGTGATCCAATTAGTACGAACACTAAATTGCAAATCAAAATAGGGAAATGATCAAAAAGATCGGTTGGAAATGGTTATTGGTTATACCTATCATAAGTTACATATGTATAAAATAAAAATATATATGGGGGAACAATTGTATTAAAGAGTCCATTACTGTACTGGAAAATAAATAGCTGAAAGTACCTATTGGATAGCATTCTCCCAGGGAATTTCGGCATTAAGGCCTTTTTTGAAAGTTCCCAGGGAGAAAATCCAAAAAACTTCCCTTTTCTTTCTAACTTGGTCACCCCCTTTGTTGCTAGGGAGTCTGATTTTTTCCAAAATGCGCCACTTAAATTCGTCTGGAGCATGATGGTTTTCGGTGAAATGCTTCACCAGAGGGGCTAGATGTTTGTTAGTCCGAATAGCTGACCTGTGTTCTGTGAGCCTAGTTTGAACGGATCTGGAGGTTTCACCCACATAACCAAGCTGGCATGGGCACAGAATGAAATGTATACAGTTAGTGGTTTTGCAGTTCCACATGTCTATGGCGGAGGTCTGACAACCATTATGTTAAAAAAACTCACCTTCAATGATGTTACTGCAGGATTTACAGGATGAGCATTTTACAGTACCTTTAACAGGGAAATTATTACTAATTGATCTTTGTACAAATTCTGACTGAACATTACCTGATGTAAACCGTGAATGCACAATAAGGTCTTTGAGATTTTTGTTCCTCCTATGTGCAAAGATGGGTTTCTCTAGTTTACTGCTGGTGGGGTTCGAATTCAGAATATGCCAATTTGAGTTGACAATGTGTCTTACTGTATTGTCTAAGGTAGAATGCTTTGTGATACATACCAGTTGATCATTAGTTACTGGTGGTTTTGTTCTAAGGAGGTGGTCACGGTCGTAAAATCTAGCTCGTTTATACGAATCTCGGACCAACCTATGTGGGTAACCTCTATTTAGGAATTTCTGTCTCATGATTTTAGCCTGAATATCAAAATCTGCCAGATTGGAACAATTTCTTCTGACTCTGAGAAATTGGGAGAAGGGAATACTCTCCCTTTGGCACCGTGGATGAAAACTCTTAAAATGAAGAAGAGTATTTCTCGCTGTAGATTTAATAAACAAATCCGCAATGAGTCTATTGTTTTGGTTCTTAATGATTATGTCCAACAATTCGACTTGAGTGTCGCTATATTGTGCCGTAAACTTGAGATTTATGTCCGTCAGATTAATCCATTCGAGAAATTCTAGGAGAGAATCTCTCCCATTGGTCCAGATAAAAAAGATATTGTCTATATATCTGGACCAATGGGAGATAGACTCGTAGAATGGTGCTATCTCATTGTGTATAAATTTAGTTTCAAAGGCTGCCATATAAATATTGGCGATGGCGGGCTGCAACAGACGCCCCCATACTAACGCCTTTGATTTGGCGAAAGAGGGAATTTCCAAATTCAACAATATTCTCAGACAGGACAATCTGAAGCAGTTCTAAACTTGCAGGATTATCCATATGTCTTGTGCAGAGTGTTTGACCCATCGTGTTTAACCCTAGATAAACATGCCTTAGGTTCACACCACTTACAAGTGTTATTTTCATTATTAGGAATCCTATCAATCGATGATTATATGTTCATCAAAAATATATGAAGATTTCACCTTCCGTTATCTTACTGCTTGGATAGAGTCTCCATTGTTGTAAGTATACTGCCATCTATTGAGTACTATGTTATGTTACATCATGACCTCCTTTAATATGCAATGAGAGCCATGTGACCATATATGTTTGTAATGTCTAAACATCTTAAATGACAACATCCAATCCTGTATACTGTGAATTGAGTGAACATCAGTCGGAGTATAGAAGTTCCATTAGGTGTTTCTAAATGACGGGGCTTGTTCTCAATGACTCATTCATGATGATCTTCTGCTGAGTCAGATACTGTACAATCGCTAGATATTATTCTGCCAATCATTGGCTTTGAGTGTACAAATCGTTAGTTAAGGTCAGTTGTAAAGTAAGGAATGTCGTTTTAATATGTTGGTAACAGTAAATAGGGTTTTTTTGCCACCTTATTATATTTTCACTGATATGTTGACACAAAATCATGAATGTATAGATAACATATTTTCTATTCTTCCTTTATGAATGTATTTCAGGATTTAATCTGTGTCTCCTGAAGAAGGCGGTCCTCTGCCGAAACGCGCGTCGAGTTTTTATGCTTTTTTTCATTACCCATGACATTATATATATGTTTCTGTCGATAAATTTCATTGTGTTGTATATGAGTTTTATGCTAATTGTTTATTAGAACTGTATGTAATCAAGGAATTTTTTATACCTATCATATGGTTTGGCCCTTTGGTCATTCACAGTATGATTTTTAATTATATTGTTTAAAAACATATTTTTTATACAAATTTGTTAATTTTTTGATTATTCCTTCTTGATCACTGGTCTGACCGGATTGTTCACTCATATTCTTAGATGTCATAGGATTTTTTCTCGCACCTGGACATTCTAAATATCTCAGGGGAGAGATTGGTCTTTTGCTATCAAGCTCGGGCTTCACAAGGGGCACTGCATATTGAAACAAGCCGAATATTTAAATGTGGATGTGTAAGGGTAGAACAATGTGATATATCTAAGGATTGGAAGGGCAAACCCAGACTGATAATCATTAAAGGATACTGGGCAAGGGAGCATAAGCTGGCAGTATATGAATTAACTACGCTCTCTGTAAAGAAAGTCCTACTCACTGACACATTGAGATGCCACCAAAAACAGCACGAGGCGGAAAGAGCAGAGGAATGACGGATACCCCAGTGGGTAATCGGCTTCAGGACCCCCAAATAGGGGGTAGCAGCAGGGAAAGAGCCCTGAAAGGGGGGGTGGGGAGATGAACTCCTTGAATACTAAAGTGGACTTGAATGAGGGGAAAAGCAAGAGGGTTCCTCAAATGTTTTCATCTAAGAAGGATAAAAATAAAACAGTGCAAGATGCGGAGAACCAACAAAATCACATACCAGAGATAACAACCCAATTAAAAAATGTGAAATTAACAGAGAATCGACAAGCTGGGAGCCAAGTAGAAAAGGGGGGCCAGGTGACAAGGCCAATAGTACAGTCTATTGAAGCACCGGATTCCTGCAGTATGGAGAAAACAAGCTCCGGATTGAGTGTAGAAAAAGGGATGAAAATAATCTGTGAGAGTGACTCAAGTGAACCCTTCCTCTCACTCTCGGACCATACAGACACCTCAGAGGAGGAGTATCATGAAGCACAAAAGGCTGAGTCTTTAGATGGCTCAATAACTAGTCTGGCAAGCGAGCAGAATGACTCAGCTATGGATTCAGCGTCTGAAGAGAAGACCCCAAATTCTGCTATGGTGAACTTTTAAAATGACGGCCCAAGAGACTCTGAGATTAGATATGTCACAAGCTGGAACAGGCAAAAGCTTAGCCAGGGAAATATTTCTCTCTCCATTCAATCAGGTTTCTCTCTATTCTTCGTGAGACCTGATTTCAGCCACCATACTGTGGAAAGGAGGTGGCATCTAAGGCTATTAATCACTCCTTTTCAAAACAAGGGCGCACAGGCTTTTCTGCTGAACCCAGCAACTTTAAAAGTACTCTGCAAAGGTCGTACACATTTTTTTGTATCAGAGATACAAGCCCAAGACTACTTGAACAAACGTTGAGACAGGAAAAATCAATGTGCTCCAGAAAGGAATATTTGAAAATAAGAACATTGAATAACTTGAAAGACTAAGCTGCCTCTATATATAACAGGGGTAGGATAATGAGGAATGTATAGAAGATGAATATGATCAGGAACATGAACACCAATATCGTTGGTATATAAATACGGTGATTAAGATTTAAAGAGCTAGAGTAGAGAGGGGACTGGAGTAAAGTCTCTTCCCTTTGATAAGGGCCATAAGCACTTTTTTTCCTTAGTTGTAGGGTGGAGGGTGGGACGGGGAGGGGAAGCACAGGAAGTGGTGGTGAGAAGGGAGGGGGGAGAGTTGGGGTCACAGAAGGGGGAGGGAGGGCGGGTAATAGGGATAGCTGGGGTGGGGAATGGATGGGCAGACGGTAAAAAAAAGAAGAAATTCAGACAGATGCAGACAGATGTACAAGGGGGTGTGCTATATTGGACAAAGATGGCATAAGCAGTGGCAAAGTTAATACAAGATATGCCAAATAGAGAAATATGACTAAAATCAGAATTTTTTCATCAAATGTTCCACCCAAACAACAACAACGAGAGATGTGGCTACCTATAATAAACATGGAACAAAAGCAGATAAATGAGGTTGCTGGGCCATAATGGAGATATTGGGTTTTTCTGTTATTAATATATATGGATCAAACTTAGACGATCCTAGTATCTGGGAGGACCTAGAGTCAGAATTAGCACAGTGGTCACGCTTTTTGATTATCTGTCGTGATTTTAACATACATATGGATAGAAGTAACACTACTAATATTTACACAGGGAGGAAGCCTAAGGTATTTAAAGCACCGTCCGTGCTCAAAAGTACTCACAGGGTGGTGGATATCGGAGTAGAAAAACAACAAAATGACCCAGGTTTTACATACTACTCACATCCCCACAAAAAGTTTGTTCGCTTGGATTATTTTCTGGCCCCTACACAATGGTTAGATAACTTGGACATAGTAAAACTCCCACAGCTCTACTCAGATCACAATCCGCAAATTTTGGAAATCAGGGAAGTTTGGGGTCTGAGCACACAAACTCCATGGACCTTCGATAGAAAGCTATTATTAGATGATAAGTTCTGTGTATATATAAAGCAGTGGACTCATTCTTTTTTGACTGTAATAGATTTAGCGCTTCCCGAGCACTGGTCTGGGATGCGTACAAGGCTGCGCTGAGGAGAGAAATAATAGGGTTTGTTGCGCACACTCGGAGGGAACAGAAAAAACAGACGGATCAATTAGTGAATAAATTAGTCAAACTGGAATCAGAGCGTGTACAAATAATATGTAATAGAGCTTCGGAAGATCAATTAATACAACAGCTATCTAAGATAGCACTGATTAAAGCTGAAATTAACCAATATTTTCACGGGAAAGTGGCCCAAAAGTTCCAGATATATCGCAAGGAGCTATATGAATATGGAGAGACAACTGGGAAACTACAAGCGTTAAGAACGAGACAAAAAAGTGTCAGAAAAAACATATCAAAAATGCAAGAACTGAATGAGGTATTGACATCAGATTTCTATAAGATTATCAAAATCTTTGATGATTTCTACAGTAAACTATATCAAGCAGAACTATCAGTGAGGGATCAAGGGGAGCAAGACGATCTAGAAGATATTGATAACAGTGGTATATCACTCCCCAGGATAAAAAGTGAAATGACTCAGGAACTGGAGCATGAAATTGCGCTAGAGGAAGTACAGTTGGCATTATCGTCTGTCTCATCTGGTAAAGTTGCTGTGCCAGACAAAATTCCAATTGAGCTGTATAAAATTCTATTGGCACAAATAGTACCTCTTATGCAAGACCTATTTTGGATTTTGGAATACCCCCAAGCTCATGGCAGGACACATATGTTGTGGTCTTTTTAAAGAAAGACAAACCCCCAGACCTTCCCTCAGCATATCGCCCGATTTCGCTTATGAACACAGATGCAAAAATATATACGAAGGTTATGGCCACCCGACTACAAAAAAACATTGCTGCAATTATTTCACCATGGCAGCACAGCTTTGTTCCTGGCCGAGGGACCACAGACCACACGCGGCGAGTAATATCAATATTAGATATTGCTGAGGTAGAGGAAAGAGCGATGGCTGTGGTCCTTCTAGACACCGAGAAAGCCTTTGATCGGGTGGGCTGGAGCTACCTGTGGGATAAACTGGCTGAGAGAGGATTTGGGCCCGGATTCATTCGGGCAACACAGGCTATGTATTATAATCCTCACGCCAAGATTCAGATAATGGGGTATACATCAAAAAGGCTGAAGATAAAAAGAGGTATTCGCCAGGGCAGTCCATGTTCCCCAATGCTTTTTGCATTTTATTTGGATCCTTTTATTTCTCTGATTTTAAATAATCCTATAATTAAACAAGTAGATTCCCATAGCTACAAGACAAAAATATTGGCATATGCCGATGATATTGCGCTGTGAACACCAGCCCACAAGAAGCAATCGCAGAGGTAGAGAGGCTGGCAGAAAAATTTGGGAGGAGATCAGGATATCTGCTAAACAGCTCAAAGACACAAATGATCTGCTCCCTCCACTGTATATTACATGATTCTCGAGTAAAGGCGCCTGCAACATATCTGGGAGTTAGATTAACAGCAAAAATGGGCAATATAACTGGACAATAAATATTGATCCAGTGATGGCCATCAGCACCTCACGATATTCGGTAGGATAAACGTAATGAAAAGAAAATGTTTGCAAAAATTCTATATCTAATGCGGGCCATTCCCCTAGAATTAAAGGCTAAAAAAATACCAAAAATTGACGGGATGTTCACTGATTTCATTTGGAGTTATCAGAAAACTCAACGTGCTTATAAATATTTGAGTCAACTGATTGATCAGGGTGGATGGAACGCTCCTCATATACAGCTATATTATTGGGCTATGGACCTGCAACATCTGGGTTTTCTCTATTGTCATAAGAAGATCCAAAATGATGTGATTGAAATACAAAGTATTTATGAATTACGATTGGGGAAGTCGCAGGCGGAATATTTCAGCGGCAAGATGACTTGAGAAAATATCAAAAGAAAGGTTATAAATGCATTGACTGTGCAATTAAAATCTGGAGAAAGATAATGAAAACATGTATGATAAACAGGTTCACCAACTATTCATCACTTTGGCATTCTGGTCTCCTGCACTCAATTATATATGATGATATGGCCAGAAAATGGGAAGAAAAGGGATTGTAATGCTGACAGATGTTTATGTAAATCTAGAAATGCTCAGGTTTATAGAAATTGCACAGAAATATGGTTTGCAAAGTGATTCATGTTTTAAATATCTACAAGCTAGGAATTGCATAAGATTTATTTCAAAAGAGAGTATTGGCTCTGACTCGATACCAATACTTCAGCTTATGAGTAATCCTAAAAATAGAATAAAAGATTTTTATCAGGAATTGCAAACATTTACACCCAACGATCTGGAAAGAACAGAAGCAAATTGGTCAAGCAATCTAAGTGATGGGGAGGTTGATATAGATAAGGTGCTGGAAATAGGTAAAAGTGTTTTTATGTCATCTAACCTTAAGGCTCAACAATACAAAACGATTTATAGTTTATACTACACACCGTCGAAATTGTACAAATGGGGGAAAAGAGATTCGGATGGTTGCCCAAGATGTCAAACTGGACCAGCTGACATGATACATATGTTTTATTCTTGTGTAAAATTAGATGAGTGAAAAAGACATGATTCAGGCAAAGCGGTAGATGACACATACCGCTTTGCCTGAATCATATCTTTTTCCCTCTTTTTTATGCTTAACTATGTGTGCTTTTTTAGACTCAAATCAGAAAGTTCATAAAAAATATCAACTCTTTATCAAATGCACTGGAATGTATTTAAAAAATGTTTATCTTTAATAACCAGAAAGAAGGAAAAAATATATCTATTTGACTTCATTGTCTAGTTATAGGCCTTTTCAAACTAGTTTCTCCTCCCTATGTATAACTAGCATATTTCTTATATAGGGGTCCCCTACTTTCTAAACCAGAATGCAGAAACATGTCATACATTCACCCCAGTACAGAGATCTGGGCCTAAATCCAGCATTTATTTGCTCCCCATGCCATTCCAGTTTGAACCCAGCCATGTGCAAATAAGTCTTGACCCTGGGCCTAATGGGAACAGTCCAGACGAAACTGCCAAGCCAGGTCCTCTCTAGACTGAAAACATGCATCCTAGGACCAGTTTCGGGTTTCACCCCTCATTAGCCAGGATAGCTTGACTCTAGTGGCATGGAGAACATGGAACCCACCTCTCGGCATACCCGTCCCACATATTGTGAAAATTGCCAAAAGAACAATTGATGGACAGAATGCAGAACAATGTCATGCATTCACCCCAGTACAGAGATGGAATCAATCTATCTTGGCTGATGAGGGGTGAAACCTCGAAATCATTCCTAGGATGCTTGTTTCTGGTCCAGGGAGGACCTGGCTTGGAGGTTCGGGCTGGACTGTTCCCATGAGGCACAGGGTCAAGACTGATTTGAATATGACCAGGTCTAAACTAGCTTGGCATGGTAAGCAAAAGAATGATGGATTTAACCCTGATCTCTTGACTGGGGGTGAATGTTTTGATTTGTTCCACCTTCTGTCCATCAATTATGTGTCTTTTGCTACCTCGCCCTAAGTGTGCAGGGATGCCGAGATGTGGGTCCCGGGCTCACTGTGCCACTAGATTCAAGCTATACTGGCTGATGAGGAGTGAAACCCTGGACCCGGTCCTAGTTTGCTTGTTTCCAGTCCAGGGAGGACTTGGCATGGCAGTTCAGTGGGCTGGACTGTTCCCATGAGGCACAGTGTCAAGACTGATTTGCGTATGGCCAGGTCTAAACTGGGGTGGCATGGTGAGCAAAAGAATGACTGATTTAACCGAGCTCTCTTGACTGAGAGTGAATGTTTTGATTTGTTCTGCATTCAGTCCATCAATTGTGTGTCTTTTGCTCCACGAACCGTTACAAGGCAGAACAGGTCCTAAGCATGTCTCTCCCGCCATGCCCTTGACTCTGTAAAATTCGTGTTACTTACTATCATTAGCCATATTGCAAGAAAGGCGAACAGGGTGGTGGGGTTTATGCTACGGCTGAGACACTGCTTCCAGTTAGGTACAAATTAAAGATGTCGTTTAGGTCTTGTTAATCAGGAAATCTTGTACTGCAGAAATCAAAATGACCTCCCTGATGTGGGTTCATCATGTCTCCACCAAACTAGCAAACTAACTCTCTCTCTCTCTCTCTTCTCTTTTGCTCTCTCTCACTCTCTGTTTTGCTTATTTCTTCTGTATTTCCCTCATGCATAAAAAAATTATAATCAGGGCTGTAAGTGGCCCGAGTCCTACCGGCTGTTCTAAAAAGCAGGAGCTGCGACGGGTCCCTACCAGGCTCCCTATATTTATTTATTTTTAACTCTGCAGCAGTCACTTCACTGCCTTTGATGTAACTTCGAAGTGACTTGTTATAGCTCTTTCACAGTCTCATCATTTCAGAACTGAAGCATTTTCAATATTTTATACAACAAAATCATAGTTGTTGATTCCTTATTTTATGCAATTAATACTCATTGACAAAGCCAATAGTCCTGGCTTGTTGTAGCTGTAATGATACTTGTATTATGTATCTGGAAAGAGCAAAATGCCAGTCGAGCGGCACACTATGCCTAACAATAGTTTTTAGCTTAGTTGTTTTTAAGCAGCAGCCTTAATTGCATAGGCCACGCCCCTTTGAGAGAACCCACCCCCCCATTTTTTCATCCCACTTAAAGCCCTGCTTATAATACACGGGTTCAATATACAAATTACAAATATAACGAATGACTAAAAATGTTCACGTCCTTACTAGCGAATAATTCCGACTTTCATGAGACAATTTTAACTTTATGCGCACAGGCAAATATGAAAGAGTGAAATGATCATGTGCTTAACTAATGAGCCCATTGGTAAATTTGCCTGGAAGCAATAATGTAAGAATTTGAAAAATGGTGCACCCCAGCATCACTGCTGTTAGATTAGGAAATAGCCTCCCTTAATTTGTGTTCAGATATTTTTTTTTTACTTGATAGAGTTGTCGTGTTGAACGGGAACTTTACTGTTACAAATAGGTAAGATCCCATAAAATGTTCAAATTTCGTATGCTGCACACTTAAAATGCAATATGGAAAACACCACTTCTTATAAGGACATTGTCATTTTTGTAATTTGAACATTTATAGCGACAATATTAGCCAAACGTTCTCTTCTTTTGCATGTACTGATGATAGATACATCTGACCAAAGAGGGATTTTAAGGCAAACATGACTTTTTTTTTCATATCTAACATCACAGCAGTAGCATTTGCTTCTTAGCTGCTTAACAGAATAATTTCGAAGGTGCATTTGCATGAATGCATTTTTTTAAAAAAAAGCAGCTGCACCTGGAGAAAAAAAAAGAAAATGACACCTGGAGATATTTCAAATTAGTATTACTTTAATAAATAGTGCTCACGAATCTCGTTAGCATCTTATGAATAATCATAATCTGCCTATTTAATGAATCGCTTCAGTGCACGGTGCTCGAGATAAATGTAGATGAAGATGACTTTTTCAAAGGGGAATTCAGACCTTTCGTTGGGCTTGTTTTGAAAAGAAAATATTCATATATATTATTTTGTTGTATTTCGGACTGAAATACATTGAAGTGAAATAAATCAGATCAGTGGTGGCCTGATTTAACTCACTCAGCAATCAACAAAGAAATCGCCATGATGTAAAGCCTGCCTGCTGGTACACTGGTGAGACCCATTGGTCACATATCAATACAATGTTCATCCTTGATCCTTCAGAAGATAACAAACTGAATACCCTTCTAATACCTGGGAGCGTACAATGGCTCCATAAATCCTGTCTCTAATGTCCTATTACCACTGAGTTGTGACGTCTCCAATCACCTGCAATAACAAAATGATGTAGCTATTGAACTGTAATATGTTCAGCCGCGACCCGTGCAGGTTAGTTCGGTGGAGCCGGGTGGTTGGAGGGGGATTTCAAAGGTCGATAACGAGGAAAAATGTATTATTTGTTTAATTTTCCCTCATCATCATCCAACAAAACCCCCCTCCACCCGGCCTACCCCCCTCCACCCGGCCTGCACTGGCCGCGGCTGCTGAATATGTTATTACAGTTAAGTTCTTAGGTCACAATGCCTGCTACCAGAGCCAGCAGCCAAGATGAAAGTCAGGTTAGGGAGCATACTTCCAGCTTCAGTTCAAACAAGAAAAATGGGAACTGGCTTTTTCTTGTACTGGTTTGAATTTCTAGAAAGAAGATGTGATCAGTAGAGATGATGAATGTCTGTTTATTATTTCCAGGTCATAGGTCTTTATAAGAAAAGTAGAACTTCTGCATATTTCTACACAATCTGACCGACAACATTTTTTTCACTTGACTAACATTTAACTTGTTCTAGTATCTTTTTGTGAAATGTACTTACTAGTTTTTGTTGTGTTTAATTACACATCTCAGATACTGCTTTTATTCCTTTTGTTTGCAATGAACTTTAAAGAGCAAGACACCAAGGATTAGGCAGCTAATGGGAAGGATGATGGTGTGACCATGCATTATATTGGATAAACTACCTCTACAGAGAAGGATATTGCAGGTAACATGTCAGTCCCATGATCCTATGTGATCTTATCAAAGAACCCAACCTTTGGCATCATTCATCTGTGTGGTCAGTGAACTCCTCGGTCACTTGCAATATCCTTATAATGTACAACGGGGTGTTTTTAATCCCATATATATTGTGTAACAATTTCAACTGCCACTTACAACACTTCAGTCTCGATCATGAGTTGATCCATCAAAGTAACAAAGTCTATCATAAATCCATGGTCCCATTAAGTTTAATTTAGGATCTCTAACTGCTGAGAGCAGCAGAAATCTCTGGAGAAATCGGTGGTAAATCATGATTTGCCGTTAGAACTGGATCTGGAATTACTGACTACCCTACTAATTCTTAATTTCTCAGTGAAATTTTAGGGTCTCCCTTGCAATCTCTAGTAAGTCTCACTGCTGGAGTTACTGGTGCCTCAGTAATCACTAACAAATGGAAAGCGGGTGGCCTGATGTTTCTGACTATAAATCCAGAGGCCTTATGATAAGGCCCTTATGCATGAGAAAACTGCTGGATAAAAAGCAATTTCCTTCTATAAGTCCCAGGCCCCCAGTCGTACACCATTGAGTCTCAGGTGTTAGTGTATCTCTTGAGACCCGCTATGAGCTAAAGTAGGTCCACTGCATGCTTACCATCTCCTCAAACTTGTCTTTATCTCTCAGTTGTTACCGCTGTTTCAATTCACAAGAAAGCCAATTCAAACAACACGAAGCTGTGACTATGGTATGCACAAGAGCTGATATTTAAATTAATCATCGGTTTTCTTGAATGACTCTTTTACGAAGCACATGTCTCCAGGACTTACAAATAGCTGCCTACAGCATCCCCAAAGAGATGCCCTGACACAGCCCAATAAATTACATACTTTTCAGATTACATTTTCAGAAATCTGGTGAGTACTAGAATCCTTCAGAGATTCACACACTTTACAGTAACTAATCGGATACAGTGATTCTCACACTATACATAAGGTCTAAACATGGATGACATTAATTCTTCAACACCTTCTCTACCCAGTCCTTGAGTGGGAACAATGGAAAGAAGGATTTGATGCTTTTTAAAGGCTAATGAAGGTGACATATTTACTGAAAAAAGTAAATTGGGGATCTTAAAATATTGTTTGGGGTCTGAAGGAAGAAGAGTTTTACTTAATTTACCTAAAATCATTCCTGATGATGAAAGTTAGGATGACAGTGATGTATATGAGATAGCCATTCAACAACTGGAGTTACAATATAAAAAAATGTTGTAGCTAGGCATAAATTGATGGGAAGAGGTCAGTTACCTAATGAATCTATTGACTCATTTGTCAATGATATGAGAGTATTAGCTGCAAAATGTGATTATGGGATTTCAGGGATCAAATGATAAGTGATTAGTTGGCGCACAGAGAGGCTGATAGAAAATTACAGGAGAAAGTAGTATTGGTGAATGATCTGACACTTGTTAAAGCCATAGAGATCGCTCATCAATTTAAAGATTTGAAATTGGGTATGAAGGAAGTATCTCATAAAGATGTGGAGGGTGTACATTTGGTAAAAACAATTAGCCAATATTGAAGACTAGTAAGTATGGTGAAACAAACCCAAATTGATGGAACAGTATGACACTGCTAAGGAGAGAAAGGGGGTTGTATGTTTTAAATGCGGTCAAACAAGTCATTATGCCAATGACAAACATGCCTGGCTATTGGACAAGTGTGTAGGAACTACAAAATTAAAGTTAATTTTGCCAAGGCGTGCACACATAGGAATTGCAATGTTTATGGTGAAGCTAAGAAATAAAGTCATACCAGAGAAGTTAGACAAGATGCTGAGTCTAATCTAGAGGAGTACATACTTGGTGTACAGGAAGTCTTAGAAAAAAGAAAGATGCACCTTTTTGTCCGGAAGATAAAGGGGGAATGGAAGCTAAGGTATGGCTGATTCTGGAGCTAGACATACTTTAATTGGAAATGATTTATTACACTGTTTTCCTGATGTGCAAATGTCGCCACCTGATATTAAATTGGTGGGTTACGGGAATAAACCCATAGATGTGGTTGGGTATTTTTCATCTTCTTTAACCTACAAAGGAAAGTCTATTGATGCAAAGATATGTTTCCGAAGAAAATTCATATCTATTTGGGTGGCCACATCAAAGGGATTTAATGATTAAGCTGGATCCACACCACCCTGAGAAAGGTTTATGGTATGACAATTTAATTGCTTATTGGATCTACTCTTATGTAACTAATGTAACTATTTTGTTCACTTTTATTGTGAAGTGCTCTGATACCTCCGGGTCTGTTTAGCGCTATATAAAAATCTAAAAATCAATAAATAGATATGCTCCCAATTTTTGGAACTATCCACTTTCACCTACTGCATTTATCAGGATCGATCCAAAGGGGTGAACTGTGCTAGGACTGTGAGGCAGTGTGCTCCCAACCCCCATTCTGTTTAAAAGGCTCCCTTGAGCCAGCAACTGACAAGCTTTGGAGATGCACCTGTGTGCCTTTGAGTTGTACTGGGACCTGAGAGAAACTTGGCAGCATTTCCAGCAACCTCAGATGATTTTTCTTTGCTCTCTAATACTGCTTCTCTCTACTGAAGACGGGCTCAACCCAGAAACAAATGTCTAGAGATAAACAGCAATGTCTGCACCAACGTGTGAACTGTGTACTACATTTACCAGGATGCAAAGGGGCAAACTGTGCTGGGACTGTTAGGCAGTGTGCTCCCAACTAGGCCTGGGCGATACATTTTGTTCCGTTCACAGAAATTGCGGAATTTGGGAAATCTTGCGTTCTGTGGAGAACGCGAAATTGCCCAAAATTCAGCATTCCGCAAGTTCGTGAAATTTTTTGCTTGTTCACACTCTCAAATACGTGTTTGTGAGATATTTCCCCCCGAGCACGCAAACAGCTATTGCAAACAGTAAAAAAGTATTGCGAACAAGCATTTTGTGTTCGCGGAATTTCTGCGTGTTCGCAGATATTTTTTACCATTTCACGGAGATATGCGTAACACGATTACGAAAATTCTGCCCACCCTTACCCCAACCCCCATTCTGTTTAAAATGCTCCCTTGAGCCAGCAAGCTGACAAGCTTTGGAGATGCACCTGTGTGCCTTTGAGTGGTACTGTGACCTGAGAGAAACTTGGCAGCATTTCCAGCAACCCCAGATACATTTTCTTTGCTCTCTAATACTGCTGCTCTCTACTGAAGACAGGCTCAACCCAGAAACACATGCCTAGAGATAAACAGCAATGTCTGCACCAACTTTGGTGAAAAACTCCAGCTAATTTTGAAGTAAATTTGAACTGTGTACTGCATTTACCAGGATGCAAAGGTGCGAACTGTGCTGGGACTGTGAGGCAGTGTGCTCCAAACCCTCATTCTATCAAAACCTAGCTGAGTTTGGGAGAGAGTATTACTAGATATTGCAGGACCCATGTGGTTAACCATACATAAAAGCCATAAACAAACATTGGACCTTGATCTCAGAAAACCTTGACATCAATAACCTACCCCTACATTCTTTCAAGAAGGCTAAGAATATCCGAGATCACGTAGTGTGTTCATTCCTGGACAACAGCTCTGTACCAACTATCACCTCAATGTGGAATCTTCCACCGATTGTGGGCCATTTCAAATGTGGCCGCTGTAAGGCCTGCCCATCAACCATTCAAACAAAGGAATTTGTTCACAAGCAACAACGTGTAACACTTGAATCACACTTGCACTATAACACCACTGATGCGGTGTATTGTATAACCTGCCCGTGTGATTTAATTTATGTCGGACAAACACAGCAACGTGTAAAAATGCGTTTTCTGCAACACTGCAGCCGTGTCAGGTGTAAGGTTCAAGGGGCCCCTCTTGTTGAACACTGTATCAAGGAAAACCATTCACCTGAAAGCCTAAAGTGGGTTGTGCTCGAACAGGTGAATCTTGGTCCCAGGGGTGGCAACATAGCACCCATTCTCAACGGCAGGGAATTCAAATGGATTGATTTCTGTGATTCTGTACGAAATGGCCTTAATGAATCCGAAAGTAGCTTTGCTCAATTGGCTATCCTCTAACCTTTCTCTGCTACTTTCTACTCTGTTCTAAGTCTTCATTACTACTGTGTGTAATTTGGCGTGAAATTTGCAGCCATCACTTCCAACTGTAATGTTATGCCCCAAACCACCTTGTAGGTATGTTCACGCAAATGGTGATCTGTTGAAATCCTGCTGTGCATATGTGGACAGCCCGTATCTCACTATGTCGATTGGTAATGTTGTGCGTCTAAACTACCCTGTTGGTAGGTTCACACACATAGGAGTTTTTATGTAGCACTTATGAGTTGAAATACCTTTTACATGTAATGCTTCTGTACCAACTTGTTGGTAGACCAATGCCTTATTATCAGTTTTGCACGTATCCGAAGTATGCTGCGCGCATTTTCATTATTACAATCTCACTACCTCAATCATTTAATGTTGTGCGTCTAACCACCTTGTTGGCAGGTTCACGCACATGGGAGCTTTTATATCATAAGCTGTAATCATTCACATGACATGCGTCTTAACCGCCTTAATGGTAGGTTCACGCCTTGATACCTGGCGATCTGTTTTGCACCCATCACTAAAGGACATGGAGACGCTAGAGGTTACCTAGCAACTGCCGCGCGTGAGTCTTTCCTCACTCTTTAACGCACCAGATAAGTACATAACCACGCCCCCTCCCTGTCTTACTTCCTGGTTACGGGAGACGCGATGAGCCACAGCCTCGAGACCTCCTACAAGCCCTAGAACTTCTAATGAATGGGTAAGCTTTGCTTGAGACCTCCGTGTCATGTATAAGTCCTGCTGGAAAGACTCCGAAAGCCCCATTTTTCATATATTCATTAGCCTTCCCAATTATTCTGCTTCCAGATACGGGCAGCTGAATGATGCTTCCCAGCCGTTTTTCCTGATAATAAGGTAAATCACTGCCACATTAACAAGTTATGTATCATCTGTAATGGAATATAAACCGATCCTTACCCAGTCCCCTCGCTTCCTCAGATTGTCTACGGAGCGATAATTGACGCATCCGACGGCATCCGACATACAACTTTGGCAAGGTAACCATAGTCTGTGGATGTAACTATTTGACAGGAGCACATTAAGCCATGTGGGTCCTTCTTCCTGTATAGTCCTCGGTGTATTTTAACGTACCCGCCGAGCGGTGCATCCGCTACGGCCTAAAAGGGACTCTCTGTAGACCCTTGAGCCTAATTTTTTTCCCACTTTTTCTTTTACCCTAGGAGGTCAGCCCATCGGCCCCCCATCCTCACTTCCCCCCTTTTGTCCTGATGAAGACCCGCGTTGTAAGGGCAATCCACCCTACATACCTTTAGGGTCGAAACGGAGACTGCTGCCTACCCTATCAACTCCTATCATCAGCAGGATTTACACAGCCGTTTAGGAGCTTCATTGTACATAATGTATTGACTTTTGCATGTGCATGTCCCGTGTGGCCCCGATTTATGGGGACCATCCTAAGATAATATATACATATGTTGTTTATGTCACATATTATTGAATGCTGAGTCACAACTATTTCACTCAAAACCTCACCCAGCACTCCCTCTTTCCCCCCCTCTTCCTATGTGGGCACAAAATTATTGGATAAAAATATAAAAAGTCTCTTTTGATATATACCACTTAACCATAAAAAGGTTGATATAAGTGCGTTGTGAATAAAAACATTGCACTTGCGATTTGTTCTTTTTCCTTTCTTTTCCATTTGTGATTGACTATTTTTATGGTATACTATATACTGATTGCTCCCTCAGGTCTGGGACCCCTCTGTCTATAACGAATATTCACCCAGGTCCCTTTGACTTTATGGGTATAACCCTGTTGTATGTAACATTCATTCCTATGGGCCTGGAGGCCCATAGGAATGAATGTTACAACATGGCACTGAAGCAATTTGCATAAAATAGCTTTTTCGGGTATTTTCGTTATTTACCACCAACTTGTAGTTGGTGGTAAATAACGAATCCTAACTAATTTAAGTGCTCCCTACATTAGGAATGCAGTAATTTACCGAATCGGAAATTAAGAATTTGGGCCCAGATGTAGGTAATAGCAAATTACCGAATGGTAAATACCGAATTTTACCGATTCGGTATTTACTATTCGGTAATTGCTATGTAGGTAAAATATTCGGTAAAAATACTGAATTTGTAAGATTCGGTATTTACCGATTCGCCCATAGGATTCAATAGCACATACCGATTCAGTATTTACCGAATCAGTAAAAATACCGAATTGCAAAGGGAGACAGGGTGTCACTTTGACATCCTGTTGCACCCCTGTAACTGGCTTGTGCACCATGTGGCACACATACATGCCCTTAGGGCATGTCTGTGTACCACTTGGCACAGGTGTACATACACAGATGTGCATGTACACAAGAATTCGTTATTTACCATGCAATTGTATTGCATGGTAAATAATGAATCCTGAAAGCCCTATAGCAGTGTTAAAAGTGCTACCTACATAGAAAAGTACAGATTCAGTAATTTTACCGATCGGTATATTTACCGAATCAGTAAAATTTACAGATTCTGTAATTTTACAGAATCGGTAATTTTACCGATTTGGTAAAATTACTGATTCGGTAAATTACCAAATCGGTATGTTTTCAGAGCCCCTACATACCAATGTCAAAATACCGGTCGGAAACGGCTGAAAATTGGTATTTTCGGTCGATTCCGACCGGTATTTTGACACCTACATCTGGTCCTTGGTAATTTACTGATTCCTTAACTTCCCGATTCGGTAATTTACCGAATCCTTAATTTTGGCCCCTACATCAGAAAAGCCTATTACCGGTCGGAAAAAGCCGAAATTCGTTAATTTTGGCTGTTACCGACCGGTAATAGGCTTCCTACATCTGGCCCTAAATTGTTTAATACTGTGCTTACAATTTATCTTCCCACCATTTCAGAGTTATGTCATAGATTTGCACTCATTCAAACCCCTCTGTATACATTTGTCTGCCTAGTAAAATTGGAGACAAAGTCCTTCACCCTGAAACTCCCTGGGGCCAGTTGGTGTCACTAGCATATCTTATTCCATAAAAGTCAAAGTTTACTTTTACGCCTCACCACTTTCACACATCACCAGCTGACACTGGAAGCCCGTTTTTGTTGTTGGTTCACATGACATCTGTGAGATGAAGGGCTCCTGGGGAGGCTTGCAGTGAGAGGTACGTCAAACACCATTTCAATGGTCTGTGAAAGCTTTGTGAAGTCATTTGCACATGAACCATTTGTCCTCTCCTCTTCCCAAATCACTTATTTTCTTCCCCACCATCTGAGTCATTTATCTGATTTTTCCTAACTTGGTATCGCACTGTGTCAGAGGGTACCTGCCTTCATATTCTTCATTCTTTACGTCAATGACCTGCTTCGGGCCATGCCTTGGTAACTTGCTGTATGTACTGCAGAATCCATCTCTTGACATGAGGACATCACCTGCAGAAATCAAACTTCCTGATACCTGTGGAATGACTGGGACTTCTGGTCTCCAACACAAGAGGCCCACACCAGAGGGATCGGAAACATGACCTCAGTCGGTGGCCCGGGGCAGTCAGAGTTGGCCCTAGAATGTAGTTGTGGCTCTTTTGTGTAGGTCTTAGCTGTGCAAACCAGACCAGACCAAGAGTGTGACCTGACAAGGTATTGAGCCGTATTAGGAATTCAACAGAAGAAACAGTACTCAAAACAGCCCATTTCACTCCAGATTTTTCCAAGAAGAGAAAGTAAGGCAGAGGCTGCAAGCTGAAAATTGTACAAGGCTGCAACTTATTACCCTTGACCAGTTTTAACAGTTACTACTGCATACAGTCTAATAGCAGAGCTGTTTTGTCAGCTTTGGTGAGCCACCAAACATACCTGTACAAGGCTGTGAATGTAAAACACAATAAAAACCACATATAATACTATAACATTTGTTCACATAATCTAATTTTCTATAACAGCAACCTGAATGCAAATTTATATGAATTCAAAAAAACCTTACAATAGTTAAACATCTGTCCAAATTACTCCAATTTGTGAATTGTCAAAAAGTTCTCATGCCACCTCAGAAATCCTGAATCTGTGTAAATATAATTTCATGAAACCTTTGTACAAATTACTTCATTTTTCTGCTGAAAAGGGAACTCACGGGCCAACTCATCTGATTTTAATATATATAGATATTTTTAAATATTGGACTTAAACAGAGGCGGTGCTGAAGGGACAATGCAGGACAAACAAAGAGCACCAGGATTAGAATTCTGGAGTTTTGCATGTTACACTCTTTTGCTGTATTTCTAGAAGAGGACCAGTTTTCCGTTAGCACTTTTGGAAGAAGCGAGTTTGTTTGAAATAGCCTCCACCTTCCAGGTCAAATACTGCTGAGCTACCTTGAAGGGTGCAGGATGAAGTCACCACCTCCTGCCTTTTTCTTTGACATAAAGTGCTTAAAGTCTATCTGATAGCTAGTAGAGCTAGAGGCATTTTTAAGCAGCTTTTAAATTTGTGGGAGAGAGGGAAGCCAACGCCTCTTCCTGCAATTCAAGATGCCTTATCGCCAAGGAAAAATCCTGGGAAAATGTACCTGTCTCTGAGCCAAAAACTTCACGATTCATAAAACTCCTCATAAAATCCTTATCGCTGTTTTTAAGCCGAAAGCCCCACCGAATCACACTGGCCAACACTTGTGCATAGGAGCTTATCAGACCAAATTCCAGTCTCATTGCTAGGGTCGAAACGGACAAGTTAAAATTACACAATTTACATAAAATTTGCCCTTCCATTTTCTCTAGAAAGTCCCATTTTGTCACATTAATACACTCTATGGCACATAGTAACGTTGGATCGACTTTCAACATTAAAAACGAACAACACAAGATTAAAATGGCTTTGCCCTATCACATTATAAAATGCATATAACCCATTGGATGCAAAAAGGCCTTAGAGGAGCAATGTTCAATATGTGCTTTTTCCAGTGTGCTTCATGCTACAACTTTCCCTAAATAAGGATATGAGTTTACAATCTCCAACTTCTCTGGACCCAAACTCCAAGGACATTTACTGGTCTGCCCAGCCTTTCTGCTTTTTACAATTAATGCCTTGCTCTTTGAGACGTTGATCTTCAAGTAATGTAGGGTGGTATAGCACTGTAAAGACACCAGCCTTTTATTCAGGCCCTTGAGAGTTACACACAAAACTGCAATATCTCCTGCATACATCAATCAATGAAAAGGATGACAACCTATCTTAGGAGCATCTCCCTTGTTAGATGCAGAGTAGTCAAGACGGTCCGAGACATACAATGAGCAAAGTATTAGGGCCAACATGAAACCGTATTTCAGGCCATTTTTTGTTGGAAAAATTGAGGGTAAACTTTGACCCCCCCAGTACCAACTGACACCATATAAAGGAGTGGAGGGTGATTAGTAATGAAAGGAGAGTATCAGGCAAATATTGCTTTGATAGGCGTGGTGCAGCTGCCAGGGAAGCTGACTTTGGTGCAGGGGGTTCACGGCTCAATCCCCAGTGGCAGCTCAGCTCAGCACCATGTGACTCTGGGCAATAGCTCACTTAATTTCCGTGACGGCTCCCAGAGCCTTGAGACCCATAAGGGTGAGTAGTTTGTGCTTTACAAATAGTTTTTTTTTTACATTTTAGCTTCTTTTGTTTTTTCCATAGTGTTGGATGGTTAACCATGTCGAAGGCTGTGGAAAAATCTACGAATGCCACAGATCCATTAAACCCTCAGATTGCAGTATACCTTTCCACTATAGGTTTCAGCATATATTTATTATCAAGTAACCAATGTTATTTTCTTAAACTAGTTTGTTCAATAGGGAGTTATCTTTCCTCTTCATCCCACTCTATATGATGCTCCAAGATACCCCTAGAATTTTTTTTTCCAATTGCAACCAGCAATGTAATTTGGCTATAGTTGCCAGGGAGATGTCTTGGACCCTTTTTATGTAGTGGAATTAGAATGTTTCTAGTCCAAAATTGGGGGTAACACCTTACTGGTAACAGTGAGAAATGAGGGAACTAAGATAAGAGGCCCACAACAAGGTTTTTAATAACAGTAATGGGCAATTCATCCAGGTCCATTGACCCTGAGGCCCTCCTTCCCCTAATAATACCCATAATCTCTTTCATAGAGGGGGCACAATATACAGAGGGAGAACTAGACGATTCAATAAATGGAGTAAGAAGACACAGAATCAGTGTTATCTGAAAAAAAGTACTTTCTGATAGGCTCTACAAACAACTTCCTTTATTGGAACTGGGAAGGACTTTGCTCTGGTGCCATCAATGTTAGAAATAATTTCCCAGTATATTTTGGCATGTTAACAAGAGGTTGCTTCTTTTAACTGTACACAATTGTAATAATATTTTCCTTTCTTTAGGAAACAAAACATTTTCCTATCTCTTCTTCTCAGAAGATTGATTAATTTACTTCAGTCAAAGGAAAAGGCCAGGTATTGTATCACTACTCTGTTTATCTAGGATTAGGGAAAATACGCTGTGAATCTCCTACTAATGCTGTCAGTCATTAATTTTGTTTTACGGATGCTTTGATATTCCAATGATTCTACCATTTGATCTCTTAAACACCACAGATATATCTTTAAAATTCAAGGTTCCTACTTCCGTTAAGGTCACATCAATGATGCACGAGACCTTCATATGATCGCTATAAGGATTATCAAGGACATTCATATGTGATATCATATAAAATGTGGAAAATGGAACAATTACATAAACAATAATGGAATGACCAGAGAAAGATTTATGTGTAAAATTCGCTGGGTATCATTCTCTATTCTTCCATTTACTATTAGGAATTCAATCTAATGTGTGCTGTCCTCTCAGCAGATCAGCTAAAGCACTGTCCCTGTGTAGGGAAGATCTTACAGGACTAAAAACATTAAAATCCTGAGTTTTTGAAGTCAAAATCTCTGAGGGTATAAACCGTGCAACCCATTACATCCTTCCTTTGGCACAAGCCAAAATCTGCACAGCATTCATTGCTAAGAAATATTAACCTCATAGGGGTTACATTGAAACAACACAGAACAACTGGTACTTGATTTCATGAGAAGTCCTGGGATTGGTTTCTCTGTAGGTAGTAGAACTCCCACTCTCCAAAGTGTGATATCATTTGAAGTAGCCAATGGGTTGTACATAAAGGTTCCTCGTCACAAGCTTTTTAAAAAATATTTGAAAATAAAGCTGACACAGGGTAACAGGGCGGTGCTGTTGCTTGAGGAACTGCAGAACCAGGAATATATTGTTCTGCTGCATCAATGACACCTGTGTCATCCACACTGCCTGTCTAAAACAGGGATGCTTTAAGGATTTTGGGACCCCTTGGCCAAATGTATTTTGGGGACCCCCGTTTGGAGCAGCTTTGATTTTCTGATCCAGTTTCAACTCTTTCATGCCCTCTTTGGGCACATTCTAAATGTGTGTGCATCTGGTATTCAGGGATAGTGATGTGTGTTTTCAGTGTTGTAACACAACAGCAGCTCACTAATATTACTACAAATAATCTCTGCCATACCCTCCCATTTCTCATATGTGAGGTCCTGTTTTGATCTAAAAGAAACTTTTTATATGGATATTTCATGAAACATAAACACATTTTGTCTGCAAAATGTCTGTAATAGACTATCACAGATTACAAATAATTGATAGAAAAATGCTATTTACAACAATCTGTTTAAAAATTATTCAAGGTCATCAGGGAAAGACTCTCTGCAGAACGTAGCTGGCTTTATCAGGGAGCCCCTGAAAGGCTGCGGCCCTGGGGGAGAACCCACTTTTCCCATGCCTTATAAAGATTCTGGTCTAAAGGACAAATGCGTAGCTTCGATGCTTCTGGTGTTTAAAAATTAATTTGCTTACTGATAATTTAATTACTCCAATTTATCACCCTTGCTTCAGTGCTTACATCAGGAAGTGGACCAACAGATTAGGAAAAGACAGCACACTCCCAATGTAAAATACAGCAAGAAAGTAGTATATGGAGGATTAACAGAATATGCCTGCAGGTTCTTCACATTTCTCGCCAATGTTAAGTAATGAGTACAAATTATCACCATCATCAGAAATCTCAAGGGATAACTGTGATGCAGCTCCAAGGGGGTGCACAGCAAAAGAATGGTGGAGGGAAGAGAAAAAAATGTATAGATGTGGGAGGATCAATGTTTGAATAACTGGGTATTTACAGATTACTGCATGGGTTTGGGTGGATAAACAGAGCATGGGTGTGAGTGGACTCGTGGATAAAGGCATGCATGTAAGTGAATGGAAGGAGTCATGTTTATGATGTAGATGTGTCAGTATTATTAACATTAATTATTCAACTAAATGTAAGGTATGAGTAAATTGGTGGATTTAAAGGTGGAAAAATGGATGAATGTGTTTATGAGGCAATTAGCTGGATGGGTAATTGAATGCATAGATGAGGGTGAATTTACTGATTCATGGGTGGTGTTGGTTGACATAGAAGGGGTGGCTAGCCTGACCTTGTTCCCTCTGATTTACCCCTTTCTCTTCTTATTCATTTGGTCAACACTTTCCCCCATCTGGTTCCTTTTCAGAGAGCACAGATACACCAAGTTCTAGTAATGTAAGTTTTAGAATTAAAATATGTGTGTGAAAGTTGGCTATAAAAGAGCCATGTCTTATCTCCTGCTAAACACAAGATGCACATCTCTACATCCATAAGATCAGGAAAGTGAAAGCTCTTTAATAGAAGTATCCTCCCCAATACTTTTATGGAAAGCTACACTTTGAAGGAGGGTGAATTACACACCTACAAATACTGCAGAAAGTCCATGGGCCTCATTTATGAGGCTGTGCGCCACTTTTACGCTGCCGGTGCGTCACTTTTTGTGACGCACCAGTGGTGTAAAATATGGGCCTTGTTGCGCCCTATTTACAAAGTGATCCATCTAGGTAGATGCGTCACTTTGCAAACCCCTGTGCCACATCATACCTGCGCCAGGTATAATGAATGCAAGGGGGGCGTATTGACGCAAGAAAGGGACATGGAAGTGACGCAGTGAAATCTATGAGATTTCACTGCACCACTTCTAGGACTCAAATGCATCAAAATCTTACGCCTGCCTCACAGAAGGCGTAAGCATGACGCAGGCCCTTTCACATGGGGCTTGCCCCATGTGAAAGGACACCTTGCTGGAGTTGCATCACTTTTGTGACACACTTCAGCAATGTGTCACTTTTGCTCCTACAGATACGTATCTGTAACTCCTTGCGACATGATGCGTCATACTGTAAATATGACGCATCATTGGTGTCGCAAGGAGGGCGCAATGAAAAGTGACGCATCGCTGTTTTCACGCAGCGATGCATCACTTTTCATAAATGAGGCCCCATGTTTCTTTGCATCTCTGTCAGTGTCAAAAAAAACCTTCACCTTTTCATATTCTATGTACATTATGTGAATAATGCAAAGAAGGGAACTGGGTGTTACTTATTTTATTCATTATAGGAGACTAAGGGAGTTAACAGTGTTTAATTTGTAAAGGAATAATGTCGGGCCTAACGTTTTGTTCAGAAGCCCATGGATGGCACTATCAAATAGCGTGGAGAAAAATACCAAGTTTGCATAGTCTCAATTGTAGCTCATATCTCTTTCATCCACCACCAGACATTAGCTGACGTTTTATATCACTGTGTCAGGTTTTCTTTCCCCCCTGCTTTCTTTTTTGTTAGTTTTTCAGTTTTTCCCTTCCTCCTTCTTCTCCCCTTTTGTGTGTTTCTCGCTTACCCTGGTTCAATGTCTGGTGAGTTAAGATAAGTGCTGGTTCCTAAAAATTAGTGATCGCGGGTCCACTTGCAACCACTAGCTCAAATTAAGCACTAGAGAGTGTGCCAGTGATTAATGCCTTTTTGAAGCAGAGATGGAACTGAGTATTAGGGGATCACCGGATCCAGGAGACGTTTTAGCAGTTGTGAACCCTGCTTCCAATCCACCCCCGAGACACATCCACACCTTGTAATGTAAAGTTCCTGAAGCACAGCCGGGAACACGCATGCTACTCTGTTTAAAAACATGATTCCTGTATTTTTATTCTTTTAAAAATCGTGCAGTGTGATTTAATACTACTGTATGCTTCTACTCTTTTTCTGGGGACAGTGTGTTTGTAAGCTACTGCCTTATTTTGCCTGAAGCGTGGATGTCACTGGGAGCGTTCTACAGCCTTACCTGAATCAGGGCTGCAGTCTCACGCTCCGGTGCAGCCGCCATCTTTGGTGGGAAGCAGGTCAGCGCGCTAGTGTTTAGCGTTCCGTGACCTACGTTCCTCTCCATTTAACTAGAATGCCCCCGAGGACGTGCAGCGGACGAGTGCAGCGAGCGCGCCCAATATGCGCCGAAGGTAAACACGTCTGCGCCCGTCCGCGCCACAACCGAGCCCAGGGCCACCCCCCTTGTCAAAATTATAAATTACTCAAGGGAAACGCTACTAAGGCTAAATTCTGGTCCAAATCCCTGCATACAGCCACACATCATGGTAAATTGGGCAGGACCTTGGAGCTGCAGGTTCTGCAGGAAGAGTTTTGGTTTAAAAGGACCTGCAAAAACTCTGGCACTCAAAGAAACAAGACGTCTACGCTGCGGACTCATCAATGTTAGGTCCATGTGTAAGCACACCCAACATATTTTCGACCTAATAGATGAAAAAGAGCTAGATTGCCTTTTCATGACAGAAACATGGCTGACACCTAATAGTAACCCGGATGTTACAAACTCCCTCCCCCCGGACTTCCTAATTTCCAGAGAGGATAGACCTGTTCAGAGGGGTGGAGACATTGCAATTATCCACCGTGACACCCTAGACTGCCTGACTTTCACTATTACAGGTCTCAAAGCGGCAGAAAGTATAGGCTTCACGTTAAAGGTGCATGACTCCTTTACTTTCACAGGTGCACTGATATATCGACCACCCGGGGCACATACAGCCTTCACGGATAGCATTGGAGAAACTTTGGGTAGTCTAGCCCTTAAATCAGCCAACTTTACTATCCTGGGTGATGTTAATATTCCTCTAGACTCCCCCTTAGACCAGGCCACAGTCTGTTTTACAGACTCAATAAATGTTCTAGGCCTAAAAATACTTACCACTACCGCCACGCACAAGGCATGACATATACTTGATTGTATATGCACTAACCTAGAGACACTCATTGTTAAAACTCCACTAGTATTAACATGGACGGATCACAGCTTTGTCCCTTTTGAACTCCCAGGGGCAGCCTACACATGGGCCACAGTGGATAGGGAACGGCGTCCTCCCCAGGAGGAATTTTGTTGGAAAGATCTGATTGAACAGCCGGACTTTCTGACCAGAGCAGCAGCATCTAGACCCCCTCCGACGGGAGAGCCCGACAAAGACAGTCAGTCCTTCAGAAAATGGATTAATACACTTGGCGCAGGAGAGGGCTCGGTCACTCCTAGTCGAAGGCCCAATAGGAAACAGAGACCCTCTACCCCCTGGTTCTCCCCAACCTTAAAAATAGAACAGAGGAAGGTTAGAGCTCTCGAGCGGATGCGGCGCCTCAACTATATAGATTCAGACCGTGACAACTATAAAGCCACCCGCCGCCTTTATCATGGGATGATTAAAACAGCCAAAAGATAATACTACACAGAAGCTATTAATAAAAGCAACAATAAGCAGAAAGAAATTTTTAACATCGTGAACACCTTCACTAACCCCAAATCTCGCAAAGTCTATGTGACACCATAGCAGACTTCTTCGATACAAAAATTCTAACGCTTATCAAAGATTTCCCCCAACCCCAATCCCAAGAGGAGAACCCGATAAACAGTGTCAACATAAAGATGAACACTCTGTCCTCCTTTTTACCTGTTAGCCAAGAGGAATCTCAGACTGAGATCCTAAAGCTCAAATCAGGCTCACCCTTTGACCCCTGCCATCCATTTGTCCTTCATACATTGATAGAGATCGCAAATCCATTTATCAATAATATCATTAACTCATCACTTAACCTAGGCTCAGTCCCTGAGGAATGGAAGCTCGCAGCAGTAAAGCCCCTGCAGAAAAAGCCACTACCTGATCCTGCAATCCTCACAAACCTCCGCCCCATTTCCCTCCTTCCTACCTTTTGTAAACTGACTGAAAAGGCAGTTAACAAACAGCTCACCGCTTTTTTGGAGGCCAATAACACCTGACACCCCAATCAAGCAGGCTTTAGAGCTCAGCACTCAACCGAATCAGCTTTAATATTCACATCTGAAACTCTTCGAGCTGCATTAGACCCGGGTAAGAAAGCAGTCCCGGTTCTGCTGGACCTGTCAGCGGCTTTCGATACGGTGTCACATACCATCCTGATAAACTGTTTAGCCGCGGCAGGGATCGCCGTAAATGTGCTGAGCTGGCTTAAAAGCTTCCTAGCAAATAGATGACAAGTGGTCATCTTAGGCCACTATAGGTCAGAAGAAAAACTACTAGGAACAGGAGTGCCCCCTGGCTCCTGTTTGATCCCGACGCTCTTTAATGTATACATGGCCCCCTTAATTGCCCTAATATCATCTTATGGCATAGATACCATATCTTACGCAGATGATACGCAGCTCATTCTGGTCATGAAGCTGAAATGAAACTCAAGAACTGCCTTAAAGCTACGTTCAAATGGATGGACATGAACCACCTTAAGTGTAACTCCGGTAAAACTGAGATTTTACCTGTTGGTAAAGGAAATCAATTCAATCCTGAATCCTGGTGGCCTGGCCAGAGGATGCCATTGCCCCCCCCCAATACTGCCCTCTCAGTCCGAAACCTAGGGATCAAATTCGACCCCTCCCTTAGTTTCAAACAGCAAGCAGTGGCCGTAGCAGGGACCTGCTTTGGCATTATAAAAGGGCTCAGAAAAATCTTCGATCTGATTTCCCTCTCAGCAAGGAAAATGGTTGCAGTAGCCCTTATAACCTCCCGCATCGACTACTGCAACAGCCTCTATGCAGGGACCAACAGAGAAATCTGCCACAAACTACAAATGGTGCAGCACGCCGCAGCCAGACTGGTGTTAGGATGGAAAAGGAGAACATCAGCCACAGCAGCACTGAACATCCTGCACTGGCTGCCAATTCACAAACGGGTGCTCTTTAAAATACTCCTGATCACCTACAGAGCCTTCAATGGGAAAGGACCTAGCTACATACAGAGTATGTTCAAACATTACACCCCTCACGATGTCTTAGATCCCAAACTGCCAACCTCCTCACCATTCCCAAGTTTAGACTCAAAACGAGAGGAGGGAAAGCCCTGGCAGTTCTAGGCTCCAAAGCTTGGAACACGCTCCCACCACAACTTGGATCTATACTCTATCCGAAACACAATGTATATCCCTGGTCTAAACTGTACCAATCCACCAGACCCCAGTTTCAGGTTCCCTTTCTAAAAGCGCAAAGATGCTCCCTGGAGTGTAGACTGCGCTATACAAGAAACCTATTACATCCACACCTTCCACTCACCTCCTGGTGCTCAGATGGCTTGCTCAAAAGGGAAAGAAATGGAAGGGGGTAGAAGCATCTCTCCAACACAGCCAAACATTCTTCCCAGCAGGAGATTACATAAGGAGAGGCAGTGTAAAGTAAGGGTTTCCACTCTAGACATGAAACAGGGCACTGGTTGCGTCTGTGGTTGGTGTTGTATGGCAATATAGGTGAGTTTCATTGGTACGTCCCTCTCATCATCAAATTTACTTATTTGAATATAGGCTAACATAACTCGAATGCTTCGAACGTTCTGGAAAATGATTCTAACAGAATAAACAGTCTTCCATTATGCATTGAGCATACCTGACATCCATCACCTTCATTTAAATGAAGGCTGCTAGAAATGAGCCTTTTGTGAAAAGAAAGACTGAACATAATCACAAGTACAGTAAGTAATGATCAGGGAAGATGTATTTTCGGAAATCTGAATGTAGCGTTCACCCTTAAATGTATCATTAGAAGTTGTCAACAGCACAGGCAACTGCCAATCACATTAACAACCAACTGCTTTTAAAAGCCATTCCCCCGGTTTTAATTATGATTAAGTGCATATGGAATGAAAGACCATTAAAAACACAGATGCCTCCTGGCATTCATCATAAAATGTTCAGATTGTTGCTGCTAAGCTGGTCTTTAGTCATCGCTGTCACTCTTTTCCTTGAAACATAAAAGCAATTAATTTGTATTATTTCTAAAGTTCATATTTTTTCTTTTACCACAATGCATTTGCTTTTCAGTAGCTGTGGAATCTATTCATCAATATTTTTCGCTGTGCAGGTTCAAAGGCAATGCATATGAAAGGCCTCTTGTCTTTAACTCAAAATTAGCAAATCACTGCCATAAAGGCGATCAATTAAAGCGACAATTCTATTAAGGTTAACATTTTCAACACAATAAAAAGCACTGTGAGGTAACCGACAATCAACACGGAGGACTTAATAAAACTATTAGATAAACAAACGAACAATGATTGAAATGTCTTTTTGCTTTCCAATCATGCAATTAAGTATTCCTGTGCATTACTTTGTTGATATTCACAGGGTAAATTTGAGCTGAATTTAAATCACCAAAAATTGTGATTGAAGATTTACCAGTCCAAATATACTGTGGCCCTTATTTACTAAGAGTTGAACAATTCAGGGCAGCAAGCCATTGATGTAACAACACTTTAAGGACCCCCTGCAAAGTACAAGGAGGGAGCCCTCCTGCCTCCAGTCACGAGCTCTCAGGACAAGGGCTATTCACCCCTACAGAAAGCTGGAGGGAGCCCCCAGAAGCTTGGGCCCCTGCAACACAGGGGCTGTGGGGTGCAGCAAAGTAAAGTTGTTGGGCTGTAAATAGAATTAATATTTGACACACTCATTAATTAGCATAACATGAATATCATGTATCTGTAGGCATAGATCACACTTGGAAATATTGCTAACAGTACTAGGCCCAAACGTGTTAAATTGACTTCAGTACCATGTACACTTGGAGAAGATGCTACGTTAACTTCCAGCCCCCTTAAGCGGTGCAAAATGTTCCTAAACACAGACGCACTCTGGCAATCATTATAATTCAGTATCACACAGTTACAGGGTGCAATCTAGACCACAACGAAAACAGAAATATGTACATACAAAGAATTACACACTTTCAAACAGCATCGTGGGTTAAGGCTTGATGGTTAAATCCAATGACAAATGTAGTAAATTGTTGGCAAGAAATCAATGTGTCAAGCAATACCGCTGGACGGTGTAGTGAATTCTGGCCAGTCCAAGGCAGTCACTCCCACAAACACTTGCATGTGCTCAGCACCTATACGCAATGCAATGGATATCAGGCAAACACAAGCACACACTCAGCACTGATACACGGTGCAATGGATATCAGGCAGGTTGTAGGCAATGAACTCACACACAGATGCACATAGCAGCATAACACAATGCGCTATCCAGAAGGTCAATAGGTTACACACATCAGAAACTCTAGGCCCAAGCCTCTCCACTCTCCAACTCACCCCAACTACCCTATGTCCACAGGTTGGAGATACCCAGCTCTACCCTTGGATACTAGGCTGCTCGTGGCCGAAGTCACAGTTAGTACGGGTACCCAGGAAGGAAGTGGGGGTAGATAGCAGAGAGAATTAGGAGGCAATCGTCGAAGGGGAGGTTGGCCTCCATTTGGGAAGTTCACCCCCAGGATGTGGAGCAGAAGTGGGCTGAGGGTGATAGTCGGTCACTCAAAAAGGGCTCCACAATGTGCCTTCTGGCACCAGACCAGATCTGCGAAGCAATGTGGGGGTTACGCTGTCTCTCTATCTACTTCTGAGAACTCTTAGAAGTGCTCATTGAGCCCAGTCAATCACTCTCCTTACCCAGGCCCGTACAGGCAATCCTACCTGGCAGCACAATGTAGTCGGGGCTGGTGAGGAAAGGGAGTTGGTCAGCTGCACTGAGGGCCCCAAAGGAACAATTGTCACAGGAGAAAGGAAGCGGGGGGCTCCTGAAAGAAAGAGGCATCCCATCAGGCACCCTGGTAATCCAGACACATTTGGAGCATGATCATACAAGCTGCACCAGGCAATTTGGGTATCACATAATGAAGAGTTGTAAATGCCGTACCAACCTGGGAATGAGGCACAACATCTGGTGTGCGATGATATGAGTCACACTAGACACTTCTGGTCACACACAACAAAGAGTTGGAAATTCCGTGCATCCCTGGAAATGAATCATAATGTGTGGTGCTCGATGACATGAGTCGCACCAGACAAGTCCGGTCACACACAAGGAAGAGTTGCAAATTCCACACCTTCCTGGAACATCTGCCGCGCAATGATACGAGTCACACCAGGGATTCAGTAGATGATGTGGTCCCTTATAGGGGCACCACTCTACAGATGTAGCATGTAGATGGTGTAGGTCCCTCGTGGGGATCTATGATAGCCCTGAGACCTTTACAAGAGGACAGGGAATCCAAAAAGCCCTTAAAGTGCACACCTCAGGGTGCAGCACAGCAGCATGTAGTCAGCCCAGGCCAGAAACAATTGAGGAAGGGCACATGGGAGTACTCCTCCTTGTTCACAACAGTTTCCTTTGGCAGTGTGTATTATGCTGTTCCAGGTTTTCCGGTCCTACCTCACCACAAGTTTATCTCTGCAGTGCTGAAGTATGGCACATGTAGTTATACTGTAGTGTGCCTTCAAAGTTGGAGGTGGTTCAGATTGTTTGACTTTGAACCATAGATGACTCCCTTAAATTTCAGCCCTGTCTCCATTGAGACCCTGGAATGCATTAATCTTTGATGGAGCCAAAATCTGGCTCCCAGAGGCCAATTTTCAAAACCCCCTCCAATCCATCCAGCTAGGCCCTCAAATGGCAGAGGTCTGTGATTCTAATTGCATGGTCAGGTTTAATAGCTGTCACTGGAGAATTCATAGATGGTCTCCCCCAACCACCAGGGTGGACTGTAGTTAAATTAGAGGGCACACAAAGAGTTTTAGAGCAGTGAAATTCCCACTTCCTAGTGGAGGCATTTCTTTTTTTTGTTAAATAATGATTATTGGTATAATAGGAAAGTACCAAAGTTACATTTAATCATAAGGTGAAGAAATAGCATAATAAATACATATTATTAAACAATGTTACAATATTAAAGATGATATTATCATGGCGAAGAAAACATGCAGGATAATGAGTAAAAAGAATAAAGGTACATATCAAATCAAATATTAGTATATTTATAATTTTTAGAATAAAGATTGTGAGAGGAAAGAGGGGGGAAGAGAGAGAAGAAGAAAAGGGAGGGCAAAGAGGTAGTTGAAGAGTGATTAGTGTATAGACGGGTGTGAAGATAAGACAGAAGTAGAGGGAAGCCAGAAAAAATCAGATTTTCTGAGATAACATTGACGCTGAAACAGTAGAAATTCTATGTTCATTACAGATAAGGTTCGACCATGCTAACGTACATACTTTAGAATTATCTTTCCAGCAGGTTAAAATACTGTTAAATGCAAGAGCAATAAAAAGATAAAACAACTTCAACTTCATGGAGGTGTCGTAAAAATCATCAGACATGGATCTAAGAAAAACATTTTGAATTGATAACGGAATGCAATATTGAAATATCTTAGAAGATATAAACCTAATGGATTTCCAGAATTTAAAAACATTAGGACGATAATATATTGAATGTAGTAGTGTGCCACCTAAGGAAAGACAAGGCCAGCAAAGCGGAGAGGAAGAGGGACTAATCTTATGAATAAAATGGGAGTACAAACCACTCTATTATATAAACAATTAGGGATTGAGTGATGCTAGCAGCTCTGGAGGTGGTAAAAATGTTGTGCCATAGTTTATTCCATTTTTGAGTAGAGAGGGATAACGGGATGTTCCCAACCTATTTTGATTAAGGATTTTGATCTATCAGATATAAGAGTAGATACATGTTTATATATAAATGAAGCTTTGGGGTTAGAGTCAGAGGAGATACTGTGCAAATGAGTTGGGAAAGTAAATGGAGTGGAGTCATCAGGAAAATCTTTGGATAGCAAGAATGATTGAAGTACCTGTGATAGTTGGGAGTATTGGAATAGGCAAGATGAGGGAACGTTATAACGTTCTTGTAATGTAGTAAAGGGTATGACAGTGTTATGGGATACTATTTTGTGAACATATAAAATATCCTTTTCTTTCCAATATTTTAAGTAGAATGATTTATGGCGAAACTTAATGGATTTATTGTACCAGATGGAAGAGGTAAGAAAAGCTTGACGAAAAGTTGCGCCATCAGTGAATAGTGAGTGTATCAAGTCTTGGGAATATTTTAAAATGGGATACTTGGAAATAAAGGTGCAGTGGACATAGAACAAATGTCAGAAAAAGAGGATTCATGTTACAAAGAGGGTTCAAAAGTAATCCAGCTAGGTATCAGTTAAACTTGATATTTCTTATTTAGAGCGTAGAATTGTCTAATTAAAAAAGCAGTATGATATAATTTGAAATTAGGGAATCACACCCCCTTCAGTTTTTGATTTATTTAACTTAGATAATGTGATATAGGCAGGTTTGTTGTTCCACAGAAATTTAGTACAAAGATAATTAATTTGGTTAAAACGGTATTAGGAATTCTAAAAGGCAGCATAGAAAGCAAGAAAAGAATTAGAGGAAAAATCACCATTTTCATAGCATCCATTCTGCCCCACCAGGATAAAAACAGAGGGGACCAAGAAGTAAGTAAGTTTTGAATCTTAAGTTTTAGTGCACCAAAAGTATGGGAAAGAGTTTGGGGGATGGTAGGTGAAAAACAGACCCCTAGGTATTTGATTTTAGATGGACACCACTTAAAGTTGGTGTCAGAGAACATGAATTGGTAGCACACGCAGTTTAAAGGTAAGACCTCCGTTTTAGAGAAGTTTAATTTGTAGCCGGATATTTTGGAATACAAATCAATCTCCTGTAAAAAGGGATGCAGAGAGGTAGGAGGTTTTGAAAGATAGATCAAAATATTGTCTGCCTAGGCGGATAATTTAATTTCGTGGGAGTTGTGTTGAAAACCTGTTATGAGGGGGTTATGGCGAATGCGTTCAAGAAAAGGTTCAAGACACAGAAGAAATAAAGAGGCAAAACGGGGCAACCTTGTCTAGTACCTTTGTGCGAACTAAAATACGGAGACAGTAAACCATTGGCAGAAACACAGGCATGTGGTTCTGAATATAGCAACTTGATAAATGAAATACATTTGGGCCTGAAACCAAACCAATGAAGAGTTTTGAACATGAATTGCCAATTTATATGGTCAAATGCCTTCTCAGCATCATAGGACAGTGCAGCTAGAGGATCACTATAGGAGCGTTCAAGAGTTTTATTATGTCTTAGGACAGAGATGTATTGAAAGTTCAATAATTGTTTTCTTCCTTGCAGTGTAGGCAATGGTGAAGGCTCTGAAATAGGCTTAAAATGTGTCCCAGTTTATTGTGGACAGAAGTATCAAAGAGCCTATTAAACAGAAAGAATTAACTTATGAAGAAGGTTGCCCCTGAAATGTAGGTTTGATCAGATAATAGGGAGTTGGTGAATCTCATTGGGCATGCGTGGAGGTAGTGAGGGACAAATCAAATGAGGCAGAAACAGGGGCTTGGTCAGAAATGAAGATGGGCCCAATCTCCGAAGTTTGGATCGAGGTGAGTAGAGTTTTTGAGGTCAAAATATAATCAATATGCAACATGTTATGGGGAACACTAGAGACAAATGTAAACTCATATTTACCAGGATTACTAGTCTTCCATACTTCATAGAGTGGACGAGAGGCAATAGTAGAGTTATTGGGTTTGAATTTACAATTTGATTTTCTGTCAGTAAAAGGGTCTAGCCAATTATTAAAATGTCCAGCAACAATGATGTTGGGACTAGTAATAGAGGACAAGTTTAGTTTGATCATATGCCAAAAATCTAGATCGAACTTAATCAGTCCATAAATATAAAAAAAGTTGACCAGTTTATTATAGACTGTGGCATTAAGTATTACCTATCAGCCACTTGTGTCACGTTCAGTAGATAAAATTTGAATCTTTAGGGACTTGTGACATAGGATGGCAACACCACCCTTACGGTTGGCAGCAGGTGAGAAAACAACTTGTCCCACCCATTGATGTTTGAGTTTAAGTGATTCAATTTCATTACAATGAGTTTCTTGTAAAAAAGCAATTTGACAATAGAGTTTGGATAAATTAGAAAGCACCTTTTGACACTTGACAGGATGACCCAGACTACGGACGTTCACAACACAACCGTAGCATGTTGCAGCTTAAAAACAAGGATACAGGAACAATGAAGACACACTGCAAAGACAACAATGAAAACAGAAAGACACAGTTCGTCAAAAATAGGGTAAAGTAAAACGATTATAAAAAACATGAAGAGATTAAACAAAAAGGCCCCTATGCAATTATGAAGAGAGGAAGAGGGGAATAAAGGAGGAAGAAGGGAACGGACTGATAAGGATTGAGAGAGAGGGAATTAGAGAGGACTAAGGAAGAGAGAACAGATCAAGAACATAAAGCCAGATCTGAAGTTAAAAGAGAATGAAATGAAAAACAGGCATGTCAGCACACAGAGGCAAGAACAACAGTGGAGAGAAAAAAGATAATGAAAAAATAGAAATATTCCAGCCATGTAACCTGTGCTAGAAGAGGAAAACTAGGGAATAAAAGCAGAAACAAGAAGTCATGTGTTGATAAAATGACAATTTAACGACTTAGATAGATTGTATATTTGTGTCCATGGGTGTTCTGGTGATGGTTTGCAGGAACACTTTTAATATGGTCGGATCTTCAAATGAGCGGGAAACACCTTTGTAAGTAATTTTGCAGAGACAAGGGTGTAAAATCCCATATTGGATATTCAGAGATCTCATTTGAGGGCGTCTTGCATTGGTTGCATTAGAAAGATCCTGAGAGATAAAAATGTTATGACCAAACAAAACAAGATGATGTTTCTCTCTGGCACTTTTCAATACACGCATCAGGTCAGTGAATTCTAAAAAGAGAATTATAATACCAAGCGGTCTGGTAGAATAAAGCTGAGGATGACCAAGACGATGTGCTCGTTGGATGTTTAAAGAAGCAGAAGACTGAAGACTTAGAAGGTCAGGCAAACATTTCTGTAAGAAAGAGAGAAGATCAGGGCCTTCAATATTCTCCTATAAACCATAAAGACACAGATTGCTCCTTCTGTTGCGATTTTTAAGGTCCTCAGTGTGGAGCTTAAGCTTTTTGATTTCTGGTTCTAGCAGAGGAATTTTAGTTGCCACGTCCTGAAGATGTCCCACATGTTCTTCCATTTCAGTTATTTTGACTTCCATATTGATCCACTGGTCTTCAATCAACTGCAGTTTGTCGTTGGTGGTATTCATGAATGGTTTGAGTGCACGTAGTCCGTCCAACATTCTATCCAGGACCAGATTTGAAGATGACTGGACCACGGATTGAGGGTAATTTTTGGCACTTTTAGGTTTGGTATCAGGGGAGGATGCCTTGGCAAGGCTAAGCGAGTCCCTAGACATTTTATTGTTGCATTTCTGAAGTTGAGGAAGCTTTTTAATAGTAGCGAGTCTGCCTATAAAATTAGTGATCAATATAAGAGTGCAATGATACATGCACCACTATGAAGTGAGGAGTTATGAAGGAAAATCCCACTAACTGTAACACATGCAAGGAAACATGTATAAAATAGGATTCTTGAAGTAACACTGCATGTGTATTCACATTTACTTCCCCTCAGGTTTCCGGCACAAGAAGGTGCAAGTATAATTGATCCAACGACGATGTATGCCACATAAGCACAGTAGAATGATGTAAAAATATATAGCAGTACAATAACCAGATCCAGATCACGTGTTCTGCATGCACCACAAGGACACGTACTCCAGAAGTATGTGCTTAATCCAGCAAATTAATCCCTTTCGCCATGGCAATGTTTAGAAATATCTTTCCAGGATCAATTGGAATTAAAAGCTTGAAGAAACCAAATAAGTAAAGCACCATAGCACTGGTTTAAAATAAAACTATGACATGAGCCAGAAATGCATGGAGAATGGTCTAAAATCAGAAGAAGCTCGCGCAGGTGTTATTGGCCACAGGAGGGATCTGAGGAGAAGTATCATGAGCGATGCTCTGTCCAAAATGACGGCCGCTCGCAAGTGAGGGAAAACGTCATTGTGGAAAAAATGAAGAACGGGTTTGAAGAGTCTCCCGTTAACTCAGTATCGTGCCACAACAATCCACTTTGAGAACACTGGGCATGGTCTCAATGTGACCGAAAATTATGTCCGTAGCTCCGTGAAAAGACGTAGCTCAGTAAAACGCCTCCATCTTGTTCTGGAGCGTAAGCCCAGCCCAGCGGATGCATTTCTAAGCTCTTAATGACAATACTACCTTTACCACAGGAAATGTTTTTTCATTGTGAATCCAATGATATGGGACATAATGAAGTTGTTCCACTGCAATCCACTATTGCAGCCTGAAGTAATTTCACTCATTTCCCAATGTTAACCTTATAGAAAGAGCAGACCTAATAGGTGGTGAAAACACACATGGGTATTCTTCACAACCTGGGCAGGGAACACGTGTGTACTGCGCTGCCTTTTACCTACTACCTGCCTCACCCCTTAAGACTTACCCTAGTGGTAGTGAAAGATACCCTCAGGGTGGGCCAGTGGTTTAGAAAGACCAACCTGAGCATAAGTGCAACTGTGCATACACAGAACTGCAATGGCAGGTTTGACGACATTTGAAAACACCATAGGAGAAGCGCACCCACGCCAGCTTGCAATGGCATGCTGGACACATAATTAAAACACCATAAGTGCTAGTGCGCACGCATCCAGGTCTGAAATGGGCAGACCTGACATATGTTTAGCAACTATATTCGTACAAGTGCGCACATCGGTTTGCAATGGCATGTGGGTCACAGGTTTTAAACCTCATGGGTGCAAGTGCATACACAAGGCTATAGTGCCTGGCTGGACACCGGTTCAAAACTACCATGGTTGTGAGTGCGCACTCACAGGCCTGTAATAGCAGACTTAAGTTTAGCACCCACGGGTAAGCACCACTTACTAACATGTATAGGAAGGATTCATGCACCTTCATACTACATTTACAATGGGATGGTGCCCCAGGCCCTAGGATCATAACAAGAGAATCAGCCACAACCACTGTTAGGTGTCCCATGGGGGAGTCAAACCCCTAGGTAAGGAGAGCCCACATAGGAGTACCTACCTACCCAGGCAGTGAACACACATCTCTAATCACCCGGCCACTTACCCACCCCAAGCTTCACCCCTCAGGATTTACCCTCGGGCCACTTTGGTGGTATTGAAAGTCTCTCTCCCTCAGAGTTGGCTACTGAGTGAGAAAGGCAAACCTGCGCATGAGACATGTATGACAAACTATTCCAGTAGGTGGCACAATCATTGCTGCATCCCACTACTATCAAGTGCATTTCCAGCCCTGGGTATGTGGTGTACATTTTTACTAGGCACTTACAGGTACAACATCTAAACCAATCAAGGTCACACCCTTCACTGGTGTGTATAGGAAGGGTGCACACACAGTACAGTGAAAAGTGCTCAGAGTCCGAATGTCATGAAAAGAGGGTTGGCAAAAACTAGGAGGGCAAAAAGCTAAATGTTTCAGGGAAATACCCCTAAGAAGAACCATGTCCAACACAAACCAATCCAAATTGCTATTTTACATTGGGTCTACATGGAAAAGTAATGCAAATTCAACTCAAAATAGCTAACTACGCCAGACATAGAGCTTCATTTTATGCACCTTTATTTTTCTGTGTGTAACTGCGAACCCAAAATTCTAAACCAGCCTTCAATGCATTTCGCTCTCACACTTACGTCACAGTTCTACGGAGTCCTTCAGGAGCCAAAAGGGGTCCATCATTTCTAACTCACAGGACACTACATCTCCCCCACTTTTAAATTAAAATGTAAAAATGTTTACAAAATAAGTAGATAGATAGATAGACATATACAATTAAATCTCTTCAAACAATCTTGTTGGCGCTTTAATTGTTCAACCTGATCTTGTTCTTGGAAGTGAGGAACTGTCATCATGAATGTCCAGGTTCTGCATAACTGGTAGAGGTAACAGCACTCACTGATGGTTCAGACCCAATCTCTCCTTCAACAGTTAGATTGCATGAACAATTAGTTAAAAGTCTAAAGTGAGAGGAGTCTCTGGTAATAGAGTTTCCAGTTGTATTGGGCAGTCAGCATGTGTTCCTTGGTAGATACCACTTGAAAAGGTTCTGCATCAAATGGAACTTCAGAGTTTCTTCTCTGCATCTGTTGATGATGATGAAGAAGATGTCCTTCACACAAAGGTTTTGGCCAGCATATTGTGTTTGTTCACCAAGTCTTTCTCATGTGTTGCTTTCTCGTCTCTTTTCTCTGTTTTGTCCATTGAGGCAACTTTGTGTTTATTGCTGTCCTAAACATCAACCTGACAGGACTTTCACTTGTGGTTTATTAGGGTGTCGAACAATAAGCTCTCAAGGTATAGTTCAACACAGTTTTTAACTCAAGTTTCTTAAGATTAGCACACTGCACTACTTTCTGTAGAGTACTCATAAACTGCTCAACAAGTCCATAGTCCTGCTTGTCCATTGGTGTACTCCCCAGTTGATTTATAATAAATGCTCCAAGAAATCTTTAAACTCTCGACTATTGCAAAGGTGGACTATTGACAGACTTCACTATGCTGGAATACTCCATGTCGTGAAGATGAAATCTAGTCTTTCAATGACTTATCCTTGTGTAGTAGATGAAAGATCTTCAATTAACGGAAATTGTAAATATTCTCCCATACTCACCAGCAGTTGATAGCCATTGTCAAGTGGACCAAAAAAGTAAATGGCTATTTTCTCCCAGGCATTTGGGAGATCTGACATGCTGAAAGTGGGGTGAGTAGTTTTTGTAGGAAGGCAGTTGCATAGGTAACAGGCCTTTAATTCCTTTTCTGCCCTGTCATCAGGATAAGGAACCGAGACATAGTCTCTGAGATCTCGCTTTGTCAATCAATCAATCAATCAATCAATCAATCATCATGGCTTGTATGGCTGGTAGGTCTACAGGTGCTGTGGGGTTGGGTGATCCCTGGTCGGAGAGATGTGGAGGTCAAAGAACCAGGTCTTCAGCTGCTTCCTGATTTCCCTCAAGGAGCAGGGTGTCTGTAGATTGGGGGGTAATTCCATGACTTGGTAGCAAGGAAGGAGAAGGAGTGGCCCTCACTTGGGCTCCGACGGATGCATTTGACCTTGTCTAAGGCAAGGGAGGACGATCTGAGCTCTTTGGTTGGATGGTGGAAAGTCAGGCAGTTGTTAATGTAGGTGGGTCTGGTTTTGCGGAGGGCTATGTAGGCATAAGTGAGGAGCTAGAAGAGGCATCTTTTATGAATGGGGAACAAGTTGAGGGCCCTGAGGTGAGGGGTGAATTCCACAATGTCCTTAATGGGCCACTTCAATTATTTTCTTTCTCAGACTCTCCGGAATCAGAATTCTAGACCCACATAGGATAACTCCTTCCTGAGTTATAGACAGTTCATCCTTGACATTTTTTTAATTTTGAGATTCACCATCACTGGTGAGCAATCAAGGGAATTGGTTCCATGACTGATGTGTAATTATATCTTTCAGCTTTAGCATTTCACTATCACGGCTTGTGGCAGTGAAAATCTGGGCTAATGAAATAGCAGCTGGTTTGATTTTTCAATCAAATTTATATAGTCCTCAGCTGTCTTGGAGGGAGTAGCGTGACCTTGTATAGGTACTCTGGAAAAGTAGTCTGCAGGTTTCTGATCTGTCCTTCAACATCGCACAATGATGTAAATATACTCTCGTAACCATAGTCCCCATTGTTCAATGTGTGGAGACATTTTGGCCTTTGGATTGCAAAATATAGCCAGGAAATCTTAATGAGCCATTACTAATGCAAAAGGCTTTCTGCAAAGGCAAAAATGGAAATGTTCACAAGACCGAACCACAGCTAAGTTTTTTTTCGGGTTGCGATTAAGCATTTTCTGTTTAAGACAAACTTCTTGCATATGCCACAATATGCCTTAGAGTATTCGAGTGTCCACTGTGCTGTGCAAGGATTGCGCATAACCCAACGGGGCTAGCATCAACAGCAACCTCTCTATGAAGCGTAGGACTGCAGTCCGCCATTTACGTAGCATTCTCAATTACTTGTTTAATTCTTTTAAAGCTTTTCTCACATTTATGTGACCAATGAAATGACGCATTCCTTTTCAATAACCCTCTGAATGGAGCACTTATATTGGCAAAGACTTTCAGATATCTGGAACAGTAACTGGCGATGCCAAGAAAAGAACACTCCATAGAACCATCTTCTGGGGATCAGCATTTCACAGTCCTTGCACTTTAGCAAGATCTGATGTCATAACATCATCAGAAAAGATATGTCCAAGGAATTTTAGCTTTATCTATTGGAACTCACACGTGTCTGCATTCAAAGTCAAACCTGCTTCAGCAGGCAAATGACAATATTTGTGTAAGAGTTTTATCATGTTCTTTTTGTTTAGCTCCGAAAACCAATTTGTTATCGCTTGTTAGAAACGGGGATCTCTAGTTGGCAGAGGTGTGTACCTTTGTCCAAGTAGGGACCCTTCTTACTAGTCAGGGTAAGGGAGTTACACTCCTAAAATAACCCCTGCTCACCCCCTTTGTAGCTTTGCACGAGCAGTTAGGCTTATCTCAGAAGCAGTGTATAAAGCATTTGCACATAACCAACAGTAATACAGTGAAAGCACGACAAAAGGACACCACTCCAGTGGCCAGGTTGACTTGGCAGTTGCAAACTGTGCGCAGACTCTGCAGTGGCAAGCCTGAGTGACATATAGATGCTGCCCATATGGATGGCACAAACAGTGCTGCAGGCACACTAGCAGCATTTGATTTACAGGCCCTGGGCACACAGTGAACTGTATTAGGGACTTATAAGAAAATCAAATATGCCAACCATGGAATCACCAATCCACAAACATAATTTACAGGGAGACCATATGCACTCTAGCATGGAACAGCAGTGGTAAATTGCCCAGAGTCCTAAAACCAACAAAAATAGGGTAAAAAGCAGGAGGCCAAAAAGCAAAAAGTTGGGGGTAAACCCGCTGAAAGAGCCACGTCTACAAATTCATGACAGTGTGTATGATATGCCAATTATTGTCTTGAAACAGGTCGGAAGTGGATGACACTCCAAAACATAGTATTTTGTATTGAAAGAGAGCAACAAGCGTAGAAAAGGTTGTAATGGACCAGTCATTTTCTTCAAGTTCTAACTGATGTTAACCATTATTTAAATCATCATAAGAGATAGAACTTTTCACCATTTAATTGCATTATCATGTCAGCAATAAGCAGACTTGGCTGTTGTTCTCGTTCATTTGCATTATTGGCAAACAAGGGAGAAACCCATGGCATTGGACCGGTTGAGTGCTCAATAATGTCATGCTTGGTAATAGCTTCAAGTTCTTATTCAACAGCTTCTTGCAAATGAAAAACAATTCATATTTGTCTCTGAGCAACAGGACGGACGCCCTCATTAATATGCACCTTTACTTTCATAGCCTTAAGTTGTCCCAAACCATGAAATAACATAGGGAACTGACTTACTATTTTATATGGAGCATTCATGTTGTAATTCACAGAAATCCTTCCCATATCAGCGGCTGTGCTGAAACTGAGTAGACAGGCACTAGACACAGTGCCTTAAGGCACATGGAGGGGTGTTTTCACGCTCATTTCATTGTGTTTTAATGTCGCTACAAATGAAACTTGACTGCTTAAAGTCTTTGTGCAGCCCAAGTTTATACTTTGGTTTTCAATAGCGTAAGTTGCTGCAATAGAGATAGTTAATTATTTTCTTCTCAGGCATAATATTTATCAATGCACCACTGTCACTGATGAGAGGTATCGAACAACCATTTGCTTTCAGTGTAACCTTCAAACAATGTTTGAATGCCTTTGATGCATTAGGATGTCAACATTTTCTTGACTGACGTTTTTCTTCACAGGCACCCAAACCAACATGCACATGGTTTTCTGAGGTAAACCTCGACATTTTGAAATCATTTTAGTAATCTTGCACATGATACTGATACAGAGGAACTATTTGACAATGATTTTCTTGACAATTGACTTTGTTCAGTGTTGAATTGTCTCAACTCATATCGCCGCTTTGTCTTGTGGGTGTACAAGGAACATGGCTTCTGTAATTTCTGGCAGCCATCTTGTCTTCACACCATGACCCACTCACTTTTCCTTCGCTTTTCAAGCCACTGCAAAATAGTTCTCCTTCCTACAGCCTTTGCATATCTGTCCTAGAGCAGGACATTTACCTTCATGTGGAAATGAAAATACACAAGTTGAAATACAACCTCTTTTTACATGTAGACATCACTTTGTGTCCTTCACAATTTTTACACAAAAAATAGATTTGGTCTGGGCACCTCTGTCCTCCATGTCAGCAGCTTGTCTATCAGCACACTCTTCAGCTTTGGCAGCCATTCGAACTTGCTCTGGACTAAATGTTTCTCTCAGCATTCATTTTCTGAATGAAGCTGACAAGCATTCATCAATAACTCTCAAAAGAATAGCGTCTTTATCATTACATTTTTGGAACTTGAATGTCTGATAAGTGTGTCGAGTCTCTCCACAAATTCATCAATGGGTTCACCAACTTTCTGAAATTCTCGGCTGAAGATGTTTAATTCGTAATCAACATTTGGCATTGGTTTAAACTTGAGATTGAAACACTCCTTTAATCTGACGATATGTGACACCTTTGTCAGTTTTCAGAATTTTCTTTATGACTACTTTTACACCATCGCCAGCAAGATTTTTGAGATACTTGATAATCTTTTTATTATCAGTCTCTTCAAGTGCATCAATGAAATGATCAAATTTCGGTATCCAAGCAGTCCATCGGTCACAAATAACTAGCTTTTTGGAGGTATCACACGATGGTGGTGGTTTAGGGAAAATGTCAGCATTATAACTATTTCTGGGAGTAGGTGAAATTGAGGGTGGAGCTCCCTTTTGCTCCCTCATTGGTTCATATTGAATTGGTTTGTGTGAGTCATATCTAAGGCCTTGAGATGTTCTGGGCTCTGGATTGTCCTTGATGGCATTTGAAATGATGATTTAATCTTAATCTTATCAATCTTTATTTCGGCCATATGGCCATCAAAGATATACAATAAAAACATATACAACCATTATAAAATTATCAAAAATAATCAATCAATGCATGCTTATACAATGTAAAATCTTTCCATTCTTGGAGTTACATACTATTAAAATTGCAATTAAAACTACAGACTTTAAAATTGGGTGGGAGCCTGCGACTTCAGAATACGGGTGCGAATGTGCCAGACATTGATAAGAAATTTTGCTAGTGCAAACACAATTAGGCTTGAAACATTGGTTTTTAGAATTCTGTACATTGGGAGATACTCCCTACAACCAAGGTTTCTGATAAGTGGAAGGAGCCACTATTTCCTCGCTGCCTTGTAAGTTGGGCAAAACAGGACCACATGTAAATCGCTTTCCTCCGCACCAGCGCATGCCGGGCACTGCTTGGTGGAGGGCGGTGATGACCAGGAGCTGGTAAAAGATCGCAAGGGCAATGTGCCATATCTCCATTGGAGAAACAGCTTCCTGGCCAGCACGGGGGAGATGGCGTCCAAAACCCTCTCCAGCCTGTATGAGTCCTTGCTTTGCGCAAATACAGATGTTAGTGACCCCTCACCCTGACTATCTAAGGCCATGGCTAGTTTCTGTTCGTGGTAGACAATGGCCAGAGCTCTCCGTGAGATATTTAATGAGGCGTTAGCAGGGTCAGACCAAAGGTCAGGAAACCCCAGTCTCGTACAGGGTTTTTGTATATACTTTATCCAGGGGATCTGTAACACTTTTGGGTGGGTCAAAAGCTCCCTAAGTTCCGCCCTATAGGCAGAGAGTTCTTCACTACTCCATAGCCTTCGCCAGAAGGCTATGGGTCTTAGGCCTAGTTCGTCAGCTATTGGTCGCAGACCCAGATCCAGCCTCAGGGGGAGGAGCGGGGTGCTGGGCGGAAGTGCAACTATCTGTCTGATAAAGTTGTTCTCAGTTGAGGACAGACTGCGGGAAGATGTATGACCCCACAATTCCGCCCCATACATAGTGGCACCCCTGGCCTGTGCCTTGTAGATCTGGATGAGCGGCCCCAGCGGACGGTATGAGGAGCCATTCATCATCCGCGCGATGCCCCCTGTAGTCTGTACCAGTTTGAGGTTGGCCCTAGTCTGATGTGGTCCCCAAGACATGGTTTCATTGAGGGTTACACCAAGATATTCAAAGGTGGAGACTCTCTCAAGCCGTAACGCTCCCAATAATGGATTTGGACGCAATTTTTGACTTGGGTTCAGGACCATAAACTTGGTTTTAGCCGCATTGATTTCTAAGCCCTTATCAGTGCAAAAGGCCACAAATGAGTCGAGGATCCTCTGTATCCCCATTGGGGTTTTGGACAGCAGCAGGGTGTCGTCTGCAAACATGATTGCAGGCACCCTGCTGCCGTTCAGTTTGGGGGCGTCAGTGTATTCAGTGGCGTTTAGGTGGGCGATTACCCCGTTGACAAAGAGGCAGAACAGGGTCGGTGCCAACACACAACCCTTTCTAACCCCCCGGTCAACGGGGAATCTGTCCGTCAGTGCCCCAGATTTCCCGCACCTCACTCGAGCATAGTTGTTGTGATGCAATCTCTGTAAGATTATCAGGATATCCGGGGAGACGCCCATCTCGGCCAAAACGCTCCAAAGTTTCCCTCTGGGCACCAGGTCGAAGGCGGCCCTCAGATCCACAAAAATTGTGTATAGGCTGCCGCCCTCGAATATCGCTGCCCTCCAATAGATGATATTCAATCGAAAGACCTGATCCACTGTAGAGACTCCCTTCCTGAATCCTGCCTGGTACGGACTAAGGACACCCATCTCTTCTGCCCAGTCCTGGAGCCGGTTCAACAGTATCCTGTTGAACAGCTTCTGCGACACATCGATTAAACTGATTGGTCTGTAATTGGCTGGGAGGAGAGGCAAGCCCTTTTTGAATATGGGAACCACCTCCGCCCCCAGCCAAGTACTCGGGATTTCCATGCCACTCAGAACTCCATTAAACAGAACGGCAAGGTAGGGGGCCCAGACGTCGGGCTCCTGCTTGAACAGGTCCCCGGGTAGGCCGTCCAATCCTGGCGCCTTTCCCGATGTGAGTCCTGCTATTGCAACCTTAACCTCCCCCACTGTTATTGGATCCCCCTCATAATCAGGCCAACCGATACCGGTGTCGTTAGTGGTTTCTCCCGGCTCAGAGCTATAAAGGGATTGAAAGTGTGCCTGCCACACCCCTGCTGCGATGTTTGGCTCAATTGCCGAGTGGAGATTTCCCGACCCCCCGTTTTATACTCTCCAGAACATTCGGTGGTCTCTTATTGCGAGGGACTTAGTAAGCTCCTCCCATTGGTTCGCCTCCCATTCAGTTTTAGCATGGGCGATAAGTTTTTTGTATGACCGTCTGCTTTCTCTTAACTTCTCTCCACCTAGACCCTCCTTGATACTTCTAAGAAGTTCCCCCTTTGCCCTTCTGCAGGCTGTATTGTACCATAAGGATTTGTGTTGCTGCCCCCTCCTTGAATTCTGTACATTACTAAAGAGGTTGGGGGCCGCAGCCTTTATAAGGTCCTCATGGGCCTGGTATAATTTGTCATGTGAATCTTTGTTGCCCACCCCGGTGGCTAAATCTCCCACAGTTTCCAGAATGGGAATTAACCCTGCATAAAGCCTCAGGAGTTTCTCTTGGCTCGAGGCCAGTTTTTCCCACCTGATTCTTCTCCTGTTGTTATCCAGTAGAAGTTCAGGTTTGTTCTCCTCCCCAGATGTTATACAGGTTTGAAGGCCGGGGTGAATGAGGTCAAGTTCAAGGGCATTGTGATCGCTGTCTAGTCTTTCCGTAACCCTAAAATCCTGAATAGCTGGCCAGTTCGCTATCTGTACCAGGACATAATCCAAGCGAGATTCTCTTCCCACTCTATTATAGGTGGTTCTGCTGGGTATGTCAGAATTAATACGCCCGTTACAGGCTCTAATTCCAAACTTTAGAGTGAGAGCTGTGATCTGCAATGCTACGGGAGTCCATGCCTTCGGGGGGGGAGCTTCTACCGAAGGCACTGACCACCTGGCCTCTTCTTCCATTGGAAAACCCTCCAGGAGGCCTGGCAGCGGCTCAAAATGGGAGTTTAGGTCCCCTCCCACTACATAGGGTAGATCTCTTGGTATTTCAACTAGATAGTCTGAAAGTTCATCTATGGTGGGCGATTCCCTGGCAATTCCCACCGGCCTGGAGTAGATGTTTATTAGGGCGAGTTTCGCTTGATTCGGCCAGGACAATAGAACCACAAGGATATCATCGGAAGGCACCGATAGACGTGAAGCCTCACAGCCTAGGTGGGATGCCACCCAGGTTGTGAGCCCGCCTGAAGGGCGCCCTTTGCCCTCCCACCTGGCTGGGATGGAAAATGACTGGTAACCCTGGTGCCTATATTCTTCCCTTGCCCAGGTCTCCTGGAACATGCAAACGTCCCCAGTCTCAATGTAAGTTTCCCAGTCTTGAGAGGCCAGCTTATTAGCTAGTCCGGCAACATTCCACCAGATTAGTCTCAGGTGCTCAGTAGGAGGGATTACAGGGTTGGAAGTGTGGGGGGAGACAATGCCGGATACTACAACAATTGCTACATCGGGAACGTTATCAGCAGTAGATCCAGATGGCTCAGAGAGATCACAGGGACCATTGTCCAAGGTCGCAAGGTTGTTAGTGGACAGTCAATCAACCCCGTCGAGCCCGCTCAAACAGTTAAAACGGTTGAAGTGAAAATAGGGTGTATCAGGTGGTTGATAAATTGGACGTGGAACATATTCCTTGTGTCTGGGTCTCCGTTCTACCCTTGTCCAATTGCCTTGCGGCGGGTCATGATGCATACGGATGGGTGGAAAGAAGAAGGAGACTGGCAGAGTCTGTATGGTGGAATCCAATGATCTGTTTGACCCTGCGCAGATATGTAAAGGTGCTGGCCGACGTGCACTTACATGACTTCAGCAATGTGAGTATGGTGTCCAACCTCTGACCTTGTGGAGCAATGTCATATATCATAACTGAATGTGTCCACACCGATGTGTGTAAGTAGGTATGCGTCGTGAAGTTCTGTTGTCAACACATGGACACGGGCCTATGTTGGGGGGTTGTGAGATTGTTGTTGATGTGCAATGGGGACACATCTAGTACTCACCTTCACAGTCATCCAATTTGCCCTGTGTCTCAGGAATACACATGTGCATAGATGTCAGTTACCATGGTGTACCTTAATGTGCACTCATTGTCCCTACATCCAGCCATACTACCATCCGTGATTGAACATTGTAATGATATATCTGTGTGATTTAGAATGTTTTATTTACATTCAGGTGATTGACGGAGCTGAAGCTGCACATGGTCATCCAAGCCCATATCACATAGAAGCCCAGTGGTGGGCCAGCCAAAGACCTTTGGGGATTGTGAAGTGATTAGGAAGTGGGAGAGTGCAGTCCACAGCAGGATTGCTGTGTAATTGGCCAGCAGCGATAAAATGGAAGTCTTAGTCGGGGAGCAGGTGAATGTTGCAGAGTGTTCCAGGGGTCAGTGGGAGGTATTTCCCAGGGCATGATAGATAGGTCATAACCAGGCAGGTACAGGGCATCTGGCAGTGATAGATGCTACTGCCTCCTTCCTCAAACAGTAATTCCCAACCCCTTCTTACTCCCTTGATACGGGTTCTGTGTCTGGTGTGTCCTGTGTGTGTGCCGGGGTGATGGGTACATCACTGTGTGCCACTGACACAACAGACGGCGAAGGTGATGGGGCAGCACCATTGTGTGCCACGGACACATCAGGGGTCGAAGCTGTGTGTGTCGATGTTGCAGTTGCAGTCATCTGGGAAAGGCTCAGTGGCAGCAGATACTTCCAGCCTGCATCTGCTCCATGGTCTCCATTGACCTCTGCATCTGTGCCAGCTCTGTGCTGTAATTGCTGGTGCCTGTCTGACCAGACAGTTCCTGTATTCAAGGTCAGTCAAGGTCTGTGGCGGAGCATGGTGCATACAGGAGGTTTCTGATAGGGACTGTACATGGTCCCTGAAGGGACTCAGATACCCATGTATGTAATCGAATTTGGCTGCCACGAGTTCGAAACCCTCCCTCAGCTGTTCAGCCAACTCCACCTGGCAAGCCCACAAACATTGTTGGAACTCTATATATTGGTCGGGGGTGCTGGGAGACAGCTGTGGTGGTGTGTGTTTACTGCTGTGTGGTCTGTGCTGGTTGTGGGCTCACCTCGGGGCAGGTGGCCTGCCCTGCTCTTGGAGATGGGGTGCGGAGGCTGTCCATTATCCTTTGGAGGGTGTCTTGACATATGTGCAGGTTGTCCTCTTCATCATCAATGATGTGAAGTGTGTTGTGCCCTGCATGAGGTGTTGTTAGTCCCTCTGGAATGTGAAAGGGGAGAAGCAGGTTAACAGAGTTACACATGTATGTTGAGGATTAACTAATGTTGACATTCAGACTGCATGCCAATGTACATTGTCGCTGTTCTGGTGGAGCTGGCTATTTGATGGCAGGCAGTGTGTTTTTCGACTACATGACGGATGTGTGGTGGCACTCGTGCATTATCATCACACAGTGTCAGGCAATGCCAGATGTGAGTGGACAGTTACTACGCATGTGCGGGACCTGTTGTGAGCTTTGTCCTATGGTGTTAGTGTTGCACTTTGTACCTCGTTGCCGTCATTGCTGATGTTATGTGATTGCTATGTGTGTGTGTGCTGCATTGTGGGGGAGTTGCCCCTGCAGCTCTGATTTTGTGTAGCCTTCTCCCTTTGAGGTGGAGTGGCTTTGAATTGTGTGCTTATAGGGTCTGATTTGTTTTTGACTTGGGACATATGTGCTCTCTGACAGATTTTGTGGCCTGGTGTGTGTATTGTACGGCATGGGTTGTGTGTGCATGTGGACATGTCAGAGTGTGACCTGCTCCTTTAAGGATGTGATCCGCACTGGGCTACCTCCAATTTTGATTTGTGGGCCACCTTATGCTTTTGGGCTGGTGCCATGTTATCAGGCATGCAGTGTTACTTGCATGGCCAGTGTGGGTCACAGAGCCGCTGCTTTGCTGGATTCAGCACACATGCATGGGATGGTTGTGATATTGGTGATATGGAGGTGGCTCTTTTGTGCACATTGTGGACTGAGGCCTACTTGGCGTTTCTATGTGCGGTGCTCACTTTGGTCTAAACTGTACCTGTGTTGGTCTTTTGCCTGGTTTCCTTCGATTCTGCACTTTGTGGTATGGCCGCTCCTAACTCCCAGCCACTCTAGCCGCACTAACGCCTCTCGTTGGTACATAGGCGTCACCCAAAGCGACACTCTATCCCCTCTCTCTGGTTCCTGGCTCTATTTCAGTGGCCAGATGGAAGCGCGCAGCGTGCGCAGCGATGGCGCGCCGCATGCACTCCAGAGGCAAGCCCGTCTGCGCCCGTCCTGATGCGCCCAGCGGCAAGAAACTATAACAAAAACGCGAATAAATTAAAGAAGAGAATGACATACACAGCTGGGCAACTTTATAAATATAGTAAATCCACCTTTTCTGAATGCACTTTATGTATTCCCCCATACCTTGGTTTTATTTGCTCCCAATGTAACTTTACATTGGCTCCCAAGCGTTCTATAAAAACTATCACCCGAACTGGTCTTCAGGTCTGACCCAGCCCTGTACCTGCCAAGCCGGCCGGTAGCCTGAATTTTAATTTTCAGAGCCTCAATTGTTGCTCCTTGGCCAAAATCATATTTTTTTAACTTCTTAGCACAGAACTTCCAGACGCATTACTCCTAACCGAAACCTGGCTCCATGCAAGCTCAGGCCCAGATATCGCCACAGCCCTTCCACCTGGATATGTCATCAGTAGGAAAGATCAGGACACAGGCAAAGGCAGGGGGATTGCTATAATATTTAAATCTATCTATTTCTGTAAATTTGAAGTCCTTTCAATCACAGATTGTGAAGCTGCCTTGTTCAAACTTTCTGTATCCCCTCAGCTGACCCTGTCTGGCATTCCAATCTATCGCCCTCCGGGGAACCCAGGTCTCTGGGTTTCCACTTTTTCTGAGTTCATTGCACTCTTCATTTTGAAGGCAGCAAATGTTACAATTCTTGGTGATTTGAACCTCCACTTAGAGGACGATCAGAATAACATCTGCTGTACCTTCTTATCTGAACTGGAGGTTTTAAGTTTACGGCTATGCAACTAGGGCCCTTCTCACAGGGCGGGACATCTTCTCGATCCAATTTTGTCTAATCTCAGCTATGATTGCAGTATTCCTGCGTCTCGGCTAGACTGGTCCGACCATTTTTTATTCTCATTTAATTTACAGGGTCCTACAACTAGGGTAGTAACTTCTGTGACTAACTCATTTCAGACTCTGGAATAAGCTGAACATGGAGTCTCTTAACACTCTCCTGGTCACTAGCATACCTGATACCACTTTATTTGTGTCTCATTAAATGCTTCTGTTTCGGGATTGGCTAACCACGGCCATTAATACGCCTTTGCCCCTTGTGTCAACATGTAGTTTCACACATCATCCTCCTGCCCCATGGTTTACAAACGACCTCAAAATCACCAAGTCTAAGTGTCCCACCCGCAAAGATGCTTATAAAGCTGCTCCCAAAAGTTATCACTTAGACTGCAAAATGGCAAGCACCTCTTATGTTGCAAGTACAATCACTCAGGCATCAGGCCGTCCCCAGGCCTTATTCTCTGTAGTAAAGAAGCAATTACAGTGGGTAACCCCCATTCGCCCTGAAGAAGTTGCAGAAAATAGGAGCAACGAAACATGTTGGCACCTATGACCCACCTGAGACTGCATATGGTGTGAGTCATTTTTACTCGTGAGGATTCACAGCCCAGAATAAAATTAAGAGTGGCCAGTGAACTCTTCCATTTTAACTGTGTGAGATTCACGTTTTCTTTCTCACTGGGGGATGTTTTTGTGTTAAATGTGTACACAAATATAGCAGGGTGAAATAGTAACCCGCTGTAATCAGAACAATCAGCAGATTGTGGGGCTGATGTTGAGAAGAAGCACTGTTATATGTTGTTGGTCTTTTTCTGGTGTTTGTTTCCTTTTCCCACTGTTATGAGAGTGAGTAACCAATGATGATAATTGGGATCACTGACAATTACTAGTCAGATAGACCCGATTGGCGGTTCTTCCATGAGGTGCTCACGAATACTGTTTGGTGGGTAATGGTACGGCGATAGATTGGTTGTTTGCAGTGTGAGTACCGTATTAAAAATTCTTTATACTCTGATGGATGGGAAAAGCCAAAGGATACTTGGCTGGTGGTAATTAAAAAAAAATTCACCCTATTTACGCTACATTTAAACTAAAGTGAGAGTGTTTTGGGAGGCAGGCCTTTGTTTGTGTATTATGATTTGAGTGGGGGGCGGCCGGCACCCCTTTATCTCTCCCCCTGAGACTCCATTTATTTGGAATTGATTCAGTACGGCGGCCTAGCCGTGAGAGTCTAACTGCGTTAGCAGTCTTTTCGGTACTCACACTTTTTTAGAGTTGAGCCAATATTGTATATTTTATGCATATAGTTGTGTATACATTATTTTTGGCTGTGGTTTTGGGAAACTCTGCACATAATTATATATCTTCGAGATACGGTCCTGTGGTGGAGTGAGTGATGAACTGTCTGGCATTTTCAGATGAGCAAATAGCCTTAATACTGTCTGGTCCTTCTCTCCTACCTGATGTCCCACTAGGGCCTGGCAATACTGCACGGGAGGAATGGGACAAGTTATCGACACTTAAAAAGCGGAAGATTAGAGTAGCCCTGCACGGGGCTCTGATGACAGAGTATTTGCGGCAGGAGCAGCACCCCCAAGCCTGATAGTTAAACTTGAACCAAAGATCTTCTTGGAGGACAGGCAGTTCCGTGTAGATTGGAGTTATATTTCAAATAAATGTACACGGGATTGGCTGATCCTCATTATTAACACCGCGAAGAGACTCAGTGATGAGCTGCTTAAAGAAATACTAGAGCTGGAGGAAAACATAAAGGGTAATTCAGCACTCACTGATGCTAAAGAACAACTTGAGAGGATACAAAGTGATTTGGCCGACTATAAGACCTATATGGTCAATCAAAAGATAAGGGGGCTCAAAAATAATTTGGACAGGTTCACCCATGCAAGGGCTTTTCCATACACCGAGGACCAATATTAAGATACCCCGATAGATCAGCAGAGACAATCCAGCTTCCAAAAGAGAGGGCAGTATCCTCAGCGAGGGGGAAATAGACCACAAAAGCGACGAACACCGAATAACTGGGTGTTCGACAATACCAGCAGTGAGGAGGAGGACGTATCTACCAACTCTGCCCCTCAGAATACCAACAGGGTAAATTTTGTGCCGGAGACAAGGACAGACCAAGACCATGGCGCATTACTAAGGTCTTTTTTAGGCCAAAACCAGGGGGGCACACGGGGAGGTGGAATCCAAACCTTTCGAGGGAGAAGCAGAGGCAGGGGCAGAGGACAATTCCAGCCCAACTGGCAACAGTATTCCCCCCGGGTGACCCGCCAGAGGGGCAGGACAACCCAGATATGAGCGCTGCTGGAACACAGATAATACCCAATGATATTGTGGTGAACATATCTGATTATGTGCTAACATCTGCTGAAGTAGCTGTCCTAAATAAGGGGTTGGGGTTTGTACCGACTCCCCGACATGATCCCTTTAACTGCAGATTAGAACTATACGAAATGATGAGGAAGATCAAATTGCACAAATTTTTCAGTGACAAAGAAAAAGTTGATCAATCAGTGTTCAACACGAACCTCCGGCGTCCCTCGAATTTTTGTCCACCCAGTAGTTCATTGGGTCCTGAGGTGGCAGTGTTTGAACAGAAAGTGTTAAATGATGTGGCCACTCTAGAACAGGCCCCACAATTACATCAGGGTCGCAATATGAACAAATCGGATTGGGATGCTGTTAAATCCCTCCAGGACAACTCCCTGTTAACAATTAAGCAGGCAGATAAGGGTGGTGCGGTCGTCGTGTTAAACACCTGCGACTATGAGGCAGAAGTGTTGAGATTACTGAGTGTACGCACCAATTATCATCCCCTCACTAGAGACCCCACACCTGACCTACTTGAAGTGATTACAGGTCTAGTAGCAGATGGTCTGGGGAAGAAGTGGATAAAACCTAAAGAAGCGGACTTCATTGTAAACAAGAAGTCCCGCATTCCGGCGTTTTACATCTTGCCGAAGATCCACAAACGCCAGAGACCACCCCCTGGACGCCCTATAGTGTCGGGCATCCAGTCAGTTCTGGAGCCCTTGTCGCAATTTGCAGACTTTTTTCTACGTGAGGCAGTGATCACCCAGGAGTCCTATGTTCAGGACAGGACTGATATTTTGAATGTCCTTGATGGAGTGCACTTTGATCCTGGTTCACAATTCATAGTAACCATCGACATAGAGTCACTCTACACCAGCATCCCCCAGGACGCCACGCTGGTGGCAGAAGCGCGGGCCCTGGGAGAATTGGAGTGGTTCTATGATACGCCCATCACCCTTGTCATGCAATGTACTGAACTTGCATTGACTAAGAACTTTTTCGAATACAAGAACCAACATTACCTGCAGGTGTCTGGGACTTCCATGGGGGCCACGTTTGCCCCAAGTCTGGCCTGCATTTATGTGGGCCAGTTTGAGGTGAATGTGGTCCTCCATCTGAATAACAATCCGTTCAGGGAACATATCTCCCTGTGGAGGAGATATATTGATGACGTCCTCTGTGTCTGGACTGGTACAGAGGACGTCCTCCTGGAATTTCTTGCATGGCTCAACCAGATAGATGATTGTCTCAAATTCACATGGTCAATCAATAGAACGACGACTGTCTATCTGGAGGTTGACATTACAGTGATTGATCATAAACTGGTCACAGCTGTACATCACAAGAAAACTGACAAAAATTCCCTGCTCCGCTACAATTCCTTCCATCCACAAGCTTTACGGGATAACCTTCCTGTGGGGCAATTTTTGCGCTATAGGCGCAATTGCTCCACCACTGAATCTTTTGTTGAGCAATCGGAGGAATTGGCCGTGAAACTGACTGCGAGGGCATACCCCAAGAAGGTGGTTAAGCAAGCGTGTAAACGGGCTCTGAACACGCCCCGTGAAGCACTCCTTGAACGGCATGTAAAAACTAAACAGAAGTGTATACCGGTGGTTACGACTTTCGATCCCTTGTCCACTAAATTGCGGCAGATTGTGAGAAAACATTGGTCAATCCTTGATACGAATTTGAGCAAGATGCCACCTCCACGGTTTGCTTTTAAGAGAGCTACGAATTTGAAGGACAAACTGGTCCACACCCGTACCCCCCAACCTGTGTATACAGATAGGTTACCACCGGGCCATCACCCATGTACTAGCTGTTCGGTGTGTAGCTTAACAAAGACCATGAAGACAGTTACTCTGAGGGATGGCAAAATCTCACTAGGCTCAGTAACTGCAATACTGTAAATGTAATTTACAGATTGACATGTAAATGTGGGCTTCACTACATTGGACTCACGTCCAGGAAAGTGAAAGTCCGCATTCAAGAACACCTTAGCACCCTGAGAGCCAAGAAATTGACCACAAAGTTGGTACAACACTTCAAGGAAATAGGACATGATCCCAAGGATCTTGAGTGGGTTGTACTTGAGAGGGTGATGTGTGAAAGTCATAATGTTGAGGAAGCACGCTGGATATATCAGGAACAAGTAGACCGTGATGGATTAAATTATTTGATTGAGTGGAATAAAATCACTAAACGATGAACATTATGATCAATTATCTAAATAGTTTTTCTGTCTCCCAACACCTGTATTACATCAAATCACATGGTGCATTAGCCACCCCTTACATCGATTCTCTATCTATATATAGGGCATAGTGCAGACGTTTGAGTAGCGAGTTGCACCAGCATTACCACACACTTGGGGACCCACTTGATACATGGAGTTTAGACCTTTTACATGTAATTTTCATCACCACTCTAATATACTTGTTCAAATACACAGTGTAGTCCCTTAGACCCCCTGCCGAGTATAATTTACGATATCCAGTAATTAGGAACCTTTGTGATGAAAATGGCAAATTGGCTTCACATTACAAGGAGCCGGTTTTCAAAAATTTTTAAATTTCATCTCTAATTAGGATTGTCCGATTTTTGAATTTAGTTATGTCCTATATGGTGGGTTGCTATTTCTGCTGCCATTGATGGATATGAAATAGCTGTTGACACTGTAGTACCAGCCAGTATATGGGAAATGTAACCCACTATAAGATGGCTGCCACACGAGATGTTCCGCGGTCACGTGACACGTGACGTCCCATGCGTCTAGACGCGCCGCCTGATATTGGGCTTGTCGAGTCGGGAGGAGCCGCGGTTGAGGAGAAGCTGTGCCGGTGACCGAGTGGTGGTAAGCTGCTTGACTTGGTCGGTAATTGCAGTGTGTCAATGTTAAATGGGGGTGGTAATCAGGCGGAACCGGACGCCCATTGAGGGGTGTCTTTTGCGAGGGTGTACCGTGAGAACGAGGGGCGGTGCACTCCACCGGAGTTCCAAGGTTGCTGAGAGTAAGCTTAGGATATTCATTAGGCTTGCGCTATACTAACTGATTTCTGTCTGTGGTTCTGTCCTTGTTTCTGTGTGCAGAAGACCCGACGATAGCGGGCTTTCAGAATCAACACGTGATCCTTCAGGACACGAGTAGACTGGCAAATAAGGGGGTAGCAGGTATGCGAGAAAGTCGCTAACCCCAGGTAACTATGTGCTCAGTTTTTGATATCACAACCATGCATTACAGTTTGGGTTTTTTAACCCTTGGCTCATTTTAATAATTTTTTACAATCATGTCGTTGATACCATCATAGGTGTGTGTGGAAATAAATTGGCAATTACAGTGGGTAACCCCCATTCGCCCTGAAGAAGTTGCGGAAAATAAGAGCAACGAAACATGTTGGCACCTATGACCCACCTGAGACTGCATATGGTGTGAGTCATTTTTACTTGGGAGGATTCACAGCCCAGAATAAAATTAAGAGTGGCCAGTGAACTCTTCCATTTTAACTGTGTGAGATTCACGTTTTCTTTCTCACTGGGGGATGTTTTTGTGTTAAATGTGCACACAAATATAGTAGGGTGAAATAGTAACCCGCTATAATCAGAACAATCAGCAGATTGTGGGGCTGAAGTTGAGAAGAAGCACTGTTATATGTTGTTGGTCTTTTTCTGGTGTTTGTTTCCTTTTCCCACTGTTATGAGAGTGAGTAACCAATGATGATAATTGGGATCACTGACAATTACTAGTCAGATAGACCCGATTGGCGGTTCTTCCGTGAGGTGCTCACTCTCTTCTCCACACTTTTTTCTCCCACGAATACTGTTTGGTGGGTGATGGTACCGCGATAGATTGGTTGTTTGCAGTGTGAGTACCGTATTAAAAATTCTTTATACTCTGATGGATGGGAAAAGCCAAAGGATACTTGGCTGGTGGTAATTAAAAAAAATGTCACCCTATCCACGTTACATTTAAACTAAAGTAAGAGTGTTTTGGGAGGCAGGCCTGTGTTTGTGTATTATGATTTGAGTGGGGGGCGGCCTGCACCCCTTTATCTCACCCCCTGAGACTCCATTTATTTGGAACTTATCACCTCTCGCCTCGATTACGGCAACGTTCTTTATCTTGGTAGTTGTCAAACTGAGAAAGTTACAGGTAGTGCAGAACTCTGCTGCACACCCTCTCTGCCAAATTCCCAGACAGGCTTCCATCTGGCCTTACCTTCGTGACCTCCACTGGCTACGAATCGATCAAAGAATTAAATTAAAAACTTTATGTTACATCTTTAAAATCAAACAAAGGGTGGCACCACCGTATCTGCAAGAGCTCATCCATCCCTACATTCCTTTTCGCCCCCTGCACTCTACATCTCATGGGGACTTTGTGATCCCCAGATTCAAATTAACAGGAATGGGAGGTTGTTCCTTTTGTTGTCTCGGCCTCAAAATCTGAAATTCTCTTCCTGTGTCTTTGAAAAATGACTCGTCTTATCTGAGCTTTTGAAGAAATCTTAAAACTTGGCTTTTTTTAGCAGTAAATGTGCTTTGAACCTCTTGCTTTCTAGAAATGTATGTGGTAGGCGCCGGGAAACCCTTTTTAGGTATCTGTGCGCATTACAAATTGAATATAATAATAATAATAATAATAATAATAATAAAAATAAGAATAAGAATAAGAATAAAAATAATAATATGTGTGCTGCAGTGTGCCAAGGAGGCTATCAGTGACATGTTCCACGATCATTGTAGGTGTGCAGTGTGCTACACATTATTGTGCATGTGTGCCATTGTGCCCATATCCCCCCGTCCCCCTATCCCTAGTCATTACTCACCCTGTTGCTGTTGGGTACAGATCATATCTTGATGTGTCTAGGCCTCAAATTCCTGCCACCATCTCAACACTGCTGACTATTCCAGCTCATCAATCTCCTCCTGTGTCGCAGCACTTCAACTTTCAGTTGCCCTTGCTGCCATCCTGTTGGCAGAGAGCTTCTCCTTGGTTTGGCTGTGCATTTCATGCCAGAAACTCTTGACCTCCTCCAGTGACCTCCTCGACACTCCGACTGCATTGACGTTGGTGACGATGGCCTGCCATATTTCCGTTTGGGTTGCCAGTGCCGAACAGTTGTTGATGGTGTTTTATCACCTCCATGACGATGATCGGGTCTTCCTGCAAACTGAACCCCGTCTTCCTCTTCCTCTTGTCATTGCCCTTCCCCAAACACCGGGTTCCTGGCAATACCTCCATGGTGCTTGTGGAGTTCGGCTTGTCCTCTTCACTCGGTCCGGGCGCATCCATGTTGCAGCGCAGTTTGAATAGTTTTTTTTTTGCATTTTCCCACCACATGCAGGAGATTTGCCGGCCTGTGACTGGTTGTCTACAATTTTTGCACCGTGATTGGCCTCATTGCATGTTTTTTGCGTTCGATTTTTGCATTTTTGTGGCATGGTGTTGAATTTCGTGCTGACATTTGACGCGCTATCCATTAGCCAGAAGTACGAGGAAATTACCTTTTTGAGCCATATGAACTGTTGCCATGGCCTGTGGTGGGAGAGCTGGGAGAGTGCCGTGAACGTTGCCCTTCCGTGCCTTGAGTCACCCGCGGACCACGCACTGCTTGCCTACAACACCCAGCAGGCAGCGCGGTCTCGCGTGAGGTGCCGGCTAGAAGACACCCCCCCTGGACATTTAAATTGATTACCGGCCCAACGCTCAGCGGGACGCACGCAGGCTCGCCCGGGAGAAGACCGGGACAAGGGCGGGGCCATCTGTGGCCATCCGAGGCCAGTAGAGGCCGGGCTGGGCCACCCCCCTGTTAAGTAAGACACTTGAAAATTGGCTTTTGGTGTTTTATATATTCAAACCTCTGTTGCGTTTCATGGCAGCTAACCGTAAAATTGCACAGAGAGTGGGGGAGGGAGTTGCGGGCACAACGGATGCTTTTCTGATCAGAGCTGAATGAGTTTTGCAACACGAAATAGCCCTGACGGAGACAAAATTATTGTTAAGTATAGCTGAGGTGCAGAAGATTTTCCCTGGGCAAAATTAGTAATGCCATATCACATGCAGTTAACCTTTACCCTGAGGCTCTTATTAACAAACAGGGTGTTGAACAAGGGCTCGGTAGTGGCCATGAGATGGATACATCTGTTAAAAACATGAATGAAGTTATCCCTAACAGTCAGCCCCCCCTCTCACCATCACCCCCTTTGGTTACAGCGCGTACATCTCCACGCAGCCCCATAGTGGTCTCACCCAATACATCACGCTTGTCTAATACCCCAAGGTCTTCTGTGGTCACCTTCTTCTGAGGAAGATACATCTAAATCTAGTCCTATACTAAGAGCAAGACTTCGCTCACATAGACTAGGTACAGTACATAAGGGACAAGATCAGGGCCTGAAGAAAAATATGGCAGTCCCTATAGTAAAGTACAAAAGTAATAGTAAAGAAGTCGGGGGAGCTAGACCTAAGACTGGATATATCCAAGTGGGGGGCAGACATACGGTCCTAACAAAGTCCATTAGCACGCAAACCGACAGTGGTAGCACTATCTGGGATATAGGGCTGGAGAGACGACTTGGGAAATTAGAAAAAACACTGCAGAATTCTCTTGAAGCATCGATAAAAGAGAAAGTGGAGGGCCTCAAAAAGATCTGATAACTAGTCTAACGAAATTTACTGCGAGAATAGAACATGTGTGTAAGAAACTAGGGAACGAGGAACGAAATACCAGCCAGAAAGGGAGTAACTCAGCATCTCTTACCACTCCAACAGGAAGGGAAGTAGAAAGCCCGATGACACTTATAAATCCCCCACAGAAGGCCGCCTGCCCAACCGAGGGCAGAAAGGACCATATACATATTTTAGCATGTCCTAATACTAGAAGGGTAGATAGACCGTCAGCTCAGGGAAGTCCTAGTAAAACATCAGGTATGACTAAAATTTATAGCCCTAAGGGAACTGATCTGATGCCATATACTGACATCTTACAATTACCCCCAGAATCCTCGCCATATGTAATAGTTCTTTCAGGGGTACCCTCTTTAAAAAGGGATCAACAAGAATCTTGGCAAAACCTTTGCAATAAGGTTGTTGATTGGCTGGTAAAATTCAAGCCATTCCATCTGGCAGATACTCACAACATACTGATGGTCCGCAGGGTAGGATGGCTAGGGCACTCATTAAAAGACATAAAAGGGGATTGTGTGGTTATCAACTTTAGGTGGCCCGAACAAGCTAAAAGGATCTTGCATTGTATGGAAGAACTGCAGGGTAGTAATACGCTTATAAGTGCACTCCCCCTGGGTTACTTCTATAAGCCAAAGTATGATGCATACCCAAGACAGCAGTATCTAACTATCCCCCTAGAGAACAGATTTGACAGTTTCAACAATCTTGAAGAGGTTGACAGACTACTTAACTCTAGTACCATTATAATCCCCCGGGAAGAAAATAATATAGAGCTAGACGGAGACTTCTATTACCAAGCAAGCACCAAATTCACTGGGACGGAATATCATGGATTCTGGTGATGGTCTACTACTTCTACCTAGCAATAGTAGTATTGAGATAGAAACAAGTAGCTCTATTATAAAAGGAGGGACCGATGATATATCCTGCGCAGTAGGGGGTACAGTTGTCCAAGCTAGTCAAGAGGACCAATTACCAATATTTTTCCATGGTAATCCGGTTGTTAAACTTATGTCATGGAATATAGCAGGCCTATCTAGGAATCTCAGGGATACTGTTTGGTGTAATTACACTGACTATTGTGATGTAATTCTCCTGCAGGAGACCTGGGCCTTAGATATTCCACACAGGCTTGGTTACAAAACCTTCTACTGCGAAGCTATCCCTTCAGTAAGAGGAAGAGCGTCTGGGGGCCTAGTGATTTAGATAACAATCTCTTTGGAAATCGAAGTTACCCCTCTCTCTATTCCATCCCAGGACCTACTGGGTGTAAAGATGGTGACAAAAGATAAAGAAATTATATACTTAATAAATGTATATAATAGGCAAAATCCCTTAAATAAGGAATGAAAGGTGATAGAGTACTTGGATTCTTATCTTGATACACTAGGTCCCAACACACAATTGATTGTAGGTGGGGACTTTAACTTTAAATTTGAGCCAATACTGGACCTTAACAATTTATTTGTTGAACAGGACAGAGCCAATGATATCCCTGCTCTTGATAGCACTGGGGCACTTAAAAGTATGGTGGCAGCAATTCAGATCTTACAGTTAACCGTGGGACATGATTTAAGGGCTTGTAATGGTCGTTCCCAGGCAGATAGACCCCCAGTACCAACATTTTGCAAAGGTAACTCCAAATCGCATATAGATTTTATATTGGTGTCCATAAGTCTATGGTATCTAATTACTGAATTTAAAGTAGACTTTAGGACAGAGAGCGACCATTTGCCGCTCCAACTAAGTCTAGACTCCCACCCTTTCACATCTAAAACAGCTACAGATGTTGTAGTAAATAGTACTGATGGTGAACTCCAGGTAACAAACAATAGGCGTGCCCTAAAATGGCCTTACATTTTGGGCAAAGAAACAACGTTGGTAAATATTTACAATACCTTCTCAGATATCGTTGCATCCTGCCAGAATCTCCCACTAGGCACCCAAGGTGTACTAGACATGCATTACCAATTAATTGAGGCTTTAACACCTCTTCTTAGTAAAACTTATGATAAGGACAAGAACACAACAACAGTCATTCAGTCTTAGCTATCCTTGGTATAATAAAGAATGCCGTCTAGCTAAGTCTCACCTGATTCAGGCAGTTAAAACTAAGAACCCGCAGGGTATAAGAGACAGCAGACATGCGTATAATAGGATTCTAATACAGACGAAAAAAGCGTGGGATGAGACCATCTGGGAGGATCTTCTAATTGCCGCAAAAACAAGAGATCAGGGCACCTTTTGGAGCTTAATATCAAAGGGGAATAAGACCGGCAGATCATCTAAGGATCTCTACTTGGATGGTAAAACTTGGTGCAATCACTTCTCCAAAATATACTCTCAAAATTAAGTGGGTTCATGCTTAGAAGAACATGAGGTCAATCTAGCCCCTAGTACAGCTTCTCTACACTTTAGCTTAGAGGAGACCATTCAGGCACTACAGGCCATTAAACCAGGCAAAGCCCCAGGACCTGATAAGATCCCGGGGGATCTTTTAACACATGATATGGAAGTTTGGGGGCCTTATATTAACTTTTTATGCAATTCTATAGTGACAGGCACGCCAATCCCTGAGTCTTGGAAGGGGGCAGAAATTGTAACAATTTTTAAAAAAGGGGATCGTTATGACCCAGCCAATTACCACCCAATTAGTTTAATTGATATTTTACAGAAAGTTTTCGCCAGACATATTTTAAATAGACTTTTAGGATGGATGGAGGAGACTCAGATACTGACTAAATTTCATGCAGGGTTTAGATCAAAAATCAGCACTGTAGACCAAGTTTTCAGGTTCACATGTATCTGTTGGAAATACATTAATATTAAGAAGGACAGCTTGTAAGTTGCTTTTATGGATCTGAGAGCCGCCTTCGACCTCGTCCCTCGCACCCTTTTGTGGGACACATTAAGGAAAATGGGGGACCCATGTGAACTTCTTACAGAACTAATCAGACTTCATACTGGGAATTACGCCAAAGTGAGATGGGGGAAGGGAGGGAAAGTTACAAAGGCCATACCAGTGAGACAGGGCGTACGTCAAGGATGTGTGCTGGCACCTACGCTCTTCTCACTGTATGTCAATGATATACCTTCATATTTAGGGGACTGTAGCCATGACTCCCCGAAGTTGGGTGATGAAGCTATCACAGCATTACTTTTTGCTGATGACACCATCCTCATTTCACAGACTCCGAAGGGTCTCCAAAATTTGGTGAATGCTTTTTATAGCTCTTGTGTGGAAAAGGGATTAGAAATCAACTCATCCAAAACTAAATATATGTCGATAAACCCGCAAAAATCATTCAAGAAAAATCTGACCTTAAATAAGCAAAAATTTGAATATGTTGGGAGTTTCAATTATTTAGGTATTATGCTGGATAGCAACCTCTCATGGAAGGGGCATTTAGAGAAAAGTAGACTATCCCTTAAACAAAACTCGTTGCCTATCCTAAAAGCACATGGCAGGAGTCATTCCAAGGCTATTTCACCAGCATTGGAAGTATTCAAAGCGAAGGCCCAATCAGCAGCACATTATGGTGCAGAGGTTTGGGGGCCATCCTGCAAAAGGAATTTTGAACGGGATGAAAATAACTTTATTCGTAGACTACTTCAAATACCGATTAGAACTCCCCTAGTTCCATTGTTTCTGGATATTGACATTAATCGCACAGACCTTCATGCCATTCTAAGGCCGTTACTCTATTGGGTAAGATTATGGACTACGCCTGAGTTGCTTAGCTACAGAAGCGGTCTAATGGAAATTATGCAGATTGATGAGTATAAGAATATAGCATGGATAAAACATATTTAATTTTGGTGTATTAGGCTAGGGCTTTCCCATTTTTGGGAAGAGCCCCAGAGCATGACAACTATGTGTAAAAAGCTTCTAAAGTCCACTTTTTGGTCACACATCAAAAATGAAACACTACATTGCTCAGCAACTGGCACTTTAACTCAGAAGTTTTTGATTATAAAAGACAGTGCTTCATTTGAACCCCTTATGAATGAGATAGGACCACCATTAGCAAAATCCCTATATTTGCAATTTAGATACTGGGTCCTTCGGCCGAACCCATATACATGTAGGTGGGGGGGCAATAAAGAGACTGATCTCTGTACCCTTTGTTCGCAAAAGGCGAAAGAGGACGATGTTCATCTACTTTTATTTTGCCCGGTCTATAAGTCCCCCAGGATTCAATGGATAAAAATATGGGTGTTAGGTCCAACAAAGAAGCTGAATGCATAATTAAGTACAACACCTCACAACTGGTAGTGTTTTGCACTAGCAGGTTCCTATTTAATGTTTATCTGATTAGGAAGAAGCTTGGTCTTAAGCTATAGTGCATCTAACCAGACTGTAGTATCCTCTATTTTGCACATTTTTGTATAATGTATATTTTTGCGTAATATATTTAAATGTTTTACAGCCTTGTTTTTAAGACTTCTATTTTATCTTATTTATGTAATGAGATTGTGGTTTTATGGCGGTAATTGTAAATAATTGTAAATAATCGGAAAATTGCAAATATGGATAAACTGTAAACTTGTCTCCTTCCATCCTATCATTGCCTGTCCATGTGGATATTATGTGTGAAGGGTATTGTGGATAATTGCTTGCAAAATTTATTTTTATTTTTATTTGCTTTTATGGCTAAGTTAGCCGAAATAAAGTTGAAACTGAACTGAACTGACACATTAGCTGGTGACTATCGCTTGCTTCTGCCTTGTTGTGAATTCCACATTGACACATGATTGGGCTGCGATATTGAAAGTTGTGTTACGCCACTCTTGCAGTAGTTATCACACGTTCTTGTGAATATACCCCCTAGTTTCTTCTATGGACCACAGGTCAATAAATTAAAAAATACAGGGTATATTTTACATTGTAAGTGAGCCGACCTACAATATCTTTCACCATGCATAAATATTTTGCCATTTACCATCCTAATGTGTTTATCAAATTAAATACGATAAGATAAAGTACCAAATATCTCTCGGGCCCCGGCAGTCAGCTAAAACATACTGGGTATCTTTAATATCGGGAAAGGGCCGACCTATAAATTGCCCTCTGCAAGGTCCTCTGCTTGTTTTACAGATGTTAACTCACTGCTTCGATATCAACTCAAAGCGACCTGTTAAGGTACTAATAAGTTGTGCTTCTAAATGAGAACATATTGTGCTTTGACATCAGTAATTTATTAATAATGTATAATCACTTCTTTTAGAATATTACCAATCAGAGAAATGTGGACACATAAAGGAGTAGCACAAGACACAGAACACTAATTTGGCTGTATCTGTCAGCTGTTAATCAGTAGGTTATTTCCTTTTAATATACCTCTGGGTATGAAGTATATAATTTAGACAAGCCTTTTAATCTACTATTTTTTACTCAGGTTCATACCCCTAAACAATAATTCAAAGAAATTGTACTTTTCCGGTGGCTCTGACGATCAAATACCAAAGGACGATGCACTAATTTAAAGGTACGCCACGGTATTTATGAGCATTAGGGTATAAGTAAAGTTATTGATGAGTGACTAGATCTATCGTGATAGATTGCAATCTTTGATTTTAGGTTATTTTTTTTAATAATCCTTACCAATGAGCTTCTGCCTTCCAAATCTCTCAAGTGTTTTCCATAATGTCTAATGACTCCTCAAAAGCCTTGATGATTGAGAAGTATATCTAGATAGGTCAGTATATTAGTTTCCTCTTTTTAAAAAAGAAATTCTCTTTAACTGTTTGGATCATGTTCAATACTATCTTCATAGTTGAAATGTACTAACTGAAATTTGTCTATTATGTCATTGAAAATATTGTAGAGGCTAACGCCCATATGTTTTTAGTGTGCTTTCATGTGAATGAATTACTATACATCTAGCTTTTATGGATTTGCCCACTGCTTTCGACCTTGTAAATTGCCAGAAACTCTGGAGTGCCCTGTCTGACATAGGATTAGACCCTGTACTGATATCCTTCCTAGCCGATATGAATAAAGATACCGGCACAGCAGTTCGCTACAATGAGGACGGGAGCCTGACAGACGCATGGCCGGTAAAGTGAGGGGTAAGGCAAGGGTGTATCCTTGCTCCTCTGTTATTTACACTCTATGTAAATAAGTTGGGTGAAGCCTTGATTTTATCATGTAAGGACATCCCCAGAGTTGGTCAAAAAAAGATACCTGCATTACTATATGCAGATGATGCTGTACGAGTAGCCAGGACTGCACGAGGGTTACAATCCCTGTTAGACTGCTTTATTAATTTTATGGACTCCTTGGATTTAAAAACTAATTTTAAAAACATCACACGCTATGTCGCTAGGCAGCAGACAGGCGAAAGGGGCTTCATTTGTCTGCAAGGGGCTGGCACTCAGTAAAGTACCCATCTTCCCATACCTGGGTATAGTTTTTGATAACAGAAGATCATGGGCCACGCAGCGTGCGCTGAAAAAAACACATTAGCGAGGGAGACAGGGGCTCTGTTGGGCTTTGCTAAACATTTAGGCTGTAAGCAATTACCGGCCATTATGAAAATTTATAACGCTAAGTGTTTGCTCATGGTGTTGTATGGGAGTGAGGTGTGGGGCTATACTAACTCAAGTGAGATCCAATTGGCAGAAAATGTCTTCTTTAGCAAAGTTCTATCACTCCCTCAATCCGTAGCATCTTTTAATGTGCATGAAGATTTGGGGGCTGGTTATATCGCTGGCCAGATTGCTGTAGCGCCGTTTCTAGGGTGGCTAAGAATCTGGGCACAGCAAGCGCCGAACTTAAACCAACTAATTATCCAGGATTGGCCTGTCCCTAGACAAGGCCTTGGCGATACCATGAATCCGATATATTAAAATGCAAGCAGACTTAATGGGTAGCCCTGACTTGTTCACGAACCCTAGGGCCCAAGTAAAATCATGATTAAGGCTGTAAAATCCCAGTATTTAAACAGGTTGAAGGTACAGAGGGAAGAGGAGGAATTGGCTAAACCTTCGGTTAGAAAATTTGTTGTGTTAAGCACGGGGAGAGAGATCCAGCCGTACTTGACATATATAAATAAGCCATTCCACCTGTTTGTTCTGCTAAGGTTTAAACACGGTATGCTGCCTTGGCTGTTATCTTTCCCCAGGGGATTTTCTAAAAGTGGAATGTTGGGTCCGTGTCCGTGTGACAATAAATCGGAACAAAATGCCCTTCATATGATCTTTTTCTGTAAATTTTATGCATTGCAGAGAAAGAAATGTATTCTCCCACTATTAAGAGGGTGTAATTTTGAACAGGCCAGACCAGCCCTGGTTTATTTGCAGATGTTAGGATCTGTTGTGATATGTTTTGGGGTGGCGAGCTACATCACAGGGGCTGTGAGATGTCGCAAGAAAATTATGCTACCATAATTACCCCCCTTTGCATTACTTGTACGTAGTTTATTAGATAGTTTTTATATAATTGTATGTGATAAATTTTTGGATTCTTGAATTGTAAAAATTATTAACTCCCTGTTAGGTGACAAACTTTTTTACAGTTTAGATGTATTCACCAATTTATATTGTAATATACTTTGTCGTGTAATTAGGACCCAGTGACGTGATTAACTGTGAAAAGGAATTTATTGTGTATGCTTTGATGGTTTTAGAATTTTTAACCGAATAAAGCAAAATCTTGACTAAAGAAAGAATTACTATACAATATACTGTTAGGGTAATAATTTGATGATGGATTGTGTAAATAAAGAAGTAAGATATCTATGTTTTAATGAGTGTTTTCTGCTGTTTAGACTTTGAAAACTGTGTCCTGAAGAAGGTGAAGGATCTACATCTCACAGCATTGACTTTTTACTTTTCTTGTTTTAAATATGCAAATGTGTTACTTCTCAAAAGAGGAGACGTTTTTAATCTTGTAAAAAGTGATAATCTTTTATGCTTTATATAATAAACCTAATTTTTGTAATATCATGTATTTCTTTCTGTACCTTATTTTATACCCACTGCACACTAAATGTTGAATACAAATTAATGTTAGTTTTATTGGTTTTGTCAAATTTCCTTTTCTTGCACATTATCCAATTTGAGACCTGCTCCTATTTTGGGAACATTTCTGCCCACAACAATTCCTGTTAAGAATTGAAGGATTGATTAGGGACTTTGCTGTTGTTTCTCTACCATTCAAAATACATTGCGCATATCTCACTCTAAAACAGACCTAAAACAGACCTACTTCAAATGTGAAGGGATACTGTATCTTAAGACCTCTATTTGCAGTAAATTTTCTCCAAGCCTCGATTAGCTATATGTATACCTATATGAAAGGGAACATACCTTCTCAGAACTTAACCAACTCAAGTAAAATCCTAGCTTAAAGCATGGGTTGATTGATGAGATATTAGTCATTCGGGAGGAGAGTGAGGGTGAAGCTACGGAATTTGTTGGATGGTGAAAAACCCATAATCAACACCTGCAATGTACAGACACCAAGCAACAGAGAATGGTAATTTTTGGACCATAAAATCTTATTGAAATATGGTATTATATACAAAAACACTGACCACAAACTAAATGATAGGAATAGCTTACCATTGTTTAATACTTTACACCCTGTGGTACTTGGGGAAAACCTACTGCTGGGTCAGTTTCTTAATTTACAATGAAACTGCTGCACTATTAATGGCTGTGAAAAACAGCACATCTCCTCAGCGAAAAAAGTAAAAACCATAGCCTGTGTCACAACCTATAACATGATTTCCAACCATTTACTATGTCCGAAATCTCTGGAGGGTTCCCCCTAATAAACTGACATCAGCCTTCCTGCTTGTGTAATGTTTTTTCTTTCGCAAGGGCGAAGAGAACTCTGGACTTGACATACTTTACCATTTGATCACACTACTAATTTGAATTTAAATAAAGGCCATTTATATGATCTCTTGCCTGTGTGGTTTGAGATACATCAGGATAGACACACAAAGTATGTACCAGAATTGGAGAACACTGTAATAACACTAGGTACGATTGGAGTTCTAAAGAAAAGGGTTCAGTGACAAAATATTGCAACCACAACTATCATGGGACTTAAATATTGTATCAAAAATATTGATACCCCATACTTATAATGTAAATAGCAAAGCGATAGAAATAAAAATATCATTATACACTATACAGATTTTTAAAATATAAACCTTATTAAAAATAGAAAGCATTAAATATATCAACATGGAACGATAATATGTCAATTAAATATATTTAAATAATTTAGAATTATATATACATTTGATACTTTTTAGAAAAACTGATATATATGTTTATTTAAACACTAGCGGCCCGTCCCGACATTGTCCAGGTATGAAAATGAATGTCTGCAGCTCCGGGTATGAAAATGAATGTCTGCAGCAGGCTGTTTACCGTGTGTGCGTGCTCCAAATGTGTCCAGCCACTGTCAGAAAGCGCCCCAGTGATATGTGCCTCTGTATCCGCTGATTACGGCGCCAAGGTTCAACGTGTGTGCCTGCTGTCTGGCCTCACAGTCTACTATTGTGGCACAGCCGTCCTGCTGTGCATATCTTCGTACTTCCACAGACTTTCAACAACACGGCGTGGTGCCCTGAGATACCACACGCCGCGTCAACGTCATCCGACTGCGTACTCAGATGCCACTCATTTTCTACTTGTTGGACGCTATTCTCACACTCCGACTGGGTACTCAGACACCACACATTTTCTACATGTTGGACGGTATTCTCACTCTTTACAACGCTGTGCTGGTGCTACATCCATCGGACTACTTTATCCCACAACAGGCTTTGTCCCTTCCAAACTACATTTTGCGCTGGTGTATGGCCTATGTCCATCTGCTTTGCCTCACCTTTCCAATGCTGTATGCGGTGTTCCGGTTGGCGCTGTGGTTCCGGAGCTTACCGGCCTCAAATGTTTGGTCTCTCTCTTTATTATATTAAAATGGATATATAATTTCAAACTATTATTAAAATAATAATAATTTATGTTACAATTTACAGTTTTTATGTAACCTTAAAATAAGAAATACATATATTACCTACTGGCGGTCGCCAGTAGGTAGTTATAGTTAGGATCTACTTTCCATAGAAAATCCGCAACATTCTATTGGGAATAACTTTGGAGCCGGTGGACGAATCTTTGCAAATTCCTCCAAGAAAATGGCCCGCTCCGCTCCTTCCCTGAAAGTTTGGGGGGGATTCGTCAAGCGGGGGCCGAGATAAAAGGGGGGTCCCAAAACGTGTTTTCCCTATGTTAATTTCCATAGGAAGGTCGAACTTACTTTTAGCCCGAACGGCTGAATGGATTTCCACCAAACTTGGCAAAATTGTAGGGACTGGTAGCCTGATGTGCCTTTGCTATGTCTCAAGATATGTGCTCCAGTGGATTTTGAGTATTTAGGTTCAAAAAAATATATATATCTATATGCGCTCCCCGGTATGCGCACCAGGGAGTGCTCCTGGAGCGCCACGCGACTTACGCGCGGAAAGCTGATTGGCTCTCGGGTGTCTGTAAACATTCGAAACAGTCCGGAGCGGCCGCCATCTTGTGTCTCGGTAAAATCGAGACATAAGAGGTGGAAAAATCAAAGGGGGAAATGACCATAAGGGGGCAGAGTAGACCCCCCCTGACCCCCTAGGTTCGGTGTGAGGGCTATAAAAGGGCCCCGCGGGGCAATAACATTTTTTTTTTATTTTGATTTGCACGGGGGGGGGGGAGCGCCCGGTACGCGCACCGGGAAGCGGACCGGGGAGCGTACCATGGGGAAAAAAGAATGACAGACTTTTCAAAAAATGAAGCCTTTTTTTAATAAATTGGAGGTAGTTCTAAAAAGAACTGTTTTTTTTCTTTTTTAGTTTTTTAATTTTTTTTACTTTTTCCGAACGTTTTTACATTTTTTGGGTATTTTTTTCAGAACAAAAACAAAACTAACGAATGCAAAACTGCTCAACAGGAGAAAAAAAAGGGAAATAATTAGGGCTGGGGGCGCAGCGGTGTTCCTCCCTCTTTCTAACAATCAGATCAATGCTCTGCTCCCCATAACAGAGCAGTTGGTCACACTGCTTACAACAAAATGTAATATCTGCAAAAACAGGCTGAATATTTGGGATCATCACTGCTGGTCTTCCTCTCACCGATGATGTTGAAGCTCCGGTGGAAGTGGATGGGCCTTCAGGTGGTGGATTGCGAGCCAGGGCCCTGGTGCTCTCCCGTGCAAAATTAATAGGGTGCTTCCTCTCAACATGTCTGATTAATGTTGCATTTCCAAAACTATATTTCCGGGTGGGATCTCCACCTGAGAGTACAGTGTCACAAATTTTACACGTGACTTTTGCTGCATTGCATTTTTTCGCCCCCTCTGGAAAAGAGAAAAACTTCCAAATGAAGTGGTCCTTCACTTTTCTCAGTGGGGGGACCTCAGGCAGGAATCCATCTGAAGAGTCTGAGGACTGGTCCTGGGAAGGGTTCTGGGAACCAGACATGATGGTAGAAGTTTTGTTTTTGCAGGAACAGACAAGAGGTGTTGTCTCAGCAAAAGCAAACAGGTTGTGAGGGAAATGGGTGGGGTGTTTCCCTACTTGTGAAAAAAAACTGTTATTAACCAATGAAAAGTGTTATTTTCAGGTCACATGACCCGACGCGCTTACGCTACGCGCCCCGGGGCATTAAAAAAACCTATTAAATTCACTAAAAAAAACATAGGTTTCACACCAGTTATAGTTAGCTGGAAATTTTACTGACATAAAGCCATTGAAATTCCCACGTTATAGTTAGTTGGACTCACTATAACTTGCGCGTGCAATGCACTGCTGATGACGTCACATATTACATCACTCATGACATGGTCAGTGACATCACTCATGACATCACTGATGACCCCATCCTTGTGACACAGTGACAGACCTCCTTTCACTGTAATGTACAAATTACAAACTGTAACAATGACATTTAATTTCTGTGTAAAAACACACCACTGTAATTAAACACAAAAAAGTAAACAAAATTAAACAATACATTTTACTAAATATATATGTCATATTGCTAACATTAGTAAATACAAATAATATCATGTTAAATAAAAAGAAACATCATAATAATATTTTTTTATTTTTTAGAGTTTTCTATAGCACTAGCCAGACCCAAGGTAGGGTATCAGAGCGCTTTACATAATAAATACAATATTAGATATCACATATAGTGCACACGTGCGGACGACGAGTGTAGTTAAGTTTTAGGGTTGTGAGTTAGCACGGTGATTGTCCAGATTTAAGTAAGGAATTTGTTCATCAAGAATAGTTTTGCTTCCTTTTTGAAGAGAGGTATTGGGACAATTTTTCTGATGTTTGACAGGAGCAAGTTCCAGATTCTTTACTCAGGAAGAAACCAAGTTACAACAAGCACCCTCTAAGAAGTCAGATGTCAAGAAAATTTCCATAACACATTAGTTATTTCACAATTTTTTCACCAGTTTCAACCATGAGTTCATAAGAAGTAAAGGAGCTTCAAAGTATGGATCCAAAACAGTACGTTGTTCTTCAAAAATCTTTATTTTAAGCACATTAAAAGTTTTCCAGCTTTGCCCTGCCGACACGTGTTTCGCCCACTCAGGGGCTTTTTCAAGGCTGGAAGCAATAAAAATTACAGTAAATAAATATACTAGATTTGAACTAAATATATACAGTTTCCCTAAATATATACAATGGGCCTAGTTAAGTAGGTCTCATAGGTTCTAACATTTACAACAACAGTGAAAAAACTTAGGTCCTAAGAAAAACCACAAAAGACAAAAGACATTTCATACTATATACAAATTCATTGTGAATATACTGACAGTACCAAACATTCCATGTGAACAGAAAACCAAATTTTAAAATTTGTGTGCCATAGCTATTTACAAAAAGATTGCAACATATTCACAGTTTTATAATTCCAAAGCTCTATCGCTATTACCAAGAGTAAGGGTAGTGTGGGGATTCAAATGGTGATACTGCCATCCTTGTTAATGTTTCCTACCCACCGATGTAACGGGAGTGGCCTAAAATCCTCCGTCCAAAAGGACTATGTAATTAAGCACTCTGTGAGCATAAACCTACCAATCTCGGTCAAAATGGACAGGTCTGGCTGTCGGGATATTCTTATCAGTAAGCGAAGCAGGTGTGATGTGATAATATTAAAGATCCTAATGCAATGGAAAGAAAATGGAACAAAAGATATTTTCAGAAAATGGGATCACAAGGATCAACAGAAAATAAAGTCCATAAACGGTTCCAATACCCCTACCTATTGATTAAAGTGCTGACGGTTACACTGTTCTAGGTGTAGGTTCCAACTTGATAACTGCAAAGGATAGGAGTACTAGTCATGGTAATACAATATACTGTTCAGACTCCCTATAAACTTAATTAATAAGAAAAGGGGGCGTCACAATATAGTCTGAATACCGAAGAGATTGGGGCAGCAGCCGATTACTCATTTAGTAGGGTAGCGCAAGTATCTGTGTGGAGATAAGTTCTTGTATTCATATAGTCTAGAGTCCTGAAGACCTTGATAAGTCTGTAAAGTAATGTAAATAATCATGTAGTACCTGATATTTTGTTAGACCGCATCACAGAAATAGTGTAGTCTTTTATTCATGGGGTCTCGAATAGCATCAGACCTTGATAAGTATGTGTAAAAATATGAGCAAACATCTACAACACTGCTCAAAACCAAGTATTTAACGGACATATTGTACACAGTGGCTCACCGGGCGGGGTGCAGGAACACCATGACCCAATGTCTTATTAAATTACTCTAAAGAAATAAGGTCGTCTTTTAATCTCAAGTTCTCGAATACATTGAACCTTGATGAGGATATGCAGCAATTTAACAATTCCTAATCTTCACTCTAGTTCTTACAACCATTTATCAAGGAAATAATATAATGTGATAGACATATTGTACATAATGGCCCACCGAACGGGGTACATGGTGGGCGGTCATTTAACCATTCCTAATCTTCACTCTAGTTCTTACAACCATTTATCAAAGAAATAATATAATGTGATAGATATATTGTACATAATGGCCCACCGAACGGGGTACATGTTATGTTATGTTATGTTATGTTATATTGATTTATTATGCGCACAGATACCCCAGCCAAGGGGCGTCCCGGCGCAGAGACAAGGTAGAACATAACACAACAGGAAACTAAAAACATGAAAGCAGCTAAAACAGGAAAGTTTTTAAAGCCCTCCGGAAAGTCAAGAGGTCCTCCATCAGACGAATTTCAACAGGAAGGGAGTTCCATGCTGACGCGGCCATTACACTAAACGAGCGGCCACCCATGCGACTAAGCCTAAATCTGGGGACCACCGCAAGGGCCAAACCCTGGGAACGGAGGGTGCGGGTGGGAACATAAAAGGAAAGACAGCTGGATAGGATTTCCGGGCCAATACCTCTCAGAATCTTAAAAGCAAGACACAAGACCTTAAAAAGGATGCGCTTCCTGACAGGGAGCCAATGTAGGGTACGAAGGACAGTTGCCACCGAGCTGAATCTGGGCAGGCCGACAATCGCCCTCGCCGCAGCATTCTGAACCCGCTGCAGACGGGTTAACTCGGCCTGGTTAGCCCCAGCCAGAAGAGAGCTGGCATAATCCAGGCGGGAGATGATAGTTGCCTGGATCACCAGCTGCCTGGTCGGGGCGTCAAAGAACTTGAGAACAGGTCTCAAGCCCCTTAGGAGACCGAAACAACAGGCCGCAGTTTTTTTAGTATGCCCTACAAAGGAGAGGCCCGCATCCAGCCAGACCCCCAGGTTTTTCACCTCAGATACCGGGGTCGGAGTGGGTCCCAGCTCAGAGGGCCACCATTGGTCACCCCACAGCTCCACTCCCTTACCGACAACCATCACCTCCGTTTTTGTGGCATTTAGCTGAAGGCAGTTGCCTGTCAACCAGCTAGCCACCGCCTTCAGTCCAGACTGAAACCTGGGGGCCTCAGTCTCCGCATCCCCGCTGAGAGTAACCGCCAGCTGTGTGTCGTCTGCATATGAGACCAAAGTTAGGCCCCACTGCCTAGCGACATCAGCCAGCGGTCTCACGTAAAGATTGAACAACGTGGGACTCAGCGAGGACCCTTGCGGAACCCCCATGGCCAGCAGTTGGAAATTGGACTTGAAGGGAGGGATGGCAACACAGAAGGAGCGGTTATCTAGAAAGGAGTGGAACCATTGCAACACCTGACCGCCAATGCCAGTCTCCTCAAGCCGATGCAGGAGGATGCTGTGGTCTACCGTGTCAAAGGCGGCGCTAAGGTCTAACAATATAAGCGCCGCCGTTTGACCAGCATCCAACCTTGCACGGAGATGTTCCACCATCACAAGTAACGCGGTTTCCGTGCTGTGGCCGGCACGGAATCCGTTTTGTGTGGGGTCGAGGGCATTGGTCCGTACAAGATGTTCAGACAGGGCCAAGTTGACATGGGCCTCAGTAATCTTGGCTGGCCAAGGGAGCAACGAAATGGGGCGATAGCTTTCAGGCTTGGCCGGGTCCAGGGAGGGCTTTTTGATAATTGGGGACACCACAGCTTGCTTCCACTTAGCTGGAACTACTCCCGTTTCCAAGGAAAGGTTGACGAGGGAACATACAGCTGCACGTCCCATAAAAGCCTGATCTCGAAAGAGAGCAGGCCTTACTGGATCGGATGGAGATCCAGATTTGACTTGCAACGCAAGTTTACCAAACCCGTCCAAGGTAAGGGGGGGGAAGACAAGCAGAGTAGACTGATGGTGGGTCCCATTGATACTTTCCCGACCGGACCCTATGCTAGGGAATGTCCGATAAATAGCTTGGACTTTCCCCAGAAAATAGGAGGCAAGGGATTCACAGTGGGAAAGAGAGCTTACGGTCGTAGAGGTAGTCCGCTTTGACATAAGATCTTTTACGGCCTTAAAGATGGCTTTCGACGGATTAGTACTGTTCCGGAATTCCGCGGCATAAAAAGCTGCTCGAGCTCGACAGATAGCCCGATGGTAGAGCTTGACGGACCTGGCGTATGCAGCTTTTAGATCAGCTCCATAGGTTTTCCTCCAGGCCCTCTCAGCCCGTCTACAGGCACCCTTTAGGGCCCGAAGGGCACTATCGTACCAGGGGCTCGACTCTCTGGAGTTGATTTTAGTAGATACAATAGGTATCAGAGAGTCCAAGGCCCTAGTAATCCAGGAACAGAAGAGGTCATACCCCTTTTCTACCTCCGTCAACGGGCCCAGCGGCTCCTCTAATAGAAGACGATGGAAGTCTTCTAACCTAAGCTTCTTCCAGGCCCTCTTCTGAACCCGTCTAGCCGAGGAGATGGAAGGGGTGGCTAAGACCGGGCATAGGATGGACACCAAAAAGTGGTCAGTCCATTCCACCGGCGAGATAGAGGTGATTGTAATCCCCGGCAGATTGGTAAACAGGGGATCCAGAATATGCCCCCCCGAATGGGTAGGCTGGGAGACCATCTGGGGAAGTTGAAAGGCCTCTAGGTCAGAGGAGATGGAGCGCACTGTCAGGCCTGAGAGGGTGTCGAAATGCAGGTTCAAATCGCCCATGATGGAAAAGTTGGCACAGTCTGCGACCAAAGGGCCAACAATGTCGGGAAAAGCATTTCTAAACCCACATCGCTGCCGGGCGGGCGATAAACGACCATCCCGGACAGCGTAAACTCAGGGCTGACAGAGACCTTAAACAAGGCACTTTCACACCCAGAGATGTTTAGGGCACTCCAGACACAGGAATAGGAGGACCTTACCACTAAAGCTATACCCCCACCTCTAGACAACCTGTTCAAGGTGTACATAGAATAACCGGGTGGGCAGGATAGATTTGTAATAGCGGTATCCGCGTCCTGTAGCCATGTTTCAGTCATGGCAAAGATGTCTGGAGCTTCCTCCTCAATGAGGTCAAAGATGTTCTGATAGTGTTTCAGCGCAGACCTGACATTCAGGTTCAGGATCCGCAAGGAGGAAGGAAAGTCTGTAATACGGCGGGTCACCGGAGAAGTAGTCCTTGGGAGAGGACTCGGAGAGTCAAGAGCCCACCCATTACAGGAGCAATGGTACGGGCCTCGCAGTGGATGTACCGATGGAAGGGTACAACAGCGGCTTACCTGACCGATGGCAAACAGGCACTCCCGCGAGTATGTCAGCATGGCGACACTAAGATGGAAAAATAGCCGTTACCCGGAATCCTGCGACGTCCAGCGCGTCCGTAGCGCAGACGGGAACGACTCTGGCACGACTCTGGCACGACTCTGGCCACGCGAGGACACGCCCGCTGCGCGATCCCGCTGCGCTAGGGGAGGAGCCTTAAATAGGTGTTCCCAGGCGTCACATGCACATTCAAGCGCTGTCAGCTGGAAAAGCCTCACTCCACTCACCCCACTCCAAGATGTCCGCCAAAAACGAACCAGGCACCCACCCCAGGACCAGACCCGCCAAAACGGCAGTGAAGGGGCACAATTTATGGTGCAGGTAAGGGGCAATTTAAAAAGGGTCAAAATGACCAAAAACAAACTAAAATTATATTTTACGTTTTTAAAACAGCAGTTTTACTGCAAAAACGCGCAAGTGCTCTCGCAGCAGCAGCTACCTTGTCAGGGGCTGACAGCAGGAGGGACTCGCCCTAAATATGGTAGGCGGTCCCCAGTAATAATGGGTCGAGGGGCGCATAACGTTAACACCGCCCTCTGTTATAGAACAAGGGTTTAACATATTATCCCGGATGAAAGCGCATGTCAGGAAAGACATAAAACCAATGCTGCCCTGTAGTTGGAGAAGCTAACGCACCATATACGTGGCGATAAGAAATGCTTAGCGAGATTCATAGTAAAAAGAGAACATATAACGATAATGTGCGGGAGGGGGGAATCAGCGTTTGTTACCCCTAAGCGTAAGTTCTCCATGTCAGAAGTCTATGAAGCAACACGTGTAATATTAGTGCTCCAGGGCTTAACTGAATATCTATCTGGCTGTTATAGTCTGGAGCACTAATATTACACGTGTTGCTTCAAATACTTAAGCCACCAGATACGTGACCTTGTACACCCGATGGCTCCCTCTTTCCTTTAAAACGATCTCACAAATGTCTGTAATAGTTATTTTAATATGTGTCTGCAACTGTGAGCCCTGTCATAAGCCGGCTTAGACATATATTGCAAACAACTAATTTTGTTTCGCTTTGTGACCTGACTGTATACATCTCCTAATACTATATTACTAAGGCATACACGGTGTCACACTTCCTGACACTTCAAGATGGCCGCCACAGTAGTATCCGATTCACAGTTTCGGTTAGAGACACTTTCTGACACAACTTCCCGCGCTCATCACCATCCGCGTATATTTAAACGCTAGACGGGACTTTCAAACTGTTGGTGCTCAGCAGTGGAGATCCGGCCTATATGCGTACGACTAAAAGGTAAGATGGGGACTTCTGACATGGAGAACTTACGCTTAGGGGTAACAAACGCTGATTCCCCCCTCCCGCACATTATCGTTATATGTTCTCTTTTTACTATGAATCTCGCTAAGCATTTCTTATCGCCACGTATATGGTGCGTTAGCTTCTCCAACTACAGGGCAGCAGTGGTTTTATGTCTTTCCTGACATGCGCTTTCATCCGGGATAATATGTTAAACCCTTGTTCTGTAACAGAGGGCGGTGTTAACGTTATGCGCCCCTCGACCCATTATTACTGGGGACCGCCTACCATGTACCCCGTTCGGTGGGCCATTATGTACAATATATCTATCACATTATATTATTTCTTTGATAAATGGTTGTAAGAACTAGAGTGAAGATTAGGAATGGTTAAATGACCGCCCACCATGTACCCTGTTCGGTGGGCCATTATGTACAATATGTCTATCACATTATATTATTTCCTTGATAAATGGTTGTAAGAACTAGAGTGAAGATTAGGAATGGTTAAATTGCTGCATATCCTCATCAAGGTTCAATGTATTCGAGAACTTGAGATTAAAAGACGACCTTATTTCTTTAGAGTAATTTAATAAGACATTGGGTCATGGTGTTCCTGCACCCCGCCCGGTGAGCCACTGTGTACAATATGTCCGTTAAATACTTTGATTTGAGCAGTGGTGTAGATGTTTGCTCATATTTTTACACATACTTATCAAGGTCTGATGCTATTCGAGACCCCATGAATAAAAGACTACACTATTTCTGTGATGCGGTCTAACAAAATATCAGGTACTACATGATTATTTACATTACTTTACAGACTTATCAAGGTCTTCAGGACTCTAGACTATATGAATACAAGAACTTATCTCCACACAGTGACTTGCGCTACCCTACTAAGTGAGTAATCGGCTGTTGCCCCAATCTCTTCGGTATTCAGACTATACTGTGACGCCCCCTTTTCTTATTAATTTAGTTTATAGGGAGTCTGAACAGTATATTGTATTACCATGACTAGTACTCCTATCCTTTGCAGTTATCAAGTTGGAACCTACACCTAGAACAGCGCAACCGTCAGCACTTTAATCAATAGGTAGGGGTATTGGAACCGTTTATGGACTTTATTTTCTGTTGATCCTTGTGATCCCATTTTCTGAAAATATCTTTCGTTCCATTTTCTTTCCATTGCATTAGGATCTTTAATATTATCACATCACACCTGCTTCGCTTACTGATAAGAACATCCCGACAGCCAGACCTGTCCATTTTGACCGAGATTGGTAGGTTTATGCTCACAGAGTGCTTAATTACATAGTCCTTTGGGACGGAGGATTTTATGCCACTCCCGTTACATCGGTGGGTAGGAAACATTAACAAGGATGGCAGTATCACCATTTGAATCCCCACACTACCCTTACTCTTGGTAATAGCGATAGAGCTTTGGAATTATAAAACTGTGAATATGTTGCAATCTTTTTGTAAATAGCTATGGCACACAAATTTTAAAATTTGGTTTTCTGTTCACATGGAAGGTTTGGTACTGTCAGTATATTCACAATGAATTTGTATATAGTATGAAATGTCTTTTGTCTTTTGTGGTTTTTCTTAGGACCTAAGTTTTTTCACTGTTGTTGTAAATGTTAGAACCTATGAGACCTACTTAACTAGGCCCATTGTATATATTTAGGGAAACTGTATATATTTAGTTCAAATCTAGTATATTTATTTACTGTAATTTTTATTGCTTCCAGCCTTGAAAAAGCCCCTGAGTGGGCGAAACACGTGTCGGCAGTGCAAAGCTGGAAAACTTTTAATGTGCTTAAAATAAAGATTTTTGAAGAACAACGTACTGTTTTGGATCCATACTTTGAAGCTCCTTTACTTCTTATGAACTTATGGTTGAAACTGGTGAAAAAATCGTGAAATAACTAATGTGTTATGGAAATTTTCTTGACATCTGACTTCTTAGAGGGTGCTTGTTGTAACTTGGTTTCTTCCTGAGTATTGATACTGGCATTAAGTTGCCTTGTTTCACACCCCTGGTGGTGGGTGTTCTACCAGGTTCTCAGTGCACCTCTTTCTTTGATACTTCACACGCAACTTGTTCAGTGAAAATAGTCGCTAAGAGAAGGTGCGGACGTTTTCTCTCATTGAGAAACGCTCCCACCAACATTGCTGTATAAAGTTCCAGATTCTTGGTGCCGCTCCAGAAAATGCTCTGTTGGAGGTTTTAGTCTTGTTGAACCGCGAAAGTTTCAGGAGTAGATTGTCTGCACTCCTAGAGTGTCTGTTTCCTCCAGATAAGGTAAGTTTCTGGGCTAGGTATTGTGAGGTGTTGTGGAGTAATGCCTTGTGAGTGATGCAAGCCATCTTTAAGTGAATACGAGCTTCATAAGGTAGCCAATTTAGTGCCTTTAGATGTGGTGATATGTGGTCAAATTTCTTAGAACCTGTTATAAGTCTTGCTGCGGCGTTGAGACAGGCTTTTAGAGGGGCGGTTGAGATTTTAGGCAGCCCTGAGAGGGTAGAGCATCCGCATTCCAGCCTTGAAATGACTAAGGACTGGACTGCAGTTTTGAGGTCAGGGTTTTCGATGAATGGCTTCATTTTTCTAAGCTAGCTGAGGTGAAAGCGAGCATTTTTAGCCCTCCGGTTGATGTGGGTTTGCATGTTAAGGTTCTTATCCAGTGTGTTTCCAAGCGATATTGTAGAGTCCACCAATGTTGGTGTAGAGTTCAGAGCAGTGATCATTTTGGTCCATTCCTTTGTTTCCTGGGAGTTATTGGGCGGCAAGATTAAAAGGAATTCAGTTTTTTTGTGAGTTTAGGTTGAGGAAGTTGGTTGCTAACCATTGAACTGTTTGTTCTAGAGCTAGATTCATTGTCTTTATCTGTTCGATGGAGGTGATCTTGATGTAAAGTTGAGTATAATCCGCGTACATGTGGTAGGAGATGGTCGCCTGCTGTATTAGATCGGTAAGTGGTTCGACGTATAAGTTGAATAGAGTGGAGGATAGGGTGGAGCCTTGGGGTACTCCTAGTAGGTTAGGTGAGGAGAGTGAAAGAACCTTGTTGGACATGAATGATTGCGTTCTGTTTTCCAGAAAAGATTTGAACCAAAGAAGGACTGTGCCAGATAGACCCATCCTATTTTCTAGTCTTAGGAGTTTGTCATGATTGACAGTGTCAAAGGCTGAGGAGAGGTCAAGCAGGACTAATAGGCAGGTTTTCTTGCTGTCAAGGGCTAAGAGGGTGTCATCTACAATATGTAGGATGGCTGTTTCAGTGCTATGCCTAGGTCTGAAACCTGACTGGCGGATGTTCAGTAGAATGAAATTTGTGATGTGTTGGCTCAGTTGATGCTGCACACATTTTTCAAAGACCTTAGCTAGCATGGGTTTGTTGGTTATTGGTCGGAAGTTGTTGGGGTATGAGGTATTAGCTGTCGGTTTTTTGATGATAGGGGTGACTTGTCCGGTTTCACTACTTGGCTTTGAGGTTGATGTTACGAGTGAGGATTTAGCCAATTTGTTCGATTGTTGTTTCAGAATTTTTTTGGTCTATTTTTGGCATTATCTAGTTCTGATTTGAAGAAGTCTCTTTTTGAATGTAAAATACTTTTATTGTATGAGTTTCTGGCTTTCCTGGCTTTCCTGAGTAGTTTAAGATGGAGAAGTGAAGGATGTTGCTTCCATTTTAATTCCATTGATCTGAGTTTGCATCTCTCTTCATTTAGGGCTCCGCTGAACCATGGATTTTTATCTTTGTCCAGAATTCTTTTGAGTTTTGGCGGAGCGGCTTGGCCGAATACTTTGGTCATCGTGGAGTTATAGTGAGCAGTGAGGGCATTAACATCTGACATGCTATTGGTCGGCTTGATTTACTGCAAGCAAGTTTTCGTGTTGTTGGAGGGAATTTGGAAGGTGATAATGTGATGGTCTGACCAGTCACAAGGGATGATCGAGATCGATTCAATTGTATTTTGTTTAGTGATAAGCCAGTCAAGAGTGGCACCCTTTATATGAGTAGGATTTGAGATAGCTTGGATCAGGGAGTGGTCTGTAAGGAAGGTTTTGAGGGCGTTAACCTGCTTTTCCCGTAGGTTCTCCGAGTGGAGATTAAAATCTCCGAGGACTATGTCTTTGGAATTAGGGGACGAGTTAGCAGTGATGATTTTCATGAGTTGTTCTATGAAAATTGTGTTTAAGCCTGGTGGATGGTAGAGTACATGTAGTTTTTGAAAGTGGTTACTTGAAGATTTCACTGAGATTCCAAAGTATTCACAGGATTCCATGAGCTCTGATTGAAACTTTAAGATGGACATGTCTGACCGATATATGTAGGCTAGGCCTCCGCCTTTTTTATGTGGCCTGTCTAGTCTAATGATGAGGTAGTCTGAAGGGACAAGTAGGTCTGGGCAAGGTGAGGAAAAATTCTTGAGCCAAGTTTCTGTGAGGATGATAATGTCCATTTTCATGTTAAGGATGAGGTCAGCAATGTCAGATGCGTGTTTGGTGGCTGATAGGCAAGAGATCTGATTTGAGTAATCTTATGAGGTGGGCTCCTGACTATCATGGTTTGGGGTTATAGAATGAAGATTATTCCTGTTTATTCCTCTATGGATTGGATGGGATGTTCTGCATTGGTTGATGGGGATTGGGAAAATAGCGTATTCCTCCTTCTTTATGATCGGGCAGGAAGGAGCTTCATATAGCAATAGAAGTGATTGAATTTCCTGCTCTGATAAGTAGTTGGAGAGTTTGCATGTTCACAGGAGATAATTTGTTAGCGGCAGTGGGACAGTTATTGTCAGGTTGTCTGCTGCTAACGAGTTTTGAAGATGCTTTAGTTTAGCAAGAGATTTTTCAGCGATTTGTAGACAGGTTCTGATTGCTAGGATAACATTTTGTAGGTTCCTGGAGGTGAGGTACGACTGGTTTTTGGGTGATTCTTGTCTCGTCTGCTGCTGTAGATGTGGAGACCGGAAGTTGGTTGTTGGGGGAGTCATGTAGTTATTTGTTCTCATGTTATTTCTAGGTGAGGGTGTTAGAGTAGTGTGTGTTGAGTGGGGAGAGTTAGCGTTACTTCTATCAACAATTTTGGGTGATGGAATGGGTTGGTGTTCATCAAGAAATGGGGGAGAGGTAGGGGAAGTAAGGTCCTGAAGGGCGCTGTGTGGAACGGCTGAGGGTGTCCTTGTAGTGCATGGCAGGGGAGGAGAGTTGGTGATGGATCTTTCACCAGAACTGTCTCAGGGAGGGGGTCGCTGTGAGGCGCTATGTAGGTTAAGTAAAGGTGTTAGTGCAGTGTGTGATATAGAAGGGGTGTTGATGATGCTTCTTTCATCGGATATGGTTGGGGGATGTGGTTGTTAATTTTCATGCGGGGAATAGGAAATGGGTGTAGTAGGGTCCTCAGATGCGATGTGTGAGGTGGTGGTGTGGGTTTTCAATTTGATGAAGTATTTGTCAAATAGTTCCAGTTCCTTGTTTGAAGCTTGAATAAGCACAGTGTCATTTTTGTAGGACGTTATATTCAAGGTGGCTTTGAGGTTCTACATGGGTATCGTTGTAATCCTGGTACTGTATGAAATGTTTTTGTGGTCTTGGATGGTCAGTAGCTTGTGGAAGGCCGATCGCCATTTGGCTATTTTTCTCGTGAAAAATATGAGGTTGTTAATTATAATGCTTTTTTTAGCATTAAAGGGGGGATCAAGGAACAGGGCATCTGCGTTTTTTCTGAGGAGATTTTGTTTGAAGGATTTGGAGGCACTTTTTGATAGCTTATGGGGGTATTGAATAGAGTACGCGCTGTTTCCTCCGGGAATCATGTTTGGTCCTTGATGTGCCATGGTGCACTAATCCTTTGGACAGGGAGCGATCGATAGTAAGAGGATTGCTATCTTAACGCTTGTTAATAATTATCCTTCGACTTGGGTCATTTTATTGGTGGTTGAGAGTCTACATGGTCTAGCCATTGCAGGATGGCTGCCGGATAGCTGGGGCCGTTGTAAGGAGGTTGCTGTTTAATTGTTGCTTATAAAGATTTTGCTGTTATAAGATGGGAGCTGTGATAGTTGGGAGTCTATATAGAATGGATGCAGAAATGTATAGTAATAACTGTTACAAGATGGCTGCCTTTTTTAGATGGGCGGCAACTGCAAAAACAACAAGTGATGGACCGAATGTGGATCAATGTCACACACTCCCCTAGTCAAAAGATCTGGGCCCAAATCCATCGTTTTTTTGCACTCCACACCACCCTGGGTTAGACAATGGCGATATGCAAATCAGCTCTGACCCTGTTGCCCCATTGGAACAGTCCATTCCGAACTACAAAAGCCATGTCCTTCCCAAAACGGAATCAAGCATCCGAGGACCGGACCGGTTTCGAGGTAACACCTCTCATCAGCCCGGCTACCTTGACTCCAAGTGGTGTGGAGTGCCTGGGACCCATGTCTGGGCATCCCCAGCGCACTTAGGGCGGCAACTGCAAAAACAACAAGTGATGGACCGAATGTGGATCAATGTCACACACTCCCCCAGTCAAAAGATCTGGGCCCAAATCCATCGTTTTTTTGCACTCCACACCACCCTGGGTTAGACAATGGCGATATGCAAATCAGCTCTGACCCTGTTGCCCCATGGGAACAGTCCATTCCGAACTACAAAAGCCATGTCCTTCCCAGAACGGAATCAAGCATCCGAGGACCGGACCGGTTTCGAGGTAACACCTCTCATCAGCCCGGCTAGCTTGACTCCAAGTGGTGTGGAGTGCCTGGGACCCACGTCTGGGCATCCCCAGCGCACTTAGGGCGGCAACTGCAAAAACAACAAGTGATGGACCGAATGTGGATCAATGTCACACACTCCCCCAGTCAAAAGATCTGGGCCCAAATCCATCGTTTTTTTGCACTTCACACCACCCTGGGTTAGACAATGGCGATATGCAAATCAGCTCTGACCCTGTTGCCCCATGGGAACAGTCCATTCCGAACTACAAAAGCCATGTCCTTCCCAGAACGGAATCAAGCATCCGAGGACCGGACCGGTTTCGAGGTAACACCTCTCATCAGCCCGGCTAGCTTGACTCCAAGTGGTGTGGAGTGCCTGGGACCCACGTCTGGGCATCCCCAGCGCACTTAGGGCGGCAACTGCAAAAACAACTAGTGATGGACCGAATGTGGATCAATGTCACACACTCCCCCAGTCAAAAGATCTGGGCCCAAATCCATCGTTTTTTTGCACTCCACACCACCCTGGGTTAGACAATGGCGATATGCAAATCAGCTCTGACCCTGTTGCCCCATGGGAACAGTCCATTCCGAACTACAAAAGCCATGTCCTTCCCAGAACGGAATCAAGCATCCGAGGACCGGACCGGTTTCGAGGTAACACCTCTCATCAGCCCGGCTAGCTTGACTCCAAGTGGTGTGGAGTGCCTGGGACCAACGTCTGGGCATCCCCAGCGCACTTAGGGCGGCAACTGCAAAAACAACACGGTCCGGTCCTCGGATGCTTGATTCCGTTCTGGGAAGGACATGGCTTTTGTAGTTCGGACTGGACTGTTCCCATGGGGCACAGGGTCAGAGCTGATTTGCATATCGCCATTGTCTAACCCAGGGTGATGTGGAGTGCAAAAAAACGATGGATTAGGACCCAGATCTTTAGACTGGGTTGAATGTGTGACATTGATCCTCATTCGGTCCATCACCTGTTGTTTTTGCAAACTTTTTTAGATGGGGGCCATTACAAGATGGCTGTATTGTAATTTGCCATTACAAGATGGCTGCCTTTTTAGATGAGGCCCGTTACAAGATGGGCGCTGTTGAATAGGATTCAGCCATTACAAGATGGCTGCCATTTTTGAGGGAGGCCGTTACAAGATGGCAACCTATTCAGTTGGGGGCCATTACACGATGGCCAATGCTTTTATATGGGGACCATTACAAGATGGCTGCTGTTAATGTGGATGGCTCCCGGAATTTGAGAGTTTTCCAAGGTAGTCAGTATGTAACTGGGTAGTCCCTCTTTACTTATATGGTTCTCGGGACTTTCAGTCATTTTAACTTCTGTAGAATACAAAGGGGTAGTGGGTTGCAAGAAAATGGTTTCCCTTTAGGTGGTACAAAACACACAAGAGCAGATCAAGTCTGAAAAAAATGTGTGTGCCTACAACAGTAGCCGTGCGGTACTGGTGGTGAATGCGTGAGACAAGGGTTGCCAAAACCATTGAATGTTAGTAGAGGGAGGCTGAGACAATTCCCATCAGACCACCCAAGTGGTGGAGTTTACGTCATGTGGGAAATGTTAATCATGCCAGCCCAAGTCCGACCAAATAGTGCCGGTGCGGGAATGGATGTCACAAGTATCATCATAAACATGCATCCTAAAGTGATGTTTATGAAAAAAGTGCAGTGCTCAAATAATGTGGAAGATAAAATTAAAATTAACTATCCGGACTCCAGATGGCATTGTGACAGAAGTCCGGGTGTTAAGGATTAAAAGACACGCTGGGTAGTAAGACTACCCTCTAGCGCGGTGCGGTATGGTCGACATGTTTCAGCCTTGTGGGCATCTAGCCCAGCTTTCTTCAGGACCGTTGACAAAAAATTAGCTACTACAACTAAATACAAAGTGTATAGATAATGAATAATAACATGTACTTCCGCTCGCCATCAGTTTAGAGGTACCGACGGAGAGAGCGGGGCCTCATTCTCCCGAGCGGTTGCCGGGTGAGGTGAGGTCGTCACCCACACAAAGCTGGGAAGAAGATTCACTCCTCTCCCTTCAGTGGACATTTAAGTATTCACAATCTTGATATAGCAGCAACTTTGTCAGTACATGTTATTATTCATTATCTATACACTTTGTATTTAGTTGTAGTAGCTAATTTTTTGTCAACGGTCCTGAAGAAAGCTGGGCTAGATGCCCACAAGGCTGAAACATGTCGACCATACCGCACCGCGCTAGAGGGTAGTCTTACTACCCAGCGTGTCTTTTAATCCTTAACACCCGGACTTCTGTCACAATGCCATCTGGAGTCCGGATAGTTAATTTTAATTTTATCTTCCACATTATTTGAGCACTGCACTTTTTTCATATACATCACTTTAGGATGCATGTTTATGATGATACTTGTGACATCCATTCCCGCACCGGCACTATTTGGTCGGACTTGGGCTGGCATGATTAACATTTCCCACATGACGTAAACTCCACCACATCGGTGGTCTGATGGGAATTGTCTCAGCCTCCCTCTACTAACATTCAATGGTTTTGGCAACCCTTGTCTCACGCATTCACCACCAGTACCGCACGGCTACTGTTGTAGGCACACACATTTTTTTCAGACTTGATCTGCTCTTGTGTGTTTTGTACTTTGATGTTGGGGAACGAGCAGACAGGTCATTAAACTTTTCCCTTGACCCTCCACACACCTTTCTTGTTCCCTTTAGGTGGTATCATTTTGCATCATATTTCACTGAAATTACATTTAGTTTAATGGCAGAACATCTTCTAGCACCCATAAAGAACAGTCTGGTTATCGTATAACAGTCAGCACAGATGTGGGCTAGATTAGTTATCTTTGTGCCCTTAATGTTATGCTTGCCTGTACTCACGTTTAACATCAGTCGGGGTCTGGTGCCGAGTTAGATGAGATGCTAATCGCATTCAGCTCCTGAGCGTCACTAGCTCAGCTGAGTTTACTGGCAGTGTAAATTACACGCTGTGGGGCCTGAGCGTGTTTGCTTGCGGTCTGGAGCGTAGGAAAATTATATTGGTGGTGTCCTCAAGGTCGCACCGCATCCCGCGCTGTTGTAGGCTCCAGTGCCTGGGATTACCGAGATTTACAGCGGGGAGCCTCAGGACCGCTGTGAGGCGGGAGGAAACCGAGCCGAGTGATATCACCAGGCTGTGTCAGTCTCCGCGTGCTTTTGCGTGCTCCTCTCGCCGAGGGCGGTTGTATCCACATGTGTACTCTTCAAAGAGTACTGCCTCGTGGGATCCCCGCATCAGCGGTGGTGGTCGTAGTTATCCCTTTCCGCTTTCCGGGGCGATGAAGCAGGGGTCTGCAGCCCCGGTTATATGATAGCGTTCTCGAGGCGGCGTTTACAGGGCTACTGCTAGGACAGCGCAGGCATCCCCAATCGTACCGAGTCTTGAAGCGGGGCAGCTGCCCCTGGAGGCCTCGGGCCACCAGTTAGGTGCTATCCAGTGGGAAAATTCAGCTGGGGTCAGTCCAATGCGATGTGGCCGTTTCTCCGAGGAGAGAGGGGGGTCCCCGTGAAGGCTCATGATCGACGAGGCTGCTGGAAGAGTCGTGCATCCGAGGGAGAGTTGACGCTGTCAAATTCCAACCAGATTCCTCCACCTCCACCTGCAGCGCCTCGAGGACTCAGCAGGGGCAGACGGGGACTCCCAGAGTCGCCTCTAGTGCTTCTTTGCGCTTAGAAGGTAAAAAGTCTTTAAATGCCTTCATAATCACATTCGCTCGATGCCTAGTTTCTTCTGTTGTTTGTTTCTTTTGTGGACGATGGTCTATACACTAAACTATACATTTGTAGGAATAATATGTATAATATTCCCACTCCAATCTCGGCAACTGTAGGGAAATTTCTGGACTAAGGGGTGGTAAAATTTACTATTCCCACTTCAGTCTGTGCAATGGTAGGGAAAGCGTTGGACTTAGGAGGGTTAAAAATTACTATTCCTGCTCCAGTAATAGTAACATTAGGTAAAGTGCTGGATTGCGGAGGGGTAGAATTTAGTATTCCTAGTTCAGTCAGCGTAACAGAAGGGAAGGTGTTGGACTCAGGATGGGTAAAATGTAACCCTGGGCGGAGAACTACGCTCCGTTCACGGAGTTTGCGAATTTTCGGCAACTTCGCACTTCGCGGAGAGCGCGAAACTGTTGACTACTTTGCAATCTACAGCGTAGCTTAGTAGTTTTCCTTCCTCGCGCGTTCAATAGCATTCTCGCGTGCGCGGTAATGACTTACCGTGGTTCTGCGTTCACTTTCTCGCTTTTCTCTCCCGGTCGCGTTCGCTGCGATGTTTGGAATCTGGCCGCACAATCCCATGCAACTTTGAGAACGGGATTACACCATTCGGACGCGCGAACATGTCATGGGACGCGCGATCCTCCTTGCAGCACCATGTTGGTAAGATCGCGTTTCCGAACACGCAGAAACTGCAATCTGGCACAGAATATCTCTCGAGCATGTTAAAATCTTCTCAAAAATGTTCATTTAACCCCTCAGATTGTGATTTGGCTATATTTTTTTGGGCTAGGAGTCCTCTTTTTGTTTCTACTCTTTTTTTCAAGAGAAAGGAAGTGCCTCTGAGTCTCAAACTTCCTGATCCTGTCCACCGGGCTCCTCCCAGTGCTTTGTACATGTGGTGTTCACTTTCATTTGGAACTGGAGCTGGAAGGATCACTCTTTGTGTTTGTCTGCTGCATCATAGCATTTGATTGGATTTATTGAGGAATTTTGGATTTGAACTTTTCTTTCACAAGTTATTTTGAGAATTGAGGATTGGTGTACTGTAAATGTTTTTTTGGATTGTTTTTTTTTTAACTACAGTTTTCTGTGCTTCTCAATCTTTCTTAAAAACTATTATTGAGGGAGGTCTGTACTGTTTTGGTAACTTTGCACAGTGCTACAACGCAACCTTACAGTTTTTGTCTTTTTAGCGCGCTCAATGTGCGCGCTCCGGCGCGCGATCACGACGTTTTGTACAGTTCGCGCTGCCGAACACGCCAAATTTGCATTCTCGCAAGCAATATCTCTCGAGTTGCCTAAAAAGTTCCCGAAAATGTAGATGCTGTTCATTTTGCTAAAAGAAACTCCTCAGGTTGTCATTTTCTTGTACTTTTTGGAGCATGGACCACTTACTGTTTCTGTCCTCTATGTCCTTTGTTGTTTGAGGGTGGCCTGACCATGTGGGTGGCTTGGCGGCCATTTTGTCAAGCCAAGCATTGTCCTTTTGCCATAGAAATGTATTGTCTGTCTTCTCTTTCTTTTGATCTTTTTGGGGGTGGCCAGGCCATGTGGGGGTGGCCATTTTAATTCCTGGTACTAGTAGTAGCCTCTGTGTTTTTGCCATAGGCCTCCAAGCTTGTGGCCTACTGTGCCAGTAGGTGGGCCCAAGGGTACTACTAGAGTCCTCATCATGGGTGCATGAAAGTTGTTCAACTGTTGCAGGGGTGTTTAAGTTGTAAGTTTAACATCATGTAGGTCATGGATGGCTTTGGATTAATTAGCAAAATGTGTTTTTGGTGTTGAATTGCAGGTTTTGGGTGTGTGTTGAATAATATGGCTTTTTCTGCAGACTAGGTAACCCTAGAATTCAGCTTGCATAGTTTTGGTTACTTTGCACAGTGCTACAACGCGACCTTACAGTTTTTGTCTTTTTCGCGCGCTCAATGTGCGTCCTCGGGCGCACGATCACGACGTTTTGTACAGTTCGCGCTGCCGAACACGCCAAATTTGCATTCTCGCAAGCAATTTCTCTCGAGTTGCCTAAAACTTTCCCGAAAATGTAGATGCCGTTCATTTTTCTAAAAGAAGCTTCTCAGATTGTCATTTGCTTGTACTTTTTTGAGAATGGACCACTTACTGTTTCTGTCCTCTCTGTACTTTGTTGTTTGAGGGTGGCCTGACCATGTGGGCGGCTTGGCGGCCATTTTGTCAAGCCAAGCATTGTCCTTTTGCCATAGGAATGTATTGTCTGTCTTCTCTTTCTTTTCATGTTTTTGGGGGTGGCCAGGCCATGTGGGGGCGGCCATTTTAATTCCTGGTACTAGTAGTAGCCTCTGTGTTTTTGCCATAGGCCTCCAAGCTTGTGGCCTACTGTGCCAGTAGGTAGGCCCAAGGGTACTACTAGAGTCATCATCATGGGTGCATGAAAGTTGTTCAACTGTTGTAGGGTTGTTTAAGTTGTAAGTGTAACATCATGTAGGTCATGGATGGCTTTGGATTAATTAGCAAAATGTGTTTTTGGTGTTGAATTGCAGGTTTTGGGTGTGTGTTAAATAATATGGCTTTTTCTGCACACTAGGTGACCCTAGAACTCAGCTCGCGTAGTTTTGGTAACTTTGCACAGTGCTACAACGCGACCTTACAGTTTTTGTCTTCGTCGCGCGCTCAATGTGCATGCTCGGGCGTGCGATCACGAGGTTTTGTACAGTTCACGCTGCCGAACACGCAGAATTTGCATTCTCGAGAGCAATATCTCTCGAGTTGCCTAAAACGTTCCCGAAAATGTAGATGCTGTTCATTTTGCTAAAAGAAACTCCTCAGGTTGTCATTTGCATGTACATTTTGGAGCATGGACCACTTACTGTTTCTGTCCTCTATGTACTTTGTTGTTTGAGGGTGGCCTGACCATGTGGGTGGCTTGGCAGCCATTTTGTCAAGCCAAGCATTGTCCTTTTGCCATAGGAATGTATTGTCTGTCTTCTCTTTCTTTTCATGTTTTTGGGGGTGGCCAGGCCATGTGGGGGCGGCCATTTTGAGTGACCTTCCATCCTGGTTTAGTTTTTTTGCCGCAGGCCTACAAACTTGTGTGATTTTTTCTGCCAGTAGGCCTAGAGTCCCAGAGATAGTCAGCGGGGATGCTTGATGTAGCGGTTTCCATTTTGTCTGTTGAATTTAACATCATTTAGGGCATGGGTGGCAATGCATTGAATTTTCAAATGTGGTGTTTGGGGTGTAGTTAACTGTTTGGGTGAAAACTCCTAATGCCTTTGTTGTTTGTGTTGTTGTGTAACTTTCAAACCTTGTAGCCATGGGGATTTTCTTTTTTGCATTAAGCTGTGATGCATGCAGGCATCTTCCTTTTTCTGGCCATATAGTGAGGGATATAGGCCTGCTTGAGTTTATTGTTTTCTGGCCTTTACCCATGTACCTGTGATGAGAGTGCCCATGTGGAACTGTGGTGGTAGTAGTAGTGTGCTGTTTTGTTTTTGACAAATTGGCCTGTGTCTTGCCATTGTTCCTGTTGGCTTACTACTGTTCACATCCCCATTGCTATCTGCTGCAGGTCACTGATGCTGCATCCATCCGACATGATGCACAAATTAAGGATAAACAAGTTCCACTTCCACTACATTTGCATTTTAGTTCTTTGCTATTCTTACTCTTACTGGTTGTACTAATACTTCTAGTAGTAATTAAAATTAAAGCTAAAAAATCCATATTCGACTGATGTTGTTCTGCCTTCTTTGCTTGTAGGTGCACAAAAGACTGAAGAGGAGGTGTCTGTCATCATTCATCGCCTGTTCTACTGCCAGACGGACGTCCTTCTGTACTACGTCACGTGTGGTGTGACTAACCTGACCAGATATCATTCTCAGCAACTTGTGCATTTGTGCAACTGAGTGCTGCTGCAGTGCTGACATCTGAAGAAGATGGGCCCAAAGAAAGCAGGTACCAGGTCCTCCAAGACCAAGAAAGTTGCTGAGAAGAAAAAAGAACAGAAGAAGGAAGTGACACTTAAGTCTCGTGTTGACCCGAAAACCTTTTTTGGGAAAAAAACAAGTACGCCTGCAGCAGCAGTGACCGGGGTCCAAGCTGGGGCCAGCACCTCCGCATCAGTCGGCCCAAGCCACCAACCCAGGCCCAAGCAGATGAGTGGGGAAGAGGTACCCAGCCTACTGGTGGAAAGCAGTGATCCTGAGCCTGACCTGAACGTATCGCTGTCTCAAAGTAGTAAACATTCCACGCAAGAGGGAACACAGCAGAAAAGTGGTAAACAACAACAAGCGCCCGCAATAGTAGATGTTCAACAACCACCGCCCGCAATAGTAGATGCTGAACTAAAAGAACAACCACAACCACCGCCTGTAATAGAAGTTGTTCCACAACCACCACCCGCAATAGTAGATGTTCAACGAAAACAACTACCACAACCACCGCCTGCAATACTTGTTGTTCAAGAACCACCACCGGCAATAGTAGTTGTTGTTCCTCCCAAAGTCGGGGCAGTTCAGGAAATTGAGCCTGATGCAGAGCAAGACGAGGCAGCACCTCATGCAGGAGATCTATTGTTTTCCAAATCCCCACCAAGGAAAAGGAGGGTTAGTCCATCGAGTTCTTCGCCAAGCATCCCTTCTGATGATCTTGACCTCAATTGGGAGCCACAACAATCTGAGCATGAGAGGGAGAGACATCCCAAGAAGACCAGGCTAGGGAAAAGGAAGGTTCCAGGAATCCTACCACTTATGGAGTGCGATGTTCAGCAGCCGGATAATGATGGTGATGATGAGTCAGACCCAGTCATCACAAGCATTACTCCAGGCCCGGAGGACATGGAGACCAACATTTTAACCATAGCAAGAATGGCTGCGACTAGGGATGTAGCACGCATATCACCAACAAAGGCCACACCAAAACTACCTCCAGCTTCCATTTTTACATTTGCACACAGCCGGCAGCGTCCTACATCCAGCACAAGTTCCTCCTCAGCAGAAGTAGGTAGTGGTACTACAGCACAGCAACATAGAGAAATTCACCACACAACCTCCTTTTCATCCGGCCTTGGAAGTGGCACCTCTAGCAAGAGGCAAAAGTTAATCTCCCCAGTGTGGGACTTATTTACAGTTAGCGCAAATGAGGAGAACATTGCTTATATGCTCCATTTGTCATTCCTCCGTTAGTCGTGGTAAGCTTGGTACAAACTATGGTACCGGAGGCCAAATGACCCATATGAAAAAACACCACACAATCAAGTCGGAGAACCACCTACGTATCATAAAAGCAGGAACCATTAATGTTGGTGGGGAAGCAGTAGAAGGTACATAGGTTGAACAGGAAGAAGAGACATTCTATCTGGTAGTGGTACACTAAGTACCCCTGTCCCACTCCCCAGCACTGCAGTGGTAGATCCCACATCCTCCGCATCAGCAACATCTCTGTGGCACCAGAGTAAGAGTAGTAACCCGGAGACACCAAGGAGTACGGGTGCAAAGTCTGTGATGCGAATGACAGCATCGGGCATATCTGAAAGAAATACCAAGCAGCGTACCATTGTTAGCATGTTTAGGCAGGAGGGAAAGTATGAGCGCAACCACCCAATAGCACGTTTGTACAATGCTAAGCTTGCTAAAATATTAGCTCTGGACCTTCTCCCTTTTTCTTTTTTTGAAGGGATGGGTTTCCTGGAATTTGTGACAACCCTCTGCCCAAAATGGAATGTTCCTAGCCGCTACTATTTTGCCAGAGTTGCTGTTCCAGCACTACACCACGATGTGCTGGAATTGTTCGGAAAAGCCTTGCAGCAGAGTGCTGTGCATAGTATCCACCTGACAACAGACATGTAGACCAGTTGTCAAGCCACTGATTAGATGTGCATCACTGCACACTGGATCTCTTTTTCAGGTGTTAGAGACAAGATATCTACAGGCATTGACACTACTGAGATTTTTAATGATACTCATAGACATGCTACTGTAGCATGTTTGCTATGGAGAAATCGCATACTGCTGCAAACATTTTGGATGAGTTCAACAGCAAGGTCTTTGAATGGCTGCGACCAAGAGGCCTCAATATTGGTTTTGTTGCCAATGGCAGTAATGTAGTTAAGGCCATGGAAGATGGTCGCTATTTCAGGGTCCCGAGTTTGGCACATTGCATTAACATTGTGGTTCAAGACTTTCTGAAAAATTAAAGCAAAGTCAGCAACTTACTGGCGATTTGCAGAAGAATCTGCACGCATTTCAATCATTCTCTTAAAGCCCGGAAGCAGCTACGGGTCATTCAACGTGAGTATAAAATGCCAGTCAAAGCACTCATACAGGAGGTACCAACATGTTGGAACTCTACTTATTACATGCTTGATCGGCTGTTTGAGCAGTACATACCACTTAATGCTTATGTCATGACAATGTCAAGAAGATCAGGGGATCCAACTGTTATTAAAGCCATGACAGTTGAGATGTGGCAATGGGACCTCATTAAATGCCTGACGGAGATGCTACTTCCTTTTGAGGTCTTCACAAGTGCAGTCAGCAGGGAGGACTGTACTATGAGCCAAGCTATCCCATTGTTGTACATGCTGGAGCAAGAGCTGAAGGAGGTGTCTGAAACATACGAAGGTGTGGAAGGAAAACTTGAAGCATGTAATTTGGCGAAGTCCTTAGCCGGCCGCTTATCTGAGAATACAAGGATTCAAAATAAGATTGGGTCACATCAACATTACATTATTACCACAATTTTGGATCCACGGTACAAATTATTTGTGAACAGTAATGCAGTAATTCCTTTTTCAGAAGGGGATGTTTTCAAGTACAAAACTGTAATAGCCAAGGAAGCCACTGATTTAGAAAACAAACGACTCTCAATTAGAGACCTACAAGTGCCAGCCCAGGACAGTGCAAGTACTACTTAGCATCCTACAGAGTCAAGTTCTTCTTCATAGCATGAGAGCAGTGCGTTTGCTTCCCAGCAGTCACCAACACAAACAATAACAACAACCGCACCAACAGGATCTGATTCATCAGAAACAAGCAAAAAAATAGCTGCTTGGTTTCTACAGAAAGGGATGGGTAAGTCCGTTGCTGTCGCAAAGCTAAAAGAGGACGAGCAAACCCGAGCACCAATGAACATTGAGCGGATGGTCCAGGCCTATCTGGATGACACAACAGAGGTGTTCATGGAGCAAAGCCCATTGGTGTATTGGTATAGGACAAGAAGCCAATGGCCAGTGCTCAGCAGGCTGGTGATAAAGTATCTAGCTTGCCCTGTTGCAAGTGTCTCTTCTGAGCATGTGTTCAGTGCTGCTGGTGCCATTGTGACTGTGAGAAGGACCAGTCTCTCGCCCAAAAGCGTGGAGAGGTTAACCATGATAAAAATGAATCAGCACTTGATACCACCAGACTACAAAGTCCGTGAATCAGAGCTGGAAGAGGAGAGCGAGTCGGAAGAAATAAGTAGTGGGTTACAGGACCTACTTCTGTCAGAAGAACCACCAGGGTTTGAGGACGAGCTCCTCTTTCCTGACAACTAGGCTTTGAAATTGTTACATTCTCCCTTCCTTTATTTCTCCCTTCCTTATTTATGTGTATCTGTCTTTCTGACTCAAACTTCAAAACCAACACCATCTTCCTTTCTCTTTTAATTACCTATTGGAGTTGCACATCTGAGCATTTACTGTGCACTCCACTCATCAGAGTCCTGCTCCATCTTCCTGACTCACCCTAAATACATTTCCCTCTTGCCATACTTTGGATGGAGATGGACAATAGTGCAATAATGTAGCCTCTAACAGTCCCTCCATAACAAGTGAAACGTACGTGACTATAGCCATCTTCTGTTTTGTTTCCAATCTGAAATGCATCACTGTATTAAGGCTACACCTCTGTCTGAAGTCATACACAACTCTTCAATGTCAGAACTTGAGCAGGGCTCCAAAATTAAAGTAAACTCGTCATCACTTTCAGAAGAATCTGCTGCATCTGTGATTGTGATCTGACAGCCACAAAGAAGAGAAAGACAGGTATATGAAATGAATGATGCCACACATTGCATTGGCTGCTTGCTGACTCAGAGCAAATGTGCATGAAGTAGAAATATAGTATACTAGTAGTTTAATATAATAACAAAGTACTTGTGTCTCAAGTGATGGTCAATGTTTCCATGTTGTTTAATAATATGTATCCAATTGTACTCCTACTACTGCAGGTGCTGTCTGGACTTAATCGTAGTCACTCACTACAGACTGAGTTGCTGTTGGTGGTCTTTTGGAGAACACGTACACCGGATGATGATGATGATGATGACCACCATACCATCTTTGCACGCTGTCAGTAAGTTTGATCAGAGATGATTGATGGAATATGTACAGGAAGTGGAATACAAGGTAAACACACAACCAATCAACAAGAAGGACAGCAGACCTAGGCTACATGTGTGTGCAGTGGTGGAATGGAATAGTGGTATGATTGACTGACATTGGCGCATTGATTTAAATTAATCACTTGTTTTGGAAAATGCTAGGTTGATGTATATGCCTTTTGTCTGAAACTGCGAAAAATGTAGGTAAATGGAGTTGGGGCCACAGACTCACGGCCCGGTGTTGTGGTGTGGCCCTGTAAATGTTCTGTGCTGGCTCCTATCTTGTTGTTCTTTTCGATGACTGTTGTGCAACTAGAAGAGTAGAGTTATTCAATGTATCCAAGCAGCCTCAGTCTGAAAATCTTCTCGCTCACAAGTCCTGTCTTTTTTGCACTACACTGAATTGATTTTTATGTTTTCATTCCGTTAACTTATTTTGTAATACCCCATTTCTTCTTTCATCAACACTTACAGGCCGGCCTTTCACCCAGCGCTATTATACGTGGAGCAACAACTCACACTTACCTTACCAATCCTCCTCATCATCATCAAGCGAGAGGCGCCCAAGAATGATATAATCAATCAATCAGTCACAACAGTGTCCATGGAAGGGAGGAAAAAAATGAATGACGAGATACAACTACACATTTGGCCCAGGATAATACATTAACTTTAGTATCATTTTCATATTTTTCTTTGATTCCTTTTTCCTGTTCATTTATTTTACGCTTGTGTTTGGTAATTGATTGTTCACTTAACCTATCTCTTAATTTTCTTTGCTAGCTTTCAGCCCGCTACATCAGGTATTACGGTTTCTCAGAGGGCATACAGCCTAGGCAAAAGTCATATTCATATCATATATAAGAAGTACTTCCTTTGAATTGTGTAGTAGTAGTTAAGTAATTACCACTTATTATTAACCATCAAGTTAATAATAAACCTTCATCATGCATCCATTTCGTTGTTCTTCTTACTTGACTTTACATTTATTGGGGAATTGAGGATCAGCAATCATCGTATTCATTGTTTTGCTTTTGTTGTCTCCATGCGTACTGTTTCTCTTTGTCAAACCTTTCCCCAAACCCCTGTTCCCATCCATTCATCAAACCTTAACCCTCTTCCCCGGGCTGTGTGGTTTTATATTGAGGTGTGAAGTTACTACATTAAATCTACACCAACAATTGATCACACGCTTGCTGGGGCAGATGTGGTGAAACCAACACTAATGGAATCAAATGTCAACGAGGCAGGGCGAGGATCTTCTTCTGCATGCCAACCCAATCTCACTTTATGTACTAGTGTACAAGGCAATTAATTTCCCAAAGTGACCCAACGAATAAATGTAAATCATTGCTGGCATTGTTTGAATTTATTTTTAAAGCATTTAAGTTTACGATTTGTATTGTGTTTCAATGACTCCAAAGCAACTACTTTTATCTTCTTCTACTTGGCACAGTCCCCAACACCATTGATTTCTTTGAGTTCGTTTAGCAGTTGCAATATTGTTTGTATTTTTTTGCCCGTATTATGTACTGTAATTTTCTACTTCTCTCACATTCTCTCTCAGGCAAATGACTGTCTCTTTGTTTTTGTTTGCCAATGCTAGTGCCAGTGTCTAGGACTGGTCTACTACTACTATCACACAACCACAGCATATTCTCCGTTGTCTTTGGAAACCATGCAGCCCTTGCGGTGCCAAACGTAATCATTATCAATCGCAGGTAAGAAGAGAAGTTTGCTGGGAGGTATAATGGAGGAGAGGCTGGTAGTACTAATAGGACAAATATAACTGAGTGAGGGGTACAGCATCTATCTGTTTGCATGTTACACATGTGGTCAATTAATAAAGTATTTCAATCAAACACTGGCCGCTGCCCTGCATCTAGAGTAAACCTTGTGACTTACAACAGTAACCCCACCACAAAACAACATCATATCATATGTGTAAGTTGAAAATAAATAACATTTATTCATGTACAAAAAATATCCTCCTAGTCCTCCTATCCCTCCCTATCCCCACCCTAACCCCAACCAATGTACAAGTCCAAAGAATGTCCCACAAAAATAACCCCAACACCCAATTCCCACCCACCAACAAAAGTATTAAAATAGGGGCAAATCAACAGGCTCCATTACAATTGGCGGGCTTTGAGGTGTTTGTCCACTATAATCTTCACTCCTCTAATTGGTCCTCCATCTTGGCCACCCGGAGGAGAAGTTGTTGCCGAAATGCACGGCACCTACATTTGCATTTGCATCCATGCTGTGTGGGGGTGGCAGATGTTAATTGCTGGCGGTGAGTGGCTGCCTGGCCGCGGCGCCGTACTCCTGCAGGTGGGGCCTTGCTGGGGCAGAACGCATTGGAAGAGGCAGCATCTGCTGCCGCCGCCTCTTCCTCCTCCTCCTCAGCCTCAGCCACCAGCTTGCGGTACTCCTTCACATTGGCCTGCAGTTTCCTTTGCCGGGCCCTGGCTGCCAACTCCTTCCATGATGGTTTTGAGGAAGGAGTATGAGTTTCTATAAAAAAGAAACAGAATTGTAACTGAAACTCTTCAAAATTAATTCAACAGTACATTGTGGCATAGTAGCACTACCAAGCGCAGTACATACAATTGGTGTCAACTTTTAGTATCTATTTAATCTATCCTCCTTCTTCCCCTCTCTGTAGCATTTGTTGAAGTTTTTTCCGGCATTATACTTGCCCTAGTACTGGATGGCCTTGAGTACACATAAGAACAAAAGTCTTTTTTGTATCTCCTTTTATTTTTTCAAAGTTAGACTCTGCTTCCAGTGACAGTCTTCACCTATGATGAATACAATACATTTATGGGGGGCATCCACCCATTAAAAGTAAATGTCTATCATTCTTTATTATCGGCTTAGCTGGTTTCACTTTCACCAGCAACCACACATGCGTCCACTCCTTCCTTACCTTGGGTTTCATTGACACAAACTCCCCTCATGATTCTTGCTTTCCACTGTATCCATGCACCCATATTGTTTTGCCCAACCAGGCCTGCATTTTCTTTGACCTTCCAGTTCTACCCATCCTTCAACAACCCATGCATCGGATTCATATCAGCCACGTGAATGAACCTTCCAAAGTATCCTTCTATGGTAGTTAGTCTTATTATTACATCTCTTTAGTCCTTCCACCCTAGTTCACTTCTTTCCCTTTTTGTTCAACACATCCCTCAAGGTCATCTGATCTGACTTTTAGTCTTCTCCATAAGTTTCACAGCTGAGTTGGAGTCTGATGGAAGAGGCCTTGTTTACTCAACTCACACTGGTAATGCTACAAAGGGTGTCTTCTTCAACCATTGTATATTTTCCAGTACAACTTCAAATTCACACTTTCTTAATAAGTCTCATAGCACAGTGAGGAAAGAAATGTCCCCCTTCCACCTAGTAATGCAAATAAGCAAAGAATATAACTTACCACCGCCCACCACTGCAGTTTCCTCCCCCACTGATGCTCCTGCAGGTGCCGCAGCCTCTGACCCCTCCTGGATGGCAATCGCATCGCCACTGGCCCCGTCGGCACTGGTGGTTGGTAATGATTGTGCACCTATAAAAGCAAGTACAACTTTTTAGATGCCTGCACACCTTCCCCTATTTTACTAGTTGTACTTTTTTCACCAGGAAGGAAGATTGAAAAAACAGTTACGTACAACATGAATCGTTGTGTAACTAGTCCAAATTGCGTCCTAATGTACAGCAGTCACATTAGACAGAGTTTAGTTTTAATTTATTAGATGGTCCCTAGAGTCATCTAATCTCTACTCCTACTCTAGTCTTTGGAAAGTTAGCCTGAGCCATATAATCATTTTAGATCCGGGTCTACTGCTTTGCCCATATTACCTCGCAGCTTGTTGCACAGTAAGAAAAACACCATTGAGGCCACATGAGTGTTGCATACAACTAAAGAGATTGACAAACCAGTATTGTTAGTCCCTTTTGCTTATCCATAATGTTGCACTTTTTGCCATGACTGCTAAAAACTGGCATAGTTGTATTCACTGTCTACTGTGCAAAATTTTTCTCATAGGCAGATGAGAAAGAGAAGATTGCCTTCTACGAAACAAGGGATTTTCAGAGCTTTCGAAAGATGCTTGTGTAACCACTAACAGTATACGTTCAACGGTGAGAGGTCTCCCACAATTCGTACATGTCTCTATCGTGCACTAGATGTACAAAATGTATAGTATTTAATCTTCTTCATTTTGCATGGTGAAGCAGGATGTTTTTCATGGAAATACTTACAAGTTACAACAATACATAGCGTGTTATTAAAAAAATAAAGTTTTTGAACTTGCACATAGACTCTGTGGTATATTTTGAGTGTCTGGGGTGTTGTGGACTGAAACGAGTGAGTGAGCAAAAGGGTGTTCTTCTGTTCTGGCCTGGGTTGTGTAATAAAATCATTGGGTATATATATATATATATCTAACTATCTTCGTGTGGGGGTCGGGACTGGGACAAATGACTATGACCGAGACACTTAGGTAGGTAGACGGTCATTGGATTATGGGTTCTTCTGACTGAGTTCCGTGACTACGGTGTAAGGTCCAACCTTCCTATCACCAACATCAACATCCTATTTTCTTGTGCAGAGTTCTGTATGTGTATGTATAGAGAATAATAACCACAACAGTAGTAGAAGTATACTAACTGAACAAAAATTAGTAGGCAAACATCTGGTTGTGCATTTTTGTTGGTGGGAATTGACAAAGACTGGAGATTACAGAGGACAGCTCAAAAGACAGGAGTGGACCCAGTGGCTACAGCTATTCTGTCACAGCTTTATTCAAAAGAATACCTTAACTAAAGAGTGGCAAACAGGGCAAGCTTAGCTACACACAGTCTAATAGTAGTAGCACAGAGAGTCTTAGGGCAGAGGCAGTTCGAAGGAACTGAAAGTCAGGGATGGCATTGGATAGTTACCCAAAATTTGGAAAACAAATTTAAGACCAAAGAAGGTGTTGCTAACATTGAATTAGGAAGGAGGCTTAATAGGTTGGAAAAAATAAGGTGCGTTAAAAAGTTAGGGAAATATAATTGTTAATAATATAAGCACTGTAGGACTTACTGGGGCCAGCAGCAGGATCCTCGGTAGAGGAGCGCTCCTCTTGTGGTTGTCCCGCCAACTCGGACCCCGTCTTCTTGCCCTTGGGTGGTGCTGATCATGTAAGAAATAATAAAGAAAGAGAAACATTAAGTGCTGTGAAACAAAGACCTCATTCAGAAATCCTCTCAAACATTTTAGGGAACAACAATTCCAATAGAATTGACTTCGAAGTATAAATGACTACTGGCTTAAAGGATCCACAGACCGTCTACCTATAGAACACTAATCAAATGTTCCATAAACATTCTGATTGCAGAATATACTAATGAAGCCAGCACCACCTGACCTACACCACCTATTCAAGAATCCAGACGGGCCAATTGTTCAGTAAGTCGGCATTTACATTTTATTTTTGCCCGCAAACATGCATAGATGATAAGAAGGAGGACACATGCATACATTTGTGCATATACGGAATTGTTGGTTGCTTGCGTCATATGAACTCCTACTGACTCACCTGACCATGCTATTGCTGCTAAACCTACCACTCAGTAAACAAACTTCAAACCGGTTCTATGGAGGGGTGGGGTAAATAAGAACTAACTAAGCATTCAGTGACAGAGGAGGCGTCATGCAGACCGTTAAAAAAATATGAACTAATACTAGCCATCCACCACTATTTCACTATAGGACAATGTAAGGACTAGACTCTAGCAATAGCATTAACTAACTTCAGTTCTCTAAAAACTCTAACATCAATAATCAGCAGCCCAAGCTGGCGCTAAGTTACAAAACAGTAAGAGAAGTGGCGAGCAGCACCTGTGTCATACAATAACAGAAGATTTTGAGATGGAATTGATCTGCAATGTAACTAAGCGCACCAGTAACTGTGTTACTTATTCGTCCAAGAATTATACACAATACTTATACTACTATAATATATATTAAATTATTAATATTACTAGCTACTCACCAAGCCCCACGACTTTGACACCTAGCAGCTCCAACAGGTCCTGCTCCCTGTCCAGAATGTCTGCCCACCGATGGGCCAGCTGCTGGTGGGTGCGCCAGATATCCGAGCGATGGTAGACTGTCCATCGCACCTTCGCCCACCGGCGGTGACGCTCCTCTGGGAGGTAACTGGAGCCTGGCCTGCCGCCTGCTGCCAAAGTGAAGGGGGGGTGGCGCTGGATAAAAAAACTAGGGCGGCCACCTCTGCCTCCCCGAAAAGATTCCGGGCCTGCACCACTGCAGGTCGCATTCTGCCGCAAGGCAGCCGGCTCCTGGGCGCAGGCGCCTTGCCCTTCGAGACAGTTCTGCTGCTCCCCTTTGCCATGGTTCTGGGGTGGAGGTGGAAAAGAAAATTTAGAACAAAAGGAAAAAAGTTGAGGGAAAGAAGTAGGAGCTTAAATGAAGAAGTAAAATAAAACAGTAGAACGTTTTTAGAAAGGTGGAAAAGTAGAAATAAAATGCAAAATATAAACTTAGGGACAGAGAGAGATAGATGATATGTAAAAAAAGTAAGAAAAACTGTGAAAATAGGTAAAGATTGCACAGATATAAGGTGGATAGAAAACTAGGCCCAGAACCATAGCATCGAGTGTGAAAAACAAGATGGCCGCGCCCATCGCGACCACGTGGGTAAGTTTGCGCGCGATTTCACATGAACACGCACTTTGTCAGCATGAACAAGTAGTTGTGTTCCCGAACAAGACGTGCACCACGCAAACACGTTATACGTGACCCGGAAGAGGAAATAGGGGACGTGGGCGGGTGGGACAATTAAAAAAACAAGATGGCCGAACGCATAGCCCACCACATGGGTATGGTCGCATGCTACAATCCCCTGAAGACGCAGACAGCGCCCCGAACACGCACAATGCGCTCCCGAGCAAGAAAAACGGCTCGCGAACGGGACCAGCAAGCTACTATGCATGCTCATGAAGCTACACGAAGCTCGCGTAGTGCGAGAACGTCTTCGCGTAGCTTCGCGCAGCGCGACTACGCGTACTACGCCCAGGATTAGTAAAATGTACTATTCCCACTCTAGTCTGTGCAACATTAAGTAAAGTGTTGGATTGAGGAGGGGTAAAATTGACTATTCCCACTCCACCCAGTTCAACATTATGGAAAGTGTTGGACTCAGAAGGGGTAGCATTTTAGTATTCCCAATCCATTTGCTGCAACAGTACAGAAAGTGTTGGATTGCGGAGGGGTAAAATGCACTATTCCTATTCCAGTCTGTGTAACTATAGGGAAAGTGTTGGATTTCAGAGGGGTAAAACTTACCATTACCAATGCAGCATGCGCAACTATAGGGAAAGAGTAGGACTCAGAAGAGGTAAAATTTCCAAAAAACCCATCCATTCTGTACAACAGTAGAGAAAGCTTTGTGTATATATTTTCTAAATTATAATAACCAACAAATACAATTTTATTTACAATTAAAAAGCATAATACAATTAACACATACCATAATAAATAGCACATCTTTTAAAACAGAAATACAAAGTTTTCCATTCATTATTCCTTAAATACCTTCCTACCCTATACCTCTACAAAGTAAACAAACACTAAAAATATATCTTGAAATTATATTAATTATACATTTTACATTACTAATTAAACAATAAATTGTAATTATCTAATATTAAAAGAATTACATTTGATTAACTTCCCGCCCTTTATCCCTAAAAACTAAGCCTGGGCAGAGTTCGCAGAGTTCCGCTATACGGAACTCTGCTAAGTGACCAAAAACACCACCAAGCTTCACAGAGTTCCGCGAGTGGCAAAGTGGGTTACCTTTCTCTGTTAGCACTGATTTTTAGTGCTGGGTGTTTGCTAACAGGATCTTGCACGGTGCAAGAGAGCGCTGCTTTTTTGTATCATTCGAGTAGAAGTTGTACTCAAGCGGCAGCGTCCTCAATGCGAACAAAAGGTTTCTCGACGTGAGTGCTAGTGACCGGGAATGGAGGCTGCAGAGAACCACGCCTCTGCGTAGTCTCTCGTGACCTGAAGGCTGGACTCCACCCCTGAATGGCGATAGTGAGATGAGACGCTAGCTGAGCTCTCCTGCTCGAAAAAAATCAGCTCGTAATCCAGGCAGTGGCAGAGGGGTTTTGCCACATAAAATATCGGACATGGGTGAAAAGATGAACGAAACGCTGCTTTGTCAAGAGAAAACACCGTGTTAAAGCACCGATCCAGCCTCCAGCCATCTGTCATCAACCGGAGCTCCCAGGTTAAGGTCAGACAGAGTGACAGAGTGATTGATCTGCAAAAACGCTTTGGGGGCTTGGAGGAGGTTAGAAAAAAAAAACAAAGTTGCTGCTGCAGCTTTTTCTTTTCCGGACTGTGGTCTATGGAGCAGCATTGTTTTTAAGCTATTAGCTTAAACTTGAGTACATTTTTCTGTCTTCTGCCTTTGAAAAAGAGCAGCTGTCTGAGGTGGTGGCTGGGGTGATTTTGTGGACTTGTTATGGTCAGCGGCTACTCCCAAACCGGCTAGACCACTTGATCTCTGGATCAGGACCAGAGTGCATCACCCGGGTTCCGCCAAAACCCGGTGAGGACTTTTTTTATTTTTTTATTTCTTTGTTCTCTCCAACCTGAAACAGAAATAACCTTGCAATCCTGCAGTAAAGGTAAAAAAGGGTGTAAGGAAGGTGTAAAGGAGAGACCACAATGGGCAAACCCATGAAAGAGGGAGAGGGAGAGGAGGTGGTTAAATTAAGCAAAGTCGAAATGGCCGCCCGCTCAAAGGCAAGGACACGACTAGCTAAAGCCAAGAAAGCCGCACGTAAGGCAGCCAAAGCTGAAGAAGAGAAAGGGAAAGATAAGATTAGAGAGGGTAACTCTGCTGAAGATACTACGCCGGAGTCCTCGGAGGACGAACATACTCTCTCCTCCCCCTCCCTCCCTCCCTCCCTCCCACCCTCTCCCCCTCTCTCCCTCCCTCCATGATGAAGATCACTTGAGAGTAACCGTAGAGGGGCGTAAAAGTCTGGGCTCTCTGGTGCAACCTCAGGCAGCGGCTCAAGAACAGAACCCAACTCCTACCCCCACCCAGGTCTTAGTCTCAATCTCAACACCATCGCAGCTAACGGAGGAAATAAGGAAGAGTGATAATGGTGCAAATGGAGCTAATGGAGCAAAGGAACTGAGACACTTCCCTCTTTTTGCCAAGAAGGTGTCCCCAAAATCTCTAGTGCCACCACCTCCTCCACAATCTTCTATTGTTTCTATTGACATTGCTGATCCTAGAGACTCTGCTCTATTGGAGGGGGGGGGGCCTAAGCTCTGAGGCTCTTTTGATATCTGGACCCCAAACCCCCCAAACCCCCCACTTGGCAAGGGTGGAGTCAGCCATAGAAGGGGAGACCCCACAGAATGAAACATCAGGAGCAGAAGCGGCAGAAATTGCTAGTATACCCACGGAAGTAAGATATCAGCTAGATATCCGCGAAATGTTAAATCTGATCCTAGATGAAATTCGGGAAATAAAGAACAACCAGCAAACTGAGATAGCCGCTCTCCATGCTAGGATGGATAAATTTGAAGAGCTATACATGGTGCTCCCGAGCAGGATTCAAGAGGCAGAGGGGAGGATTTCTATCCTCGAGGATCGTATGAATCTAGCCTCGGAGGGTGCCAAGGAAGCAGTAAAGAAGAGGATCATCATGGAGAACAAGCTCGAGGAGCTTGAAAATCACTCTTGAAGATCAAATCTGAGAATTGTGGGAGTTCCGGAAGGAACAGAAGGCTCTGATACTGTCCAGTGGGTCAACTCATTCATCCAGAAGTCAGTTCTACCCGATTTTGAAGGAGACCTGACCATAACTAGGGCCCATCGAGTTCCAGCTCAGAGGTTTGCAAACTCACCATTCCCAAGAACTATTCTACTGAACTTTGCAGACTACAGGATCAAGGAAAGGATTCTTTCGAAGGCCTATCAGCAACGCCAATTTGCAGTGACTGAGACTACAAAATGCAGGATCTTTTCCGATATGACAGCGGCAGCTGCAAAAAGAAGGAAAGAATTTGTAAAACTTCTACAGCTATTCAAAGCAAATGGGGCACAAGCCTCGATTGCTCAGCAATCAAAGCTGAAAGTTTTGGTCAGGGGGAAGTTTTTCTTATTTTCAGATTTAGATGAGGCACAGTCTCTCTTGAAAGAGATATCAGGGGGTAGGGAGTGAAATGGATCGAGAAGAATTTTCTTTCTTTCTTCTTTCTTTGGCGTTCTTTTTCCTCTTTTCCCCTTCCCCTCCTACCTCAATGGTTTTTCTCTCTCTTCGTCCTCTCTTGGAATCCTGTGGGCTCCGTGTAGGGAAGGAGGAGGCAAAAGGGTGAGCTAGCGTTTTATAAAAGGGGGAAATACATTTCTTGGGTAAAAAACAGGGTGGGTCCAGTCAGTCGGGTCACCCAGGGTGTAGGAAGAAGACACCCAGTTGAAAAGGAAGGGAGGGAGGAATGTGGTCAGCGTGGAAGTGCGGGGTGTTGCCACATTACTGGGGTGGGGGGGAGCAGGGGGTGAGAAACGCAGTAAAAAGATACATAAGCAATGGATGTATTAGTTATTTTCTCAGTATTTGGTACTTGACAAGGATAAGACATTTCAGTTTAAATGAATCATGATTTATGTAAGATACTGTCAATCAATGCTAATGGTATGTTGAACAAACAAAAGTATGGGGCTCTCTTAAAGTGGGTAATCTCACTAAATCCTCAAGTAGTATACTTTCAAGAGACACATCTGAAAACCAACGACCCTAACTTATTTATTCCGAGATACTTTAGTCAAGCTGTTTTTTCATCTGCGGGAGCTGCCCAGAGAGGGGTAGCAATTTATTTCTCTAGGAATCTACCCTGGGAGTTTATTCAGACCAGAAGGGACTCCAAAGGAAGGTGGCTTTGGGTTACAGTTAAACTTCACGGGAAGCCCTTAAACTTCGTGAACTACTACGGCCCAATTCTTGACGATGTTTCTTCTTTGAAAGAAATTCATGAGGTGTTAAGAGGTGTCCCAGGACAAATTATTTGTGGAGGGGATTTTAACTTTATTCAAGATCTGAAAAGGGATACTTCAAATAAAAAAAAAAAACAGTTGAAGCCCAGAACTAAAGGCTTTCTCGAAACTTTTGTAGATGAATACCAACTTCGGGATCCCTGGCGCTCTAAGAATGTAGAGAGGGAGCTGTTCACACGCTATTCTCATCGTTTCCGGACTGCATCCAGAATAGATTTTTTCTTGATATCAAGATCTTTGCAGATCTCAAATAATCTAATTGGATGCAATCCTTTCTCCGACCATGGCAGAATTGAACTGGATCTTGTTTTGGGAGGGACCGATAGGGTGCGCCCAAGATGGCAGTTAGATCGCACTTTGCTTCAGGACCAAACCTGGGTATCTGGATTTAGATCATGGATTGTGGAATATTTCGAAATAAATCAAGACTCAGCTGAACCCTTCTCAGTTTGGGGGGGGTTTAAAGCAGCAGCACGGGGTAAGATAATCGCATTCACAAGCGCTCAGGCGAAGGAAAGGAAACTAAAAATAGCTAAATTACAATCTACTGTCGAGGAGCAGTATTTATTACAGCTCCAGTCTCAACCAAACCACTTGGAGCAAGCTAAAGCATGTTTAAGGGATTTTTTTTACTCTCGAAGAAATAAATAACTCAAAAACTTTCCAGCAAAGAATCTATGAAGATAGTCAGATGGTTGGGAAATTACTAGCCAACTCTGCAAAAAAAAAACAGGAATCTTCCCATATACTTAAAATCCAGGATCCTCTGAGTGGGATCGAAGTGGTGGAAAATGAGAAGATCTCTGGGATTTTCCTAGATCACTTTGAGAGAATCTATTCCACAAACTACCAGGTAGAGGAAGAAAAGATTTACAAATATTTTGCGAATTTAGAGATTCCTAAAATCTCGGAATCCCGGAAGATACAAATAGATAGGGAATTAACTGTTTTAGAAATTCGTACGAGTATCAAGGCGACCTCTGGGGGAAAGGCTTGTGGTCAGGATGGGTACCCTATAGAGTTCTACAAAGTATTTCTTGCTGAATTAGAACAACCTCTATTAAAATTATTTAACCATATAAAATTAGGAGGTTCGGTTCCTGGGGCTTTCAAAGAATCGACAATTATATGCTTTTTAAAAAAAGATAAAAAAAAGGATGATGTAAATTCATACAGGCCAATTAGCCTCTTGAACTCTGATTACAAAATACTTATGAAAATATGGGCAGAAAGATTTGTTCTGGCAGCTCAGGAAGTAATCCATCATGACCAGACCGGGTTTATTGCAGGACGTTATATGGCCACAAATACGGAATACCTATTTCAAGCCTTGGACTATCTGAACACCAATTCGCTGCCAGCTTGTATTTTAATGGTTGATGCCGAAAAGGCATTCGACTTGGTAAATTGGGACGCCCTATTTTATTCCCTTGGACAATTTGGATTCCCGGTTCAGATAATTAAGATGTTACATAATATATATTCTGGAGCCTCTGCTCAGGTAATAATTAATGCACAACAGGCCGGCAGGATCAATGTAACCAGGGGCACTAGGCAAGGCTGCCCTTTATCTCCCCTGCTTTTTACTTTTTTCATTGAGCCCTTGGTGGCAAGGATTAGGGATAATGCAGCTATCACGCCCCCCATCCTCGGCATGTCTAAACTAAAACTTTTTGCTGATGACATTATTCTTTATCTTGCTCCTGAAAAGGGGGTGGTTGAGAACTTATTGAAAGAGTTTAAAGCTCATGAAAAGATTGGGGGATATAAGATAAATGCTAAAAAAACTGAAGTTCTTGCTTTAAATACAGATACAGGATTTCTCCCTAATTTCTTGCAAGCTCAAGCTGCAAAAAGAGACCCAATAAGATATCTGGGTATTTTTGTAACTGCAGAGTATGATATGCTTTTAGAACTAAACTACATGAGAATGAAAAATAAAATCAAGCATATGTTAGATAAATGGCTCTTGTTACCCCTGACAGTGATTGGTAGGGTGTCAATGGTTAAAATGTCAGTTCTGCCTCTACTTATATTTTTGTTTACTAATGTACCGTTAAAAATTAATTTGTCTTTCTTTAAAGAATTAGAAACAATGTTAAGAGGATTTATTTGGGGTAATAAAACTCCTAGAGTTAAACTCCCGGTGGTGAAACTCACAATAGATCAAGGAGGGTTAGCGCTACCCCATTTAAAAACATACTACGAAGCTGCATTCTTTGATATAGTGGCAGGTCTTTTAAGGATGTATCAGACAAGAGACAATTTCTTTTTGGAGAAGATGGTCCAAGAAGCAGGGTCTCAAATCCCTATTTTTTTAAAGACCGCAAAACTCCCCAAAAAATCGAGGTATAAGACGCTGAAAGAATATACTACGCGCTTATTGCTGCTTTTTAAAAAACATGGTTCTGATGGTTCCCAATATCTAAGTTTATTTGAATGTAGTAAAATAGGACTTCCGTTAAGTTTCTCGAAGATTAAAAAATGGGAATTGTGTGGGTTTCGGGAATTGAGAGACTTGCTAGTCCAAAATAGGGTTATTAGTTGGCAAGAGGTGATAACTAGATCCAACATTTTAAGGCGACTGTCCTTTTTTGAATATCTTCAGATCACTCATTTTATTAAAAAGGAAGGAAGTGGCTTGTTGAATACCCCTAATAATTTACTAAACAACCTTTATGGTAGGAAGAGCAGCGGGATAGGGCAGTGGTATAAATTGCTACATGGCTCTGGCCAATCCCCACTCATTGTTAAACATCTGAATAAAGTAAGTCTCTCGACCCAGTGCTTTTTTTCCTTCAAAGATTGGGAGGCTCTCTGTTTACTGGGAAACAAATCCTTGCGTGCTGCCAACTATAAGAGGATGGCCTTTCTGTCTCGTTGGCTAGCCTATTATACGCCAGAGGCTTTGGAAAAAATGTTTCCTGGAACAGAAAATAAGTGTTTTAGATGTTTAGCACATGGCCAGGGGGGATGGTATCATATTTTTTTTGCCTGCCCGATGTTGGAGTCATTCTGGAAAGAGATATTCGCGCAAATTGAATTGGCCATTGGAAAACCATTTCCGCCAACGGTAGAAGTAGCCTTGTTTGGAATAAGCAAGGATAGAAGCAATATCAACAAATCGGAGGAGGTATTTATATTTATATCATGCGCGATTGCCCGCTCTTTAATATTACAAAACTGGAAATCAAGGGAAATTCCATCACTTATAAAATGGTTCAATAAGATGAGGAGAACCTGTCTTTTTGAAAAAGCATATGCGGGCAGAGTAGGTTCTATTAAGAGATTTGAAAGGAATTGGAAATATTTTGGGGATTTGGATCAACTGAAGGAGGGATGAGCAGCAAAAGAAGAATAAAGATAAAGAAAGGGTTAGTACAATTAAAAGCACTCGCACTTCTTTTGGATATCGCTGTATCATAGTTTTTTGCACATGCAGTAGCACTTTATTGTAGGCATTTTGCACTTTTTTACAACGACACTTTATAAATTGCGAATTTTGCACAGTCCCTTCTAGATTAAATCGTTATCTGTATTCCCTTTTTGTTATGCTCGATGAATCTCTTCCCCTTTTCCTAATTCTCATGTCTGATATATATTTGTATATAGATGTCTTTCTTCTTTATTTATTTATTTAAAACTGAAAAGATGCATTGTACCACTGATTAACCATTGCTATGTTCAATAAAAAATTTATAAAAAAAAAAAAAAAAAAAGTGAGTGCTAGTGACCATCCGTGAACGCCTGTGTTAAGAAATCTCAGTGGGAAGTTGTCTTGCATTGGAATTCCCTCGCTCTTGCTCTATAACTTACCTTTGGCAGGCGCGAACATGGAAAAAAGTCTACTACGTGGAGTTTTTCAGAACTCCGCGAGCCCCGCTGGCACAGTTTTCGAAAAACTCTGCAAACTCCACGCACGGAGCCGAGTTCACTGCCCAGGCTTACTAGAAACCCAACAACGCACACCTAATATATATATTTAAAAAAAATATTATTAAATCATTAACTTAATTTATTATCAAATAAAAATGAACTAATAATAAATTAAATATATTCAATGGACTTCCCACCCTTTACCCCTACAGACCCAACAACCTGCAACTCAAATATTACTTACAAAAATAATTACACAATTCACATAATTATTTATCAATTAGGTAATAAATAATATTTAACATTACTTAGTATAATTAATTTCGTTCATACCCTTTACCACTACAAAAGCCACAATCCATCCAAAAATATTATAAAAGAATTACATTAATCACATAATTTACACAATTAATTTGAAATTAAATAATTAACAATAATTAAAAAATAACTAATACATTATTATAATTAAACTCCTTCACACGTAATACCCATACAAATCCCACAATCCATACCCAAAATGTAATGTAATTAACAAATGAATCACACCATTAACATATTAATTAGCAATTGAACATTTATTATTATTTGTTGTTCATTTTAATGAATTTATGACCCACACTGTACCCCTATAAACCCCACAATCTGCTATAGCACTAAATGTACGAATATACATTTATATATATATATATATGGATAATTTCGCCCTGTATTTAAGGTAAGACATGAATGAAAACAAATACTCTTCCCTTAGCAAAGACTATGGACATCATTAAGATGGCAGCCGGACTTTATCCGCCCGCCATCCTGACAGAAAACAGGACCGCCAGCCATATGTGCGGAGGTCCCCTGGGGGAGATTAGAATGCGCCCCCCACACTGGCGGGTGCATCACAGATTTTTAACATTTCGACGGGCGGTGCTTTCAGCAGCACCTGCCGCAATGGTTAAATACATTTAGTGAAAAGTGGGAGGCACTGCGTGGTGCCTGCCGCATTGTACATGCAAATGCAGGGAGGCATTATAGGTACCTCCCATGTTTACCCCCAAACCCAACACCATGGGGTCCCGCTATGGGCCCCCAACAGCAAAGACCGCGAGCCTTTCCATGGTGGCAATGCTGCCATGGAAAGGCTCATTAGCGCACGCATCATAATATGGATGGCGGTTTCTCACCATATGGTGATCTTTTTCCACCCGGTCGACAAGTTCACCAGCGGAAAACCGGCAGACAGTCTTTAAGTCTACCGGGGTCCCTCCACCATACTAAAATGGCAGGGAAAATGGTTGGCGGGCAGAGGGAAATGTAGGGCGGAGCCACATCACATCGTAATCTGCCCCTAAGTGTTTTTATTTTTCACAAGTGTGATTTGTAGTGCCTCACATTTCTGTGATAGGTTCGGTTCTATGACTTGAAATGTAGTATTGGTCTGGATTCGAGGATATTACCATATTATTGTGTTCCTCTGTTTATGTATTTTTAGGAAGCATTTAATACCGGGAAAGGGGCTCAGAGTTGCAGGTATTAATCTAAAGTGCTTCCTTATTATTATTTATGGGTTCACACTTTTACAACACCCACCACACAACATCTATTGCAAGAGAAAGTTTTCAAAGATGCCAGTCCTGACAAAGGCCTCTGACCCAAAAGAGCTTTATTGGTGGCTGAAAGATGTTCAGTTATCAAATATGCGGCAACATTAATAATTACCGAAATAATTTTGAGATGTTTAATCGTATCTGTTGCGCAGGTAAAAAAATTGCTAAAGTACACCCAAAAAATGTTATATCTCCCAGAATCCCCAGTGAGATATTTCTGAATAGTAGCTCGCTTGTTTGGTGAGCCATCTCTGCCATCCTGGATGCCATGAGTGAGGAGAGGACCGAAAAAGGGAAATGTACCATCATTGGTCGGTAATGGTCCAGCATCCTAAATAGAAACACCCCCAGTGATTCAGGCCATCCTCTTCCGGTTCACCTTACTTGGTGTTATTGCGATATTGCACATCTTCCCCATTTAAGTACTGATGCAAATGAGCACCCATGATCACATTTTATGAAAAGCGCACAATGTCTTTGTCAAAAACACAAAAACATAGATAAGTAAAAAATAATGAAGTGTCATTCCAAGCGCAACCATTTGCAGTCGTAAAATCCAAATTGACGTAAGAAGGGCTGCAGGGCGCCTCGGCACCTACATAGAACTAAAATGCATTTTCCACATCAAAAACCGACAGGAAAGTGGTGTGCTCGAGATTCTACTATAGCGACCCTTTTGTGAGCTTTAAATGTAATGCTATAATGAATATTTTGCAGGATTTTCCCATCAAGAAAGGCTATTCAGACTGCTCCTTCTTAAGTGTGCGCAGATGTTTGTTGCTTAGTAATTATGCTAACTTTGCTTAGCTGGTAAACGATGCTTAGCACGGTTTTATAGGGGTTTAAGGATTTTGCATGTACACTCTGTGTGATTCTTGCTTACAAAATAATCTCCAAGCATCACTTAGCAATTTAGTTAAATCCAAAATGAGGGCCGCCTGCTACTGTGAAGTTCCGGCTATTGTGCTCCCTTGAAAAAGAACCAATTACCTCCCATTTGTGCATGATCTGAAAACAGTATGAGGCCTTTGATTAATTCTCATTGTTAGGCTATGCTGGGCTGCAGTGCTCTTGATTTGTGTAACATTTCACCATGGATACAGCCATGTAAATTATGTTTAATCAGGATGAGAACTGGAAACACATTGCTATGCTGGAGCCATCTGTGGGAGATTGCAATCCCAATGTGTAATATAAAATAACCCTAAACAGAAGCAAAGTCCATATTAAAACGCACACTGTTTGCAGCGAACAATCAGGATTCCAGGCATGTTTCGAGAGGGATTCACGGCGGGGCTGTATCAAACCCCAAGCGTGATGTCACTGGAGAAAATAGCTCAAATGTTCTCTGCTCCATCTGGTAACAATTTGGATTTGCAGCTCTCGGTCGGAGTTAGTCCATCTGACATCCCCGAACCCACTAGCATATTGTCGTACAGCCTGGGACACTAAACTAACTCCACATTGTGCTGAAATGTAGGATTCCTTTCGCTGTAAAATCGCTGGCACAATTACTGCATTTAATAGTTTAAAATACGTGATTGCAGAAACAACCGAACCGATGCAGCTTCGCCTGCTCCCAAAAGGGCATATTTACATTTTATGTGTTAATATATTATTCTCGCGAACAAACATTCTCTTACATGCAATAGTCATAAAAAGCGTTCACGCCACTTCTGTGGGCCTCAAGTGAAGCAAGGATGTTGCGTCTTGAACTGCTGTAAGTTTTTTTTAACAGCAAAGCCAACGTGAAAGCCTGTAATACCTGTATGGATCCTGCAAAGAGAACTTGGCAGGGGCGGCTCCTCCTTGTGGGCGGAGGAGCGTCACCACACTGCCTTCTCGCAGTGCGAAAAACAGAAAAATAAATTGGTATTATAAATTCCATTTTATATTTCTGCTTCTTGCACTGCGAGAAAGCAGAAGGGTTTGGTTGGGGGTGGGTGGTCCTGCTCTAGGGCAGGGGAGGAGTGGCTTGCCCACTCTGAGGGCGCTGATTGTTTGGGAGGCCACAGGGCCGACCAAACCAGTCATAAGCGCTCTGCATTTTCTCCATGTAGGCTGCATGCGGCCTACATGGAAAAAATGACCTCCCTATAGACTCCTGTGTGGTCGGCATCCCAGCGAATCACAACGCTGCCATTGCCAGCATTGTGATTGGCTTAGGGGAAGGGAGGGAGGCCGCCTGGGCTGCTTCCTATGAGGAGCAGAGACGACGCTGGACTGGACCGGGTCAGTGATGGTAAGTTAACTTTTTTTAATTAAACCCCCGTGCGACCCCATCCCCAGGCGCTCCCCCTTTCCCCCACCCCCACCCGTGATTCATGCCGGCCGTGACTCGAATTTGACATTGCTTTTCATTAATGAAGCAGCAAAAAAACGTGTACTTGAACACGTTCATGCCTTCGTACACTTTGGAGCTAAACACGATGTAACACAATGTTATTCATTTTATGGACACAAAATGGATACAAGTTTGGCCTTTTGAAATTTGAACCTCTTAGATGCCTATGTCCACTAAGCCACCCCACCTATCTTCAAACCCTTGAATTGCACTTTAGACAAATAGCATAGGCGCTTTAGACATAAAAGAAACGCCAGGGCTTGTGCTGAACCACTGGCTAATGATTTCAAGGACATTTAAGATAAAAAGGTTGGTATTTAGAATATAGCTTTTGTGTACCTAATAAAACTGTGATCTTGATTACTCAAGATGGTTGAAGATGATCAAGAGACAATGCTTTTTCCTTGTAATATTTTCGCTGTAAATTCAGTTCATCGTAACCACGCCATTACATTATACAGCAGCAATTTCATGCAAAAAGAGAAGCATTTGTCCAGTAACAATAGGACTGTCAGGCTCTATAGGTAAACCTCTACAAAAACACAGCACTCCCTTCCCACGTCAAGCCGCCCTCTCACAATCGTTGTTCAATTCATAGAACACACTTGATTGTCAGAAACTGTACCAGCACCAAATGTTAGATCTAATCCAAAAACAGCACATTTCTATCTGAATTGTAGATGTTTAGCATGCATGTCTGACTCTGAAGGCAAGCTGTTCCACGAAGCAAGGGTTTGAGCTGCAAATATGTGTTTCTCCCAGGGGCAGCTCCTCCGCTAGAGGGGAGGTGCGTTGCCCCACTTAAGTTTACCCCCAAAGATGAAGTAATGCATTACAATTTTATTTTTCATCCTCCCTTCCTGAACTGAGCGTTAGGACGGGGGTGGGGCTGCTGCTGAATGACAGCAGGAGAGAGGAGGGAGGGCTGTGTTTGCATTTTTCAATGTGTGCTTGTCCCTTTGGCCTGCTATCTTGAGACGTTGGAGGATGTTGGTTCAGGTAAGTTTGTTTTTCTTATCAAAATATGTATTGCCGCCCATCTGACCCCGCAGATGCCAGCCGCCACTGGTCTCCTTGTATTGACGTCTGGAGGGCGCACAATGCTCTAGGGGGTGGACCTTTCAGCGTGTCTCATGGTGACAGTGGAGTAGGTCCAGACTAGATCAATTAGGGCTTAGCTATGAGCAGCATAGCACTGGAGACCAGAAGTCTGAGGGTCCCTCTGAACCCTGATGTATGATGTATTTCATACCCCAGCCAGCAGCCGGCACACATTGTCTTGTTTGTATTGGGCCCCATGGCACCCTTGCTACATCACAGAGATCAATGAACAATGCAGAGCAGTCCAAAAGATGTGTGTTGCTGTCCAATAGGTATTTATGAGGGCCACCGAGCGTAATGCAAGCAGTGACCTAGCCAACATACATTTTGCTCAATGCACAAGCCAGAATAACTGTGACTACTGAAAAACAACTGCAATTTAAGCAACGCTAGAACATTTTTGAAGAGTACTACATTGTTAGAAACCAGACAGAGCCTTACAATTCAAATCGATTGCTGGATTTTGGATTGACATGACTGGAGGGGAGCAGGGTTCTAGTTCCATGGACACAAAAAGGCTATCGCGCGAAAGTCGGTTCCACACACCATTGTAATATTCATTTTGCAGAAGCTGAACTTTAGCAAATGGTTTGCAGTCTAATGTCATAATCCAAACCTCCACCATAAAATCTTTAAAACCACTCAAAGGATGGTCATTTCCTAGACAAATGATATATGCATACTGCCATTACCTGAAGGCTCCACTGGCGCCCTTATTTCATCATCCCTTCCTTTGCAGCTGGCAGCCACACAGGAGAAGTTGTCCTTCAAGGACAGATTGTATTTTACAAATGTTTGATTGAGAATTGCAAACAGTAATCTTTTAGCAGTCATAAATCATTCATATTTTCTTAGGACCGCAAGAAATAAAGGTTGCCTCTTAGCTACCCTTTCTTTTGAGATTTGCAAGAGTGTGCTATGTTGACATTGTTAGTCACATATGAAATGGAGATAGATGGATTGATTGTAAAAGACCCAGCCACTAGAAATCACTAGGACCACATTCTACTTTATAATTCTTTGCCCACTATACTACCACAGTCAGGGAGTGGTGAAATGCAAACCAGAACTTGGGGCTGTCAGAGTAAGTACATCAAGCCATCTGCCCTATGCAAAGCAGGCAGTCTGATATACTTTTGTTCCTCTTGGAGATCGTCTGTAAATTCCTGGCAAGAGTAAGAGCGCTATTAAAAAAGCCCAACCTCAACCCCGACGATTGCTCCAACTATCGACCTATTTCCTTGTTGACAACTGTTAGCAAGATTGCTGAAAAACATGTCAACTCTCTTCTATCTACCTTCATTGAAGCTAATAATCTGCTGCACTACACCCAGACCAGGTTTAGATGTAAACAGGGTACTGAAACATCCCTTGTGGCAGTAATTGAGGAAACCAGAAAGATTCTGGACGAAGAGAAATGCGCGGCCATATTACTATTAGACCTCAGTGCGGCCTTTGATACCGTTAATCACACGATTCTCATTCAGAGATTGAGTGATGTAGGTATCACTGGGACCGCTCTCAACTGGCTTAGCTCCTTCCTTTCCAATCGGACTTTCTCAGTGTTTGAGGATGATATAGTTTCAGCCCCAATACAGCTCCAATGTGGTGTTCCCCAGGGGTCATCCCTCAGCCCGACCCTATTTAATATTTACATGAGACCTTTGGCTGAGATGGTGCAACCTTGGGGAGTACAATTGGTAACATATTCTGATGATACTCAGCTTATCATCTCCTTGTCTGGGCAGGAGACGACTTATAACAATCTTTCCTCCTGTCTTAGCAAAGTCCAGGAATGGATGAATGACTCTTTTTTGAAGCTTAATGGAGCTAAAACAGAGGTCATGATGCTAGGACATAAACCACCTACCTCTGTGGCTATGTGGTGGCCGGATTCCCTGGGGCAGCCTCCAACCCCCAAGGAGCAAATTAAAAGCCTGGGAGTGTGGCTGGATCCAGCCCTCAACTTTCAGGTCCAAGCCCGGAAGGTAGCAGGGACTGGTTATGCCCTCATGAGAGCACTCAGAAAGATCCTAGGATTACTTCCCTTTGAGGCTAGAAGGATCCTAGTACAATCCCTGATACTATCACGATTAGACTACTCCAACGCAGTCTATCTAGGGGCCCCTAAAGGGACAATCAAGATCCTTCAGACCATCCAAAACTGTGCTGCCCGAATGCTACTAAATATCCCACGCAGAACCTCTGCCAAACCAGCATTGAAGCAACTACACTGGTTGCCTGTGCAACAAAGAATTGAATTTAAAGCAATGACGATTGCCCATAAAGCCCTGCATAACTCCGGAGCAGACATTCTTGCACCCTTGTTTACTCCTTATCAAACATGCAGAACCCTGAGATCCAGCAATAAGAATCTACTGGCAATCCCCAGGATCAGGAGATCGCGCACCGGGGGCAGACGTTTCTCTCTACAGGCTGCAAAGCTTTGGAATAATCTTCCAGATGCTATCCGCTTGGAGGAGAACCATCTCAGGTTTAGAAAAATGCTGAAAACCTTCCTATTCTGCTAAAAATTAATGGTGATGACTGGTCCACGTAAGCGCTGGGATGCCTCAGGGTAACCATGCGCTATAGAAATGTGTAATCATTCATTCATTCATTCATTCATTCATTCATTCATTCCTGAAGAGAAAAAAAAATAAGTACCACCCCCCCCCCCCCCTCCACCTTGGGAGAAACCTCCAAGGGTGTTAGGGAATGTATTATTTGATGTTTTATTTAGAGAAAGGAACCCTCTCTTTTAGAGTTTGTTTCTATAAAAAATGTTTGTTGTGTGGCCTGTTAAGCATGGTGACCCCTCATCAACCATTCAGTAATAGGCTAATGGGGAGCGGTAAACATGGTGGGCGGCAGTTTGCCAGTGCATGGGAGGCTATTACCCTCCGCTCTCCGAGCGGATGCTGATTAACCTGTCAAACCCCAAATTAAGGCCTAAGTTCTTACTTAAGGATATGCTCCTATGCTACTTTATGGTGGTTGTGAGAAACATTTAACCCAGTTCAAATCATATTAACATTTAATGTAGTCACCACTACAAGAAAGTATTCACATTATTAATACTTGCTTACTGTATAAAAACGAGGACACACATTTCCGAATTGGTCACATAAGTTCAACTTAACATGTGTATTTGTAAAGCTCACGTTCACCCAGAAAGGTTACCTTGGCGCTAAATAACAGATGTTTATTGTTACCCAACTCAATGGTACTCTATTTATAGACCTCAGAAGGATGAAAGGTTGATTGGACCTGCCAGGATTTGAACCTGGGACCATGAGTTCTAACACAGGTCGCTACAGTGGATGCATTAGCCCACTGAGGCACCAGACCATTGCCAATGGGAAAATATGGTTATTGCCAATATATGAATGTGTGCTCTCAGTATCAATTTCTGTATAAGGTGGTAGAACAAGTCACAAAAGAAAATGCTTAACAGATTCGTTTACACAATAATTATGGGGAGATGAGCAAGGGGTGGCAAGTGCCTTCCTGTGTAAGGATCCAGTTTTTGCAAAATTGCACATAAATATTTAGTCATATCTACTTCTCAAAGAAAGCTTCTTTGAGCAAGAGCCGACAGCTGAAGCTGGCAATTGCCATAGATGGCTTTTTATGAGACAGATCTTATGCACACAGTGGCAAAAAAATAGTATTATCTTAAACTAGCTCCACAATGATTAATTTCTGGTTTCCACCATCAAACATTGACACAGGATTGTTAATTTGATTTTCTCTAGAGTCTAAGTGGATTCTTTAGAGTTTGGTGGATGCAGGCAATCTACGAAAATTGGAAGATAGCGTGTCTGCCAAATTTGGAGAATATACACAAGAGTACACTCTTAATAGGATGGACTGGGCAGTTACCACCTTTTAGGAGATGCCCCACATTCAAAAATATCCCTTAATTCTCATGTTTTCGTTTATGGTTTTAAAAAAATGCAGAATTCAGTAACATTTTTCATACCATTTCTCTAAAGAACATAGAGCGTTCTACACTTATATATTTAAAATTATAATTATTCAGCTATATGCTTACTTAATTATAATGTTGACACACTTATCAGACAATTTTTAATCTTTACTATTGAAGTGGATTTCTGAACAAAAGTATTATATTTTTAGAAATTTACAAAAAATAATAGCTACACTTCTTTGGAACTCATGGATCCTTTTTACATCATCAATACAATGGAGAGAGATAGTCTAATGTTATTGTCTTTCCATAGTGCTGCAATTTTATCACTCTCTTTTCGCCTCTGCACAAAGAGCTCATTATGTCACAAACTCACTATATGCCTGAACAAGTCAGCACCAGAAGTACGCTTGGCAAACTTCACGCAAACAACACTACATGGGTAGGTTGCTAAACATGAATGGTTTGTCAAGTGGACTCAAGCAGTTCATGAATTTTGTGTAACCTAATTAACCATATGTCAACACTGATTTCTATGTAGGTTGGGTTAACAATTTTAAACTAAACTACTGTTAGGAGTACTGAGACTTGGTTTCAGGGATGAGATCCCAGAAGTCATGAAGTATCAATGTGTTGAAAAAACATCTCTTCAATAAAGTGGAATATTTAGGCTACCTTCAACATTTAATGTCTAAAGGCCTCATTTATATTTTGCCACTTTCCCACTATAGGAATGGAGGAAATTACTCCATGACAGAGGGGCAGCCCACCAAATGTGTTAATGACCACCAACCAGGTTGTCATTTATAATGTACTGGCAGGAACCGCGGTCATGGCAATCCCTGTCAATGCAGCTAGCTGTTTGGTGCAGGGCTGCCAAGGCGTGACTCAACGCTGCACCATACAGTATTCTTTTGTCATTTAGAAAAAGATAATCCCAAAATTCGATTTTCTTTTTGAGCAGACCACTATGTCTTTGATTAATTTTGAATAAAGTATTTTTTATGGAGGACTCTCGTTTCCTTAAGTGAAATTGGCTTTTTTTCAATATATCTATTTTTTCAGTTTCTGTGAGAGTTGGCAATAAACTCTGGGATCTTGTCTAGTTCTATGAATCGTTTACCGCAATTCACAGTGGTTGGAGGTCCTAGGAGGACCTCTTCTCTTTTGCAAAAAAGGGTACAGCATTGAAACATATAGAACCAGTTCGCAAGTTAGAAGGAGCACCCAAAACATGCCCTTCTAAATAGTGAATTGGCAACCATTCAGAAACACCTTTTAAAGGTTAGCAAAAGTTTACAGAATCAAAAAATTGTTTTTTATAAATAAGAAATAAGTATTTCGCAGTTGCAAAAACTTCGGCCAGGATTGACAATGTGCTGTGTTGCATTTCATGACAGGGAGAGTGCAGGAAAGCAATATATATATATATATATATATATATATATATATATATATATATATATATATATATATATCTGCTCCCAGGTTCAATAATGGTAAGGAACCACTCGGACACCTCAAGTGCTGTAGCTTGGATTTATTAGCAATGGGAAAAACAACGCTTTTCGGGGATTAACCCTTCATCACGCTCGTAAACAATAAGTGCCACCATGTTTAAATACATAAAAAACTCTGCACCTCACGTGACTTTCACATACAACTGTGGCGGCCATCTTTTAACATGCATTTCAGCCTCAAAAACACGTAAGTGTGATATGTATCACTTCATGACATATTTCATTGCTTTTATCTTTGGTTAGGATGTCTTAGCCACATTTGGTGATTGTCATTCCCATTCATTTACGCAAATTCGGTGTTTTAAATTCATGCAATATTTAGCTAAGACACCCGCGTTTCTCTTTGCCTTGCCCCAGTGGGCGAAACAGTTCTTTGAGTCTTGCTCAAGTGGGCGTTCAGCAATTCATATGTCAACAGATTCTACATAGTCTTTTCCTACATGTTCATGATGTATTGGCCTTGATCTTCTAACCATCAGTTGTCCTTACATGTATCAGTGCTCAAACAATCTGGAATTAAAAACATGATATCATTACACTTAGCAAACTGTATTCAGACTAAAAACATATCATTCATGTAAGTGAATTGCTAGCTCCTCACTGATATTCAGCCCATTCGGGGCGAGACTTTCCAAATCCACAATATATCTGGATTCCAATTTACGCATTGATAATTCACGATTTCCCCCTCTCACACCAAGGTCAACACTGTCAATCACCACTACTCGTACCAGGTTCTCATCACTATAGTGATTTTCCGCAAAATGGCGAGACACAGGATACTGTTTGTTCTTATTCTTAATGGCTCTTAAATGCTCCAGCAGTCGTTTTTTTGCTTCGTGCTTGGTGCTGCCAATATACCATTTCTGACAAGGACAGATTAGAACATATATACAATGTGTGGTGGTACAAGTGAGATTTTTCTTTATCACAAATTCTCTATTGGAGTTCGGTATTTGCAAGGATTTACAGTCTATGCTATTCCTGCAAGCTTTACACTTTTTACAACATCGAAAACCAGACGGTTTACTGATGTTGGAAACATCCCTGGATCGAATATGTTTGTGACTAAGTTCGTCTCTCAGAGTTTTGCTTTTCTGAAAAGTAATCTGAGGATTGCTACTCAGGTTTGTACTGAGGTGAGTGTCCGTTAACAACACATGCCAGTGTTTCTTTAAAATGTGCCTTACAGAGTTAGCCTGTCCTGAAAATGTAGGGATAAATCTGACAGTGTCGTCTTGTTTATTGTCTTGCACTTTAGGAAACAAAAGGTCATTTCTGCTTAACGATTGTACCCTGAGTTTGGCTTTATTTATGATATTTCTGCTATAGCCTCTCTCAAGGAATCTTTTACACATAATTTCTTGTTCCTGTTCAAAAGATGAGTCATCGCTGCAATTTCTTTTTGCGCGTAGCAATTCGCCATATGGTATGCTGCGTACCAAATCAGAGGGGTGACTGCTCCTTGCATTCAATATACTGTTACCGGCTGTGCTTTTCCGGAACAGTTTAGATGTTATCTTGTCCTCCTTCACTTCTACAAGAACATCTAGGAATTTAATGGACTCCCTACTGATGTTACTAGTGAACTGCAGATTTAGATTGTTCTTATTTAGCTTTTCTATGAAGGATGTTGCAGCTTCTTCTGTACCACACCAAATGAAAAAAATATCATCGATATAGCGCAGCCACAGGGCAATGTTGGAAAATTCAGCCATCTCCATGGCAACCTGCTCCTCCCACCAGCCCATGAAAAGGTTCGCGTAGCTGGGGGCGAAGCAGGTTCCCATGGCTGTGCCCTGTGACTGTCTATAGATGTCCTCATCAAAATAAAAGAAATTATTCGTTAGACAGACTTCAATCATTTTCACCAGCATTTGTGAATGGTGGTAATATGTTATGGACCTTGTTTTAAAGAAATGCTGTTTAGCTTCTATCCCAAGCTCATGTTTAATGCAGGTATATAGACTGCTGACATCTAATGAGACAAGTAGAAAGTCTTTCTCCCAATGCATCCCATCAATTACCGTCAGAAAGTGTGTTGTGTCTCTTAGGTAAGATGGCAATGCAGTAACGTAAGGTCTTAAATAGTAATCGATAAACCTGGAGGTGTTCTCCAACAAAGATCCTATTGAGGAAACTATAGGTCTCCCCGGGGGGTCTATCATACTTTTATGCAGTTTCGGGAGTAAGTAGAGGACAGGGATTCTGGGATGGGCACAATACAGATATTTATATTCCTCATCCTCCAGTAGTCCTCTGTCCAACCAGTCTGATAACATGCTTCTGTACTTGATATAAGATCCCAGTACTTCAGTCATATTGCTTCTAGAGTAGCAGTCCTTGTCATTTAATTGTCTCTGGCCTTCAGCTATGTATTTCAGGACAAGCAGAAATTCATAGCTGAAGGCCAGAGACAATTAAATGACAAGGACTGCTACTCTAGAAGCAATATGACTGAAGTACTGGGATCTTATATCAAGTACAGAAGCCTGTTATCAGACTGGTTGGACAGAGGACTACTGGAGGATGAGGAATATAAATATCTGTATTGTGCCCTTCCCAGAATCCCTGTCCTCTACTTACTCCCGAAACTGCATAAAAGTATGATAGACCCCCCGGGGAGACCTATAGTTTCCTCAATAGGATCTTTGTTGGAGAACACCTCCAGGTTTATCGATTACTATTTAAGACCTTACGTTACTGCATTGCCATCTTAGCTAAGAGACACAACACACTTTCTGACGGTAATTGTTGGGATGCATTGGGAGAAAGACTTTCTACTTGTCTCATTAGATGTCAGCAGTCTATATACCTGCATTAAACATGAGCTTGGGCTAGAAGCTATACAGCATTTCTTTAAAACAAGGTCCATAACATATTACCACCATTCACAAATGCTGGTGAAAATGATTGAAATCTGTCTAACGAATAATTTCTTTTATTTTGATGAGGACATCTATAGACAGTCACAGGGCACAGCCATGGGAACCTGCTTCGCCCCCAGCTACGCGAACCTTTTCATGGGCTGGTGGGAGGAGCAGGTTGCCATGGAGATGGCTGAATTTTCCAACATTGCCCTGTGGCTGCGCTATATCGATGATATTTTTTTCATTTGGTGTGGTACAGAAGAAGCTGCAACATCCTTCATAGAAAAGCTAAATAAGAACAATCTAAATCTGCAGTTCACTAGTAACATCAGTAGGGAGTCCATTGAATTCCTAGATGTTCTTGTAGAAGTGAAGGAGGACAAGATAACATCTAAACTGTTCCGGAAAAGCACAGCCGGTAACAGTATATTGAATGCAAGGAGCAGTCACCCCTCTAATTTGGTACGCAGCATACCATATGGCGAATTGCTACGCGCAAAAAGAAATTCCAGCGATGACTCATCTTTTGAACAGGAACAAGAAATTATGTGTAAAAGATTCCTTGAGAGAGGCTATAGCAGAAATATCATAAATAAAGCCAAACTCAGGGTACAATCGTTAAGCAGAAATGACCTTTTGTTTCCTAAAGTGCAAGACAATAAACAAGACGACACTGTCAGATTTATCCCTACATTTTCAGGACAGGCTAACTCTGTAAGGCACATTTTAAAGAAACACTGGCATGTGTTGTTAACGGACACTCACCTCAGTACAAACCTGAGTAGCAATCCTCAGATTACTTTTAAGAAAAGCAAAACTCTGAGAGACGAACTTAGTCACAACCATATTCGATCCAGGGATGTTTCCAACATCATTAAACCGGCTGGTTTTCGATGTTGTAAAAAGTGTAAAGCTTGCAGGAATAGCATAGACTGTAAATCCTTGCAAATACCGAACTCCAATAGAGAATTTGTGATAAAGAAAAATCTCACTTGTACCACCACACATTGTATATATGTTCTAATCTGTCCTTGTCAGAAATGGTATATTGGCAGCACCAAGCACGAAGCAAAAAAACGACTGCTGGAGCATTTAAGAGCCATTAAGAATAAGAACAAACAGTATCCTGTGTCTCGCCATTTTGCGGAAAATCACTATAGTGATGAGAACCTGGTACGAGTAGTGGTGATTGACAGTGTTGACCTTGGTGTGAGAGGGGGAAATCGTGAATTATCAATGCGTAAATTGGAATCCAGATATATTGTGGATTTGGAAAGTCTCGCCCCGAATGGGCTGAATATCAGTGAGGAGCTAGCAATTCACTTACATGAAAGATATGTTTTTAGTCTGAATACAGTTTGCTAAGTGTAATGATATCATGTTTTTAATTCCAGATTGTTTGAGCACTGATACATGTAAGGACAACTGATGGTTAGAAGATCAAGGCCAATACATCATGAACATGTAGGAAAAGACTATGTAGAATCTGTTGACATATGAATTGCTGAACGCCCACTTGGGCAAGACTCAAAGAACTGTTTCGCCCACTGGGGCAAGACAAAGAGAAACGCGGGTGTCTTAGCTAAGTATTGCATGATTTTAAAACGCCGTATTTGCGTAAATGAATGGGAATGACAATCACCAAATGTGGCTAAGACATCCTAACCAAAGATAAAAGCAATGAAATATGTCATGAAGTGATACATATCACACTTACGTGTTTTTGAGGCTGAAATGCATGTTAAAAGATGGCCGCCACAGTTGTATGTGAAAGTCACGTGAGGTGCAGAGTTTTTTATGTATTTAAACATGGTGGCACTTATTGTTTACGAGCGTGATCAAGGGTTAATCCCCGAAACGCGTTGTTTTTCCCGTTGCTAATAAATCCAAGCTACAGCACTTGAGGTGTCAGAGTGGTTCTTTACCATTATTGAACCTGGGAGCAGATAATTGCAAAGCGCCGGCTTTCTTACTCGGACCGCCCAGACAGCCTTGAACTCTTTCCCGGCACTCGTGGAGCAGAATATATATATCTATATATATATATATATATATATATATATATATATATATATATATATATATTTCTAACCAAAGTTTTCCGGCACGTTTGAGGCTCGCCACAGCATGCACCAGGAACACAATGCACGGACCAGAATTTGCGGTGCTCAGATGTTTTTATTCGCTTGTCGGCTCATAACGTTTCGGCACACAGGTGCCTTGCTCACATGACAGCAAATAATAGTGAGGGTGCAGCATTTAAAGTGCAAGTGCTATGCTGTGATTGGACTCTTGTAAATAGAGATAGAAAGCAGACTTGATAAAAATGCTTGTCAAATACATTTCATCACAACTCTATTGGTGAAATACCCTACAGTCATTAGTTAAAATACAATTATTTCCTTAAGAGTTTCATGTAAATTCGTGCCTATATCTGCCGTTTTTGGTAAACAAGGTGACAACCAATACAAACGCATACTTTATAAATGTTAATTGCAAAAGTATCTTCTAGCTTACATCAATGGTTTATGTCACTTTTAATATCTCTACAAATCTCCAATTATTAATTTTGTGTAGAGCCATCAGCCTAGAATACATATGTATAATCGTGAAGTGCAATGTCGTGATATAAAAGTGCTTTGTGCATAAAAAAATCACATCTAAATACCTCAGTACCACAATTCTAGAATACCTGAATGAGCCCAGTCTGTATAATAGATTTGACGACCAACTCATGTTTGACACCCATTAATTAGATTGCCATTGATAAAAATCATCTTCATAACAATAATATCATCAGTAATATTGCACGTATGTGTCATACTTAAAAAAATATATATATAAAGGAAAACTCGCTAAAGTTCCACTATTCAATTACTAATCATACTGTCCGAGGTTGGGCAGATCACAGCCGTGACACCCAAAATAATCAAAACATTAAAATTGATATTGATACAGTTGTGAAAGCTACATTTGATTATGGATTTTCGTAAAATACAGAATGCCCTTATTGATTCAAAATATCATGTTCTTTGCTTGCAATGGAACTTGAGGAATCTTATTTGTATAACACCATGGAGAAACCATCTCATGAACATCAGAATTTGATATCCTCTTCTTTCAATTTTATCTTTTTAAGTGATTGTACACCTTTAGATTCTGTTGAAAAAACAGAAACAAAGTTCCTGTTAATTTCATACCTGTCTGACTGGCACCATTTTTCATCGAATGACTTGTACTGCTAACAACAAGTGAGGACCATAACAGACTACATTTGTATTAAAATAACATAACATACATATAATCGTTTTAAAAACATGAATACATAGGACAGAATCCAGATTAACAAATGACTGATGACCTAGGTGTTATTGTCCACTACCTCACTAATATTTTTCTGGTACCCTCTTATGTCTAATGCAAACAAGTATACAAATCTTCAGTTACATTTAAACCGTTGGGCTGTTTGCTATTGAGTTGGAGAATGTACTTTGTCTCCAACTTTCTGAGATTGGCCTCTCTATCGCCCCCTCTCCTGCTAGGCAATATGGAGTCCATCACATAGTATTTCAGGTCTTTATTGTTACTGTTGTGGTGGGTCTTGAAATGATGCGCTACAGAATAAGTATTATCCTGTGATGTTACAGCTCTCAAGTGCTGCAGGATTCTTTTGTGGACAGGCAGCTTAGTGCTGCCTACATATTGAAGTGGGCAGGAGCATTCTAGTATATATAGAGCAAATTCTGTTTTGCATGTCAAAGTTTTGGTAATTTTGTGCTCCCTGCCTCCAAACCCATCCTGATAACTTGTGTGATTCATCCCATGTGTACATGCCTTGCATGTTTTGCTTTTATGAAAGCCCCCTCTAGTGTAATACCATGCTGTGTTGGTTAGAACTTCAGGGCACGTCTCCACTAATCTGTCCCTCATATTTGGTGCCCTACTGAATGGTATTGAGGGCCGTTTGGGCAATGCATGCACTATGGACCAACTTTTGTTGATAATTCTTCTCACCTCCCTGTGCTGAGAGGAGAAGCCCGTTAGAATTCTGAAGGGTTTTAGTTGAGGTTTGAGTATGGATACTTTAGTTACTACATTGATTGTACTAGTTGTAGGAGGGCTATGTTTAACTAGCAGGTCCTGGCGATACAGATTCTTGGTTTTATGAATCGCTTCCTCAATAATATTCTGAGAATACCCTCGGTCCCGGAATCTTATGGCACTGGCCTTCTGTGCTTCCATATATATATATATACACAGAGATATGGCACCATCCTGCTCTTTCAGTAGCTATGGAGTATAATCAGGCATACGAGCGCCACATACACATCTTTGCATCCTAGTGCATCACAGTGGAGAGCTCTCTGTATGAGTCTAGCAAAGATTGTTGGTACACTTCCAGTGCAAAAATACTATATACTTAGACTAAATATAAAACTTGTCCTACTTTGTATGTGTGCTGTACAATGCAGCACTCATGCAAAGTGTGAAACGTTATTAATGCCTGTTTTCAAGTGGTGTTAGTTTTTGGTGTAACACCCGGTTTGCTTTTGTTAGTAGATTGAGCTTAGTGTCAATGTTCATGTCTGGTTACACAGCAATCCTCTTGTACTGCCCAGGCTACCCCAACTTCACATAGAGTAACACAAAGCTGCACTTTACGCTGGTTTGCATTCTTTTTTCTTGCAAACCTACACAAATACCAATTTGTGCTTGTTTGTAAATCCTGAAAAGGATTATGAGTCAGGCGAGCAATAGAAAAATGACACACACCTAATGCAATACCTGGCCCTGTGATTGGAGAATTTGCTATCGGATTACTACATTTTGCCCTTTGATCTACCATTAATGATTCTAAAACCCAGCAGTTCTGACGTGGGGAATTATCTATAAAGTGTGTACCATAAACTGAGTAACAGTAGCACCTGCTGTTTGTAGGGCTTTGAAATAAATTTGATGACACACAAATTATTACTTTAACCCATATTCTAGGCAAGTAAGAAAGTAATACAAAAAGGAATGCGCAATATAATATTATGTTCTTGTTTTTATTAAGTTCCCATGAACGTGGACGACAAAGGCTTTTTGATAGGCAAAGTAATACCCCTGTTCCTTATAAACAATATCTTTGCATTTGTCCAAACATATACAGTGTAATAAGATACAATACAGGGATGTTGACATAGAAAATGTTTTTTTTTTATTTTGTCGCACAGACCTATTCAAAATATGCTACAAATGTGAAACGGTACAACTTGTTTTGAACTGAAAAATCTGAACGTGTTCATTTGTTGCCACATCTTGACCCACATTCAGTATTTGTTTTCTTTTATCATAAAAGAGAAAACTGTCAGCCAAGAGGTATCTTCATAATTCATCAGTGTAATACAAGTCTGACTCCAGAGCCTTGAGAAAAATAAAGAATGCAGTATTAGTACAGTCTCTTAAACATCTGAATTTGCTTAACCGAAGCGGTATAGAAAATCGCTGCTGGCTGTAAGCCAGCAAGAATTGCCACTAGTCAAAAGACCAACAAAAGCAGGTCATATGCAAGATGCTCAGAACACTGTGGTTCAATTATTTAAATCAAATCTACAGTGCAGATGATCAAACATAATGCTGACAGAATGTGATCTTGAATGCAGAACACTTGGCGCAAAACAAGAAATGCTACAGCAACAAAAAAAGATGCTTTTAGGAGTACTCACATTTCAGCACAAATGTTAAAAATTGGGTTAAGACCTTTCAAATCCTGTCCACAGACCTTTAAGTAACTTCGCTTAGAACAGTCCAAAAAGATCTAAGATGTCTGCTGTGCTTTTAGAATTTCAAAATGTGTCAAGGCGTGTACAGAATTGTAATAAGTAACACTGTGTACCTTCCACATGTAGTACTATGTAAATTGCAGTTTATTTTCAAGCATATGGTCCCTTTCAATATGTAATAACTATTATTATGTTTGAAGTATAAGAGCCACCCTTGTCATCGGACCCTAGAAAAGGAATAGACTGAAGGTCCATTATAGCATCAATTAGTACATTTGTATCAACTTCTAACTACTCATGGTCAATGCTTGGCACCAAACAATATGAACACAAAGCTCTGAGTCTGAAAATTCCCATTGGCTCATAGCATTATTATCACACCAATGTTTTATTCAGAAATAGATGCAGAACCTGAGCAGAGGTGTAAAAAACATCCTATTTTTCAATTAATATGAATTATTGTGGTTTTCTTGACATGCAGGGGAATAACGCAAGCTCCTGGGCAGGAAGGAAGCCCCAACCATCCAGTGGGTCCCCTTCAGCGAAAGACCAATTCTATGAGAGTTATGGTAGACTCTGGAGCTCCTTTTGATACATTCTACAGGGCGGTCACATCATTTTGCGTTATGCCACTGATGGCATGATTGGACTGCTCTGACATTGATAGTGAAGATGTGTGTCTCTTTTAGCCCCTCCCACCTTTTTGCATGCTGCACCGAATGATTGTAAACTTATTTTTGAGACAAATCTGTTTATTTATTTTGCATGTACTGCAATTACTATTAATGCTACCCTCCTATCACTTTAGTTTACAATTGAGAGCCTAATTACGTAAGTCCGCCAGACATCGTTTCGGTCATGGGACCGCCTGATCCCCTGCCGGCAGTCCTGAACGACCAATTAGGATGCGACCAAACAGTGTTCAGTCACACGCCTATTCTTTACAACGGGAGCATGCATTAGGACCGTAAATGTTCTCATTGTAAAACGAAGAGTGGCAGATCATCACTGCACCCTGTGGCAGGTACTTCAAGGTGCCTGCCACTGGGTGCAGGTATCAACAGTGGGGCCCTCTCGGCCACCAACCAGAGGCCGTACAGCCAGGGGGACCTTGCTGGGGTCCCCAAAGTCGCCTTGCGACAGCATTTCTGGTCAGAAAGGCTGGCATAGAAAGGCTGTCGGAATCCAACATTGTAATCCCTCGGGCGGAAAGAGTCATCCTCGGGATTACTGAAGTAATTTGGACTGGCGGACGGGCTCTCCGAGCCTGTTGGAAGCGAGTCTGAATGACCAGTCGGATTGCTTTCTGACGGACACCATCGAAATGGGTCAGTCGGAAAGGAATCTGACAGACTGATTATGATTCGTTAGGATACAGCTCCGACAAATGGTCAGAGCAGTTTCCAAACAAGTCGTAATCAAGCCCTTCATGTCTCTTTCACTGGTGGGTCCTCTCAGCAGAACAATCCTTTTGTAACTATAACTCTTGAATGATCTGCACGTCATTTCAACCATTGTTTCTTACGAAAATAATACATGCTAATATTTGCTGCAATTGATCACACCTAAATCTATCATTATGATTTGCTTCTTACGACTGTAATTGAAACATACCTGAGAAATTGCAATTACATTACCTGATAGCAATGACATTAATGCTTCGTCGTCAGCATTTATTGGTACATATTGTTCATATAATATTCAATAACCTTACCTTTTTGCTCATCTTCAAAACATTTGACTGATAATATCGATACCTTATGTCGCCTTCATGCTCGTTATTTTGTTTTCATCTATGATTCCGACTTTTGAAGCAATATCTCCGATGATTAGGACATTGGATATCGATTAGACATTGATTAAATGGTTCATTACATATTGTAGTTATGCTCTTTTTGAGGTTGTTCTTTGGCCTGTATTTTTATATCAACTTTACAAGGTTGTCTTATCAACATTAGGCTCCAAACATTTCATTTATTTCATTTATGGACTGACTGGTTATCCTCACCCTTCACTGAAAATGAGCAACATAATATCTTTTCAGAAACAATCCATGCAAAGAAAGAGGGTTCACTTTTCAGCAACAATAAACCCAAGAGACTTTAAAAGAATCCTCTACATTTTGGGACTGGGGTTTTGTTTTAGAGTACTGGCTGTAAACACATATAATGTTAGTGTTATGTATTGAATATATTTAGTAATTTTACTTTGATTGAGTATATCTGTTAGAAATGGGTTTCTAGTTGACAGAAGAAACCACAGTCATAGTCAGGGTAAATCAGAAACACACTTTAGATTAACCTGTGCATATCCTCTGATGGCTAGGCACAGAGCAGTCAGACTTAACTCAAGAGGCAATGTGTAAAGTATTTGTGCAACACTTCAAACAGTAACACGTTGAAAACACCACAAAAGGACTCCACCAGCTTGCAATAATAGCTTATATTTCTATAAGCAAAACAAGGGCAAACCAAAAAAATCCAATAAGTAGAAGTCAAGATATACATTTTTAAAGAATAAAATGCTTCTAGTGCTTAGAAAGAAATAGCGCCAACTAGGGCTCTCTGGGAGCCCTTGACAGGACAAATCCAACAGTTCAGGCCGACTAAGATGGAGCGCGAGTCAGATACTGGGATCATCCTTGGTACGCTGAACAGTACCTTGGATGCGTTGACATTGAGGTCAATGTGGGGAGCAAAGGAGACAATGTGTTGTCTTCAATCTTGCAAATGTAGGTGATGAATCGCTTCTGAGCTGTGCAACATCAAGGATGCGGCAAGAGTCAAGAAGCAAATAACACCGGGCGATGCGTCGTCATCAAACTATTGGGCTGAAGGCAATGCAGGTATCAACTGTGGGTCCCTCTCGGCCACCAACCAGAGGCCGTACAGCCAGGGGGGGCCTTGCTGGGGTCCCCAAAGTCGACATCCGACAGCCTTTCTGGTCAGAAAGGCTGGCATAGAAAGGCTGTCGGAATCCAACATTGTTATCCCTACGGTGGAAAGGGTCATTCTCGGGATTACTTAAGTAATTCCGACTGGCAGACGGGTTCTCCGAGCCTGTTGGAAGCAAGTTGGAATGACCAGTCGTATTCCTTTCTGACTGACAACATCGAAGCGGATCAGTCGGAAAGGAATCTGACCGACTGATTATGATTCTTTAGGATTCGGCCCCGACAAATGGTCGGACCATTTTCCAAACAAGTCGTAATCAGGCCCTTCGTGTCTCTTTCACTGGTGGGTCCAATCAGCAGAACAATCCTTTTGTATCTATAACTATTGAATGATCTGCACCTCATTTCAACCATTGTTTCTAATGAAAATAATACATGCTAATATTTGCTGCAATTAATCACACCTAAATCTATCATTATGATTTACGTCTTATGACTCTAATTGAAACATACCTGAGGAATTGCAATTACTATACCTGATAGCAATGACATTGGTATGCATTTTGGAGAAATTCTGAACTGATTAGAATATGGTTGATGTATTTTATGCTTCGTCTCTAGCATTTATTGGTATATATTGTTCATTTTATATCCTATAACCTTACCCTTTTGCTTATCTTCAAAACATTTGACTGATAATGTCGATACCTTATGTCTCCTCAATGCTTGTTATTTTGTTTTCATCTAGGATTCCGACTTTTGAAGCAATATCTCCGATATTTGCTTATTAGGACATTGGATATCGATTAGACATTGATTAAATTATTCATTACATATTGTGGTTATGCTCTTTTTGAGGTTGTTCTTTGGCCTGTATTTTTATATCAACTTTACAAGGCTGTCTTATCAACACTAAGCTCCAGACATTTCATTTATTGCATTTATGGACTGACTGGTTATCCTCACCCTTCACTGAAAATGAGCAACATTAATATCTTTTCAGAAACAATCCATGCAAATAAAGAGAGTTCACCTTTCAGCAACAATAAACCGAAGAGACTTTAAAAGGATCCCTAAATTTTGGGACTGGGGTTTTGTTTTAGAGTACTGGCTGTAAATACATATAATGTTAGTGTTATGTATTGTATATATTTAGCCATTTTACTTTGATTGAGTATATTTGTTAGAAATGGCTTTCTAGTTGACAGACGTATGCACCTTGTTCAAGAAGAAACCACAGTCATAGTCAGGGTAATTCAGAAACACACTTTAGATTAACCTGTGCTTATCCTCTGATGGCTAGGCACAGAGCAGTCAGACTTAGCTCAAGAGGCAATGTGTAAAGTATTTGTGCAACACTTCAAACAGTAACACGTTGAAAACACCACAAAAGGACTCCACCAGCTTGCAATAATAGCTTATATTTCTATAAGCAAAACAAGGCCAAAACAAAAAAATCCAATAAGTAGAAGTCAAGATATACATTTTTAAATAATAAAATGCTTTTAGTGCTTAGAAAAAAAAATAGAGCCAACTAGGGCTCTCTGGGAGCCCTTGACAAGGCAAATCCAACAGTTCAGGCCGACCAAGATGGAGCACGAGTCAGATACAGGGACCATCCTTGGTACGCTGAACAGGACCTTGGATGCGTTGACATTGAGGTCAATGTGGGGAGCAAAGGAGACAATGTGTTGTCTTCAATATTGCAAATGTAGGTGATGATTCGCTCCTGAGCTGTGCAACATCAAGGATGCGGGAGAGTGCAGAAGCAAAGAACACCGGGCGATGCGTCGTCATCAAACTATTGGGCTGAAGGCAATGCGAGTAGCACTTAGCAATGCATCAGCACTCAGCCACGCAAAGTCAGAGAGGCATTGGAAACTGGAGACGATGCATCATGCAGTCGTTTGTGGGGTGTCTTCTGTCCGGCAGCATTGGTGACTGGTTCCGATCACTACAAAGTTGTCGATGAATTGATTTTCACAGTTGCAGCACTTTCAACTCACTTGTACGGGTTCATAAGTGGATTGGCATAACTTGGCAGAGTAAAAATCACAGCAGACAGAGTTCAGTTGCTGTTTTCAAGTTGAAGAGAGAAGTCTTTGAGATCCCTGAGACTTCAGCAAAACAGACGGCACGCCAAAAAGTCCTTGGAGATACTTAAGCTCTAGGATGTTGAGATGCAAGTCTAGTCCTCATTATCAGGCAATAAGGCAGCAGGCCAACACACCAAACCAAACCAGTTCAGCAGAGTGGCAATCCCTCCAGCAGCACAGCAGTCCTTCTTCCTGGTAGAATATCCTCAGTTCCAGAAGTGTTCTGAGTTGGTGGTTTCAGAAGTCCGGTGTTTACCCCCAATTAGACCTTTAAAGGGGGGACGCCTTTAAAGAGATGCCTTTGAAGTGCACAAGTCAACTTCATTCATACCCTGGCTCTACATTCACTGCAGTGGGGTATGCAACCTTTTGTGTGAGGACAGGACACAGCTCTTTCATGTGTAAATGTCAGCCCCTCTCTCCCATCCTGCCCAGGATGACCCATTAGGATGTGGATGGCTGAACAGCCACACATTAGTTCCCTTTGTGTTCAGCTGTCTAGAAGAAATACACAAAGCCATCCATCACCCACCCTGGTAGTGTAATCATAGACAGGGGGAAGGCACCAAATGGTTACAGTAATAAAATGCTAACTTTTTAAAAGTGACATTTTCAGAATTGAAATTTGAAATCCAACTTCACCATAAGTTGCGTTTTGATATTATGATTCCAGAGACACCAGATTTGGGGGTCCCATCTACTCCCAATTGGAAATTACACTTATAAGGTGTAATAAGGTAATCCCAATGTTTACCTGTGAGATAGATAAACAGTTTACGAGATTTTCACTACTAGGACATGTAAAACTTAAAGGTACATGTCCTACTTTTTATGTACACTGAACCCTGACCTTGGGGATCCATGTCCTACATTAGGGGTGACTAATATGTAATAAAAAAGAACGTTTGGGCCTGGCAAGAGGGCTAACTTGCCAAATCAACATGGTAGTTTAGAAATGCACACACAGGCTCTGTAATGGCAGGCATTAAACATGTTTAGAGGGCTACTTAAGTGGGTGGCATGATCAGTTTAATTTAAAGGCCCTGGTCACATGTGGACTTTAAAGAAAATTAAATATGGCAATTGTAGAGAAGCCAAGGTTTCCATGGTTTAAGTATAGAGCGCATGCACGTTAGCGCTGGTTAGCGGGTAAAGTACCTAAATTCCTAAATCCAGGAAAAAGAAAGTCCGCGAAACAGGAGATCAGAAGGCAAAAAGCCAGGGGAAACCACACAAAGGTTGCCAGATCTAACAATATTATTTAGGCATATGCGGAGAACAATGTAATACTTTTTAATTTTAAGTAAATCCTTTACATGAGTTGTGATTATTCTTCAAGGATGTTGTACTCATGATTCTCAGAAAACCGTGAAGTAATACACACTTTCCTCATATTTAGGCATACATTTCGAAAACAGTTAACAACTAACAACAAATGTGCCATGATATTACACAATACATTTGAGAAAATCATACATTGTAGGCGGTCCATCAATTATTCAATGGCGTTGGTTCTGCATGATTATCCTACCCAAAATGCCAGAAGTGTACTAAATTATTTTGCATATCTGTATTTCAAAATAAACAGGACATCAGCACAGCTAACAGAAAATGCAAAGGTCATTCCATGATCACTATCCTCCTAGTCACAACAATACTCAAATATCTCACTTAATAGAAACAATAAATAGCTATATCCACATGAAGTGGTTTTTGGCACACTAGTTCAGTTATCATTTTACAATTGTATATGTTTGCAAGGCTTGGACTGTTGGAGTTTACCACTCATCTTCATCATTATAGTTTATTTTGGCAATGGTCCAATTAAAGTAGAAACCAAATAAAATTACATAGCATAATGTATATCACATAAAATATTAAAAAGCAAGTAGTTACAGTATACATAAAACAAGGTCAAAGCTGGTTGTTAGTAGTAAAATGCATTAGTTAGAGCATAAACACTTCTACAAAAAATATATAGCCATTTATAGACTCATATTTTGCCTCAATTTCCATATTGTGATTAAAAAGTGGGATACAGCAAACACCAAACTTTGCCTAACCTCAGCTTTTAAAATGCAATATGCAATTTGATGGTCTCTAACACCTAAAAGCTGACAGGCAGGGATGATACACTTTTTCCTGGTTTTAACAGCTGTGCAGAAGAACAAAACATGAATTCACAACTCCCTTTATGCTCCCCAGCAAGGGCTCTGTTTACTTGCCAATTTGCCCATAAAGGAGGCAATCAGTAAGGTGTTGTAGCTGAACTGCATACACAACTTTTGGACCAAAGGAGGCTTTATTTCATCTAAAACTGTTCCATGCTTTTGTCTACTTTGATCTTAAGAAAAGAGCGGTCAGTTTGCCATAAGAGTCCCAGCAGTTGATACATTTTGTATTAGCAAGGTTTTACTAACTGTCAGGGTGGCTTCCAGTTCTCTCCCTAGAGCCACACACCCACCTTGGACAAAGTATCTTTTATATATTGTATCCAAGGTAAGCTTCCTCACCCTGCAATCCCTAGCATCACTTTAAGGCCAGCTTGATAGGAGTGCCGTTCTGTCAAGGCCCAGATCTGTCTCCAGAAAAGTATCAGCCTGATACCCACCCCCTCACTAATAGGCTCAACTCCCAGGTCAAGTCTAAGCAGAAGTATTGGTTAGTCCCAGTAGCTGGAGTAGGCAGCGGTTCTCACTAACTAACAAAATGGAAATATCCTTCGGCCTCCATAGCTCAGCCTTATTCAAGGCAGCTCCTAATGCCTGCATTTTATACATTTGGATGGCTGAGGAAATTGGACAGACATTTTGATTTATTTTTCGCTCTTACTAACACCCCACTATGTTGAGTAATTATAAGCCTTCTCTTTTCGATATTGCATCTCCAATCAAACTTAACCCCTTCGAGGCTAATGACGAGCTGGGCTCGTCATGGCGCTTACCTGTCGTGCGTGGATGACAAGGCCAGCTCGTCATCAGCCCCACCCTCGGGGGAAGCGCTGGCGCTCCCCCCGAGGGTCTGCGATCTTGGTTGTGTTGCTGGGGGCGGCAGCGGAAGAGCTTCCGCTGCCCCCCCGCCCCCCCATGGGAATCCCTGATGACGTCAGCGCGCACAGCGCGCGCTGACATCATCAGGGATTCCCTGCGCTCGGGAAGCCATTTGCTTCCTGAGCGCCGTGCAGCAAGGTAGGTTTTTGGACTCCGGCGGGGGTTTGGGGCAGCGAAGAGGCATCAGGGGAGAGGAAAGAGATTTTCCTTTCCCCTGATGTCTCTTTGCAGGGCATTTCTGCCTCACGATCGTGCACAGCGTCGCGATTGTGCGGCGGAAATGCCCCCACTAGCACCAGGGATTGTTTATTTAGCTTTTCGGAAGCGACCCCTTGGGCAAGGGTCGCTTCCAGGTGGGCAGCCAAATAATTTTCAATTTTCTGACCCCCCTGGGGGCAAATCGGCCCATTTTTTCGGCCGTTTTGCCCCCAGGGGGGGCAGAAATTTCCCACTAGCACCAGGGTTGTTTTGTGAAGCCAAGATGGCGGCGATGGCTTTTGTTTACGTTTTTCTGTCCCCCCCTGGGGGCAAATCGGCCCGTTTTTTTTGCCCTTTTGCCCCCAGGGGGGACAGAAAATGCCCACTAGCACCTGGGATTTTGTTTTTAGCTTTTAGGAAGCGACCCCTTGGGCAAGGGTCACTTCCAGGTGGCCTCATATTTAACTTTTTGTTTTTCTGCCCCCCCTGGGGGCAAATCGGCCTGTTTTTCGGCCGTTTTGCCCCCAGGGGGGGCAGAAATTTCCCACTAGCACCAGGGTTTTTTGTTGGGGCAATGTGTTTGTTTTGGGAAGCGACCCCTTGGGTAAGGGTCGCTTCCAGGTGGCCATGATGGTTTTTTTGTTTTTCTGTCCACCCTGGGGGCAAATCGGCCCATTTTTTTTGCCGTTTTGCCCCCAGGGGGGGCAGAAAATGCCCACTAGCACCAGGGAATTAAAATTTTGTTTTTAGGTAGCGACCCCTTGGGCAAGGAGTAGTGCTTGGCTGGCGGTGTGTGCGGAGTGGCGCTTGGCTTGCAGTGTGCGTGGAGTGGTGTTTGGCTGGCGGTGCGTGTGGAGTGGCGCTTGGCTGGATGTGCGTGCAGTGGTACTTGGCTGTCTGTGCACGGAGTGGTGTTTGGCTGGTGGTGTGTGTGGAGTGGTGTTTGGCTGGCGGTGTGTGTGGAGTGGTACTTGGCTGGATGTGTGCATGGAGCGGTGTTTGGCTGGTGGTGAGTGGCGCTTGGCTTGTGGTGTGCGTGGAGTGGTGCTTGGCTGGCGGTGTGTGTGGAGTGGTACTTGGCTGTCGGTGTGCGCTGAGTGGTTTTTGGCTGGCGGTGTGCGTGGAGGGGTACTTGGCTATCTATGCACAGAGTGGTGCTTGGCTGGCAGTGTGTGTGGAGTGGTACTTGGCTGTCTGTGCACGGAGTGGTGTTTGGCTGGTGGTGTGTGGCGCTTGGCTTGCGGTGTGCGTGGAGTGGTGCTTGGCTGGCGGTGTGCGTGCAGTGGTACTTGGCTGTCTGTGCACGGAGTGGTGTTTGGCTGGTGGTGTGTGTGGAGTGGTGTTTGGCTGGCGGTGTGTGTGGAGTGGTACTTGGCTGGATGTGTGCGTGGAGTGGTGTTTGGCTGGTGGTGAGTGGCGCTTGGCTTGCGGTGTGCGTGGACTGGTGCTTGGCTGGCGGTGTGTGTGGAGTGGTACTTGGCTGTCGGTGTGCGCTGAGTGGTGTTTGGCTGGCGGTGTGCGTGGAGTGGTACTTGGCTATCTATGCACGGAGTGGTGCTTGGCTGGCGGTGTGTGTGGAGTGGCGCTTGGCTGGTGGTGTGTGTGGAGTGGTCATTTGCTGTCTGTGCATGGAGTGCTGCTTGGCTGGCGGTGTGTGTGGAGTGGCGCTTGGCTGGTGGTGTGCGTGGAGTGATACTTTGCTGTCTGTGCACGGAGTGGTGCTTGGCTGACGGTGTGTGTGGAGTGGCGCAAGGCTGGTGGTGTGCGAGGAGTGCTACTTTGCTGTCTGTGCACGGAGTGCTGCTTGGCTGGCGGTGTGTGTGGAGTGGCGCTTGGCTGGTGGTGTGTGTGGAGTGGTACTTGGTTGTCTGTGCACGGAGTGGTGTTTGGCTGGTGGTGTGTGTGGAGTGGTGTTTGGCTGACGGTGTGTGTGGAGTGGCGCAAGGCTGGTGGTGTGCGAGGAGTGCTACTTTGCTGTCTGTGCACGGAGTGCTGCTTGGCTGGCGGTGTGTGTGGAGTGGCGCTTGGCTGGTGGTGTGTGTGGAGTGGTACTTGGTTGTCTGTGCACGGAGTGGTGTTTGGCTGGATGGTGTGCGTGGAGCGGTGTTTGGCTGGCGGTGAGTGGCGCTTGGCTTGCGGTGTGCGTGGAGTGGTGCTTGGCTGGCGGTGTGTGTGGAGTGGTACTTGGCTGTCGGTGTGCGCTGAGTGGTGTTTGGCTGGCAGTGTGCGTGGAGGGGTACTTGGCTATCTATGCACGCAGTGGTGCTTGGCTGGCGGTGTGTGTGGAGTGGCGCTTGGCTGGTGGTGTGTGTGGAGTGGTCATTTGCTGTCTGTGCACGGAGTGCTGCTTGGCTGGCGGTGTGTGTGGAGTGGCGCTTGGCTGGTGGTGTGCGTGGAGTGCTACTTTGCTGTCTGTGCACTGAGTGGTGCTTGGCTGGCGGTATGCGTGGAGTGGCGCTTGGCTGGTGGTGTGTGAGTAGTTACTTTCTGTTGGTCACTACACATATTGCTAGTTGAGTGACACTCTACTCAGTCCATCTTTTTCTGTAGTTGCTGTGTCAGATATGTGGGCGTGTGAAAGTGATGGGCCCTTGAATGGCGCTGGCGGTGTAAATGTTTTGTATGTTTCACACGTACAAAAGGTATATGAATGTCCTTACTGCCCCTGTGTGATGGGGGTACTGTTAGGAGCAAAAGACTGACTGGCACCAAAGGGGTCTGGCAGTAAAAAAAATTCAAAAAATTAACCAGTGTCTTGATGTTAAACCTCATCTAATCCCAATTGGTCTAAGCCCTATTTGGTGGCCCATCTTGCCGAATTTAAATTTGGGGGGCAAGTTTGTGTGTTGTTTTTTGAATTGTTATATTGTTTGTGAAATGCGGTAGTTATTTTTTTTTCTTCTCTATTTTTGTCTTGTTTCAGGCTTTTGCTGTTTGGATTGTTGTAGGTTGCGTGTCTGTTTGCAGCTTGTGTAGTTGCTTGTGCTTGGTAAGTGAATGTATTTTGTACTACTTTCCCTTGATGTTTGTCTTATTGAAAAAGGTTGTACTTCTACCAGTTTGTGTGGCTCTGTTTTTTTTTGTTTTCAGTATTAGTGCTTGATATGCACTTTGTTTTCTAATCTGTCATTTCTTTTTTTCTTTCTAGTGGGATTTCATTTCTTTTTGCTGTGTCTCAACAGAGTAGGTGCTGGTGAGTGTAGCTATATTTGGTTAGAGTGAAATTGTTTTGGATTGTATTTATCTGTTTGTGAAAGCCTTACCTTGTTTACTTCTTACTTTGCACAGTGTAGGTTGTTGTTCACTTGTGTGTGCAGTCTTCTTGCTTTTGAAGGATAATGGCTAGTCGCAGGATTACTGCTCAGCAGGTTCTTGGTTTGCTTTTTGAGTCTTCCTCTGACCATGGTTCAGAGTCTGACTCCGATTTGGACTCCCAGGTGGGGGCAGAAGATTCAGGCAGTGAGTTTTCTCTTTGCATGGTATCATCATCGGAAGATGAATCTTCTTCTAGTGCTGATGAAGGGCCTATGTTAGAGGAGGACATTGTGATGCCGGTAGTGGGCCAAGAGGCATCTGTGCTGCTGCCTAGGGCCGCAAGGTTTCCTTTCTTTTTACGTCGGCAAGAGGTAAGTGGGCTGGAGCCTGCGCCCAAAAGGCTTCACATTGCTGTGGTGCGCAAAGAGGCATCTGGTGCTTTTCGTCTTCCTGCTGGTGTAGTGCAGCAAAAAGGCATCTGTGGCTGTTAGGCTTCCCGGTGGTGTAGTGCAGCAAGTAGCATCTCAGGCTGCTGGGCTTCCCGTTGGTGTAGTGCATGAAGAGCCCTCTGGGGATGCTATGTCTTCTGTTGGTGTTGTGCAGCCTGAAGTATCTGTGGCAGTTAGGCTTCCCATTGGTGTAGAGGGGCAAGAGGCATCTGGGTCTGCTTGGTTTCCCGGTGGTGTAGTGCAGCAAGAAGCATCTCAGGCTGCTGGGCTTCCCGTTGTTGTAGTGCAGGAAGAGCCCTCTGGGGATGCTATGTCTTCTGTTGATGTTGTGCAGCCAGAAGTATCTGTGGCTGTTAGGCCTCCCGTTGGTGAACAGCAGCAAGATGTTTCGGTGCTGCAGGCTGGGGCGGCTGCTCCCCCCGTTGATATGGATGGCCTCTGGGTTCCCCCTGGCATGGTGCAGCCGGCATTGCCAGAGTTCACTGGTGTTCCTGGGTGTAGAGTGAATACTGAGAATTTTCTGCCAATAAATTTTTTTGAGTTGTTTTTTGACAATGTGTTTTTGCAAGAGATTGTTGATCAAACCAATTTGTATGCCGAACAATATTTGAGGGCCAACAGTGCCAGCCTTAAGCCCCATTCTAGAGCAATCCGGTGGACTCCCACAAATGTTGAAGAGTTGAAAAAGTTTTTGGGATTAACTTTTTTGATGGGCTTGCTAAGGAAGCCATCAATTACTTCATATTGGTCCACTAGTCCCTTGATGGCAACAGCTATATTTCCAGCAATCATAAGTCGTGATCGGTATACGCTTCTTCTTCGGATGTTGCATTTTGTTGATAATAGTTTAGCGTTGTCACGCGATCACCCTGATTGTGACCGTTTGTTTAAAATTCGACCTGTCCTGGATCACTTTGTTGATCGTTTTTCTGAGATCTTTGTCCCTGGTAAAGAAATTGCAGTGGATGAGTCTTTGCTGTTGTTCAAGGGCCGCTTGGTTTTTAGGCAATACATTCCTAGTAAGAGGGCACGCTATGGAATCAAACTGTATATGCTGTGTGACAGTGAGACTGGATATGTCTACAATTTCAGGGTGTACACTGGTAAGGAGTCCAGCATTAACCCTCCTGGTTGTCCTTCTACTTTTGGAGTGACTGAGAAAATTGTGTGGGAACTAGGTAGAGGATTATTTTACAAAGGCCATCATTTATATGTAGATAACTTCTACACTGGTGTGCGGTTGTTCAAGGAGTTGGGCAAAGTGGGCACTGTTGCTTGTGGCACAATGCGCAGTAACCGTAAAGGTTTCCCAAAGGAACTTGTTTGCAAAAGGCTTGTGCGGGGACAGTCTACAGCTTTGCGATGTGGGGAGCTTCTAGCTGTGAAGTTTTCAGACAAGAGAGATGTGTACATGCTGACTACTATCCACAATGAAAGAACAGAACCTGTGCCTGTTTGGGGTCAGGGTGCTGAAGTGCGCAAACCTGTGTGCATTTTAGATTACAATAAGTTCATGGGAGGTGTTGACAGAGTAGATCAGAGGTTGGAACCTTATGCTGCTCTTCGAAAGGCTTACGTTTGGTACAAGAAGTTGGCTATCCATCTGTTCCACTTGGCAATTTTTAATGCTTTCGTTGTGTATCAGAAGTCTTGTCCTCAGAATAAGATGCCTTTTGTTAAGTTTCAGGAGTCTATAATAGGCAGGCTTGTACTTTTGGAGCAGGCAAGTGTTCCTAGATTTGGAGTGGTGGCGGAAGTGGCTAGATTGAAAGATCGCCACTTTCCTGAATCTATTCCTTCCACTCCCGCAAGAGACTTTCCGACTAGAAGATGCAGAGTCTGTAGGCGAAGAGGCGTGCGGAAGAAGTCTCGTTTATACTGTCCTGACTGTCCTTCTAAGCCTGCATTGTGTCTGTCAGCTTGTTTTAAATTGTACCACACGCAAAAGAAGTTTTGGGAGTTTTAATGAGCTCTAAATTGAATTGCCTGGTCTGCATTCTGTAAGAAATTTTTAGTTTGTTTCAAGGATTGGCATTAGTGCAAAGTGTTTAGTTTAAGAATTTGTGTTAGCTGTTTTGTAGGTATTTCCATTTGTTTAGTGTTTTTTTCAAAAAAAGAATTCTCAATGTGTTTGTGGTGTGTGCCGGCTGGTGCTTGGCTGGCGGTGTGTGTGGAGTTGCGCTTTGCTGGTGGTGTGCATGGAGTGGTTCTTGGCTGTTGGTGCACGGAGTGGTGCTTGGCTTGCGGTGTGTGTGGAGTGGCTCTTGGTTGGTGGTGTTCGTGGAGTGGTACTTGGCTGTCTGTGCATGGAGTGGTGTTTGGCTGGTGGTGTGTGTGGAGTGGTGCTTGGCTGGTGGTGTGCGTGGAGTGGTGCTTGGCTGGTGGTGTGCGTGGAGTGGTGCTTGGCTGTCTGTCTATGGAGTTGGGTTTGGCTGGTGGAGTGTGTGGATTGGTGTATGGCTGGTGGTGTGTGTGGAGTGGTACTTGGCTGGATGGTGTGCGTGGAGTGGTGCTTAGCTGTTTGCATGGAGTGGTGCTTGGCTGGCGGTGTGTGTGGAGTGGCTCTTGGTTGGTGGTGTTCGTGGAGTGATACTTGGCTGTCTGTGCATGGAGTGGTGTTTGGCTGGTGGTGTGTGTGGAGTGGTGCTTGGCTGGTGGTGTGCGTGGAGTGGTGCTTGGCTGTCTGTGCATGGAGTTGGGTTTGGCTGGTGGAGTGTGTGGTTTGGTGTATGGCTGGTGGTGTGTGTGGAGTGGTACTTGGCTGGATGGTGTGCGTGGAGTGGTGCTTAGCTGTTTGCATGGAGTGGTGCTTGGCTGGCGGTGTGTGTGGAGTGGCGCTTGGCTGGTGGTGTGTGTGGAGTGGTACTTGGCTGGTGGTGTGTGTGGAGTGGTTCTTGGCTGTCTGTGCACGGAGTTGTGCTTGGCTGTCGTTGTGTGCTGAGTGGGGTTTGGCTGGCGGTGTGCATGGTCTTGTGCTTGCAAGGTGGTGTGGGTGGACTGGCGCTTGGCTGGCAGTGTGTGAGTAGTTACTTTCTGTTGGTCACTACACACACTGCTAGTTGAGTGACACTCCACGCAGTCCATCATTTTGTGTAGTTGCAGTGTCAGAAATGTGGGCGTGTGAAAGTGATGGGCCCTTGAATGGCGCTGTCTGCTGGTGTGAGTGTTGAAATGTGATGGGTCCGCGGCTGGCGGTGTGAATGTTTTGTATGTGTCACACGTACGAAAGGTGTGTGAATGGCCTGTAAAGAGGTTGGTGCCTTGACGTGGCTTTACAGCTCACGAGCTGTGAGTCAGTGGTTCAGTTTATCATACTTTCAATTATACGCAGTGTATTTCATTTTTTTGAAATTACTTGCGAATACAATTGTATGTACTGAATCATCACTCACCCTCGTGCCAAATCCAACCAGAATGTGTGTGTGCTTGCGGATTAGATGGCTGTGCAGTAATGTTTGTCTTTTATCTCTTTCTGAAGTAGGGTGTACCTTGTCTCTTATTGTGATTGTTGTAGTGTGTTGCTGTTCTTTCTGGATGGTGTCAATGGTCTGGTTTGTATCAGGTATGAAAGGCGCGTGAATGGCCTGTAAAATGGTTGGTGCCTTGTCGTGGCTTTACAGCTCACGAGTTGCGAGTCACTGGTTCGGTTTTTATGCATTTATTTATTGACAGTGCATTTCATTTTTTGAAATATCTTGTTAATAAAATTTTATGTACTGAACCATCACTCGCCCTCGTGCCAAATCCAACCTGTATGTGTGTGTCTTTCAGGAATAGTTAGCCGTGCCTTGAATGTTTGACTTTTGAGTAACTCTGTTACGGTGAACATTATAGCTATAAATAACTTACTAAATTTAGTTATTATTGTTAAACCATGGAAGTATATGGTCATATCTTTCTGGTGAATTCTATTGTGGATTTTTATACAGAATCTCCTGCAAACTTGAAATTGTCTTTCACAATTTCCTTGAATCACACGCTCTCAAATTGAAAACTTAATTCTCCACTGTACGATTTGGACCGTTTCCTGTTGCTGCCACTATGCCTACCCACGCAAGTGAGGTACCATTTTTATCGGGAGACCTAAGGGAACGCTGGGTGGGAGGAAATTTGTGTGAGCCCAGTGATGCCACGCTTTTCCATGCAAAAAAGTGTGAAAAAACCGATTTTTTTTTAGCTAAAATTGAGGTTTGCAAGGGATTCTGGGTAAAGGAACGTTGGAGGATCCACGCAAGCCATACCTCCTTGGAAGCCCCCGGGTGTCTACTTTACAGAAATGTATGGGTTTGGTAGGTTTCCCTAGATGGCCGTCTAGCACGGGGCCAAAAACCCAGGTAACCCCTCTTGCAAAAGCTGGTTGTATTGAATGTCAATACCGCCTGCTTTTGCAAGAGGGGTTACCTGGGTTTTTGGCCCCGTGCTAGATGGCCATCTAGGGAAACCTACCAAACCCATACATTTCTGAAAAGTAGACACCCGGGGGCTTCCAAGGAGGTATGGCTTGCGTGGATCCTCCAACGTTCCTTTACCCAGAATCCCTTGCAAACCTCAATTTTTGCTGGAAAAATCAGTTTTTTCACACTTTTTATGCGTGGGAAAGCGTGGCGTCACTGGGCTCACACAAATTTCCTCCCACCCAGCGTTCCCCCAGGTCTCCCGATAAAAATGGTACCTCACTTGCGTGGGTAGGCATAGTGGCTGCAACAGGAAACGGTCCAAATCGTACGGTGGAGAAATTACAATAACCAATAGCAACATTACCTTTTTTTTTGGGGGGTAGGATTGAGTTTTTGGACCGGGGCTCGGCGGGCATCTTTGGAAACTACCAAACCCAAACAGTTCTGAAAACTAGACACCCGGGGGAGTCCAGGGAGGTATGGCATGCGTGGGTCCCCCAATGTTTTCCTACCCAGAAATCCCTGCAAACCACAAATTTAGGTTAAAAAAACAGTTTTCCATACATTTTTGCGTGGGATCGCCATGTCGGCACAAATGTCCTACCACCCTGCGTTCCCCTTGTTCTCCCGAGTAAAATGATACCTCACTTGTGTGGGTGGACCAAAGGCCTGTGACTAAGGCAGGGGGGCTTAATTTGTAACACTGAAATACTACTTTTTTCAACATTCGTTTTTGGCCTGTTCTGCTTTGGGGCACCCACACAAGTGAGGTATCCTTTTACTCGGGAGAACAAGGGGAGCGCTGGGTGGTAGGACATTTTTGCCGGCACGGTGATTCCACGCAAAAAAGTTTGAAAAAGTGATTATTTTACCTAATTTTAAGGTTTGCAAGGTGTTCTGGGTAGGAAAACGTTCGGGGACCCACGCATGCCATACCTCCCTGGACTCCCCCGGGGGTCTACTTTTCAGAACTGTTTGGGTTTTGTACTTTCCAAAGAATACCACCGAGCCCCGGGCCAAAAACTCAGGTGCCCCCCCCCCCAAAAATCAAGGTTGTTTTGCAATTTGGTATTGTAAATTCACCACCGTACAATTTGAACCATTTCCTTTCGCAGCCACTATGCCTACCCACGCAAGTGAGGTACCATTTTTATCGGGAGACCTGGGGGAACGCTGGGTGGGAGGAAATTTGTGTGAGCCCAGTGACGCCATGCTTTCCCACACAAAAAAAGTGTGAAAAAACTGACTTTTTCTGCAAAAATTGAGGTTTGCAAGGGATTCTGGGTAAAGGAACGTTGGAGGATCCACGCAAGCCATACCTCCTTGGAAGCCCCCGGGTGTCTACTTTTCAAAAATGTGTGGGTTTGGTAGGTTTTCCTACATGGCCGTCTCGCACGGGGCCAAAAACCCAGGTAACCCCTCTTTCAAAAGCTGGTGGGATTGACATTCAATACCACCAGCTTTTGCAAGAGGGGTTACCTGGGTTTTTGGCCCCGTGCGAGACGGCCATGTCGGGAAACCTACCAAACCCACACATTTCTGAAAAGTAGACACCCGGGGGCTTCCAAGGAGGTATGGCTTGCGTGGATCCTCCAACGTTCCTTTACCCAGAATCCCTTGCAAACCTCAATTTTTGATGGAAAAATCAGTTTTTACACACTTTTTTTGTGTGGGAAAGCGTGGCGTCACTGGGCTCACACAAATTTCCTCCCACCCAGCGTTCCCCCAGGTCTCCCGATAGAAATGGTACCTCACTTGCGTGGGTAGGCATAGTGGCTGCAACAGGAAAAGGTCCAAATCGTACCGTGGAGACATTACAATAACCAATAGCAAGATTACCTTCTTTTTTTGGGGGGGGGGGGACTGAGTTTTTGGACCGGGGCTCGGCGGGCATCTTTGGAAACTACCAAACCCAAACAGTTCTGAAAACTAGACACCCGGGGGAGTCCAGGGAGGTATGGCATGCGTGGGTCCCCCAATGTTTTCCTACCCAGAAATCCCTGCAAACCACAAATTTAGGTTAAAAAAACAGTTTTCCATACATTTTTGCGTGGGATCGCCGTGTCGGCACAAATGTCCTACCACCCTGCGTTCCCCTTGTTCTCCCGAGTAAAATGATACCTCACTTGTGTGGGTGGGCCAAAGGCCTGTGACTAAGACAGGGGGGCTTAATTTGTAACACTGAAATACTACTTTTTTCAACATTCGTTTTTGGCCTGTTCTGCTTTGGGGCACCCACACAAGTGAGGTATCCTTTTACTCGGGAGAACAAGGGGAGCGCTGGGTGGTAGGACATTTTTGCCGGCACGGTGATTCCTCGCAAAAAAGTTTGAAAAAGTGATTATTTTACCTAATTTTAAGGTTTGCAAGGTGTTCTGGGTAGGAAAACGTTCGGGGACCCACGCATGCCATACCTCCCTGGACTCCCCCGGGGGTCTACTTTTCAGAACTGTTTGGGTTTTGTACTTTCCAAAGAATACCACCGAGCCCCGAGCCAAAAACTCAGGTGCCCCCCCCCAAAAAATCAAGGTTGTTTTGCAATTTGGTATTGTAAATTCACCACCGTACAATTTGAACCATTTCCTTTCGCAGCCACTATGCCTACCCACGCAAGTGAGGTACCATTTTTATCGGGAGACCTGGGGGAACGCTGGGTGGGAGGAAATTTGTGTGAGCCCAGTGACGCCACGCTTTCCCACACAAAAAAAGTGTGAAAAAACTGACTTTTTCTGCAAAAATTGAGGTTTGCAAGGGATTCTGGGTAAAGGAACGTTGGAGGATCCACGCAAGCCATACCTCCTTGGAAGCCCCCGGGTGTCTACTCTTCAGAAATGTGTGGGTTTGGTAGGTTTTCCTACATGGCCGTCTCGCACGGGGCCAAAAACCCAGGTAACCCCTCTTTCAAAAGCTAGTGGGATTGACATTCAATACCACCAGCTTTTGCAAGAGGGGTTACCTGGGTTTTTGGCCCCGTGCGAGACGGCCATGTCGGGAAACCTACCAAACCCACACATTTCTGAAAAGTAGACACCCGGGGGCTTCCAAGGAGGTATGGCGTGCGTGGATCCTCCAACGTTCCTTTACCCAGAATCCCTTGCAAACCTCAATTTTTGATGGAAAAATCAGTTTTTACACACTTTTTTTGTGTGGGAAAGCGTGGCGTCACTGGGCTCACACAAATTTCCTCCCACCCAGCGTTCCCCCAGGTCTCCCGATAAAAATGGTACCTCACTTGCGTGGGTAGGCATAGTGGCTGCAACAGGAAAAGGTCCAAATTGTACGGTGGAGACATTACAATAACCAGTAGCAAGATTACCTTCTTTTTTTGGGGGGGGGACTGAGTTTTTGGACCGGGGCTCGGTGGGCATCTTTGGAAACTACCAAACCCAAACAGTTCTGAAAACTAGACACCCGGGGGAGTCCAGTGAGGTATGGCATGCGTGGGTCCCCCAATGTTTTCCTACCCAGAAATCCCTGCAAACCACAAATTTAGGTTAAAAAAACAGTTTTCCATACATTTTTGCGTGGAATCGCCGTGTCGGCACAAATGTCCTACCACCCTGCGTTCCCCTTGTTCTCCCGAGTAAAATGATACCTCACTTGTGTGGGTGGGCCAAAGGCCTGTGACTAAGGCAGGGGGGCTTAATTTGTAACACTGAAATACTACTTTTTTCAACATTCGTTTTTGGCCTGTTCTGCTTTGGGGCACCCACACAAGTGAGGTATCCTTTTACTCGGGAGAACAAGGGGAGCGCTGGGTGGTAATACATTTTTGCCAGCACGGTGATTCCACGCAAAAAAGTTTGAAAAAGTGATTATTTTACCTAATTTTAAGGTTTGCAAGGTGTTCTGGGTAGGAAAACGTTTGGGGACCCACGCATGCCATACCTCCCTGGACTCCCCCGGGGGTCTACTTTTCAGAACTGTTTGGGTTTTGTACTTTCCAAAGAATACCACCGAGCCCCGGGCCAAAAACTCAGGTGCCCCCCCCCCCCCAAAATCAAGGTTGTTTTGCAATTTGGTATTGTAAATTCACCACCGTACAATTTGAACCGTTTCCTTTCACAGCCACTATGCCTACCCACGCAAGTGAGGTACCATTTTTCTCGGGAGACCTGGGGGAACGCTGGGTCGGAGGAAATTTGTTGATCCACGCAGATTCCGGAACTTTCCACCACAGAAATGTGAGGAAAATGCGTTTTTTTTCTCCAATTTCTTAGCTTTGCAAGGGATTCTGGGTAAGAGAACCTGGGGGTAGGCAGTTGAGTGACCCCATCCTGAATTTCCCTGGGTGTCTACTTTTCAAAAATATATAGGTTTGCTAGGTTTCCCTAGGTGCCGGCAGAGCTAGGGTTCAAAAACAAAAGGTAGTCTCTTTGCCCAAAAAGTGCACAATTTCACTGAAAAATTGAGTTGTGACCACGTTGCGTTTTGCACTGTTTCCTGTCGCAGCCACTATGCCTACCCACGCAAATGAGATACCATTTTTCTCGGGAGACCTGGGGGAACGCTGGGTGGGTGGAAATTTGTTGATCCACGCAGATTCCGGAACTTTCCACCACAGAAATGTGAGGAAAATGCGTTTTTTTTCTCCAATTTCTTAGCTTTGCAAGGGATTCTGGGTAAGAGAACCTGGGGGTAGGCAGTCGAGTGACCCCATCCTGAATTCCCCTGGGTGTCTACTTTTCAAAAATATATGGGTTTGCTGGGTTTCCCTAGGTGCCGGCAGAGCTAGGGTTCAAAAACAAAAGGTAGTCTCTTTGCCCAAAAAGGGCACAATTTCACTGAAAAATTGAGTTGTGACCACGTTGCGTTTTGCACTGTTTCCTGTCGCAGCCACTATGCCTACCCACGCAAATGAGATACCATTTTATTCGGGAGACCTGGGGGAACGCTGGGTGGGTGGAAATTTGTTGATCCACGCAGATTCCGGAACTTTCCACCACAGAAATGTGAGGAAAATGCGTTTTTTTTCTCCAATTTCTTAGCTTTGCAAGGGATTCTGGGTAAGAGAACCTGGGGGTAGGCAGTCGAGTGACCCCATCCTGAATTCCCCTGGGTGTCTACTTTTCAAAAAAATATAGGTTTGCTAGGTTTCCCTAGGTGCCGGCAGAGCTAGGGTTCAAAAACAAAAGGTAGTCTCTTTGCCCAAAAAGTGCACAATTTCACTGAAAAATTGAGTTGTGACCACGTTGCGTTTTGCACTGTTTCCTGTCGCAGCCACTATGCCTACCCACGCAAATGAGATACCATTTTTCTCGGGAGACCTGGGTGAACGCTTTGTGGGTGGAAATTTGTTGATCCACGCAGATTCCGGAACTTTCCACCACAGAAATGTGAGGAAAATGCATTTTTTTTTCCAATTTCTTAGCTTTGCAAGGGATTCTGGGTAAGAGAACCTGGGGGTAGGCAGTCGAGTGACCCCATCCTGAATTCCCCTGGGTGTCTACTTTTCAAAAATATATAGGTTTGCTAGGTTTCCCTAGGTGCCAGCAGAGCTAGGGTTCAAAAACAAAAGGTAGTCTCTTTGCCCAAAAAGTGCACAATTTCACTGAAAAATTGAGTTGTGACCACGTTGTGTTCTGCACTGTTTCCTGTCGCAGCCACTATGCCTACCCACGCAAATGAGATACCATTTTTCTCGGGAGACCTGGGCAAACGCTGGGTGGGTGGAAATTTGTTGATCCATGCAGATTCCGGAACTTTCCACCACAGAAATGTGAGGAAAATGCATTTTTTTTCCAATTTCTTAGCTTTGCAAGGGATTCTGGGTAAGAGAACCTGGGGGTAGGCAGTCGAGTGACCCCATCCTGAATTCCCCTGGGTGTCTACTTTTCAAAAATATATAGGTTTGCTAGGTTTCCCTAGGTGCCGGCAGAGCTAGGGTTCAAAAACAAAAGGTAGTCTCTTTGCCCAAAAAGTGCACAATTTCACTGAAAAATTGAGTTGTGACCACGTTGCGTTTTGCACTGTTTCCTGTCGCAGCCACTATGCCTACCCACGCAAATGAGATACCATTTTTCTCGGGAGACCTGGGAGAACGCTGGGTGGGTGGAAATTTGTTGATCCACGCAGATTCCGGAACTTTCCACCACAGAAATGTGAGGAAAATGCGTTTTTTTCTCCAATTTCTTAGCTTTGCAAGGGATTCTGGGTAAGAGAACCTGGGGTAGGCAGTCGAGTGACCCCATCCTGAATTCCCCTGGGTGACTACTTTTCAAAAATATATAGGTTTGCTAGGTTTCCCTAGGTGCCGGCAGAGCTAGGGTTCAAAAACAAAAGGTAGTCTCTTTGCCCAAAAAGGGCACAATTTCACTGAAAAATTGAGTTGTGACCACGTTGCGTTTTGCACTGTTTCCTGTCGCAGCCACTATGCCTACCCACGCAAATGAGATACAATTTTTCTTGGGAGACCTGGGGATACGCTGGGTGGGTGGAAATTTGTTGATCCACACAGATTCCGGAACTTTCCACCACAGAAATGTGAGGAAAATGCGTTTTTTTTTCCAATTTCTTAGCTTTGCAAGGGATTCTGGGTAAGAGAACCTGGGGGTAGGCAGTCGAGTGACCCCATCCTGAATTCCCCTGGGTGTCTACTTTTCAAAAATATATAGGTTTGCTAGGTTTCCCTAGGTGCCGGCAGAGCTAGGGTTCAAAAACAAAAGGTAGTCTCTTTGCCCAAAAAGTGCACAATTTCACTGAAAAATTGAGTTGTGACCACGTTGCGTTTTGCACTGTTTCCTGTCGCAGCCACTATGCCTACCCACGCAAATGAGATACCATTTTATTCGGGAGACCTGGGGGAACACTGGGTGGGTGGAAATTTGTTGATCCACGCAGATTCCGGAACTTTCCACCACAGAAATGTGAGGAAAATGCGTTTTTTTTTCCAATTTCTTAGCTTTGCAAGGGATTCTGGGTAAGAGAACCTGGGGGTAGGCAGTCGAGTGACCCCATCCTGAATTCCCCTGGGTGTCTACTTTTTAAAAACATATAGGTTTGCTAGGTTTCCCTAGGTGCCGGCAGAGCTAGGGTTCAAAAACAAAAGGTAGTCTCTTTGCCCAAAAAGTGCACAATTTCACTGAAAAATTGAGTTGTGACCACGTTGCGTTTTGCACTGTTTCCTGTCGCAGCCACTATGCCTACCCACGCAAATGAGATACCATTTTTCTCGGCAGACCTGGGGGAACGCTGGGTGGGTGGAAATTTGTTGATCCACGCAGATTCCGGAACTTTCCACCACAGAAATGTGAGGAAAATGCGTTTTTTTTCTCCAATTTCTTAGCTTTGCAAGGGATTCTGGGTAAGAGAACCTGGGGGTAGGCAGTCGAGTGACCCCATCCTGAATTCCCCTGGGTGTCTACTTTTCAAAAATATATAGGTTTGCTAGGTTTCCCTAGGTGCCGGCAGAGCTAGGGTTCAAAAACAAAAGGTAGTCTCTTTGCCCAAAAAGGGCACAATTTCACTGCAAAATTGAGTTGTGACCACGTTGCGTTTTGCGCTGTTTCCTGTCGCAGGCACTAGGCAGACCCAGGCAAGTGAGGTAGCATTTTTTTCAGGAGACCTGGGGGAACGCTGGGTGGGTGGAAATTTGTTGATCCACACAGATTCCAGAACTTTCCACCACAGAAATGTGAAGAAAATGTTTTTTTTTTCCAAATTTCTCAACTTTACAAGGGATTCTGGGTAACAGAACCTGGGGGTAGGCAGTCGAGTCACCCCATCCTGAATTTCCCTGGATGTCTAGTTTTCAAAAAAGTATAGGTTTGCTAGGTTTCCCTAGATGCTGGCAGAGCAAGGGCTCAAAAACAAAAGGTAGTCTCTTTGTCCAAAAAGCGCAAGATTTCACTGTGAAATTGAGGTGCAACGACGTTGCGTTTTGCGCTGTTTCATGTCGCAGCCACTATGCCTAACAACGCAAGTGACGTACCATTTATTTCGGGGGACATGGGGGAACGCTGGGTAGGTAGAAATTTGTTGATCCACGCAGATTCCAGAACTTTCCACCACAGAAATGTGAGGAAAATGTGTTTTTTTGGTCATATTTTTAGATTTGCAAGGGATTCTGGGTAATAAAACCTGGGGGTAGGCAGACGAGTCACCCCATCCTGAATTTCCTTGGGTGTCTAGTTTTCAAAAATGTATAGGTTTGCTAGGTTTCCCTAGGTGCTGGCAGAGCTAGGACTCAAAAACAAAAGGTAGTCTCTTTGTCCAAAAAGCACAAGATTTCACTGGGAAATTGAGGTGCAACCACGTTGCGTTTTGCGCTGTTTCGTGTCGCAGCCACTATGCCTACCCACGCAAGTGAGGTACCATTTTTCCCGGGAGACCTGGGGGAACGCTGGGTGAGTAGAAATTTGTTGATCCACGCAGATTCCAAAACTTTCCACCACAGAAATGTGAGGAAAATGTGTTTTTTTTGTCAAATTCTTAGCTTTGCAAGGGATTCTGGGTAACAAAACCTGAGGGTAGGCAGAAGAGTCACCCCATCCTGAATTCCCCTGGGTGTCTACTTTTCAAAAATGTATAGGTTTGCTAGGTTTCCTTAGGTGCTGGCAGAGCTAGGGCGCAAAAACAAAAGGTAGTCTTTTTGTCCAAAAAGTGCAAAATTTTACTGGGAAATTGAGGTGCGACCATGTTGTTTTTTGCGCTGTTTCATGTCGCAGCCACTATGCCTACCCACGCAAGTGAGGTACCATTTTTTTTGGGAGACCTGGGGGAACGCTGGGTGGGTGGAAATTTCTAGATCCACGCAGATTCCATTACTTTCCACCACAGAAATGTGAGGAAAATGTGTTTATTTTGTCAAAATCCTAGCTTTGCAAGGTATTCTGGGTAACAAAACCTGGGGGTAGGCAGACGAGTCACCCCATCCTGAATTCCCCTGGGTATCTACTTTTCAAAAATGTATAGGTTTGCTAGGTTTCCCTAGGTGCTGGCAGAGCTAGGGCTCAAAAACAAAAGGTAGTCTCTTTGTCGAAAGAGCGCAAGATTTCACTGGGAAATTGAGGTGCGACCACGTTGCGTTTTGCGCTGTTTCGTGTCGCAGCCACTATGCCTACCCACGCAAGTGAGGTACCATTGTTTTTGGGAGACCTGGGGGAACACTGGGTGGGTGGAAATTTGTTGATCCAAGCAGATTCCAGAACTTTCCTCCACAGAAATGTGAGGAAAATTTGTTTTTTTTGTCAAATTCTTAGGTTTGCAAGGGATTCTGGGTAACAAGACCTGGAGGGGGCAGTCAAGTCACCCCATCCTGAATTCCCCTGGGTGTCTACTTTTCAAAAATGTATAGGTTTGCTAGGTTTCCCTAGGTGCCGGCAGAGCTAGGGTGCAAAAACTACAGGTAGGCACTTTGCTAAAAAAGGGTCAATTTGTAACTGCAAAATTTAGGTGTCACCACTTTTCATTTTGCGCCGTTTCCTGTCGCAGGCACAAGGCCGACCCACACAAGTGAGGTACCGTTTTTATCGGGAGACTTGGGGTAATTCAGATTTGTAAATCAACTGTTATTACCAATTGAGCTTTTGCGCATTTCTCCCTTTCAATGAAAGACATTGTGTAAAAAAAAAAAAATTTTGAAAAATGACCAATTATTATCATGCTAGTATGAGTATTCCCAATTTTGAAAATTAGCAATAATATACTGTTTCTGAACTCTATATTTTGTACCCAATTCAGAAATACATAGGTGTCTTTCATACAGATTTTTCCATGTATACATTTTCCAAGACAAAGTGCTCTATACCCAGTAAATGAAAAAATACCATTGCAAGTTGCTGCTCAGTTTTTGGATCTGGGTTCGTCGGGTTCTTGGTGAAACTACAAGTCCTATATATCCCCACAACCAGGAAGGTCTAACAAATGTAACGGTATATTGCTTTCCAAGAGCTGTCAAAACTAGAAAAAGTTATAGGTGAAAACGTTGAGACAAAAGGCTGTTTTTTTCAACAAATTTTCAATTATTCCAATATTTAACTGTTAGTTTCTATAAAGAAACCTTCATGGATTTAGACAAATGACCCCTTTCTGAATTCAGAATTTTGTCTACTTTTTGAAAATGTACAGCTTTCTAGGATCCATTATTTCTTTCAAACTCATTTCTACCATTAACTAGAAGGAGGTGGAAAGCTCTAAAAATAGCAAAAATAGGCTATGTCCCAGAAAAATGCCAAAACTGTGTGAAAAATGTCGGTTCTCTGACAAAAGACTGTCATTTCCTAAAAGCTGAGAGAATGGAGATTTCAGCCCCACAAACCCTTTTTTGATAACATTTTCAGGGAAAAACCCAGAGGCTTTCATTTGCAGCCCGTTTTTCCCATTTTTCTGAAAAAAACAAAAAAATCACTATATTTTGGTTAATTTCTGGGACCCCTCCAAGGTAATCCACAAACCCTGGGCGCCTTTAGAATCCACATGATGTTGGAAGAAAAGGACGCAAATTTGGCGTGGATACCTTATGTGGTCAAAAAGTTACAAGGGCCTAAGCACGCACTACCCCAAATCGCCAAAAAAGGGCTTAGCACAGGAGGGGAAAAGGCCTAGCAGCGAAGGGGTTAAAGAGTCCTTATCAAGTGGTTTGTCCCTTTATAAACATTGCTGATGTGATTGTTTAGGTGCTTGTCCGTGCGATCCTTGTGCGTCCTTGTGATTCCGAGCGATTTGGCTGAGTCTATAATCGGAGAGCATTTGAAAGCAGGGAAGTCAGTCAGCCAGAGATCTAGCTTGGGGATATGTTTTGGAGGGGAGATGAGCAGGAACTCAGTTTTGGCAGTATTGAGCAGGAGATGGTTCTTGGTTAACCAATTTTGAGTAGATGTTATGATAGTATTGAGTGAGATGATATTTTCCAGGGATGACATTTTCAGGTAGAGTGGTGTGTCGTTGGCATACATGTGGAAGAAAATGTTTGTTGAGTTTAGTGCGTTAGCTAGAGGTTCCAAGAAGAGGTTGAAGAGGATGGGAGAAAGGCCGGATCCTTGGGGGACCCCCATGATTACTGGAGAAGGCTGGGAGATGGAGTGGTTTGCCTTTAATCTTTGTGATCTGTGCTGGAGGAAGGATGAAAACCATTGAAGCACCAAATGCCACTTGGTCTCATTGTAGTCTGAAATAGTCAGCCTTAGCTCTATTGATCAATTTGTTGTAGAGGCTCCTGACCTCTCTCAGAAGTTTTAGTTGGTCCGAGTAGGGATTGGATCCCCAAGAGAGTTCAGCTGCTCTAAGGTTGCGACGTTCTGTGTTTAAGTTGTAGTTATACCGCGGTTTGGATATTTTAGATGAGGCATTTTTAAGTTGGAGTGGTGCAATGTCATCCATGATGTTGGTAATGGTCGAATTGTAGGCGTCAGTGAGTGTTTGCACCTCGTTCACGTCGGAGTGAGAGGACAGATTTACAGTGGTCAGCGAGATTGCAGAGGTTTACTGATCTGAGGTCCCTTTTCCATACCTTTGATTTCAGAGATTGAGCGATCGTCATCACTACCTCCCTATTAATAAAGAAAAGGATACTGTGGTTGTCAGACCAGTCACACTGGGTTATGTAGTCGAAGGTGATAGTCTGTTCCTTCGAGATGATGAGGTCAAGAGTTTCTCCTTTATCATGGGTTGGTTTGTAACAGTGCTGAGTCAATTCATGAGCATTTAGAAATGATTTAGGGCAGGCTACCGCGGGATCATTGGGGTTAGACCACTGCAGGTTGAAATCACCCAGGAAGATTTGTGAAACAGCAGCGTTGATATTGCTAGAGATGATTTACAATGATTGTTCAATGAAAGGGAGGTTGTCCCCAGGGGGGTGGTAGAAGGTGTGTAGTTAGCAGATCAGCAGGTTCTTACTTGAGATCCTTATACCTAGATATTCACAAGAGGAAGGGGAAGAGGACTCCACATGAGAGATCGAGAGAGTGTTCCTGTGGATTCTGGCTAGCCCTCAACCTGTCTTTAGTGCTCTGTCAAGCCTGATAATATAATGAGTGGTAGGAACTGAGAGGTCTAAGATAGGAGTGGAGGTGGGATTTAACCAAGTTTCAGTGAGTAAGATAATATCTAAATCATTCTGTTGGATGAGGTCAAAGATGTCTGATGCATGTTTAATGGATAATCTGCAGTTTAGTAATACACATTTGAGACATAGTGGATTAGGGTGGCTAGAGTCTGGAAGATGTTCACCCTGGTGAGGTTGTTAGAGTTGCTGCATCTCGATTGCGGGGAGGTTCTCTGTTCGAGTTGGAAAGGATGGGGTGAATTTGCCTAGGCGGGGTCATGTTAGAATTGTCAGTGGACGCAAAATGGCACTCACTTTTCCTTGGGCAGGTTTACGAGTATGGAGAGGGAATAGGGTTCATAATGGAGGGAGCTAACAGATGAACTTTGTACTCACAATCCAAAGTGGGGGCTCTGGGCCAGTTTGTAGAGCTGGAAAGAGAGCTGATCATGGGGAAAAGATAATTTGCTAGGACTTTCAAGTAATGTAGCTCTGTTGTGAGAAGGACAGTTGTTGAGCAGTTGTTGAGAAATGTCCTCTAAGTGCGTTGTCAAATCTGAGTAGTGGGCAGGGGGTGTAGAGTGTTAAGGAAAGTCTAGCAGTGTCAGGGGGACTCAATGAGAGCCTGTGAGGTTTGTGGTGGTGGTGTATAATTCCTGAATAGGGAGCTGATCGTGGGTACTAGAGGACCATTTGACGTTGAGGTTGTAGGCTTCTTGAGATAGGGGAGGTCATTGAGCTGAGGTTTGGGTAGAACAGGGGTCGAGGGGGAACATTGCCCAGATTCGAACCTAACGGGGCAAGGTTAAAGGGATTGGGTGATGGGGCATTGTCATATAGTCGACGAAACTGTGGTGCTTGAGGGGTCCACCCAGCAATAGAGTCATCCTGTATCAGACGGATAGTCGGTGAGGTAACAGCAGTCAAGAGATGGCACCCCACCTCTCTAAAATATCTGCAGCCAGACTGCATAGCTTGAGAGCTAAATCAGTCTTCCTTTATTTTGCATGCTTATTATTTATTTTAATCAAAGTTGATTGTAGGAGTAGGTGAGTGGAGCAACTCCATCCGCACACGGAACTCTGGGGAATTCCACAGAGTTTTTATGCTTCTGCGTTGTGCAACTCTCCGAGCTCAGCCTACCCCTAAAAATCTCACCAAACTACAAAAAAATGTTGTAACCTCATCAGTGTATCATTTACAAACATCAATGCTGGGATCTTAGTATAGGCCAACCTTGGCACATCTTTGTCACAATCATTCAAGAAGGAAATTAAATCATTTGCATAAAGGGAGAAAAGGATGGGGGTAAGGACACAGCTCTGCCTTACCCCCAATCAAAAGGGAAGGGGTCCGTCAGTTCACCTGATGATTCACGGTGGACTTGTGCAAAATTACTGCTGTGTAATCTAATTAATGATGTCAACAGTTCAGCAGAGACATCCAAATCTGCCATACCCTTCCATTGTTTCATATGGGGTACTAAATTAAACGCTGAACGTAAGGCGACAAATGTGATCTATAGTCTGCCTTTGCCTAGGGCCACGTCTTCCACTAAATTAATTGAAAATGGAAGACCTGGCCCTCTGTACTAATACCCTCCCTGAATCCTGCCTGGAGGGATGGCAGTATTTCTTTTTCTCCAAACCATAGTTGCAACCGGTCAAGGAGTATACTGCTAAAAATGTTTTGGTAACAGTCTATTAGGCTAACGGGCCAATACTAGCGGTGGTCAACTGGAGATCCCTTCTTATTGATGAGGAGCACTTCAGCCTCTCCCCAAGTAGGAGCGATTGGTGTTCCATCCAGGAAGTTGTCAAATATGAATAGAAGCTTTTGACCCCAAACATCTAATTCACTCCTGTAGATGTCCCCACCTATGTTATCTAACCAGGAAGCTTTATTAGGCACTATCCTAGCAATTTCTGCTCTTAAACCCTCTAGGGATATTAGGTTTGATTTCTTTCTATATATAGATCTACGCCCCATAGATTGCCCAACATTTTCTGGGAAAGATTTACATCTTCTTTTACGGAGTAGAGGGCAAAAATGTATGACCCAATCTGCTGACAGCACATTAGGCATTGCTGGACACACAGCACCCTGTACCCCATAAATACCAAATTCCAGAAGGCATAATGGTCCTCTTTACTGGTAGCGGTCAATATATCTTCCCACCGCTGTTCTTCCCATTCTTTTTAAGCTACTCTGATAACCTGTTTGTACTATGCCCTTCAAGCTCTAATTTCTACCTTGTCTTGTTTTAGAATTGCAGATAATAGAGCAGTCCTAGCTTTCTTGCACACTCCATCATACCAGGACTGTGTCAACCGCTTTCCATGGGCCTTTTTGGATGTAGCAAAGAAGCTGTAATTTAACTAAATAGACAAATTTTTATGAATTGTACAAATCGTATCCCTTACCCAGACATCTCTCTACATCCAGGCGATTCCGTATACCATTAGATACCAGGGAATAGATTTTTTTCAGCCGCTCCTCCAAGTCCAACATACTATCCCATTTTACTCTGCTAATGTCACTTGTCACTTGCAGCCTGCAATCAAGGGTGGCTTTAATTTCAGTGTTCTAATGCATTGTGGTCACCATCATGTTGCTGCACAACAGAAAAATCATGCAATATTGGCCAAGCCCTTACACCCACTAGAATATAGTCAAACGAGACTAGTCCCAGGAGCACAATTAAATGTATGTCCCTTCAGTGTCAGATCTTGGGCTTTCATTGACAGCACAAAGACCTATGATCAAAGTAAAAGCATTAATATTTAATGCCAAAGATGACAATTTCTTGATTGGTGCCATAGTTAACTGAGGGATACCCCAGACTTTGTCTTCTTCAGAAGTAACAGTTATAACACTATCATCTAGAGGCTCAAATTGGCAATTTACATCGCCACCCACATCCGACTAAACACTCCCCTGGACTGCTGTCATAAAAGCAGTTAACAGTTCAACAATAGAAGACTCTTGTGAAGGTCCACCTGGCCTTAAATATACATTATTGAAATAGACTATTTGGGACTGGGAAGTCACTGAAACCCAAAGAATGTCACAGGATGGTACTGAAACTTCTTTAGCCCTACTGGTTAGACTGGTGTTAACCCATCTTGACAGCCCTCATGAGGGCCTGCCCCTTCCACCTCAGATCACTTCTTTGCTAAAATTGGCATAGCCTTATTAAAATAGTGGTCTTATAGTGTAAGTCTATAAATTCGGTCCTTGAGTTGTAAGCCCACTAGCTAGTGACCAGGTTTATGAAACTAGAAATAGTCTCTTTGTAGGAATCTAGTACTGATCATGCATTGGAAATTGTTAATTGATGAAATTGATTACACAACTGTCTGTCTTTGTAACTGGTTGGGCCTCCTGTCCAGGAGAGACCAACGGACAAAAAGAAGAACCAGCCGACACGTGTTTCGTCAATCAGGGCAGTTAACCCAATGACTCTTCAGGGCTGTCAGGGAGTGAATGATCGTAGTATCGGGGGACCGGTGATACTTCCAACCCGGTCCTGGTCGGGTTTCAGGTGGGAGAAAATAAGTCCACACCAGAGGTGGCACAATCAATAATGCCCAAATAATATCAGTCCATAAGGCGGGTGATGCCTCGAGTATGGATCACGAACGGCTCGTAGTGCCGAGTGAACAGGAGACGCGGAGTTGCCGGATGCGGGAAAGCTTTCTTTCTGGACTGATATTATTTGGGCATTATCGATTGTGCCACCTCTGGTGTGGACTTATTTTCTCCCACCTGAAACCCGACCAGGACCGGGTTGGAAGTATCACCGGTCCCCCGATACTACGATCATTCTCTCCCCGACAGCCCTGAAGAGTCATTGGGTTAACTGCCCTGATTGACGAAACACGTGTCGGCTGGTTCTTCTTTTTGTCCGTTGGTCTCTCCTGGACAGGAGGCCCAACCACTCACCAATTAAAAAACTAAGACGGAAAGAACATTGTGTCTTTGATCTTATCCTTGATCGCTTTACTATAAACAACTACGCCATCACAACCGTTGTGTGCGCTTGACTGGCTGTTGTACTTTATATAAGGGTATTCTAACACCCTTGGGTTGCAGAGTTTTAGGGTTCTCTCTGCACAAGCAGCACCAACGATCACGACTTTCTTGTGACTACTTAACCACTACATGTTGTGCGCCATTCTATTCTGAATACGAATAACCCCTCTCTGAACTGTAAATGTCTTTGTAACTGTTTCAGATTTGTGCTGCTGTCCCCCTCCCTTCCATTGTGTGCCCTGATGAAGGTGTGGCCCAAGTCCTGGCCAAACACCGAAACGCGCGTTGGCACTTGAAGACTGTCCCGCTATCTCTCCATCTAGTCTCTATTCCTTCCTGAGACTTTACGGGACCTGTATTCATCTATAACAACTGGCAAACTGGCTGTGGTGTGAGAAGGATGAATGAAGAATGTATGAGTATGTGTGGCTGGATATGATTGACTGAAGGGATGTGCAGGATTTGGGGTTGAATGAGTTGATTATTTATTATATATGTACAAAAATTGTTCATATCGAATCGATACTTATATAAAAAATAAACATGAAATTACTTTTCTAAATATGTCTACTTTGATATTGTGATTAGGACTGGTCACGCGGGCTTATGACTAATTGTGTATACTTGGGACTCTACTTGAGCCCATAGATCAATCGGATTTAGGCAGATATTCTCTTCACTTTGTTGCTTATGATTCCCCTGCTTTTCTGCCTAATATTAGATCACCCAGGGGGGCCCTTTGTTTATTGGTGGAAAAGAAAATGCGAATACTTAAATCTTAAATGCTTTTTAGATACTATTATAAAACGGTATCTATTTCCAAGGACATCCAAAATAGGATGCATCTCTACGTTTTTAAAATAAAATGAGAATTTGCGATTTCGATATGCTGGTTTTATTAATGCATGTAGATTTACTTCTAAATTCTTATGTTTGTAATGCAATGGCTTTAATTAACCATGCAAATACATTTTTTACCTAGTACTTACTTACTTACAGTGGGGATCTGGAAGTGCTCCATAATAGCCTGTTGATCTTTATCTGTTCCCTCTTCCTGTTTCCCTGACATCGTTCGAAAGGATGAATTGTTTTCATTGTCCACGCCAGTCTCTTTGTTTGGTTCTAGACCACCAATGATTTTATTGATCTTCTCGTCAAAGTAGACTGCAAGATCATCACATAGGTTTTGCGTCGCTATGATCTTGAGTTGTTACTCACACAAGCAGGTTTGGTGAGGTCTTTCACTATATTGAAAATAGTTCTAGCACTGTTAGGCGCCTGTAGAATAATTTTTGCATAATATTCAGCTTTTGCCTTGGCCAGTTGTATTTTCAAGGCTCTTGTATTCTTTTCATCATAGAGTTTCCTCCACTTTCTTTCGGCCTGTTACATTCTTTTCTTTGCAATCTTAATTCCTAATTGTACCATGTTGTTGATGGTTTATCACTGTTTTTTAACTTCTTCGCTGGTATCATCTAGTCCAAAGTATGGTTTATCTTACTACAAAAGGTCTGATAATTTTCAGGGTTTTAATTTTCTAAAGGATAGAGCAGCCCGGGGAGCCTTTGCTGTCAGTAGCTAGTCACTCCACTCCATCCAGGGTATCAACGCGATTCAAGGTGGGTATCATAAAACCAACAGGGTCGCCCTAACTAGGAATAGTAAAATACCTGGCAATGTGGCCCTAAATGCATTGATAAGAGTTGCACAATAACGCACAAAGCATTAAAGCTGGCTCTCCCGCAGACACCAAGGGCCAATGATTTAGTTAAGGATGCTAGAAGGTTTTATGTGCTGGTGCGCAGGAACAGGATGAGTCTACTTGAAAGAAAAGTTTGGGAAGCACTTAAGGAGGCCTCTAGCATGAGAGATAGTTTGGTTTTTTGGCAAGTTGTAAATCAGCCAATTTTTTAATCCAGAAGCAGCATCAGATATGAGCAGACTATTCCAGCCCAGAAATGGATTGGCCATTTTGCAAATATCTATCCCAGTAATAGTGACGTCTCCTATTCTGCACGTCAGGATAGAGAGCCAAAACTACATGTTTATATTGCCGAGGTAGGGGTAGGCATAATGGGCCTAACTCCTCTGACCCTGCTCTCACGCAGGTCGCTCCCCACGCCACCACACGTCCGCCAGCATCCTCGTACCTGCTCCCTGCTGCCCTCCTGTTTTCCCGCTGTTTTCCGCTCCTTCCCGCCGCTGCATCCCTGCAGACCCACCCCCTGCGCCCCATTGGCCCACCCTACTCCTGCCTCCCAGCTGCTCTTCCCTCCCTATCCCCCTCTTAAGGAGGATGCGCAGTGGTGTAGGAGTGTCCTCTGACCCTGCTGGCAGGCAGGTTGCTCCCCACGCAACCACACGGCCGCCAGCTGCCTCGTACCTGCTCCCTGCCACCCACCTGTTTTCCCGCAGTTTCCCGCTCCTTCCCACCACTGCGTCCCTGCGGCCCCGCCCCCTGCTCCTCAATGGCTACCCCGCTCCCCACTCCCAGCTGCTCCTCCCTCCCAATCCCCCTCTTATGGAGGCCGCGTCGCTGGCGCGCCACTGGCGTGCTGCTGGCACGCCAAAGGCGTGCCAAAGGCAAGCCCGTCTATGCCCGTCCGTGCCTGGACCGCGCCCAGCGCCAGAATCCCTGGACCCGGCGAATGCCACAACACCAGACTCTGCTACGATGCCAGCACCCTGTACGCACTCAACGCCGGCCGAAACCACATCTGCATCCAAGCCGCCCTGAATTGGACTCACAGACCTTTCTCCAGCCACACCTGCAGCTTCACCTGCGACAGAGCCATCAAACCTCTAAGGACTGGACTCAACCACCTCCGCTGCATACTCCTCAACACCCGCTCTGCACGCAAACACGCAGTCGAGCTCTGGGATCTGCTCGACACCTCCGCCCCAGACGTGGCCTTCCTGACCGAGACCTGGTGGAACGATTCCTCACGCCCGACATCTGAAAAGCCATCCCGGATGGCTGCAAGATCACCCGCAGGGATCACGCCAATTGAAACAGAGGTGGAATAGCCATTGTCCACAAGTCCACCCTCAAGGTAGCCTCCAAAGCAGACGACACCCTCAACATCGCCAAACACCTGCACTTCCGTATCCACACAGACCCCTACACCACCCTCAGAGGAACACTCATCTACAGACCCCCCCGGATCCCGAGCTCAATTCAGCGACTCCATCGCCGACCTTGCTAGCACCCATTCACTTATCTCCACGGACTACATCCTCCTCAGGGACCTGAATTTCCACCTCGAGAACAACAACAACGCCAACTCCACCACACTGATTGACAACCTCGCCAACCTCGGCCTCAGACAACTCATCACCGCACCCACCCACACCGCTGGCCACACGCTGGTCCCCGTCTTCTTCACAGGCACCCACGTCACCTTCGATCACATCACCAAACTCCACTGGACCGACCACGGCTGCATCCATTTATTTATTTTATTTATTTATTTTTTAAACTTATAGGGTGCAAACAGCTACCCAAAAAGGGTTTCCCGGCGCCTAAGAGCACAGCACAATGGATGGAATAAGTTCAGCAGAGGTCGTTCAAGATTACTGATCGAACAACCAGGTCTTTATTTCTTTACGGAACCTGGAATGACTTCCCTCCTTTCGTATATGGAGTGGTAGTGTGTTCCAGATAGAAGGACCTCGGTGAGCAAAATATCTTCCTCCCATCCTGGAGAGCTTGAATCTAGGTACACAACATTTTGCAGCTGATTGAGAGCGTAGGTTTCTTTTTGGGATGTGGGGATGGGCTAATGCCTGAAGGTATTTGGGAGCGGTACCTGCTTTGATTTTAAACATATAGTTTAGGGCCTTAAATCTGATACGATTTTCCACCCTCAACCAGTGGAGTTCACGCAAGTAGGGGGACATGCTGGTGTTTTTAGGTATTTAACAAAGGAGTCGGGCAGCCGCATTTTGTACAAGCTGCAGTCTCTTTATAACTGCCTTGTTTGCACCCAGGTACAGGATGTTCCTGTAGACAAGCCGAGATGTAATTAAGGCATTGACTTTTATTTTTGCATGAAGATTGGCAGCATCCAAAGGATCTTCTTGAGCCATTTTATGATGGTAAAGCAGAGGCCCACTACTTTGCTAGCCTGTTGCTTCATGGACAGTGAATTGTCCAGAATTACTCCCACATTTCTTGCATGAGGCACTGGTGTAGGAAGGTTACCCATCTGGGCAGGCCAGTGTGATGTACTCCAAAGATCTGGCTGCTTGCCCAGAAGGAGAATCTCCGTCTTGTCTCCATTTAATTTCAACTGGTTAGTTGTCATCCAGTTGAAGATGTTCAGGAGACCTTCTTTGAGAAGGGACGAAGATGATGATTGGGATTCAGACAATGAAAAGACAATTTGTGAATCGTCTGCATACGTCTTGAGGGTAAGTCCAGATTTTTCCACTAGGTCTGCTAGCGGTCTAAGGTAGAGGTTGAAAAAGAGCGGGCTGAGGATGGAGCCCTGTGGTACTCCATGAGGGGAGCTGAAATGTCCAGAGCATGCAGCAGCTGATGCTATTTGGTATGTCCGTTAGCTCAAGAAGGATCTAATCCATTGCAAGGCAGCTCCACAGATTCTGTTTTTTTCAAGTGTGGTGAGTAGCCTTTTATGCGACACAGTGTCAAAGGCTGCGCTTAAGTCGAGTAAAATAAGCGCAATCTTATGACCGTCGTCAAGGAGTTTCCTAATGGTTTCAGAGACTCCTAATAAAGCAGTTTCCGTAGAGAAACCAGCTCGGAATCCTGACTGGGTTGGGTGGAGAAGGGCGTTTTCTTCTGAGAGAAGAGTTAGGGCTGAATGCACATGTCTTTCCAGACATTTGGAAAAAGCTGGGAGCAGTAAGATGGGCCTATAATTGGCTAATTTTTCCAGATCTGCTGTAGTTTTCTTTAATAGTGGGGTCACATTGGCATGCTTCCATAGGGTAGGTACTGTGGCGAGCTCTAGAGACGAATTTAAAGTGTCTGCAATGATTTCAAGGGAGGGCGTGTCCAATAATTTTATTATATTCCAATAATTTTATCACCTTCAATAAACCAACCATGCACCACCGCACCCAACAGCTACCTCTCCGCTGCTGGAGCAAAGTTACCGAAGACCAGCTGATCACCACCCTCGGCCAAAACCCACCCACCGAACCCACCAACCAAAACACCGCAGCCCCAACCTCAGACAGTGAATCGACGACTGCGTCAACACCCTTGCCCTGCTCAAGAAACCCTCCAACAACCACACCAGCAAGAGAGCCACCTGGTTTACAGAAGAGCTGCAGACCTCTAAACACGCATGCCAGAAACTGGAGAAGATATGGCTCCACGAACGCACTCTAGACAACCACGCAGCCCACAAGGATGACCCCTGCAGACATCACCACCTCATCAGATTAGCCAAGAGATCCTCCTTCAAAGACCGCCTGGATAACAACGCACACAACAGCAAAGAGCTCTTCAGCATCGTAAAGGAACTCTCCAACCCAGAGATAACGCCAACGACATACCGCCCTCACAAGAACTGTGCAACTCACTGGCCATCTTCTTCCACAGGAAGATCGCTGACATCCATGACAGCTTCAACACCATGACCGCCCGACTACGCCAGACCCCACCTCCCCTGTGAACACCACCAGCGTCAACCGCCTGACCTCCTGGTCCAACGTCAATGATGACGAGACACGCAAGGTCATGAACTCCATCCACTCAGGATCTCCATCAGACCTGTGCCCAAACCACATATTCAACAAAGCAGACGCTGCCATTGCACCCCAACTATGAAAGGTCATCAACATCTCCTTCGAAACAGCGATATTCCCGGAAAGCTGGAAACATGCCAAAATCAATGCCCTCCTCAAGAAGTCTGAGGTGGACCCCAAGGACCTCAAGAACTTCCGGCCAATCTCCCTGCTCCCGTTCGCGGCGAAGGTCATTGAGAAAATCGTCAACATTCAACTGGCCCGTCACCTGGAAGACAACAACATCTTGGACCCTACCCAGTCGCGGGTTCAGACGAAACCACAGCATCGAGACAGCCCTCATCGCCGCCACAGATGACATCAGGCGCCACCTAGACAAGGGCGAAACATCAGCTCTCATCCTCCTGGACCTGTCAGCCGCCTTCGAGGCGGTCTGCCATCGCAATCTAAAGACACGCCTCCTAGAAGCCGGAATCCAAGAGAAGGCCCTTGACTGGACCACGTCCTTCCTCTCCGGCAGAACCCAGAGCGTCCGCCTCCCGCCCTTCAGATCCGAGGCCACCGACATCATCTGCGGCGTCCCCCTGGGCTCACCCCTCAGCCTGACGCTGTTCAACGTCTATATGGCCCCCCTCGTACAAGTGGCACGCCAACACGACCTCAACATCATCTCCTACGCTGACGACACCCAGCTCATCTTCTCCCTCACCAAGTACCCGCGCACCACCAAAACCAACCTCCACGAGGGAATGAAGGCCGTCGCTGACTGGATGAGGAACAGCCGTCTGAAGTTGAACTCAGACAAGACAGAGGTACTCATCCTCGGACCCACCCCCTCAGCCTGGGACGACTCCTGATGGCAACCACAGTGAGAACAGCACTTACACCCACTGACCATGCACGCAACCTAGGATTCATCCTCAACTCCTCCCTGTCCATGTCTAAACAGGTCAACGCCGTCTCCTCCTCCTGCTACAACACCCTCCGCATGCTCTGCAGGATCTACAAGTGTTGTTGACCGTATCAAAAGTGTCACAGCCCATTAGCTGTGGTTTTCGAAATTAGAGCAGGCAAAGCTACATCCCATCCTGAAGGTGATCTAATAACCCTTGATCTAATTCCATCAAATAATAAGAGGCGTCTGAAATGGGCAAACTTGCTAGTTAAACCTGATGTCTTAGCAATGTTGGCAGTAGATGCCATTAATGCAACTTCTGACTTGGAGAAATATTTGCTTAATAGGGTTGCTTACGAGGAGGTTATTGGATTTAATGCAGAGTTCTTTAGACAACTTCGCACCTACTTTTTTAAGACTGTTAAAAATAAGGGTACCAACCTGAAGAAGGGTAGTGTCTGGTTTAATAAGGAATGTAAGGAGGCCCGTAGCACCCTGGGGAAAGCGATAAAGTGTGGCAACATGCCCTCGGTTCGGTCTGCTAGGCAGAAATATAAGAAAGCCCAGGAAGTGGCAAAGAAATCCTTTGACGTAAAGAGGTAGCAGGAACTTAAAAGCGCCTGTGAAAATAAAAACCAGAAACTATTCTGGGATGCAGTAAAATGGGGCATAGGAGGGACCCACGCAGAACCAATCAATTATTTAATCCAAGACCAATGAGTAAAGCACTTTCAATTACAATATAAGTGCAGTAATGATGAGGAGGAACAGTCTGATCCCCCATGTGTCTACTATGACGGTTCTGCCTTTATTAAAGCGGATGTTGATATTGTATTGGGCACCCTGCAGGGAGGCAAAGCGTCAGACCCTGATGGCATCCCAGCTGATATTTTTCTCCATAATAGAACTACATGGAACCACTACATTTTACTTTAAATGAACAAAATTGCCAAGGGTGCGCCGATTCCTGAGTCCTGGAAAGGTGCTGTGATCATTTCAATATTTAAAAAGGGGTATAAGTCCAATCCGGGGAATTGCAGACCCATAAGTCTAATCGACTCAACTCAAAAGATCATGGGTTGCCTTGTATTAGATAAAATCCAGGATTGGCTTATCGAGCAGGACATTCTATCTCTCCTTCAAGCAGGCTTTTGCTCGGGCATAAGCACCATTGATCAGACATTTCGCTTCACTCCTTTATTGGAAAACGGTGGTCTTGGAAAAATGTAGCTTGTTTGCTGCCTTTGTAGATCTAAGGGCAGTATTTGACCTTGTTTCTCGAAGTATATTGTGGAGAGTCTTATCTGATTTAAAGATGCCCCATGATTTACTATCTCTTGTTGCTAGACTCCACGAGGACACCTATGCGAAGATTAGGTAGGTTATCCAGGACCAGGTTACTCCCGCATTTAGAGTGGCAGGGGGATGAGACAAGGCTGCGTTATGTCACCAACCTTGTTTTCTATTTTTATAAATGGCGTTGCAAAATTCTTGTAGGGCACCTAAATTGGCGGGCTTAAGAATTCCAATTGTTATGTTCGCCGATGATACCCTCTTAATAGCAAAAACTCCAAGTGGTTTACAGCGAGCACTAATACTCTTCGAGGAATTTTGTCACACGCGGGGTCTTGAGATAAATGTCTCAAAAACTAAATAAATGACATTCAACCAACAAAGATCTTCAGGAGGAGTAATGCTATTGAATACGCTCCCCCTGGAGAAGGTGAAAGATTTCACATACCTAGGCGTTATTATTCAGGATAAAATATATTGGGGTAAGCAACTGGACATGGCTACAATAAAACATCGTCAGCATTTGGGTACCATGTTATCTAACTTTAATGCATCTTTTACCAAGCCAGTGAGTCCTCCTCTGACCATCTATAACATGAAAGTTGTCAGTGCAGTCCTATATGGGGTGGAACTTTAGGGGTTTAATAATCTGTCTAAACTGGCTGTAGTGGAGAATAGTTTCTTCAGAAAAATTGCGAACCTCCCGCACAGCACCCCGGTTAAGACCCTGCTCCATGATCTAGGAAGGAAGGCATTAGCGGATTGTGCTAGACTACGCAATCTGTTGTACTGGCAGAGAATCTGGATGACTGTGTTAGCAACAAGGACCCCCTGATAAGGATCAATATCCTGGGACAGGGTAAACAATGTATGTGAAGTAATGCTCCCAGGCATATAATCAATTACACAATAGATTAAACAAACAAACTAGTACAGTTTAGAAAAAATACATTTTTAATTTGGTTAAAAAAGGAATAATAAAAATCAGTGCATTGATCAGACTTGATAAAATAACAATATGGTGATACATGTGTATTCACAAGAAATTAAAAGAGGTTAGATGGCATCCAGTCGACGCGTTTCGACATTAAGAATATGCCTTCATCAGGACTTTAACCATCAATTTCTGTAAAAAAGATCATAACAATGTTTTACTATTTTAGTCTCCTATTATCAAATGATATAACTGAACTAGTTTCATGTTTGTTACAAAATTCTATTGGTAAGAAAAATATTTATATTTATGATATACCGCTTTTTATACACAAATATCAGACACCTATGCGTATACGAAATTTTCAAGAACAAGCCATATTGTGTTTTGTGTGTGCAAACAGGGAGGTACACTGCAGGAAAAAATCTTTACATTGATTCAAACTTATACCTTTTCAACATAAAACATCTTTATGTATTTTGACATCAGCAAAAGCTATTCTCATATTCTTAAATTCAATGAATTAGTTGATGGTTTTTGTTCTTTTTTCATGATACATTTCCTCATTTTAATTGCATCAGTTTGCATATGACTGTTGTTCTAGAATAGACCCTATTTAGCTGTTAAGCCCAAGAATAGTAAAAAGATAGAAAGTAAGAAGGAAAGATAATCGTAGTATTTTATACATTTCTTCATTCTATACCCATGTTTCAGGGAATTTATCTAGTATTCATATCAACCAATTGTCGTGGTCTATTCTAGGCCTTAATTTTTCACGAAAATGCAAAAAGCAAGGTTTTAGGCTGACCCTTACTATGATTACCTAAACAAAACATAATTTCATACATTTTATTTTCTTACCTAAAGTAGTACTCATGTGCAAGGACAATACTATTCTCTTGTAATGCGGCTGTATTTGAGTTGTATTATCGAATTCCAGACTTGATATTGCAACTTTCTAAAAAAGACAAGGTAACACGCGGGTAAACACTCTAAATTCCCTATTTACGCTTTTATGGATCTACTCGAGAAAATGTGTATAACCGCTCACCTTGCATGTATGCAAATATCTCTATTTACAGTATCCAGTGTAGAACATTCATAACATAGATTTACTTTAGGTCCAGAGAGATGACACTTCCCTATCAGTAAAAACATGTATTTTAGCTATTTGCGACTATATTCCTATTTATTTATGAGGGTAGGCATGATTAGAATTAACTTACCCCTAAAGAATTAGGGTACGGTCTTCATCTGGGGTCTATTTTTCGGTATGGCACCACGACTATGTACTGTTGTACAGAATAAAACCTGATAATATAAAGTGAACACAGAATGGGCGGATGTTCTGAGTAGAGCTACCCGTTTTATACAAAGTAAGTGCAGCTAGCATATTGTTACCGCTTACCAAGATATAATAAAACGCTGTTTTTTAGCGGTGCCACTCCTTCCTCACGGTCTCGTTCAAAAAATAAATATATGTCGTGGGCGTCGTGAATATTGTTCAATTAAACTGCCGTTCGCACATAGCTCCTGATAACAAAGAAAGAAGGCACGGGGTTGCAACCTTTTAATTATCAATTGTATTAAGCTGTTACGCAGGTTTGTTTTAAATTAACGGGTCTCTGCCGCCGTTGTGTAGCGCCACACTTATTTCTCCCATGACCGTTATCGGTTTAAAAAGGGGGACTGATATAAGCAGCTTAACTACATGTGCGCTTACAGTTTAAAGCATTTCGTGTCTAAATCCCGCTTACCTACACTTGATGAAGCGCTGTTTGTTTGTAATGTCGTTCTCCCCTCGTGGTTACGATTCTGAGTATACGGCGGTGGCGTCACGATAAATATTCTCTTTTAGTGCCGTGCGCATGTTACTCCTGATAAAAAAGGAGCAAACTATTGATGTACGCATAAAATAGATCTAACTTTATTTTAAGCTACGCGACAGGCGCGGTCTCTTACCGGGACAGATTCCACGAGGGTACTGCTAATTACGGATACACTGCCAGCGAGTCAGGTTTCAAAGAGGACAACCCTGATTTGCCGTTTAGAGGTCCTTTTAAAGAGGACGGATATTATTGGTTAGCGTAACAGCTTGGTTTTTAAAGGGGAAAGCTTTATTTCCACGTATTTATTCTTCAGGTCTAATTGGTTCAGTTCTTTATTTCATTTCATATTATTGCCTGGTTTAAATTCAAATGCTCCATGATAGTCGATAGTAAAGTGTGAATAAGCATTTATTTATTTATTTAGCGTTTTGTCATCAAACTACTGCTCAGCTCAAAAATGGCGAGTACTCAAGTGTGGATAGGACCTTTATTTCGCATATCGAGTTGCTGGTAGCACCCTAATTCTGAATAAAGTGCATATTTTCCATATAATTGCGGTATTTAAATAATCACCCAGAGGTACTCCATCTATTCTTTCTTGTTAAGTCAAACCATATTATTCAATAGTACTACTTCATCTATTCTTTCTAGTTAAGTCAAGCCATATTATTTAATAGTGGGATCTTAGTATTTCTTTGATTTTTATAATTCTCATAAAATTGCATTTTCCCAAGGCAATTCATTATTGAGGCCATGGCTGAAGGTCTTAAGGGAGAAAATCCAAAAAACTTCTCGTTTTTTTCGTATTTTCTCTCCTCCCTTATTGCTGGGTGTATGGATCTTTTCCAAAATGCGCCACCGTATATCCGATGGGGCATGCTGGAAATCTATGAAATGTGCAACAAGTGGGGCTGCCAATTTCTTAGTTTTGATTGCTGACCTGTGTTCGGTTAACCGAGTTTTAATTGTTCTCGAGGTTTCGCCCACATATCCTAAATTACAAGGGCATGTGAGCAAATAGATTACATTGCTGGTGTTGCACGTCCACAGCTCATTTGCTACGATGTTATATCCGTTCAGTTGAAATGTCTGTCCTGATATTATGCCATCACAAGAGTGGCAAGAGCCACATCTCGAGGTACCTTTTACAGGGTTCGAACCCTGTATAGATTTTTGTACGAATGGAAGTCTTTCAGAGGTACCGGTATATCTGGATCTAACCACAAGATCTTTTAGGTTTTTGTTTCTCCGATGCGCATACATTGGTTTCTTGAGTTTTGGTTTGGATGATTCTATGTTTAGTAAGTGCCAATTGGCATTCACTATCTGCCTAATAGTTGCATTTAGTGTTGAATGTCGTGTGACACACACTAATTTTGGTTCCTGGGCTTCATTTTTTGATCCTAAGAGTGCATCCCGATCATAATATCGGGCCCTCTTATACGCCTCACGAACTAGGCGGTGAGGATATCCTCTGTCGAGGAAGTTTTGCTTCATCCTTTCGGATTGGGTGTCGTAGTCTTTGATATTCGTACAGTTTCGTCTCACCCTAAGAAACTGAGAGAAGGGGATCCCATCCTTCTGAGTCCTAGGGTGATAACTCGAAAAATGAAGCAAGGTGTTTCTTGATGTAGGCTTGGAATATAGGTCCACTTCCAATTTATTCTTTTCGTTTCTGATATATATATCTAAGAACTCAACTTTGGTAGTATTGACGTGGGCAGTGAAATGAAGGTTTTCATCTGCAAGATTGACCCACGCCAAGAATTCTCCCAGAGCCTGTTCCCCACTGGTCCAGATGAAAAAAATATCATCAATGAACCTGTACCAGTGGGAAACAGACTCATAAAAAGGGGCCATCTCATTGTGTATATTACGTGCTTCAAAAAGAGCCATATATATATTTGCTATGGACGGAGCCATGGCTGCCCCCATGCTCACGCCCTTTATTTGTTGATACATATGGTCTCCGAACTGGAAGACATTCTCCTGCAATACTATTGAAAGGCACTCATAGACAAACTGCTTGTTACAGGGTATCTGATGTAAATCTATAAACCACATAGTGGCATCCAAAGCTCCTTTCTGTGGGATATTACTATATAGTGCTTCAACATCAAGCGTAACCAGTAGGTCATTGTTATCGTTGAATTTTAGGTTTTCCACCTTTGCAATCATTTCTCCGGTATCTTTGATATAAGATGGAGATAGTGAAATGTAAGGTCTCAATATATTGTCCACATATTTTGAGAGGGCCTCCGTCGGGGTGCCAATCGTTGAGACTATAGGTCGGTAAGGGGGATCCTGTTGGTTTTTGTGCATTTTTGGGAGACCATAAATACATGCTAATTTTCCTTGCGATTTGTTTAGAAACTCATATTCCTTTTTGGTTATAATGTTCCTATCTAATGCTCTCTTTGTTGTCTGCTGAATCTTTTTAACTACCTTATCTATTGGATTGTTAGTGACTTCTTTGTAGAACAAAGGGTCATTCAGCATATTTAGCATGTTTGCTTCATATGCATTGGAGTCAATGAGGACAATACCACCTCCCTTATCGCTGCTTTTTCTTATCAGAGATTTATTATTTTTCAGATTAAGTAGAGAATTATGTTCCTCTTTAGAGATATTATATTTCGGTTTGGGAACATATCTAAGAGCTTGATCTAATTTTGCTAAAACAACTTTTTCAAACATCGCCATCTCCGGGCCGAGTTGGTCCAGTGATGGTGTGAATGTTGACGGCAAGGCTACAATATTGTTAGTAGTGTTATCCTGATCTATCTCTATTCTGTCCATGAAAAATTTTTGAAGTCTTATTTTTCTGAAAAAAGAATGTATATCTTGGTACAATTCAAATAGGTTTACATTAGCATGTGGGACAAAAGTTAAACCCTTTGAAAGTAAGGATATGTCTGAGGCTTCTAGGTTATGTTTGGAAAGATTGAAAATCGGTATCACATCCACTGCCTCTGGTATTGCCTGCTGCGAGTTTCCAGATAGTGTTGGGGCTGAGCTTCCATGGGGTGTTGATACGTTTGATGTTGTCCCCGGGATGACGGCTGAAAGCGTACTCTCTGCCGCGCCCGTTTCGCTCCTCGGTACCCTAAAAAAGGTTGGCGCATGTTTCTACGGCCATTTTGAGGATTGTAATGACCATCCTCTTGGTAGTTTTGCTCATTATCAGATTCAGGGTCCGAGGAGTCAGAGAAATTGTTTATTCTCTGTTGATTATAGCTTCCTTCCCCCTGCTGATTATCTGGTTTATAAAAGTTTTCTCCTAAATAGGGATATGCACGCTCTAAAGTGTAGAATCTTTTATCTTTTGTAAATTTTTCTTGTTTTCTCTTGGTGAGATATTCAGCGAAAGATAGGATATCTTTGTTTAGAGATTCTAGTTGCTTCTCAGCATCTGTTATTACTGTAGATGTTTTAATCTTATTTTCTAGTTCTTCTATTTCTTTTTTTGTCTCCGAAGCTAACTCTTTAGAGGTGGAGATAATGAGGATCATTAGGTCCCTAGAGCACCTACTAGCTATCATACTCCACTTGTGTAGAAAAGATTTTATATCTACGAATAACCCCGGGATATTCCTAACTCGTAATCCTAATGGGATAATGGCAGCTTTCAAGTAATTTAACATAAACTCACCATGAGCTTCAATCCTTATTAATTTCTTTTTCAAATTTGATAGCTTCACTAAATCGCTGTTACTTTGTGGTTTGGACATAAAATTTGAACCAGATGGTACAGTAGTCCCGACCAGGGTAGCAAAATCCTCGTCAGAGAAACCAAATGTTTCCATATGGGCCATTTGGAATCTAGGCAAGGGAGTTGATAATAGGATAAGTCAGTGCAGTCCTATATGGGGTGGAACTTTAGGGGTTTAATAATCTGTCTAAACTGGCTGTAGTGGAGAATAGTTTCTTCAGAAAAATTGCGAACCTCCCGCACAGCACCCCCGTTAAGACCCTGCTCCATGATCTAGGAAGGAAGGCATTAGCGGATTGTGCTAGACTACGCAATCTGTTGTACTGGCAGAGAATCTGGATGACCCATGAACTGGCACATTATGGTGAGCGCTTTAAAGATCTGATACGCTGTGATCATTTTAAAAAGATTTCTTGGTTACAGCAGGTTAGATCGCTTTTGTTAAATATTGGTCTGGTGGCCTTGTGGGAGAACCCTGAGAATTCCTGGTACCCTTCCAGAGAGCAAATGAAGGAAATGTATTTGTAGGTAATTTTGACATCTCCTCAATATATTTTGGGCCCTTGTCTGTCACAAATACTTGAACCACCCATGCAAGTGAGGTACCATTTTTATTGGGAGACATGGAGAAAAACTGGGTGGCAGGATATTTGTGATAGCTCGGAGATCCCACAACTTTCCCACTGAGAAATGTGAGAAAAAATTGATTTTGTTCTGCTAAATTTGAGGTTAGCATGCGATTCTGGGTAGGAAAACGTTGAGGGATCCATGCAAACCATACCTCCCTGGACCCCGTGTCTTTAGTTTTCAGAAATGTGTGGGTTTGATAGGTTTCCCTAGAAGGTCGCCGATCCTGGGGCAAAAAACTCAGGTGACTCCCCCTTGCAAAAACAGGTCGTTTTGTGATAGGTTTTTTTGATGTCTCCACAATATGTTTCGGGCCCTTGCCTGTTGCGGGTACTCGGCCCACCCAAAGGAGTGAGGTACCATTTTTATTGGGAGACTTTGGGAAATGCAAGGTGGGTGGAATTTTGTGGATCCATGCAGATTCCAGATCTTTCCATCACAGAAATGTGAGGAAAATGTGTTTTTATTGACAACGTTTGAGGTTTGCAAGGGATTCTGGGCATCAGAACTTGGCGAGAGCCACACAAGTCACCCCATTCTGGATTCCCCTTATCGTCTAGTTTTAAAAAATGTATTGTTCTTCTGGGTTACCCTAGGTGCCGCAGAGTTTGGGTTCAAAATCCACAGCTAGGCACTTTGAAAATAAAGGGTCAGTTTTCACTGTAAAAATGTGATGTGTTCATGCTGTGTTCTGGGCTTTTTCCTGTCACGGGCACTATGCCTACCTAGATAAGTGAGGCATCATTTTTATTGGAAGACTTTGGGGAATGTGGGGTGGGAAAATGTTATGGATCCACACAGATTCCAGAACTTTCCATCACAGATATGTGAGTAAAATGTGTATTTTTTTTTTACAAATTTTGACGATGGCAAGGGATTCTGGGTAACAGAACCTGGTGAGAGCCACTCAAGTCACCCCATCCTAAAAAAGGGTCTGTTGTCACTGTAAAAATGTGGTGTGTCCACGTTGCATTTTGTGCTGTTTCCTGTCACAGGCACTAGGCCTACCCAAACAAGTGAGGTACCATTTTTATCGAGAGACTTAGAGAAACACAGAATTGTAGAGCAACTGTTATTAACTAATGGCTTTTGACGCATTTCTGCCTTTCAAATTTAAGACAATGTGTAAAAAAGAAGTCACTTAGAAAATGTCCTATAATTCACATGCTAGTATGGGTACCCACAATTTCGGAGATGTGCACATTTCTACTATTTTTAAACTCTATATTTGTGCCCATTTTGGAAATACATAGGCGTCTTCAATACATATTTTTCACTCTTTTTATTTTACCAAATGAATTGCTTTATTCCTGGTACACAATGAAAAACCATTACAAGGCGCTGCTCGGTTATTGGCTCTTGGTTCCTCAGGTTCTTGGTGACCCTATAAGTCCTATATATCCCCACAACCAGAATGGTCCAGCGGATCTAACAGTATATTGCTGTTAAACATTTGTCATACTTAAAAGAGGTTACAGCTGAAAACGTTGGCACAAATGGCTGTTTGTTCAACTCATTGTCAATTTTTCTTAATTTCAACTGTTAGTTTCTATGAAAAAAACTTTGAAGGATGTACACAAATGACCCCTTTCTGAATTCAGAATTGTGTTTACTTTTCAGAAATATATAGCTTACCTGCATCCATTATTGCTTTCACACCCATTTCTACCTCTAACTGGAAGGAGATTGAAAGCACAAAAAGTAGCAAAAATAGGCTATGTCTCAGCAAAATGCCAAAACTGTGTAAAAAAATTGGTTTTCTGACAAATTTCTGTCTGTCCCTGAAAGCTGAAAAGATGGTGCCTTTAGCATTTGCAGGGAAAAACCAGATGCTTTCTTCTTCAGCACTTTGTCCCAATTGTTCCCCCCAAAAATAGAATTTAGCTGTATTTTGGCAAATTTTCGGATCCCCACTAGGGGAATCCACAAACCCTGAGTAGCTCCACACTCCCCATGATGTTGGAAGAAAGGGATGCAAATTTGGAATGTATGGTTCTAGTCACATTGGCGTTATAAAAAGACCTTACTGTACCCCATGCAGCATTTGATTACAAAGCAATCATTGTTTCGCATATGCTTTATGAAAATATTTTATGGCTTTGACACACAATATTGTTACTGTGACTACTTAGTGAGTGTCTATTATTTTTTTGCATATACAATATAAGATGAGTGCAATATACAGAGAACCATTCTGCTTTGTGACATGATTGGGAACATTAATGTGGTACCCTCGTTATGAAAGTATGAGATACTCAGGGGCAGATTTACAAGAAAGTGACGCATCTGTATAGATGCGTCAGTTTCCCTGCGCTTTAGTAAAAAAAACCTTACAACACCATAGATGTGCTATATTTACAATACGGCACACTATGGCGCAAGGATACACAGATGCGTCAGAAATTCTGATGCATCTATTGGTGGAAAATGCACGCATTGCTGGAGTTGTGTTGCAACTATATTTCCAATATACTGCGTCACTCCTTACGCCTGCTTCAAGCAGGCGGAAGGTTTTGACGCAGTGGCCTCCTAAAACTCACGCAGTGAAATCTTGTAGATTTCACTGCGTCACTTTTATGAGGCTTTCCTGCATGGGAACGCCTACCCTGCATACAATATACCTGACACAGGTATGATGCCACTCAGGGCTTTACAACATGACTCATTCCCTAAATGCGTCACATAGTAAATTTGCCGCATTTTTTACGCCGCTGTTGCGTCACAAAAATGATGCAACAGCAGCGTCAAAGTGATGGAAGGGGCTTGTAAATCTGCCCCTCAATTCTTTGAATGAGAACAGAGTATATTAGATAGAGGATCTGCTCAAAACAGCTTCTGCTTGTTGTTACATTATAAATATTTCCAGGTGATAAATTGCTTCAATCAGACTGACTAATGTATCTGCGTTAGACAGAGGCTCAGGGCAGACTAGACATCGAAATGTATGATTAAGGAGAAAATGTTCCCAGGATATCCTCAATAATTTTTTTTAACTGTATGACTGAAAAGCACAAATGACTAATACTCACCTTACAATTTGGAGATAAGATAATGGTGAAATACAATATCTTACATTGGTGTCATTTGTTTTAGAAATATCTCTTGACACAAGGAACCAAAAGTTCCATTTTCTGTTTTTGACGATAAATGGTAAGACACTTTAGTCTGTTATCAACACCTAATGGCCCATATTGTGAATATATAGAACACCTAAGTTTGCATGCTGTTATTACTAGACCCACACAAACCACAGTTGCCCAGAAATTGAAAACTAGGATAGCAGTCTTCACATAGTGAGTGGTGGGTGACTGGTTGTTGGAAATGGCCCTTCTTGCAGGTTTATCCCCAAACGTTTTGCTTCTTCCTCCTATTTTCCTGACCTGTTTTTGTTGGCTTTAGGACTTTGGACACTTTACCACTGCTAATCAGTGTGTGAGTGCATATGCTTTCTGTGTAAATTATGAATTTGCTTGGTTATAGATGATTAGCATATATGATTTACTTATAAGCCCCTAGTAAAGTGCACTGAGTTTGCCTGGGCCTGTAAACCAAATGCTACTAGTGGGCCTGCAGCATTGATTGTGCCACCCACACATGTAGCCTGTAACTGTATCACAGACCTGCCACTGCAGTGTCTGCATGTGCAGTTTTCAACTGCCATGTCAACCTGGCAAGTGCGCCCACTTGCTATGCCCTAACCTTCCTTTTTCTTACATGTAAGACACCCCTCAGGTAGGGCCAAAATGTGCCCATGGGCAGAATGCAGTGTGTGTGAAAGGTAGGACATGTGCTGATGAGTGTGACATATCCTGATAGTGAAATACTGCCAATTTCGTTTTTTTACTATGCTATCTGACCCATAAGCTAACATGTGAGTTACTTTATACTTTGTAACAACTTGCAAGTATAACTTCCCATTGGGACAAGATAGAGAAGTGGAGTTTAGGCTTTCTGAACTCAGAATGTCTTAACACATCTTTTTAGGAAGATGTTTTTTAAATTGGTTGTTTGAAAATGCCAGAAACCGGTCCTCAGAAGCTTGTTTCCGGTCCAGGGAAGACATGGCTTGGCAGTTCGGGCTGGACTGTTCCCATAAGGCACAGGGTCAGACTGATTTGCATATAGCCATGTCTGAACTGGGGTGGCAGAGTGGGCTAAAGAACGGTGATGGATTAAACCCAGATCTTTTGACTGGGTGTGAGTGTTTGATTGATTCAGATGCTCCGTCCATCACCACCCCCTTTTGTACCGCTTTTGGCTGCCATAAGTGTGGCAGGGTATGCTCAGACGTGGGTCCCTTGCTCACGTTGCCACTGGATTCAAGCAAGCCGGGCTGAAGACGGCTGGAATGCCAGAAACCGGTCCTCGGAAGCTTGTTTCCAGTCCAGGGAAAACATGGCTTGGCAGTTCGGGCTGGACTGTTCCCATGAGGCACAGGGTCAGACTGATTTGCATATAGCCATGTCTGAACTGGGGTTGCAGAGTGGGCTAAAGAACGGTGAAGGATTAAAACCAGATCTTTTGACTGGGTGTGAGTGTTTGATTGATTCAGATGCTCCGTCCATCACCACCCCCTTTTGTACCACTTTTAGAAAGTAGGCATTTTCTTATCTAAGCATTCTGTGTGCCTCTACTGGCTTGTATATTGACTGTCTGGTTTGGAGACCTGTAAGGAGGAGTACTGCCCCATTGCTGTGTGCTTTGCTGGGATGGCATGCAGTTGCTGCTTCTGCCAAGGAAGAGGACAAAGACTGGAACCAGCTCCTCTAAACACCACTGCTGGGTGTTCAGACCTGCCTATTCCAGGTTTTGGGTTTCAGGAGGTTGTTCCTGCCATTGGGAGCTGGAATAAACCTAAAGAAAGTAAGAAAAATAAGTCAGATGCCGTCAGCGATGCTGCCAGTGATGTGTGGCCTGCACCGAGTCCTGTGGCACCGCTTGGTGATTGCACGATGTACCACCCCTTGCACCATAGCACCAATACCCTTCCACACCTGCCAATTCCTACAGTTATCGGCCTTCCTAACAGCAGAGCTCACACCGACCCTGTCACCACTAGCACCTGGATCCCGTTATTTTGGAGCCAATTACCAATGAGAGTGACTTCATGAAATCTACAACTACGCATCGCCTCACTGGAACCGATCTCTCACTGCTGATGCTGCCATTTTCCTCAAGTCCTGACCTCAACACGTTTCCTCCTCGCAGACACGATGTTTCACGTCCCCCATGGAAATCACAGAACTAGACTAGACCTCGGCACTGACGCCTCACCTCCACGATGCTGTGCCTTGTTCATAGACTTAATTTTCCAAGGTACTGTTGTTTCTGGTCTGTGTGACTCCATTTCCAATGCCACGTTCCTTGTGGTTGTTGTCATACTTTAGAGTTATGGCTGTCATGACATCATAATAGCCCCAGGTGAAGCTATTTGTTTCTACAAGTTCTATTTCTACAATCAACTGTTTTTTAGTACTATTTTGAAAATTGTATGTTGGATTTTTGTCATTTCCGTCTTGTTGTGTTTAGATACAGATACCTTATTTTTCTAAACTGGTGTGGTGTCCATTTGTGGTGTTATCACTGTATTACGGTGTGTTTTGAGTACAAATATGGATCACTGACATAATATAGAATGACAAAGTATAGACTTACCAAAATATAGTCACCAAAATATAGAATGCCAAAATATTGAATTCCTATCTACAAACAGGTAAGTACAAAAATATTGAATCCAAAATATAGTCTGTAAAAAATATAGTCAGTCAAAATATCGAATTTCTTTAGATGTCTTAAAAGTAATTTAAAATTAATGAAATAATAAATATAATTAACTAAAACATACTTAAAAATACTCAAATAACCTTAAAATTAAGATATAATTAATTTAAGTTATTAATAAAAAATGTACAATATTTTACCGTAGGATAGCAGGAGGATAACATTTAATATTACCACTCCAGTGAGTGCAACAGTAGGGAAAGCGTTGGATAGCGTAGGGGTAAAAAATACTATTCCCACTCCAGTGAGTGCAACAGTAGGGAAAGCGTTGGATAGCGTAGGGGTAAAAAATACTATTCCCGCTCCAGAGAGTGCAACAGTAGGGAAAGCGTTGGATAGCGTAGGGGTAAACATTACTATTCCCACTCAAGAGAGTGCAACAGTAGGGAAAGCGTTGGATAGCGTAGGGGTAAAAGATACTATTCCCACTCCAGTGAGTGCAACAGTAGGGAAAGCGTTGGATAGCGTAAGGGTAAAAATTACTATTCCCACTCCAGAGAGTGCAACAGTAGGAAAAGCGTTGGATAGCGGGAGGGTAAAAAATACTATTCCCACTCCAGTGAGTGCAACAGTAGGGAAAGCGTTGGATAGCGTAGGGGTAAAAAATACTATTCCCACTCCAGAAAGTGCAACAGTAGGGAATGCGTTGGATAGCGTAGGGGTAAAAATTAATATTCCCACTCCAGAGAGTGCAACAGTAGGGAAAGCGTTGGATAGCATAGGGGTAAAAAATACTATTCCCACTCCAGTGAGTGCAACAGTAGGGAAAGCGTTGGATAGCATAAGGGTAAAAATTACTATTCCCACTCCAGAGAGTGCAACAGTAGGGAAAGCGTTGGATAGCGGGAGGGTAAAAATTACTATTCCAACTCCAGAGCGTGCAACAGTAGGGAAAGTGTTGGATAGCGTAGGGGTAAACATTACTATTCCCACTCCAGAGAGTGCAACAGTAGGGAAAGCGTTGGATATTCGAAGGGTAAAAATTACTATTTCCACTCCAGAAAGTACAACAGTAGGGAAAGCATTGGATAGCGTAGGGGTAAAAACTACTATTCCCACTCCAGAGAGTGCAACAGTAGGGAAAGCGTTGGATAGCGTAGGGGTAAAAAATACAATTCCCACTCCAGAGAGTGCAGCAGTAGGGAAAGCGTTGGATAGCGGGAGTGTGAAAATTACTATTCCCACTCCAGATAGTGCAACAGTAGGGAAAGCTTTGGATAGCGTAGGGGTAAAAGTTACTATTCCCACTCCAGAGAGTGCAACAGTAGGGAAAGCGTTGGATAGCGTAGGGGTAAAAAATACTATTCCCACTCCAGGGAGTGCAACAGTAGGGAAAGCGTTGGATAGCGGGAGGGTGAAAATTACGATTCCCACTCCAGTGAGTTTAACAGTAGGGAAAGTAATGATTTAATATATTATTAAAAATAAATTAAATATCAATCCCAATAAAACATTAATTGAAATTAATAACCAATTTAATATTATGTAATAATTATTTAGAAATACAACTACATATTAGTTATTAAAAATGAATAACCTATTCATAATTATTTAATAACTAATTAATTTTCAATAACAAAAACTAATTAATAATACAAATTAATACCAATTAAAAATTAACAGTAAATTAATTATCAATACACAAAAAGTATTTTTAACATGTAATTAATTACAATTACATTACTTCCCACCCTATTCCCCTATAAACCCACATCCCACTACAGAAAATACGTTAATACAATTATCATAATTATCAAATATTTAATTAATACAAAATAATTACCAATTAATAAAAATTAATTGCCAATTAATAGAAATTAATTACCAATTAAAAATTAATTACCAATAAATTTAAAATCAATACCAATGAATGAAAAAAATTATTTACTTAATTACAATTAAATTACTTCCCACCCTATTCCCCTATAAACCCACAACACACTACAGAAAATAAATTTCGAAAATTAACATAATTAGCAATTAATCAATTAATACAAATTAATTGGCAATTAATAAAAAATAATTACCAAATAAATAATAACAATAAATTCAAAATGAATACCAATTAATAAATAAAAATATTTAATTAATGACAATTAAATTACTTCCCACCCTATTCCCCTATAAACCCACAAACCGCTACAGAACTAAAAAGCAAAATGTAATTAAAAATTCATAATAATTGCTAAAAATTAATATTTAATTTAATATAATTAAATTACTTCCTACCCTATTCCCCTATAAACCCTCAACCCGCTACAGAATTAAATTATGCAAAAATTAAATAACAAAACATTCATTACTTAAAATACATTAAACATACATTACAAAAATTAATATACACCTTTCACACATATACTAACATACAAAACACTTTAAAAAATTGATATTATTAAAAAATCGATGTAGTTAATGCCTATATTGTATACTTCGATATTTTGAATCTATATTTTGAAAATCGATATTACTTACCTTAAATTCGATATTTGTAACCACTATATTGTGTCCATTCAATATTTTGTCCATTCTATATTTTTACTTCGATATTATGTCCATTCTATATTTTGGAATCGATATTATGACTGTTTACCCTAAAGTGTGTATCCCCCTCACCCTGACTAGTAGCAAGGGTCCCTACTTGGACCCAGGTACATACCTCTGTGTGAGATGGAACCGACCCTTGCTCACGGCATGCCTCAGGGGCGACTTTGCCGCTGATGACCCAGAGAGCATCTGGAGTACAGAAGAGGGATGAACGAGTTAAAAGATTCCTCACCTTTTCCACACAGGAAGAAGGAGGACCCTCTGGAGAGTTGCAGCAATGAAGGTGAGTACCATACACAGGTCGGGGAAAAGGAAAAGGCGAGTGAACGGGGTGGAAGGGAGGAAGCCAAAAGAGGTCCGGTAACATAGGTAAACCACTGAGCCAGAGCACAGAAGAAAGATCGAGCCCTAGGGAATCTGGTAGCTCATGTGGGTTGAGGTTTCTTTTTTTTTTTTTTACATTGTGTAATTGGAACTAAAGGAAGGTATGGAGAGAAGTTGGAGTAAGAGAGTCGCCGACTGTCAATTGTACTTCTCTCCACTACCTATTAGCCTATCTGTGATACCTCTTGTCCTTTTGCGTGAATGTGAAGCAAATAACCAACCCCTTCTCAACGCTATTGAATAATCACTTCTCTCTAGAGCGTGTTGAAACCACATGTAACACCTTCTTGGGTATGGTGAAGGGCACTATCCTACCTCTACAGTAAGTGAAGCTAAGGTACTCACCGTCCTGGTATCCTTTTTTTCCGAGTGTCCTGGGGTCCCTCATCTAGAAAAGAAAACCTGTGGAAAAGACAAAAGAGGAGAAACTGACGAAGTTGAAAAATTGAGGACCAGAGAGAGGGAGGAAGAGAGGAGAAGAGAGATGACACATTTCAAGAAAAGAGAAGACAGAGAACAACGTTTTTTTAGGGTTAAAAACCTCGGAACTGTGAATAAAAGGTCAAATTGAGGAACACATGAAGCTGCCTAGCTTCTATTTCCGCCCATCCCTCCGACAGTCTGCCATTTAGAGACCCCCATTTCTAACACTGGTAAATATAGTTTGAGAGCATTACCTCACAGACTGCATGGTCACAAGCTGATGGTGTACAGTTGCCCTCAATCACCCAGTGCCATTGTCGAGATTCCACCTGAACATTGATACTGAATCTGTGTCTATATGTGTGCTCTGCATCATGGTACTACCTATGTAATAAATATTGGTTACTAATAGGACAGCTGTTATTAGCATTTATAATATTCACTCCAAAATTCACTGAAGTAAATGCATGTCCACTGTGAAAATAAGTGGCAGACAATTTATAGTAAGTAATAAAATGAATACGATTTTTTTCAGATAGGTTTAGGGCAGGTATATGACAAAAGTCACTCGATAATTAATATGCAAGGGTAAATTTCAGAATCCGTTATCTATGTCTTTCTTGATATAATGTCTTACACCAATGCTCCTTAATTTCTAACTATTTCATAAGTTCCACTGAAGAAGCACAAATGTGTACAAAATGTATTAGGAAAATATTATTGATGGGATATTGCATATTTGGATTAAGAAAAATCCCAAAATTGTATTTCAAACAATACAAAAAAAATCTAATTAAGAATTAAATGATAGCAAAATATTAAGACAAGAGAAAAGTGTGTGTGTTGAAATACGCACCAGAAGAACATAATAGGAGCTCATTGTGAACATGCCTTAAAATGCCTAACCATATAATTTTGCCATTCAGTACAAATAGTGCAACTGAGGTCTATGGCTTAGGATGCACAGAATTAGCAGTTCTCTCACTAACTCATTTATTCACGGTGCACACGCCCAGTTTTTCATAGGAGCCTACATGTGGTATAGCTTCATTCCAGGGTTGCTGAATTCCAAGGATGCCCAGCTCTTGGTTACACCTCAAGCATCTTCCTTCCATCAGCCTACATTTTATGTCTCTTTATATCCCTCTTGCTGGTTTGTTTTAAACTTAGTTTCTCTCTTTATAACCACTTTCTTTTCCTTTTCTACCTCTTGTCCCACCTTTTTTGCTTTTCCATCTCTTTCTATAGGCCTGAGTCAGATGTAAAATAATTCTGAGTGCCGAAAATGAGTGCTGGTAACCATCATCTGCAACCACGGGCACAAATTTAGCACATAAAATTACAGTCAAAGGTAAAGACGGAAAAGCTTTTTCAAAACTTGTTTTCAATCTAAGCTGCCTTGATGTGGACACCAATGCATGCAATGGCTGGTCCCACGTCACACCCATCAACTGTTCCCTTTGTGTTCTGACATTTTGTTTCCTACATATATGTTTCGAATGCAGCATATGGCCTGAACATAGGCGTGTAGGTGTATCACCTTCTTATGCTACTCTGTTGTCATGTCCTCACTTTTAAAATGATTTGAACCTGATTTGTCAGCTCATTGACATTGGGACTAGCGTCCAGCAAATATGCTGTGTGAAGGCAGAATATAATGGTCCTGAAATATTGGCATAAGGACCAGTGGCAGCTGGCACGGATTGTCGGCGGGTTGGCAGGGAGGAGGGGAGTGGAGAGGTGGGGTGAGAGAGGCAAATAAATACATTTAATATAACTTACCTTCTTGCGGCATCCTCCTCCCGTCTCTCCTCTTCGGCTGGAAACACCTAACAGAAAGCTCCCAAGAAGCAGCCAGGCTGAGTCATTCACAATGTGGTTCAGCGGTCAGTCGGGAAATATGGCCTAGGCATATTCTCCACCCAGGCTGTAATGCAATCTGGGTGGAGAACAGCAAAGTGTGCATTTTTATTGTGGTCAGCCCAAGATGGACGGCTAAACATTCACGTGCACTCAGGGAGTGAAAACAACTTCTCCCCTCCCCTGTACTTTCAGCTGAACAGCCCTTTCCTGCCCGGCAAATCTGCTGTGCCTGCAACAGGAAAAATAAAAGGATAATAATATTTAATTATTATCATTTTTTATCCCCTTACACTGCTGAAAAGCAGTGGGGCGGTGCCTGTCCGCCTTAGCGGAGGAGCCGCCACTGAGGACATTTTGAGAAGATATGAGTTGGACAACTTTCTAATTTTCCACTGTCAGATTACTGTCTTTTTGTAAGAGCACAAACCATCAGTAAAAAGCGATTGAAATGAAATGCCAAGGTTTTAATACTGTTATGTTGTACTTGTTAATCTTTAAAAAGTTTAAGACCCCTAATTGAATATGCGATGAGTAAAACTAGTTATACATTCAATTTGAAGCAGTCAGCTCAAGAGATAGGAATAGTTCTGAATTGCATCACTTTGACAAACTAAGTAATCTTTGTAGTCTACCGACTCATAAAGGAATTTGACACATTACAGGTTACATACTGTTTGTGCTTGGCAAATTATAGATAGGGTGAACTACAAATAACCTTTGCTCAAGCAAAAAAATATTCAAAATGACTTGTCTAAAAGATACATCTCTGGCATGTACATGTTATTTTATAATTGAGAGAGCAATTAAGCTAGCACTTAAACATATGAATCAAGAAACCGCTACAGATGTGATAATTGGTTCCTTGGATATCAATCGACCGAGATTTCTGAAAGTTTTCAACTCGAATATATTCACAAATTTAGATTTAGTCAATCAAGCATGTAAAGAGCAGCAATAGAAAACTCGTAATGTGAGATTAAGATGTCAAAAAACATTTTTCCTCTAAAGTAGTGATGGCAGAGTGGAAGAGAGCGCGGGTGAGGAGAGAGAAGCTGGTGTTAAAACAGAGTGAAATAAACGAAGAGGGGGGGAAAACGTCTCACGAGGGCAAAGAAATAAAAAACAACAGCGAGTGAAAAACAAATGGTGAAAGAGAGGCACCAGGAAGTGGGAAGTAAGTGAGTAGTTTGAAGTTTAAGATTATAATAAGATGCTTCTCACCCTATCAAAAAAACAGTTTTACAGGAAGGGCTTGAAGACAAAAAGAGAAAAAAGGGGAAAAAGAGTTAGAGGGGAAGAAAGAGAGAGACCATAAGAAGAGAGAGACACATGGTCAGAGAAAGTGAAAGGTGAAGAGGAATTGGGAGGAAGAAAGGTTGAAAGAGAAATAGAGATCTGGGAGAGGCAGATAGTTAAAACCCAGTCACATGCAAAGGGAATTATAAAAGAGAAAACTCGGTAAGGAGAGCACGCAAGAGTGTGTAGTTTGGAATTTGTGATATTAACATTTTTGGAATACTTCTCGCCTGAATTTTACGTTTCCTGTTACTATTATCTTAAAACGTGCTTGCAACATAATTCTTTACACTATCAAAGATAATTTGTTACACTAGTTGTACATTTCAGGGCACCGTTAAGCAAGGTGAAGATAATGCTACCCAGAAATCTGCGGTTAGTCTGGTTGCCGGGTCATTGGTCATCAAACAGGTTATGGCAGTCCATGTCACGGTCCAAGGTGAGTGCAGGTCAATGTATCGGGGGTCAGTGGAAGATCATGAGCCTTGTGCGGCACCAAGCAGAAACAGGCCAGGTGGCGGAAATGAATGCTAGTGCCTCCAGAACACATTCCCATCCTCGGATTTGTGCTCTGCCCCACCTGTGGGTGTTGCAGTACCGGCTGTGGCACTGTGTGCCACTGACACATCAGGGGCTGGGGGAGGATTGTTGGCTGCACTGTCTGGCAGTGACACATCAGGTGCCAGAGTGGATATGCCGGCCGCACTGTGAGGCACTGACACACCAGGGGGTGGAGATGTGGATGGTGTGGGGACAGCAGCATTCATCAGCGCCACGCCTTGCGGCAGCAATGCCATAATGAGGTTCTGCAGGGCATGGTAGATCCCAGCTACATTTCGCTGATGTGCAGCTTTGGCTGCCATCCTTTCCACCTCCATTCACACCATGTCCTCCATAAGCCTCCGCATGTGTGCCAGCTCATGGCTAGGATCGCTGGAGCTACTCTGAGCGGACAGGTGTTCTTCTTTCCACGTCATGACTCCAGAATTGTCAGTCAGGGTTTGTTGGAGACCCTGGAGCAGGCCGTGGGTGTCCTTTAGGGACTGGAGCTGGTCTCTGTTGGGACCTAGACACCCATGGATGGCATCCTGTTTGGTAGCCATGAGGTCGAACCCCACCTGCATCTCCACAGCTGTCTCCCTGCAGCACACGGCGTTGGAAGGCCATGTGTTGTTCCTGGGGGTCTTAGGAGTCTGCCGGGGCTGTGGGTGCCTCCTGCTGGGTGGTTTGGGTAGTGGGTGGGTTCTTCTCGATGCAGCTGGGCTGCCCTGATCCTGGAGGTGAGTTGCGGATGATGTCAATGATGTGTTGGAGGGCTTAGGTGTTGATGCTGGGGGTGTCCTCCTCGTTATCAGTGAAGAGTGGCTGGGACTGCTCTGCATGAGGTGTTGACGGCGCCCCTGCAAGGTGAAGGGGAGATGGTGTATTGCAATGAGTCCACATGTATGTAGCCACATGGTACTTGTTGACATTCAGACAGCATGGCATTGTACATTGTGACAGTCTGTAGATCAGGGTCATTCCGGGTGTGCACTGTGCTCTGCTTGATTGTGCATGTGTGCCATTGTGGCCATCTCCACCCGTCCCCCCAGTACCTGGTGGTCACTCACCCTGTTGCGTTGTGTTGCGTCCCGTCAAGCAAAGTCCAGTCCCCCGACTCCGGCCACGGTCTCCACGCTGATGACTGTCAACACCAGCTCCTCCATGTCATTCATCATGAGCTGTGGCTCTGGGTTCCCACCTCCAGTCTGCATTGCTGCCTTCTGGTTGACTGCAAGTTTTTCCTTGGTCTTGCGCTTGATGTCAATCCCTCGCCCCTTGGCCTCATACATTCACCTCGTGTGCTCTCCGACCACATTCCTCTTTTCCACGATGTCCCACCATATTCCATTTTTGGTGCCCAATGACACGTTGGAGGTGACAAACAGTTGATAATGGTGTTCCATCACCTTCGTGACTGGGATCCTGTTTTCCTACGGACTGAACTTCGTCTTCCTCTTCGGCTTGTCCTTGCCCTTCCCTGTCCCTGAGGTCCAAGGCTGGTCGTCCGGGGTGGTTTTGGGTTTGCGCTCGTCCTCTGGGCCTGCTCCTGCTGCCTCCATGGTGTTTAGGTGTTGGTCAGTTTGTGTTTGAGTGTTTTTTCTACTTTTATATTGGCTTTACCCACCTGCCATGTGTGTATTGCAGGCCTGGCGCTGCTTATCGCTGATTTCCTCATCGCGCTTTGGTCCATCGCAAGTTTTTTCGCACTGAGGTTTTTGTTTTTATCTCATTCGAGGTGGTTGTATCGCGGACATTGGCTACGGTTTCGGTGGACTATTGCATGGTACCACCTTGCTGGGAATTCCACGTTGACACAGGGTTATTTTCCAGTGATAGGCTGCGATGTGTAAAGCATTTTTGGTGATGTTTAGCACAAGTTCTTCTGAATATCCCCCTAAGGGTGATATTCACAATGCTTATCTCCGATTTTTCTCCACTTTAATTCATAAAAAGTGGAGATAGATTTAACACCCCATTCACAAGCTGATGCAAACTGCAGCCATCGCTAGTATTCCTGCGATAACTTCCCCAAAATGTTTCTCCATGGTGAACACCACCAATTAATCATTATGAGATGCAGAGTAGGCATTCGCGTGCAAAAAGACACACGAAAAAACCACAACACCACTTTCACAACGAACTGCCAGATCTGCGTGCAAACCAAAAACAGGCAATAAGTCACAGAAGCAGCAGGGAATTAACACCTGCCTTTTGCTGGTGTTAAGCAGGACGACTACCTGCAGCATACCAGGGAGCTCAGCCAAGAGCCACAACTGAAGACCCAAAGATGCCATGGAGACAATGATCATGCAACACGGATACCCATGAGGGACACAACATCCATCGCAACCACCCCAGGCCCGTCACCACCCCCAAGACCCGTAACACAATGAGTCTACTCATGTGCCACCTGCTGGGCGTATCATCCATGATTCCCAGAGTCGCAGACATCCCACCACACCCACAACAGGCCTCTGTACATCTCCTGTATGCATGCAGATGGCGAAGTTACCGTAGGGATGAAAGGTTCTTTGTCTGATCTATCAGGCGGTAGCACATCTGCAGCTCCGAGCAGTAACTTGCCAGCACCCCCTGACAGATACGATAGCATTTGCTTGCGACTCCCACACTACTCACTGCCTGGCTTGAGACCACTGTGTACACATCCACACGCAGAAGTCCTTGGCCATAGTTAGCAGACGTGAAATGGCCTTCACACTTACTCCCACCCCACCCCAGGCCTGCACCAGTTGCACATAGACACTGCTCGTTGCACCGAGCTGTGCCATGTCATCCACAGGACTGGCCCAGGGCAAGCCAGTGCCGCTTCAAGCAGAGCCATTGACGCAATGGAAGACCATCCGGAACACATGCTAAACTCCAATTTCGTGGACCTGTACCATGCACGTCTGCTGCATGTACTGGGGCAGTGCTGCGGATCAGTTACCGGCTGAGCATCCGCCTTGCGGACGTCACCTGTGTTCAGCCTGTGTTGCATTGTCGCTTGTGCATATTCGAGTGGTCCATGGATGTCTGCCTCTTCAATGTAACAGTAGCTGACCTGGATTTCAACTTGTTTGTCGCCCCCTGTTGGCCCACAACCAAAAGTGTCACTGTGATGCCCGTTTAATGGCATGCATGGATGTTTAGCATGCAGGCTGGAAACTGGACCGGGGAGATTGCACAAGTTGTCATGTGCAGCAAGCACATTGAGCCTCTACCCAATTGGGCTTTGGTGCAGATTGGGTCCAGTGGTTGGATTCAGCACATCTGTCTAGGGCAGCTGATGGATTTCATCGAAGACATGTCAGATGTGGTAGAAAACGATCGCTCATTGGAGATGTTGACCTACGCTGCTGCACTTGCGTTCATGGACGAGTGACCAGGTACCTGCAATCACAACTGGATGTGTCCCATTGCACGTGTCCCGTCACCTAGTTGCATGTTGGGAATCTGGTCACATGTCTCAAGATGACAGTGGACATGGCTGCATTGGCCTGGACTCATGATCCAGGTGCGGTAATGGACTACCCTGAAGTGGACATGGGCCCTTTCCTACGTTCCTCATTCAGGCATGCTGTTGCATTGGTCTGCATAACTTGGCGCTTTTCTTGGCCATACTGGCACGCACTTGTTGACAATGTTTTCGCACTTTCACATGTCTCCAACTGTGTTGTGTCTTGATTTGTATGCCAATGTGTGCGTCACAAACTCTATGGCTCCCTGCCATACGTGCATTTCAACCCCATCAGGACTGTGGGTTTGTATTTGTGCATTATAATGTCCCTGTTTCATGCTTTGCTAGATGCATATGTCCGTTTACCAGCCACAGGCGGGTGCACTTGTGTCCTGTGTTTGGTTGTGCAAATGTTGGTGTTCGATGTTGGGGTGCTCTGCTTCCTATGTGAGTTTGCTGCATTGTGTGTGAGATGTACCTTCAGCTCTGATTTAGCGCACTCTTCTCCCTTTCAGGAAGTGTGGTTTTCACTTCTGTGCTTGTTCAGTGGTGTGATATAGCAGGGTTGTGTGACTTGTGCTCTTGGTGGGTGCTGTTATTCTTGGGCATGGTTTGTCTGCAGTTGTGCTGTGCTTAATTGTGCATATGTGCCATTGTGCCCATCTCACCCATCCCCCTAGTCCTTGCTGGTTCCTCTCCCTGTTGCTGTTGTGTCTGTTGTTTTGGGCAGTTTCCAGTCCCCGAGTCCTGTCACCATCTCTAGACTGATGTGGTGGACACCATTTTCTCCATGTCATTCAGCTCCTGGTGTCACGTTTTGCATCATTCCGGATGTTCTGGTTTTCTTCCATTATACTCCTCTGCTCTCAGGCTGCATTCAACTTGTCCAAGATGGCCTGCCATGTACAATATTTTGTTGCCAATGGGGGTTGTGGGGTTGTATACTGGCTTGTGTTGCCTCCATTGTGCTTGGCTGTTGTTTTCTGTTTGGTTTGTCTTTCTTTTTCAGGCTTTTGTTGTGCTTATTCCCGCCTGCCGTGTGTGTTGCAGGCCTGGCGGTGCTTATCCCTGCTTTCCCCATCGCGAATGGGCTCATTGCACTTTTTCGTGTTGTGGTTTGTGTTTTTATCTCCGTCGAGGTCGTTGTATCACTGACATTGACCCTAGTTCGGGCAGACTATCGCATGGTACCACCTTGTTGTGAATTCCACGTTGACACTGGATTATTTTCCCGCGATCGGCTGAGATGTGTAAAGTTGTGTTAGCATTTTTTGGTGATGTTTAGCGCACGTTCTTGTGAATATACCCACAAAAGCCCACAAAAGCAAATAGCAAAACACATGTGGAAAAGATCTCCCACTGATGAGAAATGTGTGGAAAAACTCATGCCCATGATGTGAAAAATCAGGTGTTGTGTGCAACATCAATAAAAGTGAAACTGATTATTATCAAAACAGATGACTGTGCTGATTTGCAGAAAAAAATGCCACTATATGCTCCAATGTAAATGCTTTGCCAAAATGAACAATAGTATTTTTGGCTTTGATGCACAATATAATTAATAACAAACAGAGTGCAACAAACTAATTCCACGCTCAAGTGGGAACGCTCACTCCTCTATTGCAAACCTCTCTTCTCCACCACTTCCTCACCACATTGCAATACCATTATGCACCCCAAATGCACATAACAAACACCATCAGCCATCTCCAGAACTCCCTTAAGCATGTCTCATATTCCATACTGTAAGAAATCCGACCTTTCTCTGTGGTCACCCAAGTGCTTAATTGTAAAAATATAAGTGCCAGGGCTCTCGTCAGTAGGCCACTGAAGATGCCAATTATAGTAACAACACAACTACTACCCATTGCACTCCTACAAGTGTGACAATTAGGACTATTTCAGGCCCAATAGCTATAAGAATGGCTTGAGTGGCAGGTCATATAACTTTTTAATGCATATTGACCTAATTATTAAATGTGGTTGTGGTCATCCCTAAATTAGCCAGAGTTAGAATTGGCACCCTTGGAGAGGTTTGCCTTGACTTTTTACCTCTTGATTTTGCTGTCTTTGTTTTTGCTGGCCTCAGGAATCTAAGCACTTTACCATCACTAACCAGTGCTAAAGTGCATGTCCTCTGTACATACAACACGGTAACATTGGTTTATCCACAATTGGCATATTTCATTTACTTATAAGTCCATACTAAAGTGCACTACATGTGCCCAGGGCCTGTAAATCAAATGCTACTAGGAGTCCTGCAGCACTGATTGTTCCAACCACTGAATTAACCTAATGTACATGTCTCAGGCCTGCCACTGCATAGTCTGTATGTGTAGTAATAAACTGTCATTTCAACCTGGAAAGTTAACCTACTTCCCAGGCCCAAACCTTCCTTTTTATCATCCCTAAGGTAGGCCCAGGGTACAGCTTATTTAAAAAGTAGGGCATTTGCTTTAAGTTTTACATGTCCTGGTAGTGAAATACTTTTAGATTTATTTTTCACTACTGCAAGGCATGTCTCTCCTATAGGATAATAATGGGATTGCCTTATTACATTTTAAAAGTGTAATTTCCAATTGGGAAAAGTGGGACTCCCAAAGTTGGTGTCTCTGGAATCAAAATTTAAAACCACAACTAATGTTAAAGTTGCATTCTGAAAATGCTACTTTTAGAAAGTTAACATTTTCTTACTTTAACCATTTGGTGCCTTCTGCAAATACATGTCTAGGTTTGTAGACAGCTGGCTTGCTGCATTCCCTCTAGTCAGCCACACACAAAAGAATGGTAGATGTGACTGAGTGGCCATCTGCCTGCTGATGTGTCATCCTGAGCAGGATGGGAGGGAAGAGCTGACCTTAACCCGAAAGGGCTGTGTTTTGTGCTCATACAAAGCTCTTCTAAAGTATCTCTTTGAAGTCTCCCTACTTCAAAGGCCCAACTGGTTATGCGTACTGGACCTCTGACACCACCAAATCAGAACACTTTTGGAAATGAGGACATTCTACCAGGAAGAAGGACTGCTGTGCTGCCACGAGGGACTGCCCCTTTGATGAACTGCTTTGCTGTGTTGTCTTGCTGCCTGCTGCCTCTTGACTAAGAGCTAGAAGGACTTAATGTACATCTCTGCATTCCAGTACCAAAGTATCTCCAAGGGCTCGTTGGCTTGCCTTCATGTTTCTGAAGTCTCACGGATATCAAAGACTTCAGCATGCAGCAAACACCAGGACTCTGTCTGCTGTGAGTCCTGCCCTGCCAAGTAGTGCCAACCCAGTTCTGGGCCATTGAAAGTAAGTTTTTAGTGCTGCAACTCAGAAATTCCATGCATCAACGATGTTCTGATTGAAACCTGTGCATTTCAATCGACACCGATGCATCGCCACTGCTGCACGAACTGCAGACACCGCATCAATGAATGTATGATGCATCGTCCGCTGTGTCTGACAGATCTCCATCATTGAGCAGCTCTGTGCCTATGCATCGCTTTGTGATGCTCACATCACCTACAGCCTAGTGGTCCAGCAATGACTCATTGACCCAATGTTCATCGTATCTTTGCTCTCAACGCATCTTCAACTGTGTGCAGCTTGGCACTATTGCATCATCTGTATCTGCGGTATCACAGCAATGCATCTCCTCCTTTGCTCCACTCATTGTCCTCGATGTTGACGCAGTCATGACCTCAAGCAAACATGCCAAGGCGCACCTAAGCTGATAGAAATGGTGTAAGTGTTTAGAAGGTGTAGCCTCCTCCCTGAGCGTATTGTGGCACCTTCCTTAATATGCTGTATAACCTTGTAATGTACACTGTGTATTTGTTTTCATACTTGGTATATAAGCAATGATGCCAATCCCTGGTGGCAAGTGCTAGGCAAACTGTGTTTGGGGTTACTTGTAGTTTATACTATGGTGGCAAGCAATAGGCAAAAAAGTTTAGTATTGCTGACTTTGTTCCCGCTGTCCACGTGCCACATGTGCCGGAAGAACTGTCTTGCTCGCATGCCAGTCTAACCGCAGATGTAAGTACCTACAACAGCACCTGCCTTATGTCGTTCTAGAGCATCTGATTACCTGGCAATTCAGGAAAGCCAATCCCAACAGGTGCAGCTTGGCTTCAGTTCTTCAACCTTCCTATCTGATCTCTGCTGTCTGCTGCAGTGGTCTCCCAACTTCCAGCTTCACCGATCTTTCGCGTTGCAACTCTCCTCAACTTTGGCCACACCCTCTTTGATCTCCACGTCAATGCTTTTTCACCGGCTGGTGATTTATCAGCACGAGTCATCATTTCCTGTGGAAGGAACAGAAACTCAAGACTGAGCATTCAAAACAGGTAGTTTGCTGTGCTTGCACTTTGCAGGTCCTATACCCCCTCACAGAGGTATTTATTTTCTTTGTTTATTTTATAAGACCTCATAAGGAGAGTCATGCTTTGGCATAACATCGGTACTGACATTCAGTGCCTCTGTACTTGTTTAATGAGGAAATTCACCATGTTTATTTACTCAATGATCACAGAATAAGACTGGCAATGTCACCAGTACTGCTATTGCACACTATCTAATATACAGCAAAGTATGAAAAGACATTATATTTACAAAAGTGAGACATTACACACAGCATGTTACTTATGAACTGTGAGCCATTGCACACAGTGTTTTGTTTATGAACAGTGAGGTATTGTGCAACATTTCTGAGTGTGTTAATGGAACTGCTGGACACATCTATGTTCAGAAAACTTAGTGAGGCATGTAGCTATATCCGGGTTATGATTCTTACAGTAGATTCAAATGCTTATTGGGGCTATCTCATGTTATAAGGGTGTTGTAATCATACTGGTGTATCTCACCCTAATAGTGTATTGTTTGTTTGCAAACAGATTGCGCTGTACACTAGGGGCCCGATGTAGGAGCCCTAATACCGGTCGGAAACGGCCGATTTCAGCCGTTTCCGACCGGTATTAGGGTTTGCTAATGTAGGAGCATGCTTTACAGAATCGGTATTTTACCGAATCTGTATATACAGATTCGGTAAAATTACCGAATCGGTAAATACAGACTCGGTAAAAATACTGATTCTGTAAAAGCACATGTAGGTAGCACATCTTTGAGTGCCGCAGGCCTTTCAGATTCGGTATTTTACCACCCAATCCAATTGGGTGGTAAAATACCGAATCCAGGTGTGCATGCACATCTGTGCATGCACACCTGTGCAATGTGACACACAGACATGCCCTTAGGGCATGTCTGTGTGCCAAATGGCACACAAGTCCGGAATTGGGGTGCCAGAGGGTGTCAAAGTGACACCCCCTGCACCCTTGCAAAAATCGGAATTTACAGAATCGGTAAATACCGATTCGGTATTCACCATTGATTCCTATGGGCTTCAAGGCCCATAGGAATCAATGGGGGATACTGATTCTGTATTTACCGAATCGGTAAATACCGAATCTTACAGATTCAGTATTTACCGATTCTGAAATACCTACATGTGCCCCCTTCTATTTTACCACTTCTTAAATACCGAATCGGTAAAATTTGGTATTTTAGAAGTGGTAAAATAGAATTGCCTACATCTAGCCCAAAGTTCTGTACACCCTAATCAGACCCCCCAGGATTTTGCAATTTGCAGAAAAATCACAAATTGGGCAATTTTGTAAAAATGCAGCGAAAAATACCTGCAAAATATTTTTTTTAAACTTCAGTTCACCCTCTCTTTACTGGCTCTGTACTGCCACTGAGCGAGTAAAGGGAGGGTGAGCAACGAGCAGTCAGCAGAGGTGATACATTCCTCTGTCACCTGCCTTTAAAATGAACCTCCCCCCTACTGAGAAATTAGCCTGTAGGTTTCCTCACACCTTTGTGCGCCCCCTGCGGACCCTGCTGGCCATTTGAAAGGCTCTCCTCATTATGTGCGGGGCATGTGGCCCCTCATCCATGGGGACTGCCACCTCCCCAGGTCTTATTAAAATTATGAGGGGGCCTTGTGGGCCCCCACAAGCCCCGGGGACCACCACCTCCCTGGGGCTTCGAAACTGAAGGGAAGGGGCTGCAGGGCCCCCTCCAGGAGCCCTTGATGGCCCTGGGGACCGCCACCCCCAGGGCCGTCTCCTGCAGTGTCCCAGAGTGCCCACCTAGGCCAACAAGGCCACCAAGTACCTCCAGTATGCACCACAGAGCTGTGTTACTGAGAGGTGTTCAGAGGCCACACCCCTTTTTACACCTCTCTGCAACGCAGCTCTGTGGCACTTACTGGAGGTACCTGGTGGGCTAGTTGGCCCCCAGGGACACTCAGGACTCAAGGGGAATGAATCCCTCATTTACCAATGCGCCAGGGGGTGCATTGGCAGAGTGGTGCAGGGAGGCGGTGGGGCCTGACATAGCAAGTGTGCAAACGCACCCACTGGCACATTGTAAATTGGGGGATTAAGTCCCCTTCAATCATGAGGGATTCTTGGGGGCCAACTAGTCCACCAGGTACCTCCAGTAAGTGCCACAGAGCTGCATTGCAGAGAGGTGGTCTGAGGCCACGCCCCACTTAATACCTCTCTGCAACGCAGCTCTGTGGCGCTAAGTGGAAATACCTGAAGGGGTTAGCTGGACCCCAGGGACCCTTAGGATTCAAGGGGACTTAATTCTCCAACTTAAAACGCACCACAGGCGCGTTTGCACATTGATGAAGGCAGGTGGCGGGCCTGATATGACAAGTGTGCAGACAAGCTCTATTGTGCATTTTAAGTTGGGGGAATAAGTCATCAGTGATGTCATCAGTGATGTAATTTGAGAAGTCATCAGTGATGTCATCAGTGATGTCGCTGACCATGTCATGAATGATGTGATATGTGATGCCATCAACAGTGCATTGCGGGGTGCGAGTTATAGTTAGCTGAACTAACTATGACAGCAGAATTTCTCTGGTATTGTAGGAGTGAAATGTCCAACTAACTATAACGTCCCTAAAACGTATGGTTTTTTCTCTGAATTTCTAAGGTATTTTAAATGCTAATTTCTAACTATAACATGCCAGAAACCTATGTTTTTTTCAGTGAATGTATATATATATATATATACAAACACACACACACACAAATATGTGTTTTTCTCCACTTGTGAAATTCGCAAATTTGTCGTGCCCGTCAGCACAGCCCTCTTGTGTAATGTTGTCATGAATCTGCAAACATATGTTGTGATGAATTTGCAAATACCAATGACCAAATAAAATATAACTATGTTAATACACCCACCCTCAGTCTCACTTAAACACTCACACAACAACATATAGACCTATTCATAGATCAACTTAGACACGCATGCACCCACTCACAAACCCACTCAGAAACTCAGGCACCTACTCACAGACCCACTCAGTTACTCACACACCCACTTATAGATCCATTGTGAGACTCACCCACCTATTCAAAGACCTACTCATATGCTCATGTACCACTTACAAACCCACTCAGAGATGCATCTATCCATTCACAGACCCTCAGACATTCATGTACCCACTCACAGACCTATTCAGACTATCAAACACTCACTCACTCGCCCAGTCAAATGGTCATGCACCCACCCACAGACCCACTCAGACATTTATGCACCCACTCTCACCAACTTAGAGGCTCACTCCCCACTCACAGATCCACTCAGACACTCATGCACCCACTCATGAAGACACTCAGAGGTTTATGAACCAGCTTACAGACCTACTCAGAGACCCATGCGCCCACTCACAGACTCATGCACCCAATCACAGACCCACTCAGAGGTTCATGCACCCACTCAGACATTATGCAGCCACTCATAGATTCACTCAGATATTTGTTCATCCACTGCCATACTTACTCAGAGACTTTTACACACACCTATAATACCAATGAGAGACCCATGCATCCTCTAACAAAGCCACTGAGAGACTCATGTAGCCACTCACAGACCCACTTAGAGAGTAACGCTAATTCACAGACCCACTTGCAGACTCATGGACCCACTCACACCCCAGCTAAGAGATTCATGCATCCACTCACAGATATACTCAGAGACTCATGCACGCACTCACAGATATACTCAGAGAGTCATGCACCCACTCACAGACCTACTCACACAGGCATGCACCCACTCATATATCTACTTAGAGACTCATGCCGGGTCACAGACCCACTGAGAGACTTGCACATCCACTCCCAGACCCACTCCGAAAGTTATGCACCAAGTCACAGAGCCACTCACAGTCTTATGAAGTCACTCACAGACCCACTCAGAAACAAATGCACCCAGTCACAGACCCACTAAGACACTCTTGCACCCACTCACAATCCCATGTAGAGACTCTTGAACTCAAAGACGCACGCAGACACTGTTATACATTCTTATAAACCTAGTCAAACTCTCACACACCCTCTGACAGAGATTCTGAGACAGTTATGCAGCCATTGGCAGACCCACTCTAACTCTGAAACACGCACTCACAGACAGAGTGATACATTTCTTTTTAGAGTTATTTAGATTGTGACATACCTAGTGTGATCCACAGAATTGAATATTTATCATAATGAATTTTGAATGTGTTGGCAGCTGTTGAATGTCTGCTTTTGTTTTGCGATTTCATAAAATCTTCGCAAATATTGCAACGTCATGAATATTTCTAAAACAAGAAAAAAGTTATCAATAAAGAAAATGAACAACAATTTGGTCAACAGGGTGGATCTTTGAGGAGCCTTTATGTTCATTGTGTGTATGTGACAGCTACACATAAGACCGGATGCATAGTTCGAAGGTGCTGAGAAACACCCTGTTGCCTTCGTCTGTGAAGTGAATGCCATTACTCCTATAGATAGCATACATGTCAAATGGCCGGTTGTTGTTGCAGGTAGAACCCATGTTATGGTCTGTGAAGATTGCAGAAACTGTTTTATTAACATGTATCCTGGCTTTGTCAATCTGTGGACAAAATTGTTTGACCACTTCCATTTCTGTCTTTGACATATGTTGGAGTACACCAAGTCAGTGTGAGGGAACAGTGTCATCAATTGTGCAAAGGTATACTTCCTTAGGATTTCTAGTCCTACCCGAGCCAATGTGCCTAGGTCTCTGCCGCCAGAGCACACAATTATGAAGTAAGGGGGTTGGGAATCCACAATGCTTTCAAATCCAAGGCAGCAATTGATGCCATGTCAACCCTCTTGTTGCAGGGATTCTGCACATATACAGAAGTATGTGCAGGAAATGGGACCTTGGTGTATAGGAACTGAGAGCCTCATTTATGAGGCCCCTTGCCCCATCGGAACGTCACTTTTTGTGAGGTTCCGCCTGTGTGATATTTATCAGGCAGCACTAAGCCGCTTTCTTTGGCTTAATGCTGCCTGATAAATATCAGTCCCTTTAACGCAGTGTTCTGCTTTAAAGGGGCGTGCAATGGGTGTTGCCAGCAACATCCATGGCCTTTTGACACTGCCCCAGGTTTATGAGAAATCGTAAATCTGAGACAGTGCCAAAAGCTTATGCCTCCCCAAGGGAGGCACAAGTGAGGCGCAACAGAGAGAAATATCTTTATTTCTCCTCGTTTTTCCATTTCTATGTGTGCTGCATCCTGCAGCACACAAAGGAAGAGGAAAAGCCTCATGTGATCATTTTTGTACAGAAATGTTTCTCTTCCTGTACAAAAATAATCATCCCCTCAACGGAGACACCCTTGCACAAATGTACAAAGGTGCCTGCTTTGGCGCAGGCAGCCCACTGTGAACCGGCGCAGGGAAAAAACACAGGAATGCACCATATCTTATAGAGACGGCGCATTCCTGCCCTTTTCCTTTGCCTTAGGGAAGCGCAGCAGGAAGACCTGCTGCGCTTGCCTCCGGCAAAACCTCATAAATGAGGCCCTGAGTCTTTCTATCACCTTAGTACCCACAAATCCAGGACCGACTAGCTATATTGCCTCACTTGCCCTCCTACTCACAAGCAGCCCAGAACACAACACTCCTAGTTCTCTCAGGAATTGCGGTAACAAGACACACCTTTTCGCTCACTCTCTTGTACTAGTCCACAATAAGATCTGAAAAAGACAAAAAACTGTTTAAATTACTCAGTTCAACTAACGTGCCCTAGTATGCAGTATACCTGCCACAACAAGCAGGAAAATACATAGTACAAATATTTTCATCATAGCAGTCAGTCCAAAAATACTGAAGGGAGATGTCATCATAAAAAGAAAATGGAGAAAGGGCTATAGTGCCTAACCCCCTCCCCTTGCTAAGAAGAAGTATTATTATATAATAGAAGATCTCTGGGCTTTGTCAGCAGACCTCATACCTTAGCCTACAGATAATAGATCTACATCGTGGGCGCTCATCTCCCGGGAAAGGTCCATCTCCAAGTGTGTCTTACCTTTTCGTGCACCCCACTTAAATCCCAAGTATGCTATCAAAACAACAGTATATCGGTTTGTTTTGTCTATGGACTTAGGACTGGCCGGAAGAAAATAACAAGGGGCATTGTATTTCGACCTTGCACATAATGTTCAGTCAAAATCCCAGGACATGCAGAGAGCAAACACAGTGATGAGTTCTCATGTGGAAGGAGTCTTTGAGAATATTGCAAAAAATAAAGATGTGTAGTAATATGTGCAAAGCAGCAAGCAATCTGCAACAAGCTCATGCTAAGTTAGTGAAAACGACAATGTCCCTATGGGCCATTTGACACCCTCGCCTTAGCCAGGGCTTTACCCATATGCAAGAAACAAAAATCAGAGGTAAGCAGAGGCAAAGCGTCTCAGTCGAAGGCCAATTCATGTAATTTTGATGCCAATTGGGCACTCAAAAATTGCCACCCATTCATAGTTAGTCATCAACTTCAAAAATGTTCCTGGTGAAGCGGAATGCCATGAACTCGACGACGTTGTCCATTCCTTCCATCGAAAAAATGTATGCCATCCATTTTATTAGGTCGAACGAGCACACATGCTCATAGAATGCTATTCGAGTGGTAGCTGTAGCTGTGGAGAGCAGCTTTCAGGCTTAATCTTTAAGGAATGTAAAGCAGCTTGTTTTACCAGAATATCACCTCCTGAATGACTAAATGAGAGGAGAACCACACAGTAGTTATATAAAATATGTATTTATTAATATAACACTCTCTACTAATCTCTACACGAGATTAGAGCATAAAGCCCACAATACTGAATCAATAGAACATTCGTAAGTAGCACAATACACAGCGGGCTCCAGGGGGAGACTGGACCATATACAAAAAACATGGTATAACAATCACAACTTGACTAGACACAGTGCCTAGAGCATGTAGAATCGCTAGGACCCTGAGGAACCACCCAAGGTAGTGACACAGGGACCCCACGGAGGACAGATGCAGTGAGGAAACACAACTGCGTGCTCCATACAACTCTAGGGGAAAGTTGTGGTTGCAAAGTTACAATTTAAGGACACTTCTACGGGGAGTACAAGCAAACCCTTTGAAACATAGGTGGTTCTAGAGCCAACCCACCAGTGAGTACTGAAGTATTTGTGTTACCGATCCCAGAGGAGCCGGGTGCATAGGGGTCAAGTAGTGGCAGAAACCTTCATCATTTTCATTGGAGAGCTGCAAAGAAGTACTGCTGCCAGGAAGGCGAAGAGTGTCCGACGGAAATCAAGCCTGGATTCTAGGTCAGAGGTACCTGAAAGAGGAGGGGACAGAGTCTGGGTCATGTCAGATGACCAGGGGCTCGGTAGTCGAATGCCCACTTATGTCCGGTACTTCAGGTGCGAAGAAGGGATGCTTGACTCTGCAGCCATGGGGACCAGGAGACATCGAGGACAACCGGGATCTGAAGGTGAGCTGTCCCACGAAGGATGTTGAGTGCTGAGTGGTCAGTGTCCGGCTGGGGCACCAACAAGCCTTCGCAAATGCAACCCACCCGGTCAGAACAAACAGGTTACAGTGTAGACCAGTAAGGTCCAGAGGACTCTCCAAGCAAGAGTCAGGGCACATCTGGAGCAAACAGGAAAGCCCAAGATCAACCATGGTGACCCTTGCCAGGACCCAAAGGCAAACGGACCTGGAGTCGCAAGGAGACCTCAAGCAAATGTTCTAAGCACCAGTCCACGGAGCACTCAGTGTGAAGAGGCCAGATTTCTTTGGTGCAAATACTGCTCGGGGTCAGGACTACACGGAGTCCAATCCACAAGCTTGGGGATTGCCAAAAAGCAGATGCACTTGCAAATGTACGTGGTGCACAGGGGTTCAGGTCACACAGTTCCCACAAGGGATACTGGTGTTAGAATCACTAAGAGGTCAGATCAACCTCCGGGACCTTCGGAAACCCACCTCCTGTGTTGCTGAAGTCTTCAGAGTCCTCAGGAGCTCTGGAGAAGCAAGCCAGTCAGATGCACTTAGGTGCCTGCTATTGCTAACTCCTTCACTCCAAGGGAGATTCTTCGGTCATGCAATCGTCGTGCAGGCAGTCGAAGTACTTGGGGGCACATTACCAACAACTAGCGATAATTATCGCTATGTTGGCTTAGCGGGAATATTCCTATCGCCGCCCTTCACCTTTTTTTATCGCTGAGATACCTTGCTATTATCAAGGTTTATCTCAGAAGCGATAAAAAACGGGTGAAATGTGTGAATATCGCTGTCAAAACAGCGATATTCAGGCATTACCGTGACAATGCTCTTAGCCATGTTATCCACCTCTCATTGGATAACATGGCTAAGAACTGGTCAGGGCAGGCATTAGCTTTTGGAGATATTCGCGCTTAGCGCGAATATTTCCAAAACTACGCCTGTGTTGATCATAGGCGATAGCGATTGCAGCAACTGTTTTCAGTCGCTGACATTTTGGCACGCCCACTTTTCATGCCATTAGCGATAATTATCCCTGACATGCAAAGCGGGGACCAAAATGCCCGCTATCGCCTACAAGCTGTCGCTAACTGGTGTTAGCGACAGCTTGGTAATAGGGCGATAAAATTATCGCCGCTTTAGCGGGGAAAAGTCCAGCTAAAGCGGCGATAATGGCCCTTGGTAATATGCCCCTTGGTTTCTTCTTAGTAGAATCTTGTCAAGGTAAATTCTAAAGTAATGCAGCCAGGTAACCCACTTTATACCCATGGGAAGGGGTTGGAACAATTCTTAGGGACCTTCCTAGGGGAGGAGCAGGACAGAGGGGTGGCTACACCCATGTCCTTTGTCCAGTTTCGCACCAGAACTTAGCCAATGGCTTCCAGAACTGGTTTGAGCTGGACTATGCACAGGGACACCAAATGTACCTCCAGTGCAGACTTTCTGGCACTCTCAGAGTGTACCCACCCAGCCCCAATACACTAAACTCTGTCTAGGAAGTGGTTACACCTCCCTGTGACAGGATGCCTATTGTCATGCTTTCCTCTGCGTGAGCTTGGCTCCGCAGCAGGAGAACAAAATAGTGTCTGTGGCTGGCAGCATCCAATTTGTGCTGCTGGGTCGATAAAGCTGGTACAGGGTAGACCAGTGACCCACAGTAGTGATTCTAGAAGGGTGGAATCATACCTCCCACACCAGTTACTGGTGTTGAGGTATGAATCCAAGGTGTTTGACACCAAACACACCATGTTTCTAAGCAGCCGTTTTAAAGTTAGCATTTACCCCAAGGTTATAATGCACTTAGACCTATATATCTGGCCGCATCACAGACAACATCTGAGAATGGTCTCCGAAGGCTGTAGAGGGGCCCTACTCATGCAGGTGCACCCTCCCACATAAAAAACACTGCACCCTGCCTTCAGGATTGATAAGGCCTGCCATAGAGGTGATTGATAGGTTTTTAAGTGTATTGATTTATATAGATATAGTGAACCTATATATAAGTAAGTGGTGCAAGCACCAGCTTACACAGGCTGCTGTAGCAGACCTGTTGTGTCATTTTGAATGGCCTCTCATGGGTGGCATAATACAAGTCAAGTCAAGTCAAAAAAGTCTTTATTTCGATATTTCATCATAAAAGACATACTACACAAATCAACCGTATAAAACAATCCCAGCCCCTAAAAACAACCAATTGGAGTGGGTTCGTTACCCTACTGTGCAAATTTGCAAATATGAGTATGATTGTGTACTATGGTTAAAACAATAAATTAATATACATTAAGAACAAGGTAAAATAGCATTGAATCACGAAATACAAGACTTAATTTACAATAAAAACTCATAAAAAGTGACATTTATGGTGCAATATAACGTTCACCAGTACATCACACCTGTATCCGAACTGGCAGGTTAAGGAACATTTAATAAAGAGTTGATCAACCTTAACCGCAGGATCCAGGCCCAACTAGTAAATTTAGCAACCCCAATTACCACCAATAATGTGGTGTCGGTCTTCAAAATTCTGCTAGCTGTCTTCGCCGAACGTGTATCCAATGCCCTACAGACTGGGCGTAACCACTTATGTCTTGGGGCATGGTACAAAGGACAGACGAAGAGAAAGTGGTCAACTGTTTCTTCCGACCCTGTACACAATGGGCATTATCCATTACCACTATTGGGCCAGGACTTTGTTAGGCCCCGTAGCGGCAGTGTCCCTACCCTAAACTGATGGAATAGCTTGCGATCCAGGGGCCTGGTAATAACATTCCAGTAGTCTTCAAGGCGACAGACGTCCTTCACCGACACAAATGATGCCGTCAATGAGCCGTCTGTCAGTGAGGCATGTCTTTTAGAGACGGCCCATCCCCAGTACAGATCTCTCAACAGCTTTATCGGGGGAAAAGTAACTGCGTCTGGATTAGACCAGAGTTCCCCAACCCCATATCAAACAGTGTGGTTCTAAGGTCTCTCAACCAGCCTATCCTGTAAGAACCCTGAAGATTTCTAAATTCTAGCAGGTCTTTAGCATAGAGGGATAGTTCAGGCGTAGTCCACAGGCGCCGCCAAAACGCCAGTGGTCTATAACGCACAACATCCTCAACCGGTTGGCACCCTAGATCATAAAGAAGGGGGATACGGGGTGTAGACTGCGGAAGGCCTGTAGCTGCCCTAAGGAATTTATTTTGGGCCACTTTAAGGGAATCTAGGTTACTGTAACCCCAAAGCTCTGCACCATACAACACCACTGGCAAGATTTTGGAGCCATAGATCTTCATAAGGGGGGACATTGGTTTTGTTTGGGAGCATCTATGTTCTTTAATGTAGGCTCCTCCTAATTGGGTGTGCTTTAAAGTAAGGAGGTCTATCTGAGGGTTCCAGCTTAGATTATCACTAAAAGTGACACCAAGATAAGTAAAGACCGATGTCTGTTCAAGGGTGGCCCCACCCATTGTTACCCTGGCTGTAATTGGGCTCTTCCCCCGGAGAACCATAAACTTGGTCTTGGCCACATTGACCTCTAACTCATGCTCATGGCAAAACAGTTCAAACCTACACAGGGCTAGCTGTAGACCCTGCCTCGTTTTGGATATTAAAAGCGTGTCCTCCGCGACATGAGTAGAGGAATTTTCATACCAGCCAGGGATGGTGCATCAGTAGGGTGGTTTGTAAAATAATTTAGGACCCCATTAATGTATAAGGAAAACAGAGTAGGGGCCAATACACACCCTTGTCTGCCACCCTTGGAAACATCAAATCTGTCGGTCACCTCGCCTGGCTTACTCCAGCGAACCTGTGCATACGTGTGGGCATGTAGATTTACCAAAAGCCTCACCAGTTGTACTGGCATGCCCAATTTTAATAAGCATTCCAATAACTTTACCCTTGGCAGAAGGTCAAATGCAGACCGTAGATCCACAAAGGCCGCATATAGTTTGCCACCCCCAATATAAACTACCTTCCAATAAAGCAGCACAAACCTGAATGCCTGGTCAAGGGTCCCCACATGGGTCCAAAAGCCCGCCTGTAGGGGTGTTAATATATAAAAATCAAGCATCCAGGACTGTATGCGTCCCAGAACTAGTTGGGCCGTGATTTTTTGGACCGCGTCTATTAAGCTGATCGGCCAATAATTGGACGGGGCTGAGCGATCACCCTTCATATATATCGGCAAAATTTCAGCCCCGAAACAAGAATCGGGGACCTGCGCACCATATGCTAAGGCATTGGCTAAAATGGTTATATAAGGGACCCACAGATCCTGTTCTTGTAAGTACAGGTCCGCCGGAATGCAGTCGGGCCTGGGGCTTTGCCACTCGGGATAGATTTCATGACAGATTTTACCTCTGAGTGTGTAAATGTTAGGGGTTCATCAAAATTTGAAGGGGGAAGAACCAGTACAGCCCCAATATTAGTCTTGAACTGATGATCAAAAAAGCTGACCCGCTGTTGTGGTTCCACATGGGCAGACCTGGGCCGCTCGTCAGGACTATTGCCCCATTTAAGATGGTGCCAAAACTGCGACAAGTTCCTGCCATCGCAAGCCTCTGTAAGGACCCTCCAGCGGTCCTCATCCCAATTTTTTGGGGCATTTTTCAATGCTAATTTGTAGTTTGCTCTGCAGGTATGTATTAAACCCGGAGCTCTAGATTTAATTTCGGCAATTAGTTCACGGTGGGCCTGGCTACACTTTTGATCATACCAGGAGACATTCCTCTGGGTTCCCTTTCTAACCTGGTTTGAAATACTCTTAATAAATAGCTTTTTAAGTCCCTGGAATAACTCTCTATGGGCACTAGGAATTCTAGCATTAATCGAATCCTGGGTATCACAACTCCTCAGGGTCTCCACGGTTTGGGTGACAAGTGATCTTATTTCGGCTCTGGCTACCTCATCGGTGGCTAACTTGGGCCACCGAACCCTTCTTAGATCGTTTTTTAATGTGACCTGAGCTTGGACGACATTAGATTCATCGGGGGGCAGCCTTGAAAAGCTATAATCTATTAGGCCAGTACTAAAGGGTTGTGGTTGCTTTCTAATCTGGTCATGACTTCCATATCGACCACAGCAGACCATAGCGGCACATTGATCAAAATATAATCGATTCGGCTACCATGTCTGCCATTGTTGAAAGTATTTTTACCCATCCTGTCTGATTTTACCCTACCATTTACTGCCCTAAATCCTAGGTTAAGACACAGCCCTTTGAGATACATAGCGGATTTTGTCCACTTCCTTATGGGTACCAGTTCCAGCTGTGGAACTCCCCACACCATGTCCTCAGCCTCGGAGAGCTTCCCATCTTCTCCATCCAGCGGCTCAAAGCAGGTATTAAGGTCTCCCAACACCACCCTATACCCCTCACTCTGTGTAGTAGTGAGGAAGTTCTCCAAGAGTGTAATGGTTGGAGAGACTTTCCCACCCTGAAGACCCCTTACATAAACATTCACAAGCAGAATATTAAAAACCTTGGTCGAACGGATCCTAATAACTAGTATATCAGGACTGTCAATTGTAATCTCTTCCACTGTGACTCCTTCATGTTCACGGACCTAGGTGGTCAAACCGCCTACTGGTCTCCCTCTATGTCCTTTAACTGCCGGTTTGAAAAAATTTAAGAAACCAGTGCAGAATAAAGGAGCAACCGCCCAGGTTTCCTGAAAAGACCAAATCTCCTTGTTCTATCAACTCCACCCAATCAGGCACACAAAATCTGGACTCCAACCCGGCTATATTCCAACCGGAGATCTTGGTGTGGTGGGGGGATGGCAAAGGCACATTTCCCATCATGGTGGGGATGTTTTGCTTGACTAGTATAGTAGGACTCAAGTTTACTGAGGAGGGGTACGATACTGGATGGTCATTCGACCCTAGGCATGGTGAGACTGGTGAGTCATATAGACACTTCTCAACTGACGCAGTAACATAGTTTACCCCTGACAAAGGGAAGGTGTTACCAACCCTCAGTCAGTCATTTTCATCAAGGGTTGACAGTGGTGCATATCTGTTGTGAGTCAGAAGGGACTGTGTTGGGGCAAATCCCACATTCCCCACAAAAAGAGCATTTTCTGTTCTGGGTCTTACGAATGGCATATATGGTGCTTTGGGGTAAAAATCACATAGTTCCCATGTTACTATGCATCCATCTCCCATTTGTGGTTGCCAGCTTCGAAGGTAAGGGATCACACGGTCATTCCTAAAATGTATTATGACCAAGTCTCCTGGTATGTCCTTGGTCATATGACCTAACCACCCGACCCTTCTAACATTTAAGATTCTCCCATCAATATTAGGGGGGAGCGGTCTATTTTTGCTTAACCAAAATGCAACTTTATTGTTTAATTCTTGGTGTCCCTCTATTTTCCCATTTGGAAGCTCTGGTACCCCAGAGAGAACACACACAAAGGGTGCAGCCTCTGGCAGTAAGTCGATACGAGTGGTGCTGCTGTTAATTCTGCCATGATTTATGCTTACCCCATCTGAGTTAGTACAGTTATTAATCAGCCCCACTATAGGGACAGCAGTCTTTGACGGGGTGGGACCTTTATTTGGTTTTGGGTCCTGTATGTTAGGAGGTGGGATTTTGTGGGCAACAGATTGACTTGTGTTTGTTTTCGACGCCCCATTTATTTTAGCCACTGTAATTACGGCTGAGTTCGCAGTATGGTTGTTTACAACCAATTTCTTAATTGATAAGGCGTTGGCATTAGTTACTTCCTCAATATTCCCCACCTTTTCTCCTATTCTTTTTAGTCTTTCTACTAGCGGCAGAATTAAAGATCTCACTAGGTATTCAATTTGTGCCAGTAAATCTAGTGGAAGGGTTAATTTGGGCACTTGTGGTCGTATATTACACTTCACGGATCTTGGGGTACTATTAATAACCTTGGGGGGACTTAGATATAATTTAGCTTGTTTAGCCGACCTCCCCCTGTGCTTAGCACCCTTACGCTTCCTTTTTGTAGGAGGGACCTGTCCAGATGCAGTAAGTTTGGTATTATCTTTATTTAATGTAGTGGGTGGAGTTCCATGGAAACTTTCCTCTGATATGATTTGCACGTCTGGTACAGCACTTGTATTCCCCGTATTTAAGTCTGGGCTAGCTACCCTGATTGGTCCATGTTCTCGCTCCACAGAAATATCAATTATATTAATGGTATTAATGAGCTCATTTACATCCCTTAATGTTGGAGGAGTTTGGGGAAGTTCAGATAGCCCTAAGGAGAATTGTTTATTGGGTAGTGTTTCTAAAGATAAACGTTGTTCGGCCCTCACAATTTCCCGTTCTATGGCAGATGTTGCCCGCTTTAGATAATGATCAATTGTCCCATTAAATTACCCTCCCTGTGAGATAAATTTTTAGGGACTCCTTTTGTGGTCATAATGTTGGTAGTATTTCTATATGTGACAGGATGTTATCAGACACAGAAGCAGGCAAAAATACACCCCCTACAGAGTCATGGAATCGTATTAACAAATACCATGGAGTGTAATAAACAGGTCACCTAATTTAGGCTTACTTAGTTGTGTCCAGGTACATAGAACAAAGTCAAGGGGGGTGGCCCAGCCCAGCCTCCTCTGGCCTCCGAGGGCCACAGAGGGCCCGCCCTTTGCGATGCGTGGTGCAGCTCTCCATTTAGTAGCACCTGTGGAGGGCGTGACGGGGAGGTGCCTCATGGCCCCGATGGACTATGGGCATTGTAGTACGGCCTCCCTCTTGGTCACACTTCCCCCCAGCAGCGAGCGTTTCCCGCGAAGCGGGAAACGCGAGAGGTGGCTAACTCAGCTGCACAAGGTACCGGGGAGCGTGATTCTCCTCCTTTCATGGCCCCCAGGGAAAAAGGACTGTTCTCATTCCAGCAAAACGCACAGGCAGAGTCAAAATCCAAAGTCGTCCCCAGCAAAACGCACAGGCAGAGTCAAAATCCAAAGGCATAATACAAGCTTCAGCCCATTGGAGGCCTGTGGGGCACCTATGCCATGGGTACTAAGGGTGGGCGCAAAATCTGTTCCGCTCGTGGAGTTTGCAGATTTTCGGCAATTTCACGATCCGCGAATCACGCGAATTAGCCGAAAAATCCGCAAATCCGCTCTCGGGCTGATTTTTTTTTTTATCAGCAACTTTGTGGATAATGGAGGCAGGATTCATTCTGGCACGATGCTCCTGTCACAAAAATTAAACCTCAACAGGAAGCACTTACAGAATGATATAAATAAAGCAGGTGCCCAAGTTGAAGCTCAAATTCAGTCACACAATATAATCATCCCAAACAACTTTTGAGCACGGTCGAGGCTAGGCAGGTGTGCTTCCTCCCCATATCTCTACCACCTTCAATTAGATGTAATCCTTGAAGGAGGTCTTTGCAACCACAAGTTTCTCTAGCGCAATCCATGTGTACTTCCTGTGACCAGGAGGCTGCTTCCTTTTCATCTCTGCTCTGATCGGCCTCTGACCCTTTATAAACAAGAGGCATGTGAACTCGAATAAAAGCCCTGCCCAACACACACTAGGGTGTGCAACGTCTTTGCGCCCCTTCCTCACTATGATGGACAGCTCACTCGAGGGACCTCAGCGCCTTTTGGCGCGGTGGCAAAGTTACAGACACACGTGGTCACTGGAGACAACTCTCAGGCCCTTTACTCAGCTGTAGTGCAGCAAAAGCACTATACATTTACCCAACGAGGTAGCACTTAATGATTAGCCAGTAGAAAGTACTCCAGTTGAGTAGCGGTATGGCACAACACGGTGGCATCTTCGTTGATAAATATGCAGGCAGGACTCATTCTGGCATGATGCTCCTATCACAAAAATTAAACCTCAACAGGAAGCACTTACAGATATAAATAAAGAAGGTGCCTCAGATGAAGCTCAAATTCAGTAACGCATTAAAATCAGCCCAAACAACTAGTGAGCATGGTCGAGACTAGGCAGGTGTGCTTCCTCCCCATATCTACCGTCCACAATTAGATGTAATCCTTGATGGAGGTCTTTGCAACAACGAGTTTCTCAAGCGCAATCCCCGTGTACTTCCTGTGACCAGGAGGCTACTTCCTTCTCATCTGCTGCTCTGTTCTGTCTCTGACCATTTATAAACAAAAAGGCATGTGAACTCGCATAGAAGCCCTGCTCGGTTGGCCTGCCCCACACACACTAGATGGACAGCTCACTCGAGGGACCTCGGCGTCTTTCGGCGCGGTGGCAAAAGTTACAGACACACGTGTGACAAATGGCCCAAAAAATCTGTGAGTTCGCGGGAAAATCCGTGAACTCACTGATTTTTTTTGCCATTTCGCACGAATTCGCAGACCGCGAATCCGCAAAATTCGCCCATACTTATTGGGTACATGGTGTACCATATACTATATACTTATGAGGGTACCCCAGTATCCAATCTGGAGTGTACCTAAAGCAGATAGACTGGTGTCCTGATTAGCAGGATCCCAGTCAGACTAGTAAATAACCAGCAAAACACCAGTAAAAACGTGGGGGTAACCATGTAGTCAGGTCCTAACTTTCTACACTACAGTTAGGAGCTTCTCAGGGTCACCTGTGTTAACCTCAATGAAACTGATGTCTATGAGGTGCTGTGCAAGAGCACAGGTACTCAAGTCTGCCGTTGGTCTGAGTAGAGGGTCGCACATCAAATGCATTCCTCTGGCAAATACCCGGTCATGGGCCTTTAGTGGACACATTAGCAGATCCTAATCGAGGGCAGCATGTGTGTTATTAGGGAAGCAGACATCTATGGCCTATTGAAAAGGGCACTGGAGGCAGTGAAACGCAGGTTGCCCGCTGGTGAAATAGGCATAGTGGAAGGTCAGCCTGTAATCAATGGCAAAATATTCCACTAGCATAGAACCAAAGAGCTGCAACATACTATCACAGTGCAGTTGGTACTGTACCGGGTTTGCAGCTCCACAGATCGAGCATCCATTGTGAAGCTATAATAGGATAACCAGCACGCCGCAAACCAACATGAGCACCAGGGAAACCCCCCGAAGGCACTGTAAAAAATAGAATGAATAAAGGCCGGAATTTCTAAAAAAAATAGTCTGAAAGGAAGAAACAAGGCCGGCTCCCACAAGTTTAAAAAAGTGAGCATGGTGCTCCGTATTGGACGCATTAAATATTTGGTGTATTAATTCCCCAAAATGAAGTGGTAGATTTGTGTTTAACAGCGGGTCTATCTCACTTGGGGTTCTTGCCACCTGTAATTCGAAGGTCTCTCGAGCCGATGTGAGAGCAACTTCTTGTTGAAATAATAGCTCTTTGAGTGTGCTTAGTTTATTAAAATCTTTTTCAAAGTCGGAATGGAAAGCCAAAGAGAACTATCTATAATCCCTTGCGGGGGTGAAAATAGGATATTGCTGCAACATGTAACTCTTTGAGAAGCTGTTACTATATACAGTATGCCCGTTTTCAAGCCGCAGAATTTGTGGTTATTCAAAATTAGACAACTACCATTTAAAAGCAAAATTAATATGGGAATCATAGCTGGGACAGGGGTACCTTTAAAAAAATAAGGTAGATTAGGGCCCGAAACATTACAGGCTCTGTGTAGCTTAACTTGTTTACTGACTAGGGTCTCTCCAACTGTGTAATTGCAATCCTCCCCCATAAGGAAAACTTTGTTGCATATTATCAAGAACTGTGATAAAATTATTGCGGCTGGAAACTGCCGCTAAATGGGCAATAATGGGCTTGATAATATGTCCTTGTGAATTCCCATAGCAGCCCAGGTTCTGGAGTTAACCTGGGCTGCTATGGGAATTCACAAGGGCATATTATCAAGCCCATTATTACTGTTTTAGCGGCAGTTTCCTGCCGCTAAAGCTGCAATAATGTTATCACAGTTCTTGATAATATGCCCCATTGTTCTCCGCACATTGACATCTGTAAGCAAATGGTAAATAACACAATTCGTGAATAAAATGATTTCTAGGGGGCTCATATCTACCCATCGTGTAATGTTTTATGCAAACTGTGAACTGAAAAAGTGAGATAGGCAATGAAATAACCACATGTATTAACCACACAGCTGAATCAGTCTCGGCCACCGAAAACGGCAACTGTTCTGATTGTTCAATATGTAACAATGTGTATGTGGCATCCTTCATGGACATTAATTTCTGATTATCAGTCAAATTAAATAGTAAAAACAGTTCAGCAGCATTCAAATAATCCCATGGCACTTTTCCATTTTTTAGTGTTTTGAATGACACGTAAATCTTGAATGACAGCTCGAGCTTCAGCTCTACGCTGAGGCCAAACCCAAAGTAATCTAGTGCATAAATCCACTGCAACTAAGATGTGTTTAAAAGCAGTGTATGAAGTCAACGGACCGCAGCGATCAAGATAAATGCAGCCAAATGACTGATTAGAGATGTAAACCTGAGTATGTGGTCGACGCGCAACAACAGAAAGCTTAATTTGTTGACAAATGTCACAAGAAATAACATATTTACGTGCCTGTTTATATAAACCATGCCACCAAAAACGCTGCTGTAGTAAAGAAACAGTTGCATTCACACCAGCATGTGCAGAAGCAACACCTTCATGTGCTGTGATGGTGAAAGAAAGTCTGCGTTCCTCGTTGGGAATCAGCCGGTCCCCAACAGATAGAATAGTAGCAAATGGAATTTGATCTGTTGACAGGTGTTATGTATAGCGAGAAGGAAAACTTTGGGGAAACTCAGTTCCCTCCTTTGTATAAAATCATCAATTTTAGTCATGGACCTCGTGACTGCTGCTACAGAACAAGTGGCAACTGCTGATTTGGCTACCTCATCAGCCAGTGAATTACCAACAGCGTGTGCTCCAACACGTTGATGGCCCAAAGTATGCATAAAATGTGTGAGTGGCAAATGTTCCTTAAGAGCGGCCACCCGAACCCAAATCATTTTATTCTTATTTGTGCTACTTTTAGAATCACAGAAATCATTTTGTTTCCAAAAGAATAAGTTGTCATTGAAGGATTGTACACAGTAAACTGAATTGCACACTATAAGTGTAGGAATTCAAGAGCCAAAACCAAAGCACATAGCTCCACCAATAGAGCTGTGCAGTCACCTAGGGACTATGTGTGCACCAAAGAGGATTTAAAATCCCCATCTACAATTTTTCCTGCTTCTATTGTGCATGCCACCTTGTGTTTAGAACAAATGGCTGGCTGCGCAGATCCATCAGTGTAAACAATGCATTGGTACTGATCAAGATGAAGTAATGCAGAGAAGGTGGGTGAACATGTTCATACTGAAACATCTCCTGTGTCTATAAAGACAGGTCAAAGATAAAATTGACATCCGCCAACATCAAAGAACTAGCCCTTTGTATCTAACGTGGATGCAAGGGTTTACAGTTCGGGTCTATCGTAATTGCCTCTAAAGCAGTTACTGGAGAGACCATGAAAATGAGTTCACCCTGAGCCAGAGCGTGTTCTTTCAGAATCCTCATCTGGGCGGTGGTCAATATTTTTTCTGTAGGAGAGAAACGCATCTCGGCCGCAGTATACAAATGAGATTTATATGCAATGGAGACTGTGTCCCCCTCATTAAACGTCAAGTAAGTGAAACCTAACGCACCTGGAATAATCCTTATGACCAAATTTGTAGTGAGGATTTGGCCAGCTTTTTCAATTGATCTTTTAGCAGTTCAAAGAGCTTTCTCAGTCTGTTCTTTGAATTTTCCAGTTCACTTCTAAAAAACTCTCTTTTTGAATTAAGAACGCCTTCATTGTAGGCTTTCTTGGACTTCCTTAACTGTGTTAGATGGGGATGATGGGTGATGTTTCCACTTCCGTTCAGTTAGTCTGAGAATCTGTCTTTCTTCATTCAGAGACCATTAAACTGTGGATTTCTATCCCTAACCTGTTTTCATATGAGTTTTAGAGGAGCTATATTATCAATTATTTTTGACATCAGAAGATTGTAATGGTCCGTAAGATCACTGACATTTTCGAGTTCAGAAGGCGGAGTAAGATCCGTCTAGCACCGCACTGAGAGACTCACAATGTTCAGGCATTTAGTGTCTCTAACTGTTGAGGAGTCCTGCGAGACTCTTCTGACGTTTCCTCTCGAGCTGCGAACTCCCAACTCCCTCAAGGATCAACCAAACCAATCAGGACTTTGACTCTGACTGAATTGACTTTTCCCTCAGGGAAAGGGGAAGTGGACAGAGAGACGTACAACAAATTATACAAGATTAAATCTTCGGTTGTGTCTCTCTCTTGAAAGTGCTCCAGGCCGAGGATCTTCTGTTAGGAATGTTCTGCGCTGTCTTTGCGCTAAACTGCAGTGCAATATTAACAACAATTACTATCTGCCGACTTCTTAATTAACCTTAATAATTAACTAAACATTGTTCTTACTGACCATTTGTCCGTCTGACCCTTGTTCGCACTTCTACTGAAATCTTAACTTTGGCTCTGAGTCTTGACACCTTTGAGTAAACATAACATGTCAAAATAACTTTGCACTTTTTCTAAGAAGACAGGCTAATTGGATTAATTGGGTTAGTTTTAAACTAAACGCAAACTTCATGCAGGGCCATACCTGAGTCTTTACATAAATCTTCTGTTAGAAGGTCCTGCAGTAGGAAGACAGGAAATAGCAGAGCAGCCTCTCTAAATTCACTCTACTATCTAAGATAATATTTCCTAATCAACCTTGTACATATGCTACTTTCATTCCTTCACACTGTAATTAAATCTACATAACACTGAAAAGCACACATAGATTCGAATTGCCTTTTTTACAATGTTGTCTCTACCAAGGCTTGTTTATTTCTACTGTCCGCTGTTGAGCACTTTGATTAGTTCAGCGTTTGGCTCACTTTCAAAGCAGACATAAGTGTCTCTCAAGTCCTTGCTTTAGAGTCACTCAGCACAACTAGCGCTAAGCTAGCTGATTTATTCCCAGTTCACTATTCTGAAAGCCTTGCCTTTGACAAGGCTTGTTGTCTCAATAACCAGCTTTACTCGGTGCGCTTGATTCTTAAGCGCTCCAAGCGTTTCCCAATTAACTTTCCTTGCCACTTCTTATTACCAGTCAATTGTTCGTGGCAAATTTAAATGTAATAAAACCTCTTACTGTCCCTTTTCAACTCAGGCGGCAACGTGGTGACTGGAGACTCGAACTGGCAGCCTGCAGAGGAGAGCGGATAAACAAGCCCTCCGGCTGCTTCGGGGAAATGCCGGAATACAGCTGCGTCGTCTTCAGGGCATTAATCTGCTCACTGACAGCCAGGAAACACGTGAAGCAGTTTTCGGGGAAAAGGGAAATACGGGGCCAAGAAGAACCAAGCAGGTTATTTAGGATCAAGAGGGTTAAGGAATTCTTACGCGAGGGCAGAAGCTCTCGACAGGGACAACGAGAGACGAAGCGTTTGGCAGTTGGCTGAAGCTTGTATTTATAGCTTCAGCCACGAGACCAGCGCGAGGCTCTCACTTCAACTCACCAAGCGCGAGGACAGACACGAGCCTGTCTCACATGAGCGCACAGTCTAAGGAATTACTCATACCTAAATTAAATAACAAACAAGCATTGCTAAAGGCAATTGCTACAGGTTGCATTTCTAAAAGGATTTTTAATTACAACTGTACATTAAATAATACTGTACATGAAATCTCTAAACTAAAACTACCCATAGATTCACAATATATACACTGAGTCCATTCTGAGTCAGAATCTATTTAAGACGACCTGTAACACCCCTAACACTAACATACTGCTTGGATTTGACTAATTGAGACACTGATTTCTTCTTTCTGTATAGTATTCGGAAATTGATGATGTGGTGATCTGACCAATCACAAGCTATAATTAAAATTGATTCCACCACGTTTTCTTTGGAGATGATCCAATCTAAAATTGAGCATTTAAAATGAGTTGGAAGGGCACAAGCTTGCCTTAGCTCGTGGTCGGCTCGGAATTCTTTAAGAATATTGACCTGATTGTCCTTGAGGTAATTCAAAAGCAGATTGAAGTCTCCAAGGAAAATGTCATTGGAGTGAGGATCAGAATTAGCTGTAATAATTTCCATTAACTGATCTATAAAATTTAGTTTTTCCCTCGGGGGTGGTAGAACATGTGTAATTTATAGAGTTGATTGTCTGTGGATCTTAATCAGAGCTTGAGGTAATCCCAAAATTCCATGGGGTCTGCAAGCCCTTTGGAGATGAGTATGTATTTTTTATGGATACAGGCCACACTTCTACCAGTTTTGTTTAGCCTGTCTAGTCTTACAATGTTGTATTTTGGTAAGTAAGTCGAGGCTTGGGGAAAAGGATTCAGTGAGCCGCGATTCCTTTAGAATTGCCACGTCTATGTCCTGGTTCAAATGTCAGGAGCATGTTTTACTGCTGAATGGCAATTAAGTAAAAGGCAAGAAATCGACTTCAGAGGGTTGTCTCGGTTAGTGTCCTGCTCACGGGGATTCTCGCTATTTCTTTCAGGTTGCCAGGGTTTGGCTTCCTGCCATTTGATTCAGTTGTTCTGTTTACATTAATTGGGACAACTTGAATTATCTGATCAATTTTCTTGGCGGTGAAAGTGGATTGTTTTTCAATGTTCGTCAGGTATCTCAGGAACTTACAGGGACGATACATTCTATTCGTCAGAGGCTTGGAATAGAATTCTGATGATTACTGTGGATTGTGTGAACAGAATTTTGGATGTGGACAGTGTTGGAGAGAAAGCTTTCAGAGAGAATTAAAATATTCTTCATGTTCATATTGGCATTTTGCAAATCCATAGCTATCTTATCTGTCTATGCAATGAGACTTTCGAGCTCCTTATTCGAAGGAGGAGATGGATGAGGCTTTTGTTGCATGATCACTATCCGGTGGAACGGTATGCTGGCTGTTTCAAGTTCAACAGGCTTTTGGATAACAATAGATCTATCTGTTATTTTTTCTTTAAGCTGAAGGGCTAGCCCAGAATTATTAAAGGTATTGATGTCTATCCTCCTAATGTTTGGATCAATGGATGATTCATCCGCAAGATCAGCTATTTGAAAAGTTGTGAGGTTGTTTGTTCAAGTCATGTGAAGATTGGACGGCACTCTAGAATTTCCTTGGTTTACTTTGAGTGTATTATTGCTAACTGTTTTGCGTATGCCCAATAACGGATTAGAAGCTATGTGGCATGTCATTGAATTGTGGTTTGTACTGGGAGTAGTTGGGTGCTGACCAGGTTGCTGACTCTCCTGATCACTGGTATTAGTGGTGGATGCATACTGACTATCCTGGTTAGTGGCAATTTCACTTATAGACAGTACACATGAAGGGTGTGGGTAATAGTGTTTAGAGTGCTGCCCTGGTAGTGGTTTGACTGAGGTGTAATATGCAAAAAACACAGAGCAGATCTTTGTTCTGGGGTGAATGTAAGACATTGTTCTGCATTCTGTCCATCAACTGTGTTTTTTGAGGTGTAATATGAACATGATCTTTTCGGCTGTCAAAATAATCATCAAATACTTCAAGATCTTTGTTGGCCGCTTGCATGTGTACCGTGCCATTTTTGTAGAATGTTATATTCAGAGTAGCCCTTACTTTTTTAGAGGGTGTTATAAGCAACTTAGTGCCCTATGAGATGTTTTTGCCCCCTTAATGTATAGCAGGTTAGAGACCGCAGTGCGCCATTGAGCCGGAGATATGGTGAAGAAAATAAAGTCATTGATGATAACCCTGGTTTTAGAATTAAAGGAGGGATCTGAAATGAGTGTTTCAGGGTTCTTTCTGAGAAGGTTGTAGTTTAAAGGTTTTGGTTGCATTTCTAGAGAGCTTAGAAGGGTATAATATAGAGTGAGAATTGCTAAATACAGGTAAAAAATGTGACCCTTTTATTGTGTATTTAGAATGTGCACTTCCTGCTTGGAAGGAACCTCCTCTACCTTGAATGAGATTTTTTTCAGTGCCGGTGAATAAAGCGTAGAAACTACACTGGGTGTGCACCTATGATTGGTATTATCTAAGACGTTAATCTTTGTCCTTATCACAGAGAACGGGAACTCCTATGTAAGCATAATATTGCGCTCATCGTCGAGCCCTTTTCTCTCCTGGATCCAGCCCCTTGCCCAGGGCAGACCTCGACTCGAGACTCGCTCCTCATCTCGGCTATGCATCGCCTTTTCCAACCGTCCCCGAGACCGCCTCAGAGCCAACAACGGTGAGTACAATTTTAGGTTACCTACTTTTTGCAAAGGGTGCATGTGTGAACAGGCTGCACATGGATTTTCTCAAAAAGCAATCCCAAGCACGGGAGCTCTTTCCTCAAGCTCCTCTCCGACTCACTGCCATTTTGACTCCTGACCCGAAATGCGGCATGGCAAAGTTAAATTTGTATCCCAAGTCAGCAAAAGACAGTATGATGAGATCCACATGCACAAGATGCGGTATGAATTCATAATCCATCAAATAAATGTCATCAAAGTAAGAGAGCGTATCAGGGTCAATGTCATGCAAAAGAGACATTATGCGTGCCTCAATTGCGCTGGGACTATTATTATACCCCATAATCAAACGAGTATATCCATTTATGATTGCAAAGGGAGCTGAATGCTGTCCAGTCACGGCTTTCGGAAGCCAAATTGTGTCTATAAATCCATTGGTGATATCAAGAGTCGTTTTTGATATTTTTAATGAAAAATGGTATTGAATAACGCAGAGCTGTGGGTTTTTCTGTACTGCAAAGGTACGAACATGACTGTTCAAATGATGGTAATCCAAAACTAAACAATATGAACCGTCCTGTTTCGATATCGGAAAAAGAGGATTATTCATGGATGAAACACGGTTAAATTAAACCCTGATATTCGAATTAGGTCAAGATTTCACTGATGGAAGCTTTTGCTTCACGTTTAATTGGATATTGTTAAATGTGATATTCCAATTGGGTCAGGATTTCACTGACGGAAGCTTTTGCTTCATGTCTAATTGGATATTGCGGTTGGGATCATGACATTGATCGCAAAGGAATCTCAAATGCTGGGGACTCCATATACCAACCCACCTGATTATGAAACACAGCAGGGGCAAGTGCATGCGCCCCATCCACTGCGTATGCTTGTTTAGTCTCCTCCGACACATAAGTCGAGAAACTAGGGAGAATAGCATCCTCCCCTCTAGAAGAAGCTAGAACTAACGGGGGAGGCCAATCAAACTCCGCCAACAAAATATCATAGGAAGAAGTAAGGACCGCCTTAATTGTGCATTTATTATTACCTTCAATTGGGAGGCATATTTCATAAAGCCTATCAGGGGGTGCAAGTCGTGTGTCAGCTGTTTCCACTGTAATGAACGTGTCAGCTGCTTTCGCCTCCAGACACTGGTGGTGTGCTTTCCGCACTATGGTAACTTCCACCACGCTGTTCATGAGTGTTACCCCTCATCTCCAATTGAGCAGGGTTCTCACCATCTGAGGCATACTTTGCAGTCAGTGCAGCAACTTTCTTCTTTTGAAAAGAGGCACGGTACTGAGGTGGTCCCTCCGGTTTGGTTTTTGCATTAAACTGGTGCTGTGAGTCACGTTGTGTCTGTGTGGGCTCGCCTTGTCGGCGATCCTGATGCTCTCCCCCACAGAACTGTTGATCCTATGATTCTTGAAAGGAATGAGGAGAACGAGGATCAGGGACCTGAAACCTCATGGGTGTTTTAGTTTTAGAGCGATCACGTAAATCATATCTATGGTCAGAAGCATCCAGTGTTGGTGAACCATCACGAGAACTAGGTTTATGCTGTTGCTGCAGCTGATTTTTAGTCCATGACTTTTTAGGAAAGACTGGACGACCCTCCTTGTCCGGAGGGGGTTTATTTTGTTCCTGAGGGTAAGGTCTTACTCCCAAACTATTGTGACCTAATGATCTATATACATCCGCAATTATGAACGCTAACTGCCGCTGCCGATCAACAACCACCACCGCCGAAAGGCATTGACGTACTTGCAAGCTAACTGCTTCACCTATGACATTGGCCAGAATTACAGCGGAGACAATAGGGAACATGCCAACTAATCTCATCCCCAATTCCAGGCCTGGGCCAGCCCCTTGTTCATCTTGAACCTTCTTTAGAACTCTCGGCAGAAAGCTCATGGAGGGGGTGCCAAAGCGCAGTGTATACACCACAGCAAACACAGTCCCCCAGGTGGTGCAATCAGCTAAAACAAGAACAATACTACTTTGTAAACTAATTGTAAGAATCCTGTATTTCTAAACAGGTTAGTATGGGGAAAATAAGCTTTGAGTTGCACAAGTTTTTCAGCAAGTCAGTAAGGGAAATCATCCCTATTCTGAGGACGCTTGCCTGTCACTGAATCAATCATGATGGGACTTATGACAATATACACATAAGAGGGGTGGAGAAAAAACAAACATTCACAAAAAAAGCAGACCAACTAATCAAAAGTGTACAAACAATGGCACCCTCAAGAGTGGTGAAAAACTGCCCTCACTCACACACAATGTGTGACATGCTTCATCATCGGGTCTGCTACAACGCCCAGGCGTAGCCACACTCCAGGGAGGGCGAGCATAGGGAGGGGGATCAAAGAAAAACAGAGACAACGTGCAACACTCAACTGAACTTGACAACAGTGTTCACAAACAAAAATCAACTAATAAAGACTGAGTACAGTGATAGACAAACAATATGTGCAGTAGGGAATAGTTAAAACTGGCTCCTGGATACCAAAATTAGCTTTATTAGTAGGTACCAAGGTCAGGGTTAAAAAGGGAATGGATGGTAGCGTTAGGGTAGGGTATTAGGACCCATTAGCGCCCCTCCTTTACTGCTCTAGTCAACATGTTTCGACCTCTATTAGCCCTTGAATAATGGGTCAGCTTGGTCTTCTTCAGGACGTCTACCTGTCCCAGTCCTATATAATAACCCCCTTACCTTAATTAGGTGTTAAATGGGGTATTGGTCACTCTTGCCCATCAGTATCAGGCTATGTGGAGGAAATTCCGCAAGTGTTTGTTACCTATTTGTGCACCCCACTTAAAACTCTAGTACTCTGTCCAAACAACATCTGCATCGGTATGTTTTGTTTAAGGGCTAGGGACTGGCCAGAACAAAATAACAAGGGGCATTGTTGCTCGACCTTGCACATAATGTTCAGTCAAAATCCCAGGAGCATGCAGAGATCGAACACACCGATGAGTTCTCATGTGAAAGGAGTCTTTGGGAATATTGCAAAACATAAAGATGTGTAGTAACGTGTGCAAAGCAGCAAGCAAGATGCAACGAGCTCATGCTAAGTTAGTATAAAACAACAATTTCCCTATAGGCCACGTGACACTCTCTGGCCAATCCAAGTAATGATCACACTAGGCAAACCCAAGTTGCTGTCAATACCACTTTTTCTAGCAGCCTCTCTAGCCCAAAAGACATGACTGATGGGCACAATCCACACTTTAACCATTTTGAAGTGAAGCAGCAGTAGCAGACAGTAGAAGTCTGGAGCTGAATGAGGCAGTTTTCAAAATGAAAGGCAGCTAAAATGAAGGTTTGATCCTGGTTTCAAAAGTGGATTGGATGCTGTGAATAGCAAGGTCATTAAAATTGCGTACTGTTGTGATAGTATGAGTAACTAGGGGCCAGATATAGGACCCTTTTTGCACTCGCAAACGGGAGATCGGCCCGTTTACGCCTGAAAAAAAGGGTCATGGCATGCACAAACGCTATTTTGCTAGCCACTGACTCACAAAATAGCATTTGCAAAGGGGCATCCCTTCCTACTAGAGGGACTCAATGCCATTTACTATTGTTTTGCGCCTGCATTTGCGGCTGCAAAGCACTTGCAGTTTTCCACCTACTTCAAGTAGGTGGTAAACCACTCGCAAACTTTAAGGGGTCTCCAGAGATCCCCTTCCCCTTTGTGAATGTGTGCGTAAATATTTTTTAAGATCAGACAGTGGTCCCGGGAACCACTGCCTGCCTTTAAACAATGAAACTGAAAAGTGAAATTTTTCTTTTTTAAATGCATCCTGTTTTCCTTAAAGGAAAATGATCTGCATTTAAAAAAAAGTAACTGCTTTATTGAAAAAGCAGTCACAGACATGGTGGTCTGCTGACCGTAGCAGGCCAACATCCTTGTGAGTGCTAGCCATTCCCAATGGGGTCGCAAATTGTGCATTCCTCATGAATATTGATTCATTTGTGAGTCACAAAGCAATCCAACTTGTGATGCAAGCATCGTACATCTGTCCCCTTGAACTATGATTGGCTGCAGGAAAAATAAAAAAGTGTGATGCAGACTTGGATATGTTTTTACTTCTGTTCAGTCAACCGCACCTGCTGCAGCTAATTTTGTAACTAGTATAGCCCTTCTGGAATGTTCTACAAACTTTTGACCTACTGGTTCTAGTGGGTTGCTATGGAGACTTTGCTAAGAGTGTATTGGGGGAAGGGTATTAAAGACAAAGTTTTCTGTTTAGAGAAATTAGAGGTCCTTATAGTGATTGTTGTGTATTGATATATAAAAGAAGATCTCTGGGCTTTGTCAGCAGACACCAAACCTAGCCTATAGATGATAGATCTGATTATTGTGTAAACAGGATTACATTTTCTAGTGAGGGCTTGCTAATAAAGTGTACTGTACTCTTGAAGTCATAAAAGTACCAAGCCAAATATGTTTTTGGACTCCCGCGTTGCAAATAAGTCACTATTATGCTCAAATATTCTACCCTGTGTTTTGTTTTTATAAAAGTGTATGCAAGGATTAAGATATACTAACCATTCAGAAGTGGAGTTGCAAAATAAAAAAATTCAAGATATGTTTTTATTTGCGACCATCCGCACTATAGAAGAGGGCACAGTTGAAAAGGTTGCCATTATTAGTTGGTTTGTATGAGAGTGGTCAGCCATTCTTAAACTTAGTTTTTATATTTCCTGAGAGTATTGTATATATCTGATAAGAGCCCAAAAAAAATGTGATCAATGAACTCCATTTTCACTTTCTTGTAAATATGCCCCGTAGTGTTTAAAAATGGATCAATCCGGGGGGCGTGGTTTGGATGCCGAGGAAGATGGCGGTGTAGAACGTCTCTCCTCCCGTGAAGCGATCCCACATCAAGTTTGGAACGCTTCTTCCCAGCTAAACCCGAGATGTAAGAGCTGATTTGCAAATCGGAGCACAAGCGGAATGCAGTGAGCTATTTTTCAGGAGCGGGGCTGCTCTAGAACCGGCAAAATGTCGAGCGAGAATCCGGACCGCCCCCAGCCGTAAAGTCGACGAGTAAGCGAGCGCGGGGTGCCGCGTGGACGACGAGGCGGTCTAAATGCCCAGGAAGACAACGCTGATCTGAGGAACAATGAAGGTCTGAAGGCTTGAGGGCTCAAACCTGCCCTGGGGCTACAGTGCTGCCGAATGTCGGACGCGTCAGTACCTTACGATCTTTGACCAGCCCGCCATGCTAACGCCCCAGGCTTCCAGTACCTTTACTAAGATGGCGGCCACCATCTCCACTACTGCCTAACACGGCCCTCTTAAGCTTCTGACACCGGCTAACCAGTCAATGGGCAGTACTGGCACCAGTTAGTTATGCGCTGACACGCAGATTTCAACTAGCAACGAGGATCTGGCGAGCATATAGCGAATGAGTGGCACACATGAATCTCTGTTATGCAGTGCTTCCCCCCATGACGCCACGTGTCCTATCGGCCATAAATGATCTCCTGCAGCGTCCTGTGGCAAGCCCAAAATCAACACTGAGGGTGTTTCTTAGAAGCTCCGTGTTTTATGAACTGGCCAACTATGCACGCAGAGATTGTGTAGCTCCCCACATGCACCTGCTCTCCACGTGTGACGCAGAAGCGAAAAGATTGTAACCTAGAAGACCGGTATTTTCAAATTTTGTCAGGCGCTAAGTCCCACACAGCGTTTCGAGATACCGGCTCTCACTTTCTTTGCCTAAAAGAAATGGCGTCTCTGCGCTAATCAATCTATCTAACCTTCAATTCACATCACCGGGGAAAGCCTTTCTAAGCTGTTCTATGCTATGCTATGGGCTCTGTTTCAAGATCTATGACAGGACGCCCCCAATTGCGATGAGAGACTTCTCAAGTTCTTAATAATATCACAATAGGCAGTTGTGTATGACGACTACACGGGCCATATAGAGACATCGATCAAGTCCGCTCCACGTGCCTGTAGCGACGACTCCCACGAGGCAACGCTTAAGATCTCGAGCAGTCACAATGGACACCAAAGAGCAAAATGCCCTGAAAAGGGTCAAATCCGACCACTCGAATCCGGGGTCACCTATCAAAACCAAGAAAGTCACCACCGACACAATAGACATGATCCTAAACAGATTAGATGAAGTTAAAGATTTGGCCAACGCAACTAAGGAGGAAGTAGTGGCAATTCGTCAGGATATTAGGGACACTAATGCACATCTAGGAGAGACAGAATCCAGGATTAGCCGACTTGAGGACATTGAAGTCAAAACATGTGCGGCTCTGAAACACCTACACATTTCCTCAGACCAAACCACAAGAAAGTTGGCCGAATTGGAGGACAGAAACAGGAGAGGGAACCTGCGCATTTTCGGGGTTCCGGAAGGATCTGAGGATTCGCAGGGATCCTGTGTTCAATTTTTGGAGTCTTGGTTTGCTCAGGCCACAAATTTGACCTTCGTCAATCCTCTGGAGTTTGACAGAGCACACAGAGTACCAGGGAGGATCACCAAGACACAAAAAGGCCCCAGACCCATCATCTGTAAGCCACTACGATATCAACACGTGGAACAAATCCTGGCCTTTGTCCGGAAACACAACCATATTCTATGGAAGGACGCAAAGATCTACATCTCACAAGACTATAGCAAAGAAACAGTAGAAGTGAGGAAAGCGTTTCTGGCCCTGCGCCCACAACTAAAATCGAGGGGTTACCAATTTGGCTTTGTGGGTCCGGCAAAATATAGAGTGATTGTTCGTGGGTCTCCTCACATCTTTACGGATCCCATGACACTTAAACGTATGCTCAATGATTTGGAGGAGCGCGACATGGACACCAATAATCCCGACAATATGGCGGCCTCGGCCTCTGGATACAAATGAACACTTTTAGTATATGCTGCCTATGGTTTGACCCTATTATTTGCACTGATTCAACAGATCTGTAGTTCTGGTAACTGCTCGGCTAGGGTCTTACATTCGAGAGCCTCTCCTGCTATTGAGAGCTATGCCCTAGCGCATTGCTCTGGGTCAAAACTTTCAGCAAATCATTGTGCTCTTGACTCCTTGATGTCGCATCTGTTTGTAATACTCATCTGTATATGCGCCTAATTGGCCTCTTTTCATTGATTTTAGTTACTGATCCGATTTGATGATGTGACCAGTTACTAGGTTGTCTAAAATGTGTGGTACTGCCGCCTTCTCTTGGTTGTGTTAAGATTGTTGGCGAAGGGCTCAACTGTTGAAAGTAAGTCACTCTTGTTTATGCATCACCTCTGTTTGGATTTTAGGTAACCCCTGAACAGAGAGTCTGGTGTCAAATCATTCCACAATGGCTTCCTTTCGATTTCAAGATTATCTCGTTTGATGTTCTATTTGTAAAGATTGGTTGAATAGCCGGAACTATGGTTCCATAGTTGAGTTACGCTGCTCATGGTTCTAAAAGGTATAGCATACAATTCAATGCTTCAGAAGGTTGTTCCAATGTTCACGCAATATTAACATTGACGGGAGGGAATACAGCGGTTTTCCTCAAGTCACCATGCTTACTAATTGCGGTAGGGGTGGGTGGGGTGGGGTGAATGGAGGATAAGGGGGGGTATGTGTTGTATGCTCTGGTTCTTATTTTCACTTTCGTTTTCATACTTATTCTTTGTTTGGACAAGATGTGTCATTTGTATGCCATCCCTATGTGCTTTCACATCTGCTCGAGACCTTAGTCAGCCAAGTGCCACGCACAACAAGAAGGGGGCTACCCTCCCCTTTGTGCTGCATGGAACACAATTCTTTGAGGTTTATAATGCTCTTATAATGTCCGTAATAACTTGAAATGGTGCATCCTACACTTAACACGCCGCTCGGGCAGCTTCCTTGGACAAATTAAAAATCTTGTCCCTGAATGTAAAAGGTTTAAATCAACCCATAAAAAGACAGAAGATATTGGACTATGTACGCAGACAAAAAGGCGATATTGTGCTATTACAAGAAACCAAACTAGACACGAAACAATTTTACACGCTACAGAATAAGTTCTATTGTGAGGTGGTGGGTTCAGAGGCAATAAGTAAAAAGAACGGAGTGTTGATACTATTAGCGAGAAAATCCAAGATAGAACTATTGTCTTCATCAGCTGATGAAAAAGGTAGATGGGTCACAGCCAAACTTGCCAGAGACAACATAGAATTCTACGTCACCAATGTCTACGCACCTAATACTAGTGACCTAAAGTTTTGGGAGGGACTAGTGAAACAGATCGAGACTATCCCTGACTCTGCCGTACTCTTACTGGCCGGAGATTTTAATCTCCCATTTGACCCTGCCCTGGATAGAGACTCACGGTGTACTTTCAAGCCAAACAAATCACATAACGCATTTCTTAATTTATGCCATTGCTTTCACTTAGTCGACACATGGAGAATACAGAATCCCATGGATAGGGACTACACATTCTACTCCTCCCCACATGATTCATACTCACATATTGATTACATCTTTATTATACAGAATGGGGTCCCGAGGATAGAGGATACATCTATTGAGCCGAGAGTTCTATCAGACCACTCATGTATCTCCCTTTCCATCAGTAACATTAAGCCCTCCCCAAGACAAACATCATGGAGACTAAATGAGGAGATCTTAAATAAAGACCAACATCGGATTGCTATCCAAACAGCCATCCGTTCATATCTAGAATTGAATGTGAGAGGGGACACCTCAGACCTTGTACGTTGGGAGGCCTTGAAAAGCACGCTCAGGGGGATATGTATCAAGATTCGTTCTGCATTGAATAAAGAATGCAACAATAAATTGGAAACACTAGAATGTGAGATATCGGACTTAGAAAATAGCACCAGATGAATAGGGACAGAGAGACACTTAACACAATGACTAATAAGAAATACGAGTACAACAAATTGGTGAGTGAAAGGGTGGGCGTATGGCTGGACAGAAGGCGGAAATTTAAACTTTGCGAATCTAACAAGGCGGACAAAAGCCTGGCCGCCTACCTAAAATTCAAGGTCCAGAAGAACTCAATTAATGTTATTAGGGACTCTGCAGGGGTAGGCCATTCAGATCCTCACGAAATAAAGGAAGTCTTTAAAGACTTTTAGGCTGGAAGGAAACGGAGTGCAAAGGAGCGAGAAGGAAGCAGCAGTAATGACAGCGATGAAGAGGCAAGTGCAGTGGTACGAAAAGAGAGGAAGCAGGGGGGAGCAAACCCCATGATACAAAGGAGGGCTGCTGGCCTGAAAGGACGAAGTGGGACCGGAGCGCTTTGCTAGCGCTTGTGAATCCGTGTGGGGATACTTGAGGGGAAAGACTGCACCATACGCCGAGGGACTGCGAGGACCAGCAGTCTCTGTGCTCACCAGCTGCTGCCTCTTCCATCGGCGTTCCCGCCCCCCTGCCTGGACATTCATTAACCTATCGTGGCCCCCGTTCCGGGGGTGTCGCTCACAGAGGGCTGCTGGCCTGAAAGGACGACGTGGGACCGGAGCGCTTTGCTAGCGCTTGTGAATCCGTGTGGGGATACTTGAGGGGAAAGACTGCACCATACGCCGAGGGACTACGAGGACCAGCAGTCTCTGTGCTCACCAGCTGCTGCCTCTTCCCTCGGCGTTCCCGCCCCCCTGCCTGGACATTCATTAACCTATCGCGGCCCCCGCTCCGCGGGAGCCGCTCACAGAGGGCTGCTGGCCTGAAAGGACGACGTGGGACCGGAGCGCTTTGCTAGCGCTTGTGAATCCGTGTGGGGATACTTGAGGGGAAAGACTGCACCATACGCCGATGGACTGCGAGGACCAGCAGTCTCTGTGCTCACCAGCTGCTGCCTCTTACCTCGGCATTCCCGCCCCCCTGCCTGGACATTCATTAACCTATTGCGGCCCCCGCTCCGCGGGTGCCGCTCACAGAGGGCTGCTGGCCTGAAAGGACGACGTGGGACCGGAGCGCTTTGCTAGCGCTTGTGAATCCGTGTGGGGATACTTGAGGGGAAAGACTGCACCATACGCCGAGGGACTGCGAGGACCAGCAGTCTCTGTGCTCATCAACTGCTGCCTCTTCCCTCGGCGCTCCCGCCCCCCTGCCTGGACATTCATTAACCTATCGCGGCCCCCGCTCCGCGGGACCCGCACAGAGGGCTGCTGGCCTGAAAGGACGACGTGGGACCGGAGCGCTTTGCTAGCGCTTGTGAATCCGTGTGGGGATACTTGAGGGGAAAGACTGCACCATACGCCGATGGACTGCGAGGACCAGCAGTCTCTGTGCTCACCAGCTGCTGCCTCTTCCCTCAGCGTTCCCGCCCCCCCCGCCTGCAGTGTTTAAATCTCGCTCCTAATCCTGCGACGCGGGACGCGCGTGGGACATAGCCTGGGGCTAAGCCCGGGCAAAGGGCGGGCCCTCAAAGGCCCTCAAAGGCCGTATAAGGACGGGACGGGCCACCCCCCTTGGTTGCAACATTGTAGGCGTACTATATAGTAGGTAAAGACCCCCTTTAAGTATTCTGTTTTCCTTTTTGTGGACTCTTTCATATATCACGGTCCTACATTCTTATACCACCATGACCTCCAAGGGGGACCATTCTACCTACGAAGCTGGTACTGGGCAAACGTGCTCCCTGTTAGATGAGTTGAACCTCCTTTGTAAAACTACTTATGCCTCATTGGAAACTCCCCCTCCGCCCAAAAATGTTAGTTTACTTTCACACAAGGCTACACTTCTAGATCCCCCCATATTTGTTAATAAATCCTGTAGTCCGAACACACAAAGCATTGAGTTCCCTCAGATCCCATCCACAAAAAGGAAAAATATCGATGTCAATCAAGGTGGAAATAATCCCAAAACCCAAAAACTGTGTTCATCCACTGCTAACTCCCCAATGATTCCTCCGTTTGCGGAGTTTCCAGAAGCTATAACACCCCTTTCCCAACTGCAAATATTACCCATTATCGAACAACTGCTTAGTTCCATGATAGCACCCTTATTAGAAAAAATGAACTTGTTAGGGGAACGGCTTTCTGAGATAGAGAAAGCCATTACGTTAAATTCGCTGGTTGGCAAACGCAGTGTTACACCCAATCGCTCTAAGAATTCTCCTTCACATCTAGGCTCAAAACCACTTGTGCAGGATAAAAGGCGTCAAACAAAACCCGTTGGCCCTACTGCTTCAGGGCAACAAACACCTAAATTCCCCACTAAAGTTTCCCCCCCACAGCTGACCGCACCGAGAGTAGGTCATAATAAAATTAATTCTATCCATTTTCCTCCGGAAGCGGCCCCATATGTGTGCATCCTTGCGGGTGTATCTACTCTTCCACCGGGAAAAATTGAGAGACAATATGATTTAGTCAATAAAACGACATTCTGGCTGTCAAAAAATAGACCACTGCCTCCTAATCTATATGGAGTAATAAGGAGTGTTAGAAGGGTTGGTTGGCTGGGCTCTCTTCCCAAAGACGTTGCGGGGGACTTGGTACTCGTGAGATTTAGGGACCGAAACATTGTCCCTTATTTGAAAACCTGCCCGCCTCGTGTAAGAGACGTTCCAATATCACTATGGGATTTACATGACTTTTACCCCATAATCCCGTGTTTTCTCCCCTGAATACCTGGACATGTCACAAAGGCCAATCATGAACTCCTGTGTTTAAACCACGAACTCCTTTGATACTGTCATAATCTTGGAGCGGAAAATAATTTTTTACGTCAGGGACCCTTCCTTACTGTACTTTGGTCATTTAAAATGTTTTTATTTAGATTGTAAATTGTATTTATTATGAACTTTTATGGTTTTGTATCTCAAAAACCGAATAAAGTATATTTGATTTGATTTGATTTGACTTTTATGAAACCCTATAGGCTAAGAACGAGTCTGTAGATGAGGGTAAGATTCAGGACTACCTGAATAAATGCGACTTACCAAAACTGTCATCAAAGGAACAATGGAGTCTAAATGACTCGATCACAGCGATTGAGGTAGAGAAAGCGATCAAAGGCCTAAAGTGTGGAAAAGCACCTGGCGCTGATGGCTTCACGGCTAAATTTTACAAAAGTTTTGCATCAGACCTGGTAGATCCTCTTCTTCACCTATTCCAAGAAATTACTGACACAGGTGAGGTAAAGGGTACTTTAGCGGAGGCAATTATTGCGGTACTCCCCAAGGAGGGCAAAGACCCATCCCTGCCAAAAAATTACAGACCAATTTCCTTGATTAATCTCGATTGTAAGTTACTAGCTATGATTCTCTGAGCCCAACTCCAGCGAGTCCTCCCTAACCTGATACATCCATCTCAAGCTGGATTTTTAAAACATAGACTGTCCAGCGATAACACCAGAGTATTCAATCAATCAATCAGTGACACTTATAAAGCGCGCTACATACCCGTGGGGTCTCAAGGCGCTGGGGGGGGGGGGAGCCGCTACTGCTCGAACAGCCAGGTCTTCAGCTTCTTCCTGAAGGAGAGGTGGTCTTGGGTCAGGCGCAGGTCGGTCGGGAGGGAGTTCCAGGTCTTGGCGGCCAGGTGGGAGAAGGACCTTCCTCCTGTAGTCGCTCTTCGGATGCGGGGGACGGCGGCGAGGGCGTGGTTGGCTGATCGGAGGTGGCGTTTGGGAGCGTAGAAGTTGACTCGGCTGTTGAGGTAGCTCGGGCCTTGGTCGTGTAGGGCTTTGTGTGCGTGGGTGAGGAGGCGGAAGGTGATTCTTTTGTTGACGGGGAGCCAGTGAAGGTCTCGCAGATGTCCGGAGATGTGGCTGGTTCGTGGGATGTCGAGGATGAGTCTGGCTGAGGCGTTCTGGATCCGCTGGAGTCTCTTCTGGAGCTTGGCGGTGGTCCCGGCGTAGAGGGCGTTGCCGTAGTCCAGTCGGCTGGTGACGAGGGCCTGGGTAACGGTCTTCCTGGTCTCGGTGGGGATCCACCAGAAGATCTTCCGTAGCATGCGTAGGATGTTGAAGCATGCCGAGGAGACGTTGTTGACTTGCCTGGTCATGGAGAGGGAGGAGTCCAGGATGAAGCCCAGGTTGCGTGCATGGTCTGTCGGTTTGGGTGCGGTGCCCAGGGCGGGAGGCCACCAGGAGTCGTCCCAGGCGGAGGGAGAGGAGCCCAGGATGAGGACCTCCGTCTTGTCCGAGTTCAGTTTCAGGCGGCTGGTCGTCATCCACTCGGCTACCTCTTTCATCCCTTCGTGCAGGTTGGCTCTGGCGGCGGCGGGGTCGTTGGTCAGGGAGAGGATCAGCTGGGTGTCGTCGGCGTAGGAGATTATGCTGAGGTTGTGTTTGCGTACGATGGCCGCGAGGGGGCTCATGTAGACGTTGAAGAGGGTGGGGCTCAGAGATGATCCTTGGGGGACGCCGCAGATGACTTCGGTGGCCTCTGACTTGTACGGTGGTAGGCGGACTCTCTGTGTTCTCCCGTCGAGGAAGGAGGTGATCCACTCCAGCGCCTTGTCCTGGATTCCGACGTTGCTGAGGCGCCGTACTAGGGTGCGGTGGCAGACCGTGTCGAATGCCGCGGAGAGGTCTAGGAGGATGAGGGCCGCTGTTTCTCCATTGTCCATCAGGGCTCGGATGTCGTCGGTGGCGGCGATGAGGGCGGTCTCGGTGCTGTATTGGCTCATGTGTTGGAGAAAGCAAAACTTCTAAATACCCCCACAGCGGCAATCATGTTGGATGCCAAAAAAGCCTTTGACAAGGTAGACTGGGCTTTCCTAGAAGCAGTGTTACACAAATTCAACTTAGGCACAACATTTACGAAACTCGTAATGTCTTTGTACGCCTGCCCTACTGCAAAGGTTAGAGCAGGTGGCTCCTTTTTGTCATCTTTCAGTCTAAAACAGGGAACGAGGCAAGGATGTCCTCTCTCCCCATCCTTGTTTTTGCTAGCAATTGAACCTTTCCTATATCATATAAGGAATAACGAAGCCATTGCTGGCGTGCCGTTCAATGGTTGTACTGTAAAACTAACTGCGTATGCAGATGATGTGCTCATTATGTCGGAAAGGGCTGATGAAGCTATTCCGGTGCTAATAAACACTATCGATGAGTACTCTAGGGTTTCAGGCTATAAACTGAATAAAGACAAAACGGAGGTTAAACTCCTGAATAATGTCGGAAATAAAGACATACTCGGAACGTCTGGCCTCACCTGGCAACCACAATATTTTAAATACCTGGGTCTGGATTTCGGGAAAGACTTATTATCAACTTTAAAAGTGAATGAGGAGCTGACCTTAAAAAAGATATCCACATTATTAGATGGATGGTCACCCAAGTTTCTTTCCTGGTGGGGTAGGGCTGAAACTCTTAAAATGATGTGCACACCACTGGTTAATTACTTAGCTAGCATGCTCCCAATGACTTTTACGGATGACTTTATCAAGAAAGTGGATAAGCTGTTTGGGGAGTTTCTGTGGCGAAGGAAAAGAGCCAGGATATCATTAAAAAAGTTGCAACTAGCAAAAGAGAAAGGCGGCCTGGGCCTCCCCTCGTTCAGGAACTATCAGACGGCTTTCCTCTGCAAGCAGGGTGCTCTTTGGCTGGTAGACTCACAATCCTATGTTCCAGTATGGCTATCTATTGAAAACTCTATCATTACACATGTACCCCTTCCAGCCCTCCTTACCATGGACTTATCACACTTACCTCACTCCAAATACATCCTATTAAATACTAGACGAGCCTTACTAAGGCTTGACCAATCCCATAAAACTAACTCCGTACTCAAAAAATCTACCTTGGTGTCATTGTGGAGGAATCCTATGTTTAGAATAGATGGCAAAACCCTCTATTGGGATTTGTGGGCTGAAAAAGGTATTAACATGGTAAAAGACCTCTACGACGGTACACAACCCATCCCTTTTGTCGAAATTGCAAACGACTTATAACTTGCCACCCATAGAATTTTACAAGTTCCTGAAACTGAAATCCACCATCTCTAAACGTGCCCTTACTACTGATTCACCTTGGCTTATGAGACGCTTGCCAATTCTGTCCCATGCTAGCCATTTCGTGTCTAGAGTCTATAAACTACTCCTTCCCATGCCCAAGAAATCCCATACGCTAATGGAAGGTAAATGGGAATCGGAACCTAACTCAACAGGAATAGCAATAGATTGGGATGTAATACATAGTACTGCATTGTCCAACAAGGTTTCCCCGATCCTCTGCCAGACGAAATACATGCTGCTGAACAGAGCATTCTGGACTCCTCAGAAGTTGTATAAATGCCACCTGAAAGACTCGCCCAATTGCTGGAATTGCCATACAACAACTGGGGATCTAGCACATATGCTTTTCCACTTTCCCTTATTACAAACATTTTGGGAAAAGATCTTTGCCTATATCCACCAGATATTTGGAATTGAACCTGTAAAGGAATTTTTCTATATCATACTAGGTACACTAGACACACAATTGCCAGACATACATGACCGGCAACTTTTAGATGTAATGTTAATGCTGGCATGCAAGGTCATCCTCTGTAAGTGGAAAAATTTTGCTGAGGTCAATTTTAAAATCTGGTTAGAGTGGCTCTCTTTCCTGAGAGGGGCAGATAGCCCAGCGCTGCAATCAGCTACATGGAAACCTTCCAACAAAAAATCGTGGTCCTCTCTAGACGCATCGTCCTCCCACTTTGATCCCCCATGATGTGGACTTGTAAATGTCGGTTATCTATGTATGCTCCACTGGCTCTATACTCTACCTCCGTATGCTCCACTGAATGTATATTCTACCTTTGTATGCACTGTGGTTAATGTTCCCGCTGACTGCTTAGCTTTGATGCATCGGACACACTGGTCCTTACTTTTCTTTGATTTTGTGTAGACGTCACTTACTGCTATGGTTGTATCAATCTATGTAATGGAAGATTTATTGTATTGTCTTTTCTTTCCTTTTTCCAAAATTTTCAATAAAAATGATTTGAATAAAAAAAAAATGGATCAATCCTATTACTTGTCACACTGTCTGTGAACTCTCACAGCCAGCTTGACGTGGCATGTAAGACCTGTTTCACAAGTCTCCAACCCATGTTTTTGTACGTACAAGTCACCTCTGGTATACGCTGTAGGTGTGCTGTAAAGCATGCTGCTTTGTGCTTAAAAGATGGGAGATGTTCTTTTGAGTTCAATATGTTACTTGTACACTTGCTGGCCTTCATGGCAAGTAATGCATAAAGTATGGCACCTCTAAGGCAACAGACATGCATGTTCACAAAAGTATGCAGTTTCTCTTTCCCCTAGGGAGACAGCTGCAGAAACTCTTATACATTCAGTCACGTACACATAAACTACTTATGCACGCAGCAGACTCAAAGGTAATTGCAGTCACCCCTACGTAGCTCTCAGTTTCCTAACACAGACATTGAGGTATTTGTTCAGCAACTTAAATACACTTTCAGACAGCCATATATTTACTTAAACATGTCAGGTCATTGCTACACGTGACTGATACACTCACTCAGGTATGTAGGCAAGTACTGACACAACTTTCTCTTCCATCCAGAGAAATAGTCCCTCAAATATGGTTGATACCTAACAGTGCAAACCCTGTCTGTACACTTTCACTTCAAGCTTCAATGGGCAGGTGATAAATGTTTCTCAAGTGCCAAACCCTTATTTCAGTACACATAACAAACTTCTAAGATACACAGTAGGTATGCCATAAAGCATGCTGTTTAGTGCTTAAAAGATTGTGAGATGTATTTTTAAGCTCAATAAGTTACATTTGCACTTGCAGGCTCCTATGCCAAATACTTTATAGAGTATGCCACCCCTAAAGCAACTGACACACATGTTAACAAAAGCATAGAGCCTCTCTCTCACCTACTGAGACAACTATAGAAGCACTTATACAATCAAACACTTACCAAGCAATACTTATGCATGCAGCAGACTCAAAGGTTGTTGCAGTCGCACCTACATGGCACTATATTCCCTAACACAGGCACCGAGGGATTTGTTCAGCCACTTACCTACAGTTTTAGAGAGCCATAGAGGTAGTAAAAGAGACAGTCACTTTCCGGCACATTTACCTAAACATCTCATTGCACTGATGAATGTATAATCCTATGCTCACTCAGATGTGTAGGCAAGCAGTGACACACTCTTTTCAATTATAAAGAGAAATAGTCCTTTAAATATGGGTGATGCCTACTAGTGCAGACTATGTCTGTCCACTTGCACTTGCAGTTTGTTTTGGCATGTAAAACCTGTTCATCAAGTCTTAAACCCAATTTTAGTATACACAAGTCACATGTGAGATATGCTGTCAGTATGCTATAAAACATGGTGCTTTGTGTTTAAACAAAGAGAGATGCCCATTTGAGTTCAATAATTTACGTCTGCACTTGCAGGCCCCTACAGCAAGTATGACATAGAGTATGCCACCAATAAAGCAACTGACATATATGTTCACAAAACACAGAATCGTCACCTAGTCAGACAGCTACAGAAGCACATATACATCCAGTCACTTACCCAGAAAGTTCTTACACATGCAGCAGACACAAAGGTACTTGTAGTCACACCTACATAACCCTCTATTCCCTAAGACAGTCACCGAGGTATGTGTGCAGCCACTTATATACTCATTTAGAGAGTCATCGATGTACTAAAATAGACAGTCACTTATCAGCACATTTAGTTAAATATCTCATGACATTGCTACACGTGTATTCCTACATTTACTCAGTTATGCAGGCAAGTACTGACACAACTTTCTCATCTATCCATTGAAATTTTCCACTAAATTTGGGCGATGTCTACAAGTGCAGACCCTGTCTGTGCACTCTCCCTGCAATCTTCACTTGGCATGTAATAGCTGTTTCTCAACTGTCAAACACAGGTTTTGAACAAATAAGACCGCTTTGGGATATGGTGTAGGTATGCCATTGCAATACCAAAGGGGATGATGGAGGGAGCGTTTGAGCAAATCAAACACTCACACCCAGTCAACTGATCTAGATTTAATCCATCATCATTCTTTAGCTCACCCCACCACCCCAGTTTAGACATGGCCATATGCAAATCAGTCTGACCTGGTGCCTCATGGGAACAGTCCAGCCCGAACTGCCAAGCCATGTCTTCCCTGGAACGGAAACAAGCATCCTAGGACCGGTTTCTGGATATTCATCCGTCATAAGCCAGGCTAGCTTGAATCCAGTGGCAAAGTGAGCAAGGGACCCACGTCTGGGCATACCCTGCCATCTTAGGGCAAACAAAGCGATACCAAAGGGAATGATGGACGGAGCATTTGAGCAAATCAAACACTCACCCCCAGTCAACTGATCTCGGTTTAATCCATCATCCTTCTTTAGCTCACTCCACCACCCCAGTTCAGCGGAAAGACCACTAGGCACTGACCTTTTTCTTGTGCAAAGTTTCTAGCTGTGATTTTGGGCCCTACTGTAGCCGGCACTTAGGGATACCTAGCAAACCTGTACGTTTTTGAAAACTAGACAACTAGGGGAATCCAGGATGGGGTGACTTGTGTGCCTCTCAGCAGGTTCTGTTACCTCGAATGGCTTGCAAACCTCAAACTCTGTCAATAAAAAAAACACATTTTCCTCACATTTCTGTGATGGAAAGTTCTGGAATCTGCGGTGAGTCACAAACTTCCACCCACCCTGCATTCCCCCAAGTCTCCCGATAAAAATAGTACCTTACTTGTGTGGGTAGGCCTGGTGCCCATGACAAGAAATGACCCAAAAGGCAACGTGGACACATGACATTTTTCCACTGAAAACTGACCCTTTTTACGGATGTGCCTAGCTGTGGATTTTGGACCCTAGCTCAGCCGTCACCTAGGGAAACGTAGTAAACCTGTACATTTTTGGAAAATGTAGAATGTACGGAAAGCCACAAACTTCTACTCACCCAGCATTCTCTCAAGTATCCCGATAAAAATGGTACCTAACTTGTGTGGTTAGGCCTAGAGCCTGCGCCAGGAAATGGGCCAAAACTGAGGAGACTTCAAAATTAAAGATGACAAAAAGACTTGGGGCAGATTTATGAGTTCTGGCGCATCTCTGCAAATCAGCAGGGATACGCCAGAACTGATGAGTCACGCAATTCCCTCCTTGCGGCACCACAGATGCGCCGCATTTACAATACGGCGCACCATGGTGCAAGGAAGGGCAGATGCGTGACGCATCTTGTGGTGTACGGGTGGCGCATTGCTGGAGTAGCGTCGCAAGTGCGACGCAACTCCTGCAATGTACAGAGGCCACCCATACATAACGTGGTGCGTCACTCCTTACGCCTGCTTCAAGCAGGCGTAAGGATTTGACCCAGCAGCGTTGTAAAACTGACTCAGTGAAATCTTGTAGATTTCACTGTGTCAGTTTTACGGGGCTTTCCTACGAGGGAACGCCCACCCTGCGACAGAACGCCCACATGAAACCTGACGCAGGTTTCATGTGGCGCAGGGCTTTACAACGTGACGCATCTGCCTAGATGCGTCACGTTGTAAATAGGTCGCAGGGATACGCCACGTTTCCGCGCCCTTGCGTGACGCAACAGCGGCTTAAACGTGGCGCAAGTCCGACATAAATCTGCCCCTTAGTTTTACGAGGGAGTCACCTGCGTTTTTGGTGACGGGCTCTGTGGGCATCTAGGGAAACCTACCAATCCCAGACATATCTGTAGACTAGACTCCCTGAGGAGACCAGGGAGGTGTGGCTTGCATGGATCCCACAAGGGTTTCCTACCCTAAATCCCCTGCAAACCTCAAATTTAGCTAAAAAAATACTTTTTCTTTACCTTTCTGCCTGAGAGCACCGTGCCAGCCCAAATATCCTACCACCCAGCATTTCCCTTGGTCTCCCAATAAAAATTGTACCTCATTTGTGTGGGTGGCCAATGCAGAATTGCCTAAAAAACGTATTTAAAAAAAATATAGCGCTCAGAGTTTGCTTTGCTATTTCCTCAATTACTATATATTTGGCCCTTCCCAGTTGTAGGACCTTGGCCCACCCACACAAGTGATGTATCATTTTACTTGGAATCATGAGCATTCCATTGCCTTTGCTCATCGAGAGAACTTATGAATACCAAAGAATAGGCATGCGATTCATGGTTTAAGTGGAAGATAACATTTCAACTACATTGGAACTTGGATGAGTACGAGTAGATCAAAGTTGGAAGGTTTTCTAGTTTCACTTTAAAGTTTCACTTTAAAGCTGTTGGGTTGCATAACATAATCTGTTATTTTAATCTAATGCTCATAGAGATTCCTTTTTATCTTAGAATATTGGAATGTGATTTATTAAACAGAATACTTCCAAGATATTTTTAGGGGTTTCTGATCAGGATTACATAGGGATGTTTCAACAAATGGTTTTATCATCAGTCAGTGTGGCTGGAAGCATGCTTACATCTGTTCCCCTTTAAGTTTGCTTGCGTCAGAAAAAAATACATTAAAATAACTTTGTTAATCGATGTTGAGAAGGAAATATGCTGTGCAAACAAATGATGGATGGAATGCTGAATACATCATACATTCACTCCCAGTCCTAGGATGCTTGTTTTCAGTCCAGGGAGGACCTGGCCTGGCAGCTCGGGATGGACTGTTCCCCTTGGGTGCAGGGTCAAGACTGATTTGCATATGGCTGGATCCAAACTGGAATGGCATGGTGAGCAAAAAAACGATGGATTTAGCCCTAGAGCACTGTACCAGGGTGAATGTACGACATTGTTCTGAATTCTGTACATCAATATTTCTTTTTTGTCTTTTCGAGAAGGAAATGTACCACATTTAGCAATGGGTTTTGCTAAGAACAAGCAAAGCGTGTATGCATTCTAATGCCATAAATGGAACCTCATTAGCAGCAAAGAATGCCTTTAGCAATACAGGTGTCAGCATCTAAATATCACAACAAGAATGGTAATTTACTTTTTTTCCTAAAAAGTTTAATGGCATGAGTGGAGGAATTCGCCCGGCAGTTCAGATGTTCAGGTGTTTATACAAAGTTACCTCTGTTCCAGTGTCATTAATCAAAGGCCAGTTCATAAATACATGCATTCCATTTATATAGTCTTACTTTTTAATTCTTAAAACATAGAAAACTTTCATCTAAATGCTGAAAACAGAGCGGCCATACATTTGCATAAATAACACACAGTACCTAGCTAAGCAATGCTCATGTGGCACGGTTTTCTGACAATTAAATACACCAATTATGAAGCATAATTTAAACTTTATATTATTTTCAACATTTATCTCAAAATGATAATCTTTAATTTGTTTATCTCCAAATTGGAATACATGTTTTTGATCACTGCTCTGGGAATTAATCATTTGTTTCTAGTAAGTAGAAGGGTTGTTTCAAAAGAGTGAACAGAAAAATGTGATGGTGGTAAGGTGCACAACACTGTACATTAGGCAATTTCACTTAATTAGCATTCTTTAATTTGCTTGAATGTGCCCAAGAGTATTACACTGTGAAGCATTTGATGAAAGCAATTAATGAGAGTTTTAATATAGTTAAGAAATGTTCGTTTCCGGATCCACATGTTCGCCTGACTAAGCATCAATTGAAGGTAAAATGAGCAATAAACAGAACTTCCCTTGTTAATATTAAACAACCCTTGCCAAGTCTTTATTCACATTTGTATATAATATAATGTTTTTAATTCAATGTGCTGTATCACTAATGTTGCATTCCATCTTCAAAAAACTAATGGAGATTACTTTCCTGATTCAGAGTTCAGCCAGTGGAAATAATGGTCCAGTCAATCTGCAATTACAAACAATACGATTCACAAAATTAGCGGGTTTGGACAGAGAAATGAATTTTTGATATCCATTAAACTTTGTAATTCGGTAAAGGCTCACTGAATTATAAAGGGGTTTATAAATGTATACAGGCGTGCACTTTGGAAGGGACATTTTTAGGCCATCCATTCTAAACTGGAATACTGTATGTACATGCAATGAATCAATGGTTTGCAACCACATTTCCAGTCACAAACCATTGAAAAGCTAGTTTCTCCTCAAAGGAGGTGGCAACATGTTTACATATGGTAAGGGGTACATTTGGGATTCCACCCCCTTTGTGAATTTTGGAAAAAGTTTGTATGGGAATAGTTAGTAGTCCAGAATCACTGCTGACTCTTGAACAACCTTAAAAAAACAAACCTTTTTTTATACAGCAGCCCATTTCCATTAAGAAAAAATGGTTTACATTTAAAATACATTTACTTTATTGAAAGGTGAACACATATGTGGTGGTCTGCTGATCCTTGCAAGTCACTATCCATGTAATGTCCTCCAATCGGAGTGAGTTACAATTTGAAACCTACTCTATTAATATTCGTGGGATAGATCAGATTGTTACCCACTACGAATGGGGATTTTGTCAACCAACGTGTTAGTACATAGATCAGTTTGCAAAATCAGAATCGATTCAGAAAAATTCAGTGCTCAATTTGTGACAGCTTTCAGTGAATCGATTCTTATTACTGCTACCAATTTACCAGTGTCTCTCGCACTGGAATTATCTGGCAAAAACTCCAGAGTCTCCAATCATGGAGTCTTGCGTGAAGCTACTTGGGCTGTAGGCATCTGTTGCACTTGGCCCATAACTGTCTGCCCACAGCAGCATAAGGGAACAGAAATGCTCCTCCAACTGAACTTAAAGGAGGTCTGCCATCCTGTCATCTCCTACACTGTCCATCTAACCTGCACGGCCACGAAAAAAAGCTCCCACACAATTACAGTCTTCTTGACGCAGGTGGTAAAGATGTGTAGATTAAGCCCAGGTATTTCTTCTTAAAGGGTGAAAAAGATGCAGAATTATACCTGTTTTTTTCGGGGCCCATATATCATTCCCCATTCTGTTGGAAATTACTTGAAATCACCATTATCAGCTGGAATCAGATTGTTAATGTACAACTCATAATGAGCGCCTTAATACCTGTGAGCAAATAGCTGTAAATGGTAATTGTTGTAGTTTCCTGTGTTTCTGTAATCAGGAGGATGCATCTGTTTGCTGTATTTATTATATACCTAAAAAAATTGGAAAGGTGAAGGAGAACATTTAGACATGTTTCAATAGGATTCCTCAGAAGAGGAAGAGAGGGGGAACTGGGAGCTTTATAAGAGGTCCAGAGCCCGTGCTCCTATCGATCAATCAAAAACAAAAATTGGGCATCTGTTCCTGAGAAGAGAGAAAAAGTGTTCTCAACAGGTGTACCTAGACTGAGGTCAATAAGACAGTGTTTGAGGCTGTCTTATGTTGCCCTCACACCCCCCAAGGGGATATTATGCTTCATCAGAGGGCGGTGCTCCTTGTCAGGCCGGCGCTGCAATGCCCTACAGGTTCCCCAAAAGGTCACTTTGGGGGGAGATCTTTTGATTTTTTATCTGAAAAAGTGCCATGGATCCTTAAGACTACACTAATAGGTGCAAAACATGTTGACAAACCACTTAATGAGAGACCTGAGTGAGGCCTCACAACTATGACTATAGGGTACTCACCTTGCCCAGACGTTACACACCGACTACGAGGGCTTCATTAAAACATCTAGGGTAGCATTCACCTGTTATAGGTTTTTATTCCTGATGGGGCCGCATTCTTAATAAAGGATAGCTTGCGACCTTACCTATTAGTTTTAACTCCCATTTACGTATCACTACTCCACCACACATATCACCTCAATTGCACTCATCATATGGCATTTTCTTAAATGATCTCTGCCGAAGTGAACCTTCGGGGAACCCGTAGGCCATTGGAGAACCGGCCCGAAGAGAAGCAGCGCCCTATGATTAAGCCTGACATCCCCCTGGCGGTGTGTGAGGGCAACATGAGATAGCCTGGCTGACTGTCTTATTGACCTTAGTCTAGGTACACCTGTTGAGAACACTTTTTCTCTCTTATCAGGAACATTTAGACATACCATTTTTCCATTCTACATTGACTATTTCATTAATCGAGATGCATCTTTGTCCCATCCTGATGAAGGCCCTGCTAAAGTCTATTATTTAGGGGTTGAAACATGGAAAACATGTAAACGATAGGACTACTGTTATTGGATCTAAGAAGAATTGTGGAATTTTCATTGGAAAAAGTAGAAAGAGGAAGTAAGAGAAAGATAGTAAAAAGTTTGTAAAGGGGCACATTAGAGATGAAAAACAACTTGGCAAAAGAGCTAAAGAGACAGGTGTGCAGTCTGGTGAAGAAAGAGGCATGAGCTGCAATGAAAGTTTGACAGCCTTTATATTCAACAAACCCTACAAGGGGAACTCTAAGACTTTGGACACGAGTTAGTTTTTATTTCAAATTAAGCAATGAAAAGGTTACCAGTGGACACCATTTGCTTGATGCAACAGAAATGAATAACTAAGCTCTTTCAGAAATATAGTAGATATACCATTCAGGAAAAGATGAAGGCTGCCCCTTTGTCCTGCACCGGATATACTAATAAGTTGGATGGGAAAGATACTGTGTGCAATGAGGAGCACACAGGCATCATTACAAATATTCATTCACAAAGTGCTAGCACTGTGAGAGCCTCACCATAGAGAGCCAAGAATCATAATGCCACAAAAAGTAGTCCATTGTGAAATGGACATCAATGTTAAAGAAGCTTGAAGACTCCTTTGAGTGTCCCTATTCTTTTTCAAGTGGCTTATGTTCTAAGAAGGGGAATGTGAAAGAGTATATGATAACCTAATTACATGAAGTGAATTTTAATTGGACTTTGATTTTTAACAAAGCTCTGTTAGTACCACACTTTGCACTGTATCCAGGAGACATTTTGCTATTTACCTCATTATCTCTTGCTTACAGTTTCTCATGGGATATTGTTGGGTGGGTGTAACATTCATCCAGAGAAGAAAAGTTCGTTTTACTTCTGCTCTCCTTCATATAGATTATTATGACCCTATAAAGATAGCAGTGCTTTTCACACTGGAGTTTTCCGCCAGCACGCCATGCTTAGATGGTAGCAGGACAATTTAAATGGGCTGGCTGTGTGCCCAAATCTGTAAGGCTGCATTTTGCTACCGAATTGCAATGCAAGTGATTTCTGTTCTAAGAGGGTAATGTAGAAGTATATATGATAACCTAATTTCAATAACTGAACTTTAATCAGACTTTGATTTTACTAATTCCTTTTTTTAATACTGCACTTGGCAATTTATGCTATTTGCATCTTCTTTTTTGCCTCATTATCTCTTACTGACTGTTACTTTGAAAATTCTTTGGAAGAGACTAATATTATCCAGGAAAGTGAGGTTGAGTTTCTTCTACTCGCCTTCATATATAGTACCCTGCTTTCGATCTGGCGGTGGTTCATGCTGAAGATTTATAATAGCTCATCCATCTTTCAGAAAGTGCCAGGACTGCTTAAAGGGGGCTGCCTGTATGTCATAAAGGCAAGTTCATGCTGGAATCACACCCAGCACCAGGAACTCTGGCTCTGTTTCCTCATGTTTGGAAATGCATCAGTCTACTCTGGTGATGCTCTCCATTTATTCGGGGCAAATTGCATTTTTTCTGACACAAACCCCATTTCAAAGCTCCTTATTCCCCCATGTCCACTGAGAAGGGTGTTGGTAATAGGAAATAATCAGCTTCTGGTGAGATGTCTAAAGATGCTCCTCAGGGCCCCAATTATGTCAGCTGTTATTCTATCAATGTATAAATATTGTTGAAGAACGGCCTTGAAATATTGCAATTTATCACAGTTAACAGGTAAGAAGCGGTATTTCTTTTGAAACCATGGTTTCAACATTGGTTTCCGGATATAGGAAATGCTACCCTACCGTGCTATCTGTTTATCCATCATTACCACAGAGCTAGAATTAGTAGAGAGTGGATACTATTTAGCACTCTTCTTACAGATGTACTGTTCCTCAGACACCCCACATAGAAGAGGCTGACTGATTGATTTTCAATCTTCAGGTTTCTACCACTATGTATACAGGAACATTTGTGCATAATCTATTACATATCATGCCTCTTTTGGAATTAAATTGTTTGAGTTATGAGCTCTTATAAAATATGACAACTTTTTATTTCTTGGTGACTTGAATTACCACCTATAAAACCCCTAAGAAGTGCACTATTGTGGGACCTTGCCTACCTGGGTCTCAGCTTCTTTTCATCTCAGTCTACCTATACAGTTTGGCTCTTGATTGACACCCTTTTTACTCATTTAAAAATGTTCTATCTGCAGACTCAGTCCTACTCATTCAAATGGAACACGTAGCAGTACCTTTTAGGATGCTCTTGGACTTGGGCTGCACTGAAAGCCAGGTGTCCAGGTCTGATGTTTCCTCCTGCCCATGGTATAAAATATCTTTGAAGACCCTCGGTGAAACTCTTGCTAATACAATGCCTGAACTAACTCGTATACTTCTTCGGCCACTTTGAAATTTAACAATTGGTTGCAAAAGCCCCTGGATAAGGTTGCTCTTTAAGGAAATGTGCAAAGTGTTAAACATCCACCGGGGCCAAATATAATTAAAAAGGAGGGGCTGCATGGCCCCCTTTCCTAAGCCTTTTTAGGCCCCTGGGAGTTCATCATTCAGGGCATGTTTTATTTTTGAAAGGGAAATGGGGCTGCACGTTCTTCCTCCCCAAGCCTTTTCTGGCCCATTCAACCCCATCCATGGGGCCTCTCTTTATAAGAGGTGGGTGCCCGAGAGCCAATGCATGGCACCCAGCATGCCCCAAGCCCCCAGCTAGCACTCTGCATAGTGTCAGATCTGGCTTTGCTCCTACCCGGAGGGAGCAGCTATTTATGCTGCTCCCTCAAAGTCAAGCAATCGGTTGTTCTTTTTCACTGCCCCTATCAGTGCTGGCAGGGAAACAGATCTGAAACCTGCTCCCATCTGGCAGGAACATTTTTAAAGCTCTGCCCGCTGGGAGCAGACTTTGTGTATGCTCCCTTTTTGTGAGAGATTTGTTTCCATGTCTGCACCAGTGTGAACAGAGAAACCACTGTGTCACGGGGTGAGCTCCCAGGGACACAAGAAGTGAGCCAGCCATTGAGAATGGGGTCCGTGTAGCCATTAAAAGATCCTGAAGGGGTACCGCACAGCTCCCTCCCTTTTTTAAAGTCACAGCCCTGGAGTCACCAGGGCCTTTTCAAGACTCAGATAGGGGGCCTCTCCTTCCCTTTTAGAATACATAAGGCCCTGGGGATGGGGTCTCCAGGGCGTAATATAGCTTGAGGAGGGGGCCTTCCCCTAAAACATTTAATTGGACACCGGGATACTTGTATAATTCTTTTTTATTTGTGAGCTGTTGGTAAACTTTTCTTTTTGCTTACTTCATTTTCAATACTTTTTTCCGAAGTACTGTTCTAAGAAATTGCTTAGTTCTCTTACCAGCAGATTTTGTTTCCTGGAGTGTATTCTGTCTTTTATGTCCTGATTTATTTTGAGACTTTTTCAAATAGTTCTGTTTCTGTTGTGCTTTTCTTCTTCGTTGCTTGTTTGAGCCAATTCTTCTGTTTCAAGCAACATAGATGTCTGAAAGGAAAACAGAGCATACATTGAATGTTGTGTAAATACATACGTTAACTTTTATTCATATAGGATAGCCCCCTATGATCTAGCTACAGGCTACATTAGGGGTGAGTTATAATTCTCAAAACAGTAAATTAAAGATTCTTTGCTGGTTTTAAACACCAAGGGGTCATTAGGATGTCCGAAGGTGGCACCACCGCGGTGCTGGCGGCGCAGAATAATGCATTATTCAGCCTGCGAGCAGCGGAATACATGTCCGCCATATTAGCATTGGCAAACATAGGTCAATTCCCGTCCGCCGCAGTGCGACGCGTACCACCATCAAAGTGCGCTTGCCACCGCAGCAGGGTGAGCAAATGTAGATTCACCTCTGTGCAGAATGATGTCCGCCCGCTCCACAAATTAGAATACCCCAAACAAACAGACGCACCGCAGCGGAGACACTGCACAATCAGAGACGGCGAAAGCTCGACAGCAGAACCAGAGTCCTGGTACCTTCCACCCGGTCACACCCGCCATGGACCCCGCTCTACACATGTTACTGGTGCTGTACCTGCTACATCACTATCAACTCATGGCCCGCCGCGTGCGCTGCCGCAGGTATGCAACTACACAAATACAACACACAACACACGGGCTGACACAGGGTCCAAATCCACAACAGACGCCCTGCTGGGGGCAGTAACACATCCACAAGGGCACCCACACATGACCCACCTGCCACCAAGTCACCCATCTGTATCCTGGACACACATCTACTGCGAACTTGCAGCAATGTCCCGGTCACGTCAACGCAGCGGTGAATACAAGGGAATACATGCGCACAATGCAGAAGGCAGGGCCAGTCCAAGGCATGGGCAGGGCACAAAGACCCCAGGAAAACACCTCCTCCCACCACACATCAGCACACCCATGAAGGCACAGGCCATGTGCCCATCCTGAGCACACCCAGTCACAACAACAAGACAGGTGAATCCACACCCTGCACCACAACACACACAACCAGGGAGACAGCCTCTGCAGGATTGGCTGCACAGGAACACACAACCCACAGCACAGTTCCAGGTAAACACACACACCACAACACCACCACACACATGGAAACAAACATGAGTACAAGCACCAAACGAACACATACAAGGAACAAACATACAAATGGACACACAGCCAGCATAGTCACACATACATACTACACACTGACCCACACACACACACAATGCCAACGGCAATGGAGCACAACAAATCAGCAAGCCAAAGTGGTATGTACACAAATGGAAGACCATGGAGACACAAAACAAGCATGTGCACATTACATGCAAGACAAGAAATACAGAACACCCCCCAGACCATAAAACCACACATGGCTGGTACAGTCACTAAAGTCAAACCACATGCACCACAGTGCAACAACACAGGGAGACAGCAAGGCATACCAGGTAAAGGCACAAGGAAGAAAGGAAAGCCTGGAAGTCAACCTGGGAACAGTCCCACGTGCATACAACCACCTCACAGGAGTACACCACCAGCACTACACACAGGGCCCATATACATACTCAGTCAGTCAAGAAATACTTTATTCGGTTCAATTTTCAAAACCATAAAAGTACAAGACACACATAAAAAATGGTCCAAAGATCACAATACATCATTAAAAAAGAAAAAGGCAAACGTTAATAAAGACATTACAGAATAAAATACTAGATTCAGTTATACAATAGGTAAAATTAGTGATTGGTATTCTACATCCAATTGATCTTTTTACCCAGTCTCACTGCAATGGTTAAAAATGTGGCCACATTATAGATTTCCCAGATATCTGTTAACATCTGGAGGTATAATAAAGCTGGTTTGACCTGCCTGATCCCTCTCCCCTTTAGCAGGGGAATGATGATTTTTTTCCTAATGGCTTTGAAGTGGGTACAAAAGAACAGGTAATGGGCAGTGTCCATAATTGAATAGCCATCACAATTACATGTGTTCAATTCCGAGTCCCTGGTCCAGCCAAGGCGGCCGGAGATTAACAAATGAACTTTGTTCAATCTGAACTTAGTGAGAAGGTACCTGTGGCTTGGGTTGTTGACAACCTTCAAATAAAGTTCCGGTTCATGATCTGAGGAGACAATCAGTTGATGAGACCTGACAGAGGGTTTTATCAGCTCCCTGTTTTCTCTGTCCATTCCACTATGCAACAAAAAAGTGTTCTTTGTCCACTTCAAATCAGCCTTCACGAGGGCGGAAGGATTGTGGAACAATTCAGGCCTACCCAGCTTAGCGCACAATTGTTCAACATATTTCAGCCAGGGGATCTTATTCCAGTGATCTAATTTTAGGCAGTCCTTCAGGATTTCATGATTAACTTCAAGCTCTGGATTGAGCCACACAGATATCCATTTCAGAAGGGGAGCCATAGAAACTCGATCTTCCAAAAAATCCACCCCGCATTCCTGGTGTACAATAAAGCTTGCCGTGGATTTTGGTACAGAAAGAATGGATTTTAAAAAGTTATCTTCGATCACTTGGAGGAATTTAACAGGCTTGAAGCCCCACAGATCTGTGCCATACATAGCGATAGCTATACATTTAGCAACATACACTTTTAGGACAGCCTCTATGGGCTTCACCCCAAGTTTACGTGAGAAACCCAGGACTGCAGATGTGGAACGGGCCAAAACCTTTTTTTTCTCCAACATTTGCGGGAGCCATGTGGAACGGTCGTCAAACACTACACCCAGATAAGGGAATCTGGAGACTCTTGATAATTTGTGACCATTGCAGTGTAGGGTCATGACATTTTTTTGGGCCTTAGCATGATGGCCTACCACCATTATGTGAGACTTAAATCCAATTTTATCATAAAATTATAAAAAGAGTTCAACAGGCTTTGCAGACCCACAGCAGTTCTAGCTATAAGAGCCGCATCGTCTGCGTACAGTAATGCGGGCAATGTATATTTCCCAGCCCTAGGTATGTCTTTACATGCTGTGCCCAGTGTTCCACCCAGATCGTTAATATATAGTGTAAAGAGCAGGGGAGCAAGAATGCAGCCCTGCCTAACACCATTGATGATACTAATTTTCCCTGTGCAGTTCCCTTTTCTGTCATAACGGACAGTAGCGGTAAGGTCCTTATGGAGGTCTGCTAGGAAATACACGATGTTTGGGTCAATGCCTATACTAGGGAGCTGGACCCACAACTTGGATCTGTTGACTCGGTCAAAAGCCGAGGACAGATCCATGAAAGCGATGTACACGGATCCATGCTTTACTTTAGTGTATTTTCCTATCAGCAGTTGTAGATTTAAACTCTGATCAATGGTGCTCCTTCCCTTTCTAAAACCATACTGAAGGGGGGAGAGGGTGTTAGTCTCCTCTAACCATTCAGTAAGTTTGCTGAGGACCACTCTCCCTATGACCTTAACCGCAGAATCTATTAGGGATATAGGGCGATAATTTCCGGGTTCCCCCCTGTCTCCTTTTTTAAAAATAGGGACAATTACTGATTGGGTCCATGATTCAGGGATACCTATTTTGAAAATGCTGTTGAAAACTCTAGCTAAAATTTTGGACCAGAATAAAATATCCACTTTAAAAAGATCGGCGGGGACCCCATCCGGCCCGGGAGCTTTGCTACTAGTCATTTTTTCGATGGCTAAAGCCACCTCTTCCTCATCCACTGTCAGGCTATAGGGGAGTTGATATAAGCTAGTCGTATCCTCAGCCCCAGGGGTTTCCTGTTCATAAACAGATTTAAAGTGCAAGTGCCATTTGTCTTCTTGGATGCCACAATCCAGTTCATTATTGCATGAGTCCGAGAAGAATGGTTGGTTGACCACGGCCCAGAATTTGGCGCTACTTTTCAGGACATCGGTTGAGGTCAGGTCAGCCCAAGCATCCTCTCTAATCTCACGCCGTCTTTTCTCAATGGTGGTCTTATATGCCTTCCTGAGGGTAGCCACAAGTTTTCTATCTACTGGTTTGGAGTTTAAAGCTACTTTTAACTTGTGATTGGCAGCAGAACATTTGTTGTCAAACCAGCCTACCTTTTCTTGAGGTTTCCTTTTACACTGTTGTGTCAAATGAGACACGATGTCGGCGCAGACCCTATTATACGCCTCTAACACCTCTATGTCCCCCGTCTGATCATTCAAGCAGAGTTTGAAGGCCTCCTGACTACTTATACACAGATTACCAAAAAAGTCCTCAGGAATTATTTTACACCATTTAATTCGGCGGGCCTGATCAGTTGGTCGTAAGTCACATTTATCTACTAGGCTCATACTACTAACCTTAATATCAAATACATTCTTAATTTTTAAAACAACAAGATTGTGGTCACTAAAATGGGACCTTACAACAGTATAACAAATAATATGACTGCCATGACTACTGCTCAAAAAAATATAATCAATGGTGGACCCACTGCCATGACCCGTAAAGGTTGGAATGTCCTCTTCTCCCCCGATTGGCAACATTAAACCCTTTTTCAGCTAGCAGGGATTCTAGAAAGGTCCCCTGCTCTGAGTGTTCAAAATGAATGTTCTCTTCTTCTGGGGGGCCAAATAGAATATTGGGGGGACATTTTTCCTGGCAACCATGGACATTAAAATCTCCCAGTAAAATAACAATACAATCAGGCTCCATAGACTCCTGAAAATTAATTAGGAAAGAGTTTAACCTCAGCAGGTTGTCAACTGGGTGTTCTCTGTCAAAGGAGTTGTAGAAGTTCACTAACAGTACAGCGTTAAAGCCCCTGTGTGTGATTAAAACTGCAAGACAATAGGGGCTGCCAGTAGGAATTTCTTTATAGGTGCCTGAGATTTTTGCAGATATCAGGGTGATCAGACCACCTTTGGCCCGTCCTCTCTTTGAGTTAACAGCTGGGAGAAAGAAGGTGGTGAAGCCATCCACTGTAAGCAAATTTTCGGTCGCCCACGTTTCCTGCATGGCAATTATGTCCATAGTGCCTATGAAGTCTCTCCAGTGAGGGTCATCAATTTTGTTCCTAAGGCCCGCAATATTCCATGTGGCAATAGCAATCCCCTGCCTGCCCCTTTCATTCCCATCAATCACACACAAAGCGGTCCCTTCCTCAATATCCTGACCTATAATTGGCGTTGGCTCGGTCCTTAGCTCAGGGTTTAATTCTTGCGCTGCCTGACTGCTCTGTGGAGAGGTGTGTGGGGCGGTTAACAGTTGTTTAGCAGGGGTGCCCGATGTTTGTCAATCTACCCAATCCATACTGACAAACACCTGGAGGAATGTACACACATACCACCCCCACCAAAACCGGAGCACACAACACCAGTGCCACACACACTGAAGGCTGCCAATACTTGCCAGTCCATAAACACTCAAACCAACACACACCCTGGGTGTAGCCACCAACATCACACACAGGGATGCCACAGCAAATGTCTGTATAAAAACATCACACAAACACATAACCCAAATGAAACACACAGAACCACAACAAAAACAAACATACCCTGTCAGCCAAACTGTGACAAGGCAATGGGAGCACAGACACAACAGGAGTGCACAACCTCATCACTCAGGAACAAAGCACACACAACATACCACAAATTACACAAGAAGTGCCCCATCATAGAACAACACAGCCACATCAAACCAACTACAGATGCACAGGCCAAAAAAATGAACAAACACTGCAGGACATCAGGGGATGCTCATCAGGCAATGTCAAGGCCACATACACACAGCACTGTATGCACAACAAGATGTGTGTGCACACCAAGCATACCAGTCACACACAGACATGAGTGACACAACACCAACCCATACAACACAAATCAGCACAGTACAAACACAACAGCACACCCAGGAAGTGAAGCAACAACAGGGCCAACACAACCACAACAGATGCACAGATCTGGGACACATAGGTGGAATCAACTTGAACATAGCACTGGCCATGCACACACAGCCGAACTGCAGAGGAGCAACCATGAACAGCACAAGAACACCACAAAGAAAAAATTAGCGAAAGAGCCTGAGTGGTACATAGCCCCAGCCCAAAGAAATGCACACACTCAAAACAAACCAAGGGGACAGCCGACTGTCAAGTGAAGTGTACTGCACGTCATTAGTGGCCATGGCAGGAATGCAAAAAACACAATCAGAGGGAGTCCAGGCCCACAAAGAGTAGGCACAAGAAGCACACATAGGGGATGGCATGACACCATACACACCATGCCATACAGGAGGATAAACGGTACCATGTGCCTGTAATGCATGAGAAACACAGCCACAATGACAGTGTGAAGCAGCAGGTCTGCACAGTCTACACAAACAGAAACAAGACACATGGATGATCAAACAAACACAACACTGATATGCCAGTCACACCCTCTGCACAATCACAGGTGACTAAAACAACAAGTAGGAGTCAGACAGAACAGCATGGACATACCAACACTCTGCACACCTCTTGACAATCCAAGAGCACACGTCTCATGTAGGCCATGGGACCAGGATGACGGGCCATCACAAGATCACCATATACATTCATAGCTGGGCACACATAATGGAATAACACACATAGATGATCACATTGCCCACCCTGCATGCAAACCTTGCACAGAGTCACACTCTGTGCTGGCAGTGTCCCCCAAACTGACATGTGAACAATGTAGCCAACAATTGTAAACCTTGAAGATGATACCGGCATCACAGGTTAAATTGACACCACAGATGACACATGTATCAGTGTCAGAAAGAACTGAAGTCCCTGTCACCCCTGTGAAAAAAGAGCAGGCGAGCAAAGACCTTGGCAATGTTGAAGTGCCACATAGAGCATGGTTCAGAAAAGTCTGCCCTGTTCCCATGATGCACTGGGCCAGGGACAGACTGATTTGCATATAGCCAGGTTCTGAGCTGGGATGGGGCAGTGAGATAAATAACGGTGATGGATCAAGCCCTGATCTTTGGACTGGGTAAGAGTGGTCTGCTTAATTCAGACACTCTGTTCATCACCACCCCCTTTTCTGAAACATAGAGCATGGGGCACAGGCAAACATATGCACACACAAAAATTATTTATTCAGTAAGGACACTGACAAAACAGACAACAGGAGTAACTGTCTTTATTCACATGTTGCATAGATAGGCACCAACAGTAGAGAAGAGCAAGGAACAAATGCACAGCATATCCATGAGAATCTGCACAGTCAAGGGCAAAACAGCAAGGCCAGTGGCCAGTCTAGGGTGCAGAGTGAGTACATGTGAATCTGCACAGGCAAGGGCAAAACAGCAAGGCCAGTGGCCAGTCCAGGAAGCACAGCAAATCCATGAGAATCTGCACAGGCAAGGCTGAAACAGCAAGATCAGTGGCCAGTCCAGGGTGCAGAGTGAGTACATGAGAATCTGCACAGGCAAGGCCAGAACAGCAAGACCAGTGGCCAGTCCAGGGAGCACAGCATATCCATGAGAATCTGCACAGGCAAGGCCAGAACAGCAGTGAATGACAAGGCCAGTGAGCACGGCAAAGTGCAGAGTGCGTACATGAGAGGCTGCACAAGGAATACTCCGACACAGCAGAGCAACAAGGCCAGTGGGCAGGGCAAAGTGCAGAGTGAGTACATAAGAGGCTGCACAGGGAATATTCCAACACATCAGAGCAACAAGGCCAGTGGGCAGGGTGAAGTGCAGAGTCAGTGCATGAGAGGCTGCAAAGGGAAAACTCCAACACAGCAGAGCAACAATGGCAGTGGGCAAGGCAAAGTGCAGAGTGAGTACATGAGAAGCTGCACAGGGAATACTCCAACAAAGCTGAGCAACAAGGCCAGTGGGCAGGGCAAAGTGCAGAGTCAGTACATGAGAGGCTACATAGGGAGTGTGTGTGACTGTACCCTTCCATGGGCAGCAACACAATCAGGGGGTTAACAATGGGCAGTACAGGCCCACCTGTGGGAGAGAGAGGTTTGTGAGGGGGACTAGCACTCACACTTGGTTGTCAGGCGGACTGGGAGCTGGTTGTGTGTCGGGGACAGCAGGGGCACTTGACTGGGGAGAGAGAGCCCCAGGTGAGGTAGGGCTATCAGTGGATTGGCAAGCTGGAGGACTGTTAGGACCTGGTGGTGTAGTGGCACGTGGAGTGGAGTCATGCAGACCTGTGACACAGTGTGGGTGGGATATGTTTGAGGGGTGCCTTTCCACTTCTTGGGGAATTGAAATGACTTCCCTGTACTGGGATTAATGGGAAGTGGTGTGGACACAACAGGCATACACACCAACAAAGCCTCATCAGGTGCAGACACTGGCACTTCCTCTGGGGACATGCTGGATCCTGCGGAATGCTTCGTATGACTTCACCTCTGGCCCTCCTTGCCCTGGGTGCCAGGTGTACCCCCTACAGTGCCCTCCTTCCCCTGCTTCACTGGGCTCAGAATGGGAGTCGAGGTGGTGGGGGCATGTGCCTCTTTGCCCTTCTTAGGTGTACCCTTGCCAATTACCACCTCTGCAGTGGTCACAGCAACTGCATGCCTCTCTTTGTGTGATGCTTTATGAACAGGAGAGTCCTTAGCTGGGATGCCTCTGAGGCATGTGAGCCTGAGGTCTGCTTCTTTGCTTTTTGGGCCTTGCTTTTGACTGACGGGCTTTCGACAATGCATTCTGGGCTGGCTTTGCTCTTCTGTGGGGATGGTGTCTCCGGGTAGGACCGCTTGGGTTGTTTTTGCTGTGTGCTCCATGTGCTGTATTGTGACTGTGATGTATGTGATCCGTGGTTACTATCATAAGACATGGCCACTACCTGGCGGGCGGACAAAGGCCCTGTAGCAGGAATGGGAGTATGTGCCTGTTGAAAGGCAGACGTCACAGTGGAGGACAAGGCATGGACAGTACGGTGCAGTCCACCCATGTCAGAATGTATGCCCTCCATGTAAGCAACCTCCTGGTCTAATTTCTTATCATGGTCACTGAAGGCATTGAGTAGAGCTGTCAGGCCCACACAAAGCTGCTGCAGAAGCTGAGCCGACTCTACACCGAGGATCGCAGGGGGGGACAGGTGCAGGGGCAGCGGTGCCAGGTGCCAGCCCTCTGACTGACATGGACACGGCCAGCACCAGAGGAAGTGGATGGGAAGGTGGGCACTGGCCGCTGTGTGGTAGAAGATGATGCAGAGTCTCCATTCCCTGTGCCCGCAAACATAGATGCATCCCCACTAGCATCAGATGATGTGCTACTTTGCGTCTCAGGCTGAGATTCCTCCTGCAGAGTCCGGTCACCCTCTAAGGCGCTGGTGACATCCGTGTCAACACGCTCCTGTGCAGCTGTAGTACTAGTCTCACAACCACTGGTGTTCGGCTCCTGTCCCTCCGAGACCACTGGTAAATCTGCATGAGAGAGATGCAGGGTCATGTTAGTGGCAGCAACAGAACACACCTATGCAATCAATGCAGTACAAAAGAGGACCAAATTGACATTTTGCACACCACACTCTGCAATCAAATTGCAGACACTCACTACATAGACCCCAAAAGTGGATGTAACCCTGATTATCTGTCATGACTTAGCCATGTCATGGCCACACAGCACAACACTCTGCCTGTGACGGAAGTCTACCAGACACACAGCTACCTCTGCGCACACCTAGGGACATGATGTGGGGACACCACTTGTTGCCACTGGCAGATCTGAATGGAACAGGAGGGGACAACACAGACACCAATTATGACATGACAGTTCACAATGGCAAATAGCTAATACCAACCACCATGTTGTACTCTGGGGCCCAAAGACTAGTGCACATTGTTGTCAGATGTGTAGGCCTCTGCATCCATGGTGCATGCAATGTACGCATAGATGAAGTCACACTCAGATTGGGAATACTGCTGTTCACTCCCAATTCAATTCCCCAGACTACCTCAATGCTGAATAACCATGAAGAGCACAACATAGGCGGCAATGGGAATGCATAGCAGGGAGGATCACCTTTGTAAGAACAGTTTGTGCAAATGCATGACACTGGCACCCATTCCAGCAGCCACCTACATGACACTGCACTGCAGCACTCTACCACACATCACATAGGCCACTACTGGCACAGGCCCTGTACACATGCATCCGCTCACAGCCAAAGTCACCCTCCCCAAATACTCACCCCTGCCTTGCTGCTGAAGCTCCTTCAGACGTGCATCCAGCTCAGGATGAATCACTGCCAAGATGCGACCCATCAGCGGTTTCATGCTGCGCAATGCCAACCGCCCAATGCGATGGAGCAGCTCCAAGCTCATCTCTGCCATGTTCTTTGCCAGCCAGCTGATGTCGTCCCACCTCTTGTGGCAGTGGGTGCGCCGTCTGTTAGATACCCCCAGAGCTCGCACCTTTGCTGCAATGGCCCTCCACACGGCCTTACGCTGGTTTACCTTGAGCTGCAGGCTTGGGAGACAAGAGGGGGAAATGATCAGTGACACAGTGTCATGTGCCAACATCTATCAGTACAGTAGCAAGACACAAACTCATTACCAAATCTAATCTCTCTCCATCCCACCCTGGGGTACATCTCACATGGGCACTCTGCATGGGCTAAGCTCAGCACCATGTGACTCTGGGCAATAGCTTGCTTAATCTTCCCGAGGGCCCCCAGCGCCTAGAGACCCTCACAGGTGATTGTTCGCGCTTTACAAATGTGGAATATTATTATTATGTGACTCCATGCATTTATAAGGGTGTACACAGTCCCTGCACATCTCACACACATGCAGTATGACAGCACTGAACCCCCCTATGTGTCTTGCACACATCTCCATTCCTTTGCTTCTCTGGCCACAGCATACATCACATATCGACCTGTGTCTGTGGGTAGACTCACTGTTTGCAAGACTGTGCAGCACTCAATCCCCATGCCCTGTGAATATATCAGTATGTCATGTGTGTGGCATTGAGGGACATGGACTCATAAACAAAATATAGTTCTACACAAGTGTGGTTGTGTGTAATTTTAGAGGGCTGAGAGAGTGCATATTTGGATTTAACTGTGAAAAAACAATAGTAAGGACACAGTAAGTAAAGTGATGTGACCTTGTCTTGGTGGGCGGGCACTGTGCTGACCATCTGGGCTCACACTGATATGGACAACAGGGGCACACACAGCAATTCAGCCAAGCAATCACTGTCCTGGCACCTGCATGGCCAACATACTGTGTCACTGTATGGCTGACAATGCAACACACTTCACTCATACCTATAACTGCAGGCAGGAAGACCTGTTACATTGGGAAACACACTTCTTCCACCTGGAAAGAGCATGTTTGTCAGTGCATGACACAACCCCACACCCTCAAGCATATGCTGCATCAGTCCAACTACATGTGTGCCCCCCTCGCCCTACACGTCCGCTTTTGATTACTTACCACAATATTTGGGGCACCATACAGCCTTGGGTACTGTGCGAGCACCTCATCCACCAAGACCTCCAGCTCCTCGCTTGTGAATGGACTGGCACAGATCTTCTCTGTCCTTGCCATCCCTGTGGACATGGAACACCTGTGGTGGAATTGGGTGGTCAGGGGTCTCTAGCAGCAGTCCCTGGAGGCAACAGCAGATGAGGGGTCTCAGGCAGCAGTCCCTGGAGGTAGCAGCAGATGAGGGCTCTCAGGCAGCAGTCCCTGGAGGCAGCAGCAGATGAGGGGTCTCAGGCTACAGTCCATGGAGGCAGCAGCAGATGAGGGCTCTCAGGCAGCAGTCACGGGAGGCAGCAGCAGATGAGGGGTCTCTGGCAGCAGTCCCTGGAGGCAGCAGCAGCAGGTTCGAGGTCTCCGCAACAGGGTCTGTGAGCAGTGGAAATGTTAAGCTCACTCCCACACATATATAGCCCAATGGGGTCGTTTCAAAGGTGCCAAGCTGCAACAATTGGTTGTCCAGGTCTGCCTCATTCAAAAGAATCCAATGACCGCCTCCCGCGGTGGCAGAGCACACCTACCATGATTTTCAAAATAGCATCATACCACCGCAATCATCATTCCCATTGGCTCTAGGGCATGCTTCATGGTGGTGATGCACCGCAGGGGCCCGAGTGCCCTACCGCGATGGTACATCTTTCAAAAGCATCCATTGACCACCTCCGTGGTGGCGGAGCACACCTACAGCGATTTTCAAAATAGCATCATGCCAACGCAATCATTGTTCCCATTAGCTCTAGGACATGACATGGCCAGGCTGTAGCTACAGTTATTTGGGACGCATACAATGACATGAGGCCCCACGATTGGGGTGGCGGAGCATGCCAACCCCCATTTGGTCATGTCTCCATGACAATGACTACCGCACCTATGTCAGGGGGGATGTTGGTGACACACCGCCATGGCCAGGCAGTAACTACTATGATTTGGGGCACATACAATGACATGAGGCACCGCGATTTGGGTGGCGGAGCATGCCAATAACTATTTGGGCATGTCTCCATGACAATGACTACCGCACCTGTATCAGGAGGGGTGCTGGTGACACACCGCCATGGCCAGGCAGTAGCTACCGTGATTTGGGGTACATACAATAGCAATGTCCATCAGGAACGCTTTAACAGTGCTCAGTGGCCACATGGTGAAGGGCACATCATTGTGCACACAATGCCAATGTTCCATTAAATCCACTGTTGCCTACACATGCCATGGTTGTGTATGTGTGACGTACATTGGCCTGTAGTCCCTAACATGTCATGGATGCATTAGATGGTTGATGAGGCGGGACAATGTTGTAGTGGACTCCATAATGTGTACACATATCAATGTTTTGAGGGGCAGTGATGACCTCGGCAAGGCTTGTCTCACTGTATGATGTAGTTACTTACTAGTGCTCTTCTGTCTGCTCATACAGGCAATTGCCTGTTCACCTACAACTATGTTCATTATGTTGTGGATGTGTGCCAAGTTAGCATGATGCATTGAGGTGTGATAGGTACAGCAGATGAGTATGAGACAGTGGTGTTGATTTGTCACACATTGGCTGGATGGCACACTTCCAGGCATGTACATGTGAAATGTGGCCATATAACTATGTGCATTCACATTGACCTATGTGGTGTTTGAGGCACTTGTTGTAAATAGGGAGATGTACCCTCTGTGTGGCCCAAACTTCCACCCATGTAACCTGGAGTATCACTCAATTATCAAGTCAGTCTTTGTTTTTTCTGTGTCATCCAGAACGGGATATGCTGTGGCCATCTCATGATGGATTTCATTGACATGTGTCCACTTTCATCTCAACTAGGAGAAGGCCAAATTTGATTCATCACTTGACACTGCTGGAGGACATGGAGGAAGTGGCGATCATTTGCAAATTCCGTATAGCTAGAGCCACCCTGAGGATCCTTTGTGATATCTTGAAGCCCCACCTGCAGCTTCACCGGACATATCCAACAGCTTTCAACCCAACTTATGAAGTGATGGCAGCCCTCCTTTTTTTTGACACTGGATCATTCCAGGAGACTGTGGCCAGCACTGGTGGGATGTCTCAACTGATGTTCAACATGGTGCTGCGTGATGTTCTGCCCGCCATGATTATCTACAAGGACAGATATATCCATTTCCCCGGGGATGCTGGATTGCCAGCTGTGAAGGGAGACTTCTATCTCCTTGGGCACATCCCCCATATTGCTGGTGCCATAGATTGCACACATGTCGGTCTTGTGCCACCACAGGCATGTGAGCACATTTTTCATAATCGCAAACATTACCACTCCATCAATGTGCAGGTGGTGTGCCTGGCAGATATGATCATCTTGCATGTGTGTGCCAGATTCCCCGGCTCAGCCCATGACTCCTACATCCTGAGGAACAGCATTGTGCCCCGGCTGATGGCTAATCTGCTTCCCGAACGTGCATGGATTGTGGGTGAGTATGCCTTGTCGTATGCCGTGCTAGGTGTGTGACCTGCTGCCCTCTGCCTGTGCAACATTGCAATGTGTATTTGTCATACCTAGGTGACTGCACATCCCAGCCGTCCTTGGCTGCTGAGCCCACTGCGGAATCCCAGGACCCCGGCTGATAACCAATACAATGAGGCCCATGGGAGGACACGTCGCGTGGTGGAGCATACTTTTGGTCTGCTCAAGGTACGTTTCCACTGCCTGGACAAAACTGGAGGTGCACTGGCATCGCCTGGGTGGTGTGTCAGATCGTAGTGGCATGCTGCATGCTCCACAGCCTGGCCGTTTGCAAGAAAATTCCCCTGCTCCTGGATGATAATGAGGACACAAGGCCCCCGCCTGCACAACTCCCTGAGTCCAGTGATGAGGACAGTGGAAAGGAGGAAGGTGATGATATGCGTCAACAGCTCATTACCCGCTACTTCTCTTGAAGGTGGGTGAAGAAGTCCAACATATTCATTGTCTGGTGAGATTGCTAGTGTTGTGAAGGTCTATGTATGAATAGTATGAACAGCCAGATGTAAAGTCACCTGTGTGTGGATATGTGACTGTGACATGTCATCTGTGAACGTATACGGGACGTTCATATTGACACTTTTTGCACATTGTGTTGTCTGCATGTTGGCTTATGTAGATGGTTGGTGTAGTGTAATGTCTGTGATGCCACACTCACACCAGTGAATGTTGTTCTGTTGTGTTTCCCTAGGTGCCTCAAACTGATCCTTGCCTACATACAGAACATACTTCGGATACACTATGTACATTTTGAAGACTGTACATCCTGCATTAAAGACAAAGCGGACACAATAAAAGCGTGTAAGGTATTTTATTTCCAAAGTTGACATGTGAGGGGAGTGGGCAGATTTACATAGAGTCGGTTATGAAGCAGTGAGTTGTCAGTCATGGTAAATTAGATGATACCACATTGGTGTGGTGACCCAGACCAACAGACATGTGCCATGCACAAGTTAGTGTGGGGAAGGACAGTCCAAACAGTGAATGCAGTGGAGAAGAGGATTTCTATGAAGGCTGGCTCCGTGATTGGCGTTTGACTGGTGCTTTGGATCCAGAGACTCCCAGGCTCTTCTTAGGACGGCCCCTTGGTCGCTTGGCTGGAGAGGCCCTGCTTTGGTGCCAGCAGCGTCGGAGGACTCACCCCTCTCTGTGGCTGCAGGGGAGGATGGTGAACTGTCATCCTGTGGCCCACAAGATTGGGGTGAAAGTATTGGTTAGGAGGCAGGCCTGTCCCTCAGTAACGCCACTTGCTGGCCCATGAGGTCCACCAATTGTCCAATGCGTGTGTCGATGGACCTCATCAGCAGCATGAGCTCGCGTAAAAGATCAACCGACCGGTCAGTTTGTCCCTGGGCCTGTTCTTATGCCCCAAGGACTCTGGTGATATGTTCCAGGGATGGGGTTCCAGCCTCCTGGTGTCTGGGGATGACCCTGGCCCTCCCACCTGCCCTGCTGCCACAGACCTGTTGCCTTGCCACCGTGGGTCCCCGCACAATCTCCCTGCCGTACTCAGTTGTGGGTGTGAGGCGCTCATGCCCTGGTACAGAGAGGGTGTTGCAGGTGGCACTGGTGGTGGTGGTGGTGGAGGTGGACCCGCAGGCTGTAACAGCAGAGGTCTTCTGTGCAGTTGGTGTTGCAGCAGACGTGGTGGTGGGGAGGATGGGGTGGTGGGACCTGTTGCTCCCTGGCACACCAGATGCGCCGGCCTCGAGAGTCCATGTACTGGGTGGAGATCGGCTCTGCTGGTCGTTGGTGTTGTCCTCAGCTGTAAATTCTTGGCCCCCTGTGGGTTAGATGGGGAATGGTCATTGTTGTGCACTCTGCAAGCATTCTGTTAGCTGTGTGTCATCCACTGTCTGTACACTCCACAATTGACTGATCTTCACATGGTTTTCTACGTGCACTACTGTGCCTCCTAACATGGTGCAGAGGTACATACATTACTTGTACATGTTGGGAGGTATCAATGCATACCATGCAAATTGTGCAGAAATCATGTTCACAGGGACCTGTTACCATGTAGGGACCAGCCCAACATATTTTTATGTTGTCTCCCTGTTGATTAGTCTGACCTGGCAGACGTCACATTTGGCCATGGACTGGGCATTGTAGTGTACTGCATGGCTTTGTCCTGTTATGTACATATTTTGATTTATAAGCCCACACATGCTTTCTAAATATTGAAATGATATTTGCTGATTGGGCCACATGGCAATGCACTCATCAATGTGTGCTGTGCATGGTTGTGCTCAGTCTTCCTGTGCATGTGCATTGGTGTGTGACTATTCGGTAGCTGTGACAGTCCCCTTTGCTTACCTGTGTGCACACTGTGCGTGTCAAGGGTGGTCGGTATGCATATTTGTGTAATGAGAGGGCTGGTGTTGCCATATGGCAGCATTTCATTTGTGACAAATGTGTGGGTGCACACACAGGCTGACTACCTGTTAGGTGAAAGTGAACAATGTAATTGCTTCCAACTGCTTCTGGGTGGTGTGGGGGAGTGCTCCATCCTGCTTGGGTGTGGGAAAGGGGGCAGGGTGGGAGTAGTGGTAGAGGCCTCCTTTCACCAAACAGACCTCACAGAGAAGATGGCTACCTACCTGTTAGTTTGATGTGGGCGATGTAATGGCTGACACAGGCTTGTGGTTGGTGTGGGGGAGGGATCCATATTGATGATGCTGTGGGACAGGGGAAATGGTGGGAGTAGTAGTGGAGGCCTCCCACCCCCAAACAGACCTCCCAGGCAAGATGGCTACCTACCTGTTAGGTGAAGGTGAACAATGCAATGGCTTCCAACTGCTTCTGGGTTGGAGGGAGTGCTCCATCCTGCTGGGGTGTGGGGCAGGGGCATGGTGGGAGTAGTGGTACAGCCTCCCTCCCTCAAACAGACCTCACAGGTAAGATGGCTACCTACCTGCTAGTTTGATGAGGGTGATGTAATTGCTGACACAGGCTTGTGGGTGGGGTAGGGGAGCGATCCATCTTGATGATGCTGTGGGACAGGGGGCATGGTGGGAGTAGTAGTACAGGCTGCCTGTGCTCATACTCCCATGGAAATATTGCTAGCTATGTTGAGGGTAAATGGGAGTGAATGAAGGTTGGATCTGTGAGACAGGTTTTTGTGGGTGGGTGGTACAGATGGATGGGATTTGTCTTGGGTGGTGTGGGTTTTTGGCTGTGCAAGAAAGTTCATATCAGTGTGTTGGTTAGCATTTCTTTGTACTTACCAGTCTCCACTCCCCCGGATACTGCTGTGAGACTTTCGGGATGCAGAATGGCAAGCACCTTCTCCTCCCATGGTCTGAATGTTTTCGGTGGGATGGGAGGGTCACTGCAGTCCGGTTAGCCAGCTTCCAGTTCTAGCTCCTCCTCTCTTTGACAGCCCTCTTCAGATCATGCCACCACTTCATGATCTCCTTCTTGGATAGAGGGGTGGTCCCTACTGCATTTGTACTATCCTCTCCCACATTTCGGTACTTGTGGCTAATGGTGTCCGTTGGACCAGGCTACCAAACAGTTGTGGTTCCTCTCTGCTATCTCATTTACCATGACTGTAAACTCACTCTCTGTGAATTTGGGCATTTTATGTGTGGACATGGTGTGTGGTGTGCAAAGTGTTTGTGGGTGCAGGGGTGTGGGTGGTGGGTGTGATGTTGGTGTGTTATATGATGGGGGCTTGTTGGTGCTGGTGTGATGGTGGTGGTGGTGTTGAGTGTGCTGTGTTCTTTTGCCTCTCCTCTCAGATCTGGTGTATGCCCTTCTCTTCTGGAGTGTTGCAAAGGATTGTGGTCAGTGAAGGGGCTGGTTTTATACTCAGCTATGTGGGTGTGTCCGAATGGGGTTTTGCTGCCAGGTGTGTTGTGGGTGTTGTGCTGGGAATTGTATTTTTCTGTTTGACTTATATTTGTTTCATTGGATTGTGTTTGGTGTATTTGAGGGGGCATGCCTACTTTGATTTGTGCAATGTTTGGCTTTAATGTGGGGTTTTTGCATCGTCCGCCATGTTTTCAAGGGATCGTCCGCTGCGGTGTCTATGCTGCAGCTCTTCCGCTGGCTCTCCCACTCACTCCAGTGTGCGACTGCGGCGGTCGGAGACAGCAGATCGTAATGCAGGGGCATCGGGGATATCCTAATTTCCCGTGCAGTGTCTCTGCTATCCTTGCAGTGGGTTGTAGAGTTTCCGCTGCGTTTCCGACCGCCGCGGTCGAATTTTGGACATCACCGCCTGCGACGGGCGGTTTCTATTTTCCCGCTACCGTCGCAGTCTGTCTTTTTTGGAGGTTGATCCTAATTTGACCGGTGGTTTATCCACTGTCCGGGCGGATGGTTGTTTTCCGCTTTCATGGTGGTCAGGGTGGTTTTCCAACCGCCATCCTAATGGGCCCCCAAGTCTCCGTAGCAGTAAAACTGGATTCACACTCTAAATTGTGACAGGCCTAAAACATGAGGATGTCAGTGCCTTTTGGGGGTTTGATTACACATGTAAAATAAAAGTGTGTAGAAGAAGCTGCATGGATTACTTTTTGGGGATCAAAGAGAATACTGGGGTATGAAGATATGTGTACAAGTACTTCCGTTAGGCCTACTTAGAAATTATCTCTGTGTGTCTGGGACTAGATTGAGAAGTAGCTCAGACAATATTTGAGTAGGGGTGTGAGATAATGTATAGTTTTTAAGTTAGGGTCATCAGTTGCACCACAGGTGTCAGACTGGTAACCAGACAAAATATCGAAATAAATATATAGAATGGACAAAATATCGATTTCAAAATATAGAATGGACATAATATTGAATGGACATAATATAGTGGTTAATAATATTGAAATGCAGGTAAGTAATATCGATTGTTAAAGTATCGAAGAACATAATATAGGCATTAAAATATATCGCATTTTTAATAGTATCAATTTTTTTTAAAAGTGTTTTGTATGTCAGTATATGTGTTAAAAGTGTAAATATTTATTAATGTCTGTTCAATTTTTTAAAGTGATGAATGTTATGTTATTTAATTGTTGCATGATTTAATTCTGTAGCGGGTTGTGTGTTTATAGGGGAATAGGGTAAGAAGCTATTTAATTATAGTAAATTAAATATCAATTATTTATTTGTTTTTAATTTAATTTTTCATTTTAGTTCTGTAGAGGGTTGTAGGTTTATAGGAGAATAGGGTGGGAAGTAATTTAATTTTAATGAAGTAAATATTTATTTTTATTTATTTGTATTGATAATTAATTTAGAGTTCATTATTTATTAATTGGTAATTCATTTCTATTAATTGGTAATTCATTTTAATTAATTGATTAATTGATAATTATATTAATTGTATTAATTTATTTTCGGAGTGAGTTGTGGGTTTATAGGGGAATAGGGTGGGAAGCAATTTAATTGTAAATAAGTAATTGTTGTAATTATTTTTGTGTATTGATAATGTAGTGTTAATTATTAATTAATTGGTATTTTTTTATTTATTACGTATTACATTTTTGGTATTGAAAATTAATTGATTGTTAATGAATGATTACTAGGTGATTAATTTTTAATAAATTACATTTATTGGTATTTAAAAATATTTAATTATTTATGTTGTATTTGGTAATTAATGTTAATTAGGTTTTTTATTGGTATTGATAAATAATGTATTGTTATTTAAAAATTAAATCATTACTTTCCCTAATGTTGCACTCACTGGAGTGGGAATAGTCATTTTTACCTCTACGCTACCCAACGGCTTCCCTACTGTTGTACTCTCTGGAGTGGGAATAGTATTTTTTACCCTCCCGCTATCCAATGCTTTCCCTAGTGTTGCACTCTCTGGAGTGGGAATAATAATTTTGACCCTTACGCTATCCAAAGCTTTCTCTACTGTTGCACACTCTGGAGTCGGCATAGTAATTTTTACCCCTATGCCATCCAATGCTTTCCTTACTGTTGCAATCACTGGAGTAGGAATAGTAATTTTTACCCCTACACTATCCAACGCTTTCCCTACTGTTGCAATCTCTGGAGTGAAATAGTAATTTTTACCCCTACGCTATCCAACGCTTTCTCCACTGATGCACTCACTGGAGTGGGAATAGTAAATGTTACCCTCCCGCTATCCTATGCTAATAATATTGATTTTTTTTATTATTAAGTTAATATATATGTATTAAAAAATACAAATGCATGTTTTCTTTTTACTTACATTAATTATTTAATAATGTTAAGGTTATTTAATTATTTTTAAGTATGTTTTAGTTAATTATATTTATTAATTTATTAATTTTACATAACTTTTATTACATTTTAAAAAGTTGATATTTTAACAAACTATATTATTTACAACAATATTTTGGATTCAATATTTTTGTACTTACTTATTTGTAGATAGGACTTCGATATTTTGGCATTCTATATTTTGTCCTCGATATTTTAGCAGGTCGATATTTTGCTCCTCGATATTCTTTCAGTGACCTGCCAGACTACATGTAGAAGTACAGAGATGGCTGAGAATGGTGCCTCAGAGGCGCCCAAAAACCAGAGGGGCCAAAACTAGAGAGCAAATAGAAAGGGGGAAGTCTGCAGACCGAACCGACTTAGTGACTAAGCATGTACAGAAATTACAAGTAAAAAAAAAAACATGCTGATATTACCCAATCGTCCTGCTCTCAGCCGCTAAACTCAAATATTATTGGTTCCATTGAGGAGAAGACTCCCAACACTGAGCTTGCTGGAGGGTCATCACCTGAGGGACGGCTAGGCAAGGCCTTGGAACACGCTGGGACTGGGATTCAAGAATCCCTAGTCTCTTTACCAATGGTCCAAGAAACTCTAATCCCAAACTCAGATCTAACCACAGCCCCAATTATAATAAGTTCTGCGCCACAAGTTAACTCAGATACAGCCGGGGGTCCAGCTTTGGATGTTACCGACGGAGCAAGCAGAGAATGGCCCGTCAGCGGATCTCCTGAACCTAGACATTGGTAGTGCCGAAAAAGAATCTACTGTTAAGGAGATTGCAAACTTGATTAACATCCCACAAGGGAACCCAGCTGAATCACTGTATCTGCAAAGACACCTTACAAAAGTGGCAATATTCATTCTGCAACTGATGAATCTGAGATGTATGCGACTGGGCTATCCACATTCAGTGATGGAGGGAGAGAGTAGTACGGGTCCCGAAGCGCAATGGCAAACCGCGGCACAAAAGAGGAACTCGTGGGGGGAATAGAAATGGCAAAGTAGACGCAAGAGTGGGGGGACCTCGGATCAAGGAACCATTTCCGAACTCAGGTGGGACTACTCCCAGTTGGTGACTCCCTCAGAATGTACTGTGTGCTCTTGTGGCAATTCTGCACTCAAATCTGATGCAGGGAGCAGTAACGCCAGAAGCAAGGATGACCCCACCCTTGCAGAAGTTCTACATTCTATCAAGAGCTTCCAAGAAGAAGTTAGGTCTGACAACAGGAAAAATTGACAAGCTACACAAAAGGTACAAGGTGCAATAAGGAAAGTGGGTCCAACCTGTGCAAAAATTGCTGATAGAATGTCATCAGTGAAGGTACGCACGGAGAATCTCGAGAAAGATGTCTCCTCCCTGAGAGTACAGGGAGACAAGCACGAAGGCATAATTAAGGACTTAATGCTGAAGCTCATGGAACAAGAGAACAGAATGCAACGTAACAACCTTCACTTTCTTGGGATCTCGGAAGGTGTGGAAGGGAGTGACCCCAGGACCTATATAATTACGCTTCTTAAAGGGGCATTTCCTGAGCTGCAGTATTGGGACTGGGAGAAGGAGATACAGCGTGTCCATCACTTCCCATTAACATCTTCCAAACGATTCCAGTCTTCTACGCAGTATCCGCGCACTATGCTAGTGTACTTTGGCAACTTTCTCCTATGCCAGACACTCTATGACCTAGCAAGGTCAAACAAGCAATTGGGAGTTCAATGGAGTCACTTTTTTCACTAGGCCTGACTGTGCACATGCCACAGTGGAGTGTAGGTGGAGGTTAAGACAACTTTTTCCCCTCTCCAACAAATAGTAGCAACAGTATATTTACAGAACCCAGCATGTCTAAAAATGATCTACAAGGGAGTCATGCGCAGTTTTACGTCCAGACTCTGGGGGTCAGAAAACAATAAGAAAGAGGCAAAATAGAAGTCAGAAAAAGGCAGAACAAAGGTTAGAAACAAGTAGAAAGAGGAAAAAAGGAGGTCAGCAATGAGCAGAAAGTGGCAAAATAGAGGTAGAAAAATTTGCAGAAAAAGCTAAAATAGTGGTCAGAAATAAGCAGCAAGAGGCAGAGAAAAGGTGTGAAATGAGCAGAAAGATGCAAAATAAAGATCAGCAACTAGCAGAATGAGGCAAAGAAGTTGAGTAACACACAGAAAAAAGGCAGAACAAAGGTGAGAAATGAGCAGAAAGAGGCAAGATAAAGGTCAGCAGCGAGCAGAACAAGGAAAAAAAGGTGAGAAATGAGCAGAAAGAGGCCGAAGAAAGGTCATAAATGAGCCAAAAGAGGCAAAATGAAGGTCAGCAATTAACTGAAAGAGGCAGTAGAGAGGTAAAAAAACTAGCTGAAAATGGCAAAATAAAAATCAGCAACAAGGAGAAAGAGCAAAAAAAAGTGAGAATCGAGCTGAAAGAGGCAGAATAATAATGGTCAGAAACAAGAAGAAAGAGGCAAAATAGAGGACAGAAACGAGCAGAAAGAGGCAGTGCAAAGGTTAAAAACGAGTGGAAAGAGGCAAAAAATAGTTCAGCAATGAGAAGAAATAGGCAAGATAACAGTGAGAAATTAACAGAGAGAGACTAATTAAAGGTCGGAAACTAGCAGAAAGAGACAAAATACAGTTCAGAAATGAGCAGGAAGAGGCAAAATAAAAGTCCGCAATGAGCAGAAAGAAGCAAAGTCGAGATCAGAAATGAGCAGAAAGAGGAAAACTAAGGATTACAATCGAGCAGAGAGACACAAGCCAGAGATCGGAAACAAGCAGAAAGAGGCAAAATAAAAGTGAGAAACAAACAGAAATGGGCAAATAAAGGTCAGCAACAAGCAGAAAGAGGCAAAATAAAGGTCTGATCAAGGTCTAATAAAGATCTGATAAATGTGAAAAATGAGCAGAAAGAGGCTAAATAAAGGATAGGAATGAGCAGAAAGAGGCAAATTAAATTAATTAAATGTGTGAAACGAGCAGAAAGAGGCAGAATAAAGGTCAGAAATGGCCCTGATGGAGGTTGAGATTTCATAGCGTAAAAGACAGGCTTTGGAGGCACGGTCGTGCTCGAAGGCCCTGAAGGTCCTGGAGTTCTTAAGGCATCCGGTGTCTTGCAGGAGGACCCGACTTGTACCCCAGAAGTTGTTTGCTCCATTGATGACACTGCAGTCAAGGTAAAAATTCCTGGGATAAAAAAAAAAACGCAAGGTAAAAACCAGATGCCGGTTTTGGAGCAAGTGTTGAGATTAGTGGATGTGCAAGGCGATAAAGCTCTTGTTATACCTGGAACAGCAATAAATTCACCCGCACTCCTGTTAAACTCGAGTGTTCCCTCTTTTTTAAAAATGCAGGACACTGTGGAAATTATGGGGCAAGCTGACGCGGGCAGCACTTCTGTGCAAGAGAAGCTAGTTCTTGGTTTAGAAAATGCTGCATCTCCCCAGATGGCATCCGGGACTTTAACTGATGTTCAAACTAACTTTCTGAGTGCTCCACTCTCGACAATTGTTAATGTAAGTTCTGCGGGATCACTTAAAGGGATAGTGAGTATTGAGGCCGATTCTGGGGATTCAGGCGAACATTTTTACTCTATGTCAGATGTGTCTAATACCTCAGAGATCGGGAGTGTCGAGGGTGACTGGGCTGATGATAGAAGCCTGACAAGCTCTGTTCCATTGGATAAAGAGGAAAATAGTATGGCAATTCCTGGGGAAAGAAGCACCATTCGAAAAGTATTGACTCAGTGGAAGTGGGAACTTGAACTGCAGAGGGTTCATAAATTCCCTTTTCAGATGCGTGGTGGTACCAGGGGTTGGAGGGTAAACCGAGAGCAATACTGATTTGTTTGAATAACTTTTACTCAGCAAATGTCTGTACGATCTAGCAAGGCCAGATCGTAAGAGGAAAGGGAAGGGTTGCGAGTTCTTTGTGCGCCCGGATTACTGCCAAGCTACAGTTCACCAAAGGTGACATTTGCGCCAATTATTATTATTATTATGTTTCTTATATAGCGCCTGAATCGACGCCCGAAGGGGTATCTCCGCGCCTGCCTTGGGAACCCGTCCTGGCTTTTCCCTGTGAGGTAGCCCCTACAGGGCATCCCCAAGGTGAAAGCCAGGCATCCCGCCGCGGGGGGCCGTTGTGGAGATTAAGCAAGCTTAATGCCCAGAGTTGCAGTGTGTGAACCCATGATTAGATCAGGCACCAAAGCGAGAATTATCGAGTCCATGGAGAAGTGTGGCTCACTGGTTAGAGCAGGCAGACCCTGAAGCAGAGGTCAGACCCGGGACCAGGGTTCAATTCCCGACGCGGCAGGATCTTGAGCTCAAATCTCCACGGACTCGATAATTCTCGCTTCGCTGCCTGACCTAATCATGGGTTCACACTCTGCAACTCTGGGCATTAAGCTTGCTTAATCTCCACAACGGCCCCCGCGGCGGGATGCCTGGATTTCACCTTGGGGATGCCCTGTAGGGGCTATCTCACAGGGAAAAGCAAGGACGGGTTCCCAAGGCAAGCGCTTAGAGACCCCTGGGTGATAAGCGCTATATAAATCCAACATACAATACAATACAATGGACATTTGAGCTCAAGACCCTGCCGCGACGGGAATTGAACCCTGGTCCCGGGTCTGACCTCTGCTTCAGAGTCTGCCTGCTCTAACCAGTGAGCCACACTTCTCCACTTGAATTGATCCCGCTGTTTCAAGGGAAAGGGGCCCAGGCCTACTTACTAAATCCTTCAAAGCTCAAAGTTATTTATAAGGATAAAACTTTATTTTTTATCTCTGTGACAGCCGCAAAGGATTTTCTTGGTACAATTTAGCTGGAAGTTGGCAATACATGTATTGTAATGTAGAATGCTCTTTATGCCAGGGGGATGAAGGGGCCCGTGGGGGCACTCATCCTTTAACAGGGACTTTTCAGCCCCTCTGCCTCATTTGGGTGGGGCAATGGGGGGATATCATTGAGGGTAAGGTCGGGGAGGGTGTTTGGGGTAGTGGGGCAAGTAATAGAATAGTTGAGTCTTTGTACTTGAGTGGCAGTAAGGAGTGGGTAAACAAATTGATCAGAAATGTATTTGTTGCATGTTTCATAACAGTATTACTTGGTAGGCTGGCGGGATGGCAATCACAAAATATTTCAGCTATGATAAACCAAACATGTATCGTCAGAGTCGCGTGGCGTGTCCTTGCCAAAGTTCCCGTTCGACGGAGGGATGGACATCTCTGTGATTCAAAATACTTGGTTCGCACAAACTTCATGCTCATATCAGTTTCACTCCACCTTTGGACTGGCACAGGGAGGATATTAACCCGGGTTCTTTAACGCAAGCGCACGTCTTTGGATAATATCATCCATACTGCTACTGGAAGCAAATCTGCATTTCTCAAAGAATTTGAGCTTGAAGCTTTCCACTGCTGATACACCACAAATGCTTTTGGGATGCTGCTAAAATTCCAGGATCCTTTTGGAAGTATGGCAGGTACCACTGTTTACTGATCTGGCTGCTGAGGACCAAACTAACAGTTATACTCAACTGATTGACTCTATACATGGAACTGACCAAACTGCGAATACACTTTTGTGCCCTGAGTAAGCTCTCATCTTGGGAGCGAAATGTGGTGGCTGTTACTCTTTCTCAACTGATTTTATATTTTGAAAATATTTTAATCTAATAATGACGTGACTATTTTTCAAATATCTTCAGTCTACTGGACTTTGTTAAGTCGTGCACCCCCACTTGTTTTCTAACTATCTTCTGATCTGGATGCACAGCTACGCTACTCAACACCTAGCGTAGGGGCTGTTTGCATGACAGCCGGAACTATCTTTTAGAACTGGTGTGAGGTGCGGCATCAAGGGTCTGCTGTTGCCTTCAGCAAGGGGAACATTGGTCATGATGGTTAAATAGCAGAATAAGTGATATGTAACTGAGCCATCCGCTACCTGAGTGATGGGGGGGAAGATTATCAGTTAAAAGTGATGATGAATATTTGATTGCTGCAATGAAAATCAATAAAATATGTGTGCAAAAAAAATGAATCTTTTAGTTTGGCGAATCAAGTTCTGATGACCGGGAGGATGAGGGCTCAGCACTATATGGTTATCTATTACTTGTATTATACCCCAAGTAAGATCTCCAAATGGGGGTCATCAGCGGGGACTAAGTGTAACAGATGTGGTTTATTTGCTGAGATGCATTTCATATGTTTTTCTCATGCCCCTAATTAGCAGGCTTATTTTTGTCTATTGAACGCTTCTTAGTAATAATGGGATTTCCAATGTGTATAACTGGGGAATTGGTGCTGATTGGCGTTAGCTCAGTTACTGGGACTCATACAAGATCTAAGGCAACAATATATTTTTTGTTGATTTGTATGGCAGTGTTGCACGCATGTTTTACAAAGGACTGGATTAACCCTGATCCCCCGTCATTTGCTAGCTGGCGGGCAAGATTGTTTGCTATGTACAACTTCGAAATAGCCATATATAAGACCAAGGGGAGAAGGAAGAGTGCAATGGTAGCTAAGTTTCGGGCTGCTGTTACTGACTGGATCTAAAAAGTTGATAGCTTTTGTTTTTTGCCTTAAAACCTTGTTCCTCTTTTTTCTGTTTTCTTTTTTGCCCATTTTTGTTGCCTTATGTGTATCTGCATTTATTCAATGTCTTCTGATTCTGCTTATTTGTGTTTGTATAAGATGTCTACACATTCCTTGCATAAAATGGGGAAAAAGTCATGTTTTTTTTAAAAAGAGTATAGTTTGTGTAATACTAAAGAGTGATACTATTTGTAACACATATGTCTGTGACTGTGTATATCCATGTGTGAGAGGGGATTTGAGCATCTGTATGGGTGAGTGAGTGACTGTGTGGTAGCTGTGTGGATGAGTGAGTGGGCGAGTCAGTCGTGTATGGGTGAGTGAGTGGGTATGTTAAAGGCTGTATATGTGGAGTGTGTGATTGGCTTTATGGGTGAATGAGTGGGTGCATAACTGCTGGATGGGTGAGTGACTGACTGAGTGAGTGGGTGTGTGAGAGACTATGTTGGTGAGTGAGTAAATGTGAGTGTGGCCTATGGGTGTGTGTGCTTCTGTCAGTGACTGTTTAGGGAAGTGAGTACCTGTGGTATTATCTGTACGAGTAAGTGAGGGGATGTGTGAGTAATTGTATGAGTGAGTGTGTGGCTGTAGGATTTACTGTATGTGTGAGTGGGTAGGTGTGTGAGTAGCTGTATGGGTGACTGACTCATTGTATAAGTGGTTGTATGATTGGGTGTGTTAGTATCGGTATGTCTCTGTATGTCTGTTTGACTGGATGTGTGAGTGGGTGCATGAGTGACTGCATGAATGAATTAGTGGTTGTGTGACTAGCTGTATGAGTGACTTTTTATAAGAGTTGGTCTAAATATCACACCCTAATATAACCTTTGATACACCCACTCTAAAATATAGAACATTTTCGAAACCATAGGCACACCAATACTAGTTACTACATATGCACTCACTGACTCCTAGGTCGACTCACACATGAATTTCAAAGGTTTTTTAAATGCTAATTTCTAACTATAACATGCCTGAAACCTATGTTTTTTTCAGTGAATTTCAAAGGTTTTTTAAATGCTAATTTGTAACTATAACATCCCTGAAACCTATGTTTTTTTCAGTGAATTTCAAAGGATTTTTAAATACTCATTTCTGACTATAACATAGCAGTCGCGTTTTCAGAGTCGTGGAGAAAGGTGAGTGCGGCCTCCAAGCACCTTTTAGCAATCCCACTGTGAGGATTTACTGGAGATGACAGGAGGGGTAGTTCATCAACCTTGGGGGCCAACTACCCCGTTTATTATCTCCAGTAAATCCCACACAGCAGGATTGCTATCTTGTTATATCAGGCCTGCCCCCTCCCCGCACCACTGCGCATTGTAAGTTGGGGGATTAAGTCCCCTTGATTCCTGAGGGTCCCTGTGAGCCAACTAGCTCACCAGCTACCTCCAGTAAATGCCACAGAGCTGCGTTGCAGAGAGGTGTTTCGAGCCCATGCCCCTTTTTACACCATCACTTATTACATCATCCATGTGAAAAGATAATGCACCTCCTCACACCCTACTAATAAGATTTGATACACCCACTCTAAAATACAGACTCCAATTTTCGAAACCATATGAGAACTGTCTAACTGATGTAATATGAACAGTATGAATTTTACATGTTAAATGCAGATCAATTCAGTAATCGAGACTTTTTTAACAATTGTAGTTACCCCTGAAAAAGAGCTTTCAAAGCTCGAAAAGCTTTAGGTTTTTAATAAAGGATCACTACAATGGATGAACCATGTGTTTCCATTGTGTTCTTGAGTATGGATGGGCACATCATGAGCATTTGAAGCTAGGAAAGAGCATGACACCTTACATTTGGATGTAATCACAAATAAGATGGTTAAAGTAATTGGAAAAAATTCGAGTAAATGGAGTATATAGGATTAAAATTTTGAATATTGAAGTAATTCTACAAATCCGCTGTGCGGCTGGGATAGGGTGAAACGTTGCCCTACATAGCATGGTGATATTAGTTATGTGCCACCAGGGCAAGGCACAAGCCCAGCATGCATGCATTCTGTGTACATCAGCAGCCAATTGTAGTCCCAGCTACTTCGGTTTTGGATTGTTGAAGACCGTTTCAAAATAGGTTAATGATATCGGTTTCACAAACTTAAAAATAAAGGGAAACAATAATAAATCCATATATTGACATGCTGCCTGTGCAGAAGTAACATGCCAGCTAAGAAACTGAGAAATTCTAAGTGAGTCACTTAAATCAATAGACACACATAGAACAAAATGTTTCAGACTTTCCATGGGGTAGGAAAGCACAATATAAATAACAATACAATACAGTACAAGATACTAATAAGGCTTGTCACATACTTGAACGTTTGCAATAAATGCAACATGAACTATCTTCGCAGCCTCAGGCTTACACTTTTATTGAACACTTCGTTAAAGCACATGCTGACAAAAATGACAGACGATCTACTTCGAATACCTAGTTACAAGCAGCACTATCTTTTATGTCTATTGCAAGGTTATATGTGTATTGACTTCCCACCTTCAGTTCCTTGTTACACTTTTTTTTAATGTGTGTAGTAATTAATAAGAGGTGTCACATTCCATAGACAAAGACATCAAATTGACTGACTTAATGGGTTGTGTGCAGAAAGCTTTCTTTTCAAGCATGGTGCAGCAAGAGTTCAAAATATGAAGACAGTTGTAATAAAACTCAGCAAGAAAATACAGTGGGCAAGAAAGATGTTGACAGTTAAGTTCAAGGATTCAAGTATGCTACCATTTAAGCAGGTAGGCATCAGAACTTTTGTATTTCTATCCACAGCATGAGTAAAAAATTGTATTCGTTATATAACCTTCAATATACATTTTTGTAACCTGAAGGCTTTTGTGCTTGTTACAAGTATGAGGTCCTTTATTCCTTTCAACGATACACGCTTTTTTTCTGAACGTATTTATCTTTTGCTGTGCTGCCCAATTTCAAATGGCGTGAAAAGGCTACTGAAGACTAGTGCACTGGTTGATACAAACTAGCGGATAAAATGCTGGAAGAAAACATATTGTAGCAGCTCAAAATAATTGTAGACTATTTTAAGGTAGAAAACCTATCCATTCCATAGATGGATGGATGGATGTATGGATTGATACCTTTAGATAGTGTATTGTAAATTGTAAATTGTAAACATTTTAAATTCATTTGGTAAACTTGCACGCTTGTTTAAAAATATTTATTTTAAAGAAATATATTATTTTGTTGGGTTCATGATGTTTGTATGTTTTTGGGTTGGTGTTTTAAAAATATTCTTTATTAAAAATGTAATTAATTTGAATTTTTCTTTTTTAAATTATTAATTTGTATTTAATTTTAAATAGTTTTAATGATGGTTGTTTGGTAGTATAGGGTTTTGGGGTTACTGTTTTGAACTTGTTTTTTATTAATTGTTATTTTTTATGTGTTTATTGGTTTGTTTGGATTTTTCTATGGACAGTTTTTATGTGTGTATATTTTTTAATAATAATTATATTTATAAAAAACATATTTTTGTAGTTTGACTATGGACATTTTAGTATGTTTTGGGGATTTTGGGGCTTTTGGTTGATATTTTGTTAAAATATGTGTACAGGTATTAGTTTAAATTTTGTTTAAATAGTTCAACTTTTTGTAATATAGTAATACAATTCATCTTACTTGTTTGTGTTTTTGTGTTTGATAGGTGTATTAAGGTAATTTGAGCTGTCATCAGTGATGTCATCACTGATATCATTGAACTTCAAGAGTGATGTAATATGTGAGATTCAAAAGTAGAGAACGGCAGAGGTGCAAGGTATTGTTAGTTTAGTAAATTGCTGTATTTTCGTGTTTTTTGTTGTTGTTTAAAATGGTAATTGTAACTGGCATTAGCGCCTAATCATAACGTTGCTTTCGTTTTGTTCAGTGAATTTCTCAGATTTTGTTTGTTATGTAAAATGGGCTACTATTACCAGACCTTACTATAACATTGCTTTAACCTTTAATTTTTCCAGTGATTTTTAAAATTTGTTATGGCGTAAAGTAAGAAATTACTACCAGACCTACCAATAATGTCACTGGCCTGTGGCATCACAATATAAAGGGGTGTCATTTTAAATAGTACAGTTCTCCTGGCTTTCGCAAGGTGTTTGCTATATCAGTATATAAAAGGCAGGTCTATTGGCTTTGTCAAGAGCAGACCTCTTCAATGTGAAAGCATGCCCAATGGCTTAGTCAAGGGGTCACCACATGATTAAATGAAGACAAACATATTGGGTTTGCCAAAGGGTGACCTCATCAACATATATGGCTAGCCTATTAGTTTTGTCAAGGGGTCACCACATCAATATATTAAGCTACTCCTATTTGCTTTTCGAAGCAGTCACTACAGCATTATACAAGACAAGGCAATTGGCATTGTCAAGGAGTCACCAAATAAACATTTGAAGACAACCTTATTGGTTTAATCAACAATACTAAACGTGTTAGCATCTTTCTTTTACATGCCTTAAGTTGCATAATGCAGCCATAATACTAACCACAATGGTTCCCTGAACTCCTCAGCTGAAGCGCCAAAACTCCTGCTCTGGGAATGCTTAGAATTGTTATACACTTTTCCTGGGGTCACATTAATACAACTCTTAAAATATAGGGTTACGTTTAATAAATTATTTTATTGGGAGAGCTGCTCTCCTTGTAAATCTACCAACACCTTTGTAACCTGTTGGCAGTGCCCCTCCCGCTGAATTGACCTCCATAAAGCAGAAAGAAAATATGCAAATAGGCGCAAAAGAGCATTAAGGGGAGCTCCTTGCTGGGAGCAGTCAATAATAAATGAGCTGCTCCAGTGCCTAATTTATTATTAATTATATTCTAGCTTCTTAAAAGTACAATTTTATTTGCATTTAGTATTTAAATAAAGTGTATACATAATCATCATACATATAAAATATTGTCAACCTTGCTTTAATGTCCCAACTCTGATCAAAGTAGGGTCCTATTACTCCTTCACACCGATGGGGTGATGGACACTAGGTGTGAAGTCCTCCTCATACCTGTAAGGCAACAAAACCCCATGCATGTGAAAACTGGACGTGACTAATAGACTGCCCAGTGTCTTTCATCCCCAAGCAGGGTCTCAGTGCAAGGATTCAATGCTGCCCAAAATGTTGGCCTATCCTAGGCTATGTATGCCTATTATATAGATGTCTCCTGTGTTAGTTCGCTAAGCTGCCCTAAACAAACTATAAACTTCAAATATGTCAGAGGGGAAGTCACTACCTATGCTTAACTGGGTGTGGGCAGTAAACTTGCACCCAAATGTCACCCATGTGGAGGGGAAAACCAAGGCATGAGAATAAAAGAGGGGGGAGAAGACTCCAAGGACGATGGTCCAGACTTCTCAACCCACATCTACGCATCTACCCTGTGCCAGGTCCCCATGAACAGTCTCAGTCCAGGCCCCATCCACGTCCTCTCCCCAGGGACCCCCGTCACAACCTCTGTTTCTGAAGGGTGCCCTCACTTGTATACTACTTCCAACCACTAATCCGTCATGGGACATCAGCCGACTCCGTAGACTTCTTCCCTCTGCAACGCCCTCTCCTCAGCCCTAGCCCATAGCACCATGCCTCTGGCCCATGCCTCAACTCTAGGCCCCCCAACTGACTTCCAGATGATTGCAATTCTCCCTTTAGCCAGTATCAGGGGCAGATCTATAATCCTATTTCCCACTTTTTCAGGCTTCGACCTGGAGCCACTTCGCAAACATTGCCCCCTGATTAGGTTCAGTGCCTACTCAAAACATCAGACGATGACGGGATGCACTTCCTTTTTTTACCACTGTTCATCTTTTTTTTTGTCCAAAGTCATCACAGAATGCGTGCATGCTGGGCTTGTGCCTTGCCCCGGTGGCACATAGACAATATCACCATGCTGTGTAGGGCAACGTTTCACCCTACCCCAGCTGCACAGGGGGTTTGTAGAATTACTTCAATATTCAAAACGCCTAATCGTTTATACTCCATTTATTCATTTTTTTTCCGATTACTTTAACCATCTTATTTGTGATTACATCCAGATGTAAGGTGTCATGCTCTTTCCCAGCTTCAAATGCTCACGATGTGCCCATCCAGACTTCTGTCAAGAAAACGATGGAAACGCATGATTCATCCATAGTAGTGATCCTTTATTAAAAACCTAAAGCATTTCGTGCTTTAAAAGCTCTTCTTCAAGGGTTTCAAGCGAAATTCTCTGACATCCACCGTCCCAAATGAGTTCCCTCAAGAGGGAGTCCAATTTTCAAAATCACAACCCCAGGACACGCACTGGCAGGTTCACAAAATAATAAAGCAGCTGTGGAAGCATGATCATTTTGGACAGCACTATTTGCACCATTACAAGGAGCCTTAGAGAGCACAAGAAGGGAACACAATATTTTAGGGACCATATTGCCTTGCCCAAATTCCCCTTCTGCAAATCAGCAGTTTCGTGGTAGACATGAATACCTAAGTATTTAAAAGCTTGGGGCACCCAGAGGATGTCCAGGGTGCAGACAACGGATTGAGGGGCCTCCTGACCCACAGGGAAGACACACATTTTGACTCTATTTAACCATAAACCAGAGAAAGTCCAGTTTTGCTCAAGGAGCCGCAAGGCAAGGCCAAAATCTTCTTTACCATTCAGCAAATAAAACAGCAGATCTTCAACGAAAAAAGAGATATTGTGTTCAACCCCCTCCACAGTGAGTCCTTTACCCTGGCATTCGACCCGGAAGTACTCTGACAGCGGTTTGATAGCCAGGGCAAAGAGTAGTGAGAAAAGTGCCTCACAAAAATGAGTGTGTCCTTGTGTAACGAAACTGGTGCTATTTAAAGCAGTCTGATACCTGATATCTTCTGGTCTAGTTCGCACTATATAAAACTAAAGAAAAAAAAATGTGGACATCCTTGTCATGAACCATGAAAGATGTCATAAGAATTAGAGATAGCGTACCCCGTCTTCCGCATGGCCATGGGACTCATATACAACCACAGCAGGCAGTTGGCCCATTCCTCACCCAAACCCAATCGGAGCATGACTTCTTCCAGGAAGTCCCACCTCTCTGTGTCAAAGGCCTTTTTCAGGTCCACTGACATGATCATTACCTGGGGGTGGCCCAACCACTCCATGTTGTACACAATGTTACACAGTCATCTAAGATTAAGAGAGGTTTTACGGGCAGGAATACACTCCTTCAGATGGGCGTGAATTAGATCAGGCATGTGCGGCCCCAGTCTGTTGGACAAGGACTTGCCCCTAAACTTCAAGCAGGTATTAGGCATTGAGGGGGTCTGAAATCTGCTATACAGGGGAAGGTGAGCTGGTCCTGGGTAATGTTGCCACTAGGGTATCCCTCATCCAGTCTGGGAGCTACTCCAACTTGCACATTTCTCTATAAAGGGCATCCAGTTCCAGGCAATAACCTCCATGTACGTTGCATACAACTCCAAGGGGAGTCTGTCTGTCCCCAGGGATTCACCAATAGCCATACTCTTAATAGCAGTCTGAATTTCTTTGAGGGTGATTGGTCCCGCCAACTCCTCAGCCACCCTGCCAGGAGACTCTGAAGCTCAATTTGATCCAGAAGAGTCTAATGGGCCATTAGCTGGTCCACCTCAGTAGACTGTAAAGGGATACATAGTATTCCCAAAATGATAAATTGGTGTCTGTGGGGGAGTAGAGCGTAGTCCCTTCCAGAGACATTACTTGGGTGATGGCTTTACCCCTGCCCTGTGGATGGACAAACCAGACCAGTAGCCTCCCCGGCTTCCCCTCTTCTTCATGGGTGCGGGTAATATATTCCTGTTAATTATGCCACCGAAGACGTTGCAGTGCCAAATTGTACTAATCACTAGCCTCAAGCAACCGAAGGAGATCTTCCAGTCCTCACCCAGCGTGTTATCTTGCCCATGGTCTATTGACATTGAGATGCAACAGCTCCAGGTCAAGTTCATGGCTTATTCCCACTGTCTGACCCATATAGTGCCCACACAAGACATCCTTAAAGGCCTCCCATTTTTCAGGCTGTTCAAGATTTTAGTAAAATATTGGGCAATGCGATCAATCAATGTGTCCAAAAACATTGTGTCCTCTAGGGGCACCATGTCCAGGTACCTAGTTGGTATTGTAGGATGCTCGTCCACCTGTTGAAATGACAATGATGGTGGGCTATGATCAGATAGCATGCAGGCGAGATATTCAGTGTGCATCACATAGCAACACATCCCGCTTAAGCAGATGAATCGATCCAGTCTGGTGTGCACCTTATACATAGGGAAGAAATATGGGTAGTTTCTGTCCAAACCATGCTATATGCGCCAAATATCCTCTATATCTCAGTGCATCATCCAATCCCTCTTGCCCTCTGCTGTTCTATGTGCCATCGCCCAGGGCATTGGCGGTGTTGAGCAATCTACTGCAGTGTCTAGACCGCAATTAAAATTTCCTCCGAGAAGCAGGACCCCCTCCGCCAGATGACCAAGCTGCGTCAAAGTGGAGCTCACAAATGGGGCATAGTCCGGATTTGGAGCATAGCCACTCCCCAGTACCACCAGCATACCACATAACTGACCCTACACCAGTACATTTCTACACTCTTTGTCAATTTTAGCAGACGTAGCCTCAAAGGGGACTATTGCCTTGCCCCATATGAGTGCCCCACACAAATGCTGAGTATGTGGTAGCATGTATCTATCTTCATCAGTGGCACTGAAGTCTGTCCACCTCCACCCTTGTGGGGTGTGTCTCCTACAGCATGGCAATATGCACCCCTTGTCTTTTAAGGTACATGTGGATTTTGTGGCACTTGGCTGTCGCTCACAACTCCCTTATGGTCCATGCCATTAATTTGAATGCATGTAATGATACTGTCATGTCTGTAGTCCTGTCCTGCCCCCCAATCGCCTCACCCCTGTGACCCCCTGTGCCCATTCCCCCGATACTGTGAAAAATAAAAATAAAATAACAAGAAAAACATGGATCCCAACTACCAGCTCTAGAACAGTCCAGCAATGGCTGGCTACCCAAATAATAAGCACCACTACTACAGTCATAACATTCATCCTCCATTCCAACACATTGGGTTCAGAGGTTTGGTAGGCTGAAACTCTGATTCAGGTCTCTGCCTCTGTCTTACAGCACCCACCTCTGCGTTAACCACAGCAAACCCATTGGAGTCTCTGGGGGAAAATCTCCCCCATTGCCCTCAAAGAGCTCCCCTGCCTTTGTGTAAATTATCTCATCTGGTTTCTGGGGACTGACGTCCAGGAGAGTGCTGTCCACCAATTGCGGCCTCTCAGACGACTCCGACTCCCCAAAGCCAGGTCCTGAGTCCGAGTCTACCTCCACTTCTGTGACTCTGGACTCAGTGACCTTTGCCGCTACTTTCCACATTAATGCGTCTGCTTCTCCACTGCTCCTCTTGGGCCCCTCAGATGGAAAAGGTCTCTTTTCTCCTGCCCTATATGCCTTGCTCCAGGACCATGCTTCCTGCAGGTCCAGGCAGAAGAGGGAATTGATTTTCAGCTAGGCTGCATACTTGAGGGAGTAAAATAGGCCTTCATCACTCAGTTCACTCTTGACCTTCAAGAAAGAGGCCCTTTTGGCTTGGACAGCTGCTGTATAGTTTGGGAATGGAGTTACCTGCTATTTCCGACCTGGAAGGGGCTTGCCTCTCATGCACTCTGCAAAAGGGTGTCCTGGTCTCTATAGTGTAGCAATTTGGCAGCAGTCGGTCTGGGCGGCCTCTCGAGTGCAATGAAGGAGTCAATGTTGCCTGCATCTATGACTCCAGATGTCCCACCATGTCTGAACCCACCATTCCCTCTGGAAGGCCCACCACATGCACATTATTACTTCAATTGCATCCTTTTGTCTTCTCTGCCCATTGATCAATTTTGTTCATCCAGTCCGTCAGGCCCCTCATTTGCTCACTCAGTGACTTCTGTGCCGGTTGCAGATCAGGTATTACCATCTCTGATTCCGATCTCTTGCTGGTTTGTGGACTTCCCACCAGTAATGGCATCTAGGATTTTATCTAGGGTGCTCTGTATTGGTTAGGAAGAAGATGTGGCCTAATGGCTAGGGCGGTCAAACTCATCTAGGGAACCGGATTTGAGTCTCGGCAATGACACTCAACATCCGGTGATTCTGGGTAAATCACTTAATCTCCCTGTGCCTTACAAAAATGAATGTATCCTTCGGAAACGCAAATGGGGCTCATGTAAAGCGCTCTGATGCCTGATACCTCCGGGTCAAGTTCGGGCAATATAAAGTATAAGACTCCGGGGCCATCTCCACCTCTGTAGGGTATTTATCAGCTCACATCATGGTCCTTGGTTTACCCATCGCTGTGACCTATCACCAGGTCTGTCCCCACTTACAAGTCCCCAACGCCATCTCCTCATCTAGGGCACTCAGCTATTTGGATGCACATTTTCCCAAACTCCACTTAGGTGGTCCTTTGCCAATAGCTCCTTTCTACCGTTCTGTCTTGTAATGCTGGGGCCAGGCACCCCTCACCCGCATCTATATCCCCCGTAATAAATGTTTCAGCCTTCCCAAGAGAGCACCCAGGGAGGCAGGTGGGCATATTGTTTCCAGAACACATATTGTGCAGATAAAAAAAATCTGGTTCTCCATTGCCCAATTTTCCAAGTGAACTAGCAAAATTCTACACAGTAACTTTGCAGTCAAGTCTAATATTGATATAGGACAATAAACATTAGGACGACCCCTATTTCCCTTTTTCAAGATAAGGGCAATTGTTGCCTGTGACCAATATTTTGAAGGGGTGTCCTTGCTTGCACTCCTGAGGACATTCACCAAGATCAGGGCCCCCAATGCCAAATTGCCTTTAAATAGATCGGGATAGGTCCCAGTGCTTTATGACTTTGAGATCTATTTATCACAGAAATTATATCCCCAAGGTAGATTTTAAGATCTGTTGTACTAACTAGGATCCCTATATCGTTCAAAATACAACCTGTGCTAAGTGCTTGCTCGTTGGAGTCATAAAGTCTTTCAAAGTGCGCAACCCATTTTTGTTCAGGGATGGTAACCTGAATGCCAATTCTGGGTTGTGTTGAGAAAAAGGGAGCATTAACTATCTTCCAGAATTGGTCATTGTTGTTTCTGGCAGAAGCATTGACTAACTGCTGCCACGCTTCCTGTCTAATTTAATTATTTTCCCTATGGGTAACAGCTGCAACTTTGACCACTCCAGCAGTCTCATCAAGTCCATGTGGCTTAGGCCCAATCACCACCACTGCCAGGGCCTCTTACCGTGTCCACCTGCCTTGGTCACTGAATGCTGTTTCAGCCTCCGCTGCACCAAAAGAGCAGGTGAAGGTATCAACAAAGATGATCCTCACTGCGCCATCGGCCCCATCTTTGACCACGTGAATGGCATCTGGTTCTAGAAGCTTCCTGGGCCTCAACACTGCACCACACATCTAGGCTTAGGACACCATCCCGGCTCCATAGCAGTATGTAGGAGGGCCTCCTCCTTAACATCTCTCAACAGTGGCCCCACCACACCCCATAGCACAGGGGAAATGTGCCCCTCCCTAGGCCATTCAGCCACCACCTCCCTCCAGCAGTCTCGCCTCAGCCTCTCCATTCAGAAAATCTCTGGTGCTCCAGGCACCCCCTTCATCAAAGCACCTCTCCATGGGCAGCTCAATGGCCCACAAACACTCTAAAGGGTTGCAGGAGTCCGGATCAGCCCCATAGGTGCATCAGAGTCACAGGATTATGTCAGGCCAGTGCGGAGCCTGAGGCTTAGGCATCCGCCCTCATTGTCTTCATGACCATGTCCTATAGGATGGAACAGGAGTCAGCAACAATACCTGTGTGCTACCAGGTGGGAGGAGCCATTTTTCTTGGTTCCAGTAGGTCGAAACAAAGCACTGTTTCTCCTAACCTCCCTGATATCTAACTGATAACTAATACCTCATTCTGTCCTAGGGGATGGGGTCCCAGGGACAGCATTGTGTTGGGCTCCCGAGAATGTGATTCCTAGAGCCAATAGTCTGTTCGGGAGGCCGATGCAACTCCCCTCCCTGTATTTAAATAAAACTATCTATGAACTGACTCTAGTCCATGGCCCTCCCTGGGGGTATTAAAAAACATAATCCTGTGGCCCACATAAAAAAATCGTCCAGTCCCACAGGATGATCGCAGGACTGTGAGACAAATTAATAAAATTGTTTTGACATAATGGGTGATGCCCTTCTGGGATCCCCTACAAAGGCTAGGGGATCACAGCATCCCTACCCAACCTCTTTATATCCCTTCTTTTGAAATATTTCCAAGACAAGGGCCTAAGGGCCATATGCATCAACACATTTTCCCATAGACACCGAATGGGCAAAACCCTTTGATCCATCTGGCCCTAAGGCCCTCATTACGATGGCGAACGGACTTAAGACCGTCTGCCATCATCTTGGAAGGGGGACCGGCCACCCACGAAATGGCCTACACACACTCCAAATTACAATGGGACCACCATTACAGTGGTCGCTTTCCAATATTTTGTATTGCGGTGGATGCAGTCAGCAGCCTCCGGTGCAATACAAAAAATAGGATGTTTACATATTCCTGCACTACGTGTCAGGCACTATACAGTGCCTGCCACATAGTACAGGGATATGTAGGGGAGGCCATGTTTCAGCCCCATTGAGTAAGGTGGCCTGTTACCGGCACCCAAATCAGTTTCCGCCAGCTGTCTCACAGCAGGTTGACCACCGCAGAACGACTATCAGAACGAGATATTGTAATCCCGACGGTGGTGCCTGGGGATGGAGGGCAGTCTGCCAGGTGGTCGAAATGCTTCTGATCGCCCGGACAGTGTCAATCGTTCTGTCTGACACCAACCACCATCGTAATTTTGTGGGCAGTGATTCAGTCGCCGATGGTGGAAGACCTCCACAGACATCCTGTTGGTGGCAGTCTCCCCGCCATGGTAATCAGGCCCTAAGTCACAGGTCCTGTAGTGGTCACCACAACATTTCTGTTTATGTTACTGCCAGCCATTTAGTGCTTGTCCCTAAAAAGTCCTCTCCGCTATTCAGAAGTCTTTATTTTTTTAAATTTCAGCTCAACTGTCCATATAGCTATAAAATGAACCATAATTTCTTCAAAACCACTAAGCAGATTTACAGCAAATGATAAAACGCATGGTTTCTAATAACAAATCTAGCTTTGTGCCATATTTGGAAAATTCCATTCAACTGTTTTGTTGGATTGCTGTCCAAAATTCCCCATTGAAGTTGAATGGGAAATTCTTTATAATAAATAATATATAACAACCTATACTCTTCCTACGGAATAATTGATAATAGCCAACACGTGTTTTGCAAACAGTCACTTCTTCAAGGCGGCTGAGAAATAGATAGTAGGAGCAGAAAATAAAAACAGATTAGGTAAAATAATAGCATCTAATTTATTGTGACTACATTAACTATTGTACAATACCATAGTCAATAATTGGCACTGAAACATTATATTATCTTTCCATTAAACTAACATCACTTTAGTGCTTCCACCAAGTGGGTCCTTTACTACATAAAATACTTTAAATCACAGATATGACAAAATATATTACAGAAAATCATATCCCTCCACATTTTCAAAATAAATTATCTTTCACTTCTTGAAGTATAGCAAAGTGTGGTTCTTCAGGTATCTTGCAGTTACTTAAACTTCTCTAACCAGCAATATTTAAAGAAATATACAATTAAGCCAGAGTTAAGGTCTGTTGTATTTAAAAAAAATGCACCTTCTGGTTTTTAATCTCATTTAACTTGAGTTGAAACAAAGAAATATAGCTTTCCTACTGATCTCTAATCTACACTGATACAAAAATGTACAAAGAAAAACATTAAATCATGATATTCATTATTGAAAATAACTTGACCATACAGTGGCATACTGAACATTGATGGTGTCCATCTGCAAAGTACATGCAGCGTCCCCCCCTCCAGGTCCACCACCTACCACTTTTGCTGAATGGAGCCCCTGGAGCTTGGAGGAATCCCATCACCACGGGGCGTGCTGGGGCTTAATTTACACCTCGGTGATGGTACCATTTTAGGTTAATAATACCCTTAAATTATATCACATTTTCAACTGATTTAATCCCTCCATTCTGAAAATCTAATAGTGCTGATTCTCTGGCGTGTAACGTAGGAATATAAAGTTCAGCTTAATCTCTGCTATAAGATTCAGACTTTTCCTTCTATATGTTGTTTTGAAATTGCCTCATTTGTGTTATGATTATTTGGTTTATAAAATAATAAACCTTCAGATCTCCTTGAATCTGGTGCATAGCGAAAGCCCCCATGTGTCTCTTATTTGATCAGGATATTTTAATATTGCTAAATGTCTCTTTAGTGGAAATAGAGTTTGTGGGTGACAAATGGGCAAGGTGATATAATTAGTCATTTCTTACACACAGCATATGGGGAAGCCTCGAATCGGATAGGCTTGACAATTTTCACTAGATATGTAAGGTGTGGGCCCCTCTAATACACCTATATTTTTGGGAAGGGGCAGAGTTAGCTCAATAGATTGTATCTTACTTTTGATAGAACTGTCTACTAAACTAGTCAGTCTTGCAACTTGCTCGTCCATATTTACCGAACTAAGGGCCAGATGTAGGTAATCCTAATTTACTGATTCTAAAATACCGAATTTTACCGATTCGGTATTTTAGAATCCGTAAAGGGTATGTAGATAAAAAAATCGGTAAATTATACCGATTCGGTAAAATTCGGAATCGGACATTCGGTATTTACCGAATCGGTATTTACCGAATCGGTATTCCCCATTCATTCCTATGGGCTAAAAGGCCCATGGGAATGAATGGGGAATACCGATTCGGTAAATACCGATTCGGTAAATACCGAATCGGAAAGCAAACAAAAGTGAAACTTAAGTAGGCAGCCAATCAGGTGCTACCACCCTCCCCCTCCCTACCGGGAAGTGGCTACACAGGCAGCTGCAACTAATTAGAAGCTTCTGGAGAGGCAGTTGGAGCAGAGAGTCCCTGAGCTGCAGAAATAGTTTTGTGCACTTTTAAATCTGATAAATGGCAAGCAGCAAAGACAAAGAGCAGCCAGAGAGGAGGAGGAAGCTGAAATTCAGCAGCATGGGGCTGCAGGTGCTTGTTGAGGAGGTGTTGAAGGTGCACCAAAAACTGATTGGCAGGCTGTCCCTCACTGTGGCAGAATCTGCCAAAAGGAAACTCTGGCTGGACATACTTGACAAAGTGAATGCAGTTGGAGTGACTACCAGAGACACAGAGGACCTGAAAAAGAGGTTCTACGACCTCAGGAGCCAAACAAACAAAAACATTGGCTGAACACCACAAGCAGGCAACCACAACTGGTGGAGGGAAGACTCCAGCATTCCCCCCTTACTGACCTGGAGGAGATGGTGGCCTCAACCATAGAACCTGACAGAGTCTGAGGACTGTGAGAAGTAGACAGCTCAGCCAGAGCTGCAACAGAAAAGTTAAGAAGCATGCACAGCATTCCCCCCCAAACCATCATCCTTAACTTTACCATTTGTGGCCAAGTGAACCCCAGTCCAGTACTGCTAGTACTATACAGGAGCAATGCATCATGGGACATATAGTCAGGAAATGAAAGAATATGTCATACAGCACAGCAACCAGCAAGTTAGGGAAATGATTGCAGACAGAATAAAGCTAAAGTGAGAAATATTTAATTGTAGTGACTGTGAGACAGTAGTGCTTAGCTAATGTACGCTCATATGTCCACAGGTGACACATCTTGCAGGCGTTCCCAGGAGACTGAAGGCACGGCACCAGAGATGGAGGAGATTCAGGAGCCAGGGCCAAGTGCACATAACGTATCACAGGACACAGGTGCACCAAATAGCCACCCTCCTTCACAAGACACAGAAATTGCTCCAGAGTTGCAGGCGTCCCCAGAATGATCACAATCCCCTCTGTTGCTGTCATCCCCAGAAATGCTAGCATCACTGCATGAGACAACACCCGCATCACAACAAAGCAGGAGGCATGTTGTGGCCCCACTATTAGAAATGGAGTAATCAGCAGGTGGCATGGAGGGGGAAGACACACACACCTTGCCTGTGGATGGTAGCTCTGCCACACTGCAGTCCAGTGCAGAGGTGGGCCATACTGGTGCAAGACGCCGCAGAGTCCAAGAAAGCAGTGCAGCTGCACTTGTGGAGGGTTCAAGTGTGTTCCGTGGCCTGGAGGGGAGTATGGTAAAAATTCAGAGGATGCAGGGAAAAGCCATCATGTCTTGCCAACGCCAAATGAGGAACCTGAACAACAACATGGGAGACAGAGGAAAGGGCATCAGTAAACTATTAGATGTCAACAAAGAGATGGCTGCAGGGATGCGTGAAATGTCATAATGGGTGCAGCTCTGTGCACCAAACTAGACAATGAATTTGCATCAAGGAACAAGGAAAGGCAGCGTGCGCATGAACAAAATAAAGTCATCAACTGCCTGGCCACAGCCACATCCCTGCTATGCAGGAGAAGCATAAACATGCAGGAGGGACTAACCCAAAACAGTAATGAGGTCACTAGGGGCATGGCCAGGATGACCAGTGCACTTGAGGCGCTGTTAAATGCATAAACAGCACAAACTGCTGCTCTGGATGTGCCAGAGAGTGAAGAGAGCACAAGTAGGAGCAGCATGGCAAGCTCCCTTGTCGTAGAGAAAAGGAGGAGCAGCAGGCGCCACGCTGAGGCTACAGTCCAAACGCAAAGTGAGCACAGCGAGCACTAAACAACAGGCACTGGTAAGCGTGGACGCAAATGAGTATTTTAGTTCATGGTGATGTGACCTAGGACTCACATCATCGAATGTAAATAATTTGTGTTGCACATTTGTGCTTTAGAAACCTACGTAGTGACACAATTAAACTACGTTGGGTGCATACTCCACCTGTCTGTGTCTCTTTACTTACTTAAAAAAAGTTGTGTGTGATCTCTCACAGTCTGTGTCTGCCATCAGTTGGTGTCGCAACTCCAGCTGTGTGTGGTTCAGGCACTGCTTGCTCGTCATCATGGTCCTCATAATCAGAGATATCCACTTCGTTGCCCTTCTTAACCGCAAGGTTGTGCAACATTGCACCGGCTGCAATCAAATTGCAGCAGGTGACTGGTGTGTACTGGCGGGCCCCTCCTCTTTTATGTAGGCTGCGAAACCTGCTCTTCCACAGACCAAAGGTGCGCTCCAGAATGTTTCGGGTAGATTTGACTCGAAAACTCTTTACCAGATCGTCAATACTTTTCTGAAGCCTATAGCTTGCGAAAGTGCAGACATGGCCTCACAACATCTTTGTGATGGTATTTCGAGGTTCTTTACTGAAAAAATCGATGCTATCTATAATAAAATAGAGACACTTAACACTGACAAAAGTAGCCAGGATAATTCTGCTCTGGTGCAGATAGCATCTATTAATTCTCACTCCTTTAATGATTTTCCGGAGATATCACTGATAGAGGTTCAAAAACTACTCACGGATATTAAAAGTGGAAGCCCGGCGGACTTGCTCCAAGCCAGACTTATGGATCCTTTAGGGAGAACTCTGGGCTCTGATGTTCAGAGGCTAGTGAACCTCTCACTTACATCTGGAGTCGTCCCACAATGCTGGAAAAAAGCCCTAGTTAGACCTATCAGGAAGAATACATCACTTCCTTGGACCAATCTCTCTAATCTTAGACCCATTTCCCTGTTGCCATTCTTAGGGAAAATCATCGAAAAGCATACCAATAAACATCTATCTACCTACCTGGAACAATCAGGCAGCCTTGACCCATCACAGTCAGGTTTCAGGCCAAAATACAGCACTGAAACGGCCTTGCTGTCGATAACAGACGATCTTCGGCTGTACCAGGACAAAGGTTATTCTGTTGTCCTGGTGCTGCTAGACTTATCGGCAGCGTTCGATACCATTTCCCATAACATCTTGATCGAACGCCTGTCTGTGAGTGGAATCGGCGGTAGAGCACTGGAATGGATCAAAAGCTTTCTCTCCAACCGCACCCAATCTGTCACCATGGGTGACTTTAGGTCGGAGGAGGTTAATATCACCAAGGGGGTCCCACAGGGTTCCTGTTTGAGCCCGACCCTATTTAACACATATGTGGCTCCCTTGGCAGATGTAACCAGAGCTTTTGGATTCCATCCAGTGTCCTACGCTGATGATACACAGCTGCTCTTCCCTTTTAAACATCTTACCCCGGAGATTATACAATCTTTCTCCGATGGGATGAAGGCAGTTGCAAGGTGGATGTCCTCCAATTTTCTCCAATGCAATGTTGGAAAAACGGAGGTGATGCTTTTCGGTGAAGCGAGGGTCCAATGGTCCCCTGACTGGTGGCCTCCTGATTTGGGCCCAGTTCCCGAGCCCAAAACAATAATCAAGAATCTGGGAGTCAGATTGGAACCGGAGCTGACCATGAAACAACATGTCATCACTACCGTAGGATTTTGTTTCCACGTAATAGGTCTCCTCCGTAGGATTTTTCCTTTCCTCCCTGACTCCTACAGGAAAACCTCAGTTCAGGCTCTTGTTATCAGCCGCCTTGATTATTGCAATGGTCTCCTGGCAGGAGCAAACGAAGAGGTTTTGGATCGCCTGCAGGTGGTACAAAATACAGCAGCTAGGTTGGTGCTTAATGCACCACCTAGATCCCCTTCTAAACCATTACTGCACAAACTACACTGGTTGCCAATACGGCAACGAGTGAAGTTTAAGACTTGCTGTATTATCCATAAAGGTCTTAATGAACTGGGACCAGAGTATCTGGCCAGTAAATTTGTTCCATACGTTCCTACCCGTACCCTTAGGTCCAGTGAACAGCTGCTGCTAAGCAATCCTAAGATAACTAAATCTAGGTTAGGTGGTAGGGCTCTGTCCGTGGTAGGTCCTAACCTCTGGAATTCACTCCCGCTCTCGTTGAGACAATGTCAGAATCACCTTAAATTCAGAAAATGCTTGAAAACTTTTCTGTTTAGCTCATTTTAACCAAGTATCCTGCTGGATCTTAGTAGTTCTTTTGGTACAATATTAATCTCATTGCTTCTTCTCAGTTTCTCTACTGGGTGTCACCAGCGCGGAGATACTCCTATGGGAGTTTATTCACAGCGCTTTACAAACCTGCAAATAAATAAATAAATTTGTGTGCCCTGTTGTATCTCCTCTGGCTGGGTGTTGAAGGGTTGAGGTAGGATGTGAGGATGAAGGACCGGAGGGCATATGCACTTTCCCCTATTTGTAACAAGAAAAAAACATTACTCACATGCACACAAACACATCCATCTGCAATATGTATCAAGGGAGTTTCACACAGTGTGTTACCTAGCAAGTATCCTTCGCCAAATTCCCCCGCTGTCAGGCTTGCGTAGATCCCACTGTTTTAGAAGATGTAAGAGTCGTGGGTACTCCCGGGAAATTTGGCTACTATGTCCGTGATAATGTACTTGGCATCACAAATCACCTGTAGATTTATGGTGTGGGTGGACTTCCTGTGCCTATAAATGTACTCTGTGGCAGCAGGTGGACATATTGGTATGTGGGTGCCATCAATACAGCCAATGATGTTGGGGAAATGCGCCATCTGATAAAAGTCAGTCTTGGTCCTGAGCAGTTCTGCATGCGGTGCAGGGAAGCTGATGTAGTAATGCATTCTCTGCAACATGGCGTCTAGGAATTGCTTAAAGAAATGGGACAGGCAGATCTGGGACACCCCACCTACCGCAGCAACCACACTCTGGTAACTCTCAGATGCAAGCAGGTGTAGGCTGCAGAGCACCTGCACATGGGGTGGGATGGCGTGTGCTCTTGGGGTTGGGTGGTCCAACAGTGGGTGGAGGTCCCTGATAAGGTCCAGAATGGTTTGGGGGTCTAGCCTGTGCCTTTGTAGGATCCCTGGCTCATTTAGCTGGAATAGGGTGATCCTCTGCCTGTACACCTGCTCCTCCCTTCTCCAGACCCTCTCTCCTTCTGCCTGTAGCCGTAGCCACCTCACAATCACATAGAATGCCGCCATTCTGGTGAAAATGTTGCATTTTGGGCCCTTTTTTATAGCCTGCACCTGGTTACCACCTGATTTCAATCCATGGTAAATACCGACTCCTAAATACCGAATTTCATGCAAATTCGGCATTTAAGAGGTTACCTACATCTCAATAGTCATTTTTACCATTTCTTAATTTCCGAATCGGTAAATTTACCGACTCGGTAAATTTACCGATTCGGAAACTTTACCTATTCGGTAAATTTACTGATTCAGTGTGGTTTCCGATTCGGTAAATTTACAGAATCGGTAAATTTACCAATTCGGATGTTTTTGTGTCCCCTACATCTCAGAAGCCAAATACAGGTCGGTAAAGGCCAAAATTCGGTATTTTCTGACTTTACCAACCGATTTGGTTACCTACATCTGGCCCATAATCCTTTTATTGCTGGTTCTTCTTTTTCTTTTCAAACAAGCATTAAGCCCAGGAATAGGCCCTCTTAACAATATTCTGTAAATAAGGGTGTCTGTATTAAATGGGATAGCATAGAGCCAAATAACTTCTTCAAGGAACTGATAACATTTACACGTGAGGACATAAAGTGCAGTCTGCCCATGGCAGCTGACCAAGACCTAGATGGTTTCTTAGCTGTTGTTAGCATGGTCCCACGCACATTGACTATGCAAGAAACCCTCAGCTCACACATGATCTAACCATGATAGTACGGCTGCTCTTAAAATCCTTAAAAATGTTACTAATATTATTTCTCCCAATTTACCTACTATCAGGAAAGCTAGAAACAAATATAAACTTGCCTTATCCTAGGAAAAAGAAAGGAGGACTTGTAATTATTTGGATATCCTGTATATGCCAACCTGAAATGGGATAGGCTAATTATTCAGAAAGCCAAAAGTTTAAGGCGGAATGTGAAACAATTTTCAGCTTTGCAAAAAAGTTAGGCCATAAGACAATAACAGAAATAATCCTGCTATTTAAAGAGCAAATGCCTTTCAGTGACCTACAATGTGGGTATTTGGGACTACGCCGGCTTGGGTAGCCCGCGTTCTCTTGAGAATACATTTTTGTGGTGGTTATTGGCTATCCCCAAATCCACTCCAAGTGTTATCCCACAGCTAGAACTGGGTTTGTGTTCATTGGTGGACCATGTGAGAATGGGCCACACCTGAGACTTGGTATTATCGGGCTGTCTTATTTTAAATAATATGGTTTCTATCCCTTGGCTTGCTTATGTTAAGCAAGGCTTCCAAAGACTGTGATGTGAGCAATTTTTTAACTCACCAGGCAGTATTGGCAGTCAAATGACAGAATAGAAAGGTCCTTTGAAATGGTATTGGTCCTCCATTATGTGCAAAACCTCAACTTCAGAGGACTGGAACCATATTTATCCCGGGTAGTTAAGCCTGAGCACAGAATCTACCTCACACTCTTGAGATTAATGTGGTCCATTTTTTAGTAACCTTCTCGTCAACAGACTTTTGGTTTGCTTCACTCCCTTGTTGTCCCTACGATTCTGTTTCTCTCCAATGTAAGTCTCACTTTATGGTCTTTTGCACACTGTATCACACTCCGAAATCCTTTTTTTATGTCCATTATTGCACCACATAAATATTAGTGCACATATAGATGGTTTATAATACTTACGGCACTAAGACTCCCATTTGTTTTATTTTTCAATGATCAGTTATATCTGCTTTGCGTTAAAGAGAATCAGCAAGTATGCCTCCTAAGTAGGTCAACTTTCTGACTTTCCTTCTTGATGAGATGTGTGCTACTTTTTTTAACATATGAACACTTTTTTATCAAATATGAATAGCTTTAGTATATGTCTATTTGATTTATTTCCTTTGACTTGCTGATCGGGATTTTACTTTTTTATATATAGATTTAAATGTAATTGTATGATTATCAACTTGTATAGATTGTTCATCAGAGATGAATTGTCCTCAGCACTTCTCTCCTTAACATAGCAGGCCCTTTATAGAGGTTTTATTTGTATGGATATACTTTGGGCACCATGTCATAATGTATCCTGATGTCTCTTTTAACAACTGCGTTTTTAGATTTCATAATTTACGGTACAGCATAATCTAAAAATTAGTTTTGTAATCTTGGTTTTATCACTATCACTATCACTAACCCTCCAGCTGATTGCTAAGACCTTTCTTTGGACCTCGGCGCACTGTGTGAAGCCTGCGCACCCTTGCACTAAAGGATTCTGTCAGCGCCTCGCCGGACCCGCTTCGCGGGTCCCGCAGCGCTTTGCTGTCCGTGGGAGCTGCTAATTACCTGTGATAGCCTTGTGGAGCGCGGGGCAGGCGAGTGAGTCAGCGGGGCTGCGAGCACTGAAGCAGGGACTCCAGGTTCCAGGAGTCCCTGCGCGCCCAACCAGCCACACCTGGGCTGCTCTCCCCGCTGGCCACGCCCCCCGCCAACGGAGTCAAAAGCGGATTGAACCCCTGACCTACTGGGACCCTCCAGCTGATTGCTAAGACCTTTCTTTGGACCTCGGCGCACTGTGTGAAGCCTGCGCACCCTTGCACTAAAGGATTCTGTCAGCGCCTCGCCGGACCCGCTTCGCGGGTCCCGCAGCGCTTTGCTGTCCGTGGGAGCTGCTAATTACCTGTGATAGCCTTGTGGAGCGCGGGGCTGGCGAGTGAGTCAGCGGGGCTGCGAGCACTGAAGCAGGGACTCCAGCGTCCAGGAGTCCCTGCGCGCCCAACCAGCCACACCTGGGCTGCTCTCCCCGCTGGCCACGCCCCCGCCAACGGAGTCAAAAGCGGATTGAACCCCTGACCTACTGGGATCCTCCAGCTGATTGCTAAGACCTTTCTTTGGACCTCGGCGCACTGTGTGAAGCCTGCGCACCCTTTAACTAAAGGATTCTGTCAGCACCTCGCCGGACCCGCTTCGCGGGTCCCGCAGCGCTTTGCTGTCCGTGGGAGCTGCTAATTACCTGTGATAGCCTTGTGGAGCGCGGGGCAGGCGAGTGAGTCAGCGGGGCTGCGAGCACTGAAGCAGGGACTCCAGCGTCCAGGAGTCCCTGCGCGCCCAACCAGCCACACCTGGGCTGCTCTCCCCGCTGGCCACGCCCCCGCCTATCAGCCCTCCTAGTGGGTGTGGCAGTGTACAATAGAGAACAGAGCTACCGTCTCGCGGGAGCGAGCAGGAGCGCGCCGGGAGAAGCCCGGGACAAGGGCGGGACCGTCTGTGGCCGTCATAGGCCGGAGTAGGCTGGGCTGGGCCTACTCTATTGGTCCTGCCGTTTGCCATCAAGTCCCTAGCACAACAAGCTGATAAATTGTCCCATTGCTATTATCACACTCCAAGACACCATGCCGTCCCCGGCAAGGGAAAGTACCCCCATAAGGCAGGGAGTAGCAAAAAATATGACCCTAGAGAATTACTTTCCTCGGGCTGGGGGAGATGTGGACAAGGAGAGCACACTAAACCGGCTCAGAGTTGAGCGGAGACTCTCTATAGATAACTTGAAAGGTAGACCTTTAGGAGATTATCCTCCCACACCCAGCGAAGATTTGACCCTAATCGAAGATGTTCCGATCCTGCTTAGGGATTGTACAAAAACGCCCCCAGTGTTACCTATGAGCTCAACCCCAGTGAGTAGCACAAGCCCAAGCAGGGGGACGATTGATCTAATTTCTCAACCTCCCCCAGCATCGAAGCCTAGGAAAGCCAAACCAAAACTAGCTGCAGCACAAGGGGTATTTGGGCCCCCCCCAAACAAACGTAGGAGGAAGTCGAGGTGCACCCAGGGAAAAAACAAACCCAAGATCCCCCACTCCGACTTTGGGAAGTCATTTAAACCCTCCATACCGACTGTGACAACAGTGGATGACTTATATCCTAAACCCGCTGCACAGGATGGTGTGGCCCCCGCCCTGACTAAAGAGACTGCTAGCAACATTGTTAATGCCCCCCTCTCTGTTGCCCCGCTGGGTAATTTGGAATTCCTGCTCAGGTCACTTTTGTTACCAATTAGTGAAAGCATCAAAAAAGTGGAAATTAGACTAACCATTCTTGAGGCTACACTAAGTAGTATGAAAATCCCGGCCAATTCTCATGAAAGGGCTCCTAAGCCTACTGCCAACCCAACAGCCCCGAAACAGCCCCAAAAAGTGTTACGCATCTTGCCCCCTCACAGGTTGCAACTACGGCCGCCCCACTACAAACTCAGAGGAATAACCCTGCCCCAAATAAGCCATCTAACCCCATAGGACCTATCCCCCCTGCAAACTCTGCTCCTCCAGCACAGCCCATAGATAGTGTTGCACCAACCCCACTAATGAAGCTTCCCCCCAGGCCACGTAGACCTAATTTACCACCAGAGGCGAATGACTTTACAGTAGTCATGGCGGGTGTCCCACCATTAGAGGTAGGTGAAGCTGAGGATTTCTGTGCCCTAAAAAGCAGGGTGATTAAGTGGTTAAATCTGAATAGACCCCTACCAGTACACTTAAGCAATGAAATCATAATGGTTAGAAGGGTGCCTTGGGTAGGGAGAACACGTAAATCCATCATAGGAGATTGCATATTGGTGAGCTTCAGGGATGCTGGAACTGTCGCTCACATATGCCAGGGAAAGAACAGATCACAGGTGTCAACAATTCAAACACTCCATGTGTCCTTCTTCTTTCCCCCCATCCCTGCCCCTGCACACGTGACCCGATCATATGACAACTGGGAAAGGGTGGGTCGGAGGGGTGTTCACCACGAGTTCAACCCCAGGCCATTATTTAGCCGCCCAGAGCCACCTTTCCACACATTTAATCGCTTTCATTGCCTGGATGGTCTTGAGGGGGTAGATTGACAAACAGATAATGGTACACGGGGAGCAGGGGGTATAGGGGTTTTGAATGATGAGCCGGAGAAGTACAGCCCTGAGGCAAAGCAAATGTCATCGAGTTGTGCCCGGATGCATGTGCTGGATGAACCTAGGGCTGTAGATATTGCATGTATAGGAGGGGCACAGGGGCCGGAAATGGATAAACAAGGGCGCGAATTACTAGGAGGGCCCCAGGGAGGAGGGGCTCAGGGGGTGAGGCACTAAGAATCATCTCATGGAATATAGCTTGCCTGGCTGGAAAATTTAATAACAAAGAGTGGCTTGACTATATTAGAAAATTCCATGTAATTTGTCTGCAGGAGACCTGGGCCCAGGAGAATAATTTTCATTTGCAAGGGTACAAGTGTTTCTTTGTACCTGCTCAAAAATCAAGATCAGGGAGAGCCATGGGAGGTTTAGCTATTTATATAGATCTGGGCCTTCCGGGTAGTTACACTTGTCTTGATTGGAATTCCTACAGGATTCAGGCAGTTAGGTTCTCTGGGAAGGGGCTTAGATTTGTTGCAGTAAATATTTACAACAATGAGACAGCGGGATCCAACATCTCTCTTGTTACTGAATTAGATAATAGGCTGGGCCAGGTCATAACAGGCCAAAATAAGGGGCAGTCACATGGGTTGGTGGTTATGGGAGATTATAATTGCCACTTGTGCCCGGTACTGGTCCAAATAAACACAGATTGGTCCCGATGCCCCATGGAGAAGGGACCGCACTTCTCTCATACGCCGTTAGGTTCAGCTTTTAGAACGTTACGGCTTAAGTATGACCTTGAACACACCATTAACATGGTAGGGACGCAGGAGGATGGCACACTCCCCCCTACATTTAAGGGTAGAGGATGCTCTTCTTTCATAGATTACATTCTGGTCTCTAGATCCCTAATAAATAAGACAACCAGTGCAGGGATTGAATGGAGTGGTTTTAGTGACCATAATCCTCTTGTCTTGGAGCTGTTGTACAGGGCGGGTCTAAGTATTAGAGTCCAACGCACCTTCACTGAGAGGGCAACAGACCAGGGCAGGAGATTAAAATGGGCTAAAATAGATGGGGAAAAGTTTTACAAGGACCTGGTGGACGCGGGCAAACTTGCCATCAATGACTGTTTAGACGCAGAAGTCCGGATCGAGGATAATGGAAGCTTTTGACCAGATCGCTAATCTGGTCGATGGTTTACTAAAGACCAGTGTGCCACTTAAGAACCACGGGAACCCCCGATGGTTCGACAAAGACTGCTCCAAAGCTTTGAGGGAGCTGAAAAGCTGCCTTAAAACTAAACCAAGGGTCCCCCATAAAGTCAAGGTGTGTAGAGAAAATTACAAAAAGGAGATTAAGAGGAGGAAACTCGCCTTGCAGGCGGAAGCGTGGGCAGATTTACGAGAAGCAGGGGAAAGAAAGGATCTAGCAGGTTTCTGGAAAATAATTAATAACCCAACTTTCCAGGAAAAAGATACCCCGGATATAGGGGCCAACATTCTCCCAGAGCAGTGGGTCACCCACTATAGGAGCCTGTATAATCATGAGCCGGGTTCTATTGTAGAGCTATCGGCTATTCCAACTGAGGCTCCATTGGTAGAATTCTCTATTAAGGAGATCACTGCAGGGATCGAGGGCCTGACCAAAAATAAAGCTCCGGGGCCTGACGGAATCCCCCCAGATTTGTTCCTGAGTAACATTGAACTCTGGGCCCCCCTAATGACAAGGGTTATTAATACTGCTATTACCTGTGGCCTGCCCCCGTCTTGGTCCACGGCGGTAATTGTGCCGATTTTTAAAAAGGGCAACAGGGATGACCCAAAGTGCTACCGCCCGATCTCCCTGATCGACGTGTCAGCAAAACGTTTGGGGAGGGTAATTCTTAATAGACTGTCCGAGTGGACAGAGGAAAAAAACATCTTCTCGGACACTCAATACGGATTTAGGGCAGGGAGGTCCACTAGTGACCAATGCCTGAACCTTTATATGCTGACTGCCAAGTATACCATGGCTAGTGATGAATCCGTTTACATGGGTTTCATGGATCTGGCAGCGGCATTCGATCACGTCAATAGGGAGAAATTGTGGGGTATGATGTTTAGTATGGGGATAGAGAGTGGCCTAATTAATATATTGAGGGAACTGCATAGTGACACCACCGCTAAGGTCCGATTTAATAGGGAGGGGGGATTGACTAGCTCTTTTCCTTGTATGAGTGGAGTCCGACAAGGCTGCATTCTTGCTCCCTTTTTGTTTTCCCTTTATATTAATAATCTGGAGCAGTTTCTGCTAGGTCTGAAGGCAGATTGCCCAAGGGTTGGGTCGCGTCATATTCCTGTTCTGCTTTATGCAGATGACGCGGTACTGATCGCACGCACACCAAGGAGCTTACAAATCTTGATTGATGGATTTGTTAAGTTCATGGGTGCCTTGGACCTTTTTGTTAACCTGAGTAAATCTTATGTGCTCCTGGCGGGAAAAAAAACTACCTCTAAATTTACATACACAATAGGGAGTCACATTGTGGAAGAGGTTAAAACGTTTCCCTACCTCGGTGTAACATTTGATGGTGTCTTGCGGTTTGATGCCTTGGTGGAGGAACGTTGTGGTAAAATGATTGCATCTAACGGGGCAATTGCTAGCTATGGCAGGAGGCTAGGAAGATGGTCCCCGGAACAGGTGATAAACTTGTACAGCTCTGTATCATGCTCCAAGGTAATCTATGGGGCAGAAGTATGGGGCTTTGTCAATACCACTAGTATCCAACGAGAAGAAAATAAATATTTGAAATCACTCTTGAGGGCACCCCAAAGTACTGCTGGTTTGATTGCCCACAGGGAGTTAGGGAGACCATATATAGAAGATCTGATAAAACTGAGGCCTATTATTGCTTGGATAAAAATCTGGGTCAATCCTGATGCGACACTTAGTAGAGAAATCTTATCGGACTGCTTAGAGAGGGACAAGTGTATGCGCATCCCCTGGCTCCTTTATGTGAAGAACACCCTAGAGGAGCTAGGCTTTGGGAACCTCTTTACTCTTCCTGCAACTATTGTAGCCCAGAGCAAACTGCAAGTAGGGAGAATTTTTCTAGAGCGGAAAAACCTACGCAGAGATGAGGCTGAAGGGTGCAAAAAGACAGTGTTGGCCCATCACCTAGTGAAGAGCGTGGAGGGTATGGAGCCATACTTGTACCTCATGTATAATGCACAGGATAGGTTCTTGATGTGCCGTTTCAAATTGAACCTACTCCCATTTATGTTGGCATCACCAGCGGGATTTGCTACATCAATGGAACAGAAGGGGCCCTGCGGCTGCGACAACAGGTCTCCGCAGGACTCCCTTCACTTTGTTTTACTCTGCCCCTTTTACTCAATGCCCAGACGTAGATACCTTGTAAACCTTTTGAAAAAAGCTAATTTGGTCCACGCTAGGGAGGCACTAGTATTTTTACAGAAAGCTGCGGAACCCTTAATACTGTGTAGCATTATGAATTTTATTAAGGTAGCACTTCGTTTAAGGCTTACTAGAGGAGAAGACTGAAATGTTTTTAATCCTAACCTCTAAGTGTTACACATGGCTATATTGTTGTATTTATGTTTTGTTAATTCTCTGTACAAAGAACCTTGAAATGTTTAATGACTTTTTACTATGTATATATGCGTGTGCTTTTATGGTGTTTTTTAATCACCGAATAAAGATTCTTTGACTTGACTTGACACTGTGCTATTATGACAACATGTTGTGTGGTTTTATGGTCTTGTACTGACCAAATAAAGAATTAGCTGACTGATTGCCAATGCACACATTTCAGTTCCCATATATAGAGACACTTAGAAACTCCTGGGCACCACCTTTTCTCATTAGAGTTCAAACATCAACAGCATTTTGAACAAAAGTTGATGATTGAGGTTTGTGGTTCGTTGCTTGCACAGTCCTAAGTAGAATAGATGGGTCTTTCCATAATGCTGCTATCCTCCTGTATTTTATGCATTACTGGAGTCAACTGGAGTCAACTAAAACTATTTATAATTAAAATACAATAACATTATACTACAGTTAGATTACTGCATTTGTAACCTTTCATATCTGTTACTATATGTTTTCTTACAAACTTTCTCTCTAAAGTATATTCGGTGGAGAAGACCTGTTTTGTGGGATGGGATAAAAAGACACATTTGCAGCATAGATGTATTGTACTCCTTAAACAAGAGAGGTCTACATTTATTTTAATCTTCTCAAAATCCAGAAGGTACCATCCTAGGAGTGCACTAACACCTGACAGTAATATGCAAGACATGCTTTCCATAATACATATGGTACAATGTTTACCATTGCTGCATGAAGACTTAAGCCTTAATCGTTCTGAATGGTAACTGCTTAAGCTAAACACAGGGGGCCATATTTATGAGGCCAGTTGCATCGCACTTACACTACGCAATATTGTTCAAGTGCCATACAACTCAAAAATAATATTGAGGAATTCACGCAAGGCCAATTTGCATTGCCCTCAGTGGCTTCATAAATCTGGAGTAATGCAGGGCAAATCAGTGAATTGCGTTACTCTGCCTTGGGAAGTCATTCCATGGGCATTGCATGGGTCTCCCTGCACAAAAACAATACTGCATTCACGGAGGCACCCAAGGGTGCACATGTTGGGGCTAGGCAGCCCATTGTATGCCAACATTAGGGAAAGTACAGGAATCTGTCATATTGGGATAAACATGGCACATTCCTGCACTTTTCCTGTGATGCAGCGCGGCAAGGTGACTTGCTTCGCTGCATCAGTTTGCTATAAATATGGCCGCAAGGATATTGTTCTCTGCATACATAGAGGTTTTCAAAAGTAAGATGCATGCACTGCATTTTATCTGTTTTGGTTCATGTATGTCATGAAACCTGTCTAAAACTGTTTCAAAATCACTTATTTTTTTATATGTTATATAATGAACAACATTTTTCATTTCATTTCACCATTGATTAAACCCTGTTCTACATTTAAATTACCTCATAAAATATTCTACAATTTCTACGGAGGCTTGGAGTCTTTCCTGAACCAGGTTTATCTGAAACTGACTTCTCCAGTTCATCACGTTTTTAACCACCTTTTTTACAAAATGGTACATTCATACCTTGATGGCCATTTTGTCGATGCATTTAAAATAAAAATGTAATTAGAAAATCACCTCTATTTATAGCTTCAGGATAGCTGAATTAGACTATACACACTCTTCTAATATGGGAATGTAGCATATAATGTATTCAAAACTTGCAACTGCACCATTACACTTGATCATGTGGATGTGTTTAGGTATAATTAACCTAGTGTATGACTTCTGAAGGAACTTTTCTTTGTTGGTAAGTGCATCTATTCTAGTATGTTGAAGTACTATTCCATACATCAGTTCTGCAGCTTGTCTAATATGTTGGGTGGACGTGTTTCTTCCATGCAAGTTAAAACAACAACCACATATCTCATATGAGCTTATCTCCTAATGTGCAAGAGATTTCAAGCTGTAACTGAACGTAAATGTTTATTGAATAAAGATGTTACTGCTGAGATCTCCTATCATTTTTCCTTCCTTTCTGTCTATTTTGAAGAAGTTGTATTTCAAGCTTCAGCCATAATATTCTCGCCCATAAACTGAATGTTCATATATGCATTCCACTCTATTAGAGTGACCGGATTGAATTCATTAAAACATTTTGAAGCCTCAATTCTTTTTATGTTATAAGTGTTTTGGTAATCTACCAATCACAATATGTCTGACTGCTGAAGCTGTTTTCTCTACCATTAGAAATTACTGGCTGAGGAAAACCAAAATTATATTTTGCCTAGTATTTCCTTTTTGCTCTTTTTTTTGATGACATTATTTTTCACATCTTTGTTACTTAAATTGCAACACTTGTTTCCTAATGTGTTATCCTGAAACTTATTGGGAATCTTTCATGTTACAACTTGCTTAATAAATAATAAAACTGACTCATCACGTCCCCAAACAACTTTTGAGCATCTTTTACGCACAATGCCATGTGAATGCAACAACCCCCTCTAACTTGGTATTCCTTCCTCAAAAAAAAAGTCAACAAACTCAAATAGTGAAATCTTCCACTTTCTGTATGTGGTATCGTCCGTATGTATTTCCCCACCACCCCTGTCCCACTGAACGCCGTGGAACACTCGACTGTGACATCATATGGAATGTCAACATCAAGAGCGTTCCAAGACGAGGACCCTCAAATGAGGGCTAAAGAGATTCTCCCTTGGTCAGCTGTGGCTGAGGTCGTTGTTACCTTGACTAGAATAAAGCATCGTTTGAACTCTGCAAGGCGTGCTTCTTCATTTGATTAGGCGATGCTACACTGGCGACGAGGACGGGACACAAAAGGAGGACACAACCTTAACACTGAGCAAGAAGGAATTGTAAACATAAACAAAACAACAGAATTTCTCGAGCGGAGAGCCAAAGGCGGTGGAGATTAAGGTCTTAACATAATATTTCACACGTCAACTGCCATATAAAAAATACACCGGGTGAGTGTCAATTTGAAGAAAACCTTGTCTAGGGTGTCACCCTGCCGGAATTATACAAGCTAAAAGTTGTGGTAGGGCATTGTTATGTAAAGCGACCCAGCGCTGATTGTAACAATGTAAAGTGACATGTACTTAGAAACATTCCTGACAACGCGCGCAGTGGTACGCATCTTCTAAGGTTGTCAAAAGTGAAAATGTCTGAGCAATAATTGAGCGTGGGCGCAAGGAGGAATAATGAAGTAGCGCATAACATGAGGAAGGAGTGACGGCGTGACTGATAGAGAAGAGTGCGGCGTGGGAGGCGACTAAGGTTTGAAGAAACACAGCGTGTAATCTCACTGACGGGAAAAAGGGGCATAACTGAGCTAGATAAAAATTTCAGTCACAACAATAACGGGTGACATATATGAATACTAACACCGCCCTAATTCTAGCACTGTGCATACCCATCTTAACCTGAACACAGAGTCTGGAGCAGAAAGCAATAAGGAAGACTGTGGATTAGCCATCGTGCTGGTAGCGTTCGAGCACAAAGCAGCGGGGGAGGAAGCAAAAGTGAGCTAGCGCGTGAGAGAGTGACCGGGGAGAGCGGAAATCTCGAGAATATTTGTGGGCTCGGATGATACAGTGAAAGCCTGTTTTTATACTCTTTGGGAAGTCTTTGTGGAAAGAGGACATACATTTGTTCTTACTTTGGAAAAAACTGTGGTTTAGGTGAAACTCGAGGAACCTCTCCTTTGCGATGGTGTCAACAGCTTAAAGTACTGCAACACTCTCCTCATCGCCTGGGGCACCTCTGGCCTCGTGGAAAAAAAAAGGAATTGAACCAGCATAAGCAGGAACTCTGAGTGAATGTGAGCACGAAGAATAAGAGTGCCACCTTGTAGGCTCCAAAGTTCAATACACTAATTTGGTTTTTCTTTCTTCTATCTCTACATTAGAGTGTTACTGTAAATTGGAAATTTGTGATCGTTGCTCACTACTTTTCAGTTGTCAGTTTTTTGTGTCAAAATATCGCATTTGATTGCCACTTTAGTGTATAACAAAATACTGTGGGAGATATGCAGAATGTAACACCACCCCTAATGTTTCTTTTGAGCCCAGGAGAACCTACTATACAGTGGAAGAAATGGAAAAAAATGTTTATGAATTATGCTGTGGTATGCCGGCCAAACCTGGGGTTGGAAAGAAAAGTTTCTTTATTCGCATATTATTTGGGGGCAGAAGGAGAAGAAGCACCTCCCGGAGTTAGGCGCACATGAAGCGAGAGGTCTGAATGAATTGGAGATAAGCATAAAAAAACTAGACCTACACTATCTCCCTAAAACTAGCACTATAATGGAAAGGTACCACTTTGGAAAAGGAGAGCAGAAGGAAGGAGAATCTATAGAAGACTTTGTGTCTGATTTACGCAAATTAGCTGTCACATGCAAGTTTGGGGGAGCTAGTGAGGAAAGAATAAGAGACCAGTTTGTGTTAACATGCAGAACTGAACGTGTACGTGAGGAGTTATGGTTAAAAGATGACCCGCCACTAAGGGAGGTACTTATAGTGGCTAAGCAGGAGGAACACATGATACAATGTGTAAGTGAAATAAAGAATTATAGTGAAAGCAAAGCCAGTGATGGCAAGGTCAAAGTGAACGAAGTGGAGACAGAAAGTGACAGCATTTTGGAACTAAAGGAACAGAAGGTGGGCCATAAAGAACAGAAAGAGTGCAAAGGAGGTGGGTCTTTCAAGGGCAATTGATATAGGTGTGGTAAACAAGGGCACCTGGCAAATGATAAGGATTGCCCTGCGCTCAAGTACACATGTAGTAAATGTGGTAGGAAGGGCCATTTTAGACAATACTGCAGAACTGGTCAAGGATATAAGAGGCAAACTAGGAGCAACACGAATAGGGTGTGTGATGAAATTGCCCTGCAGATTCAGAGTGGTCAGGTCAGCAGTCCCAAAGACACCATAGGTATTGAGGGGACTGCTATAGAAGCTATGTTTGACTCGTGTTCTAAACTCACAATTATCAACGCAAAATAAATTGAAAGGGTGGCCAAAGGTAATATAAGGTTGAGCAAAATGGATGTTAGACCGGGAGGCTATAATGGACAACCCATTAGCATGAAGGGCTACTTCTGGGGCACTGTAGAATACAAAAACAGACTTACGGTGTCCAAAGTGTATGTGTCCTCCTCAGGAGACAACATTCTGGGGTGGCAAGCCCAAAAGGATTTAGGCATATATCTTAACCCAAACAAAACCCCCCAAATTTTGATACAGGAAGTGAAGGGAATGTGGGACAGCATTGAGACACAATTCAAAGAAGTGTTCAACGGCGAATTAGGATGCCTAAAGAATTACTCGCACAGGATAAAACTGAAAGGGCAATCAGTACCGGTTGTGGCAAAAGTTAGGAACCTTCCGTTAGCTATACAGGAAGCAGTCAGAGAGGAACTGAAGAAATTATGCAACCTGGTCGTCATAGAACCAGTGGAGGCAACGGAATGGCTGGCGCCAATTGTCGCAGCAAGGAAAAAGGATGGCTCAGTTTGTCTATGCATCAACCTCAGAGCACTCAATAAGGCGGTAGTGGTCGACAAATACCCGCTCCCAAACATCACGCAAATGATGAGCATGCTAGAAGGAGCAAAAGTTTTCTCCACCCTTGATCTTGCTTCTGCATACTTCCAGATCAAACTCCATGAAGAATCGCAGGAACTTACAGCGTTGGTGACGCCAGTGGGAGCGTTCAAGTTCAAGAGGATGCCTTTCGGGCTGCAGCTGTATTCCAAAAGATCATGGGCAGCATCCTGAAAGACATCCCTGGTGTCTTATGCTACCAAGACGATGTATTAGTATTTAGCGAGGACAACGAACAACAGGACGCTAGGTTGAGACAAGTGTTAGCAAGATTCAGAACACAAGGACTCACTGTGAAGAGAGAACAATGCAAGATCGGCTGCAAAGAATTAGATTTTTTGGGACACAAGGTGACACCAGCAAGCATCCGGCCAAAAGCTGAACTTCAAAACACAATAACCACCTAAAAACAAAGACGAAATAAAATCGTTTATGGGATTGCTGGAATTCTACAGCAAATTTGTGCGAAACTTCGCGGGAAGAACATATGCCATACGCTGGTTGTTGAAGAAGGACGTAGGGTTCGAGTGGGATGAAGAGTGTCAGAAAGAATTTGAAGATGTGAAGACAGCACTTGCAAGCGCACCTAGCCTAAAAGCATTCGTACCTAGAAGAAAGTCAGTAGTAACGACCAACGCAAGCTTGAAAGGGCTTGGAGCTGTACTGACACAAGTGGGGATGCATGGAGAGGAGACGATAGCTTTCACATCGAGGTCTCTGAGGAAGTCTGAGATAAACTACTCCGTAATTGAAAAGGAGGCATTGGCGGTACACTGGGCCATGAATAAGTTCAGGGACTTCATCTGGAGAACGCAGTTCGTTTTTACGAACAGATCACGAGCCGTTGGTCGAAATATTCAACAAAAAGGGACTCGACGCAATCTTGAGCAGAATAAGGCGTTGGGTCGTGAACCTACAAGAGTATACATTCTGCATTGAATATGTGCCAGGGACAAAAAACCTTGCAGCAGACTGCCTCTCGCGGTTGGCAGAAGAAAAAGAAGAGGAGGAGGCTAACGAGGACAACGCTGAAGACAAAGAAGATTTCCAGTCAGTGAACGTTTGCGTGATTACGCAAGGAGCCGTTGGAGAAGATCGTTGGAAAGAAGTTGTGAAGGAAGATGTCCTACTCAGAGAAGTCTGCGAGGGAGTCAAAGGAAAGTGGAGACACATAGACAAACAGGACAAAGCCTTGCACCCATTTTGGATGGTCAGGGACGAACTGGCCGTCAGAGACGAATACCTGTTCCGAGGGACAAGACTTATTCCACCCAGATCTGTGAGAAAACACCTGGTAGATTTGGCTCATGATGGACATCTGGGCATCACCAAAACCAAGCAAAGGATGCGGGAGGACTACTGGTGGCCGTGTATGGACCACATAATAGAAAGGAAGGTAAGAGACTGCATCCCTTGTACGGTTAGCGACAAGGTCTTGAAACAGCAAACACCTCCCATGGTGTGCGGATCTCTCCCTACAGGACCGTGGAATGAATTGGCATTAGACATACTAGGCCCACTTACAGGTGAGATACGCACACCATACATCCTAGTGCTTATGGACCTATACTCAAGGTGGCCAGAAGTAAAAATAGTAACAGAGATCACCACAAAAGCAGTCATCGAGTTTCTATGGGAAATATTCTCCAGGGAAGGATTACCAAACAGCCTGTTAACGGACAACCGGGTGCAATTGTGTTCCAAAGAAATGAAAGATTTCCTCGAGAAACATGGAATGGAACACAAACGATGTGCGCTCTACCACCCAGAGACTAATGGGATGGTCGAGCGGTTCAACAAGACGATCAAGGAAAGCATCCAGCTAGCAAAAACAAGTGGAATAAACTGGAGAGAAGAATTAGGGAGGCGAATCGAAGCCTACCGCTTAACGCCACACCAGACGACGGGGGCCACCCCCTTTGAATTGCTCAGGGCAAGAAGACCCAATAATAAACTCTCACCGGGGTGGATGGGTTGGCACAAAGGATGGTCCGATCACTCCAAGGAGTCGAAAGGGTTAGAAAGACAGCGCAAGGCCATGGTTGAGAGGAAAGAAAGATTTGATAAGTTACACTCCACACAAGAGGCTGGGTGCAAGGTAGGAGATGACATAAAAATAAAAGCGCCCACTGGCAGAGCCAGTTGGTCTGAGTTCAGCAAACCCACAAACATCATAAAACTATTCAGAAACGCAGTGGGCAAAATTTTGAACCTGGGAAGAGTAGTGAGATACTATCCACCCAATGAAGATGCCATCCTTGGGGATGGGAGGGTAGATGGACCCCAGATGCGCGGTGAATTGCCAGTCAGGGAGCGTTTTGAGGTATTCCACCCTGCTAGCAGAACCAGCCAAAGAGCGACTAGACGTCCCAAACATTTGGAGCATTATGTGACCAAGTAAACCAGTATCAGCATTTTGTTGTTTCTTCTCTGTCATTATGGGACCATGTAATTCAGTATTATCATTTTGTTGTTTCATCTCTGTTCTTCTATTTTGTTGTGTAGGGAAGGGGGATGTGTGGTATTGTCCGTACGTATTTCTCCACCACCCCTGTCCCACTGAACGCCATGGAACACTCGACTGTGACATCATATGGAATGTCAACATCGAGAGCGTTCCAAGGCGAGCCCCCTCAGACGAGGGCTATAGAGATTCTCCCTCGGTCAGCTGTGGCTGAGGTTGTTGTTACCTTGACTAGAATAAAGCATCGTTTGAACTCTGCAAGGCGTCCTTCTTCATTTGATTAGGCGATGCTACACTGGATCCATATATCACAATTCTCCAGGTGTCTCGAAATTGATACCAGTAGAGTCATGGATGTCATTTGTGGGTAGTCAGGGGATGCAGTTGTAACATCTAGCTTGCTCCCTACTACTCCTGCCCCATCCTTTGTGACCCCTGGCCTCGGAGGGGGCAAAGGGAATGCCAGGAATAGCAGGGAGTAAGCTGGAGTTCACAGCTGCTACCCCCAAATCATGTTCATGAACAAAGGTGATGTTTGAGTCTCCTAAAAAGTCAGGAATATCACACCAAGAGTACTCCACATAACTCAAGTTGTAGCTCCTAAGTTCTGTATTATACACTTCAATTCAGCATGTTGCCTGAATCAGTACTAATTTGTTCCACATTGACATGCCCTAAGATCCATTTAAGTTACATTCTAAAATGTATTTCTAAATATCTTCGCCAAAAATGTTCTTGTGCTCATATCTTGAGATCATGCACCTGTTTTGAGGATATGTGCTGCTGTGTAGCACACAACAGCAATTTATATTTCAAACAGAAGATGAAATATGTCTTCAATAATCTGTCTAAAATATGGATTTTCTAATTACAGTATAGTTGACCTATACTAAGATACAGAGATCTGTACTTGCCCATCATCATTCTGTCCTACCTTTCCTGTAAGGAATAGCAAAGGAAAATAGCGACCTTCTAACCTTCTTTTCCATCACATTTTGCGTGCTTAGGTGGGTATAACCTATGACCTATGATATCTCAGGAGCACAGAGGACATTACTAGAATGCTCGGAAATATCGACAACTTCAGCAATATCAACTTTCTCCAACTGACCAATGAATTTTGGACTCTTGCACCAACTGAAGGCAAGTGTTGATCTATATCAAAATATTCATAATACTTATTTTCTAGAACCTTTTTGATTTTGTTTAAACAGACATGCTTTTGCCAAATGTTCTTATCTTTGGTTTGCACACCATTCTCTAACAATACTAGAGGTTCATCTACTTGTCTTTCTACTCTTACTTCTATTCACAAAGGTACTTCAAAATAGTGAATAAATTCACATGTGCAATTTACTCTGATTATTTTTAGTAAAAACTACTTTGGGCTATTCACAAAGTCAGAGGGTAAGTTTAGTAAACAATGAAGGATTACATGTCTCAACCCCCTCAGTTTAGGAGGTGGAGCCAGTCTAATCATAAATTACAACTCTATAGTTACTACATGGAACTTGCACCATATTTGACATTTGGTGGAATCTGCACATTTGAGGTAGAGGCTCTAAACTTGATGAGGAGAATCCACATGGTTGGGAATAGGAGATGTCGGCACATGAGGCAGAATCTCCATTCTCGGGCAGAGATCTCTACATGGCATTGAAGAGCAAGCCTCTGTATGGCTGTTTATTGGAAAATTATATGCACCTGAAAGGAAACAGATGACACAACTACATATATATGAACAATATCATAGGGTCTGATTTGTTTATCTTCCACTTTGAGGTCATGCAGCCATCACTGGCGTGTCTTGGACATTCAAGAATGCTGCCTATTTTGAAGATGAAGATAGATTTTGCTAGGTTGTGCCATCTCTTGAAGTTAAACTTGTGGTTAAAAACTACAAGCAACTACATTGGCTTCCTTCGTTCTCCCTCAGTGAAACCCAGAAGGTAGTCTTTTGCAGTCACTGACTCTATCTATGTATGAGGGGAGGAGGCCTAGATTCTTGGGGGCATAAAGAAAAATGATAAGATGAGAGGAGGTGGGTGAAGAAGAACTTCTCCAGGATTCAGCTGGCTCACGATTTTCCTGGAGGACGAATTTGAGCCCATCTCAGTTTCAATCCTCTCAAAAAACACCACCTTTCCACCATGCTCCCTCACTTGCTTTATGGGCTGCCATTTCAGGAGAGTACTAATGTGGTGCCAAGTAAGATTATAACCCGCACCCTCCTACTCACCATAGGTGGCAAGTTTTCAAAGTTATTGTGTGACAAGGTAAAACATTCACGTTATTTCATTGGATTATGAGACTTGTAGCCTTAGCAATATGCTAAGTTAACAAAGACTACACATCTCAGAATTCCAAGTAAAAACTACCCTAACTAGTCACACATAAAACTTGAAAATATCCTATTTACGACTCCCTCTACCTCCATAATAACAAACTTACTAGCACTCATCTATATCTGTCCTTCACTCATACCTGCATTGTTAATCGCACATTACATTTACATCCCTTTTAAACACACTGTACCAATGGCACTAAAACTTTACACAGTTTGAGTTATTGTTTATTTTACTACCCTTTATATAACAGAATGGATTGCTTCAGCTGGTAGGGAAGTCAGTACCACTGCAACAGAGCACACACAGGGTAGGTCTTACAATGCAAATCACCTAAAAAGACAGATTTGTCCCTATGCAATCATGTGGAGCATAAACCATAGAGGATTATTCTCAATTCTTTTTAGTATGCAAAACAGAACTGTCTATATGTGGCTTTCCAGGTCCCTCAATACCACAGTATAGAGTGTTATTCTCATTTTTATTTTAATGCAAAACAGGAATATCAATATGTGCTTTGCCATGTATTTTAATTGTATTCAAATCTTACATTCTGATGTAAATGGAAATACCTTATATATCATTTTTTTTACTTTTAGTGTCCTTTGTTTGTCCCCTCCCCCACAATATTGGCTTCTGCACTTAGCAGTGCTATAAATCTGGCACTGATGGTACAAAGTAGACAGGTGGTACACACTGGTAAGGTCAATCCCTGCTCTGTTTACAAACAAACTATTATCTGTGTTTATGGATGAAAGAGTAGCTGTATATTTTTTCTTACACATACCTGTTGTCATCATGCTTATTATGTAATCATATTATTTTACATATTTTAAGTGACATTGAAATCGGCACTGAAATTTGCCAATGTAAGGGTAGCACTCTCCTCCCTCCTGTGGGCGCCCTATGAGCTGTGGGGTTGTCCGAAGAGCATGGCCCAACACTCCATGGGAACCCATCCCCCCAGTCCTCTGCAATAGGTTGACTTCTGTTTCTGGCCTTTGGACAGGCACCGAACCCCTGGGGCCTCATTTATGAGGCTGTGCGTCACTTTTACGCCACCGGTGCATCACTTTTGGTGACGCACCAGTGGCGTAAAAAATGCGCCTTGTTGCGCCATATTTGCAAAGTGACGCATCTAGGTAGATGCGTCACTTTGTAAACCCGTGCGTCATATTATACCTGCGCCAGGTATAATGTATGCAAGGGAGGCGTATTGACGCAAGGAAGGGTCGTAGAAGTGACGCAGTGAAATCTATGAGATTTCACTGCGTCACTTTTAGGACACTGTTGTGTCAAAATCTTGCGCCTGCCTCACAGCAGGCGTAAGACTGATGCAGGCCCTTTCAAATGGGGCTTGCCCCATGTGAAAGGACGCATTGCTGGAGTTGCGTCACTTTTGTGACACACTCCAGCAATGCATCACTTTTGCGCTTACAGATACGTCAGAAATACTGACGTATCTGTAACTCCTTGCGACATGATGCGTCATACATTAAATATGACGCATCTGGAATGTCGCAAGGAGTGCGCACTGAGAAGTGACCCATCGCTGCTTTCACGCAGCGATGCGTCATTTCTCATAAATGATGCCCCTGGTGGGCAACCAATGCCATACTATGTATGGTATTTTGCTGTGCACAGCAATGCACACAAGTGCCTAGTCCTATGTGTAGAAGAGAGTGGATACTATTTTTTGTGTTTTTGTGTTGTTTTTCATATTTATTTATTTTTCACATTTCTTTACCGTTTTTAACTTCTGCTTGTAAACAGTCTAATATTGTTTTAATCACTTTTGATTTTCCACACTTTACAAAAATGGAATGCCTGTTTTTGTAAATGTTTTTGATATTGGTTTAACGTTTTTAACATATATTTAAAACATTTTTACACAAGTCTTTGTGTTTTGGTTGGAGATGCTGGTCCATGGCCCTTGTATGTATTCTTTTATTAACTTCACTTCAAGTCACAACTTTAAGAGAGTGTCTGCTGTATCCAGCACTTCATCTGGAACAGTTAGGTTTCCTTCTAACACTTGCTTCTTCTGCATCTGTACACAAGCTCTTCTGTTTGGGTGCATAACCCTCAGGTATTTCCACATTCCATGAATTTTCCTTTATGCAGCACCTTCTGTCAGAAAAAGCATGTAACCACTGATGCACTTATTATTTTTACAGCTGAATGTTACAAAAATCTATCACACCAGTGATTTCCTCACTGACATTTTACTTGTTGTGGTGCTACAGAAGTGCTTGGGAGAACATTGATATCATCATCTTCAGATGCTATTCCTTGCATAGGTCTCATGGATGATGCAATTCATGTTTGCGGTTCTCCTGTATTAGTTATTATCTAAGACATAATGGATTCAAAATGCATTTAAACAAACTGCCAAAGATCAATGCAGTAGTAGTGGTTAGTGAATCATTTGCAATTGTTTCTAAAGGACTTTTTTGAGTAGTGTCTTCTGAGCGGCCAATCAAATCGTTGCTTTCCTATTTGCATTTTTAGATTTCCCATGAGGTACTGAGGTGCTCCAGAGGGACTCACAGAACTAATAAAGGGTCCTGTGGGAGCCCCTTGTGTGTTGACTTGCAGTTCCAGGTCCTGCAGGCGTACTGCAGGACAGGGAACTTTGATTTTTTTTTTATTCACTATGAATGGAGAGATTTATTTAAACTTTGAGCCTATAAGCAAAGATGCTGTATATCGCTTAACACCATCATTCATGCTGTTTCAAAAGTTAAAAAGTTACGTCTCCCACCAAGGTAGCTGTAATGCCATCTCATCCGGTGAAGACAAAGACCCGCTACCCATCCCATTAAAGCATTCATTCTCCCGTGCACCGCCTTACTGATGCCGAGTCCCTCCGGCGCTTCCGGCGATCCTCCCGGAATACTGTTCGGGGGACCAGGAAGTAGCCCGGAGGGATGGCTCCGCCCACGCACCAGCGCTATGCGGCGTAACGTGGTGTGGCCATTTTGGAATGGGTTCATCTTGTGTAGAAGAACACTAAATAACGTGTGTATAAGGGCGATATTTGATGTTCAAATGTAATCACAAGGGGTTACTCAAGTTGCGATATAACATATCAAAAAACTGTCAATTTCAGTTAGTCATTCTCGTGATGAAGATGCTCCCGGGTCAGAAAAGACAACAATGATGTTGAATGTTGGGGAACCATGTCAAAGTGTGATCACAAAAGGTTGCTAGAATTGCAACCATTTTGAAAAAGGTTCATCTGGCATAGAAAAGCACGAAATAACGTGTGCATGTAAGGGCGATATTGGATGTTCAAATATAATCACAAAGGGGTCACCCTAGTTGCAATATGACATGTCATAAAAAGAGTCCCGTGGGTTGTTAAACATGGGCGCACCTTTACGGCCCCACTGGGCTTTTTAGTAAGCATGGGCGGATTTCGCGAATTTGCGCGAATTTGCGTATTTTTAATTTTTGCGTGTTCGCGGGTGTTCGCGTGTGTTTGTGGGGACCTTTGCGTATTAGCGGGGCGCTTTGCATGTTCGCGTTTTTTTTTGCCTGGTTCATCACTGCCACCCTCTTGTTTTTTATGCCTTTCTGCTCTCTGTACCACTTGTTTTTGTGCCTTTCTGCCCTCTGCCCCACTCTTATTTGTGCCCTTTTGCCCTCTGCCCCACTGGTTTCTGTGCCCTTCTGCCCTCTGCCTAACTCATGCCCTCTTTCCCACTTTGTGCCCTTCTGCCCTCAGCCATAAGTCAGCTTCAACAGGAAGCACTAATAGATAAAGTATAGCAGGTGCTTGAGTTGAAGGTCAAATTAAGTTACACAGTCATTAATCACCCCAAGTTTGGGGTGATTAATGATTGTGTAACTGAATTTGAGATTCAACTCTAGCACCTTCTTTACTTTATCTATTAGTGCTTCCTGTTGAAGCTGACTTTTTGTAACTATTTTAGAGGCTCTGGCAGCTTGCGGGCGCCATTCTAAAATAGTTACAAAAAGTCCGCGGATTGCGAATTTACCGAAAATCCCCAAAATCCGCGAGCGGAACGGATTTTCCGCCCATGCTTACTTGTTAGCCTGGGTGAAACATTTTATTACAGAGTTGCCGGGCTGTTGGAATGGCGTGTCAAATTGGGGGAAGGATTGCGAACCCGATAGTTTTTTACGTATCCCTGCAAACATGACGGGGATGGGGTTCTATTATCGTATATGACATTGGCGGTAACAGTACCGGAGTATGCCTAGTATGATGAACGCCCATTTTACATAATATCTACCTGTAAACCCCATCTCCTTTTTATTCATTTATTTTAATGTAGGTGGCTCTAACCAGGTCGAGTCACTGTGAGACACGTGACCACGTGACACGGTGTCGTTTGGATGGTTGCCCGTATGCAATGACTGGGCAACCATAAGGTAAATAAACAAATATTCTGTACACGAGTTCTATGTGCCAATTTGGACGTCTGTGACTGCACCCCCTTGCCTGAGGGGTGCAGTTTATTCAGCACAATGACTGCAATGCTCTGGTTTTATCTATGCAGGTCCATGTTCAATCAGGTTTGTTGTGAAGCTCGAGAAAAGTAAACCCCTTTCACGCCTTGAAGAAGTTGCTGAATCTAGAGCCACGAAACATCTCGGCTTGAAAAAGAAAGGAGTATGGTATATAATTAACCATTTTAAATGGAAGGTCTTGCAGCATCAGAATAAAGACAAACCGGCCAGCAAGTCCCTTCCAGGTTTTACCTACTTGTGTGTTTGGTTGTCTTGGGGTCTTGGTATGTCTTCATGTTGTCACAGTATTGTTTAGACTCACTTACTGTCTCTCATTACTATTCTCACTTTGTGCACTTGTATATGTTTGTGCGCACTTTCTATCTTCACTTAGAGAGAGTGACCAATGATGAGAAGTGTGTATACCGGATATTGCTAAACCGGCAACCCCCTCAGGTGTTACGACCGTGAGGCACTCTCTCTATTCTCTACACTTTTCTGTTTTCAGTAAGTGTTGGCCTGTGTTTTTATAATCACTTGGTTTCTTGTTGATTTATTGAGACATCCTGGGCTGAGGCGTAGTGTTACTACACACACCAAGGGTATAGAAACAGACAGTATGGTCGTTTACCCGCGTTGTGGTCTAGAAAGTGGATGTTGTGTTGATTGAGGTAGGGCTACATTTTGATTAATTGTGATTGAGTGGGGGGCAGCCTTACCTGTTACTTTCCCCCTATACCCCTTGAGATTAATGGTATAAATTCCAAAAAAGTCATATAGATCAAATTAAAACGATGGAATACTTCTAAAATATATACAGCACCTACCGGCTCTAAAGCACGTAAGATACCAGGACTTTTAGTGCAAAAATAAATACCCACAGCTCATACTATGGTTCATAACTACTAAACTGTGGCCAACAGCACTACTCTTATGTATGGAGCAGGGACATACACGGGAAATGGATCGGAGAACATAATTACATAGGGGGCACAGAGACAGACTGTAAATCCACAAAAATTACACAAAAATTACACTAGTGCATATACATACCGTAAATGGTACCCAACAACATTATGTGTCCAAAAAAGTACAAACCTAAAATTTCAGTCATCAATATACATACAAGAAGCATTATCCTATACAACATATATACAATATATATACAAAATGTCATCTCCATACTAAATGGATTATTACAGGTTCAGCAAAAGGTTAGAAATGACAAAAAATGACAGAAAAAGTCAGAATTGTCACACAAGTCACATCACAGGTACGTTAAGATTTTATTAGTACCCACATCTCATCGCGGTCATTAAGACCTCCTCTCGCAGTTTCGTATTTCTCGATCATTCTAGCTTCCAATCTATTAAGGGTTGCCTGCACCATCATAGTACTCTGAGCTCTAATTACCATTACCTGTACCAATGGTGCTCCCAAATTCCGGCATCTGATTCTAGACTGGTGTTGCACTACTCTCATTTTATTATTCTGAGTAGTCTGCCCTATGTATGTTTTCCCACATGGGCAAGAGGTGCAATACACCACGTTTTTGATCTTGCAATTCGAGAAGCTCAATTGTGTATGCTCTCGATTATTGATCATCACATATTTAGTATTGTTGGTAAATGGACACACCACACAGCCATTACATTTATGATGTCTAACTATCGGAGAGAGGTTCAACATGCTTTTTAAATTTCCCCTTTTCCGGTGTGGTTCCAGTAGCCTTAACCAAATGTTGGCGAATATTTTTGGCCTTGCGAAGTGCATATAATGGTTTAGTGATATTAAACTGTTGTATCAATCGCCAATTTCTCAGAATGATTTGCTTGATCTTATTCGCCCTCGGACTATAAGTTAGAACACAAGTCATCTTTTCAATGTTCTGTTTTTCTTTAGTCAACAGTGTCTCTCGAGGTGTAAACCACGCCCTCTTGAGCGCTATTTTCGCCAATTTCTTGGGATATCCTCTGTTCACCAATTTTATCTGTAGTATTTCGGTGTTTTCAAAGTAATCACATTTATTAGTGCAATTACGCTGGATTCTTAGAATTTGCCCATAGGGCAAGTTCTCTTTCAAGGTCCTTGGGTGTCCACTATTAAAGTGGAGGAGGGTGTTCCGATCCGTTGGTTTAGAGTACAGGGTGACCTCTAGTCTCCCTTCTTTGTGAATCACATTAAGATCTAAACATTTTTATTTTATCATGACTAATGGTCATAGTGAATTTAAAGTCAACGGATCTGTTATTTTGCCAATCATGAAACAAGCCTAGTTGTTCAAGACTCCCTGACCAAATCACAAAAATGTCGTCGATAAACCGACTCCATTTTGTGATATGGGATCTGAAAGGAGTTGTCTCCTGGAAGATGTAATTTCTTTCAAACATATCCATTACTAGATTCACAATTTCCGGGGCAAAACAACAGCCCATGGCTACTCCTTTAATTTGCAAAAATAAATCCTTTTTAAACGCCCAAAAAAAAAATGTCAAACAGATTTTTGCCAAAGATGAAATAAAACTAGTTGGTACTGTGTGTGGTCTTATCCTTTTGTCTAGTACTATGTCTAGAATAAGTAAGGCTTCCTCTTGAGGGATGTTAGTGTATAAGCCTTCAATATCGAAAGTGACCAACAGCTGGTGGTCACTTTCGAATATTGAACCCTCTATTTTGAAATTAAATCCATGGAGTCTCTAATGTATGCCTCTGTCTCTGGTACAAACGGTTTTAGGAAGACATCGATATACTTCGCGAGTGGCTCCAACAAGGAACAACACGCGGCAATAATTGGACGACCTGGGGGACGATTAGAGTCCTTATGAACTTTAGGTAGGAAATATATGTTAGGGATCTTTGGTGTACTTGAATTAAGAAAAGCATGTTCTTTTTTACATAAATATCCTTCATCTAAAGCTAGTCTGGTGATCTCCAAAATTTGGGCTTTTAAGCTCTCTGTAGGGTCCTCTTTAATAGAGTGGTAATGGTCTATATTGTGCAATTGCCTCAAGATCTCATTGTCATATTCATTGGCATCGCACAGGACAATCCCTCCCCCCTTATCCGCAGGTTTAATAACGGTAAGGGGGTTGTTGGATAAGTCTTTAAGCGCTAACATTTCTTGTTTAGAGAAATTCGGCTTGAAGTACACTTTTTCACAATTAAATTCATCCACTTCTTTCAAAACTTGTTCTTCAAACATTCGAACCTCATCTGGCATTGTCGCACTTTCAGGGCAAAACAAAGACTTTTTCTGGAGACCACTGTTGGATCTATGATGTTACAACGCGTTATTTTACAACGCATGCTGTAACATCGCAACTTTTACAACGCAGGTTCCATTACATCGGATGCCATTACAACGCAGGATATTACATAGCAGATGCTATTACAACGCATACCATTACATCGTAAGTATAGGTAAGTATAACTTTTTAAAAAATGTTTGATTAAGTTAATTTAATTAATTTTATTTTACTAATATAATTAAAATAATTGTAAAAATGTAATTAATATAATTTATTTAAATAAGTTTAATTTAATTTTAAATAGGAATTAATGTAATTTAATTAAATTAATATAATTTTATTAATTTAATTTAATAAATTTCATAATAGTAATTATTTAAATTTAATTAATTTTATTTGATTAATATAATTGAATTAATCTTAAAATTGTAATTAATTTGATTTAATAAATTTAATTAATTATAATTTATTTAATTAATTGAATTTAATTAAAGTCGTACTTTAAAAAAATAAACCCTAAACACACCCCTGTACCCCAAAACCCAAACCCTGCCCTTAAACCTAAAAACACCCCTGTACCCCAAAACCCAAACCCAGCCCTAAAACCTAAAAATACCCCTGTACCCCAAAACCCAAACCCTGCCCTGAAACCTAAAAACACCCCTGTACCCCAAAACTCAAACCCTGCCCTGAAACCTAAAAACACCCCTGTACCCCAAAACCCAAACCCTGCCCTGAAACCTAAAAACACCCCTGTACCCCAAAACCCAAACCCTGCCCTAAAACCTAAAAACACCCCTGTACCCCAAAACCCAAACCCAGTCCTAAAACCTAAAAATACCCCTGTACCCCAAAACCCAAACCCTGCCCTGAAACCTAAAAACACCCCTGTACCCCAAAACTCAAACCCTGCCCTGAAACCTAAAAACACCCCTGTACCCCAAAACCCAAACCCTGCCCTGAAACCTAAAAACACCCCTGTACCCCAAAACCCAAACCCTGCCCTGAAACCTAAAAACACCCCTGTATCCCAAAACTCAAACCCTTCCCTAAAACCTAAAAACACCCCTGTACCCCAAAACCCAAACCCTGCCCTAAAACCTAAAAACATCCCTGTACCCCAAAACCCAAACCCTGCCCTGAAACCTAAAAACACCCCTGTACCCCAAAAACCAAACCCTGCCCTGAAACCTAAAAACACCCCTGTACCCCAAAACCCAAACCCTGCCCTAAAACCTAAAAACACCCCTGTACCCCAAAACCCAACCCCTGCCCTAAAACCTAAAAATACCCCTGTACCCCAAAACCCAAACCCAGCCCTAAAACCTAAAAATACCCCTATACCCCAAAACATATACCTCAGTACCCCAAAACATATACTCCTATATTCATACTTATTTTAAAAATTACTTACATTAATATATTTAATTTATAATATTAAAAAACATAAATAAATATATTTATTTATAACTAATATTAATTAAATTAATTAAATAATATTAAATAAAATTTAAAAAAATGATATACTTACCAATACTTACGATGTAATGGTATGCGTTGTAATAGCATCTGCTATGTAATATCCTGCGTTGTAATAGCATCCGATGTAATGGAACCAGCGTTGTAAAAGCTGCGTTGTAACAGCATTACGACGTAAAAGTTGCGTTGTAACAGTAAGTTACCCCACTGTTATTTACTTCTGAGGTCTCCTCCATATCCGAAAAGAATATTTTAAGTCTGATTTTATGGAGAAATTGTAAAACTTCAGTCTTAATATTCACAGGGTCCTGTAGGGTCAAAGGGACGAATGACAAGCCCTTACGGAGCACTTTTTCCTCCATTGTCGTCAAGGTGTGTTTTGAGATATTATAAATTGGAATCAGTTCATTCTCACTGGTCACCATTTCATTCATCTGTTGTATGTGTGGCGCCTTGTTCTGAATATGCCCTGGTCTGGGGGTGTTGGTGGCGGTGATGGAGGCCTCCATCCTCCCCTGAATCTCCTTCCCACCCGTCCTCTGCCTAAAAAAGGAAGGGTTCTGGGATATTGAAAATGTGTGGGGTAAGGCAGATAGTGTTGATACTCACCAGTATGCCCTTGGTCTGAGTCAGATGAGGACTCAGAGAACGTGAAAAAGTTCCTTCTCGATCTCCCTCTATATTGCAGGTTCAGATTGCTAGGATTGTTATTCTTAAAAAAGTCTTCCTTCAAATAATGGTAAATAATTTCGAAGTTGAAATTCTTAATTTCCCTTGTCACTTTGGTTGTTTTTAAATTCACCGTGTGGGTTTTAAAATCACAAATAGTTTTCTCAATTGTTTCTAATAATGCCTTGGCATCAGTTATACTCGTATCTGCCTCAATTTCTTCCTCCAATTTCTTTATCTCCTTAAGTTCTTCCTCACTAATCCTTAGAGCTGTTTGGATAGACAATACTATCCAACCCAAGGGCACTTTGTATATTTTGGCCCATGGTGTAGAGCAGGTTACCGTCCTTAACAGGATGGAGATTAGAGTCAACAGGACTGCATCTCAGTTGCAAACACAGTGTTCCAGGATAATCCGCAGAACTGCTACTCTGCCAAATTTGGCTCAGAGGTAGTTTATATAATAAAAGCACTGTTCCAATCGCACTGCATAAGAGATGCAGTGATTGTTTGTCTTGAGATTCAGATCTGACTCCATCCACACAACCATCGCGTTCATTGTTCCTTAGCCTTGAACAGAGATTACAAACATGATGAAATCCTAACTAATAAATGTGCTGCAAGCAGAATAATTGCTAACTGTTTTATCACACACGGGCAAAGAATGTAAAAAGTCACTGTTTAGAAAAGGATGTCAAGCTTAAACATGTAACTAAAATTGAGATTTGGGCTCGGGCCCTCATGACCCTTACAACATCTTCTTGTGTGTTTCATTCTTCTGCATTATAGCAGGTAAATCTGATCGACTTAAAGAGATCGCTGGTGAAAATGTCAAAAAACCTCTGCGTATGACTGGTGCTTTTCCCCTATGTGCTTTGTGGGTGTTGCACAGCACTGTGAAATTAATTATGGTGTCTAAAGAGAGCCAGTGGAGAGCTTTTAGACCAAGTTTGATGTAGCCCTTCTTTCTATATTTTTTTTTAAACATATCCAGAAATTACCGTTCAGAGATACAACAAATACCAATCAGCAATCAGATCATAAAACAGTTAATACAGTGCAAAAGGATAGCTATCAGTTAAATAGATCATAAAACCGTTAATACAGTACATAATGAATCCGAAGAGCAGGAGCAATTTGTAGGCTAAAATCCAACTAAAATCATCTTTTTGGGCAAATAATACAGTACATTAGTATGAAGATCAGCTCGGTCAATTTTGAGACAATTAATCTGGAGCTACGTGATAGGGAGAACCAGAATCTGAAAGCAAAGCAATTCATTATAACCAACCACAATTGAATGTTCCTAAGTAAACCCCTGACCAGCTAGTATTCAATATTAAAACCTTGGGACTCGAAGAACTTCTAAAAACCCTGAATTAGTTCTTTCTTACACCGCCCTCGCTTCTCTGCTCTATTCAGAGAATTGTGCCCATATCTTCCCCCCCCGGATTCTGGCCTGCCTGCCCCTACAGGCATAGATAGCCATCTCTTGATTATGAACTCTGAGAAGCCTGGCAAGCCATATATGAAATGTTGGTGGTTCTGCATCTTTCCATTTGCGGCTAACATTATCCTGAGTATCGCGGTCTCCAAAAATAGGCAGTATTCCTGTGCAGTTTTAAGGCCCAGGGAGCTATCATACCCAAGAATCAGCCAGTCAGTTCTAGTCTGTAGCCAAATAGTTCTTCCCAGAAACCAAGCAGCCCTTCTTTCAATAGCGACAGTTTGTCACAATCATACAGCATATGAATCGGTGTGGCTGGTCCTATCACACATCTAGGACATTTATCATCTGTCCTTTTCCCCATCATAATTTAGAAGGTGTAAAATATAAATTAAATATAGTGTTGTACAATTGAGCTTTTAAGCTTGTAGATGAAAGTATTTTAGTGGTTAGGGAAAGGCTTATATATATATATATATATATATATATATATATATATATATATATATATATATATATATATATATATATATAGATAGATAGATATATATAAAAGCAATTCTCCGAGCCACCTCCAGTCCCAATAAACCGGCGAAGAAGGAGAACAGACCACTCTTTTCGGCAAGTAAATTTCTTTATTTCCAAATCAGCATATGGTGACGCGTTTCGGGCACGGATGCCCTTGATCACACAACGGTCACAGCAAATTCTTCTTTTTTAAATAGAGTGAATTGAATACTCCCACTCACACCACATGTTTGGACCATAAACAGTGAAAACATCCTACGTGAAATCCACTTTACTGCATTTGTAACCAATCGCTTATATACTAGTGCGGTTAAGTTAAATAAATATTAAATAACAGTATAAATACATGTACAAAAACATAGCAGCAATATCCGCTCATTTAAATGTTTCAATACAAAACGGATCATTTTGCCCAAATTATATCTTATTCTCATTTCAAAACATTATCCATTTCGAGATGATGATCCCATTTGCAACTAAATTTATAACTCTATAAATACATCAGTTGACCATAAATACTTAAGTGTATCACATATTGAATATCTATGGGACAAAGGGATGATCATAGATACCCTAAAAATTATTCCTGTATCAATACCTAATAATCAATAAGGTCATAAGATCCTTAACATCAAAACCATCTGCTTTATTTACTTGCCGAAGAGAGTGGTCTGTTCTCCTTCTTCACCGGTTTATTGGAATTGGAGGTGGCTCGGAGAATTGATTTTAGATTTCAGGACAGAAGTTAGTTTGCTTTCGTAAACAGACCCCCTATTCTGAAGCGGCGGCCGCCTTCAAACTAATTGTTTTGTAGTCCGTGATATATATATATATATATATATATATATATATATATATATATATATATATATATATATATATATATATATATATATATATATATATATATATATATATATATATATATATACATTTATTGGTTTGTATAGCGCTGGAATCAACTCTCAGTGGAGTATCTCTGCGCTTTGACACCTGTAGAACACCAAGAAATAAATGTGGGAGGAAGCAAAATTTCATTTTTAAACAGTATTGTTTTCAATTGTTTCCGGAATTTTAGATGATCTGTGCATTGTTTGAGTGATAGAGGAAGTTTGTTCCAGAGAGTAGGTCCTGCTATGGAAAGTGCCTTACTCCCGTGTCTGGCTTTCTTAGCCCGTGGTACCTGCAAAAGAAAATCATTGCTGGACCTAAGGGATCGAGTGGGGGTGTAAGGGACAAATTTCTTTTTCAAATACGCAGGTCCTTGGCCATTTAGGCACTTGTGAATCAAACAACATGTTTTAAATTTCGTTCTCTGCCGGACAGAAAGCCAGTGTAATTGGTCAAGAAGGGGTTTGGAGGCAGTTCTAGGAGGGGCATTAAGAACCAAGCGGGCCGCCGTGTTCTGGATGACTTGTAGTCTATCCAATACCCCTTCATTGGCAGCAAGCAGTAGACCATTACAATAGTCAATCCTGCTTAGAACAAGTGCCTGGAATAAAGTTCTCCTCACCGAATCAGGCAGAAGAGGAAAGACCTTGCGCAATAGGCTGATGGTATGAAAGCATATACCTGAGATATAATTCACATGTTGCTTGAGAGTCAGATCTTGATCCAGACGGACCCCTAGGTTCTTTACAATCGACTTGTGTTCGGGAACAACACCCAAGTCACTGGGCCACCAGTCTGGAGACCAAAGCAGTTTAGCTTCCCCAAACAACATAACCTCAGTTTTACTGACGTTGCACTGAAGGCAGTTGGCCGACATTCATTGTGCCACTGCCTTCATACCAGCTGAAAAAGAGCTCTTCACTTTAGCGGAGATGGTTTTGAACGGGAAGAGGAGCTGCGTGTCATCAGCATATGAAACGGGGATGAAACCGTACTTACGCATCACTCTTGCCAGGGGTGCCACATAGATGTTAAAAAGAGTAGGGCTCAAACAAGAGCCCTGTGGCACCCCTTTGGAGATCTCTACCTCCGCTGACCGATATGCACCCATGGTGACACTCTGGGTGCGGTCGGATAGGAAGCTTTTTAGCCAAGCAAGGGCTTTGTTTTTGATCCCGGCGTTCGACAACCGTTCTGTCAAGATGGAATGTGACACGGTGTCGAACGCCGCTGATAGATCTAACAAAACCAGGATCACTGAAAAGCCCCTGTCTTGGTACATGTGCAGGTCGTCAGTCACGGATACCAAGGTGGATTCCGTACTATGCCTTGGCCTAAACCCAGACTGGGAATAGTCAAGAACGTCTGCCAGTTCGATATATCTGGATAGATGGAACTTAACATGCTTTTCAGATATTTTCCCAAGAAAAGGTAGCAGTGAGATTGGCCTTAAATTGGTCAATTCCGTCCAAGGAATGGCGGTGTTCTTCCTAATGGGTCTGACAAGGGCTCGTTTCCAATCTTTAGGGACATGGCCGGAGGTGAGAGAAAGATTCACAAGTTGCTCAAAAGCAGGGCAAAGCTGTCCTGCTAGAGCAGGTATAATCCTGGCTGGGATAATGTCCTCCGGGTTCCCACTTTTTATATGTATATACCCACTTCTGAATTTTCCAGTTTCGCTGCCCAAGTTGTTTCAGTTCTTTCTAAATCATCTAGCAAGCTATAAATGTTCCTGATTCTGCTAGATTTCTTAATAATAGCTTCCATCAATGGTATCTTGCCTAATTTAATCGTTCGTCTATGTAACATAAGAATGTTCCTAATCTGCAAATATTTAAAGTATTAATTATCAGGTATTCCAAAAACTTGCTGAAACTTAGAAAGTTGAAAATCTTGCTCTCCCCAGCAGAACTCTCCAATCGTTCCTATCCCAGTCTTTCCCATTTCTTCCCCATAGTGCCATTAACCTGGGGTGGGAATAACGACGAGCGCCACAGGGGGATATATCTACATATTTTCAGAATTGCCATACATTTAGTAACCTGTTTCCATATTTTCCATGAGCTGCAGATTACTTTGAAGCATACCTTCTTATAATAGCGCTGCTCCAATTGTCTTATTAGCATCCCCAGAGCTTCATTCCCTATAGAGAGTTCGTAGATTGTAGGTATTCTCAGACCTTGCTCTAATTCATTATTACTATCAGCTACAAACAGGGACACCATCTGATGGAGAGGGGCCACCCAGTTATATAGGGTAATATTGGGAATTGCAAGACCACCCCTATCCTGTGATAGAGCAGATGCTTTAAAGCCCTTCTGACCTTCCCATACTGCCACAAGAGGAAACACCCTGTTCTGAGAGCGCATTTGAAAAAGGCATTGTGCCGAAACCGGTCATGCAAGCCTCATGGAAATAAAACAACTAAAGAAATCCTGCTGTGTCCTGTGGTTCTCTGCACCGTAAGGAGGAGACGCTGTTTTGCATTAAATCGCGCTGCCTGTGGCGCGCACACAGGACCCTTTCAGAAAAGTAGGTCAAGGCAACATGGGAACTTTGTTTGTATGTAGCCGAGGTATCGGATTATTGACTTGACCCACCATCGTTAACCTCCGGCGAAAAGGGCGTTGAGAGTGTACCTGCGTCCTGACAATTATTTACACACGGAGCTCGATGGGCAAAAGAAAAGGATTGAAAAAAGAACACTTTTAAAAATGCAGTGTGATTTTCCTCTTCACCGGCACTGAGTGTGGCAGCTTGCAGCACCATGGGACTAGTAGTCTCTAGATTAATTGTGCAAGTATGGCTAACGTGGTGCAGGTGGGCCAACCACCACTTGGGAAGGAGGAGCCAGTTCAATACATATTCACAAGAGGAAACACCCTGTTCTGAGAGCGCATTTGAAAAAGGCATTGTGCCGAAACCGGTCATGCAAACCTCATGGAAATAAAACAACTAAAGAAATCCTGCTGTGTCCTGTGGTTCTCTGCACCGTAAGGAGGAGACGCTGTTTTGCATATATATATATATATCCACTTCTGAATTTTCCAGTTTCGCTGCCCAAGTTGTTTCAGTTCTTTCTAAATCAGCTATAAATGTTCCTGATTCTGCTAGATTTCTTAATAATATCTTCCATCAATGGTATCTTGCCTAATTTAATCGTTCGTCTATGTAACGTAAGAATGTTCCTAATCTGCAAATATTTAAAGTATTAATTATCAGGTATACCAAAAACTTGCTGAAGCTTAGAAAGATGAAAATCTTGCTCTCCCCAGCAGAACTCTCCAATCGTTCCTATCCCAGTCTGTTTCCATATTTTCCATGAGCTGCAGATTACTTTGAAGCATACCTTCTTATTATAGCGCTGCTCCAATTGTCTTATTAGAAGCCCCAGAGCTTCATTCCCTATAGAGAGTTTGTAGATTGTAGGTATTCTCAGACCTTGCTCTAATTCATTATTACTATCAGCTACAAACAGGGACATCATCTGATGGAGAGGGGCCGCCCAGTTATATAGGGTAATATTAGAAATTGCAAGACCACCCCTATCCTGTGATAGAGCAGATGCTTTAAAGCCCTTCTGACCTTCCCATACTGCCATATGAAATTAGAAAAAGTTGACTCCAAGGCCCCCAATATGCTATCTTCTACTGCAAGAGGTATTGCACGAATCAGGTGCAACATCTTCTGTAGCATGGTCATTTAAAAAAAGTTAACTTTCCCTATAATAGACACATGTAGCCCATTAACCCTCCTTAAATCCGTAGCTATTTTTTGATCTGAGGTTCAAAGTTGCATTTAACAATTTCCTCCACCTCAACTCTAACTCAGACCCCAAGATAAACTGCTGAATCTGCTCATCTAGAGTCATTATAATCAATTTTGTCTGTGCATATCACAATCTTTTTCCCTTTGTTCAATGCATATCCGGTAAGGAGCCCATAACTCTCAACAATCTTAACTATTTCCTCGATTGCGTCAAGTGGATTTGTGGTTAGCACCGCAACATCATCAGCGTATGCCAATACTTTGGTCTCATACCCCCTAATTATTATTGGTTTGATCTTCCCGGTCTGTAAGATCTTATCCACTAGAGGATTATTGTATAAAGCAAATAAAATAGGGGAACAAGGGCTCCCTTTCCTGGTCCCCACAGATATAATAATATTACTAGATTCCATCCCCATGGGTTGTAAATGAGCTCTTGGTTGACAGTACATTGTCTTGATTGCCCTTATAAACTGAAATCCAAAAACCGTTCAGCTCCAATATCCCCCATAAAAATTCCCAAGACACCCGATCGAAAGCCTTTTAGGCATTGAGGAGGATCATAGCCATCTGACCCACCATCCCGGTTATGATGTCTAAAAGGGAGATAACCTTGCGGATATGGGCTGTTGTTCCTTTACCAGGGATAAAACTGGATTGCCAGGGGGAGACCACATGTTCTATAACCCTCCCTAACCAATTAGCCAGAATCTTAGAGTAGATTTTCTTATCTGAATTAATCAGGGAAATTGGCAGATAAGAAGATGGATTATCTATGGGTTTTACTTTTTTGGGACAGATTATGATCTGTCTCTTTCCAAGTCTCAGGGGGGCTTCCATTATACTGTACACCTCTAAACAGGTCTAGTAAAAGAGGTGTTATAACTATTCCTAGAATCCTATAAATCTCCAAAGGTATCTTGTCCAGACCAGCAGCTTTCCCTGGTGCCATTCCATGTAATGCTATGTGAACTTCCTCTAGAGTAATTTCTACTTCTAGCTCTTCTTTGATTGACCTATCCAGGCCCCCTCCGAGTTCGGTGCTAGTCACCAACTGTGATATATCCTGTGCGACTTCAGCTTCACCTTTGTCATCTTGATACAGGATTTGATAATAATTCCGAAACCCTATGATAATATATTCTGGATCAGTAAATACTTGTCCGTTTATTTTAATAGAGGGTACTAAATTCAAAGATATCTCCTGCCTAGTACGAAGAGCTAACCTCCTACTTACGTGCTCTCCGTTTTCATAGGTATTATTCCGATGAGATTGGTATTCCTCTGCAGATCTTTGTGTCAACCAGCTATTTAATTCCAACTTTAAAGCAATTATCCAGTACTGTGTTTGAGCCCCCTCTTGTGCCTGTGTTATTATCGAGATGTGTTCCTCTTCTGCCTCGACTAAATCTCACAATAATTGTTGATTCTTGATCTCCCGCTGAGCCTTAGCCCTGGCAACAAAGCTAATAGTTTCACCTCTAAGAGCGGCCTTTAAAGAATCCCACACACTTCCCGTGCCGGCGCTATATCTAGTTATATCAAAGAATTCTTGTGTCCATTTTTTAATATATTCAATACATTCGTTATTCACTAGCAATTTCCTATTGAACGTCCATATACTCTATAATCTCTTAAAACTTGCTATTTCAATTTCTAAAATCAAAGGGTTATGATCAGATATTATGCTAGGAAATTTCTTAATGCCAGCTCGATCTATACATCCCTCGTACCATAAAAATAATCAATCCTGACATTCTTTTTATGCTGACACGAGTAATACGTATATCTTGGGTTATTCAGATTTTTTATAACCCAGATATCCGCTAAGCCATGGCTATTCGTAAGAGAGTTAAATGCCCTGTAAACCCTAGGTTTTCATCCAAAATATCCCCCTTGTTTTTGCTGCACAGATTTTATACCCAGAGATATTAAAATCTCCACATAAGACAAATTGCTCGGCCATGTAGCAAGTTCTACTTCCAAATCTTTCAATATCTGAGGATCGTCTTGGTTTGATCCATAGATCGAGCACACCACCGTACCTCTCACTGCTAGTTCTACTAGTTCTACTATAACCCACCTCCCCAATATATCCACAGCCTTGCGTTTGGCCAAACCTAGAGAGGTCTTTGGTAATGTAGCCACACCTCGAATATTTGAAGTCTGAGATGTGCATACCAAAATATTATACCCACCAACCCTCAGTAGTTCTATTTTCCCCCAAGGAATGTGGGTCTCTTGTAGACATACTACATCCATAGCATTCATCCTCATGAATACGGCAAGTCTTGCCCTATTTACTCTGTCATTCAAGCCCGCTACATTCCATGAGCAGAGTGTTATCGTCCCCATCTCGGTTTGATTTCAGGTTCCCATGTTACTCTTCTTGGTAATCTTTTGCTAGTTTTGTCTTCCATCTTTCGTCCCATGATCTGCTTTCTATTCTCCTTCTTTTGCTGTACACATGTTTCATTATCATTTATGGATTTGCTTTTTTTACCCCAAATGTTCATCCACTACCCTTCCCTTACTCCCCTCCACCTCTCCCCCGAAACCTCCAACTATGTTTTCCCTCCTCCGTACATGAGGCACTCAGACTCAGTCTTAAGTCTGCACATGATGAGTGTGCTGCGCAGACCGAGAGCTCTGATACTCATGCATTCCTATGCTTTTTAACTACATGCTGCTTCCAAAATCCCAAATTTCCCCCAAAAAGGAGGATAAATGAACCGGTTCCCCCATTTACTCCGTTTTCCCCCACACATGTTCCTTAAACACATATTTTGTTCATTTACTTATGTATGTTTTCACTTTTTTTCCATGATCATGTCTCTTTACTAAATTGAATACTAGTCTGCATCCAGCCTGACAAATCATTCAGGTATTGTTTAGCTTTAATTTCAGACAAAAAAAATCTTGTTTGCCCCCCAATTCACTTATAGTCGAGCTGGATTATTCGAAAAGGCTTCAGCATTTTGTTCCTGAAATGGCTTAATCAGCTGCTGCTGCAGCCTCCACCTCCTTTCGCCGGTGGAGTGACAAAAATCAGGTTGGATGAAGTAAGAAATCTTATTCCTGGTTCTCTTTGTTTCTGGCCTAGGTTTTTCAAAAACAGCTTGGTGCAGCAAAAAATTGCCAAAATACACCATAATGACACGTGGAAGAGCCCCTGCCCTTGCTGGCTGTTTTCTGTACAAAGGGAACACAATGGGCTTGTTGCACCTCTTGAGCCCAGATCCAATCCGTAAGTTCCGGGAGCATGTCTTGTAGCAGGTCTACCACATATGAACAGACATCAGCCCCCTCAACCCCTTCAAGGACCTCAAGCACCCGCAAGTTGTTTCTCCGCTGGCGATTTCCATACTCCTCCAGCTTCCATTTGATGTGAACTAGCTGTGTCTCATGTGAATTTGCTAAAGTTTGATTTGTTGCAAGGTCTGATTCTGTAGAGACTATCCTAGACTCGAGGTCGGTCAGCCGTTCCCCAAATACACTGCAAGTCTTGGTCAGATTTAGTACCACCCCTTGCACCTTTCGCATTGCTGCCTGGGCTTTACGTCCAGGACGTCTCTTCATGGTGCATTGATATGGCCTGAAATAAAGCTACCAGCGTTAGCGGGCCGGCCCAGATGGAACGGAAACAGGTTGGACGTTAGACATAGGATTGGTGAATTGATTTATAGGGGTAAAGTCCCAAGTAAGATCCTTGCCTCCCTGTCTCCTTTTATTTCCCTCAAAACAGTTTTAGTCTTGCCATGATCATCCTCGTCCCGATCGCAATTGCTCAGATCTGTAGTATTAACTGACGAGTCCTCCAACCACTCGCCGCCATCCGATTCAGAAAAGAAAAAATAGCTAGGCTCCTTATCTGCCTCTCTGTCCATATTACCATTATTGACCTTGTTAGCCTTAAAAGCGCCTTGAGGCTGATTTATATACGCAGCGCTTAATAGTTGCACTTGGGGAGGTGTGATTGAGGTGTCATGCAGGTAACCCTGCTCACCCCACCCATATCAGCCTCGCCTGGTTTGTCTGTATTAAGAACCGTTCCGACAATGGGTATATTTTTCTCCTCACCCCCAGTAACAGTCACAGGGAGAGGCGGGATGTCTCCTGGCCTACCTTCAGTCTCGGCTGTGCTCCACCCTTGACAGTCAACCTCCAGTGTAAGGAGAATCTCTTCCTCTCTCAGCTCCTCTCGCGGCAGGTCCTCTGCACTCACTGCAATCTCAGGGCAGGCCCTGCCCTGAACCGACTCTTTGTGACCCGGAGCTAACTTCCCTCTTAGCAGATCAACCACTGAAGGGCCAGCCGGGCGTCCCTTCAGTGCGGCCCACCTCTTCCTCTCTTTTCCGGGTTTGGGTTGACTGCTGCTCCTCGACGCCCCTGTCTTGGTGTCTGTGCTGGTGATCCCCCCGCTGCCGCAGCCATGGTCTCCACGCTTTAATCGACAGCCTCCGATTGCCCCTTCAAAGCTAGACAGGCCGTCCTCACCTTAGCAGCTGCTGCCGCCATCTTGGGTCCCACCTCAGCGGTCCCAACTTCAGCTTCAGCCTTTCCGAACGCCGTCACTACAGGTATGATCCCCGGATGTGGTTTGCAGAAGCCTCTGTTAATTTTTTTGCTGAAGTGTCGCAGAACCTCCAGCCCCAACACAGTTCCTATTAAATGTAGATAGCTCCGGCAGGTCCTTGGGGAGTGCTGTAGTTCCACGTTACGGATTGCTGGGTTCATCACTCCATACTTTTCAGTGCAGCATTTTGAGATTACGACTCTGTGCTGGTCTGTGCACAGCTACGGTTTCAAGCAACCGCCATCTTGCCTCCAAGGACAAAACAATTCAGTAGCCCTTCTTTCTGATGTCAAGTCACATTCTGCTTGCTTGCTAACAATGCCATTGGTGTTAGGCAATGAGATCAGATTAGGTGACTTTTCAACGGAGGCATGCTAGGTTGATGCCTCTGGTTAGCTAAATTGAATGTTCAATTTGGAGGAGTGGGTGCCTTTTAGAGAATGGAGAGCTATATGTTCACATCCTTAGACACAGCATTGACTTAGGAAGCAAAGGTGAGGTTGTGTCAAAAAGAATTCTGTTCTTTGATGTGGAAAAGGTGGGTGTTTTTCAATGTTTGGAAACACCCCAAATGATGGTACATAGGAATCAGGGTTTCTCATTAACAATACCTTGTTCTTGGTGCAATTCTTGCACAAGTAGCTCTCCTTCATTCAATGTAACACTTGATCAAAACATACTGAAAAGGCAGTTGAATTCTCTTGTCTGAATTCCAGGTTGAAGTGGATTTGAATGTTGTCCCCGTACATATGGAAATTCACGTGTTATAAAGGGGGGTCTAACTTGCCTAAATTTGTGCAGCATATTCACACAGAAATTACCAAGCATGATTACGCAGAATTACAAGAGATGAGTAATTCTGTATTTAGCACTATTTTGTTAGCACAAAATTGCCCACTTGCATCAAAAATGGACATGAAGATCCATTGTGTGCTAAGAAATAGAACTGAATGTAACAGAACATGAATAGTGAATGCGAGCAGCCACTCATGGTGTCTTTGTTTCTGGAGCATCTTGTAGGTTGGTATTAGATTTGGAAATGTAGTGTGTGGTTTAGTAACAAATATTCTCCAAACTATTTTATCACTTAATTTTCCAAGGGTTTACTGAGGAAACATAGATTAGAAATAGTCTGTTAGTTGGCTGGTACTTCCAGGAGAAAAGTAGTTTTTTAAGCAGGGGGTTTAGAAGCAATGGCTCAGTGGTCTGGGAGTTCTTTTTCTATGAATGAGGTGTTGAGCATTCCAGTTAGGTCCACATCCAGTAGGAGAAAGAGTTGCTACAGGCATATGGCAAATCACGACTCAGAGGGTGTGCTGAAAATCTTGGATTTGGGGCCCGGGTGGAAGACCTTCTTGGGTATCCAGAGTTGGAACACATTGAAGGGCGATTGCAGGTGCAGTGGTGGGATTTAGGGGGAGTTTTGCAGTATGGTAGTATTGTTGATGGAATCATGGATTTTGGCAATTTTACTATGGTTTACATTTGTTGGTTTTTAAGACTTTGGCGCAGGAAACATTGTGGTGGATATTAAAGTTTTGCTTCATTCGGTTGGATGCATCATAGATGCATTTAGTTTAGTTTGTTTTTGGGAGTTCTTGATGGCCTTGTGGTTCCTTCTTTTATCCCTCTTTCAGCAGCTTTTGTATTCTTCAAATTGGTTCTTATGCTACTGACATTCCAGGGATCAGATGCCATCTGTGAGCTCAGAAAGCTCCATAGTAAAGCCCCAGTTTCAGGTTTTGATACCCACCTTGCGCTTTCAGAGTAAGTAGGAGCAGGAGATATCATTTCAAATTTCAGACTGAGGTAGAGGTTATTAAGTTCAACACTGGGGTCTTCTGATGGGTGTTGGTTGATTTTGGCTGTTAGGTACACCTTAGCACTTATGTACCAACAATATCTAATGTGAATTGAAAAAAAAGTATTTCTCTGTTGGGAGTTTGTTTTGTTAGTTAATATAATTCTCTCTCTCACTCTTCTCAACGAGCACAGTCTTGGTGCCCTGTCTGTAGTCTGAGTACCATGTAAACATCTCAAATAAAAAATAAGAAATATGAATAACTAGACATCTAATATAATATTGTGTAAGCTAGAAAATAATATACGCGAGTAAATGTGATAAAATAAATGTCTGCACACTGACATTTTTTGCCCCAGCTGTTAAGTATCTGCCATATGGTCCTTTCATGCTACCACCCAAATGCATTTTGTTATCTCTTTGGCATTTTACGCATCCACAGACATCCATCACAGCAGAAAATATCCCTTGCTTCACTGCAAACAATGGTAAATACCTTACCTTAGAAATTCACTTTTTCCTCCAGCGTGACCCCACGCGATCCTGTCAGTTCCACATCACTTAAGCTTAAGTATGAGTCACATTTGCACTACAAAGGACTGTTGAGTGAAGCTGAACCTTAACAACTTCCTCTGAACTATGGCATCTGGGAGACAGCAACAGTAATACGATCAAAAAACTCAGTTTGAGATGACTTTTACTGAGCCGAAAAGAGGGTCATTGAGTTTCAGTTACATTCTTGCAATCGGAAGAGTGACCATTTCTTTTACAATGACTGGAAACTTGAACTAGTAAACAAAGGATGAAAAACAGACTTAAAAGTGAGTTCATAGACCTTCTTGTGATTGACAGCACATATCCTCGTGCTTTCCCGAAAAAAAGTGAATAAATGTATTCACAAATGTGGGACAGAAAAAATGTGAATTTTTTTCTTCTGTCTGCATGAAAAAATATAATAAATAAAACCATATTAAGCAGATGCGGCATTTGTTATTTTTACGAAAAATGATTACTATTTCTTGCTGAACAATTGCGATTGATTGTGTAAGCAATCTTGAAACCGTCAAAGTAGATTAAAAAATGAATTCGCTAAGGGTGACTTAAAAAATATATAAATATGCTTTTTCCTCAAATAAAAAGCCTTCCCATTGTCACTGGCGTTTTAAAAAATTCATAAGAAAATGCGAAAAGAATGCACCATCTTAGCCAGAAAAACAACTCTCTGAACATAACTTGAAATGTGCAGTTCTCTCTAGCGATTTGCAAATCCATGATATTTTGCAGGTAGCCATAGATTCAACACAGTGTTCTGGTGAAATATGGTGGGCATAATAAATTAAATTACATGCACGACAGACTGCTCTCCATTGTGTAAATGCAGTTAGAACATTTGAATTTTGGGAGCTCAATTGAAAACAATGGAGTGCTCTTGGCTTATAATGGCTGGTTTGAGCCTGGAGGTCCAACATTCCAATGTATTTTTGTTCACAGCTCTGGCTGTGAACAAAGGGTTCAGGGAGCCTGAGGGGATTCCAATCCCCTCACGCTCCCAAAAGGCTTTGTTTTTTTTGTTAGAACATTCTGTCCTATAGTGACGATGTTCTAATAGCCTTATATCCCATCATAGATGGGCTATACCGCATTAAAGTCCCTCTCCCTTGTTAAAGGCCCTCGCCTTCGGCTCGGGCCTTTAACGCTTGGGAGGGCCTTTAATAGCCTGTAAAGCCCTCTACGGTGGGCTATAACGCTATATTAACCAACATGACAACTGATTTTAAAACTGTTAGGTCCAGAGATTCATCAAAGGTTTTGGTTTGTCCTTGTGCCACGCAAGGCGACACAGGGCCACACAAAACTTAGAATGACATTTACCAAGCTACGCAAGGTCCTCTGGCGAACCCCTGTGTGGCTTGGTAAAACTGGGGGAACACAAGACAGTGTCTGCCAAAGAGGCTGCCTAGCATTACTCTTCCCTGAGAAGGCGTTTGATGGGTTAAGCTCGGGTGTTCCCTTTTATCCACCCATGGATTTTGGCACAATCCCAGATTTACCAAGACATGTAAACATGGGAATGCATCAAAATGCTATGCTTTGCAAGGGGGGCACAACAAGGAGAAATATCTTTATTTCTACACACACATTTCCTCTTTCTTTCAAAGAGTGCTGTATTCTGCAGCACACATAGAAATATGAAAATGTCTCTCAGGTTTGTTTTTGTGCAGAAAGGTGTCCCTTCCTGCACAAAAACAATCCTCTTTGCAAGGTAGGTACCCTGTAGTGCAAGGGTGTCTGGCAGACAAAAGTGCACCAGCTAAAAGAGAGAGGGAGAATTCTGCATATTTCGACAGATATGGAGCATTCCTTCCCTTTCAGGCAGCAAAGCACAGCTAGGTGGCTTGGTGCGATGCATTATAAAATGATAAATATGGCCCACTGTGTATAGGTGTGTTGCATGGTATGGGCAACTTCATGAACTTGTGATTGCTGCAATCGGTTTGTGGTGATCTCAGAGAAATCAATAAAAACCACCCATAAGATCATAACTCAGTCCACAAACAGCCAAAACCAGCCCACGAAGTAACCTGACACACCACTGATTCAGGTATTGCCAGAATACACTGTACGCCGGTCCAACCCCAAGGAAGCATGAACTCAAACACCTCATAACCAGGTAAAATTTGAACAGAGCCCAGTAAACACCCTCAAGTCCAAGGTTCACTGACAAGTAGCTAAGAGCCTCGCAAGGTTTACCACTCTATAAAAGTAGCACTGCAATTTCATTCACAGTTCCATTTATTGTATAGGCTGGTCAGTTCGCAGTAGAACATTTTATGTCACATTTTCCAGTAGATATTAGGTAATTTTGCAATGGGTTTATTAGCCTGAAGGCTACCCCTACAAGTGCCATAACATAAATAATCAACAGTATTTTTTTTTGATGAAACAGTTTTTTAATCAACATTTTCATTGCTTCTTATTTGTTGAATGGATATTTTACCTCTTCATATTTTTTTCAGCATTTTCTCTGTGTACTGTTTTTGATGATTTCTTAATTTATTTATTTATATGCTTGTATAGCGCTAGAATCGACCCCAAAGGGGTATCTCTGCGCTTAGGCGGGACCCGTGGTAGAAGTGAGGGCTCAGTAAGCTAACAGGTGCCAAAAAGAGTAGTTTTGAGCACCTTCCTGAATTGTGAATGGTCTGTGCACAATCTCAAAGGTAGGGGCAGCTCGTTCCAGTAACAGGGGCCACGATGTGAAAGGGCCTTTCCTCCTAGTCTTGCTCTTCTAACCCGTGGTACCATCAGCATATGTTTAGTGCTTGAGTGAAGAGATCTCAGAGGAACATAAGGCTTGCATTTCTCATAAAGATAGGAAGGGCCTGAGTTATACAATGCCTTATGGATGATGCAGTAGATTTTGAATTTGACCCTCTGGCGGATGGGAAGCCAGTGTAGTTTCATCAAGAGAGGGCGGGAGGGGGTTCTTGGGGGGGCGTTAAGAACCAATCGCGCTGCCGAGTTCTGAACTACCTGTAATCTGGCCAATGAAGCTTCGTTGGCAGAGACAAGCAGGCCGGTACAGTAGTCAAGGCGACTCAATATAAGTGCCTGGACAAGGGTTTTACAGGAGGAATCAGGGAGTAGAGGGAAAGTGCGGCTTGGTAGGCCAATAACATGGAAACAGGAGCCCGCAGTTTGAGCTGTATGCTCCTTCATTGTAAGTGCCTGATCTAGCCGGATCCCCAGATTTTTAACCACTGTTTTGGGCACCGGAAGGGGGGTCTAAATCTGTCGACCACCAGTCTGGTGTCCACAGGAGGGGACGCCTCTGCGAAGAGCATAATTTCTGTCTTTCCTACATTATACTGGAGGACATTACCCCTCATCCAGTGTGAGATTGCTCTCATTCCATTGGAGAAGGCCACCCGAACTTCTGAGGTGAGTTTATTGAATGGGAAGTGTAATTGGGTGTCATCGGCATATGATATTGGGATAAACCCATGTGATCTCAGGAGGTTGGCCAAGGGAGCCACGTAGATATTAAATAATGTAGGACTCAGACAGGAGCCCTGGGGTACTCCTTTTGTCAGTTTTGTGAGGGCCGATTGATGGGGTCCTAGATTAATGACCTGAGAACGGTCGGATAGGAATCTCTTCATCCATTGTAAAGCAGTTTTTCTTAATCTGATCTCTTCCAGTCTTTTGGTCATGATATTGTGGGAGACTGTGTTGAATGCTGCGGACAGGTCCAACAGCACCAGAATCATAGAAAGGCCATTATCTAAGGTTATCCAGATGTTGTCTGTGACCGCTAGTAGTGCTGATTCGGTGCTGTATTTGGGCCTGAAACCAGACTGGGAAGGGTCTAGACATCCAGTTTGTTCGACAAAATTGAAGCAATGGGAGTTTACGTGTTTTTCCAAGAGCTTGCTGGTAAACAGTAGGAGCGAGATTGGGAGTAGATTAGAGTGTTCCGTCCATGGGAGTTTGGTATTTTTGCGGATCGGCCTGACCTGAGCGATTTTCCATTCTAATGGTACATGCCCTTCTATTAGGAAGAGGTTTATAGGATTCTGCATGGTGGAAGCCAGGTTTTTGGCCAGGGAAGAGGGGATCTTTGCCGGGATATAATCGGCGGGGGAGCCAGATTTAATTTTATTAATCAATAGTTCGACCTCCATTAATGAAATTGTTGGAACATTCTCTAATGTCTGAATATCAGAAGGATTGGGCTGATATATCATCACTTGGGTCCCTGACATATCTCCTGCTCCTATAATTTTTTCATAGATGAGCTCTATCTTTTGAGTGAAATAGAGGGCAGTTTCGTTACACAGTGATTGGGTGGGATCCTCTATATTGTCACAGGCTTTGGGGTTGACAAAAGATTGAAGATTTGGTATAGAGTTTTGGATGAATTGCCAGCCCTGGCTAGCTGGGAGGTAATATATGATTTACGTGATGCTTTTATATTTTTATGATAGATAGATAGGGCGGACTGGAATTGAGCCTTATCATCATCTTTATGGGAGAGGTGCCACATCCTCTCCAGCTTCCTGCATAATTGTTTTTGAGCTCGCAGTTGGGTAGAAAACCATGCTGCCTGTGGTCTGTTCGGAGGGCTGGGTACATTTTTCAGAGGTGGAATGTAGTCAATGGCTGTAGAGAGAGCTGAATTATATTTGAGCAGGGCTTCTTCGACATTATCCGATGTAAAAAATTCTGGCCTCTGAAAGACAGCTTGAAAGTTCTCCTCTGTGACTTTCTTCCATTGTCTGCAATAGGAATGCATCTTTGGATTGGTAATTCCCAAATCAAAGGGATCCGCAATATCAAATTCTATAACACAATGGTCAGACCAGGCCGGTTGTTGAAGGGCTTCTCAAGAATCATAGAGGAGTTATCTAGGGTATGCCTGGCTTTGTGGGTTGGACCTTCATTGTGTTTGGATAGGCCTTGCAGAGAAAGGTCAGTCAACAGTGTCTGTGCATCTGAGTTAGAAGAGCATTCACTGTGAACATTAAAATCTCCTAAGAGTAGGACGTTATTATACAAATTTACGTAAGGGACTAACAGTTCGACCAGTTGCAAAAAGAAGTCATCGAGGGGCCCTTGGGGACGGTAGACTAGTGCTCCTTTCCAGCTAGTTTGCAGGGGGGATTCAATTCTAAAAACCAGGATCTCCATACTGGCATCCTCACGCTGCTCCAGTATGGAGATCTGAATTCCTTCTCTATGTACGATGGCAATCCCCCCTCCCGTTTTGGGAGTTCTGTCTAATCTAACCATCTTGTACCCTTCCGGAATTCCTAGTGTGATAGCAGGTACACTGTGGGGTTTCTGCCATGTCTCGGTTAGGAATCTCAGTTCAGGTTGGGCTGAGGATAGCAGGTCCAATACCTCTATAGCATGTTTAGGCATAGATCTAATGTTGCATAAGAGGTGTTTCCATCCCTTCCATATGGGTTTTACAGGGTTGGCGATATCTTGTTCAGCTAATGGGAGATTTGCTTGAAAACGACAGGCCCGACTGGCAAAAGGGCCTTCTGTGTATGGCCAGGATTCCCGCTGACATCCCGAAAGGGGATTGGTCTGTAGATTTATTAGTTGTTGTTTAGTATAGCGTATGGGCTTAGCGGGGTCCCGGTTTGAAAGTAATTGACCAGTGTCCCTGGTACCTGGCAGCATCCTGGCGCGGACGGGTGCAAACGGGCTTGCCTATGGCGCACCTTTGGCACGCCATCGGCGCGCCCGCTGCGTGCACCGCCTTGCATCCTTATTTATGCAGGACTGAGGGTGGGGACTAAACCGCCAACCCTTGTGCCTCAGCCAATCCTTGTCCCTCCGGAAGATGATTTTAATTTCTTAACGTTAGGTGTATAGGCACTGAAAACCAACTTCCTAAGTTCAGTTTTAATGTTGAATAGTGTAAAGATTTCAGTCTCTTCTCTTATTTGTATTATTAGAAATGTAACAGTTTTTGCAAGGATATATTTCACCTGGAAAAAGATGGCTGAATTTGACTCAATAAAAACAACTCGGAGTTCAGGAATTAACTGAAGAAATTGGTGCAGTCACATTGAAGTACCTAGTAATATCCATTTCAGTAGAAGAAAATCTGTAATTTTGTGCTAATTTTACATTGAGCAATTACTGCTTCGTTAATAATAGCAACTCCTAGAATGACTGCCTTATTCCTCACACCACAATTGCAACGGGCATGATTTTTCATAAAAAAGCTCTATGATCAAAAGATATATTTAGGTGTCTCAGAAAATATGTCAATGGGTGTGTTTAGGCGGTCACAAAACATGCCCATAATCTTTTTTTTTATATTTTTTTTATGAAGAGTAAATTATCTACATTTTGAGGCAGAAGTTGATTTGTGCAAATAAGCCTAAATGCAAGTAACAGAAACGATGGTATTGCTTGCCGAGCACAAACGTAATTTGTAAACAAGTGTACTTAACAGGGGAAATGACAAAATCAAACAAATGTGTCATGGTCTCATCTTTCCATTCCAACATGCATGTGGCACCCCTACCCCCTCCAACAAGCATGGACTATCATAATGTAGTTTATGGTGTAAGCAGCACAGTTGAATTTCTCCAATACAGCTCTAGTTTGGATCTGGAGGCAAGTTACAGTTGCTGTAAAGTTTATGTAATGTTTAATTCCAGGCCCTTTCTAATGACCTCTCCCGGCACAGTACATTGGAAGAGTGGCTAGAGCATTTTCTTCATACTTTAGCTTGGCTCCCATAACACTCTCGCATAGAAGGATCAACTGAGGCAGGTCTGCGGGATTCTTTACCCCTCCAGTGAGTAAAGTATTACCAGCTTGTTTTCCTTTAGTAACCTCAAAACTTGTTAGCAATTCAAAATGCATAGAGTTAAATGAATAATACATGTGAGATGCAGAATTATGGAGTTATTTACAGGTAGAGGAGCAGGAGGACCACTAAAGAATCAGCAGTGCTCCTGCCCCACCAAACTCCACAGATCCCCACTCTACTGAGGGGTCAGAAAAGCACAAGGCTTCAGGTTGCAGGGCTTAACCCTTCGCCACCTAGGGTGTTACATCAGTCACTGACAGGTGATAGGAGAATTTCTAGCAAATGGTCAACCACTGGCCATCGCTCAGGTATCCCCAAGCAATCACCAGTGGCTGAGATTAATCCAAGCATTTCACTTATCGCTGTTTTGCACTATGAGTACGCACAGATGTGGTTCCCATGTTCACTGGGCATCTGGAACCAAGCCGCACCCGACTGATGAGACCCCGGCTTAAAAGTTTGGTCTGGGGGCTCCTATTGGAGCATGACCAAGGTCGATTTACATATAGCTTCGTCTATAATCTGAGATTGCATGGTGAACAAAATAATGATGAACTAGGATGTGGCCCAAGTAATTACCAGTGACTGAGACTAATTCAAGGATTCTATCTATCACTGTTTTGTTTACTTCATGGTGGGCATTGGCAACGAAATATAGACTGTTCACCACTTCCAGGGAGCCTTTATATACTTGGATAGAGAAAGCCATGCCACTTCCCACATTCAGAGTTTATTTACTCAATATAAAATTATTTCCAGAGCTTGCATCGTTCAGTTCTCTTCAGGGAGCTGTGATAGAAGCAGCTCCCTTAGTACACAGAGATCCCAGCCAGGCATGTAGATCTCTCAGTGAGGGGTATAGTCTTCCATAATCCTTGCTGGCTGTGCAGCCATCAATCCAATCTTAAATGATTGTCTGTGGTTTATAAAAATTGATCAAACATTTCGTTATATATGTCAAATAATTGTACACATTTATTTTAGTAAGGGCATCAAAATAAAAACTGCTAGAGCACTAATAACTTAATTTAATTATTTATCTGAAGTTTTAATAAAAAAATCTCACTTAAAGTAAAGTTATATTTTTAATTTTTAATAAATATTACAAGTGATGTATAGCATTAATTGGAATTTTGTGTAATTGTAGTGTAGTTCCTATATTCCCAATAGGCTCTGCGCATTGGAATAATATATCCTATACATTTGACATATGACTTATGTCTATTAGGTCTCTATTGGATATATTAGACTTAATTGTGAGTGCCAGCTAGCTCAGAGGTCACTAGAAACGTTCTCGAATAAACAAGAAGGGATTAGTTTCTGACAACCGCATAAACATGACAACTTTGTTTCCCCAAGTATAAAACTGATCTCCAGAGTCTAGGAAACAATAGATAGATATTTTACTCAGTCAATCGGGCATGCTTCGTTTCATCAGAGGTGCAGAGAAATAGAGAGACAGGCGTTTTCAATAAAATGGTTTTATTGAACAGTCTTCTTTCTCATGCAAGTAAAGTGAACTGCTACAATCGTAATACTGGTTGTAAAGTATAATGTGTATAGTAAGAAGAGTATTATAATATAATACTGTAAAAGCATTGTATGGTTTCTAGACCATAGATAAATACATACATAAATAACAAAGGCTAAAAGTACTCAACTGGTGCTTCTAAAATACACCTACCCCAATGTACCTAACCTAAGTCTTGTATGAGGGAAGAAGTCAGTGAGGTGTAGCATAGGTTTAGTTTTTCTTTGCCAAGAATCTAACCAAGATTTCTCTTAGGGTCTAATCAGTTCCGTACCTTGGTTTTAGAATGAAGGAGGTCTGGTATCTCTGTCTCGGGACTCGATTTCCCAACACCCCGCGAGGGGAGCTTGGAAACACTGGAGCTGGATTCTCAGCGAGAGAAAGGACAGCTTCTTGATCAGTGCGTCAGCTGGAGGGACGGCTTCCTTCGGCACTTGCTGTAGCGAGTTGCGTCGGGCAAGTAGATAGTTGAGCTGCTCCGAACCACTGTGTCTTTGCTAGGGCAAGTGTAGGCATATTCATACCTTGAAGGTGCCTACTTTGACGTAATGTCGGACATAATAACATCATCAAAGAATCCCAAGGGAATGGTAGTTCTTTGAAAACTCCATGATATCTAGGACAAATTAATATTCAAGCAAAGGGATGTCCCTGACTGCTGAAGCCGAGTTTTCCAAGAAATTGTTGTGGCTTTTTGGAACAATTGGAAGCAGCCATACCTGTATTTGGACTGGATGGGTTATGTCTAAATATGGACATGATTTCTATGTCTATATAAGGGCCATGTGAATTATACCTATATAAGGGCATGAATCAGTAAATTACGCTTGGATCCTAAAATGCTACACAACAACATTTAATAAAGAAAATGTTGCATTAATTTAAAAATTCAAAAAAGTTGTCCCAAGATTCAAACAATAGTACATATATTATATTTTAGTTATTTATTTAACAATAAATTACTTTATTATAGTTTTACATTGTTTAAATCACTTAATTGAATTTAGAATTATTTCCGAGGGCGTTTATTTTAGATGATACTTCCAGTGGGAGCTCGCAGAGGTAATGGTGTGGGGGGGTGGGGGGGGCAGGGCGGGGCTGGGTGGAGGGGTAGTGGAGTCCAACATACGGCGGCAAAGGTGAACTTAAATAAATATATAACTATCTGCCATCGTATGTGGGACTCAACTACCCCCACCCAGCCCTGCCCCACCCTGCCTCACCGCCCCACAGCATTACCTCTGCGAGCCACCACTGGTTACCTCCATTATTTTCTATTGGAGGGTGCTGCATTACCAGTGGTTGTTCTTGTAATTTTGTAGAATCCAGTAAGTTTTGCTTTTTATTAACCTTTGGACAGTCCAACAATTCACTAAGTAATGTATCAAAATGTATTACTCTGTGAATTGTTGATCTTTGTACCTGCAAAACATTCCAAAGTATAAGGCTGTTATTACAGGTGTCCTTCTAATCCCGACTCACAAGTACACATAGTCCGGATTAATCACAGAGCTTAGTGGTTTTCCCTTCGCAAATAACATAAAGTTAGTATGGAAAATTTGCAAGCAAAATCAATTGGGGGAGGGGCACAGTTCATCATGCAGTAATCTGGAGCACAAATTGCAATGTCACATGTTACACCTGATTCCGACCTCCCTAAATCAGCATGAGGCTGTAATACCAATTGGTAGAAACATTCAGCACTACTGAAGGGGTATGTCACGAGGCAGTGTAATTGAATGTATGACGTTTCAACGCATATATTAACAATGCATGCCTTTACAACACAGTTTTTACATACAAACTTCCTTTACAACGCATACATTTACATCGCATACCACTACAACGATTTTTTGAAAACTACTCTTACAACGCATTCCATTACATTGCATTATAACTATACAAAGCATACCATTACAAAGCATACCATTACAATGCATTTAAGGTAAGTGTTGTCTAGTGTAGGGGTAAAAATTACTATTCTAACTCCAGGGGGTGCAACAGTAGGGTAAGTGTTGGATAGCGTAGGGGTAAAAATTACTATTCTAACTCCAAGGGGTGTAACAGTAGGGTAAGGGTTGGATAGTGTAGGGGTAAAAATTACTATTATAACTCCAGGGGGTGCAACAGTAGGATAAGTGCTGATTAGTATAGGGGTACTATACGTTGTAATGGTATGCGTTGTAATGACATGCGTTGTAATGCCTGCGTTGTAGTGACACGCGATGTAGTGTCATGCGTTGTAGTGACATGCAATGTAATGGATGCATTGTAGTGACATGCGTTGTAAAGGATTTTGCAATGTAATGTAATACCATCACATAAGTGGGCACTTGTAATGAACCACAAATCCTACATTAGGTCTATAAAATGATGGGATGAGGTATGAAAATGTAGGCCTATCTTTGATTGACTGGTCTGGGTGAAGGCTTACTGCCAAAGCATGAATGAGAAATCATTTCGCATATATGTGATATTTTCTAGCCAAACTGCTACCTTCCCTATTCGGAGGATTTCTTAATGTACTGGTGAGGATTGTAATTAACTATCTAATTGCTATTAGCATCCAATTAAACTAACCTACTGTGGGCAATACATTAAATGCAGACTAACATTCAGTCATAATGCTCAACATGTTAAATGGGGCATATGAGAAAGTGGTTTATTATATGGGGTGGACAATCCTCCACCTCAAGGTAAAATAACATTAACTTGACAGGTGAACCCCAAAAGTCACTAATTTAAATGAGCTCAACCACTTGGGAACTATGGCATAGAGCAGAGAGACAAAAGTTCTAAAAAAAACAGAATTAAACACCAAAACAACCCGCCACTCCAATTCAGAAAATAAAGAGTAAAAAGTAATTAACAAAATTACACCAAAATGATAACAATCCAACAAGGGCAAACAGATATGTGAATTGAAAAAAAACTACAAAAATCACTAAGGGCTAAGAGGTGCATGACAAACTTGGAGGTTGACCGGAATAGATCCTGAGGGCAGATAAGCTAAGCAGGATGGATCCGTCAAATATTTTATCTTTGGACTTAGTCTGCAAAATGAAAGAAAATGTCTTCCAGAGGGTAAGGGACTAGCATGTATCCAGTGAAGTCAATGTGAAGATGGATAGCCATTGGATGAGTTCACGCTGAAGCAAATGGTTTTGGCGATTATAGATCCGAGCAGAAGTAATTTGAATTTCCTGCCTGCTGATGTCTAACCATCACCCATATACTTTTTGCGCCTTTGGGTGGTTAAGATGTTTTCTTTGGGACTAAGCCTCTGGAATGAAATAATTTTTAACCAGCAGGTAAGGTAGTACGCTTTAGCCAATGAGGGCTCCACTAGGTTGGATAAGGTTTCTCCGAGGGTGCATGAAAACACATTTGCTGTTGCTGAGAAGTTCCAAGCGGGAATATCCGTTTCCTTCAGCCAAGCGAAGTTGAGCATTCTCTGAATCTGTTTGAGTGTTTAGGCCAGTCCTCCCCTGACTGAAAGTCCCAAATCTTTTCATTTGTGGGTCCCTTTTCCCTCAACTTTTTAACTAAGGTCCCCAGTCTGAACTGGTAGCCCTTAATACTAAAGGGTTAGATCTATTTAAGGACTTCTGCAGGGTCCAGGCTACATGTTCACCTCTCCTTCTCTCGCTCTCACTTTGAAAGGCAGGCTGTGCTGCCGCCTGCAAAGTAAAACACAGGTGCTTCACTTAACTGGTCAGCCTTTCAGTAACACGCTGCCTTGAAGCCAACAAAATAACTGTAACAGGCCACACAGACCAGGGATACTCTTTATGCACCTATTTAAAGATGTTCTGTGGATGGCACAGACCAGGCAAGTGTGCCTAACACATACCGGAATCCCTGAATATCAAATCCAAATCTCTGGCCACCTTCAAACTTCTCTAAAACAATATTCTCACAATTCATGTAAAATGTCAAATTACAGATTGTCCTGCTGTCACGTACAGCACATTTTTCTATTTTTTCCAATGACAAAGTGAATTACAGACTGAAATACATTTTAACATGGTCAGTAATTGGGTTTAAAGTAAATGGGGTTGTTTGACTCACATTGACTGAAGTTTAGTATCAGGGCTCAATTCAAACATGAGTTTTCTTGACTTATTTATGTAAGCTTCTAGAATATCCTGTATGGGTGTCAAATGGAAACTCGTTTTCTGTTCAACTTGCTTCAGCTAAATGGGAATTTTCATTTTTACTGTTTGTTGTCAAACCTGACAGATGCTGCGAGCTAAAGCATTTCTGCAACAGGGACTGAGTAATAGACTTCAGTTACCATGCTGAAAGGGTTCAGAAAGTAAAAGAAATTATTTTACAATACCTCAGAAATGTCAAGGGCAAGCATTGTTTTCAGCTTCATTTTGTAAGCACATGTATCTCGGTGAGTAAGCCCCCACCTTCTAATAGAAAGGTATCTAAACTCTCCCTAATTTGGGGTGTGGCAGAGAGAGAGCGAGAGACCATTTGCTGGGAGGCATAATGTATGTGAGAAAACATAATTGAGGGCTATTTGCTCTACCATTCTCTGGGGATATCACACGACTCGGCAACACACTAAATGATAATATGATGTAAGGTAAATTGGGATGGATGTGTGATGGAGAATGGCTATAGTTTATTCACTTTCAGGCAGACGTGTGGCATGGGTAGGTGCTGACGAGCCGGCACCCGAGTTTATTTTCCAGTAAGGTGCGGGCAGCCAACGTCTCTAGCCCATGGAGTACTACACCCCCACATACTAGTCTGTTGATCAGGAAGCACTCTCAACTATTCATTTGTAGCCCACCAGTAGTAGTCACAGGCCTGGCCCTGCCTGGAACCCCTTAGAGGGTGACTAAACCCTTGGTACAAATGTATTTTCTTTCTATTTTCTGCATTATTTCCTATCATACACACCAGCCGCGGTCGGCAGTAGGAGTTCCTGCAGGGCGGTGACGTGGGGAGAGGGAGGGGCAGGGTGGGGGGTAGTAATGTTTGTATTACGGAGTTTAACAGGTAAGTAAACATATAAATAAATAAAACAAATTTTGTTGCATGCACTGCATCACCAAATGCGATGCAGTGCACGCAACGCAATTTGTTTTTTTTATTCATATGTTTACTTACCTGGTAAACTATGTAATCCAAAAATGACTACCCCCCACCCTGCCTCTCCCCACGTCACCGCCCTGCACGAACTCCTACTGCCGACCGCGGCTGATACACACTAGACCACCCTTCATGCTCACCTTGTCGTGAAGAAGCTCCGCGGATCCTACGGGACCTTATAGGCGCGAAACATGTCGACCTTTTGAGTTACCCAGGCTCATAACGCTTTATGGGTAACTCTTGACCTACGGGTTTTTTACTTTGACAAGGGTACCGCCATATTAAAACATATACTTCTGGTAACCCTTTGTCAATTTTAAATCACTGCACGCACTTCTCACACTTCTAACTTAAGACGCCCCCTGCACACCCACTTGCACCAAACGGCAGATGGCAGAAAATCTCCGACAAAGTGACCCTTTGGGGGACCCGTAGGGCATTGCAGCACTGGCCTGACGAGGAGCAACTGCCCGATGATGAAGCATGACATCCTACGGGGTGTGTGAGGGCAACAAGGAATAAGACTTGTTCTTTCCTTTCACTATTGAGTCCAAGGCCTAGTATCCCTATTTCCTTTCGCTGTCTTTTCTTCCAAGGGAGTGAGCAATACTCTGCACACATCCCTAGGAACAGTGTCCCCACCTTTGTGTATTTATATTTGATTCACTTCAATAGTATTTATGATCATGAACTTTTTGTTATGATAATAATTTACCAAAGATTAGCTGATAATGCCTGCGATTTTCAAAATACCGTTGTGTGTGTATGTATGTGTCTGTTTTTACAGATTCGGGGTGGGGGGGTTCTTGGTGGGGTGTCTTTGCTATACCACAGAAAAGAAAGATATACTTTGACATTTCTGTCAGATTCTAGACTCCCTTTTACTCCTGTGGAAACAACTCAAAATATGAAATGGGAAATGCTTGTCTGTTTTCGTTTCCTCTATGTAGGCACAGAACACATTTGAGGCTTAATGAGTTCTCAAAGGTGAGCCTTTCAAAAACGTGTTTTTTTTTTTGCAAAACTTCAGGCCAACAGAAGAGGAGCTGTTGAAGGCCCAACAAAACTTGAGCTTCAATAATGCTAAAGTTGTGTTCTAATTTGTGCCTTTTCTAGTAAAAACAATGGTTAACAATTACTTTATATGTTGAATCAGATGCGACTCTGCAGGAAGCACTATTAAAGACATACACACCAAAAGCCACATGTGTCATAAAGGCATAAAACCAAATTGTGAACACGTGTCAAACACATTTTGTTGGATTATAACAAGTTGTAGGCCGTCCTTCTTGAGTGGAAATAAGTTCTTTGAGCTTTTTTATTCACTGTTATTTAAAATGCGCATACCACTTTACTTGTAAGTAGTAGCCCACGTAGCGTGTTCTGGTTCTGGAGATGCTTGTTTTGGGGTACAAAAGTGACATGACTTTGCAATTTGGGCTTGCATAACCTTTTTGGAGCAAGGCCAAGACGTGTTTACGTCCTTAAATGCAATTCATGAACCATTTTAAAATTGCGAATTCGCAATATGGGGCCGCTATTTACCGCGAAGTCTAACTATGTGGTAAATAGCAAAAACATATAAAAATGCACTTTAGTGCATTTTTCTAAGTTGTATGTTACACACACACATGTCCTTTGGACATGTGTGTGCGCAACACCAGTGTACATTACCATTTCAGGGGTGCTACAGGGTGTCCTTTGGACACCCTGGCACCCTTGACATTGCTTCCTTATTTGCGATTCGCTAGTTGCTAATCGCAAATAAGGAATGACTCCCCATTCATTCCTATGGGCCTTTAGGCCCATAGGAATGAACGGGAAAGCCATTCCTTATTTGTGATTAGCAATTAGCGAATTGCGAATAAGGAAGCAGTAGAAATCGCATAAAATATTGCGATTTCTACATGCAGCCTGTTTGCGACTCTTTAATAGCGAATCCTTAAAATTCGCTATTAAGGACTCGCAAAACATGACCATGGTGAACCCGGGGGTTAATGACTTGAACCTATGATACCTGTATACTATGGACAGGAAACTATGTTGTTTGCATGTCTTGAAATATTATTGAACATAATATAACTCCTGATGCTGAGATAAACTATGCCACTCCAGTAATGGATTTCTGAGCAGAATGCCTTGTGGACAGACATTAACCCCAAACTTTCCAACACTCACACGCTGGAATGAGTACCAGAGACATACTGTTGCATGGTCATCCTGTGTCCTGGGCAGCGCCCAACTTCTTGCTGTGTGGTACTGGTGGTAACTGACTCTGACTTATCCTGGGCTCTGCCTAACCAGGCCCAGGGCTAGTGCTATTCTGAAAGAGGCACTTGGACTACAGTGAAAACACCTACATACACTAGGGTACACTATGGGTTGGGGTACCCATGTGATTGCCATGACCTACCCTATAAGGCCCTAGTACATAATATGCAGGGGGATTGAAACTACCTCTAATATAATAGGGCATGACACTTTAGAGACCAGCAGTCCTTTCTGCACTTGCATGTGTGCACTGCTGAAGCCTGAGGCCAGTTTGAAAGTAGCTCTGTGTTGCAGGACTGCTTTTAAAAAGTAAATTGTGCCGAAACTGGACTTTGGTGTACGGGACACTTAGAAATGGATAACCTGCCAAGTGTGTTCGTTTTAGGTACCCCCAGAGTTTTCCCTAGGTGTCTCAGGAATGGGGGGGGGAAAGGTATTTATAAGGAGGACCCTCATAAAGTGAGTTTTATGTGCCCTGGGTTAAGTGAGATTGCACATTTCACTCCCCACATTGTTATAAAGTGCAGCCCAAAATTGACATTGGTGCTAGGAACACTGTGGAGGGAGGAACTGCAATATTTTTACATATTCAGAACCCCTAAAGTCTCCCCTAGGTGTTGTGGGGGTGGTGGGTCCTGCAGATATAGGCAGAGTACTTATAAAATATGTTTTTATAAGCTCTGATGCTGGAAAAATGCCCCAAGTCATTTTTCCCTTTGTAAAATCCCCTGCCAAACAGGTTAACATGACAAGAAGTTATTAACTAATAAATCCTGCAAGGAGAATGATAAAATAGCATTCAAGGACTTCCCAGAATGAATGGTATTGATATATCCAACAATATGATGTTGAATTTCTCCTAAAATGCATAGACAAGAAGATATAAGACTTTCTTGTCTATAAGCCCAGATTCAGCCTTCCAGTGGTCTGTCCTGGTTGGTCAGATTTAAGTGGATTAGCCAGGCTCCTTTGAAGAGGTGATCAAGAAGAGACCCTGGGGTAACCATCTCTGCTGGGAGGGCAGTGTTCTGTTACACAGGAATGTCAGAGCAGGGGTTGAAGTCACAAACAATGGACTTCAATGTAAGTGGAAGACATCACTGTCATTTTTAACCCTACTCTTTTGAACCGAGGCAGATGCTAGGCTTAAGGAAGGAATGATCAGATATGAGGGAGAGAGACTATGGAGATCAGCAATCCTACGGGTGTGTTTATTAAGCAGCTCTTCTCTCCCTGCTGGAAAACCAGCCATGCTGAATTTGGAAGAATTGGTGCACTCTGGAATAAAATAGTGCCACACTCTGAATGATGTGGTCATACCTGGAGGAGTTACCTTGCCCTCCATTGGACAGGTGTGCCATCCTGCTTGAATCAAAGAACTTGGAATAAGTATCTTAGTGGGGAAAAGCCTTTCAGATCTGCTGCTCAAAACCCAAGAAAGCAAGAAGGGCTATGCTGAGTAGTTTGATGCGCAATCCCTAAGGCCTGCACGCTGAAGATTGCACCTTCTGCACCATCTGGAACTACAGCACTGTGGACTACCTTGCTGTAAATGGACTAAAGAGTGGACTACCTGCAAGCTACAGTTTAACAGAGCTCACCTGGAACATCACCACCAAGAATCCTCAACCTGGAGCACTACCAGTGGATTTTTTTTAGGGTTTTGTCAAAGTGGATTGTGGGAACTGAAGTCTTCAACTTTCAAAGGCCATCTTGGAGCTTCCAGACCATTGGTGTAAGTTTGAGACACCTTGGAACCCTTTGAGGAACTTCAAGAAGAATTTCAAGACGTTTGGTGCAGTTTGGAGCAACTTTGGGAAAAAGCTCCAATAAGGGGACGACTCAACCTGGTCAGCCAAGCCGCCTGTCTTCCAGGTTCGTCCTGCTGAAAAGGTCCGTAGGTCCAACTTCCAGAGTTTGACCGGTAGTAGGCGAAATCCGAGGCTGGCCAACCCCCGCCGAATCTGTGGTGGTGAAGAGCATCGAGGGACCCCGCAAGAAAAAGCTCCCTAGATGTTTCTAAGTCTGAATAAAGAAAAGGTGATTGGGAGCAACTACGAGAGTCAAGCCGCCTGCCTTCAACCACTAGTTGGCCTGGATCCTTGGTTCATCCAACTGAAATGCTACAGAGGTCGGACATCCATAGGTTTGACCGGGAGCTCATCACAAGGCAATCTGCGATCCTTCACTGAATCTGGACTACTTGAGAGTTTCGGAAGACCCCTGAAAAAAAGCTCCAGGAAAGTTTCTAAGTCAGAAGGTAGAAACTTTGACCAAGACCTACCACAAGGGATAGCTGTGCGGTGCTCCATCGTGGTCAGCCTGAAACTTTGACTTTGACCTGGACTATCGTGACCAGATGTCCCAATAAGGTGCTATAGGTTTCTAAGCACTATATAATGCTAAATCTGTAAAAATTCATGTATCCTGTTCTCTACATTGGATTTTTTTTTGTTTGCGTGTATTTGTAAAGATAACAACATTATAAATAGGTGTTGGATTTTTATTGTGCTTTGTGTCTTAAATATTTACTGAATTGGTGTTTTTAAATGCTTTACATACCTGTCTTTGTAGTTAAGCTTGCCTGCTCGCAGCCAAGTTACCAAGGGTTGAGCATGGGAATAATTTTCTGCGACCTATTCTGAGCTCTATACTGTGTTAGTGGCCTTATTGTCAGTGGAGGATATACATTTCCCCTACCAATAATTCACTTTCCAACACATACTATATATAACTAAACATAACTTGCCTCCTTCTTCAGTGCAGAAACAGAGGCTCCCCTGATCTGGCCCCTCCCCTTTTTGCCTCTGACGACATCCTATTTTGCTTTTCGGGAGAAGGCCTGAAAGCAATCTTGTATGGAGGTAGAATATGTGTTACACCATTTTGTGCTCATTAATTTATTGCTGTAGAAAATGAAATGGTGGGCTACTCCTTCCCATATACCAACATGTCAAACTGCAAATGGGAAGAATGCGATGCAGTGCACCATTAGTACAGGTGCAGTATCAAGACATAAATTCATAACAGCAAAGGGCTCTGTAGTGCCATCATTAAGACAGAACTACTAGTTGATGTGGTGTGGAATTGCCTGTAAAGTTGCCGTGGCTGATGTGCTGTTCATTGCACGCAATACACTTCCACACCACCAACCATTTTTCACTGAAGTTTCCTCCAAAGATTTCACAAGTTAAGATGTAAGAAGTGAAGTCAGGTAGATAAATAAAAGCAGGACTCAGTGGTACTACACCTCTTGGCTTGGCTGATGCTGTGAGAGGAGAAGTCTTGTAATGACTAACAAGGCCCTTGTAAGGGTGAGTGATTTTACCACTTTCTTTTTCTCAAGGACCCTACATGACAAAAGTCGCGAGTGCTACAAAAAGGCCCTTCACCACTGTGAATATCTTGTTTGCGAGTGCATGAATAGACATCAGACTTGGAGCTTTTACATGCTTCAATTGCTCACATTGCATACTTTGTATTGACTTCTTTTGTTTCTTTATGCTGTGCTCATTATAAGTAAGCTAGATTCCTAATGTTTATGTTTGATATGAGTTTTAAAGGTTTACAAGCATTATTTTTGCAATTCTTCTTACTAAATTATATATATTCCTTTCTAATTGTGGATTCTATGGATTATGTACAGTGATTCAGCCTCCCCATCTGGATAATCTAGTACGAAGAACGGCTAGTATGTCCCAAATGTATTTAAGAGTAAACAATCAAGTCAAAATATAAACAATTAACATTCTCACATCACAGACAACGTTCCATTGAATAAGTATGAATGTTCTTGCACTATGAAAATTGTACATGCTTGACAATAAACATTATACAGTAAATTATATTAAATGACATGAATGCTGTACATAATCTTGAGCCTTACCTTATGCTGTGCTCTGTCATGTTATGTGTGAGATCAAAACATTGGTGACAATATATATGGCTGCAAGAAGCACCACTGTGTCTGGCTGGGCTGCAGTTTAAAGGGACATAATAAGGAGAAAAGTGCTGTTGCCTTTAGGAAAACATATTGTATATGTTATTAGGTCACCCCTAAAATATGCCTTTTATGTCCACAAGGTAGGTTTCCTTTCGTAAACATATTGGCAAATTATATATTTGATATTGATGTCGCACATTGATTGAAGGCCTTATAGATATTTCCACTGTGAATTTTCTAAAAGATAAACCTGTTGTGATTAAAATATTAATTGGACATCTTTTCTGGAAATGTGCTGCAGAATGAATCAAAAGGCATTTTTCATATTTCAAAATTCTGTTGAAAAGTAAATTTATATAAATGTACTCTGGGTTGCCGAAGCCAGGACTGGCTTAAAACCAGTCCTGTCACTCAAACGACCAGAGGTCAATACACATTCCTGGCTGGGGTTGTTAATTCTGCATGCAGGTGGACAATAGTCTGTCCTTTGGATTCCGAACAGTAGTGGTATTGTCATCAACTGTCTCCTTACTAGGATTTAGCCCTCTGAGATGGCTCAGGGCATCTGGCAGAAAAAAGGACTGCCTTAGCACTTACCTTGATGTGCTGATCCCAAATCATCAAGTCAAATGAAATGGGATTTCTCGAGTGCTACTTATCACTCATGAGGGTCTCCAGGAGCTGGGGGTGGGGGCAGTCTGCTGCTCCAAGATATTTGTTGAAGAGCCAGGTTTTCAGTCTCTTTCTAAACTCTAGGTGTCTTGATGGTGCTGATCGAAGAGGTAGGGGGAAGCCGTTCCAGAGTTTGGGTGTAAGGCCTGAGAAGGATCGGCCGCCACTTTTGATGGTTCTGCAAATTTCCCAGAATAGATTTAGAACCCGACACAGCACTGAATCGGCTCTCCTTGCCGTCACCGAACATCTCTTTGGTGCGTTAGATGACGGCATATCTTCTGTTTTGATCTTGCTTGACATAAGTGCCGCCTTTAATACTGCATCTCATAGACGTAGTTTAAGCTGGCGTTAAACTGGCGTTTAAGCTAGAGTACTATGCTGATGACACCTAGCTTCTGCTTTACTTCTCCAACAATCCCACCTTGCATTTGGTTAAATTCCAGAGTGGCATGGTGGCTGTTACAGAGTGGATGTCCGCCAATTGCCTGCAACTGAATTCGAGTAAATATGAAATCCTTCTGGGAAAAGATATGCATCACTGGGGTGATCAATGGTGGCCCCCTTCTTTGGGGCTCCCTCCGCAGCCCAATTCGGTGGTAAAAATCAAGGTGTATGAGAGGACAATGCTCTGACTTTTGAACCTCAGGCAAAATCGGTGATAGGCACATGCTTTTGGATTCTATGTGGGCACAAGCCTATTCTTGGATACTTTGATTATTACACTGGACAGGTTATCATTCAGCCATTCTCTCTAGGTTAGACTATTGTGATATCCTATATCTAGGATCTAATAAGACGGTGATTAGAAGACTCCAGCTGGCCCAAAATATGCTGCAAAGCTGTTATTCCAGGTCTCTAGCGTCATCTGAAGATTGCATTGGCTCCCTGTAAGCAAGCGTGTCCACTTTAAGGTCCTGTGATTGGCTCATAAGATCCTTGTCTCCCGGGGCTTCCCATTCTGTCCACTCTGTTTCTCCCTTATCTACCCCCTCACGCCCTGAGCTCACCCAACCTTAATTTGGGCTGTGTTCCATGTGTCAAAAGAGTTGGAGCAGGAGGTTGCATTTTCTGTGCTAAAGCGCTTGCTCTTTGTAAGACAGTTTCCTTATCTATTAGGATCATTCAGAACCATTGTTCTTTCAGGAAAGCCCTGAAGTCCTGCTTGTTCTCTGTTTAAAGCTCTTGTGGAATAGAGTGTAAGGTGGATGATTTGGGTTCTGCCTGTAAGAAAGGAGGCAAGCCATCATTTGAGGGCATTTTCTTTGATTGCCCATATTGTGGAGGCCGTGGAGGTATGTGTAGTTAGATACAGTGTCAAAGGCTGCAGAGAGGTCGAGGAGGATGAGGGCAGTGGTTTTGCCCTTGTCCATGAGGGCTCTGATGTTGTCCATGGCTCCTTTGTGGGTAGTTTCCATGCTACGGTTGGCAGAGGATCCTAATTGCGAGGGTTGATGGTTTTGAGATGGTTGGTCAGTTGAGTGTCAATTGCTTTTTCTAGGACTTTGGCTAGGAAGGGTAGTAGCAAGATGGGTTGGACATTTCTGAGGTCTGTTGGGTTCACATAGTTTTTTTTACAAGAGGTTTGACTTCTGCGTTCTTCCATGTGGTAGGGAGATAGGCATGGATGATGGAGGCATTCAACATGGGGGTGAGATCCTTGCTAATGGAGCTGGTTCCTTTGTTAAACAGGTTATAAGGGAAATGGGTTGCTTGGAGCTCCAGAGTGGATGGAACTCATGAGGGTGGTGGTGGTCAGCATGGTAAGTGGTTCCCAGATTGAGATGTTGGTTGGGGTGATTTCTTTGTTGGTGTATAGAGTGCTGAGGGTATCAAGGGGACGTTGAGGGTCAAAGTGTTCGCATATGGTTGCAATTTTGTTGTTAAAGAACTCTGCGAGGGAGTCACAAAAGTCCTGGGAGGGGGTGATTGGTTTCTCCTTTGCTTTTGGGTTGCTGAACCCCCTGACAATGCCAAATAGTTCCTTGCTGTGATTGGAGATGGCTTTTAGGAGGTTTTTGAGGGCCTCTTTCTTGGCATTCTTTAGTTGGGAATGGTATTTGTTTGGTGCTCTTTTAATATTTTCCCTGTTAGATTGGATCTTGTTGGTATGGCAGGTCCTTTCCAATTTCTTGCAGTTTCATTTGCTGTTGATGAGTTTGTCTGTAAACCAATTGGCTTAGTGGGGAGGGATTTGCTGTAAGCATTTAGAAATGCCCATTAGTCCAATGGGCATTTCTAAATGCTTCCAAAAAGGATTCATCCATTGAACCCCTCAATCATGTGTCTTAGACTGGGAGGGTGAAGCTTCCAACACACACAATTATTTAGCTCATGTATGCTAGACTGTGCTGGAGATGGGGCCTCAATGACAGCCTTTTACAAAGCATTTTGGAGTTCATCCAGAGATTGAAGTACATAATATGAATTACGGAATGGCGATCCTAATTGGGTGCAGGGAGTTTGAGAGTGGGGAAAATGTGGCTAAAAAGAACAAATTATTCTGTACCTATTTTGATGGATGTTCAGCTTTAGGTAAATACATACATAATATATTATGCACCATAAATGAAAACTAAATTCAAGTGATAATAACAAAGCTTGACTGGGTAATGCAATCACAGAAGTTGTATGTCTGTGTGTGTAGGTGTATGTGTAACCAAAGAGCCACATAACTGAATCCTGGTTGGTGACCTGGGAAATACTGAAGTGATGTGTATTTATAGTGCTTTAATATCACAGCCTTGGACTGGAAGCACTGTGAATATGTATGTTGGTATTTAAGAAAAAATGTACACACCATATGAGATATGCAATGCCAAAATGTGCACAGAGATGTTGGTTTAATGTTGAGTTTGGCAGATGGACTTGTAGCTGTCAACATGACAGAGGACGTCCCCTCCACCCTCCTGAGTTGAATCTGCCTGTATAATTTAAACATTACCGCATTTTCCACAGAACTGCCACCAAATAGCTCCACACTATTGATTTGAATGCCTTTTCAGCATCTTCTCGAGCCAGCAACACAGCCAGCTACTGCAGAAAGAAGTGTCTTCTTAAATTCCCAAATAACCTTTTAAGTTTATGGTGCATGGATTGCATCGATATAACGCCACTGACTGGGAGATATTACTTTATCAATCACCTGAGCCAGCACTTTTGCCAAAATTTCAACTTCTGTGTTGAATACTGTGATGGGACACTGAACCATTTAAATAATAGATCCATTAGTCCCTGGAGACTATTAACCACAAGAACTGCTGAATTGCCTCCTGTGTCTCCTCCACCCAGATAGCCCTTTCAAGCAATTTTCTTTATCACTTATGGTCGGGGCTTGGACATGGCTTACAAATTCTTGATGACCCTCCACTAGGTCTCTAGTCCTCGACTGGTATAAATCAGCAAAAATGGGCGTAATGTTTGCACTATCCTCTCTTCCCTATCAGCTATAACTCCCTCCTTGTTTACTGCTCTATTCATCCAGTGCAGGTCCTCCTCCATTCATGGCTGCCAGGCCAGCAATATGGTTGCCTTGTCTCTATCCTCATAAAGGTTAATTACACTGTCTGAATCAAAATTGTGCCCTAGCTTCCCCTTCTTCTAACCCCCTGTCAATGGTGATATGGTGTGTCATTTTTGGGTTAGGCTACTGTACACACTCTCCTCCCTTTACTTTTCCCCATTGTGTGAGACATTAGGTGCCCCCTGAGTATTGTCCTGTTTTCCTCTCATTCAATGACCCTTCACCCCACTGCCTCTGATTTTACCTTAAAGTATAGATCAATGTTTGCTACTAGGAGTTTCTCATGAGCCAGTCTTTACAATACACTTTGACAGTATGCTGCCATGGATTCATCACTGCTGGATTTTGATTTAATATATAAGTGCATTCTCAGAGCTTATTTTTAATATTTTATTTTGCCTATTCAACTAACACAAGAAAGGAAAGTTGTGTCAGAGTGACGTTAATCTATCTCGTCAACTTAGTTATAAATACTGTGGCACACATTTTTATCCATAACAGAGAGTTGGTTGGGGCTTGACAAGCACAAGGACAACTCACCTTTTATTTTAAAAACAGATACACATCCATTGTTCTGTCTACATTGAAATGGAAATAAAACATATATTTACAAACATTCAAGGCCACTGCAAAGTGGAGTGTGTTTGCTGACCAGAGTGATTCAGCTGTCTCACTCAAGTGTGGCACAGCATGCCTTTGAATATAACAGGTTGGAAGTGGATGGGATATGGCTGATCATTATTACTAAAATCGTCAGTAACGTGTTTGAGGTATTATTCCTGGCACAGTATTAATAAGACACAGTAGGATGGACCCTTGGGCAGGAGAGTCAACTCTCCTGTTAGCCATACCCTGTGGACCCTCACATTTCTTACTTCATGGCACCACAATTCAGGAAGTAAGGTGAGTGAAATTAGTGATGTGCTATCTGAAAGCTGAAAGATATCATGTGTGCAACCCCTACCATTGGAAATCTCAACATTAACCCCTGAAAGTGGGGGTGCTCACAAGGGGATTTGATCCAGCCCAGTACTCACGAATCCAGTGTCATCTGCTAACAGCTTTACAAATGCACTTAGAGAATTTTATTAAATCACAGTTTAAAACAGTGCTAAGTCGGATTGACAAAGTAGTTTCCATGTAAAACACTAAGGGACGTTCTGTGGGTGGGGACACCGATGGAGCAGTAATGGAGAGGAATACCACTACTATAGGCACTGCTAATCAAGATAATAGTTTGCCATAAGCAGCCCATATACCTTCTACAAGTGCCCCTGCGTCGAGGCTTCCCCTTGAATTGCCACTTACTACAAAGCCCAAAACAACGGCTAGCACCCTTAAGAATGCATAAATGAGACTAATGTCGTAAACCCCCCACTCAACACCCAGGGTGAAAGACAAAGGCATGGACAACTGACACTAGCACCTACTGGTGCTAAAATAAAGTCATACTACAATGATACCAACAGTCATCTACCCTGCTTGAATTTGCCACCAGCGGCATCTCCCTATGTAGTTGTTTTAGCCGGGGTCCAGAACCTAAAACCAGATCACTCAGAATCTTATCCTGAATTAAAAAATAAGATCATTTTTTGGTTGAACAGGTATAGACCATTTGATGGCCCTGAGCGGGGAGAAATATTGTTAGCTCGTAGGATTAGTTGGGTCGGGTCAAGGTGCAAAAACATCTTGGGGGGCTGTATAGTAATTAATTTTAGGGACTGAGGTGTGGTTAACTTTATACTCGAGTGGGAGTGTGGGAACACAGCTGGCACTATACTGTCACTCCCACTAGGTTACTTCTACTGACCGAATGTGATGACCCCTACAGGAAGACCTGACTACACGACAAGGGAATTGGTACATCCAGGGGTCATAGGGGCTACCAATCCTCATTTGGAGTGTTTCATGGGAACTTTGGCGTCCCCGTTAATAATAGATGTAGTTCCCTGGAACTGGTGGATTGACTCCGAGCTCCTCTAGTAACACACATAGACACGCACTCAGACTTCCATGGCACTTGTCCAGAGATGACTTGTAATGAGGACAGATACACTGGGATGGAGATATTGAGTCCTTTCCATGCTTTGCAACCACCCTCAGATAATACAGAAACCGATGGGCACCCCTCTACCCGAGCTGAGTCAGCTCGGAGTTCCACCTCTGCACCCAAGGCCATGGTAGTTGAGCGCCCTAATATTAGGATTATATCCTGGAACATTGCAGGAATAAGCTCAAACCTGGATATCCCTGACTTGGGGGAATATAGACATGTTCGATCTATGCCTATTCCAGGAAACCTGGGCACTGATAACCCATCATAGAGCGGGATTCACCTCATTCGCAAACCCCGCTTCCCAGGGCCCTATGGGGAGACCATTTGAGGGTCTTTGCATCTGGGTGGGCACCCACTTAGGCTGCTCTGCGAAACTGATTGGCTCCCAATCTCCAGACATTCTGTGTCTCCTATCTTTTGTTGACGGTCCCAAGGTAGCCCTCATTAATGTGTACTCTCGCCCTACACCAATCATGCGGACTTCACATACTTTGGCTTAGCTTGACACTTTACTTTTGTCCCTTTCCACTTCTGTACATAAAGTTATAGGAGGGGATTTTAATTTTCATTATGAACCATTGCCTGGCATTAACCCTATCACCCACGATGAAGATTCGGTATGGTCCATTACAGAATGCAATATGTATCCTGCTCGTGGTTGGACCCCCTTAGGGGTGCAACTCTATAAGCTTACAGTCTCCCATTCACTTAGAGCATGTAATGGTCAATTTCCTCTGGATACTCCCGGTAACATCACTTACAACAGGCCTGGAAGCAGCTACACCATAGATTATATTATGGTCAGTGTTGAATTTTGGAGCTGTATAAAAAACTTCTGGGTAAGCCCTAGGCCCACTAGTGACCATAATCCACTGGTTCTGGAACTGAAATCTATCGCGGGACATAGTAAAAAACATCCCTCTGAGGAGCTTGTCCCCGATTCCAATTTAACTGTTGCCAATGGAGGGAGAAGGGTTAGATGGACCAAATTTGTACAGGCCGAGGGCAAGGTTGCAGCACTATACAATCTTGCCATTCCCTTTCTAGAGAATGCTTTTAGCATACCACATGACACTTATAGCCAGGTCTATCCCTCCTCTTTTCAGAATATCCATCAAGAATTATGCTGTAAACTAGCGGGTTTCTTTTATACTACCGCTGACTCCAAGGCACGATCTCATAGTAAAAATCAATGGCACAATAATTCATGTGGCTTAGCCAAACGTGCCCTACTTGTGGAAATTAAAAAGGGAACTCCCTTGAACATAAGAGCTGCTAGGGCCCATTATAAGAAAATTATTATTGCCGAGGCAAAGCGGGAATGGGAGGCGGATAGATGGGAGAATAATAAATCTGCCCTCCATAACCATGACCTAAGAACTTTTTGGAACCTTGTCAAGTCTGGCAATAGCGAAGGAGCACCAGCAATTGGGCCCAATGTCAGCGAAGCTGTTTGGAGTTGCCATTTTAAGAAATTATACTCCATAGAAATGGAAGATACTATCCTAGCCCCCCTAGTTGCTCTTGCGATTCCCAGTGCTACAACCGATCTCAGTAGTATAGATAACAACATCCCTCCATGTACTATGCAAGAAGTGGGTGTTGCTCTCGATTCTTTACTGCCAGCAAAGGTCCCTGGCCTGGATAAAATCCCTGGTGATTTGTATCGTAGTGAACACAAGGTTTGGGCGCCCTATCTATGGGTACTCTTCAATGCCCTCCTTCAGGGCGTGAAGCTACCTCCAACCTGGCTGGGAGCAGAAATTGTGCCAATATTAAAAAAGAACTCTCCCTTAGACTCGGCGAATCACCGCCCAATTAGCCTAATCGATGTCTCCCAGAAACTATATGCACGCTTTTTATTGGCAAGTCTGCAGTCTTGGATGGAGGAACATCAGATTCTTACACCATTACAAGCAGGATTCCGGTCGAAGGTTTCTACCATCGACCAGGTATTCAGACTGCAAATGATCCACTGGAAGACTGTCATTATGGAAAGGGGTAGTTTGTACCTTACTTTTGTCGATCTAAGATCTGCATTTGACATGGTCAGGCGTGACAAGCTCTGGGCCATAATGAGAGCCATGGGTGTGCCACAATATCTATGCGACCAGATTGAACGCCTCCACAAAGAAACATTTGCAAGGGTACGTTTTGGGAAAAGAGGGGATCTAACAGCCCCCTTCCTGGTGGAAAAGGGGGTCAGGCAGGGCTGTGTGCTGGCCCCAACACTTTTTTCTCTTTTCCTAAATGGCTTGATTGCTGATTTATTGGCCACAAAAGATTTGGATTCCCCCCCCTGCTGGCGAACCGTAAGATTCCTGCACTTATGTTTGCGGACTACACGCTTTAATTATCCAAGTTCCCTATGGGATTGAAAAAGACTTTGTATCAAAAAGGAGGGGAGAAGGATCACGTCAAGATCCAAGGGCTCAGTTTTCCATTCAAGAAACCTCAGAATCGAAGGTCCAGCCACAGTCAGAGCCCAGAGGGACAATGTAAGGCAAAGACAGACTGGGCTGTTCCCATAGACTAGAGAGTTATAGGAGGTAAAGATACGGTCACAAGAAGGGAAAAGGTAGTGCTCAGTGGAGGGCTACCCTGGGTATCCAATATGTTGGTATTAATGGCCTCACACACCCTTGCGAGTGTCATGCTTCATCATTGGCGGTTGCTCCTCATTGGGCAGGCGGTGCAATGCCCCACGGGCTCACCTCGAAGAGGGGCTCTTTGGCGGAGATCTTTTTACCAACTGCCTCGGGTGAAGTGCGGGTGAGGGGCCAGAGAGGAACGGATAGTGAAAGTACGTGAGTTAAAATGTGACACAAGGTACCGGAGATCAATTTATTCTGGTGGTCCCCTGTCACAAGTAAAAACAGTGGGTAGCCTATGATCACTGGAAATTAGGATTCCACGTAACGATCCAGGACTACAATATTTATCGTGAGGTCAACATGTTTCTCGCCTTAGCCCTCTGGCTGCGATTCTTCAGGACCTAGTGGTTTACATCTATCCTCAATCAAACATGACCTAGTTAAGTGTCAGTTTAAAAGGTTGTACTACCTGTATGGGACAGCTCTTGCCTAAAAGTCAAAGTGCCTAGGTGTCAACAGTACCCGGTAGGTTTTACTTCAAGGGGAAAGAACCATAGGGGTTTAAGGTTCATGCTGCCTTGGTCAGCGCTGCCTGCCTACCCATCCTACCGGGATCCGGATAGGTAGGATGGGTAGGCAGACGGCGCTGACCAAGGCAGCATGAACCTTAAACCCCTATGGTTCTTTCCCCTTGAAGTAAAACCTACCCCCTTACCTTACATTGAAAAAGACTTTGGCAGAGTTTTGCAATTTCTGTAAAAACAGAAATCTTGAGATGAATCTCTCTAAGACCAAATATATGGTCTTTCATGCAAAAACTCTCAATCGTCCTCATCCGCAAATGAATGGGATAGCTTTGGAGAGAATGTCCACTTTTGAATACCTGGGAGTCAGTATCAATGACCAAATGGATTGGGGGCCCCAAGTAACAAAAGCAAACCTTAAATTGACACAATCTTTGGGTGGTATTCTTTAGGTCAATAACAAATGCAGTTTGAAAATGGTGGGCCCCCCGGTGGAAATCTATAAAACTCAAGTCAGGGGCGGAGCCCCCTACGGGGTCAAACTGTGGGGCCATCGCATTGAGAATTCACTGGTTCTGACAGAGAACAACTTCTTTAGACGTCTTCTGGGGTTCCCAAAGGGTACACCACTTATCCCCTTGAGGTTAGATCTGGGAGTTGACCCCATAAAGGATATAATTGCCAACCGCCCTCTCTTCTTTTGGCGACGACTCTGGAGCACCCTAGAACTTGTTACCTACAGGGAGGAATTAAAGAACATCCTGTCCATCTTGGGTGCGGGGAAGTTACCATGGCTCCAGCTCATTAGAAGCACATTAGACACCTTTGTATTAAAATAGGGATACCTAATCTCTGGACTTCACCGGAGGATGTATGTCCTCTCATTTCCAAGGAACTACTCTCCCTGGCACTAAAGGAATACAATTTGGCGTGTCTAACAGAGAACAGTCGATTGGGTGTCCTAACTAATAGCTTTTTGGAGGTTAAACATACTTACAAATTTGAACAGATTCTGGACAACATTCAGCCCCTCATGACAAAGAAACTTTACCTGCAATTCAGCTATAGATCACTGCCATTAAGGGCTCTAACAAACAAATGGAGAGGTATTATCACCACTCCTTTGGGTTGCCCGGGCTGCACTCAAAAGGAAGAATCTTACCTCCATGTTGTGTTATTTTGCCCCCTTTATAAAAAAAAGCCAGAGTGAGATGGATTTGGCAATTATGTAATAACTTGGGTCTCAGGAACTACCTAGTAGTATATAGGATCCTGAAATATGACTTTACCCCATTGATAGCTTTTGCTACCTCGAGGTTTTTGTTTTCAATGTGGTGCACTCGTAGAGCTAGGATTAAGACTATAGAAAGTCTCCCAAGCTAGGTTGTAGTAAATGAACTCTTAGGAATGATAAGCATCTTCTACTATCAAATATTTTTGTCATTTGGTGTTTGCCATATGCTTCCCTTCCTACTTTTATCTTCAATTTTAATATCTTGTAATATGCTATATTTGTAGCTCGATTTTATTCATACTTTTAATCTGATCGAATGTAAATTATTATACTATTCTTTGGCTCAACAGTCAAAAAAATTTAGATTTTATATTGTGTTTTGTATACTGCTTTTATGGTTGAAAACTGCTGAAAAAAAGCTTTATTGACTGACTGACTGGCTATCTGAAAATAAAAACATCAATAAAGGGCAAATGCTAAATAGCAAATTATTTAATAACAGCTTTCATTTTAAAAAGCCACAATATTATTTTAAATATTTTCTTCAAATTGATGCAGCAATATCATTGTCATCAGCTTAAAAAACAGCCTCATCCATCAGATATGTGTGGTGTGAGAAAGTCATCCTTTTTGCTGTGATCACCCACTTTTTTGACTGATACTAGTGGTAACTGACTCTGACTGAGCACAAGGCTCTGCTAACCAGGCCCAGGGTCAGTGTTCTGATTAAAAAGGTATATGGTAATTAGGAGTAATTACAATTGCCATTGACAACCTACATGTAAGTCCCTAGTATATGGTAGCGCAAGTAGGTTTAGAGCCCGCGCAGCTTTTAGGCACTTAAGATACACTGCTGTGTTGCCTGCTGTAATTTTAGAAGTCAGCACTGCTTTGCAAGCAGGTTTTACACTATATGCAAATTCGACTTTGAATGTAAAGGAACTTCCAAAGTATGAAACGACTTTTTTGATATAAATCACCCCTAAGGTCTACTATAGGTGTCCCAATGGTAGGATGCCATGTAAAATTATCAGGGACATTTATAAAATTTGTGTTATATGCCCTGGTGAGGGCAGGAAGGACCTCTGCAGAGAACAGACGAGGAGGAGGGCTGGGTAAATTAACTGGGCTTCAAATCGAGCAGGACAGTAAAGAATGTCAGTTAGGCCTACGCCTTCTTCCTGTACCCTCCAGCCAGATGGGAGCCAGAGAAATGGAATTTGCAGGAGGTATGGATAAGAAGTGTTAAGGTAAATGAGCCACACTAGTAGATTGGCTTTTCCACCTCCTACTTCCATCGAGAGAATTTTTCTATTTGAATTTTAAAGTACAGTGCTTTGTGGGACAAGAATATGCCACACTTTAGAGGGAGCTGTCATGCATTTGGGAGGCACCATGTAACCGATTGTTCAGGGGTGCTCCCTTACTTGTAGCCCCAGAAATTGTGATAAATACGAGAGAGCTGCATAGCCAACTCAGATCTGGTTCCTGAAATTACAAGGAGAAGAAGGACTGCGCCCTTTTGGAACCCTGGTCTGCACCCTAAAGGATTGCACTCTGAAGGATTGCGCCTTCTGCACACATGGAACTACAGCCCTGAGGACTTTGTCTTGCTTCAAAAAGGATTAAAGAATGGACTCTTTGAAAGCAAGAGGTTAATAGAGCTCACCTGCACCATCTCCCCCAAGAAATCCCCAGCCTGGAGTGAGTCCAGAAGACTTTTAAGAATTTCGCCAGGTGCATTGTGGAAAACTTCCAAGAACCATCTCAGATCTTTTAGAACCTTGGATTTGTGTTTTGGCTTCACACTTTGACTTTATCCCAATCAAGCATGAGCAGATGTCACCAGTTGGCACTATATGTTTTTAAGCACTAGAAAGTACTTATTCTTTAAAAATTCATATCTCCTGTTCCCTATATTGAATGTTCATCATTTTGGTGTCATTTTAATCCTAGACATATTTTATATTTATATAAATCTGTTTTAGATTTTTATTCTGTGTTGTGTCTTACTAATTTCATATATTGGTGTTTTTATAATTTTTTTAAAAAGTTTTATTGCGATGTCAGAACACAGAAAGAAAAAAGCATAATTTCATAAACAACAGACAAAAAAGCTGTGACTGATACTCCATGTTGTTTTTTTCCAGTATTTCGCCCCCCACCTCCCCCACCCAGGTGGATCCATCTTCTAACAGATCCAAAATTGTGAAACACAAGAAAAAGAAATTACAATAGATATATACATAGATGTATCAAAAACAGAAGTATTTCAAACCGCCTTATTGAGCCAATTAGTCAGAGGCAGCCACAGTTTCTCTCTTGACCGTCTTCCCTTCCTCCTTAACACCGCTATCTCCCAATTATATATAGATAAAAATGCATTAAACCAAACATATTCTGCCTGAGGAACTGCATCAAGCCATGCTGTAGCCAAGCATAAACGATATACCGCCATTGCAATAAACACAATTTTTCTATCATTTTCTTCCTTGTCTTGGTTAGATAATCCCAGCATTATGACCTGCAGGGTCAATGTCACCATATATCCCAATATGGGCCCAAGTCTTTGTTCAATTTTAGATAATATTTGGGAGAGGCCAGGGCATGTAGCAAACGTGTGTACTATCCACGGCCACCAGCCCACAACGAGGGCAGTGTATCCCCGTAGTACCCCCCACCTATATATACGAGCGGGGTCACATACAGATCACACCAAGTCTTAAAACAATGTATTTGCAGAAATGCAAGATGTTTGACTAAAGAACAGATAATCCTCACAATCCCCCTGTCCAGCCTGTAAAACTGTTTACCATCTATCGAAATGCTTAGTAAGATCATCCCCCATTTTTTCCGTAATAGCTTTATAGGTTGGCGTGGGTTAACTATAAGCAAATCAAATAGCGGGATTCCATTCCGATTCCGACATTTTTTCTCAAAAAATCCAGAATTTGTAGATATTTGAAAAAATCCTTGTTCCCTATGCCAAATCTGTCTTTAGACGCTTCAGAGGAGAGTACGTTGTCACCAGATAGAAGATGCACTATAAAATTAATCCCTCTATCCCCCCATCTTCTAAAATAGGCATCATTAAAGATTTCTAAGCATATAGCATTATTGTCAGCTAGAGGAGAATACCTATGAAGCCGGCCGATCCCAAACCTCTTCCTAACTGCGGTCCAGACTTTATAGGCTCATATCAGGACCTTAAACTTAACCCTCTTGTAATAAGCTAAATCAACCTCCCGTAGTAAAAGGCTCCCTTGCTTCTCCCCCACAAATAAGTTGGAAGATAGAATTTTCAGAATTATCTAGATTTCCCCCATTTATCAGCTCGCTTGAGTACTTCAAGGTGGTGGCCCAATAGTAAATTTGGAAATTGGGGACAGACCAGCCCCCCGATCTCTGGGTAGCGTCATAAACCTTAATGCCCGTCTTGGGTGCTGCCCCGCCCATAAAAACCACGACACTACCTGATTACATTCCCGAAAACATAATTTATTAAATTCCAAGGGAATGGCTCTAAAATAATATAATATCTTGGGTAAAATAATCATTTTAATAACGTTGCTTCTGCCCATAAGCGTCGAATAAAGATTGCTCATCCTCTTAGTATCTAATTTCATTTTAGATAATAATGGAGTGCGATTTAAATCTATGCTGACAGTAGGGATGGAGTTTATCTCGACCCCTAAATACCTTGCATTTGCTATAATACGTTGGTCCACAAGATCCACTTTATCATTAATGACTATTTGGTTTTTACTTTCATTCATGTGATAGCTGGAAACTTTGCCTAATCGAGATGTTAACGTACCTGACTCCTCCAAGCCTGCAGTGGTACCGATGTGACTATAGCTAAATCATCAGCATAGCCTAAGATTTTAGCCTGTCCTCCTCAAGCAGAAACTGGTGATATTGCCTGGCTCTCTTAATTTAATTAACGGATCAATATAAATTGCAAATAGCAAGGGAGAGCAGGGGCACCTTTGTCTAGTGCCACGCCCTATGTTGATCTCACCCAGCTGTGTTCTCATCAGCGCTAGCTTGGCAATTGGATCCTTGTACATACTTTTAATGGCCCGAATAAAGCCCTCCCCAATTCCATAATGCTTCATAGTTGCCCATAAAAAGGGCCAGGAGACCCTATTGAATGCCTTTTTGGCATGCAATAAAATTAAGGCCATAGGGTCTCCTGTCACCTTAGTATAGTCAAATAGAGTTATTACTCTGCGAATATGATCTATTGTTTCCCGGCCCGGGACAAAGCCAAGTTGACAATGGGACACCATTTTTTTTATTACAGACGCCAATCTATTTGACAAGATCTTCAAATACATTTTTACATTGTTGTTAATCAGAGTAATTGGCCGATATGCCCCTAGATCCGTAGCAGCCTTTCCTTTTTTTTAAAATATAACAATTTAGCAAACCACCATGAAACCGGCGGAGGTCCTCCCCCCCCTGATCAGGCCAAAGATCTCCAGCATAATTGGCGCAAGCTGTGCTTGACATTTTTTTTTTCATTCTCCCGGAAGGAAATACGGCCGCTTTCCCAGATGGAACAGAATCTAGTACATTACTAACCTTCCCTAGGGTAATCAGAGCATCCAACATTTCCCTATCTGCCAGAGTCAGAGATTCTATTTGAACCCTGTCAAAGTATCCAGCGTTTTCATCCTGCACTAAAATATTTCTTATATCCTCCGAATATAGCCTCTGATAAAATATTTCAAAGGCAGCAAGAATTACATCCTGGTCATTCACGAAACCAATATCTGGGTCATTAACTCCTGTGACCCGGGCTTGAACATATTTTTCCCTTATTCGCACAGCTAATGTATGCCCTACCTTTTCATTGCTTTCGTAGAGATTGGTGCGCCAGGCGAGATATCTAGCTGCAGTTTTAGCTGATGAAATCTCGGTTATAGCTGCTCTGGTAGTTAAAATCTTTGTTTGAGCCGCATCAGTATCCCTTCTCTCTTGATCAAATTTAGCTCAGCATTAGTCAATTCTGCGTAAAGATTGTTTATCTTGTTCTTCTCTAGCTTCTGAGCCCTCCATCCAAACTGCATGGTCTACCCTCTACCACTTGCTTTCAGCGTATTCCAGACATCTGTAAATTGGTACTGCCCTGGTTCTCATTTACAAATATAGTAATCCATACCACCATATGTTCTATTTAATCATTGTCATTCAGCAAAGCCCTATTAAATGTTCAGGTAGAGGTATTATTTGGCCACTTAATACACACTTCCAGAACAAAGGGATATTTTTCAATTTTACAGCCCGGCACCAAACTACGAGAAATAAAAAAATAATCTAATCTTGAGTGTGATTGGTGTGGGGCTGATTAATACGTGAACCCAGCTTCACTGCTTCTAATTGCAGACCAGGCATCCACCAGCCCATGAATCTCCTTCAACTGACATAGAGATCTATAAACTTTTGGTTTGCAACCTTGATATGCCAGTTCAGGTTGATACGATATTGTGCAGCCCATATTTATATTAAAGCCTCCACACATTATAAGCGGCAGCGGCCATCCCACCAATTCAGTGTTCAGCCAGTCGTACAACTCTGAGGCATCTAGCACCGGTCCGTAAACAGAGCATAACGTAAAGACACTATTGTCTATTGAGGACTGAGTTATTGCCCATCTGCCATGCTTATTTGAAATAGAGCGTGAAAAATTTGCCAGACCTCGGTGGGCAAATATAGCCACCCCCCTGATCTTAACCTTTTGCTTAGAGCATATGATCAGCTAAAAGCCATCTAATTCCATATTCTTACCTCTGCTGGCTTCGATATGGGTCTCCTGGAGGCAGATAATGGGTCATTCAATCCACAGATATTAATAGTGGCTATCCTGGCTCTGACCCTACCAAGGGCCGGTCGCTCCTGAAGAACAGCGCCTCCTGTGCGCTCTCCCTGCTGCGACCGCTCCCAGGACAGGCTTGTTCCTCTTGTGCCCAGGATCAACCGTGTGACTGTGGTTAGATTTGTGTTTTGTTTCTCTCACCCTTGCCAGTTCGTTTTTGTATTACTGCACCCTTTTTCTTTCACGGTTTGCATTCCTCTCCTCCCCCCTCTTTGATTCTGTAACCTGCTAGTTTCCACCCGCTTCCGCCATGGTCACGCCCCCTCACCACCCCGCTCCCGCCTCCCAGCTGCTCCTCCCACCCTCCTTGCCTCTAATGGCGACCACCACCCGGACGTGCAGCGGACGCGCAGCGGACGCGCGCAGCGGGCACGCCGATTGCGTGCTGAACGCGCGCCCAAGGCAAGCCCGTCTGCGCCCGTCCGCGCCTGGACCGTGCCCAGCGCCAGAACTCCTGGACCCCGCATACCCCACACCGCTGGACGACGATACAGCACCAACTCCCTCAACGCACTCCACACCGGCCGAGACCACCGCTGCTTCCAGGCCAGCCCGAAACGCACCAACAGACCCTTCTTCCTGATTGCTCCATGGATTTTTTTTGTAGCCAATTTGGCCCTTTTATGTTCCTGACAGACCTTGATTTGCATAGCTTTGAGAGTCGCATATATCAGAGACATTTATGGAGCTGGATGGCACTTAGCACCAGAGGCCTGAGGGTTCTCTTGGAATCTGATTCTTCCTCTTCTCCTTCATGTCCTGGGTTGATATTAGAATAATCCCACTGGAGATGTATATCAGAGTCAGAGTGGGTGCTCTGGTGCCGGGATCCAGTGTGTTTTCCCCATTTAGAATGACTGGCAGCTTGTCTGATTGTATTCGCAGTGTTGGGAGCGCTATCGGTGTCACTATCGTTGGCCGAACCATCTCCCCCTGAGGCCTCCATATCGCTGCCCCCTATAGAATCTGACTCTTCCGCCATCAAAAAGAAAAAGAAGATTTCCCCATCAGTGCCCTCCTTTTTGCACCTCCTCCGGGAAGGAATTCCAATCAGGATCTGGGCCTGTTTGATCTGGGCCAATGCTATCCTCCACTTGCCTCTCGAGCTGAATCACCAAGGATAGCCCTGGGGTGATCACCAAGGATGGCGCTGGGGTAATTGATGCTGGACCCCCCCTGGGGTTTGAACCCGTACATCCTCCAGTCCTGCTACCATATTTTCTGCCCTGAGTATTGCTAGGCCTGGATTAGTTCCAGCAGAATGGCATGACTGGAGCTACTGGGAGTACTGGGGACACTGGCGCTACTCAGAGTAGCTGTGGAGTCAGTAATAGTGGCCATAGTCGTATTCATAGCAGCATCTGATATGCCTACAGCAGGCGCAGTGGAAACAATTTTTTTACTCCTTAGCTGGATGGGCTTTCACTCAGAATTAAGCTTAGGCTGGAAGTTCGGTTTACGACTTAACGGCTTCCCAGCGAACATGCCAGGAACTGTCAAAGTTTTTATCTTAGCCCCAGGATCCAGAGGAGTAAACTCCATGCCAGAGTTTCCGCTGCGCTCTACCGCCATCTCTGCAGTGTCTCTTTCCCTTGCTTAGAGGCAGCGACTGTGTTAGGGCGAATTGCCATCTCCAGTTTTTTTTAAATAATAGCGTCTTTGCTATTTGCGCCCCCACCCTTGGTGGCGACTCGAGGGGGCACCATTTTCCTCCAACAAGCGTTCCTCTCTGGCAGCGATGAAAGTGCTATCTTCGGCGTCCGTCCGAGAGCCGTTCCCAACCCCGGCGTCGGCAGCCACCCAACTCCGCTCCACAAGACGAGTAGGCGGAGTTCCGTCAGATGGAGCCGGCAGAGACTAAAGGTGAGGATCATCCGTCTTGCAGGTCTTGCGGTTTGGCAGTCTTTGGGCGATGTTATGTTTTTAAAAAGCGACTCTGTCTTGCTCCGATGGGTGCTTTGAGCAGTTTGGGGCCGCTCAGCCTAGGCACAGCATTCCGACCTGGTCAGGGAGCAAACCATGCGTAGCTTCACGCGGCCACCATCTTGCCTCGCATATAACAAGAAGGTATTTTCAAAGAAGCATATATTGGTGTTTTCAAATACTTCACACACCTATCTCCTAAGTTAAGCCTGTCTGCTCGCAGCCCGCTACCAGAGGTTGAGCCAAGGACTAATGTATTGAGACCTTGGCTGGACTTTACTTTGGGTTGTGTCCTTATTGCTAGTGGTAGGTGCACACTTACCCCAACCAATAATCCACCTTCCAAGATGTGGCCAGTGCCATAGGCCTCTCTTGCACTATCAGACACACGATCAAGAGCATGGTCATGTATCCATTACCTACACCAGTGGCATCCACAAGCCCCCTGTGGCCCCCTACTCACAACAACTGTGGCTACCTCTGTCCAGGCTCCAGTGACAACCAAATTCTTAAAATTGGGACGCACTACACCTGTGGCGACCCAGTCAAGGTCACATGGATTTTTCAGAGAGGGTTGTGGTGGGAGCTGCAATGAGAAGGAAAGCTCACAGTGTGATCACTAATATCAAAATCATCAATAGAGAACTGATAGGTGTAGCTTCAAATCAAGAGGATCAGTTGGGCCAGAAACTTGACGTCCTATGTGCCCCAAACAATCTCCGGAGGGCCCAGAATGCTATCATGTGGAGTCCACACTGATCTCCTGGAACTTCCCTTGAGTATATGAATTCTACATTCTGGGGTGATGCAGGATGGCCAAGTACCATGTGCAATAAACATCTATAGATAGCAGCTACACAGAAAGCAGGACACTGCTGTCTACGGAGCCACTTGTCACCACCCCCTCAGTTGACAGGTTACTTCAGTCGCCCTTTGTTTGGGTTGCTCATCTGGGCCACTAGAGGACAAAACAAAATATCCTACCCCCAAGATATGCAAAATAGTCTTATCATAACGTTAGCTCATGGACTATTCTACTTAGCCACCTGATGACCTTGCATTAGCCTTCCCTTAATTGTTGATTGTTGTCTGGAAACAGGCTCTAAAGAAGTGATGACTAATCATATTTTTCTTGGCCAATAACCTAGCTACGGTATTTGCTGAGAATTTTACTAGTTGTCAACTAATTAAAATTATATTAGAAATAAATGGTTTGATGAATAAAAATAATGCGTACAAGGACTTCCTTCTTATATCTATTTTGTTTTACACAACCCATACATACTTCACATCAAAGTTAAAAATGTTTAATAATATAGTCTACAGATACATGCTTTCTTTATGACCACAAACAATTTTAGTAAAATAACAATCAGTTTATAAGCCAAAAACAATTTTGGTTTGACAAATAAAAATGTTCTTTGAATGTGGTACAGACCCGGAAGAAAAGCAAAGGAGAAAGACTCTTCAACAAAGTGTAAAGACGTGTCTTCCTACAGACCATGCATAGATGATTAGAAAGTACAGCTCTGCATAGGAAAAGTTGTACAAGGCATACTGAAAAATTAAATATTGTAATTGCATTTCTATAGTGCTTACTACCCCAGGCAAGGCGTCAAAGTGTTTTATCGTCGAGTTGCTCGCTACTCTGGAACCCAAAAAGAATGACTATTTCAATGCAAGGTATGTAGGAAATCCATGAATAGAGAAGCTATAAAGTTAGTGTTACGTATCAGTGACTTTTGGCACTGTAAGTGCCGGAGAAGCACAATTGGTAGCCTTCAACTACATATTCCCTGTCCACATGTTTGCACAGACTTTATGCTCAGTTGCAGGCATAAGCTATACCAAATTTCCAGTTTGACTACAGTTGTAATTGTATATATATTTCATTGAAGCACTTTTTCAGGGAGTAGCACCCTACTCCGGAACCCAAAGTGGATTAGTATAGGAAAATGTATGCTGGTAATGAAAGCGGTGGACATGTGAGTTTGTTGGTTGGATTAATTTGTATGAAGGAAGGATAGATGAGGGAAGAGTCTGGAAAGTGTTTCCATGGTCAGTATGTTCGTTGTATGTAAGGTGGCCTCAGGTGTATTGAGCCGTGTGGGTTAGTATTGGAAAGCTACCAGATGATGGCCCAACTGTGCGACTGGAGTAATCCTTTGAAAGCTTACTAGTTCTGGCATTTCGAAAAATGGCATCTAGAAGGTGTACAGCGGTATGTGTGGGTTTGTGGATGATTTGATGTATGTTCAGTGTGTCCAGGCCAGTGATGATAGTTCTTGGATACAGAATATTGGGTTTATCAAATCATGTTTAGATCACCAAGGATGCAAAGGTTGGAAAATAGTATAATAAGATTTGACACTGTGTCTAGAAACATGTCTGTAAATGTTTCATTGCTAGGTGTTGGTTTGTAATGAAGGAGGAACTTGCAGGAGGAATTTGGTTTAGGGTTGCATTTGGTGATGAGACCCTCAAAATTCTTGAATGGAAATATTGTCAGCTTTGATAAGATTATTGTTTTCTTGAATATAACAGTTAGTCTGACTTCTATTTTGCCTATTTGATTTGATATGACCGTTTGATAGCCTGAAGGAGCAGCATCATGCAATACTGGAACCATGTCATACCCCAACCATGACTCAGTTATGAAGAGTAAGTTTAGTTGGGTGTCAGTGAGTAGGTCGTACATGTGGTGCTTGTTTTTAGAGAGTGATCAAGCATTTATGAGTAGGCAGTATGGAGATTGTGTTTTAGTGTTGGTGTGCCTCTGTTTTCTAGAAACAGTTAGTAGTATTCTTTGATCTTGTAGCAGATGTATTATTTGTATTGGTATTAATTGAAATAACCCTCCTCCAGCAGGCTTAGAAGGAATTGTGTTGGGTCTGTGTGTGCAGGTGCTAGAGATGGTGGTTGAAAGTGAGTTGGTAGGCTGTGTTGTTTTTTCTAGAGTAGTCTTATTGTGTGAAATACAAGGAGATGTGAATTTGTGAAGAGTGGTATGTTGCGTATTTTATTTGTAAATATTTAGGGGAAGGTGTATGGGTTAGGGTTGGTTGTGAAGTATATGGGCTGCATTTTAATGATTAAATTATGCAATGGATGACAGGCAGGTGAATGAGTTTTGTTGTATTGGGGTGTTTGTCATAGGTGCTGATGGAGATAGGAAATTTGAGTGCAAAGGTGGTTTAGGAGTTTTATTACTTCCATAGTAATGAGGGTGGGAGCCAGTGTCTGTTTCTATTTTGAGATGGAATGTAGTATAAAATGGTGTTTGAATGAGATTCTGACATGCTGGTGTGAGTGTTGTCTTGTTTTGATGCCATAAAGTCTGAGATTTAGGCTTTGACAAACACACGATATGTGTCTGGTACATTTAATGAAACTCATGTTCATTGGTATCCCTCTGTGACTGGGAGGAAGTCTACCGCTAAATAAATCACAACCATTCTACCAATGTTCAGGTAACTTGCACAACAGATATTCCCAAAACCAGTATCCCAGCAACAGTGCAAAATATCCACCAATAAATGGCTAGTGCCGCAGCAGATTAAAGCATGACACAAGCAGGGAAGGATTAAGAAGACAAAGGTATATGCATTAGAATAACACTCTGTTGGCATTTGTGGTTGATCATACCAACAGCTATAGAACATTTCTTGTTGATATGCATGATCACAATAATAGTTTTTCTTTTTAAGCAATTTAAATTCAAACAAAATAATGGTAATGTAATGTAATGTATTGATACTTGTTAAGCGCAGCTGTCACCCAAAGGGTATCCTGGCGCTTAGACCATATCATTCCATCAGATGAAGCACACTACATTGCTCTTGAAAACAGGTAGGTCTTAAGATCCCTCTTAAAGGAAGTCAGATCTTGTCTACTCCTCAGCGCCAGAGGTAGAGTGTTCCATAACGTGGCGGCCGTGAAACTAAAGGCGCGACCACCCATCCTCACTCTGTTAATCCTAGGAACCATCACCAGGAACGCTGAAGAAGATCTCTAAAGTCTGGCAGCTTGATACCAAGAGAAAAGATTTTGAAGCGGTATCGGTCCAAGTCCATGCAGAGCCCTAAAGACAAGGCATAAGGCGTTAAAGGCAATCCTCTGCTGGACAGGTAGCCAGTGAAGATCAGCTAGTGCTGCAGATGAAGATGCAAAGCGTGGACGCGATAAAGCCAATTTGGCAGCCATATTTTGAATCCTCTGCAGCTTTAGGATCAGGGTCTTAGGAGCTCCCAGAAGCAGTGCGTTGCAGTAGTCTAGCCTACTGAGAATGGAACTCCGCACTACTTCTGCTCTGGCTCCCAAGGTAAGTAACGACAAGATTTTACGTAGGGCGCGAAGTAAGCCCATACAAGTCGCCGCGGTCCTGTTAACAGAGGCGTCAAGCTGCAGATTAGGCTCAAACAGAACCCCTAAATTGCGGGCTGATTCTGTGGCCGTCACCGTGCCCGGGATGGAAGATGGCCAGAAATCATCCGGTAGCGGGCGGGGGAGTCGATCTAGAGAGCAATGGAGAACCTCAGTTTTTGACCCGTTAAATTGAAGTGAGTTAACTCGCAGCCATTGTGCTGTTGCCGACATGCAACGGTGAAAGGTGTCTCTCGACACTGCCTCTGTACCCTCAAATGAAAAGATCAGTTGAGTGTCATCGGCATAATTGATGACTGATATGCCAAATTACTTTATCAGGCTTACCAGGGGTCGAAGATATAGATTGAAAAGGATCGGACTGATCGCTGACCCCTGGGGGACACCCTGATTCACCTGTCGTGTGGCTGATCGAAATGGTGGTAACGCCACAGCTTGCTGTCTGTTACAAAGATAAGATGTCAACCATCTTAAAGCCAGGCCAGTTACTCCCACGCTCCAAAGGCGGCCCAGTAGAACCGCATGGTCCACCGTGTCGAACGCGGCCGACATGTCGAGCAGCACTAAAAATGCTGACTTACCCCTGTCGACACGCGTTCGTAGATCATCCAACACGGTGACCAATGCGGTGTCGGTGCCATGGGCTGGCCTGAAGCCAAATTGGACTACATCCAGACAATAGTTGGTTTCCAGGAAGTTGGATAAGGCTCTCGTGACCAACAGCTCGGCTTGGAATGATTTCCAGACCTTATGTGGCATTGGATCAAACGGTGATCCTGAGGACACGCCATTGGCCAAGACGCAGAATTCCTCCAAAGAGGGGATAGGAAAACAGGACAGCTGGGGAAGCTCTTCCTTGTCGTCGTCCCACTCAGAGCCCGAATGGTGGGGGAATTCTGAGGGGCAAGATAAAGACGACGTGGACTGCCCAGAGATCTGGAGTCCATTCAAGATTGTCCTGATTTTCTCCTCAAACGCGGAGGCCAAGAAATCGCAAAATTTCGAAATAGCTGGAACTGCACAGGACGGGTTAGCTAGGTTATTAACTAGCTTAAACAAGGTCTGCGACTTGTTAGGGGCCTTAGCCAAGGTGTCTTCCAAAAACTGTGCTTTGGCCCTCCTAAGCCGGGCCTTGTATTCCTGCAAGGCCACTTTATACGCTGCCCTATCTGACTCCTTGTAACCTCTCCTCCAGGCACGCTCCGCCTGTTTACAGCGGAGTTTCTGCTGTCCAAGATCGCTGGTAAACCAGGCATTGGCTCTTCTAGATCTGTCCCTCACCCTCCATAAAGGGGCCAGCTCATCTAAAGATGTCGAGATTTGCTGGCAAAAGACGGCATAGCTCTTATCCACACTGTCCTCCACAGTAAAGGCTCTGGGCAGTAGTGTAGGTAGGTTCGATTCCCTTAGTAAGCGAGACCATTGCCTGCTAAACTTGGTTCCGCCCGGGCCATTTGTACTTAACGGACCAGCCAAATAATAATTAACTCAAAATCACATTTAGAATACCAAATAAACCTCAATCTGAATGGAATTTGTTGATTAGTAGGTTCCATTGTAAAAGAGGATATGTCCAAATGGCAAACAAACAAATGCCACTTTCCTTACAGTCACTGAGCACCAGGCAATGAGGTTTTCATTTAATATACCCATAAGGTCAGTGCCTTTCTCATCACTGCTGTCATTTTCCTGACACGTCACCAGCATTACTCTAATATTGCCATCATGAATGAAAGGCGTGTCCCTCAGCAGGGTAATTTTGTGAAGCATACAACATACACAGGTGAGTAGAGGAGGGCCCCTGATGTCTTGTCCAGGCATCTGAACTATGCCTGCTAAAGCCCAAATGTCAGCTTCACAGGACTTCTCTTTAACACATGGGACTCATTCAAACAGACTTGCAATGACTTTATCAGGTATCTCAGTGGAGTTAAAAACCCAGTACAACTTAGATACTCTGACTCTCTTGAAATATATAATAACAAAAGCAAAAATAAGTAAATTGATGTTTGGTTGTGCACATAAAAACAAATAAAATGGCATAAACATAATAATGAAACTTACCAACATGTTTTCCATTACAGGGTCACTAATAGCATATTTTTTTCTTATACCCTTCTGTGTAGTTAAGCCCCCAGTAGAATAAGTTCTGTTGGGCTGTTGCAAGGAGAGTGCACCAACAGGGGGCACTTTAGATGTTGCAGCATCCACTGCTACAAAAGTCAGGAGGAATTTTGGCACTGGCCTAACTTTATTGCATTAAATCAACCTGAAATATTCTCCCAGGGGTAAAAGTGTGTGCAACAGTTGAAGACGCCTTTGGATATTGTAGAAAGGTGGAGTTGTATGTGGTGATGCTGGTTTAGCTTCATCATGCAATAGTCGCACAATACCCCAGAGCAGTCAGGCTTTAGTAGAGGAGCATGTGTTAAGCATTTAAGAGAACCATTTTGCAAAATATTTATGCAAATTTAGACACCAAAATGAAGTGAAACAGATAGGTATAACGGAGTTATGGATTTTAGAAGCAATATTAAATTAGTACAAACTGTACTGCAAATCGTTATCATTGCGCCCAATGGTAAAAAGCACTTGTGACAACTGGTCACTTGCAGGTTGAATTGCAAGGAACCCAAGGAAGGTAAAGGTGATGCGGATCCTGGAACCAAGCCAAGACAGTCAGTTTAGTTTTACCAGGCTTGAGAAGCCCGGCTGCAGAGTTATTCTAGCTATCCTTAATGCTAAGGTGGGAACCGAAGGGTGAGCTGGTTTTACTGCTGACCTGGTGCTTGTGGGGAGCCAAGTACAAAAAGTCAACAACAAAGCCAATGCTGACGTTGAATGAAGGTTTTGCTGAGTTCCCTTGAGGTGCAGCATTGAGTAAAGAGGGTGGTTTCAGGGCTGGTGACCAACAAGCGTTGGCAGCTATAATGTCAACAGAATGTTATTTCAATCTCCATAGGTCTGGGAAAACAAAGTAGCCACCTGAAACATTGTGGAGCTCAGGATTATGTTTACCACAATGCACTGGACACTCTACTTTTGGGCCATTCCTCAGAGGGCCCAGTGGCCAGCGATTCCTTTGTACTGTATGTTTTTTTTTACCTCTGGTGTGCAAGGGACTAGTGCCACTAGTCCAGGAAAGTCTGGATTTGTCTTTGTCTCTCAAAGGGATCTCTCTGTCTTTCTGTCTAGGGGAACTGAGATTTGGTCTAGGACGAGTCACAACTGTGTAGTTCCAGGTGCAAGTATCACACTTTTGCATTGTATAGATTCTGTTGTCGCAGACACAGCTCTCCTCTTTGTTCATTGTTGGAAGTCAGACCGGAACTGAGGCTCTGGTGTCAGAGGTAGCGCTTACATTCTAGATTCAGGGTGTTAGGGGTGTGTGTTTGAGTGGCCAATGGACTACTAGCCCCAGTGGCTAATCTGCCCCTGAAGTGAGTACATCCAGGGGTGTGAGTGTGTCACCTTTTCTACCCAGAACCCTCTATTCTGCAACTTTAAAAAATGACAGAAATCTTCCTTAGCTATATAGATCAGGTAGCCCACCCTAGAGGTGTCCATTAATACAATGGGGTAACCCAGAGTGTCAAAGAGACCCGGGTAGTAAATGCAATTCAAAGACAATGGTCTCAGACAATTATTTCTAATCAACCAATGATCACCTTCACTTAGTCATGGGGCATGTCCAATAAATCAGCCCAAGTACATTCAATGATAATACCATCAAATCAGAAAAAGCAACAGCACTAATTATAAATAAAGGGCAATTTTAATTCATTGCAATCGTGGCTATCTCCGTGTACAGCAGGAGAAATTTGGTTGCCCAAACTAGATTATGTGCAAGAAACAGAATATAGTGTGTTAAGATAGAAAAGTATAAAAAGAGCATAGACTGAAGAGTACTTTAAATTTAAATACACGAACAATAAATTTACACAGTGAACAATGTACAAATGGCCTGGCGTGTGATATTTTCAAAATAATTTCTTATGGAGACAATGCTTCCAACTTTAAATTGCGCACAAAAGAGTCTAACAACATCCAGGACAATGATTCTATGGCGTCGACGTTTCGACTCGTCTTTGAGGCCTTATGGAGAGTTAAACCTTGGCCAGCGAGTCTTCATCAGGACTAATAGTGTGGGCAGCCAGAAGAGTAGCAAGGCCCTAATCAGTGTAGGTGGCAGGGAGGGGTTGTATATTTCAATCTCACACCCAAGAATAGGGAGTTACTGCCTTATTCACAAGGTGAGTCTAGGTAGTAAATTAGGTCCAATCCTGCAGCCAATTAATTCTCTGCTTCCTCAATTTCCATAGGGAATTAATCAGGTCTCATTCCAACTTCCAAAGGCCCCTTCAATCGGCCAACATGAGGATAAAAATGGGAATCAATGGGAATATTGTGCAAGCGTCCGTCGATACATGCTGCTGGTCGAATATCAGTTGAATAATCTGTCCCAGCTCGGCGTTTAGTTCCGAGTGAGCCTGGCGTCCGTCATGACGGACGCCAGGCTCACTCGGAACTAAACGCCGAGCTGGGACAGATTATTCAACTGATATTCGACCAGCAGCGTGTATCGACGGACGCTTGCACAATATTCCCATTGATTCCCATTTTTATCCTCATGTTGGCCGATTGAAGGGGCCTTTGGAAGTTGGAATGGGACCTGATTAATTCCCTATGGAAATTGAGGAAGCAGAGAATTAATTGCCTGCAGGATTGGACCTAATTTACTACCTAGACTCACCTTGTGAATAAGGCAGTAACTCCCTATTCTTGGGTGTGAGATTGAAATATACAACCCCTCCCTGCCACCTACACTGATTAGGGCCTTGCTACTCTTCTGGCTGCCCACACTATTAGTCCTGATGAAGACTCGCTGGCCAAGGTTTAACTCTCCATAAGGCCTCAAAGACGAGTCGAAACGTCGACGCCATAGAATCATTGTCCTGGATGTTGTTAAACTCTTTTGTGCGCAATTTAAAGTTGGAAGCATTGTCTCCATAAGAAATTATTTTGAAAATATCACACGCCAGGCCATTTGTAAATTGTTCACTGTGTAAATTTATTGTTCGTGTATTTAAATTTAAAGTACTCTTCAGTCTATGCTCTTTTTATACTTTTCTATCTTAACACACTATATTCTGTTTCTTGCACATAATCTAGTTTGGGCAACCAAATTTCTCCTGCTGTACATGGAGATAGCCACGATTGCAATGAATTAAAATTGCCCTTTATTTATAATTAGTGCTGTTGCTTTTTCTGATTTGATGGTATTATCATTGAATGTACTTGGGTTGATTTATTGGACATGCCCCATGACTAAGTGAAGGTGATCATTGGTTGATTATAAATAATTGTCTGAGACCATTGTCTTTGAATTGCACCCTAGAGGTGTGGCTAGCCGTCTGTTGGTGTACACCTCCTGAATATCTAGTTTTACTGTCTGCCAGGGTGCAAATGTGCCTGGGGGCAGGGGAAAGTTGATTTCCTCCTTTGGGAGGCATTGTGTTTGCATATCACAGTTGAAGAGGTTGTTGAAGCTCACTGCCTTAATGTGCCAGTTCATTAGCCATCCTGTCAGGGAGGGAGGTGTGACATCCCTCCCATCACGACCATTGTTTCTGACTCCTGGGAGAGTTCAAACCTTGTGGCAAAGGGTCAGATTTCTGTCTTAGCAGCAACAGCTGCGGGCTGGCAGCCATAGCACAGGAAAGGCTGGGGTAACCAGGTGGGCAACCTCTAAGATTGTCACCTGGGTGAATGCCACATCGTCCTCAACACGAGATTCAAGTCATGGGTGATGAGGCATGTTGTTTAATACCAAGAATGACATATTTCTATGGTACCCTAATGGAGCTGTCGACCTCAAGTTTGCCCGGTTGCCAGCCCGGCTTATTCTATGTATGTCTAATCCTATCACTTAAAGTAGCCTTTAATGGTAAAGTACACTATAAGGACATATAAGCTTGAGCTTACATGTCCACATCTTTACTATAATGCACCCTGCTTCCTGGGCCTAGAAGGCCTTCCTCAGAGGTGACTAGCCTATATTAAAAGAAGTAGTACATTGATTTTGTCACACATGGTGAGGGTAAATTCCAGTTCATGCAGTGTGCACTGCTCCTGCAGTCTGAAATGGCAGGTATGCTGTCAGTAGTTTACTTGGGTCACTCAGGGTGACACAACCAGTGCTTTAGGCCCTGGTGACCCCTGTGAATCCTATGCCCTGGGTACCACTGGTACCATATACTAGGATCTTAAAAGAGGGTCAAAGTCCTTGCCAATTGGGGTTACCAATTCATATAATATCAGTTTTAGGGCAAGAGCAGTGGCACTGGGGCCTGGTTGGCAGGCTTCATTGCACTGTCAAGCAGAAACCAGTAGTAGTTCAAATAGGAGCAAAATTGGGGGGACATTTGCAAAAAGGTATGTTTTCTTTCACAATCCCCTCCTAGCCAACACATCCAAGAGACTCAGCTCACCCCTAGATGAGTTTTCCGTACTTGTCATCGAGGAAGAATATAAAGGAAACTGGCTGAACTATTGCAGGGCCTACCCAGCCTCACATCCTTCTGACAGGGTCATTCACACTGGGCAGCTGACCCATCGTAACAGTAACAGGATACAGTCTAAACTGCACCTTAACTACAGCTGTGTATTTACCTTCTTCCCTTTTTACTTTGGGTAGTAGGGTGCCCAACTCTTCTAATGCTACCTTAGATTGGGAAAAACTTAGCTTACCCACAGAGGTCATCTAACATTTGAGTAACCCCACCTCGACCAGCAGGGTGAGGGGGCCTAGTTTACTTTTGGCCATGGGTCTGCCTTCATGCCAAGTAAAGTGCAACCATGAAGGCTAACACCCAAAAGAGGCTACTGACAGCTGTCTTAATCCAGACCACATCCTGGGGGCTCCACTGACAAGGGGGTGAGCTACCTCAGAGGCAATTGTGGGTTCTTTGGCCTCCCTTGCTGTTCAGTGTTGGGGGGCAACCACCTCCTGTGTTATACACCCTTTTTCCACTCCTACTTCTGTCAGTTCAAGGGTGGCATCCAGGCTCCGAACAGTTGTCTGATTTTTCAGGACTTTTTCGGAGTCAGGAGAGCCCTCACCAGTGTCAACTTTGGGGTCCTCCCTTACGAGGGTAGAATGCATGTGGCTTACTGGATCTATAGTTAAGAGGGGTTTTCCTTGTGTTTTTTACTCTTTTTCCTTTTGTATTGGGGCCTAAGGTTCCTAACCTTAGAGACAGGACCCGCAGGATATTTGGGTTGGGCAGCATCCTGGATGACTGCCCCTTCTGGGCTCAGATCAACCTCTGGAAGGTTATTGGCTAGGATAACATCTAGGGGGAGGTCAACACTGACAATCAGCCTACTAGCTAAAGGTAACCCCTCTTTCAAGGGTCACTGATGTTACAGGTCTGGTTGTGACCTCCTCTGGAACTATGCTTACTATTCTTGTTTCCCCTGGTATATACTGTTCTGGGGACACTAACCTGTCAACTGCTATGATATGACTGGTACCTGTGTCTAATGGCAGTAGTATGGATACCATTCACCTGGATGGAGTGGAAGTGCTCACTACCACCCTCAATGATCATCAGATTACAATCTTGACCCTTCTCCCAGTTAAAATCTAAGAGAACATCTTCATCTGAGGTGTCCTATCTGAAGGCTACACTGGCCAGCCCAGTGCTAACCATCCTTTTGGGACAGGCTACACCCCCTCTGTAGTACCCTGCTTACAGTCAATGCATAGCCTTTTATCTAAGTTACCCGCTCCAGGGCCATCCCTTTCCTTACAGTCCGCAGCACCCAGACACACAAGGGTATTTGCACACTTTACAAGTTGCCTAAAATAAATAAAAAATAAAAATAAAAATAAATAAAATACGTTTTTTTTACCGCTGGATCCCTCTTATTTTGCTTGCCATAGGTGGGATGGGTTTGAATCTTTTCCTTTTTCGGGAAATGGGGTCCAGAGGGAGACTCTTTGGTAGATTACCACCTCCCTCCTTTGCTTTTGTGGGCCTAAGGCTACCTTCCTGAGGTTACCCCCTGAGTTTTCTTGGGGACTCACGTCCTTAATCACTCATCAGCCTTCTTTCCCGAGTCTTCAGGGCTAGAAAGCTCTGAATCTATCAGATGCTGGTGTTGATATTTTGAGGTACAGTTTGTTAAAATGTGCACTTTCATTTTTAAATTATACAACCCATTGCCTTTTATCCAGGCTTATAGTGCTTTGACTGAAGTCCACAAAGTCCACCAAAGTCTCATGTTGACATTTATGAGTGCCCTAAGCTTCAATCTGTATTCCTCTGTGGTCCGTTCAAATTATCCTATTAATGTCTTCTTTATATGCTGATAGGACTTAGCTACATCCTCATTAAGGGTCAGAAGACTATCTCTCCCCTTCACAGAGATTAACTCTCAGAGTAGAAATCCCCAGTGCTGGTGACCTATCCTCCTCATTTTGCAGGCCATATCAAAGACTGCCAACCGTTTTTCAATGTCATCACCATCACTAAACTCAGAGACAATTACTTTTTGGATGTTATGTTCAAGAGATTCCTTTTTATTCCTATTAAATTTGCTGCCACCTCATCTTTGAGATTTAAGCCCATCTTGACCCTTCTTTCTTCAAGGGCTAGTCTCCTTTCTTCACGTTCAATATTTTTTTCCTATAGTGAGAGGAGATTAAGCTCTTCCTCGGGGCTTAGTACCACATTGGCAGTATGGGTTCTGGTAGAGTGACTCCTGTCACTTCCCACTGGTGAAGGGGTCTGAGGAAGAGTGGAGACTCTTGGTCTTCCCCTTCTTCCCCATTATCATCAGTTTGGTTGAGGGCCTCATCCTCATCGGGGTCTTCTCTGAAGAATGGCCCTTCCTCTCTTGTTTTTCCTTTTCATTGGAGTTGAGGGCTTTTTTTAAGTTCCTCCTTTTTAGCTGTAACTGTATATTAATGGCACTTGCTTTGCACAAAATTCTCAGATCACTGATCTTTAGGGCTTGGATGACTGACAGGCTGAGATTCTTAACAGATTCCATTGTGCCTAACCTTTTACTTGAAAGTTAAAAACATGTTTAAACCTTTTCATAACTTTCCTAAGCTTTATTGTTGTACAATTGGAATGGGTGTCTACACAGAGCCCTACAACTCTAATTTACAAAAATCAATAGAAACAAAAATGAGTGTAATGTCACCATTATCATCCTAAACGTTTTACAATTTGACAAGCCAATCATAAAAGCACAAACATAATAATACATTCAATAAAAATATGTCATGGAGTAAAATACATAATTTATGTAAAATACTCACCATCATTAAAAGGATGCTAAATCCTATAAAACCCTAAAAAATACAAACAAATCAGTTAAGAAACAAAATAATAACTTGATAATACTGTTCCATTGTACATTTCTTGGCAAATCTGTCATATCCTCAAAAGAATCCTATTCCCAGCCTGCAAGAAAGATAAAGTGCATATGAAAATGCTATAGCATGCTCTGTGAATCGGTACACTTAGTTATCCGTATCGTTTTGGTATTACGAGGGCTCCTCTTATAACATTTAAGACATCACAACAAATATCAAAAGAGTAGAGAAACTGTAAGTGACTAAAATCTTCTCTATAAGAACGATGGTGGCACGGCCTCACTATCGGTAACAAAAACTTGGATCTCAAATTTTTGAACAATGCACAAAACAAAGTGCAGAGTAGATTGCTTTGCAACATTATCACATGGGCAAGTCAGAAGGGAGTCATGCCAACCACCCTGATTAGGAAAGGCTACCAGAAAGAGCAACATGCTTAAGCGAAATCGGGTTAAATAAAATGTTGAGCCTTCAAATGAAGATATAAGTATGGTTGCATCTGCTTGGAGAAAAAACCCTTTGCTGATTTATTTGCTGGTTGTGTCGTGCACTGGCACTTGAATATTATAAAGGTTTTACTAGAGACTTTATGTGAGGAGGCATATTACAGGGCTTGTTAAAGAACTCCATTACACCAATTGGCTAAATGCACATTTCAGACAACTGAGCCAAGTATTGGCCAAGTAAAGATGATCCATAATAATGGATCTTGAAAAATTCAACTCTTGTGTATCCCAGATTTCATAATAACAAAGGGGCAAGTCCAATGCTTTTCATTATGTACTCAAGACCCAGTTCCGAGTGACAAAAGGATGTTGATGTGCTCTTGGGGACCATCAAAAGCTTTCTAACAAAATTATTTTCCAGTACATGTAGTTTTCCACAATTATTGAAGCCCCAGACTCCAGCCCCATACGTAGCGATTGAGAGGCATTTGGTTTTACAGAGTATGGTCATTTCTTTGATAGGCTTATGGCCTCATTTTGCTGCAAAACAAAACAGTGCCTCCCAGGAACTAGATGTTTGCTGTGCACTAGTAGTCAGGAGGGCATCCTACAATACCTGTGTGTTAAAAAGAGTTTCTAGTTAAGAAAAATTGTGAACTTTCTCAATCTGATTGCCTTGTACAGGGAAAGTTTTCAACTTTGATGACTTGGGGCTACACACCATAACAATCAACTTTTTATGGTTCACTTTTAAGTCTAGAGAAGACATAAAGTCTTCAAAGGCATCTATGGATCTCTCCAGGCTCATAGCTGTCCTTGCAAGAAGGACAGTGTCATCTGTGTAAAATAATGTTGTAACAAAGTTTTACTAGATTTTTGGACAGTCCAGACCCTTTTTCAGGAGATGGGCTTCTAAGCCATTTGTATAAAGGAGGAATACAAATGGGGCCAATATACAACCCTGGCGGATCCCCATCTTCGTGACAATTTATTCTGTTCTCTCACCATCATTGCTGTAGTGTATATTTACTGTACTATTTCATGGTAGCTTTTACAGCAGGACAATAGGGGCAGAGGGTGGGGGAGGAGCAGGGTGGGGGGGGGGGGGTAGTGGAGTCCGACATATGATGGACAGGAATTAGGTAAGTAATTAAATAAATAAAACAATTTACCTTGTGCGAGCTGCCTCGCTGAGTTGGCGATGCAACGCGTGCAAGATAAATTGTTTTATTTATTTAATGAATTACCTTACTCAAGTCCGTCGTATGTCAGACTCTACACTGCCCCCATCCTCTTCCTCACCCGCCCCTCCCCACAGCCCTCAGCGCTCCCTCGGCGAGCTGCCACCCCCCTATCTCCCATCATATTCAACAGTCCATCATGACTGACAGTGTCAAGTGCTCTAGATAAGTTCATGAAGACCAGATGTAAGGGCACTTCATGTACCTAGTGTATTTGCTGACAATCAGTGACAGCTTCAGACACAGTTCTGTCCTGCCCATTCCCCGTCTAAAACCATATTGGGTTTTAGAAAGCACATGTGCAAAGGCCCACTCTTCTAGCCGCACCAAGAAGACCCTGTCCAAAACTTCTACTGTTGCACCTATTAGAGATCTCGGCCTGTAACAGGCTGGGTCATTCCTGTCCCCTTTTTTATAAGATAGGGACCACAATAGCGTCTTTCGATGAAACAGGCACGGGGCCTGTGATGGAAGCCCTAAAGACATTTGTCAAAAGAGGTGATCATAGATTGTTGCTGCCTCCACCTCCTTAAAAGAAATTGATCAACTTAACTGCAGAGCTTGTTCTCTATCTTCAATCATAGTGACTTCCCAATTTGCAAACATTAAGGCTCGGTTTAGAGGGTTAAAGATATGTGTAACCCAGGCGTCTCCTGCTATCAAGGAATCAATTTTTTGGGTAGAGGTGCCTGAGAGCACTGGATGGTTAATGACTACCCAGAACATTTTCTTGTCCTTCTGGTCCCTGGCAGCCACCACCTCTGACCAGGCCTCTGTCCTAAGATCCTGCTTTCTCTGGGTTATCACCACCTTATATTTCTCTCTCAATGCCCTCAATACATCTTTGTTGTGATATATAGTGTTTAGGGCTCTTTGCAACTCAACTCTTTATGGCTCTTTGTGCACTCACTATTGAGTCAGCGTTCAGAAGCTGCAGGTTTTGTAGAGCATTTAACCGATAGGGCTGAACAGATAGCTAAACAAAGGGTCTCAAAATCCTGAACTAGGGCTGCGGGCAAGGCTCCTAATGTCAGACAGCTTTCCATGAGGCAAATATTCGCACTCACAATATTATACTCACAATCCTGGGAATTTATCTGGTACCATTTCGGCCTTAGGGCTTTATTTGGGTTACGCTGAATGGGGGGGGGGCATTTGACTTCAAGTTTTGTGTTTGTATGTCTAGATTAAGGGAGGCTGCTGAGGGATTATGGTCACTGGTGGTGCAACTCCCGAGCTAGACTACAATAGTAGCTGGATAGAAACATAAAATCAATTGTGCTCTCATGTCCTCCACCTATGAAAGATGGATAGATTGTGTCACAGTTTTTAACACAGTCATATAAAGGACTCAGGTCATGAGAAATTAAAATACCATTCAGGGCGTCTCTATAAGCAGAGTTGGGGAAGTGTGTAATAGATTACTCATCCTTATTTCCTACCCCACTCTTGGACCACTAAAATCACAAATTCTACAGTTAAAATTACCAGCTCAAAGAATACATAGTGGCTGTCTAGAAGCGGTTACCTTGCTAATGTCCTCACTTAAATTGCTATTGACTTCTGAATTTCTATGGTGAAAAATATTATGATAAAAATGAACAACAAAAAAATCCTCAATATTAAGGCCCGGGTGTAAAAGCATTTGATATCAGGGAGTGCAACGTACTAAATTAACCTTCAGCGCATCACATTTGAATGATGTAAGTACAGCCAAGCTACCCTTTGTCCTCCCTGAAGTAGCTGGAATAGACAGTGTACAATTGGAACAGAAACCATTTAGATGTAATTTGTTCACATTCCAGTTCTCTTGTAACAGAATTAGATCATAACCTGACACAAAACCCGCCCAATCTAATCCCCTGTTTTGTCTGGATTCCAGCAATGTTCCAAGACAGGACTAAAATGGGTGACCAGGGTTCACTGTCCTCTGGGCACCAGCAGTGACCACTTCATTAGAGATTTGTAACCCTCTGGTTTTTCTTCTTAAGTCTGAGGAGTACCACTTCACAATACGGTGGTCCCGGATCTCTGAACCCTTATGAGAGTGAGGTAAAACTAGTTTGGGCTCCCCATAAGCTCAGGGAATTTACCTATTCTAGGCCAGGGGACACACAGTCAATCAATTTTGTTGAGCCCAGAAAGAGGTGCAAAATATTGTTGCCTAACATATGCTGCCTTAATTGATTATCGGAGGTAAGTGATGAACAAATAGTGGTTGTACAGGTGGCTTATAGAAGTATCCCAGGGGCAGTGCAGAAATGCCTGTGGGAGCAAGTGACCTGTTCTCATGATGCCTGAGCAGCCATTTCACTGTTGATGGGTGACAAACGTTCACTACCATGCAATCTCCCCGAGTAGTCTTTGGTACGGGGCCAATCCATCCAACCCTACGTATAGTTAAGATCTCATTTCTCCCTGTTGGCGAAAAGTTCTTATGCACCACTAACCAGTGTGTGACTTTCTTGTGGGCCTGACTCCAGACTCTGGGTTGGTGGACTTTAGTGGTCGGACTCCTGCCAACATCAGCACATATGGACATGCGTCAGGAGGGTGACTTAATGTTGTAGTGCTGGGCACTGTCCCCTTGTCATCATTTATTCTTGCCACCATGTCTATGTTCCTCCGTATTTCCAATGTGGACTGTGACGGGACCTGGGTTATCTGTTTTCTCATAGCAGTCACTCCCTCCTGTGCTATCCCGACAGGCCTCTAACCTGTTAAGTCAATAGTTGATTTCTTGTGCAAGAATAATTTGTGACCAAGTAGTACACAACTCAAAAGAAATCTGACACTACTATATAAAATTAAAGCAGATCTTTAGGTAAATATTTTATTTACACCAAATTGAAGTAGATCAGATAAGTATAACCTGAGTTATTTATTTTAAAAGCAATATTAAATCAGTGCAAGTACTTTTGCATTGTGGTTAATAGTAAAAAGCACTAGTGACAATTGGTCACTTGTAGTTCGAGGTGCGTGGAACCGAAGTAGGGTAAAGGTGATGCAGGTCCCGGGCCCAAGCCACAACAGTCAGTTCAATTTTACCTGACTCGAGAAACCTCGGTGAAGAATTGTCCTGGCTGTCCTTGGTGCTGAAGTAAGAGCCACGGGACAGCTGGTTTTGCTGTTTGCATGTTGCTGGTGGGAAACCGGGTGCAAAAAGTCAACAAAACAGTCACTGCTGACCTCAGATTGAGGTTTTGCTGAGTTCCCTTGGGGTGAAAGGTCACATAAATGGGTGCTTGCCAGACTGGCGACCAACAAGTGTTGGCAGTGGTAAGGTCAGAAGAAAGTCATTGCGACATCCAGATATCTGGGGGAACATGGTAGCCACCTGAAACTTTATGGAGGTCAGGACTACATTTCCCACAATGCACTGGATCATCTACTTTTAGGCAACCACTTGGAGGGCCTGATGGCCAGCGATTCTTTGGTTCTGGTACCTTGTTTTTTCCTGAATTGTCGAGGGGACTTGTGCCAGTAGCCCAGGGGAGTTTCTGATATGCCTTTGGCTCTCAAAGTGGTCCCCCTATCTGATCGCCGCAGTGCAGTTCCAGAAACATTGTCACAGGGGCAGACCATCACACGTTTGCTTTGTGCAGATCCTGTTGTCGCAGACTCATCTCTCATACCTGTGCTTTGTTGGAAGTCAGATCACAACTGATGTTCTGGTGTCAGGGGTAGCTCTTGAATAATAGATTGAGGGATGATATTTTATTTATATTTATTTATTTTTTCAATTTGTAGGGCGCAACAGCTACCCAAAAAGGGTTTCCCGGCGCCTAGACACAGCTAGTATTGAGAGCGGAAAAAAGGGGGAAATGGCTGTTGAGTGTTATTGTTCAAACAGCCAGGTCTTAACAAGCTTTCTGAACCTGAAGTAATTTTCCTCCTTCCGGATGCAGGGGGGGGAGCGTGTTCCAAAGGGAGGGTCCCAGATGGGCAAAGGATCTGCCACCTGTTCTTGCCCGTTTAAATCTCGGTGTGCAGAAACAGGCTGCCGACTGCGACCGAAGGTTTCTCTTGGGAGCATAGAGGTAGGCGAGGGTTAGTGTGTCAGTGCAGGTGGCCAATGAGCTACTCCCCCCAGAAGCTAATCCACCCCTGTGGTGACCACATTCGCGGGTGTATGCCACCTTTTCAACCGTAAATCTTTAGTCTGCCACTTTGAAAAACAGCATAAGTCTTCCTTAATTGTACAGACCATGTAGCCCACCCTGAAGGTGTGGCTAGCCTTCTGAGGGTGTACACCTCATGCATACCGAATTTGCCTGCCTTCCCAGGCTGAAATGTATATGGGGGTAGAGGAAAGGCTGTTTCCTCCTTTGGAATGCAGCCTGGCTGCAGATCACAGGCGGTGAAGTCTTTGAAGCTCACCGCCTTGATGTGCCACTTCACTAGCCGTCCTGTCAGGGAGAGAGGTATGACCTACCTACCGTCAAGGCCATTGTTTCTGACTCCTGGGAGAGTTCACACCTTGTGGCAAGGGGTCAGCTTTCTGTCTTAGCAACAACAGCTGCGGGCTGTCAACCAGGGCACAGGAAAGGCTGGGCCAAACAGGTGGGCAATCTCTAAGGTAGCCACCTGGGTGATGGGCCCAGAGCAAGGGTAGGACTTGTGCTAGTTGCCCGCCACCCAGCCCATCAGAGCAACAATGTGCTCAGATTTAATATAATGCACCCGGCCTCCTAGGCTTCGAAGGTCTTCCTTAGGGGTGACCGGCATATAAAGGAAGCAGTGCAATGACTTTGCCACACATTTTTTTATTTATTTTTAAAGTTTTGTATAGCGCTAGCTGGACCCAACGGTATCAGAGCGCTACACAACAGGTACAAAGGCATCAGAAAGACAGCGAGGACGGAAAACAGGGCAGGGAGCACATGGGCGAAGTAAAGTCTGTAGAATAGCAGCAAGAGCGCAAAACAGGGCAGAGAAACATAAGCGAGTCAACCGGCTCTGGGATCGCAGAGATAATGGTGGAGTTTTTAGTACGATCCAGAATGCTCAAGGAAGAGGACTTTGAGTAACATCTTGAATTTCAGGAAGGAGGCGGTCATTCTGATATGAGGGGGGATGGCGTTCCAAATCTTGGGAGCAATACCCACAAAGGATTTGCTAGATGTTTTGTGTTTCTGGGATTTCAGAGGAATGAGTAGGAGCGTGTTGGAGCTTCTGAGGTTCCTAGACTGACCGGCCCTTTTGAGCTTGTTGGCCAGATATTCTGGTTTGCCTGTATGCAGGGCTTTGTGTGTGAGGCAGGCTGCACGGAATCTGGCTCATTGGTCAATAGGGAGCCACTTCAGATCCTTAAGAGCCGGGGAGATGTGCTCGTATTTCTTAGTTCCCGTGACCATTCTTGCTGCGGCGTTTAGGGTAGAGGTCAGAGGTCCCAGGTGCGATTTGGCTGTTCCAGTCAGAGTAGAAATGCCATAGTCAATTCTAGAGAGTACCAGAGCCTGAGTGGCCTGTTTAATGTCTTTTGTGGGGAGGAAGGGTTTCAGTTTGAAGAGAAGTTTCATGTTCAGGAAAGCACTTTTGGCGGTTTTTGAGATGTGTTCTTTCATGTCCAGTTTAGGGTCAAGGGTGATCCCTAGGGATTTTATGCAGTTTGAAGGAACAAGAGGAACATTCAGGGCATTTAAGGCTTTGAGCCATTCTAGAATTTGGGGGTTTTCATCTTTGTTCGAGATGAAGAGCACTTCTGTTTTTTCTTCATTGAGTTTGAGGTGGTTGGATGAGAGCCAAAGTTGAACTTCAGTGAATATGCAGTTCAGTCTGTGGATGTCTGCGATCAACTTGGCTTCCAGATAGGGTTGTGTGTTGTCCGCGTAAAGATGGAAGGGGATGTTGGACTTCCTAAGAATTGAGGTGAGGGGCTCCATGTAGATGTTGAAAAGTTGTGGAGAGAGTACTGACCCTTGTAGGACTCCTCTACTGATGGGGAGGGTGTCCGATTCGCAGCTTTTAATTTTGATTCTTAGTGTGCGGTTGTTGAGAAAGGAGGAGAACCATTGTAGGAGAGTCTTTTCCAGACCCGCTCTCTCTTGGAGGACATTGAGTAGCAGGGCATGATCGACTGTATCAAATGCAGCCGAGAGGTCTAAGAGGATGAGAAGGCTGCATTGGTTGTAGTCGAGCGACATGTGTAGATCGTCCAGGACATTGAGGATTGCGGTTTCTGTACTGCAGCCTTTTCTGAACCCTGATTGGTATATGTCGAGAAGATTTGTGTCCTCTAGGTGATGGGATAGCTGAGACAGCACACATCTTTCCAGAATTTTAGATAAGAGTGGAAGGTTCGAGACTGGTCTGAAGTTGTTCATGTCCTGGGGGTCAAGGACGGCTTTTTTTAGGAGTGGCGTGACTTGGCCTACTTTAAGGCAGTCAGGGATGGAGCCCTCGCTCAGAGAGCTGTTGATGATCTTGGCCCAGATTGGGGCTAGAGTGAGTTTCAGGTCTTTGGTCAATCTCAGGGGAAGCTGATCAAGGGAGTGGGACGAGGGTTTGGCGGTGGCTATGAGATTGCTTATCACTTCAACCTATATAGGCCGGAAGGAAGACCAGCGAGTGGTTGCCGTTGCTGGCTTGATGTGGGAAGTTGCAGAGGGGTGGGAGGGGGGCATAGCGCAGAATGATCGATCAATTTTGGCAATTTTTTCGTTGAAAAAGCTGGCAAAGTCGTCCAATTGGGATTTGGACGCCACCATGTTGTCTATCACAGGAATGGAGGTTTGGTTCCTGATGATGTTAAAGAGTTCTTTGGGGCGGTCTTTAGCATTGTCTAGAGCCGAACAGAAGAAGGACGACATTTTGCTCTTGATATGGTTATCGTAGATTTTGTGGGCTGCTTCAAGTTGGTCCCGGTTGGGGAGGTGGGGTTGGACCCCCAGGTTCTTTCCATGGATCTTAGGTGTCTTCTTTCTTCATTGATGTCAGTGGAGAACCAAGACCTGGAGGGGATGCTTCCTGTTATTTTTAGTTTCCGCGGTGCCAGCTGATCTAGGACGAGCTCCAAGTTGGAGTGGTAAAGTGAGGTGAGTTCCGTCATTGAGAGGAGTTCCGTCGAGTTCGGGAGGAGTGAGTGAGCTAAGTCCTTCTTCTAGCTTGTCAAGAGGGACTCTCGATAAGTTTCTGGCCCACTTGGGGGAGGTTTGAGTAGGTGGGAGGGAAAGAACGGAATGATTGATATGAAAGGGAATGGCGTGATGGTCTGACCAGTCCACCGGGATGATGTGGTCAATTGAAATTCATCCAAGATGATTGCGTCAAGGATTGCTCCTCTATGGTGGGTTTCCTCTGTGCAGTGCTGGTCTTGTAGAAGGGAGGTGAGAGATTGGATGAGCTGTTTTTTTGTTATATTCCATCTTAGGTTGAGGTCGCCCAGAATTATTCTGAAGTCGCAGTTGAGAGCGGTTTGAGTGATCAGATCCGTCAGCTGAGCGCCAAATGAGGAGGAGTGAGCCGGAAGATGGTAGAGGAGAAGGCAATGAAGTGGAGGGTGGTGAGGCGAATTGAAGTTGACCGAAAGGCATACAAAGGAGTTGTATATGGCGGAGGGGGATTCAGTGATGGAGAGGTCACTTTTGTGAATAATAGCTATTCCGCTACCTTTGTGCACGGGCCTGTCTTTGTGTATAATTGAGAAACCTTGCGGCACCAGCGTGTCCATGATGGGGATGGATAGAGTGTTTAGCCATGTTTCAGTGATTAAGGATACATCTAGGTCATGGGAAAGAATGGTTTCGGCTATTTCTGTTGCATGTTTGACAGCGGATCGACAGTTGATGAGCATACAGTTAATTGGGGGGTCAGCATTCGAGTTTGGGTTGACAGAAGAAGCTCTGGGTAAGGAGGAGAGAAAGGTTGGTGGTCTGGCAGCTTTTCGGAGGGGCGGGTCCCTCCCCATTCCAGTGATGACTTGAATCGAGGAGAAGGGTGAATGGTATAGGAGTTGTGCTTGGGCTGGCTGATTAGGATGGGTTTCATAGGAGGCGATAAGGGAGCTCACTTCCTGGGGCGAAAGGGAGGGAACAATTCTTCTAGGACTGTCAACTCGTGACTCAGTCCTGGGTTTGGTGAGAAGAGGCCGGGAGCCTGGGGAGGGGCATTGACCCAATGTGAGGAGAAGAGTCATTCCTAATGGGAGGTGGCTGGAGGAGGGAAGGTGCGACGTGAGGGGAGGGAAGCTGGAGTTTCTCTAGGGAGGATAGGGTTTCCTTCAGGCCAAAAATCAGAGTAGCGATCTGGGCTTCTAAGAGGTCCAGGGGTTGCGTCAGTTTGAGTGCTGGAGAGGAGGGGGTGGGTGGGTGAAGCTGGGCCTGGCATGAGAGGGGTAATGGGGCAAGACGTTGGTGGGGGGGAGAGTAGGGGTTGGGGGGCCCGGTTCCGAGTTTGAGTTCGATTGTGAGAGGACTAGAGAGGGAGAGGGGGTTTGGGGCAAGTTACTGTTGGGTGATGTAACAGGGGAGGGAGGCACGGAATTGGCTTTCGAGTGCGTCTGAGCGAGGGCTAGGTATGGAGAGGGGCTTAGGGGCAAGTTACTTTTAGGGGGATCGTCAGGGTGGGAGGATCTGATTCATGTTTCGAGTTCGAATGGGCGAGGGATAGGGAGGGAAGAGGGTTGTGGTCCCTTTGGAGGTGGTGGTTGTCTTCGCTAAGGGGGACGGTGTGAGCAGGAGGAGTGAGGCTTTGCGCAGGGGGCTGTGACTCGGGGTTGATGGATGGTCTGGGATCTCTATGGGAAGGTGACTGAGAACCTGGAGTGCTGTGGGAGACGTGAGGAGGAGGGAAGGAAGTCGGATGGGTACGTGGGGGTGGCAGAGTTTAGAGCCATAAGGGATGGAGGAGCGCGGCTGTTGAGGGTGGTGAGCCATAGACTCCTTAAGAGTGGGGAAGAGGGAATCGAAGAACTCTAGGTTATCGTCTTTCGCCTGGACTAGAATGGTGCCATTCACGAAAATGGAGATGTCACCAGTCAGGGACTGTTGGTTCAGGGGGGAGATAGTTAGTTTCCGGTTGTGTTCTGAGAAGGTGGTTTTGGAGACAGGGAGGAGTGAGTGAAAGGTGGTGACCCAAACGTTTAGTCTGGTGGTGTGGAAAATGAAGTCCATTTTTCTCAGCCCTCTCTTTGAGCAGTGGTAGGTGTCCACGATTAGTGTTTCGGGGTGTTGCCTAATTAAATTCTGTTTAAAGCGTTTTTTGGCTTTGAAGGAGAGACTGTGTGGGAAGGTAATGGCATAGGTGTTCCGTCCAAAAGGAGATAAGTGGTTAAGAATTGTACAGTGGCCCATATGTCTATTATCATTCATATCAGAACTGTGGTAAACCTTTTATAGTTGGACTCATCAATCAACAGAGTAGTAAAATGTTGTCAGGTTCTTAAACCATACAGCATATATATGTATAAGACGAATTTAATATAATGAGCTTTATTGGAAACTATTTGCATGTTTTTGGTCTGTCTGATACAAGGCCAGATGGTTCCAAAAGATAGGCTTTTTGATCCATGTTTGTGCTTGATGTTGGCAGAATTAGCTCTTTGTTACGTCTACCATACATTAAGAGCTCCAATTACTAATTGTAATCCTCTCTCCTCAAATAATCCAGCAATGACGATGCACTTATATTTTCTTTTATAGCACATGAATTATTTGTATGAATTATAATGTTTATATGAATAACTCATCCCTTATAATGTAGTAGGGAAAAGCATGGTAAGGGTAAGTCCACTTCAAGCAGTTTTCCCTGTCTCTCAGTTTGAAATTGCAGTCCTGCTGTCAGTAGTTTTCTTGGAACACTCAGGGTGGCACAAACAGTGCTTCAGGCCCAGGTGCCTCCTTTGACACCCATGCCCTGGATATCACCTCTGCCATATACAAGGGACTAATAAGACTATTTAAGTCCTTGCAAATTGGGGTTTTCCAATTCATATGGTTTTAGGAAGAGAGCACTGACATTGGGGCCTGGTTAGCAGCATCAGTGCACTTTCAGAATGGAAAGCCAGAATCGAATGGTCTACATGGGGGCACAACGTGGGGAAACATCTGCAAAAAGGCCTCTTTTGTTACAGATGTGGTGTACTGAATTGGATAAGGAGCTAAAGAGGCCATGACGCAGCATCAAGAGGGTGGGTTTTATCAACAGAAAAACGAATTGTGTTGCTTATAACCCTCATGCACAGATTGATGGCTGGATACTGCTTTCGATACTGTCCTCCATAGAATAGAATATACTTGTAAGTCAGTGGAAGCTATATCCTTTGCATTATTCATAGATCAACCCAGTTATCAACCAGTATGCACACCTGATGTGTCTCGATAATGGTCTCTGTGTCAATACTAAGAAAGCTTTACTAATTCTGCCTGTACACTTACATGTTTACTAACAATGCCATGAGTAGGCTCATGACTGTTTAAACCTGTTACTCATTTCTTTGTAAAATTGCATGCTCTTTTAGCAATAGCTACTGGGTGTTGGGCAGAATGTCCCCATGACTTGTGTTGAGATACAACCAGTTTGTGTTTATTAAGCTGGTACATGCCACCTCTTCCGATATTAGAGGGAGATGCTAAGAGGCACTGAGGCAAAAAACAAAGGATACCTCACACGTCAAATGTGGTCAGCAGTGCTATACAAATAAATGTCTAGCAGTCAGTCTTCAGTGGTACAGAGTATTTTACATTTAACGTATTGTGGTGTTACTTGGTTTCTCTCTGTCCATTTGTGAGTGGCGAGAATATGAATGGTTGTCATCAATGTTTAAAGAGTGTACAGGTTCTTACAAGAAGGGTGGAGCTAATTAGGTTGTTTGGTAAATGACTAGTAATAAGCATGGGCGAATTTTGCAAATCTGGCGTTCGCGAATTTGCGTATTTGCGAACTCGCAATCCGCAAAATCCGTGAATTCTCGCGAATTTGCGGATTGTTTTTTTTTTGTGTTCGCAAGGGTTTCTGCTAGTTCGTGAGGGTTTGGTACCAGTTCGCAATTGCGAACTTACTTGTCGGCTCGCAATGGTCGCGACTATGTTGTTTCTACGTCTGGTTCATCATCACAGGTTCCCAGCACCCTCTGTTTAACCACTGCCACCCTCTGTTTCACCCATGCCACCCTCTGGTACATCAATGCCATCCTCTGGTTCATCATCACTGTAGATTATGGGGGGGAACAGCAAGCACACCTGGCCTGCTTCAACTGACATGAATTAATTTGGGGTTGGTTTATTAATGTGTTACTGTTTTAAAATTCCAGTCTGGCACCTGCTTCCTTATCTGTAATTTGCTTTCTGTTGCAGTGCAACTTATTTTTTCCAGGACCTTTGTGGCCTACTTGTAGCTATTCTATGAGCCTGCTGTGAGGGTCAGAGCAGGGTCATACAATTGTTGCAACTAACAACTGAACTCTGGAGGGGCCCCAGTCAGGAAGCACTACAGGGAATGGTTACTATTACTAATGATGAGTTTGAACTTTTGCACCTGCTGAGTGCTTTCATTTTTGAAAATTCGTTTTTCTGCAGAACAGCAACTGTAATGCCCCAAACAAACATAGGCAACTGAACTCTGGAGGGGGCCCTCAGGAAGTACTACAGGGAATGGTTACTAATGATGAGTGAACTTTTGCACCTGCTGAGTGCTTTCTGCAGAACAGCAACTGTAATGCCCCAAACAAACTTACTTATGAAAGTTGATTTCGAATCCAAAAGTGATCCAAAGAGAGTCAAAAGGCCTCAAATCCCAAAAAGTGAGGGCAAATGTCAACCTGAGGAGTTATTCTGATAAAAATCATCATTTTCAGAAGGTCTATGCTGCTTGCTAGTGGATTTCTTGTGCAGAATTGCAAATTTTGTAATTTTGCGAGCGCAAGATTGTTGCTGCCCCCCGCACCTACATGTTCGCAATTGCGAACTCTCGCGATGCGTCGCCAAACTCCCGCGGGATCCCGCAGCAAGATCCAAAATGGCGCAGCACTCGCAAAAATATCGAGAAAAACAACTCGGCAAACGCTGAATGACGGTAAGTGAACGCCGCACGCCGCAAAATTGTATCACCAAGAAAAAAAAATCCGCTGCGTGCGAATTCGCGGATTTTGCGGGAAATTCGCGAATCTCGCGGATTGCGAATTTACCGAAAATCCGCAAAATCCGCGAGCAGAACGGATTTTCTGCCCATGCTTATCTAGTAATGATCTATGCAGTCTCCTTGTTGCACAAGGACTCGGGCCTGTCTATTCCCTAGTGCTGAACATATACGCAGATAGCCTATCAGTGTGGTTTAGAATGTGGTCTAAAACTAACCTTGTTAAGGAGAGGTTACTTCTAAAATGTGTCAGTAAAAGAAAATACTACACTAATCGATAGTCTTGTTGAATGTAAAGAGGCACAATAAACACCGGTCATATGAACCTACGCTGAACCTGTACCTTCAATGAAGAGTATAGTTTAAGTACGGCATGATGTGATTGGCTCTGGCATCAATCTGATTCTTCTTTCTTTTCTTAACAGATGAGGAAGAATTATACAGTGACTTCGATATCTATTATCATTCACATCAGAACTGTGGTAAACCTTTTATGGTAGGACCCATCAATCAACAGAGTAGTAAAATGTTGTCAGGTTTTTAAAACATACAGTATATATATGTATAAGAAGAATTTAATATAATGAGCTTTATTGGAAACTATTTGCATGTTTTTGGTCTGTCTGATACAAGGCTGGATGGTTCCAGAAAGATAGGCTTCTTGATCCATGTGTATGCTTGATGTTGGCAGAATTAGCTCTTTGTTGTGCATGATGCTTTAAGCGCTCCAATTACTTATTTTAATCCTATCTTCTCAAATAATCCAGCAATGATAATGCACCTATATTTTCTTTTATAGTACATGAAATATTCGTATGAGTTATAATGTTTATGTGATTAACTCATCCCTCATAATGTATTAGGGAAAAACATGCCTGCATTTTATTATACGTTGTCGCGATGAGATGTGAAATGGTATGAATTGGATTCAGTTACTGGTATATGCCTGCCTCTTTCTAATATGATTAAGCACATTACAGAATACTTTAATGTATTGAAATACAAAATGAAATATCAGCAGCACTTTGATTGTGGTACAGCCACAGCTAAAATCCCAATTTTGCATGTGACATCTGAGTCAGGTTTAATAAGCCCCACTGATGAAAGGCAGAGGCTGAGTTAGTGTGTATGTTGACAACCTGCCTCATCCCCAGTTTAGCCATGTTCTGGTATATGTTTTTTTCCTAAAATGCCATTGGCAAGGAGGTTGATGATTGTCATTAAACCCTGTTAGACCTGTCAGCTGTAAGGTGGTTGTGGTATCGTCCTTATTGGGGTAAACCTAGTTATGATTCCCACCTCCACCCCTGGGCTCGCATTGGGTCGCACCGCTAGTGACATAACCTTAGAATGTCACGGTGGTGAAGATTCCAAGGCGAGCGCCCAGGCAGAGGAAACGCCAGGGAGACAGCGGTGGCTGAGGTTGCTTATCCTGTTGATCTTTACAATTAAGCTGGTCAGTGTTACTACAAGTTCCTGCGTCCTGTGCCTTTATTACAGACTTAACACTGGCGACAAGGACGGGATGTTGGCACGGAGTTAAGTAGGAGCGACCTCAACACGCTGAGTGGAAGCCCGCGAGGCTGAAAAGGTGGGGTTAACCTTCGAAATTATCTTCCAAAATGGAACCGGAGGCAAAGAAACGGGAAGGGGCTCACCTTCCCCACGTCACACGGTGACCCACAGGTCTTGCGAAGACTCTACGTTGGCAGATACTGCTGGGGTCAGAGATAATAAAGGAGGGAAAAAAATCCTACCTGGAGGAGGAACTTTATCATCTGTACTCGGAACTGTCACTGCTGGCTGCAGGGAGGTTTGAACTCTGCCCTAGTTGGTGTGCCGATACGGGAACAGGTGCGGAGTTTGAGACGGACACCCGGGTGAGGAGCCATCGCAACAGCGTGGATCGGGATCTTGACTCAGGGCAGTCACCACAGGTGCCACAATGTGATTACATGATGGCAAGGGCCTAGTGGAGTGGGCTCTTGTGGTGCCTGGTGGAGTCTGAATGGACGATGGCACACCCACTGTGAGGAGATCCGCTCGCCATGCAGCAAGAGGTTGTGGCGCTGCCAGGTGTGAGGTGCGAGTGAGGAGCAGACAGTTGGGGCTAACATTGGACGCCGCGTCCGGGTGAGGGAGAGATGGTGTGGCTCTATAAGGCACCGCAGCACTACAAGTTTGGGCGGTTTACCAGGTGCCTGACTGGAGCTAGAGTGAAGCCTCACTCTTGGAGCCATTTGTGGAACTGTAGTTGCGCGGCTCCAATGCGTGTTGTGGGGCGGTGAAAGGTGAGCGGATTCAGTCACCCTGTGAGAGGCAGCCCGGGGAAACTGGAGACGCTGTCTGACAGACTGCTGCTGTTTCCTGTTGTCCTGGGTGAAAGGGGACTGAGGAGAAAGAGCAAAAACAACGATCTCGGCGAGAAGGAGACACAGACAGGCATAATTTACTTCGCAGGACAGCAGCGCCATCTAGTGGGCTCCGGGGAGAAAAGATCCATATCAACAACAACATTTGCTGAACTGTCTCTCTCAGTGAGGGGGGCTCAGGATTAAACTTGATTGTCTCGTTGTTCCACTTTTGGCAGCTTCCTTAGGATAGATACCTGTTTGACTTTAGTGCACCACCCTTCCGGGGAACATACTACCCAGGGGGAATTCTTTCTGCAATTTTTTTTGTTTGTAAAGGGGGTCTCTTATCAGTCAAAGGTTGGCCATGCAGAATGTCACACCTCCCCCGTTCTTTTTATCCATTCCAGGGGAGCAAGCCCTTAAATGGAACAAATGGAAGAAGGTTTTCCAGAACTATGCTGTTGTGTGTGGGCCAAATTTAGGCCTAGAAAGGAAGGTTGCTTTGTTGATGCACTACATTGGAGCGGAAGGACAGGAAGTGTTGGAACATCTTCCAGCGTTGAATGCTAATGAGGCAAGGGGGTTAAATGAATATGAGATAAGTCTGAAGAAACTAGACTTACATTACCTTCCCAAGACTAGCACCATTATGGAGCGATATCACTTTGGCAAGAGAAGGCAAACAGAAGGCGAAACCATTGAAGAGTTTGTCTCAGAGTTGCGCAAGCTGGCAGCCACATTTAAGTTTGGGGGAGTCTGTGAGGAGAAGATCAGGGACCAGTTTGTGTTAACATGCAGAATTGAGCGGGTGCGAGAAGAGTTATGGTTGAAAGATGACCTGCCCCTAGGGGAGTTGCTCATTGTGGCTAAACAAGTAGAGCACATGATGCAATGTGTAAGTGAAATAAAGCAAGACAGTGAAAACAAAGATAAAGTGAGTGAGGTGGCTGCGGATGGTGACAGTGTGTTGGCGGTAAAACAACAGAAAAAAGAGCAGAGAGAGACAAAAGGGAGTTGGAGTTTCAAAGGAAAACTGTTATAGGTGTGGTAAGCAAGGGTACATGGCAAGTGACAAGGATTGTCCTGCTTTGAGATCGACATGCAGTAAGAAGGGACATTTCAGGCAATGCTGCAGGAGCAATAACATTTACAGGAGGCAGGGTAAAGACAGTACCGCACGGGTGTGCCATGAAATTGTTTGCAAATACAAGGCGAACAAGTTAGCAATCCCAAAGACACGATAAGGGTGGAAGAGACCGGGACAGAGGCAATGTTTAACTCGTGCTCCAAGATAACGATAATATCTGTAGAAGAATTTGAGAAGGTGTCGAAAGGGAGGTTGATGATAAACAAAATGGATGTAAGCCCGGGAGGTTATGGAGGGCAACCAATAGACATGAAGGGATTTTTTTGGGGTACTGTAGGTTACAAAGACAGATTGACGGTGTAAAGATTCATGTGTCTAAAAAGGGGGACAACATACGTGGGTGGCAAGCTCAAAAAGAACTAGGCACATACCTCAACCCCAACAAAAGTCCACAGATATTGGTGCAAAAGGTAGGCGAGACACTGGGGAAATAAAGGAAGACTTCAAGGGAGTATTTAAAGGAGAACTAGGATGCCTCAAAAATTATTCCCACAAGATAAAACTAAGGGAGAATGCAGAGCCTGTGGTAGCAAAAGTCAGAAACCTTCCAATAGCTATTCAAGAGGGCGTGAGGGAGGAATTGGACAAGTTGTGCAACTTAGGGGTCATCGAACCAGTGGAGGCAACAGAGTGGCTTTCACCAATCGTCACAGCAAAGGAAGCGGATGGGTCTGTTCAATTGTGCATTGAGCTCAGGGCTTTGAACAAGAAGACCATAGTCGACAAGTTCCCGCTCCCGAATATCACACAGATGATGAGCATGTTAGAGGGGGCAAAAGTATTTTCTACGCTGGACTTGACCTCGGCCTACTATCAGGTCAAGCTTCATCAAGACTCGCAAGAACTCATGGCATTCGTCACACCTATGGGAGCCTACAAGTTTAAGCGAATGCCGTTCTGACTAATCTCGGCCACAGCTGTATTTCAGAGGATCATGAGCAGCCTACTTAGAGGCATTCTGGGGTCTTATGTTACCAAGACCATGTGCTGATTTTTGGCGAAGATAGCAGACAACACAAGATCAGATTGAGGCAAGTGTTGGGGAGATTCAGAGAGCAGGGCCTCACGGTGAAGAAAGAGAAGTGCAGAATTGGCTGTGAAGAGATAGATTTCTTGGGTCACAAAGTAACAGCAGACGGAATTCGCCCTAAAGCCGAACTTCAAAACACCATAATCAATCTGGTTCCACCCAAAATCAAAGAGGAGATAAAGTCATTTATGGGAATGCTGGAGTTCTACAACAAGTTCGAGCAGAACTTTGCTGGTAGGACTTGTGCCATACACCAGTTACTTAAGAAAGGTGTGATGTTCAGTTGGAGCGAGGAGTGCCAGAAAGAATTTGAAGACGTAAAAAACGCACTGGCCGAAGCCTCAAGCCTCAGATCGTTCATACCGAGGAGGAAGACGGTGTTGACCACATTCAAAGGGACTGGAGTGGTCCTCATGCATGTGGGTGAGAGAGGAGAGGAAACAATAGCATTCACATCAAAATCCCTTCGAAAGGCTGAGGTCAACTACTCGGTGATCGAAAAGGAAGCCCTAGCAGTGCACTGGGCAATAAACAAATTCCGAGAGTTTGTGTGGGGAACGAAGTTCAATCTCAGAACAGACCATAAGCTGTTGGTCGAAGTATTCAACAGGAAGGGGCTAGACGCAATTTCGAGCAGAATCAGGCGCTGGGTTGTAAATCTTCAGGCGTACACCTTCGACGTCAAATACGTACCGGGAGCAAGGAACCTGGCAGCCGACTGTCTCTCACGCCTCGTAAGGGAAGTGAAGGAAGAAGTGAATGTTGGCGAGGAGGATGATGAGGACAACAAAGAGATGCTACCGGAGAAGGTGTGCATTGTCACCCAGGGGGTCATTGGAAAAGGAAGCTGGAAGGAGGCCCTGAGAGCTGATGGGCTTTTGAGAGAGGTGAGTGAGAGGATCAAGGAAACTTGGAGAGACAACGACAAACAGAGTGAGGCACTACGACCGTTCTGGATGGTTAGGAACAAATTGTCAGTCACTGATGAGTGTCTGTTCAGGTGCACCAGATTGATTCCACCCGAGACTATAAGAGAGTGCTTAGTCGATTTGGCCCACGAGGACACTTGGGGATCACCAAGACCAAGCAGAGGATGGGGGCGGACTACTGGTGGCCCAACATGGATATCGAAATTGAGAGGAAAATAAGAGACTGTGTACCGTGCTCTGCCAGTGACAAGGTGTTGAAGCAGCACACGCCTCCCATGCAGTGTAGGCCACCCCTGGTGGGTCCCTGGGTAGAGGTGGCACTGGACATTGTAGGCCCTCTTCGCACTCCCTACATTCTAGTGCTCATAGATCTCTATTCAAGGTGGCCAGAGGTGAATATTGTGTCCGAGATTAACACAAAGGTGGTCATTGAGTTCCTGCAAGAACTAGTCCTCAGGGAAGGTCTGCCTAGCAGCCTGTTGACTGACAATGGAGTGCAACTCTACTCAAAAGAGATGAAAGACTTCCTTGAGAAAAATGGGATCAAACACAAGCGCTGTGCACTGTACCACCCTGAGACCAATGGGATGGTCAAGCGGTTCAACAAAACCCTAAAGGAGGGCATCCAACTAGCAAGGGCCAGTGGGTTAAGTTGGAAGGAGGAGATAGGAAAACATCTGGAGGGCTATTGGCTGACCCCCCATCAGACCACAGGCATCACGCCATTTGAACTACTCCGGGCAAGAAGACCCAACATGAAACTAGCACTGGGGTGGATGGAGTGGCGCAAAGGGTGGACGGGACACTCTAGAGAGTCACAGTGGCAGGACAAGGAACACAAAGCGATGAGAGACAGGAAGGATAGGTTTGATAGGTTACACTCCGTCACAGAGGTAGGATTCAAGGTGGGAGATGTGATCAAAATCAAAGCGCCGACGGGCAGAGCAAACTGGTCTTAATTCACTAAACCCATTAAGATTGTACGGATGTTTAAGAACGCTGTTAAAACACAGGAGGGAAAGATTTGGAACTTGGGACGGGTAGTAAGTTATCACACTCCTACAGAGAACAAGGACAGCGGTATTAGAAGAGAGGGTAGTTCCCAGGCGAGGGACGACCCGCCCAAGAGGGAGTGTTCCGGAGAAACTATCTCTTTCCGCAGCGCTAGCCACAGGGTGGTTGGTCGCCAGAAATATCTGCAGCAATATGTCACTAAGTTAATGTACAGAGGTGTTCTTCTGGTGACTAATACATTTTGTGTTCTTGTGTTGTGTAAAGGAGGGGAATGTGTGGTATCTTCCGCATTGGGGGAAACCTAGTTATGCTTCCCACCTCCAACCCTGGGCTTGCATTGGGTCGCACCACTGGTGACATAACCTTAGAATGTCACGGTGGTGAAGATTCCAAGGCCAGCGCCCAGGCAGAAGAAACGCCAGGGAGACAGCGGTGGCTGAGGTCGCTTATCCTGTTGATCTTTACAATAAACCTGATCAGTGTTACTACAAGTTCCTGCGTCCTGTGCCTTTATTACAGACTTAACAGGGGTCTTCCCCCAATGTTTTGCATACCTCCTCCACTTTGTGACCTCGCTTTTGCTTGCTCTAGGACTCTGTGTCCTTAACCAGTGCTAAAGTTCTTCTGCTCTCTCCCCTAAACATGGAAATATTAGCTCATCCCCAATTGGTATATTTAATTTACTTATAAGTCCCTAGTAAAGTGCATTACTGTGCACAGGGTCTGTAAATGAAATGCTACTAGGGGTTCTGCAGCACATTTGGGCCATCCACTTGTGTATCCCTTTAACCATGTCTCAGGCCTGCCATTGCAGAGCCTGGGTGTGCAGTTTTCAATGCCATTTCGACCTGGCAAAAGGTTTATAAACCTTCTTTTTTATATATATGTCACCCCTAAACTAAACCATGAACAATCCAGAGGGCAGGGTGCAATGTATTTAAAAGGCAGGAGGCATGGTGCAATGTGTATAAAAGGCAGGGCATGTTGCTCTACATGTCCTGGCAATTAAACATTCTCAACTTCATTGTTCACTATCGCAAGACCTATCTCCCCCATAGGATAACATTGCTTTTACCTTATAACATTTTTATAAGTGTAATTCCCAACTAATAAGAGATATACTTTGAAGGTTGGTGTCTCTGGAATCACAATTTAACATAACAACCTGTAGTGAAGTTGGATTTTAAATTGCAGTTCTAGAAATCCACTTTTAGAGAGTTGGCATTTTCTTATTTTCACTATTTGGTGTCTGCTGTCTCTCTCTGATACATATTTTGGAAGGGCGACAGTGGGCTTTGTGTATTCCCCTTAGACAGTGTCACAACATGGGAGCTTAGGTGTGACTTAATGGGCCATCCTGGAAAGATGGGAGGGAGGAGCTGGACCAAGTCTCAATTACACGTGAATAGTCTGTGTCATGTTCTCACAAAAAGGGCTGCGTACCCACCTGTAGTATGTTTGGAGCTATGACAGAAATGGAGGATCTCTGTGCACTTAAAAGGCATATCTTTGCAGTCTCCTCCATTTTAAAGGCACAACCAGGTATAAGTACTGGACCTCTGGCACCATGACAGCAGTACACCTCTGGACCTGCAAAGTCTCTACCAGGAAGAAGAACTGATATGCTGCTGAAGGACTGATATTCTGCTAGACTGCTGCTTTGCTGGACTCCTGCCTTGTTGTACCACCCTTCTGTCTGCTGTTACCTTACCTGGGTAAGAAGGACTGGAGCTGAATCCTTTGAACCCAGAATGACTCCAAGGGCTAGCTGGCTGGCCTCCTGATCTGAGGTCTCAGGGACATAAAATACTTTTAACCTACCTGCTTCTGCACCTAGATTCTGCATCTGTGAGTCTGCCCTGCCAAGAGGTGCCACCCCAGTACTGGACCCTTGTAAGGGTGGCCAAAGGTGCTTGCTTCAGCAAAACCCACACATCCCCTGTCAAGCCAGTGCTGTGCTGGGGATCAGAACCAGTGCATCGTCAATGTTGTATGGATCGGAATCGGCTCATCACTCCTGATGCATGGATTAAAACTAGCCATTGCTTATGTTGCACGACCAAACCCGGCACGTAGTCTCTACTGCATGGATCAACCCTGATGCATCTCCTTCAGAACCACCATGGACCAATGTCTCCTCATCTCCCCGACAGCATCCTTGACGATAATACTGTAACTCTGCATCGCAGATCTTCGCTCATCAGAGCTGATGCATCGTCGCTGCTGCGGGATCAGGACCACTGCATGGATTAACACGAGTGCATCATTTTGGCTGCAGCCCACACCTTCGACATCAAAGCAGCCAGGATACTGTACTTTTGTTCAGCAGGCCTCACTGGATCCCTGTATCAAACCTGCGCTTCATCACGGACGGCCTGAACTTTTGATTTTGTCATGGTCTGTTGCAACCAGATATATTCCAAGTAAGCTTATTATTGCTTCTAGGCACTGTGTTGCAGGTTTTTCTTTAAAAATTCATATCTGCAGTTCTACTTATTGGACTTTTGCCATGTTAGCCTTGTTTTTTATTAAATTAAGTTTTATTTTTCTAACTTGGTGTGGAATCTTTTTTGTGTGGTGTATTCACTGTTTTACTGTTTGAAGTGGTGCAGAACATCTTTACATTGCCTCTAAGTTAAGCCTGCTCTGTGCCAAGCTACAGAGAGTGATCGCAGGTCAATTTAAGGTTTTCCTGCTTTTTAACCTGACCAGGATTGTGGTTGCTGCCTGACTTGGGCTCATACCCTAGTCAACCAACAACCCAATTTTTAACATTGATGGTAAGCAGTGAGGATAGGCCTTGTGTTTGTGCAGCGCCATTCAGTAACTCGGTGTACAATACCCATCCACATCCAGGACCAATTCAAATGGTAAATTCTCCCTAATTGGCTTTTTTGATTTTTCTCTAAACTCATGTCTGTGGTTGCTGGTTCTACAACTTGAAACATGGAGTTTGACCTGGCCGATCTGCAAACCTACACACTGGCCCAGATCAAAGGCTTTTGAAAAGCAATTGGGATTCCTGCCAAGAGTGCCACCAAGAAGGTGGAAATAAAAAAAGTGCTTAGGGCGTGAGCAGAAGCATGCTTTGAGGAGAACCACATAGCGGAGGTTGATGGATTTATGGAGCCTGAGAATGGATTTTCTGGGGAGCCGGGTGAAAACCTTGAATTCTAACTCCCTGTCAGCGTAGGAAGTAGAGTTTCTTTCCACTGTAGTCCCCAGAGGAAGTGAGGAAGAGGAGGGAAGAGAGAGCATTTAAACTGCAGCTGGCCAAATTAAAAATGGAGGAGAGGAAACTGGCCATGGTGGGGAAAAATGCTAAAAGGGCCTTGTAGGCAAAGAAGGCTGAGGCAGACAGAGCCTAGCAGAAAATAAAATCTTACTGGGTTAGGAACTGGGTCTAAAAGAGATGGACATCAAGGCCAGGCAGGAAGATTCCAGTACTGATGATGGTAGCATACCTGCAGTACTTAAGGGAGACAAATGGGTTTGAATACCAAATGATTTTGGACCCAGTTATCTGGTGGGATATGACATTGATAAGTGGTTTTCTGTTTATGAAGTTGCACTGAAGGTTCACAGTATTCCCAAGGAGCTCTGGGAGGTGGTCTGTGGAAACACATGTTTTTTTTTTTTAAATAAAGTGTTATTTGTGCAAAGATCAACATCATTCTTACAAAATTTAACAATAAGGCAATATTAACTCATATATAGGAGTTCATCTCATGGATCCCCTAACTAAACATATACATATGTCTAGAACAGTACCCATAAAATAAAAAAGTAGAGAAGATACAAAGATTTATGAAAATCACATTATATTACATCAATCTTCGGAAACACATGCCTACTGTGGGAACAGACACACTTCTTACACTAGAGGTTGTGGACCTAACCAAATATGCCCCTATGACCCCCATTTTACATTGCCAAATTTGGGATGACCCCTGAAAAATATGTGGCAACTATTCAGAGACAGCCAGAAGCTCCCCACACAATTCTGGGTAGATTGTTTAGACTACTCCAGCAAGGCACTGAATGGTTGGGTGCAGGGCAGCCTTGTTAATGATTTTGTTGGAGTGTACAATTTGCTTGTGAGAAAGCACATGCTCAGTATCTGTTATACAGAGTTGTGCCAGCACCTAGTTGACAGTAATATGACTGACCGAAGGAAGATTACTTAGCAGACGGACCTCTGAGCTAGCACCAGAGTGCCCATAAAGGGTGTTGACCTGCCCAGTCTGAAAAACAACACAGTGGCTGAGGTCACAGACTCTTACAAAGCAATTAGGATTCCGGCCAAGAGCGCCACCAAAAAAGTGGAATTTAAAATGGTGCTTAGGGCCTGGGCAGAAGCATGCTTTGAAGAGGAGAACCACACAGCTCGAGATGAAGGATTGAAGGAGCCTGAGAGCGGCCTTTCTGAAGAACCACCTGCAGTGGCTCAGGGTGAAAACCCTGATTTTTTTCTCTCTGACATAGCATGGAACAGTGTATTTTCCAGCAGCCTATCTCCAGAGAAAGTGAGAGAGAGGAGGAAAGACCTTAACTTTATCATGGGACCGGCGCTACTAGATATCCCAAGTAACCACCTATTCGTTCTAAGCACTATTTTGCAATTTATTCTTTAAAAATGTATATCTAAAGTTCTACTTATTGGATTTTTGTAATTTTTGTTTTGTTTTATATATTAAACTAAGTTATATTTTTCTAACCGGGTGTGGATTATTTTTGTATGCTGTTTGAAGTTTTGCACAAATACCTTACACATTGCCTCTAACTTAAGCCTGATTGCTCTGTGCCAAGCTGCCAGAGGGTGATCACAAGTTAATTTAGGGTTTGCCCGCTTCTTACCCTGACTAGGATTGTGGCTGCTGCCTGACTTGGGCTCATACCATAATCAATCAACAACCCAATCTCTAACCAACCCAAATTGATAATATTAGGCATCGTCATTAGCTATGATGATTTATTATCTTTAGTTGGGATTACAGCTTGCACACTTACCACTCATAAAACTCTGGAAAGATGCATCAGCACGTTATGGTAATATGTGGTCCTAGAGGGTATTGGTGGTCTTCTTTTTTGAAAAATCTTTGGTGAGCCTCCTCACATCTTAAAGTGTCAAGCTCGTCTGAGCAAATTATAGGTGTATGGTCTCAACTACTTTAATACTAAGATAAGCAGTGGTTAGACAGAGGGCATAGGAGGCAAGGGACAACCTTGACCTTTAATGTTACATCTATGGGCAATTTATCACTGTGCATTAGAACAATTAAATGCCCATGTTTGATTATGGGATTACAGCTATACATTAGATTTGCATATTGGTGTTTTCTGCATGTTGCTCTATGCTGGTGTATTGCTCCAGTAGGTAAAAAACATTTTACATGATTTCAGATACTGTGGTGCCCATTCTGAGAAACGTGGTATTCGAGTTTAGGGGCAGGAAAAGCCTGGTAAATATCGGGACATGCAGATTTAATGTAATAAGCAGCAATCTCTGTATTATATGACCCATGATCACAGAGAACCTCATAATAAGTGATATTTATCAAACCCGATAAATAAGTGACTCGTAAGGGAGTCTCAGATACCCTTCACATCGTTGAGACATTCATTCATCTACACCAAGCGAAAGCAGTCTCCCGGACTTGTAAAATGGTTGAAGAGATTTATAATAAAAATCGCGATAATTTTAGTTGGATGACGACGAGTATTGTCAGATGGGCCTGCACAGTCCATTAACCCCCTAATTGAAGGTCTTCATTTGCAACGAGTAATTTGTGAAATGTTGAAAGTGATGTGCGTTTTCTATTTTGTTGCCTCATTTTATGGCCATTTTAATGTTCTTTCAATCGCAACTGGAACTCTGAATTCTAATGTCCAAATCGACATGGTCCATAGTTAAATGGGAATTTAAAACACAAAACAAACGAGCACAACAAAGATGCCTGCAATTTTCAGGGAATATTGCCTGCGGATGCTCGGTGTGAAGCACCTGTTTTGAGTCTTCAGCGGTGCAGCCATCTGCTCGTAGGCAGTTTTCCCTGGAGCTCAGGTGCGATGGCAAATTTCTCAGGTCTGTATTCTCTGTCAGTTAAGTCGAGCTGGAAAGGTTCGGAAGCTGAAGCTGGGAGGCTAGGGCTTGAATTGAATTGCATGAAGTTTGGAATTTTATCAGAATAATAGTGGCTTTTTTAACTGGATCTACTTTACATTTCATGTCTAATATTGCCCATTTCAGTATGTGTATTTGTATACGTTCTCCTTTTAAATTTCATGAAACGATGTTACACTAAGTACGTTGTAAAAAGTTGGTAAATCAGTCAGAAGGGTCCTGATATGTTTCTCAAAGAAAATGGATCTTTGTAAAACATAAGTCAATGTAATCTTTGCCAGTATTGTCTAGTATTTTAAGCTCTAAACTATGACTTCTCTAATGGATGAAAAGTTGTTTTAAAGAGTCACAGCAGTGGACTACAAACTCGCACCATAGTAACATAAACAAGCATTTGCAATGCAATAGGTCTCGCAGCATTCAAGTTTGAGTTATTGGCATTATATATGACAATGTGTTGCATTAATTTTTTTACAAACTCTGTATTGGCGCATGAGGATGATTTACAAGTGCCTATTTTGTTGTTTGTAAATAAATATGTAAATATTGTATATTTGTTTGGTTAAAGTTTAATGTTATCATGGTCATGTAAGGGCCTGGATAGGATTGTTATAGTGAACAAGAGCAATTATAGTACATTATTGGCGAGAGAGAGAATGTATGCTGTCTCATTGTTGACACCAGGCAGCACATAGTGAGATCACCAGACTGGAAGAGAGTGCGCATTTTTTATAAATACGTGTTTGTGCCTGAAAGGTAGTAAGAAATGTGCAGTGGCCTCAGTGCCCAATGGGGTGTCGAACATAGCTCTCTTCTTGTTTACCAGCAGGGGTGCACTAAACTCATTCACCTTTCTTGAATTAGGGCCTATGCACTATCACACGCCATTGCATGTATCACTAGCAAAATGCTTGCTTTATTGGTAGGCTGCGTCACTTGTAATTTCTCTAATATGTGCATGTTTAGGATGTTGAGAATGATCTGTATGTAGCAGCTGGTATTTCTGCCATAGGCAGGGTGCCGCCCTCTAGAGCAGTTAACTCCACTTAGCACGATATCCCATTACCTTTCGACATATGTCTTTCTGCTTGTTTCCCAGAATGTGCTGACTGCCGTGAACGGACCTGGCAAATAATAGGTGTGTGTGGCGCCACTTAGTACACTGTTGCCAGTGTCCAAGAGTTATGTCTGGGGTGGACACTAGTGCATTTCAGTGTGGTAATCCGCATTACCGCACTGAAATGCATTGTCAGGCATATCTCTGTGTGTCAGCTGTCACTAAAATTGTGTCAGCTGTCACTAACGCGCCGCCCGTGGCTTCCCCTTGCTGCAGTAGGCAAGGGCTTGCAGTAGAGCTATGTTTGCTGACAGGCGTACTCAACTGCTAAAATGTATCGTGTGCTTCCAATCCGTCGGCTCTCACTACCAGCGTGACGCTATTAGGAGGAGACGTCACATCCTGCTGCCAGAGCGCGCGTGGGGAGTTTATTTCACGAGCTAAAAGGCAGTTTGCGGTGCATATAATAGTCATGGCTCCGGCCGGAGTGCTCACAGCCCTGATTTCTACTGAGCTGTGACACACCTTCTTATTCAGTCGCCTAATACCGCCGAAATGAAGAAAACACGCAGCGGCTAAAACTTGCTCAGAGAGTGTTTATTCAAATAAGTGCTGCAACAACTGCCAAAGCATTTCGAAGCTACTGGCTCCTTGATCCCGGATAAACAAATGACATGGCAGTGGCACACACAATCGGAAGAGTGCAGATCGCAGCATAAAACAGGTATGCACAAACAACGGCAATGCCCTACACTGCTTTTACACACAAATGAGGCAACAGTGTAACAATGAGGAATATTCTCAAAGTGGTCTTTGTCAGTGGAGAGGGTCTATGGTGCAGAACAGATAAATGACAGCATGTGGAGACAATAACATTTTATGCTAGGTCAAATTAAATCAAGAATAAAAAAAATAAAAAAACAAAAAGGTTCGGATGAGGGGTAGCAACAGTATGTACACCTTGGAAGAAAAAAAGTGTATCTAGGAGCTGCAAGAAGTCACAGTAGCAGGTAGACAGAGGCATGTCTGGTAAAGAGGTTGAGATGGAACAGCAATAGGGAAAAATCAGCTTCCAGCGAGTGAGTACTCATTACTCAGATAATGAGTATTCTACCAATGTGTGAATTGAAATTTAAAAAAAAAATAACCTTTATTTGTCAGATTTTTAGTTAACAAACATACAGCAGTGAACAGTACATCCGGTACATTTTACTACAGGCAGAGTCGGTGTGGAACCATTCTGAGGACAATGACAATCATGTATTTCCTTGCATTTCTACGAACGTCAATCCCTCCCCAAATTGCGCTTGTGAATTTAAAAGTTAGGGAATTTTGGAGGCTGACATCAGCACTACCAGGATGTGGCACAGGAGAAGGATTCTGGAGTCCAGCAGTCGTAGAAAGAGAGAGAAGCCCATCCTCCCTCTGTGAAAGACCGTGCTCCTGTACGGCTCTCCAAACCTAGGCCACAAAAAGATTTCACAACATGCCGAGACCACAACTGCAGCCCTCGACCACAGGAAGGAATGGCATCACTGGGACTTCACAAAAGTGGGCGACTTCTACTTCCTAAGGAGCATGTGTGTTGCTAAAGACGTGTTGTGTGGTTATGTCATGTGTATGGAACGATAAAGCTTCTTTTACAAAAACAGCTCACAGTTGACTCAATGTTGTCTGTAGTTATAGACATTTAAATCTGAACACGTAACTGTCCACACACGTGATTGCATCTTGCTATTGTCGTTCTTCAGCAATTCCGCTCGAGCGTATGCATGTCATCACTTAAATTCACCATCTGTTCAGAATACTTTTCAACAGGATGCACGCTTTGCCTTTGCTATGAATACATTTAAAAAAAATCAAAAAGTGTGGCGTGGTCAAGTAATTATCAGTAGAATTAAAAGTAAGCAAAACCAGCCACAAAAAGTTATATTAAAGATATTGGAAGGTGGGGGTCGGGGGAAGGAGGGCGAGGGGAACTGCGAGAAATACAGACCCTTGGGATGAAAGGGAAACAATGACACTGGTCTGCAATCTCTTTATATGGTTTAATGATTCTGCATTGGTTATCCCCATAACCTGTCTCCCTCGATCCACATTGTTATTTAGAGATCCTTTTTTATTCTCCAGCAACCAATATTAACTGAGAGGGATGGAATGAGCGCTGAAGCACGCTGATAAGCATTCATGGTCCTAATACCAGCGTCAGTGGTGTGCAAAACATAGGGATATAGGAGAAATGAGTGTCAGCGGGGACATGCTGGTTTAAGGCAGACAGCGAAATCGAAACTTTCTGTGGGGCGGGACTTTCGGCTTCGGAAGCCCGCGCACGCGCCCACGGAGAGAAGCCGCGCCCACGGAGAGAAGCAGTGCTGGTGACGCGGGGCTCCCATGCCCTAGAGAGAGCCCCGCGGTGGCAGCTGAAGTCCAGTGTGGCGGTAAGTGGGCGGGCGCTCGGTGCACTTGTGTGTGTGTGTGTGTGTGTGCGCGCGCGCGCGTGTGTGTATGCGACGGCGGGGGTGGGTTCTTTGTATGTGTGGGTGCGTGCGTGCATGGGCGCTCGTGTGTGTGTGTGTCTCTGTTTATGCGCATGCGTGCGTGGTGTTGGTGCTTCCCAGGAGACAGCAGCTGAGCGCATTCGCGAGCGCATGGCCCGCTCTAATCGCCTCCTTGAAGAGGCAATGCGCGAGGCCAGGTGCTGTCTCCTGGGAAGCACACCCAGTGACAATAGATCTCGGCGAGACAGCGCTTACGCGTTGTAACGCTACGAGACCTAAGGATATTATTTTGGATGCCAAATTAAATTAGAAAGGCCTACACATTCCATAACCAGGTCCTATCAGTGAAAGGATAACCGTGTATTAGGCAAAGTTAGACAGTTTTGCTACATGCTCAGCCTACGCACATGTGTAGATGTGTTCATGTGTAACCAGTGCAGAGCCTGTTTTCCCGGGTGCACAGCAATGGTACCTGCAGACTTCACTCAATACTATTTTGCCAGAAGACTACAGTGGGTGAGACTTAATTGGTGAGTCTCACTCACAGCAGAGTTCCAAAAACCAGAAGTCCAGAATCAGAAATCTAGAGAGGTTTAAGCATGTCAGAACCCACACTCTAACACATATCATTCGGGAGATGCGTGTTGACGCTGAGTATACATCAATCAATCAATCAGTCATTTATTAAGCGCACTACATACCCATGAGGGTCTCAAGGCGCTGGGGGGGGCAGGTGGGGGCCACTACTGATCGAACAGCCAGGTCTTTAGTGTGCTCCTGAAGGTCAGCAGGTCTTGGGTCTGTCGTAGGCTCAGTGGGAGGGTGTTCCATGTCTTGGCGGCGAGGTTAGAGAAGGATCTCCCGCCGGTGGATGTTCTTCGGATGCGTGGGACTGTGGCGAGTGAGAGGTCGGCGGAGCCTAGCTGGCGGTTGGGGGTTTAGAAGGAGAGCCGTCTGTTGAGGTAGGCTGGGCCGGTCTTGTGGAGTGCCTTGTGTGCATGGATGAGGAGCTTGAAGGATATCCTCTTGTTGACGGGGAGCCAGTGCAGGTTTCTCAGGTGGGGGGTGAAGTGGCCGTATCGTGGTACATCGAGGATCAGTCGTGCTGAGGCGTTTTGGATGCGTTGCCGTCGATTGATGAGCTTGGTCTGGGCTCCCGCATAGAGGGCGTTTCCGTAGTCAAGTCTGCTGCTGACGAGGGCCTGGGTGACTGTTTTTCTTGTATCTGTCGGGATCCATCTGTAGATCTTGCGGACCATGCAGAGGGTGTTGAAGCAAGAGGAGGAGACGGCGTTGACTTGCTTGGTCATTGAGAGCGCTGAGCGGAGAATGATTCCCAGGTTGCGTGCATGGTCGGTGGGGGTCAGGGCTGCCCCCAGTGCTGTTGGCCACCAAGAGTCGTTCCATGCTGACGGGTTGGAGCCGAGGATGAGGACCTCCGTCTTGTCCGAGTTCAGCTTCAGAAGGCTGATCTTCTTCCAGTCGGCGACGGCCTTAGTTCCTTTATGGAGGTTGGCTTTGGCGGTGATGGGGTCCTTTGTGAGGGAGAGGATCAGTTGAGTGTCGTCGGCGTAGGAGATTATGTTGAGGTCGTGCAGTCGGGCGACGTGTGCAAGCGGGGCCATGTAAATGTTGAACAGTGTCAGGCTGAGGGAGGATCTTTGGGGTACCCCGCAGATGATCTCAGAGGCTTTGGAACGGAACGGGGAGGTGGGCACTCTGGGTTCCGCCGGAGAGGAAGGAGGTGGTCCATTCCAGAACCTTGTCTCGGATCCCTGCGGCATGTAGGCGTGCGCATATTGTGTGGTGGCAGACTGTGTCGAAGGCAGCGGAGAGGTCAAGGATTATGAGTGTTGCAGTCTCTCTGTTGTCTAGCAGGGTCCTGATGTCGTCGGTGGCGGCGATGAGGGCGGTCTCGGTGCTGTGGTTGCCGCGGAACCCTGATTGGGAAGGGTCCAGGATTCTGTTCTCTTCGAGGTATCAGGTTAAATGTTAAATGTCATATACTTGTAAAGCGCACAGCTGCCCCAGCAAAGGGGCGTCCTGGCGCTGTATACCGGCTTTCCCTGTGAGATGATCCCTCCTGGGTATCTCCAAGGTGAAGACAAGCATCCCCGGCACTGATGGGGCCGTTAGTAGAGATAAAGCAAGCTATTGCCCAGAGTTGCTGAGTGGGACCCATGGTTGGAGTAGGCACCGAGGCGAGAATTATCGAGTCCGCGGACCCTGGCCCAAGACCCTGCCGCGTCGGGAATCGAACCCTGGTCCCGGGCCGACCTCTGCTTCCGGGTCTGCCGCCTCTAACCAGTGAGCCACACCACACCACTCCACAGCTGTCTGTTAACAATTTTCTCGATGACCTTGGCCCGGATGGGGAGCAGAGAGGAGGTTCGGGAGTTCTTGAGGTCTCTTGGGTCTGCCTTGGGTTTTTTGAGTAGGGCGTTGATCTAGGCGGGTTTCCAGCTCTCTGGGAAGGTCGCGGTCTCAAGGGAGGAATTGATGACATTGCGTAGGTGGGGTCCGATAGAGCTGCTTGCTTTGTTGAAGACGTGGTGCGGGAATGGGTCTGACAGAGAGCCGGAGTGGATTGTGTTCATGGTCTTGATAGGGCCATCGACGCTCACGCTGGTCCAGGCTAGTAAGAGGACGTGGTCGATGGTGTGCAGAGGGTCTGTTGTGTGGCTGTCTGTTGGGGCTGTCTGGGTGTTGATGCTGTTGTGGATGTCTGCTACCTTGTGGTGGAAGAAGGTGCTGAGGGAGTCGCACAGGGATTGAGACGGCGGGATGTCATTGGTGTTGGAGCTGGGGTCAGAGAGTCCCTTCACAATGTTGAGGAGCTCCTTGCTGTCGTGTGCGTTGTTGTTGAGGCGGTCTTTGAAGGAGGCTTCTTGACAGCCCTGATGAGGTGGTGGTGGTTGCAGTCGGCATCCTTGTGTGCTGCGTGGCAGTCCGGAGTTTGTTCACTGTGCCATTTCTTCTCTAGTTTCCTGCTGGCTTGCTTGGAATCTAGGAGTTCTGCTGTGAACCAGCTGGCCCTCTTGCTGGTGTCTCCGTGGGGGGGTTTCTTCAGCGGAGCGAGGGTGTTGGCGCAGTCCTCGATCCAGCCTCTGAAGTTGTGGGCAGCGACGTCGGCATTGGAGGGTTCGGTGGGTGGCCTGAGAGCGAGGTTTGCATGTAGTTGGTCTTCGGTGATTTTGCTTCAGCGCAGGATCTGTTGGGTGCGGTGGTGTGTGGTGGGTTTCTGGAAGGTAAAGTGGATGCAGCGGTGGTCGGTCCAGAGGAGTTCGTGGTGTGGCTGACGGAGACATGTGGGCTTGAGGAGAAGACGGGGTCGAGCGTGTGGCTGACGGAGTGGGTGGCATTGTGAGGAGTTGTCTCAGTCCGAGGTTGGTGAGGTTATCGATCAGGGTTGTGGAGTTGTTGTCATTGTTGTTCTCAAGGTGAAAGTCGGTGGAGGTCAGGGAGTACATGCTGATGAAGTCGGTGATGGGGTCGCAGAACTGGGGGCGGGGTCCGGGGGGTCGGTAGATCTGGGTGCCTCTGAGGGTGGAGTTGGGGTCTGTGTGGATCTGGAAATTCATGTGTTCGGCAGTGCTGAGCGTGTCGTCTGTGCTAGTCAAGACCCTGATGCTGTTTTTGTGGACGGTGGCGATTTCTCCTCCGATTCCATTGGTGCGGTCTCTGTGGGTGATCTTGTAGCTATCTGGGATGGCAATGGCGATATCGGGTCCAGAGGAGTTGTTCAACCAGGTCTCTGTCAGGAAGGCGACGTCCGGGGAGGTTGTGTTGAGCAGGTCGCAGAGCTCAACAGCGTGTTTGCGTGCAGACCGGGTGTTCAGTGGTATGCATCAGAGGTGGTTGAGGTCTTTCTTGGCAGGTGGGTATGAGGGCATACATCTGATGATTCAGTCTGCCTTCTAAGTTCTGAATAGGTTTAATTCCTTGCTACTTACACACCAGACCTTGCAACTCCACTCTATTCTACCTCAGCATCTTGCCCACAGCCATTTGGGGATTTCCCCAGGATTGTTGGTCCTTCCAGCTCCTCTCCTTGTAGTGCTCTGACTGTGAGGAGTGTCACGTTATTGGGGAAGCTTTGTACCTCATTAGCATTGCTACTGTGGGTGTATGCATATAGACTAGTGTAGTAGGAGTGAAATGCTGCATTTATTTCTAGGTAAGTGTGTGCAAACTCATCTTACCTGGTTCAAATCGCTTCTATTGTCACCCTGGGCTAGTCGGAGTGCAACAGTGAGGACAATAACAGCCCAGTCCTCCTCCGCTTGCTGGTGCATGAATCAATACCCTGTAGTCTAGCTGATTCAGTTTGTCCTGCATTGCTCAATATTCCGCCCTGCATTGCATTAGTTGTTGCATGACTTGGGCTTTCGCTAGGGCAGCCAGTTCCAGTTTATGTAATTTGTTTTTCACCTTATGGAAGTAGCATACGTTGCAGCACTTATATGGGTTCAATGCAGAATTCCCTCAGCTCCACCTTGAAAGCATCCCACTCAACCGTGGCATCTGTTGCTTTACCCTCATTCTCCTCAAAGTACCTTGCTATGTGTTATGGTATTGTCGAGGTAAATGTATTTATTTATTTATTCATTTAAAAGGTTTATATAGCACTGGCTGGACCCGGGGGTATCAGAGCGCTTTACAAGAGTATGGAAATGGTACAGGGATAACACAATTTTTCATGACGAACACTTCAAACAGGCTAGATTACAAAGAACAAATAGCATAATACAATTTACCTCTGTGAGAGGGGCAAGAAAAGCACTATCTACATAAATAAATGGATACAGGTAATTGAATTTTATTCAGTAACATGAAATGGAGGTAGGCTCAATGGTAGGAGGGTAGTGGGTGGTTAGGCGTGAATAGGGGAGAGAAAAATAGACGAAGGAAGGGGAGGTAGTAACTAAGGAGAGGGAGGTGGTTAAGAAAAAGGTGAAGGCATGGAGGGGAAAGGAGGGGGAAGGGATAGAGTAGAAAAAGTGAGGAATAAAAGGAATATGGACTTCAATATTTGTTCAGCAGGTGCAGTTTGAGGTCTTTTTTAAAGCTGATTTAGGAGGGGTTACAATGCAGGTCTTTAGGGAGGGCATTCCAGATGTTAGGGGCGTTTCCAGAGAAAGAGCGAGATTGTGTGTATCTCTTTTTTAACAGAGTTAGGACAAGGAGGGGAGCATAGGTGCTTCTCAATGGTTGGGAGCAGGCCGCTTTTTTGAGTTTATTAGTGAGATACAGCAGGGTCTTTTGATGAAGGGCTTTGTGCGTAATGCATGCGATCTTGTCGGAGGATCTGTCTTCGATTGGCAGCCATTTATGTGCTTTAAGGGCTGAGGAGGTGTGGTCAGAGCGTTTGCAGTTGGTGATTAGCCTGGCTGCTAGTTTGAGCACAGATTTGAGTGGGGCAAGGTGAACTTTAGAGGTTTCAGAGAGGATAGCGGTACCATAGTCAATTCTCAAAAGCACAAGAGATTGGACATATGATTTAAAGTCATCCGCTAGAATGAAGGGTTTAACTTTATTGAGATGACGGAGAGTGAAGAATGCTCCTTTAGCTGAGTTTTTTATGTGGGCCTGAAGAGTTAGGCTGTTGTCAATGGTGATACCACAAGATTTTACTGGGTTGGATAAGGAGAGCGGACAGTTGAGGGCATTAAGTTCAGACATCCATATTTGGATAGGAAGAGGGTTGTCTTTTGGAGGGAATAGAACGATTTCAGTTTTTTTAGAGTTGAGTTTGAGGTAATTGGAGTGGAACCAGGATTGGATTTTTGTCAGGGTTTTGTTTGGGTGCAGAACATCAGATTGGTCTTTAATCTTATGGTAAACTTGGGTGTCATCAGCATAGAGATGGTAGTTGATTCCAGCTTCTTTTAGAATGAGGGTAAGGGGTTCCCTAAAGAGGTAAAAGAGAGGGGGAGAAAACATTGATCCCTGGGGGACACCAAGGGAGCCAGGTGAAGGGTTTGAGAGGCAGTTGTAGATTTTGATGTGTTGTGTTCTGTGTTGGAGGTGATGTGATGTGATGTGATGTGGATTTGAATTGCACACTACCATTCCAAGGAGCATCTTGGCGCTGGTGTGGCTCACTGGTTAGAGGCGGCAGACCCCGAAGCAGAGAATGGCCTGGGACCAGGGTTCAATTCCCAAAGCGGCAGGGTTGTGGACCAGGGTCAACGGACTCGATAATTCTCGCCTCGGTGCCTACTCTAACCAGGGATCACACTCGGCAACTCTGGGCATTAAGCTTGCCTCATCTCTACAACGGCCCCCCACAGATGCCAGGGATGCCTGGTTTCACCTTGGAGATACCCAGAAGGGACCATCTCACAGGGAAAGCCAGGACGGGTTCCCCAGCGGTCTTCAGCGTCAGGACACCCCGAGATGGGGTAACAGTGCTCTTTACAAATATCATCATTACATTACACGTAAACGATGAGGGGATGGAGGTAGGAGGAGAATCATTTGATAACGGGTCCATTGAGGCCAAAGCGAACTTTGAGCATAGTAAGTAAAGCAGGGTGGTTAGCAGTATCAAACGCTGCAGAGAGGTCGAGGAGAATTGGTAGGCAGGTCTCACCGTTATCTAGGGAGTGGTGGATGTAGGAAGGTGGATATCTGACTATGGTTACCCCCAAACTTTTTGCCTGGTGTTTAGCTGGTTTTTGACATAGTTGGCCTGGGATCCTGCTATTCAGGGCCCCAGGCTGATTGCTCTCTCCTTAAAATGGACTCCATGTACCTTAGGTGCAAACACAATTGGAACTGGTTCACCTTATAGGCCCCTGTAACAGTGTACCCTAGGTACCCAGGGCATAGGTGTTTCCAAGGCCTACCAGGGGCTGCAGCATGTATTGTGCCACCCCTGGCCTGGCCTCCATATTTGACACAACTGGCTGATCACTCAGCTGGGGTAAGTTGGTGTAATCACCTCTTACTTAGATATAGTATCCCTATATCTACCCTTAAACTGGACACATATGTTCGTATCAGCCACTCCTATGGAAGGCCTCATCAATCCTGGAGGCAGAGTGCTTGGAAATATGTGAGATGGTGCTCTAGCATGTGCTGAGCCCGTCTGCAGCTGTCGGCAACCACTCCCTAAGCTGTTCCGGGATATTGCCATACCATATACTCTTAAGTGCATTATAATCCTCGCGGTTAAATGCTATCTTTGGTTTGGCTTTATCAAAACATGTCGAGTAAGGTGTCATACGAATTGGAATACTATCCCCTGGACAGTTCTGTCGACGGGGATAGCATTCCACCCTTCTAGAGGGACATGACATATGTGTAGCCTTAACCCCGGTTAAAGTTAACCAGAGCCTCAGCATCACAAAATGGATGCTGCCACCACAGACACGAGTCTGGCCTCCTGCTGCTGACCGAAACTCGGCAGATGGTGGCCTGGACAAAGGGTTTCCTGCCTTGGGAGGTGCGAGCACCACCCCAGACAGGGTTTTGTGTATTGGGTAGGACAGGGCTGAATAGATTGAGACATGCCCGGGGCACACAAGGTGTCCCCGTGCATAAGCCAGTCCAAACCGGTCCTGGGACTTTCCAGACCCAGGCCTGGCGAGGAGCTGGACAAAGGAAAGGGGGTGTAACCGCCCCCCTTCCTGGTTCCTCCCAGAGGAGGGACCTAGTAGGTGATCCACCCCTCAGATTGGGAATAAGAGTGGGAGCAGTGCAATGGCACAGCAGATCATCCTGAAATCAACTTTAAACAAGAAGAAGACTGGACTTCGACATTCTGCTGCACAGAAGACTGAAGAGAATCTCCCTTGTGGCCTAGGAGTGGCCACCCTGTGAACACAGGCACCAACCAGCAACTCGACGTCTGATTTGCCGCCGCCTCCCGCCGGAGCCCGAGCCCAGAACCTGACAAGACCCAGACTCCCAGACCTCTCACAGCCCGATCCACAGTCCCTGCAAAGAAGGGACCCGTGGAGGCACCGAGTGACGTGGGACTGGACCTCTTGGAAGACACTCGAAAAGCTGACTGCGCAGCAACCGAGGCATCCTCGACGTTGTGCTTTGGGAATGAGAACCCCCATCACCGAGCAGCCCTTGCACCGAAGAAGAGCCCTCCAGCATCTCCACGATCTGCGTGGGGCCCTTTTGCATTGTGCCACTTGACGCGCCATCCCGGCCACTAGCCACGTGGTCAGCGGCCATCTTGGTGACGAAACCGACAAACTACACTGCGGGTCTGATTGCTCCAGACTTGCCCTAGCTCCTGCAGAAAGGAGCCCCCGCTCTGACCTTGCTGGTCCGAGTGGTAAGCATTTTTTGATTCCTGCGTGGCTTGCATTAGCCAAGGCCTGTTTGCTCCGATTAAGTTGCCGACACCGCCAACAGCGAGAAGCCTGCGTGGGACAGCTGGTGACCGACTCCTGGACGTCCTCGACCCCCAGTGTCCACGTGGCTGCAGAGAGAAGCTACACCTCAACGCCTGTTTGCACCCGACATCGCCTGGTTCCAATCTGGTTCCACGGTAGTCACTGGCTAGTGACTTTGAACATTGTCCCCTCTGCTTTCAGGTCTTCACATCTTCAGATCCACCCTTGGATCCACCGGAACTCTTCACATCGAGCCGCCTGCAGCATCTTCAGCTCCAAGCACCATCGACCAGCGTGACGAAACCCGACACTACTTCGACCCTGTGCACCCGCTTCCTGTGGGTGAGGTAACTCAGCTCCGCCGGTGTTCCTACACTGGTACACATCTCAAGGGCCTGTGTCTTAAGTTTCAGCGTTCTAGGTCACTCGGAAGGTTCCGAACTAACTAACTTTGTACTTTTTACGCACCATAGACTTTACATTGGTGAGTGCGTGCACTTTAAACACTGCACCCTAGTCCCGCGGGCCTTTCCCGACTTAGTCACTGCTAGTCTCGAATAGCTCCAGCGATTCCCAAGGCCCTAGGCCTGTTCCCGTTCTGATTGGTATCTCTTATACCACTTTCTTAGTATATGGTTTAGGTGGCCCCTAGGGCTCATCCATATTGTGCAACTTTTGTGTATTTTAAACTGTCTTATGATTTAACGCTTGTGCTTCTGTGCTCATAAAGAGTCCAGGGGATTTTGTAGTTAATAAATCAATATATATTTTCAATATATATCTGTGTGGTGTGCTTTCATTTGGTATTCAAGGGGGTTGTGTATGGTAATACAGCTGGCTTCACATGCCTTTCAGAGTTTAGCCTAAGACTGCTTTGTCCACGTTACCACTAGGATAACTGGTCTATAAGGTTGACTTACAACCAATCATCATAAGAGTTGCTTGGCATGGTACAAAGTGATCACTAGAATTGGTGAGCATTATATACCAGGCCAACTTCTCACATTGGTGAGCAGCGGATTGGGATCTGAGCTTGCTGTTGTTTTACCATTACAATCTTTGAGATTATCATTTGAAAGATCATACAGGTACCTGCTAGGTACATATAAAACAAGACTAGTATACTTAAGTTCTACTGAACTTAGTTGTTGTAGAGCAAAGGGAGTAGCACACCCTAACTACAACTACTAGATAGGTTTAGTAGGTAAACACCAGTGTAGGTAGATTGCAACACATCCACCCACACTAGAGCAATGTCTGGAGCAGAGTGTTCCACTGGGAACATCCCTGTTGAGAGTGACCCTCCAAGGGCACCATCCAAATTTGCTATTTTTTCCTTTAAGGAATTAAGACAGCTTTGTGTCTTAAGGGGTCTGAGGACAGGGCCTTCCCCTACCACAGACCACCTTAGAGAGATCTTGGACCAGTCTGAGACTCTAAAGACCTCTAAGGCAGACCCCACAGGGGATGCTGAAGGAGGCCATCCTTCAGAGGATGACACTGTAGACACCCTGTCCCTATCATCCTGGTAGATGAGGAAGCCCCCATCACTGGAGCTCCTCAGGTAGATCCAGAGGAGGAAGAGGAAGAAGAGACAGAAGAGGGGAGCAGTGAGTCAGATGATGACAGAAATAGTCAGGTGCTGGTCAGTAGACTGAACCAGGCTAACTTAAGCCTATTTGGGACTGAATCTGGTAACAACCCATTCAGACCCCCAGGTGGACTTAACCAGAAGCCTAGGAGGAGAAGGACTCACTCAGGTGACTCTAACAACTCCCATGCTTCTAGAGGTTCTCATGGTCACTCCAGAAGGGAGATGACTAGCCCTCAGAGAAGGGAACATGAGGCCAAAATGAGAGAGGCTGAATTGAGGATCCAGAGACAAGAATTAGAAGTTGCCCTGGCCCAAGAGAAACTTGCTAGAGCAAGACAGCCTAGAGAGAGTGGATTAGGATCCACTGGTGGCAGCACTATCCAGAAGGATAAAGACAGGTCCTTTGATACAAGAAACCTGAGTAAGATTGTGCCCCCCTACAAAGCTGGGGATGATATCCACAAATGGATGACTGCACTTGAGAGAGCCTGCATGGTACAGCAGATCCCTCAGGAGCAGTGGGCAGCAATCTTGTGGCTCTCCTTTGAAGGTAGAGGCCGAGACAGACTCCTCACAGTTAGTGATGGGGATTCTAGAAACTACCTGGTCCTGAAGTGTGCTCTGATTGATGGGTTGGGCTTAACCACTGAACAGTACAGGTTAATGTTCAGAGACACCCAGAAGACACAGACTCAGGACTGGTCTGAATTTGTTGAATGTGCCACTAAGGCTCTGGAGGGCTGGTTGCTGGGAAGTAAGGTTACTGACTATACAGGATTGTATAATTTAATTATGAGAGAGCAAATCTTAAGTAATTGTCAAAATCAGCTTCTACATCAGCACCTGGTTGACTCTGATCTGACCTCCCCACAAGAATTGGGTAGGAGGGCAGACAAATGGGTCAGAACCAAGATCAGGCCTAAGAACCAGGGTGGTGACCAAAAGAAAGAGACTACCAAGCCTCAAGAGAAGGGTGGGGATAAAAGTAAGGAAAAGACTTCCCCAGGGCCCCAAAACTCTAAGAATGGGGGTGGGTCCCAAGACACTTCTACAACCCAGAAAAAGCCTTATTGTCATACCTGTAAACAGGTGGGGTATTACAAAACAGATAGCTGTTGTCCCAAGAATGGCAATAAAGAGAATATACCTCCAGGTAAGGCTCCAACACCTCCTGTCACTGTTAGCAGTGGTCCCCCAGGTGGTGGGAGCCCCCCCAAGAATTTGGGTGGGTTTACTTTTGGAGGACAGGTGGACTCTGGCCTATCCAGGTCCCCTAACTCAAATACTCTTGTCTATGAGACTGGCATGGGGTTTGCCAATTTCACTGCTTGCCCAAACACTTTGAGCAAGTATAGACAGGAGCCCCTCATCAATGGCTTGAAAGTTGAGGCCTTCAGAGACACAGGGGCTAGCATCACCATGGTGGCTGAATGTCTAGTCCCCTCAAGGCAACTTTTACCTGATGCCAAATATCAGGTGACAAACATTGATGGCATAGAAACCAATCATCCCATGGCAGTAGTCAATCTTAGCTGGGGAGGTGTCACTGGCCCAAAGAGAGTGGCAGTGTCAGCAAACTTGCCTGTAGATTGCCTACTGGGTAATGATTTGGAAATCTCAGCCTGGGCTGAGGTTGAACAGCAAACCCATTCTAGAATGGTAAATCTCCATGGAAAGGTTAGTGGGGCTGTGATGGCTACAGCCCCAATCCAAGATGTCCTTCCTGAAAAGGTTGGGAGGGCTGAGCAAACCTCAGCCCCATCTTTAGATAACTTCCCTCCTGAAAAGAGTAGCAGGGCTGTACTAGTAACAGCCCATACCCAAACTGAGTCTCCTCCTGAAAAGGTTGGTGGGGCTGTGATGGCCACAGCCCAAACTCAAACTGATACATGGGTAGTGAAGCCTGAAATGATGGATCACTCCACCCAAACAGAGAGCATTGAGGAGGAAGAGAAATCTCCCTCCCACCAGACTTTAGAAAAGGATCAGCCTCCTCAGGGAACTGATCTTACCCCTGATGAAGGAACTGTCCCAGAGGTTGTTAGGCCTGGCCTAACAGAGCCTCTGATGGCAGTGGACCCTTCTCAGGTGGGACCCAGTCTGGAGCAGGTAACCTGCCCCTCTCTACCTTGCCTTACTCAGCCCAGGGCTGCAGAGGACAAGAAGGACAGTGAGACCCAAAGGGCCCCCTGTCAAATAAAGCACCCCCATAAACAGATTAGGGGCACCGAAACTAGTAGCCCTAGTGAGGTGCAAACTTTAAAAACTCCTGAGGGATCCCCCTTAAAAGTAGTTAGGGACCTCCCCCAGATGGATATTGTTGGGCACAGCCAAACCTGGGACCCTCAGGGCCCAAACCTGAACTGTCCCTCCAGTAAACCAAACAGAGGGACCCAGCCTCCAGCTTTAGGTAGCCAGAGGTTGACCCTGAGAGCACAGTGCAACTCAGTCAAAGAAAGAAAGGCACACATGGTGGAGAGTGATTGGAGGAAGCTGAGCCCTACAGAGGAAACTCACTTCAGTACTCCATCTCAACACCAGCCTTTGACTTTGCAAAGACACACCACAGGTAGAGATTCCCTATGGTGGAGACCCTCAGATACCCTTAGGGTGAGGGATTGCTTAGTGGACCATGAGACAGGGGGTTACCAAGCCAGACCTGGTACTTCCTTATATGGCCACTTAGGCAATATAGGCTTACCTGTTCAAGGATAGCCTTATTTCCTTTCGTTTGGGGGGGGGGGGGTTATGTAGGAAGGTGGATATCTGACTATGGTTACCCCCAAACTTTTTGCCTGGTGTTTAGTTGGTTTTTGACATAGTTGGCCTGGGATCCTGCTATTCAGGGCCCCAGGCTGATTGCTCTCTCCTTAAAATGGACTCCATGTACCTTAGGTGCATACACAATTGGAACTGGTTCACCTTATAGGCCCCTGTAACAGTGTACCCTAGGTACCCAGGGCATAGGTGTTTCCAAGGCCTACCAGGGGCTGCAGCATGTATTGTGCCACCCCTGGCCTGGCCTCCATATTTGACACAACTGGCTGATCACTCAGCTGGGGTAAGTTGGTGTAATCACCTCTTGCTTAGATATAGTATCCCTATATCTACCCTTAAACTGGACACATATGTTCCTATCAGCCACTCCTATGGAAGGCCTCATCAATCCTGGAGGCAGAGTGCTTGGAAATATGTGAGATGGTGCTCTAGCATGAGCTGAGCCCGTCTGCAGCTGTCGGGAACCACTCCCTAAGCTGTTCCGGGATATTGCCATACCATATACTCTTAAGTGCATTATAATCCTTGCGGTTAAATGCTATCTTTGGTTTGGCTTTATCAAAACATGTCGAGTAAGGTGTCATACGAATTGGAATACTATCCCCTCGACAGTTCTGTCGACGGGGATAGCATTCCACCCTTCTAGAGGGACACGACATGTGTGTAGCCTTAACCCCGGTTAAAGTTAACCAGAGCCTCAGCATCACAAAATGGATGCTGCCACCACAGACACGAGTCTGGCCTCCTGCTGCTGACCGAAACTCAGCAGATGGTGGCCTGGACAAAGGGTTTCCTGCCTTGGGAGGTGCGAGCACCACCCCAGACAGGGTTTTGTGTATTGGGTAGGACAGGGCTGAATAGATTGAGACATGCCCGGGGCACACAAGGTGTCCCCGTGCATAAGCCAGTCCAAACCGGTCCTGGGACTTTCCAGACCCAGGCCTGGCGAGGAGCTGGACAAAGGAAAGGGGGTTAAACCGCCCCCCTTCCTGGTTCCTCCCAGAGGAGGGACCTAGTAGGTGATCCACCCCTCAGATTGGGAATAAGAGTGGGAGCAGTGCCATGGCACAGCAGATCATCCTGAAATCAACTTTAAACAAGAAGAAGACTGGACTTCGACATTCTGCTGCACAGAAGACTGAAGAGAATCTCCCTTGTGGCCTAGGAGTGGCCACCCTGTGAACACAGGCACCAACCAGCAACTCGATGTCTGCTTTGCCGCCGCCTCCCGCCGGAGCCCGAGCCCAGAACCTGAGAAGACCCAGACTCCCAGAAGTCTCACAGCCCAATCCACAGTCCCTGCAAAGAAGGGACCCGTGGAGGCACCGAGTGACGTGGGACTGGACCTCTTGGAAGACACTCGAAAAGCTGACTGCGCAGCAACCGAGGCATCTTTGACGTTGTGCTTTGGGGACTGAGAACCCCCACCACCGAGCAGCCCTTGCACCGAAGAAGAGCCCTCCAGCATCTCCACGATCTGCGTGGGGCCCTTTTGCATTGTGCCACTTGACGCGCCATCCCGGCCACTAGCCACGTGGTCAGCGGCCATCTTGGCGACGAAACCGACAAACTACACTGCGGGTCTGGTTGCCCCAGACTTGCCCTAGCTTCTGCAGAAAGGAGTCCCCGCTCTGACCTTGCTGGTCCGAGTGGTAAGCATTTTTTGATTCCTGCGTGGCTTGCATTAGCCAAGGCCTGTTTGCTCCGATTAAGTTGCCGACACCGCCAACAGCGAGAAGCCTGCGTAAGACATCTAATGACCCACTCCTGGACGTCCTCGACCCCCAGTGTCCACGTGGCTGCAGAGAGAAGCTACACCTCAACGCCTGTTTGCACCCGACATCGCCTGGTTCCAATCTGGTTCCACGGTAGTCACTGGCTAGTGACTTTGAACATTGTCCCCTCTGCTTTCAGGTCTTCACATCTTCAGATCCACCCTTGGATCCACCGGAACTCTTCACATCGAGCCGCCTGCAGCATCTTCAGCTCCAAGCACCATCGACCAGCGTGACGAAACCCGACACTACTTCGACCCTGTGCACCCGATTCCTGTGGGTGAGGTAACTCAGCTCCGCCGGTGTTCCTACACTGGTACACATCTCAAGGGCCTGTGTCTTAAGTTTCAGCGTTCTAGGTCACTCGGAATTTTCCGAACTAACTAACTTTGTACTTTTTACGCACCATAGACTTTACATTGGTGAGTGCGTGCACTTTAAACACTGCACCCGAGTCCCGTGGGCCTTTCCCGACTTAGTCACTGCTAGTCTCGAATAGCTCCAGCGATTCTCAAGGCCCTAGGCCTGTTCCCGTTCTGATTGGTATCTCTTATACCACTTTCTTAGTATATGGTTTAGGTGGCCCCTAGGGCTCATCCATATTGTGCAACTTTTGTGTATTTTAAACTGTCTTGTGATTTAACGCTTGTGCTTCTGTGCTCATAAAGAGTCCAGGGGATTTTGTAGTTAATAAATCAATATATATTTTCAATATATATCTGTGTGGTGTGCTTTCATTTGGTATTCAAGGGGGTTGTGTATGGTAATACAGCTGGCTTCACATGCCTTTCAGAGTTTAGCCTAAGACTGCTTTGTCCACGTTACCACTAGGATAACTGGTCTATAAGGTTGACTTACAACCAATCATCATAAGAGTTGCTTGGCATGGTACAAAGTGATCACTAGAATTGGTGAGCATTATATACCAGGCCAACTTCTCACAGTGGATGTCATCAATGATATTTAGCATGGCAGTTTCTGTACTGCAGCCTTTTCGGAAGCCGGATTGTACGGAGTTCAGTAGGTTATTAGTGTCAATGTGTTTGCCCAGTTGGAGCAGGGCACATTTTTCAAGGGCTTCGGAAAGCAGGGGGAGGTTGGAGATCGGGCAGAGTTTGTTAGGGTCGTTAGTGTCGGCATTGGGATTTTTAAGAATGGGAGTGATTTGTCTGAGTTGGAGGGAGGCAGGGGCACATCCCGTGGTAACGGAGGTGTTGATGATTTTAGTCCAATAAGGGGCATTGATGTGCTTTAGCTCCTAGACAAGGTTAGAAGGGAGAGGGTCTTTAGTGTGTGAGGAAATGATGTTAGAGCTTTCAAGCTCAGTTATGGGATGGAAATGATGCCAGGGGACGTTGTTTTTAAGATGTGAGTTTTAAAGGCTGTTATCCAGAGGGGTAGTGGCAAGTAGATGGAAGGAGGAATCAGGGGGGGAGAATTAATTAATTAGGAGGGTGATGTAAAAGGAGAGTCAGCGGTAAATAGGGGGTTGGGAGGGATCTGAGATACAAGGACGGATTGATCTATTTTGGCAATTCTTTCGGAGAAGAAGTTTGCAATTTCTGCGCATCTTTCAGTTGTGGCCGTCAGCTTTGGTGGGGAAGAGGATGTTTTGGTTTTGAACTCTGCTGAACAGCTCTCTGGGTCTATTTTTGGCACAATCGAGTTGTGTGCAAAAGAAGGAAGCCTTTTTAGTAAAAATGTGTTTCTTGTAAGTAGATCTAGTGGATCTGAGGAGGGCAAGATGGGTGGGAGATTGGTGTTGTCTCCATGTTCTTTCAGTTAGTCTAGGTGTGCGTCTTTCGTTGTTGAGATTTGAATTGAACCACAATTTGGATGAATAATTTCTTTGGGTTTTTAGTTTGAACGGAGCAATTTGGTCTAGGACATCGATGACAGGTTTTTTAAAAATGCTTGGTGAGTTTGTCAGCAATTTGGGAGGGGGTGAGAAGAAGCTGTGCTTGCTGTTTAGACTCCCATTCACCAGGGGGGACACAATTAAGATTTCTGGTCCATTTCATGGATTTTATGTTTATGTTGGGGGGGGGGGGGGTGGAGCTGTGGTGGCGATTGAGAACAGAATGAGGTGACGGTCAGACCAGTCGATGGGATGATGTTGGAAAGGGAAGCCAAGTCATTGTTGGCAATGATGCCCCCTTTGGTGTGGGTTAGAGAATGGCAAAGTTGTTTGAGGTCACTAATCTCTAGAAGATTTGTGAGGAGGTTGACTGTGGTATCCTCTGTCTCATTCCAGTGGAGGTTGAAATCTCCTAGGAAGAGATTTTTTGAGTTAGAAAGTGAAGATTGTGTAAGAAGTTTTGATAGTTCTTGGGCAAAGGGAAGAGGATCACCAGGAGGGTGGTAGATATTATGTAGGTGAATCGAGGGAGAACCTTGAAACATAAGTTCAGCTTCAAGGTATTTAAACTTGCGTGGTCAGAGCTTTTGACAAGGGAAATTTGAAATTTGTTTTTAAAGATTATAGCTAATCCACCGCCTATTCTCTCAGTTCTGTCTTTTCTGATTATAGAGTAACCGGGGGGGAGAGAGTAAGTTAAGGCTTGATGTTGAGTGGTCATTAAGCCAGGTATCCATGAGGAAGGCAATGTCAATAGCTTCGCTAAGGATAGTTTCAAATATTTCGATTGCATGTCGGACAGCTGAATGGCAGTTCACAAGCATGCAGGCGAGGGGTTTAGGGTTGCTTTAGGGAAAGAGCATGAATGGAAGGTGGTAAGTTGGGCCAGGCGTCTGGGGGAGATGGGAGAGGAGGGGATTCTGCTAGTCCCCAAAATAACAGGAATGCTGGAGTGAGGGGGAGGATCATTAATCGAGGAATTTTAAAGGTAAGAGTTGCAAAGGTCAAGGAGGTCGGAAGAGGAGAGATAGCTTGAAGCACAGAGGGGCCAATGGGTACGGCAGCAGAGGGGTGTTGTACTCCACAGTTTAGGGTTAGAGATGCATTGTAAGCCAGAACCGGGGGAATTAGAATGATTGATGAGGGAACTGGAATTGAGGGAGTTGAAATCTTCTCTCAGTTGTGTAAGTTCACTCATCAGGGTTGAGAAATTGCATTCTATGTTGGACAGTGTCTGGGTTAAAATAATGAGGGGGAACGTGGTTGAGAACGAGGTGGGGGATAGGATGTGTTCAGTGTTGATCGGGAGTGGAAATCTGATGTGAGGACAGGGAGAGAGGCCGGGAGGGGGGATAAGAGGAGTGCTCAGGCTGTTGGATAAAGGGAAGGCACAGGAGAAGGACGGGACATTCATAGAGTCAGGAGATGTGATTTGAGATGATAAGAGGGCTTGAGGGGAGTGGGGATTGAGGACAACAGGTTTAGGGGGAGGAATGCTGGTGGAATGCCCTTTGTATGCATTTATCAAACAGACAATACTTGCTCATAAATGCAACAAACCTCAACTTCCCATCCCAAGCAGGAGCCGTAGACCTCGCTCTACCATACAACATGCATGCAAAAACTGTGCAAGCAACAAGTTTTTTTGGGTAATTGAAAGAGAGTGTCCCTGCCTGTGGGTGTGTTCTTTGAGCTCCCCCTTTGGTAGCACCCTGTCTTACACAGGTAAGCATCATACCCCACTCAGAGTCCTGTGTACACAGACAGATTGTCCCAGTACAAAAATATGCAGCTCACCTGGCCCTGGGTAGCTTTCGTAGCCAGTAACCTCCCTGGAGGAGGGAAAGATTAGAGCATGTAAAGTGCTGCTTCTCTATCATATAATTTGTTCTGTAGTCTAGGTATGAGGTTTGGGCTGTATCTCAAGGATACTTCTGCAGCATTTACGTCCTCAGCATCTATCTAACAGTGAGGAGTCCCATCTCCCATTGACATCCCAAGCTCTGGGCTTTGACTCTGCTTCAGTGCCTTAACAATACTAGTGAATTCCCTGGTGGCCTGTTGCCTAGCCGGCGTACGCCGTGATCTACCATATCTGCCTACACAAGATATAAACGGGGAAGTGAAGTATCTGGTGTCCTCACCATCAATGATCTATAGTTTAGAGGGTACTTTACAGAGTAGTGGAGCATTGTGTTGTCCGGGAAGCTGAGTACAGTGTCATTTTCAAAAGACCAGGGTCCCTTACTTTGCAAGGTTTGCAGTATGTAAACTCTGTCTTGATAATTAAGGATATGTACCACGACCCAACCTAGAGTGCCTTGTGGGAGGCGGAAGATTTGGCACCCTGTGTGCCCAAGCAATAGAGAAAAAAGGAAATTGTTTGCTGGCAAGTACTGTCTGTATCAGCCAGTTTTCCAGTTAGCGATCCATGCTGGGCCATTCTAGCCTCTCCTACAGGGCAACTGTCCTAAAATTTGTTTCTCCTGGAGTGACCCTCAGAATTTTCTGCTTTGAGTTTCAGATGGTCCACTCCCTCATGCAGCACCTTGAGTTGTACTTGCATTTCACGTACTGAGTGGCACATTGCCACTTGTGCAGATTCATTGGTTTCCACATGATCATAAAGCTTTTTGTGGTTCACTTATAGTAACCCCAGGCACAGGGCTATGGCATCAATTTTGGGTTCCAGTGTGTTTTTGATGTCAAGGATGGCTTATAAAATGGCTTTAAACTTGCCTGAGTACTCCTTCAGCGTCACTGTGACCTTAGTGGTAGAGGTCTGTAGGGATTGCATTTACTCTGGAGAGGATTTGGTCTCTTTTTGCGGCCCTCAGCCATTCAAGCTCCTGATCTTGAACATGAACTTGCCCTTGTGTCCCTTGGTTGCTCCGCGGGTTCCGGTGGTCCGCTATTCTCTCAGGGGCAGGCCAGCACTTCACCAGTTCAGATGACTCCTGACTCAAATGCGGGTGAGGGAGCAGCCCTGCGACCCTGGTTATGTTATGTTATGTTAATAATTTATTTGTTAAGCGCTCGTACGCCCGTAGGCTTCATGGCGCTATCGGAAGGAACATAACACACAAAATACTCAAAGGTAAGCCTGATAAAAAAGCCATGTTTTAAGAGAATGTCTGAAGGTGAGGATTTCTGGGCTCATTCTAAAGGGGAGTGGTAGAGAATTCTAAAAGGTAGCTGCGGGATGGTCAAAACAGCAGCCGCCAAGATGTTTTTTCTTAAAGGTCGGGACAACCAATAAAGCTTTGTAGGCAGAACAAGGATTCAAAGAAGGATTGTATCTAGAGACAAGGTTTTTTATTAATTTTGGACCTGTGTTTTGTAGGGTTTTAAAAATAATACATCCTGTTTTAAACGCAATCCGCTGTATCACAGGCAGCCAATGAAGTTGTTTCAGACCAGGTCTGATAGACTGCCATTTTGGTTGTTGCAAAATGAGCCCGGCAACTTGATTCTGAACAAGTTGGAGTCTTTTTAACAGGCCCGCTGGGAGTCCCAAATAAAGACTATTTGAAAAGTCCAGTCGGACAGAACGAGGGCAAAAATAACCTGAGTGAGTGCAGGTAGTGTCAGGAACTGGGCAATTTTTTTATTTTCTTGAGTTGAAAAAAGCTAGCGGAGACCACTGTACCAACTTGTCCTTTCAAAGAGAGATCAGCACTAAGTGTGACTTCCAGACTTTTAACCGAGAGAGATTTATTGGTGGGACCCCCATACTAGATGGCCAAAAGCATGGGCTCCAACTTAATTCACTTTTCCCAGGCAAGATTAATTCTGTCTTGCCTGGGTTCAGCTTTAAGTGGTTGAGGTTCATCCACCTCTCTATGTGTGTCATGGTGTTCTGAAATTCCACCACAGAGTCTGTATTGTTTAAAGGAAAGGCAAGTTGGAGTTCATCTGCATAGTTATAGATGGTAACTTTGGCGTTCCTTAAGGAGTATAATAGTGAGTGGAGATAAAGATTGAATAATAGAGGTGATAATGATGATCCTTGAGGTACCCCACATGTAATGGGAGTTCTACAAGCTGTGAAAGTGCCAAGTCTCACCGATTGCGTACGTCCTGTGATAAAAGAGGTGATCCAGCTTAAAGCAGGGCCCCTGAGGCCGGCTTGTTCGACACGGTTGATAAGAATGGAATAATCAACCGTGTCGAACGCTGCCGACAAATCAAGGAGCACGAGGGCTTGGTGGATGCCTCTATCAGCATTGTGTCTTAGAGTGTTTTGGACAGCAAGGATCACGGCTTCCGTCGAGTGACAGGGGCGGAAGCCAGCCTGGTTAGGTTCCAGGTATTCAGATTTTTCAATAAATTTGAACATACACGTGGAGATATGGGCTTCCAAAATTTTTGATGCATAGGGTAAAATAGATATTGGCCTATAATTTATTGGGTCATGTGGATCTGCTCCTAACTTTTTAATCAGTGGAATGAGCAAAGCTTTCTTAAAGCTGCTCTGCACTTTGCCCTGCAGAAGGGATTCATTAAGCAGCGAGAGAACGCCCTGTGGAATAGCCGACCCCACCTCTCTGAGAATAAATGAGGGACAGATGTCATCAGGTTATCCCGACTTGACCCGTGCAAAGAGATCGTGCAAGACTTTAGCATCGATAGGATGAAAAGTTTCTAAAATAGAAGGATTATAGTAGACATCATCCAGAGGGACAGGGGGCAAAGAGTTTGAAATACTCTGCTTTAAAGTAATGATTTTATTTAGGAAGAAGACATTCAGAGAGTCGCAAAGCTCCTGTGTGGGAGTGACCAAAGGGGTGGTTCTATTACTATTGCAAAGATCGTTCACTAAGTTGTACAAATCTTTTGTCTTGTTCTGTGAGTTCAATATTTTCCCTGAAAAATATTCAGTTTTCTGTTTTAAAATAGATTTTTGATAGGTTTTTCGAGCCAGACAATATTTAGCTCTGTCTTGTGGTAGATACCTAGTCCTGCACTTCCTGGTTTTTGGTGCACTTCAAGTTTTAAGATCTTCAGTTGTGGGGTCAACCATTTGTGTGCATCGTTTGGGCGTGAGCGGGGGAAATTTACATAGGGTGCATGAATATCAGCTGCCCGTTGGATCCAGTGTGAAAAGGTTTCTTCTATGACATCGATGTCTTTAGTCATTGGAGGAAGGGTAGTGGCCAAGGTGTCCAAAAAAGCTGGTGTGTTAATGCCCTTCCATTTCCTAATTTTTCCACCCGCCTGGAATGACTGTCTTGTGCTTCTATCGATGGTAAGTGTAAAATGTATAAAGAAGTGGTCCGACCAAATGCATGGAGTTATGGAGGAGATGGATAGGGAGAGATTATGAGACCATATTTGATCCAGACTATGGCCTTGCTCGTGGGTGGGAGAGTGAATCTGTTGGGTTAAATTCAAATCCAAAAGTAAGTCCTTAAGTTCTGCTGCCTGGGGGTGTGCTTTAGTATCATCAAAGCAAAAATTAAAATCTCCAATTAGAACAATTTTGGAATAGTTAGTTACAAGAGAGGCCATTTGCTCGGCCAAAGATGCAGAAAAAGTGGGCATAGATAGGGGAGGACGATAAATCAAAACTAGTAGTAGTGCTCCACTATCGGTGTCAGTTTTAAAAACAATATTCTCTGTACGGGCCAGGGCAAGGGGAGGGAGTGTAATAAATTTGTGAGTATTGTGAATGATGGCAGCTACTCCTCTACCTTTCTTGCCAGCTGGTCGGTTGACGTTTAAAATATAATAGTCAGTGGGACAGCGGCCAAAATATCTGGCAATGAGTCCTGGTTAAGCCAAGTCTCCGTAAGTAGCACGATGTCAGGTTTCTCAGATGTCAGCAAAAGAAATATATCAATTTGATGTTTAACCATAGATCGCGTATTAAGATAAATACACTGAAGTTTAATCTGTGGTTTTAATAAGGACTGAGGGGCAACACGTGGGCGTATGTTAAAAGTGGGGTTACCAGCTGTAAACTTGATTTTAGCAATCCCATTCGAAGAGGTACGTTTTAGTACATACAGGGGTAATGCCGGGTAGAGATGGTCAGGGGGTCTCAGAGTAAGTAATTCATTAGTATCAACCACAGCATCTCCAGATCATGTTGGGGGCTCCTTTCCAATCCAGGCTATCTGTTAACCCTGCATGTAGGCCTGGTGGGATCCAGGCAGTGATAGTGATGGGCAGATAACCTCCCTCTGGATGTCTGGGCAATGTGGGAGGTGAGCCCTTGCATGAGCAGTGGCTTATAACCCCTCCAAATGTGTGCATTTGCTGTTCTCATAGTGGCTTTTGCTCAGGTCTGGTGCCACAGCTCTGTTTGATTTTGAGGGCACGGGTCACATTGTGGCTTATACAACCTCATAGTCACAGGTGGCTGTGTGCCCCTTTCTCTCACCCTTAGTGGTCTGACAACAGTTGGTGGCATCCATCTCTCAGAAGCCGACTTGCAGGGAGTCATCTGTCTTAAATCAGGTCTCCCTTGTATTTCTGGAGGTTCAACCCAAAGGAGATTGTCGGGCAGGCTTTTGGCCCCTCCAGCAATCACTGATGGTGATCCCATGTTACCACAGCTTGTGTCCTCAGGGGGCTGCAGAGTACCTCCACAGCCTCTGTGCTCACCCCTAGGTGCTGGCAGGACCACTCTGCTGCTCCTTTATCTCCAGCAACTGCCTCCCTTATTACCATGCCTGGGTGCACTCACTCAATCCGGAGCAGTTCTGCAATCACAGTGGCATGCGAAAGCAATCAATTCAAATGAACTTTCGTATCCTTCTTGTTCCAGAAGTTCCTCATTAAGAGTGTCACACCCTGAGACTTCCCTTTGTATGTGGGGACCACTGATGCTGGGTATTTCAGTCCCAGTATGATAATGGTGAGGTGATTTAGGCAGAAGTTACTACAATGAGACTCACTCAACCACCAACCTGAACATGCCAAAACTGGCAAGAGAATCCTTAAGCAGACGTTTTAAAAAGCCTGACCCCCAACCACACATGGGGGGCTGATTTACAAAGATAAGCATACACATGTGTGCAAGTTTATTTCTTTTCAGTATTCACAAAACTGCATTTTAATAGTACATTTAAGAGTGTGGAGACTCCGTAATTGAGGGGGGGGGAGATAACTTAGCAAATAAAAAGGCAGGCCTGTCATATCTTTTTATATGAGTTGTTCTTTGCCCTGATTGCAGTCTTATAGCCCTTTATAGTGCCAAACAGTTGCCAAACCCCATCTCCTCTAACCACCACAGTAGGGCAATTTCGTGAGTGTCCTGGTTGGTGGACGCCCAAACAAACAGTTTTGTGGGTATATTTGTAAGACTAATGCAAAGAAGAATATGTGTTACATCTACTAATTGAGAGCTTAGACAAGTATGATATCAAGAGAAGTTAAAAATTACTGTGTTCTTTAAAAAAAAATTGAATGTGAACCTGAATTTTTTCAGAAACTGCAATGCGCAAGATCTATCACATGATTATTATTTTGTTGTGAGACTATTGATGTATTCTTTTCAGCTATGTGTAAAGCAGTGGGAGTTGGCAGGGATCTGAGTGAGATGGGCCTCCATGTGTCATCTCATGGTGAGGTGTTTCTTCCCAGGATGTGCACTTCCAACTTTTCCGTGTCTAGCTTCAGGCAGTTGGACCTCATGTGATCAGTGCCGATGGTTCGGAAAGTTGGATCTGTGGTGGCGGGGCCTTCTGTGAGAAATGATGAGTTGGGTGTCATCGGTGTATGAGATGATGTTGAGTCCATGGGTCGGATGATGACACACTGTAGAGTCATGTAGGCGTTGAAAAGGGTGGAGCTATGGGAGGAGTCTAGCGAGGTGCCTCAGATGATGCACTCCGTCTCATAGATGAGGGGCGGAAGGCCGATGTTGTGGAACCTGGTGATGAGGGTGTGGTGGGAAATGGTGTTGAAGCCCGCTGAGCGGTCAAGGAGAAGCAGGGTTGCTGTCTCACCTTGTTCTCCGAGGGATCTGATGTTGTTGGTTGTCACAATCAAGGCAGTCTTGGTGCTGTGCTTGGACTGGAAGCCGGATTGGGAGGCATCAAGTATGTTGTTTTCTTCAAGGTGTTCAGAGAGCTGGTGATTGATGGTTTCCTCCAGAACTTTGGTGAGGAAGGGGAGCAGCGAGATGGGGCAGAAATTCTTGAGTTTGCTGGGGTCAGCGGAGAGCTTCTTCAGGAGGCTTTAAATGCTGTTTGTTGCCATGCATCAGTACAGTGGGTTGGCCATGGTGATGGATAAGTTGAGGATGATGGTGAGTGCACTGCTGATTTCCTTCCGTCCCAGATTGAAGACGTGGTGTGAGCAGGGTTCTATCGGTGCTTGGAGTGAATCGAGATCATAATGGCTGTGGTGCTCAATGTGCTGAGCATTTTCCAGTCAGTGAGCAGGGGGCAGTGGGTGGCATCAGTAAATGTCAGAAGGTAGCCGAAGTGTATTGCTTGTTAGTCAAAGTTGCCATAGATTTCCAGTATCTTGTTGCAGATGTAGTCCGCAAGGGTGTCACAGAAGACTTGGGAAGGGCGGATCGTATTCTCGGAGGCAGATAGACAGGAGAACTCTCTGACAATGCTGAAGAGTAACTTTGTGTGATTGGCGCTTGTCTAGATGTTGTTGGTTAGTGTGTCATTCTTGGCTTCTTTCAGGCGATTGTGGTATTTGCTTAGGGCTGATTTGAAGGTGGTGAGGTCTGTGCACATTCCTGCTGGAACGCCATTGTCTCTTCAGTCACTTCCATTTGTGCTTGAGAGGCCAGAGTTCAGGGGTGAACCAGCGGGCATGATTGCTCGATCTATTGGTGTTGGCTGTTTAAATGGGGGCGGCTGTGTCAGTGCAGGTGAAGATCCAGTCAGAGAAGTTCTGGACGGCCAACTCAAGGTTACTTGTGGTGTCTGGCCTGGTGGTGGTGAGGGTGGTGGTCCATTGGGTCTCGGTCATTTTGTTCCATTTATAGTGTGAAAGGATGAGGGGTGTGCTGGTGGATTTCTATGAGACTGTGATGATGAAGTGGATGAAGCTGTGGTCGGTCCAGGTTAGCTGGGTTACATGGTGGAATTTGATTCTGTTGCTGGCTATGAAGAAAGGGTCTAATGAGTGTCCTGCACTGTATGTGAGGCTGGTGACCACATGTGTGCAACTGTTGTTGCTCATGCTTTACTGGAGGCTGGCAGGGTTGGTATCATTGGGGTCATCGAGGTGGAATTTGAGGATGTTGAGGAAGATGTAGTGCTTGGAGTCAATTGCCAGTAGGGAGATGAATTCACAGATGATGTTGCAGAATTGGGGGTGGGGCCTGTGGGACTGTAGGTAAGGGTTTCTCTGATGGTTGTTTTTGCATTGGTTCAGATTTGGAAGTTTAGGAGTTCCATGATTGATGAGATGTTGTCTTAGGTGGTAGTAAATTAGAGAGTGTCCTTGTGGATGATGGTGATGCCTCCTCCATGCTTATTGATAAACATACTAGCCTGACCGTATAAGGAGATTTTGATATGGCATACTAATTAAATTGACCCAAAGCTGAAATGGATGTTGCATGACACGCTGGTTTTGGTATTCATTGTGGAGCTGATTATTTGGAAGCAGGTACATACAGGATTCATTACATCTCACTGCTGAGTTCTGAGGATGGTCTCATGGACCTAGTGAGCCACTAGAGACCGAAATGTCAACAATTCATCCTCCATAACCTCATCATTTTCTGTTGGATTCAGTTCCATCTGATTGTTTGAATGTTTAGTATGGACGTAATAGGACTTTTCTGATTTCGTAGAAACAACTTGGTTAAGAGGATTGACAGGGCTTCCCGAGATCCATATATTGGATATACATTGATGCAATTAAGGAATTATAGAGCAGCACTATTATCAACATATACATTTGTATATGTACTGCTGTGGGACTTTGAAATATGGAATATATTTTGAACATATGTCATGTATAAATGAAATACTAATTGAGATAAAAATATATAAATAAACATAGTTTCTGTAATATACAATACATCTATGTTTTTATGATGAATTAGTATTTGAATATTATTAATTGGATCACTTGTGTGACCATTTAAAGTGATTAACATTGGATAAATAATTCCTCAGGGAACCATGATTGTGAGTTAACTATTATACCCAGTTTCTTGGGGAAGATTGGGTTCCCCTGGTATATAGTAATTTTACCATTAAATAACACTATAACTGATAGATGGTCCATAGGATAACATGGACTGGCACGCAGAAAAACCTGAGGCGGGTAGCTCCATTATGCTACCACAGAAATGAGTCATGTTTGGTATCAACACAAACTGATGATAGACAGAATGGGACCAGTTTGGGGGTATCACCCTCATCAGCAAGGCTAGCTTGAATCCAGTGGCATTGCAAGCATGGGACCCATATCTAGACATACCCTTCCCATTTAGGGTGACTATAGCAACACAAAAAAAGGATGGAAGGAATGGTGAACATTGTCAAACGCAAAAAGAACAATTGATGGACAGAATGCAGTTTGGTATGGACTTTCCCATAGAGCACAGGGTCAAGACTGATTTGCATATGGCTGGGTCCAAACTGGGTTGGCGTAGTGGGCAAAAGAACAATGAATTTAACCCAGATCTTTTGACTGGTGGAGAACTTTTGTATTGTCAGAATTCCGTCCATCATTTGTTTGCTGAAACATTGTCAAACATTCACCCCAAGCCACAGATCTGTGTTAAATCCACTGTTTATTGCTCACAATACCATCGCTGTTTGGATCCAGCCATATGCAAATCAATCTTGACACTGCCCCCATGGGAACAGTCTATCTCGAATTTTTTGCTCCAGGAAGGTCCTCATTGGACCGGAAAACAAACATCCTGGAAGTGGTTTTGGAGTATCACCTCTTATCAGCCTGGCTAACTTGAATTCAGTGTCATAGGGAGCCCGGGACCTACATCTGGGCATACCCTTTCCACTAAGGGTGACTATAGCAATACCAAAAGATGATGGACGGCATGCTGAACATTCTCAAACATTGAGTCCAAGTCACAGATCTGTGTTAAATCCATTGTTATTTTTGCTGAGCATGTCACCCCAGTTTGAAGCCAGCCATATGAAAATCAGTCATGACCCTGCTCCCTATGTGAATATTCCAGCCCGAACTGCCAGGCCAGGTCCTCCCTGGACAGGAAAATAGGCATCCTGAGACTGGTTCAAGGGTAATACCCCACATCCACCAGGCTAGCCTGAATCTAGTGGCATAGAGAGCACGGTACTCATGTCTGGGAATTCCCTTCCCACTTAGTGCAACTGTAGCAATGCAAAAAGATACTTGCCTTCTCACCCCTGACGAAAATCCTGTGTCTTGGGTGATGTTGCATGCATTCAGGTGGCAGCATTAGAGGTTTTCCAACTGGTTGTAACGGCTTCTCTGTGCTTGGGCAGGAAGGAGGTCACATCTACCTCCTCTCAAGCAGGCTAGTGAAGTGGCACATCAAGGTGATGAGTTTAAAGGCTGCACTTCCTCTGATAGGCATCAGGGCTGACTCCAAGTGGTGGAAACAGCCCTGCCCAAGGCACATTTGCACCTGGACAGGTAAGAAATCAGTTAGTCAAGGAGGTGTAAACCCCCAGAAAGCTAGCCACCCTCCAGGGAGAGCAGTCTGGCCTGTACACTAAAATCAGATTTCTGCCATCTTTAGAAGTGGCAGAATAGAAGGTTCTAGGTAGAAAAGGTGACCCCCACCCCAAGATGTGGTCACGTCAGGGGCAGACTAGCTGCAGGGACTAGCTGCCCATTGGCTCCTAAACTCCCAATCCTCTAATTCCCCTAGATGTAGGATTTTAGGGATCCCCCCTGACACCAGATCCTCAGTTCTGAACAACCTGCATCAAAGAGAACTAAAGAAGAGACCCACACCAGCCACAAAACCAAATAAGAGATACCCTGCATCTGTGGCAATGCTCTTGGAATTGCCTGATCAAGGCTCATCCTAGGCTATCTTTTGGTTCCACCTGACAGTGGGACCCCTGCCTGTGGAAGCCTGAAGCACGCTCAGAGTCCTCTGGACTAGTGGCACTGGTCCTCTGTGAACTGCAGGAAAAACAATGCTCCAGATCCGAAGAATTGTTGCCTAAAGGCCATCCCCTGGGCCACCTGACAATGAAGTTACTTTCTGCTCTGCATATTACTGCCAAGGCTCGCTAGTCGCCAGTCAGGCAACCAACTCGTTTACTTGATGCTGCATTTAGAGGTAATTCCTTCTGACCTTTGACAGAAATTTGCAACCACACAATTGTTGTCTTTTTTCATAGTTTTCCCCTGCAGCACCATCTCAATGGTAAATGCAGCTCTCCCACGGCTCCGATTCAGCACCAAGGAAAGCCAGAACAACTCTGCACCCGGGTTCCACAGGCCAGGTAAAATCAAACTCATTGTCGTGGCTTGATGCTGGGATACACATCATCTTAACCCTGCAAAGGTACAACACAACTCGACCTGCAAGTAATCGATTGTCACTAGGAGGTTTTCTCATTGACCACAATGTTAATGTTTCATGGTATTATTTTGCACTTATTTTGTTTTGCTTCAAAAATTAATGACTCCAGTTATATGTATGCTATTCTGTTCATTTTGGTGCTTAAATTAGGATAAAAATATGCTCTTTTTTAAAAAATTGGTGTCAGATTTCTCTCGAATTGTGTCAATTACTTATTGTCCATGTTGGTAATCTCAAATGCTTATCACCTGTTCCTCTGGTAAAGCTTGAATGCTCGTTGCCACAATACCTTTACTGAGCTAAGGAATTGCTAGTGTGAATACAACGACCATCTTTGGGATATCATGATAGTATTACATGGTGAGGACTAGCTCCTTCACCACAAAATAATTCATTTTACTGCACATGTGGGGACATGTCTGCATGCTTTTATTATCACTGTCAGTAGCGTCACATTGGGTAATGGGTTTGCAAGATGCACACAGTTTGAAAAGCGTAAGCAGAACTGTGCCCTGCTTCACCATTTAGTAGCATGGTTACTTGGCAGGATAGAACGTTTATTGCTGTGGGGTCAAAGACAAGATGCATAGTTAAGTAATGTTTAAGAGATAAAGAAATTCAGTACAGATAATTGAAAGACATAGCTACCAAAAATGTGTAGGAAAATATTTTCTCAAAAGTACTAAATGTAGAAAAAAAACTTGCATTTTTGCGGGGTTCAGCACAATTCCTGGACTAACTTAGGATGTTTTTAAATTATATTTAGGATAAGATCTTTAAGTCTTAAGATATCCCGATTAGGATATTCTGGTCCAATACCAAAGTGTCCATTTATAGATTAGCTTACATGACAAAATGGATGACTGCAGATTCTAGTTTCATTGCCAAAATTATTATCCCACTGTGTCCCTTTCACATACTATTGTGATGCTAGTGGGTAAGGGGAGATCATCAATGTGGTCCAATTTAGTCATCAAGTGGCATCATCCAAGTCTTGGCACTGTGTAGACCAGTGGAATTGTGTCACTGGTGGGGGCTATTGAAGGATATGTAATACAAAACTAATACCTGTCGCTACTTTATGTAATTTCTGTATAATGAGCCAGCAATAGAGGTCAGATGACAACAAGGTTTCTCGTTCACTCCATCAATCAAGGAATACGTTGGTGCCTCTGTAGTGGCTGTATTAAAAAGCACATGATTTTAGGTAGGAGCAACATCTTAGATTTCGAGAAAGTGAAGCAAATGTTGTTGTTCCTAACGTGCTGAGCTATGCATACCAAAATAGGCATTAAATCAGCTTTTGATTGATTACAGGGCTACTCTGATTCCTTGAAACACCTAATTTACAATCCATGAAAAATATGATTGGTTGTCATAATTTGAGAGCATGCCATAATGATTCAATGTCACTTCCAAGCCCAGGCCCTGAGACAGTTAAAATAACATTCAAATAGCTACCAGTGTAAGATTGTGTTAATGATAAGCTATACAAATCTACTGTGGCCAAGCACCTGGTCATTTAAACAAGCATATTGGAGAGTCTATGTGATTACCTAATGCTAAGCAACCTAGTACAAAGATCTGCTTCTCACAATAACATCTGCACTCATGCCAAGGGAAATGGAGTAGCAAGCAATATAAATAATGACTTCAGCCATGGCTTTAACGTGCCCCCCTGTGCAATATTGTTTTCATTTCTTATCCATTGTCCTTAATATCTGTACTAGGGGTGGGCGATCATTTCCACTCTGCCTGTGTAGTGTGCAGAGTTTTGGCTGCTCCGAATTATGGGGCATATTATCAAGCCTGGGCGATAAAATTATCGCTGCTTTATCGGCAGGAAACGAATTGAAGCCCATGTTAGATGTCTATCACATTTTACATGGGCTTCGATTGGAATTCCATAGAGCATATTATCAAGCCCATTATCGCCTCTTTATCGGCAGTTTCCTGCCGATAAAGCGGCGATAATGTTAACGCCCAGGCTTGATAATATGCCCCTATGTTTGTAAAGCAGAGTTCCAGACAAACTCCGCCAACCGCCGCGTGGTGGAGTTTTTTTCCTTGCGCGTATCTCGCCAAATATAAGTTGGCAAACGTAAGTGAGAATTGGTGCCCCCTAGTGCCAATTTAAAGATTTTCTCAAATCGGACAGTCAAGGGAAGTTGTGGGCAACCACGAATGTTCGTGGTGAGTAAGATTCCACTGGAGTAGAAAATTTACTAGAGAAGCAGCAAAGAAGCACCACCCTTTGGTGCACTGCGCGAGGTGCCGTTTGCGCTGATTTTGCGGTCCAGAAAAATCTCTGTTTAAATTGCAGCGCAAGCAGTAATATGCCGATTTCTACCCGCTCACAGCACTCCGCCGAGTTTTCATGTAACTTTGAAGTCCATGGAGTGAAACTCTGTGAGTTCCCCCTCTCACTAGTATGTAAGTGATTTTGACAACCTTAGTTTAAATTGATATATACAAATATGATTATTGGTTTTGAGTCAGTACTGATAATTTTAGCATAGGGTGGAGTTTCGCTTATTATTGAAAAGTGTCTCAAATTAGACTTTTAATTTTGGGAAATATATCTTTCACCGTAATACTTTGTGCCTGAGCTACCTGAACCGAGGTACTCACTCTATACTACATATATCTACAACTTTCTTTCATGAACCTCATGATGTCTGCAGGAACAAAAATTATCATTTCTTCTGAGCCCATTGACTAATCGGGAAGATTCTCAAACTTTTTAATTTTGGCTGGTTTTTAAAAAGTGGGGGGATTTTTTCACCCCTCAGCGGGTTTAAATATGCGGAGAACGAAAAAAAGGAAGCCAGTTTGTAAAGCATTAAAATACTTCACATTGAAGTTTGTGAATCAGTTCACAAGTCAAATAAAACATCTTTACAGTGAACTTTTCAATTGAACGTTTGGGCACACAACTATAATTTTTCCATTTCAGAAGGAATCCAGATGCATTCAACAATCATAAACAATCATAAGGTTTATATATATTTCTCAGTTTGAGGCGAAAGTTAAAGACGAAAGAAAAGGAGATATTTAAACAAACTTTGTCAAATATGTATCTGAATATTTTAATTCTGTATAGAAAAAAATATATATTCGGTCCTCTTTTGGATTTCAACCTTGCACGCATTTTACCACTGCCCTAAAAGTCTATGAAAAATCCGAGGCAGCTGCATATTCAAAAATGAGATGTGCAGGAAAATCTATTTCCCTAATTGAAAAGGGATTTGCCAGGAACCATCTTGACAATGAGAGTCTCACGGGTGTTAATCACTTGGATAGAGATGTGCTGAGTTGGCCACTCACATGTAACAGAGGCAGCAGCGACTTGCAACACTCATCACCTTGGTTTATGGTTTAATGTGGTGCTAGCTGCTATCGCAACTTCATTCTACGTTGTGCTTCAGGATTACTTTACTACTGGGAGCTTAGATTAAAAATTTGTAATATTGCATATAGAGTGTACATACATAAGCAATCCAGACAGGAATAGCCAAGTAACACCAGCAACGGCATAAGATTGGATTTCACAAAGATTTAATTTAATTTTTGTGTATTTGCCACGTAGACTTTGTAAATTCAATTTAGTTGTTATATTTACCATGTAGACTTGTGTAAAATGATCACATATAGATCTGTGTTTCTTGTTAATTAATGAATTCATATACATTATACAGTGCTGCTGCCTTGCATCAGAGAAATGCAACCCAGAAAAAGACACTGCACGTGCTTTAACAATTGTATGTTGGGATTTATATTATGTAATTTACCAGCAATGCACTATTTAAACATAGCGTGTTAATGGTAAACCAAATAAAGCACAATATATTTATACAGTAGGAAGAGAAACGCATATGTTAAAGATTTCAGCAAGAATACCATGACATGTTTGGAAGTAAAATATTCGAATTGGGGAGACATTGCAAATGTGTCGATTAAGTGTTTATTTTATTTTGTTTTATTTGTTTGTTTGTTTATCAGAGTGGCAGACCTTAATTATTTTGAAAAGAGTGGCATTTTTTGAAAAAAGGAAAGAAGCTCAAGGAAATATACCATTTACAGTATTACAATAAGTACGATTTATTGGATGCAAAGTGGCCTAGGCAAACACACTCAGGAGAAGCTACAAGTGTTCATTTCCCTTCAAAAAGATATTCTGGTTTAATATAGCCGTAGAGCTCGACCTAATGGGCTCTACTGACCATTAAAGGCCAGCTCCAGCTTTAAAGACACCAGCCGAAGGCGAGGGCTTTTAACAAGGGAGCTGGCCTTTAATGGGCGGTAGAGCCCGCTAGGAGGGCTCTAAGGCTATTAGAACATTCCGCCCCTTAGGGCAGAATGTTCTAATTACTAAAAACTCGGGCTCCGAGAGGCCTTTGTTCACAGCAGCAGCTGTGAACAAAAACAACATCCTAATGTTATTCTTCGGGCTTCTACCTGTCCGCAGAAGCCCAGAGAACTCCATTGTATTCAATGGAGTGCTCCACATTCCAATGTTCTATTACAGAATCAATAGCTAGTGGGGACACATCTGATAGCAGGTCACAATCGCAAATGACATTGATAGGAAGGCATTTCAGTTCACAAAGTATCACAGGAGCCATTTGTCATAGTGGATGGAGGAATGCAGTTTTATATTTTGGGAACACACTACCTGAGACAAGTGCCTAGAAGTTCATGGAAAAGTGAACTTTTAGTCATAAACGTTTCACACTGTGAAGGCAGAAAAGGTTGCCAATTTTCATACCAAGTCACTAGCAAGTCCAGTGCAAGGTATTTCCTGATTTATAAAGAACCATTATAGGAAATTGCCTCTTTTCGATAGATATTTCTATTTTCTCTGAACTGATGATGCTGTTTTTTGACTCTGTGCCCAGTGACTCTGCTAAACAGGCCACTAGGCATGTGCTCTGACATGTCAAATTTGGGTATACTCTCAATCGGCAGTCTTACCTACTTGTAGGCCCCTAGTATAGGGTACAAGGTGTACTAAGGGTCTGTAAGGAAAATGACATTAGCGTCTGCAGCACCTATTGTGCCATCAACTACAGTGATAGTGCAAACATGAATTCAGGTCTACAATTGTAACCTGACTGCGGCACTTTAATTCGACCCGTCAATATAAACCATTTTGACAGTCCTACACCTCTCTTTTAAATATAAATGTCAACCCTAATTCAGCCTTATAGCCCATAAGGAAGGCTGCTGCATGGTATTTCAAAGTCAGACGTAGAAAGTGTTATTAAACATCATTACAGTGACTAGCACCTAAAACATATTTTCACTGCAACAAGTCTGGCTGTTCCATTGAAAACACTGGGATGCACCATTCATTTAAACAATGCTATTCTTTGGCTATGAAACACCTAGAAATGTAGTTCATGGACTCTTTGTAATATTTATGTAAAACCCAATTCACAGTTAAGTTGTATATAAGAAAAGGCACTTTTGGGTAGTTGCATTTTACTTGCCTAAAGCCTCTGAAGGCTAATTAGAATTAGCCTCTAGCTGTAGCCCTCTGAGAGCTCAAGCCCTGGGTGAGGTGCAGAATTTTCCCCAAAGGCCAGGTTGTGGGGTGGGGGGGTGTTTTTGTTCCTCTGGCAGAAAGGCCATTTGGGCAGTGCCCAGGAACCTGATTAACTTTGAAGAGGTCTCAAAAGTCACTGACAAATAGTAACTGACACCTGGGCAGGCCGCTTCTTTGTTCCCCTAGTCATGCAGGCTCCAATCCCAGTCTTGGGGGGCTGCTCCCAAAATTAGCTTTCAGACGAGAGCTTCTGCTGGCGTGAACCTTGACTATCAAGTGCTATTGCTGAGGTTGCTGCTGCATTCACCTATGAACATTTGTGAGTCTCTGATGTACTTCTCATTCTCACAGGTCCAGAGGTGCCTTATGCTTCCCTATAGAATCAAAAAACAGGAGTTAAACTGTTCACCCAGACTAGACCTCGGTAGAGTATGTAGCAAAACAATAACATCATTTCAAAAGACAAATACATGAAAAGATTTAATCCATTGAAGAGGAGAGAAGCAAAGGGGGAGACTACAAGGAGGAATGTAAGGAAAAGTAGATACTTATTTGCAAGTTGTTATATCAGCAGTACAATACAGTGTATATATAAATAACCCTAAAAGTGGGTGTGCACATATAATTCTCATGACGGTGAATGGTGCGGTGACACAATAAGGTAAAGAACAGTGTGAACGGCACACAAAATAAAGAAAACATAAAGGTCAACGATACAATGAAGAATATATAGAAGGCAGGTATTTGTTTAAATTGCTTCAGTTGACCACCGTAATGCCAGAGGTAACGCTGAGCATAACCTCTAGCATTACTGTGGTCTCCCCCTTTGCTCACTCCTCTTGGAGGGATTAACTCTTTTCATGTATTTGCCTTTTAAAATGATGACCGGTTGAGACGTTGTTTTGCTACCTTATGCTTACCAATGGCCACGTCTCTTGAGGCACATATCTCTGAAATAATCTGGTAGAAAGACTGATGCCATTCTGACAACTTACAGTGCAGATAGAAATCCTCACCTAATGTTCAACAAATACTTTTGCTCCATCCCAACCATATGCTTTAGAAAGTCTGTAAATGGTTTATCACTTGTACTTCTGCTCAAGTACCGTACTCTTTGCTGCCTAGTATGTGTCATAGTGGTTTCTGATTTTCTGAGTCTGCAATATTACAGCATTTGTGTCTGCCAGGCACATATCATTGTTATTGTTAACCCTTTTGATGCTCATGACGGAACGGTTCCGTCATGAGCATCAGTCGAGCTGTGCTCATGACGGAACCGTTCCGTCATGACCACACCCATTTACATTGGGGCCCAGCACCGGGGGTAAATCTGCACCGCACGGATGTGGTTAAGTGTCTAACTTGGAGTACTATGGACGTGATTTAGAGTTTGATGGATGGGATCCTCCATTACAAACAAGACAGATATCCTGTCCACCCTAGTACAAGTGCCTTATATCCTATCACACTTGCAATATGGGAGACAGGATATCTGTGACGGAGTATCCCATCTGCCAAACTCTAAATCAAGCCCAATGTCTTTAGTATAACTACTGTGGTACCATACATGTTACAGGGGTCAGTACGAACACTTAATGTGCTCAAACACAAATTGCTGTCATGAGCGTTCTGTGTGCTGTTATACGAAGGAGATTCAAGGGTAGGATTTAAAGGTTTTTAAATTCATACACACAAAATATGCATTACTTACTGAACTATTAACGGAGACTACAGATGCACTAAGATTTTGCATTGGAGTTGTATCACTTTCTTGGCACAACCCGACGCAAAATCAATTTTGGACTTCACTAAGCGACGCAAAGCCCTATTTGTCAGTGTGAAATGCAAGTCAATGCATAGCTCTGCCTTACTTCACAATGCATCAGGAAGGTGCTACATGGGTGGTGCATGAGTACTGCCATGTATCTACCCATGTATTTTGACACACTTCCACATTTAAAAAGGCTTGTAAACATAGGTTTACTGCTAAATCCTGCACCTACTGAGGCTGTTGGTACTGGTAGAAATAGCTTAATTTCTGCTCACTCTTTCCTGTTTGCATTTGTTCTGCATTTTGCTGCACACATACAAAGAGGAAATAGACACAAAGGATATTTATTGTACAGGAAGGTATCCCTTCCTGCAGAAAAGCTAACCTGATTACAACGCTGGCAACATTGCGCTATGACGCAAGGGTGCCTGTGCTGACAGTAGGCAACCACAAGAGCGCCAACACTTGGAGAGAGAAGAACTGTGCCATATCTTTGAAAATATGCTTCTGTTCTGCTCTCTCCATTTCCGGAAACAAGGCATAGCAACTTAACTTGCTGTGCTGCTTTGCATGAAATGTTAGTAAATATGCTCCTATATGTATATCCAAATAGACATACTGTAATGGATTCAGGTGAAATGATTACAAAATCAAGACTGACAGTGTCTCACACTGAGTTACGAAAGTAGTCAAGTGGATTTAGGTTAGAACTAAATTTGTGCTATCCCTGTTGGGTACATATATCTATTATTATAGAAAAAGTTAATGTAGATCTTCAATTCTGTTAGCCACATCACCACACCTGCTACTGATCCTGGGATGCCTGTTACTGTAAGTCAAACTTCCATTCATTGAAAGATGATTAGAACATTAAAGATAAAGGCATGGTGAATACGTTTTTAGTATGTAAGAATGACATGCTTCTCACATACTCTGCTGTGTTGCAATATCATTAAGTACTTAAACATGCAAAACTACTGGAGGAATGGTTGGCATAGCAACATAGCCTTCGCTGTAAAAAATAATTTAATCTTTTGGATTAGCAGTGGCATGAACAGCCCATTATGAATGACTTAAACCGCATATTCACAGCGTTTCAAAGACTATCTGCATAAGCACCTTAAAAGATAAGTGAGCCAAAAAGACATTTTGGCGGCTTCATCTGATAAACCGCGTACAATAAATCCAAATTTCAATTATTTAAATCCTGAATGATAAAAATTGCACTAAGAAGTAAAAAGAACAATAGTCATACAATGTAATAAATGGGTCTGTAGTATAGTTACTTATTTAATTAGCAGAGGGGTACTAAGCAATGAGAGCCTGAGATGCTCTACAAGTTAAGGATGAGTTGATGAAAACTGGAGACAAATCTGTGTAAGGAAAATGAAGCTAGACGTAATACTAAGTACCATATAATGAGCTAACTGCAGCCAAAAAGGCACATTTGGTTAATTTAAAGAGTAGAAAGAGAGACAGCAGGGGTCTTTCCTACCTTCAAACTAAAAGGAAGCTGGTGAGGGTTTTTTACTATGCCACCTAGGCCTATATGTTTGAATGGGGGTGAAACAGTAGTGGCCAGCACAGGTAAGACGGTTGAGTCAGTGGAGAGGGACGTGGGCAGGGCGGGGTGAGTGTCCGGTAAGTCGACATATGACGGGATAAGTAAAATTAAATAAAGAAATAAATAAAACCACTTACATTGCGCTTGCCGCATTGCCGACTTGGCAAGCGCAAGGTAAAGTGTTTTTATTTTTTATTTTTTTATTTCATTTTACTTCTCCCCTGGTATGGTGACCTACTCGACCCACACTGCCTCACCGCTCTTACCTGTGTCAGCTGCCACTGGTGTGAAAGACCTAGGCCTGGTTTTTCCTGCTGGTAATACCATCCAGAAAGTCCCAGGAGACTTTGTTAGCAGCAGCAGCCAAGACTCAATGCACGCTTTTATTCTAAACCCCAGTAAAAAAAAGTATCTTCACTTTCCTTCCTCTTCTCCCCTGCTTCATCCATCACCCCACCACCCCCAAACACCCATGCATACATTTACGAACTATTCAGGGCAGGTGGTAAATGTATGTAATACATCTCCTTTAAAGGAGAATTCTGTCTGGATAAAATACTTACAAATCGGACCCAAACAGTTATTTTCCATTCCAGGAGGTTCAACTCTTAACTGCCTGGTGCTGCTGAGTTATTTTATCACACGGGACCGGCAAAACCGCATGCAAATTTACTGTTGCCGTGTTACTGTAAAACTCATAATCGCGCCTTAGAAGCAATTAGCTGTATATTTAGATAATTGAAGAGAAATCTGTAAATCGGTGTTAAGAATGGTTATCAACCAACAAATTATACATACATAAGGAGTCAATGTTTGAATTTTTGCAAAATATTGAGGGTAATGTCAGCAGATGTTCTCATAAGGTTCGGTGGCGATCAAGCATAAACACTCCAACACTTACATCATGGAAAGGTTGCAGGTATTTTTTTAAGGACTAAGGTGCACATGCATCAAGCAAAATACTGGTCTCAAACGGTATCAGCCCCTTTTTGACCAATATTTTGCAATTTAGGATGCATCAACCCAAAAGCAATTCGCAAAATAGGAAATCTCAAATTTTGCGATAACCTATTTTGCAAATGCAGTTAGGGAATCGCATAAGTTCCCTAAATGCGATGCATTATGCATTCGCAAATTGCATTATCACAATTTGGAATCCCAAATTACCATCAACTTCAAGTTGATGATCATTTGCAATTCCTTCGAAAAATGCTAAAAAATGCATTTTTCAAAGTGCATTGTGGTGCGTACAAATGCCCTTAGGGCATGTGTGTGCACAGCAGGTACATACTTACCTTTTTTGGCGGAGCATCAAGGTGGCCTTTTGGCCCACTTGCACCCTTGAAATTAAATGCGCAATTTGCTAATACCTATTTGGTACTCGCAAATTGCGAATGCAATCCCATTTATTCCTATTGGCCTATAGGCACATAGGTATCAATGGGAAGCATTCCTTTAAGTTCTGAATTTTTATTGAAAAACATAAATTGAACGTGTTCAAAGTAAGGGTAAATAAGCAAAGAAAAAAGTATACAATAACATAAGCGAAATAGTCATTGAAAAGGATAATGAACTACAAACATAACCAGCAATTATGATTTACTTAGCAATTAATGATAATGATAAACAGGAAGATGATAGAAATAATGCTAACAAAAATAGATACAACAACTAAGGGAAATTATGGAGGTTTGGCGACTTCTTGTTGAAAGGGAGTTTGAGACAGTGAGCGGCGAGCACTTATATCAAAGAATGAGGTGATCGGATCCCATAACTGTTTTCGTTTTGGGGCCAAAGCTAGTGGGTATACAAACGTTGTGTCTAATCTATGGTTGTAACATATAGCGTACCACCATGCCTGATAGGAGACTTTAGTGAGATCCTTCCAAGCCTTGGTGATCTGTTGAAAAGCTACTGCTATAAGTAGGTCAATTATTTTTATGCTGAAAGTGCAGTGGTCCCATATAGGGGAGATACTACCTAGAAAAATGTGAGATATATGGAAAGGGTGCTTAGAGGAAAAAATATTATTAATTTGAGACCACACCTTGACCCAAAACGAATGAACCGGGGCACATTCGAAGAGCAAGTGCAACAAATCTGTATGAGGTGCGGAGCAGGTCCAACATGTATCCGGAATGTCAGAACATCTTTTGCTGAGAGTAAGTGGTGATAATAGGAGTTGATTATAAATACAAAATAAAGTCTGAGGGGTGTTCGCAGCCCTTGAGGATTTCCGTAGTTTCACCCATATCTTGTCCCATAACACAATAGGCCATGATAGACCTAAGTCAGCCTCCCATGCTACCTCCACTTTGGTTTTTGCACGTGATGATGCTGGTGCGTGTAAAAGAGCATAAATCTTGGATGCTTTAGTGCCTCTAATCAGTGAAGTATGTAATTGAGATATGATAAGAGGTTCTTGAGGTGAGGTGGAAAAAGAAGTTAAATGCGAATCATGTACTGATTGAAGTGTTTGTGTTAATATGAGAAATTTTGCACGGAAAGAGGAAGGAAGATGAAAAGATGTAGCAGCTTCTGAAAAAAGGAATAGTATGGGATTGTTGAAACAACTGATGCACCCAAATGATACCTCGACTCCTCCAGGATTTCTAAAAAATGGGTTTATTATTTATTAAAATCGAGGTATTATGCCATATAGGTTGTTCAAAAAAGGAGGAAATTAAAGGGGGTGGTAAAATCTTAGAAGTGTATTTGAGAATTGGGGTAGATATAGATTGTGGTGGTCGAGAGAAAGAAAGGTATTCTAGGAAGGAGAAGGGAGAGAGGTATGCCAGTTCCAGAATTGACCACAAAGGAGAAAATGTGGAAGAATCTTCAATCCATCTCGATGCTTGATTTAATAAAAAAGACTTGTGATAAAAAGAAAAGTTCGGAAAATGGACTCAACCCTCTGCTTTTGGACGCGATAACTTAGATATAGACATGCAAGCTTTTTTACGCCCCCACAGGAAAGAAGATAAGATAGAATTCATTTTCTTGAAATGATACAGAGGGATAGAGAAAGGAATATTTGAAATTGTGAACAAAACCAAGGGAGAGAGCATCATTTTAATTGTGTCCAATCTGCCCCACCAAGATAGATATAGAGGATGCCACTTTGTGGTGAGACCCGTTAGTTTTTGTAAGCAATCATCCATACATCGTGAGACTGTGCCTGAGAGAGTAGGAGTAAAGTGAAGACCCAAGTATTTAATACATTTAGGATTCCACGTGGACCCCGAACTAGTGAAATCCGACTTATAAGTAAATTTAGTTAGGGGTAAAATCTCTCATTTATCCTTATTTAATTTATAGCCAGAGACAGAGGCGAAAGAATCAACCTCAGTCAAAAAGGCAGGTAAAGATGTTTTGGGTTTAGATATGAATAGTAAAACATCATCGGCATAAGCCGCCATTTTAATTGTTGTCTGCTGAAAAGTAAAACCATGTATGGCATTATTCTGGCGAATCCGCAGCAAGAAGGGTTCTAAGGCAAGATTAAATAAGAAAGGCGAAAGAGGACAACCCAGACGAACCCCTCTACCAAGGAAAAAATAAGAAGAGAAACCACCATTTGCTGCAATAGCTGCTCTGGGATGCGCGAATAAGAGAGAAATTAAGGCAGAGATTTTTGGGCCAAAACCAAACCACTTCAGCATCTGAAAAAGATATGACCACTCAACTCTGCCAAAAGTTTTTTCTGCGTCCAAAGCTATTGCAGCGAGAGATTGACATGAATGTGAAGTTTTAGAGAGAATATAAAAAAATAATCTGGTGTTATCTGAAAGCAATCTACCTTTGACGAAACCAGACTGTTCCCTACCCAGTAGATCAGGTAAAAAGGATTCTAAATGCAGAGCTAAAGCCTTAGAAAATATTTTATAGTCAATATTGACTAAGGAAATGGGTCTATAGTTTTTACAGTACTGTGGGTCTTTACCTGGTTTGGGAAGAATACATATGAGAGCATCAGAGAAGGAACCGGAGGAAGAGCCGGAAACTAGAAAAGTGGAGAGAAGAGCGTGCAATTTGGGAAGAAGTAAATTCGAGAAATGGAGAAAGAATTCAACTGTAAATCCATCTGGACCCGGAGCCTTATCTTTTTTAAGAGACTTCAAAGCACAAAGAAGTTCCTTCTGAGTTAGGTCTGATTCTAGTGAAGAGAGATCAGGAGGGGTAACGGAAGGAGACTCAATACCAGAGAGAAAATGGTGAATGTCCTGTGCCGAGGAAGTCGTTTCAGACGAATATAATGTTTTATAAAATTGAAGAAATTCTTCCAAAATCTCATCATCTTTATGTCTCAGTACAGAGTCTTGGCCATAAATGTTTTCTATATTAGTCTTATTTTGCTTGACTTTCAAATAATTTGCTAATAGATTCCCGGCTTTATTTTGACCCCCATAAAATTTAGCACTGGTGCGCAGTAAAAAATTGGAAGCATTATTTGTAGTATCCTTGTTAAATTGTAATTTAGTAGCTATGAGTTCATGCAAACAGTCCTTGGACTTAGAAGCAAAGTAAGAATGCTCAAATTTTTGAATCTTAGAGAAAAGGTCGTTAGTGATTTGTTGTGCTTTCTTTCGCTTGCGGGAAACGTAGCTAATGATAAAATCCCTGGCAGATGCCTTAAAAGCATCCCAGACAATATGAAAGGGTACATCAATAGATTCATTTCGTGAAAAATAATCATGAAAAAAGGAGTTGAAGGAAGAGGAAGCATTCCTTAATACCGATTCATTATTAAGGAATATGTGGGAATCACAATTTTTTGTGTGAAACCTACATGCATAGGTAATTGTGACTCCTTAATAGCTATTCCTTAATAATCGCTATCAAGGACTCCCAATTCCTACCTTTGATGCATGTGACCCTAAATATCTATGGATGATTCCCTACCTCATATCCATAAAATAAAGATAAAAAAAAGCAATTTAGGATTGCTGCCAGTATTACTTCGAAATCTTCGCTGCAAAGATTGACATTTTGGAATTTCTGCCCACCAAAATTGCCTAATCACAAAAATAAATTCTACTAATAACAAAAGCTTGATTTTGCATATGCAAATGCAGAGGACACACCAAGACAAGCCCATCCATACCTCTATCACGACGCCCATGGCCTTATTTTAGACTCATTTGTATGCTCTCTGTTATAGCAAAAACTTTGTGGACAGAAGGAAATTCTTTTACATAATAATTAAGAACCTTAATTTTGTAATTCAGTTTCAGGGAAGACTTTGGCTGCGAGTCATACCCTCAATTTGCTCTTTATTACCAAAAAAAAGTCCACCTGTCTTTTCCATTTGTACTTTTTATTTGGTCTGTTTTCCCATCCTGTCTTGAACAATAAAATGTTGTCCCCTTGGATTAAAAAACGTACATGGGAACCTCTGAGTATGTAACTTTTGTGACTAGGTCATCAAGTCCCTTAATATAGATATAAAATAATTAGTCATTTAGGCGATACGTGTTTAATTTTAAACAGCTCAAGGAAGGTTTGACTGTTACAGATGTCACCTGTACCACACTCACAAACAGATTTGAGGCACCGTCACTGTCTCAACATTCTCATTACAAAGGAAAATGAAACTATTTATGATTATTTGTGTCCATTCACATATCCACACTTGAAAACGTGGTAAATTATCAAAAAACTACATATTTATGAAACCAATGAGTCCTTGTTACCTTTTTCTTAGACTCTCTGCGATTACGTTTGCAAAGTAAAATAATAATGAGGGCGAATTGTACAATAGATCTGAGGCGATAACCATATCCGATTCAAGGTGTAATCTGGAAGTATTTACATTTGCCTTTTCCCAGTTTACACTAATATGTATTTTACATCTGGAAAATCAACATTAATAGATTTGAAATGTAGTTCTCCCTTTACCTGCTTCTGAACAAGGCGTTTTACTTCATTCTGGTGTTATTGCTTATTCTAATATTACAATTAATATTTTTATTGACAATGGTGAAAATCTCGTTACATATACTTGGGGTTGACCTGGTAAACTCTAAATGAGGTCTTAAGCCTTTGCTGTCTTCTAAATTACATTAGGGTGTGAATGAATATCTGAATAGATCTCCATGGTTTTACTGCCTTATGAAACAGATGACTCGCCCAAGCAGAATTTAGTTTGATGGTTTTAAAAAAAATTTACTTTCTTGGGAAGTCATGGATGTAAGAGGAATCGGTCCAGTTTTCCTAGGAACATGTCATAGGAGATGTGATTATGGCATTCAGTGTCTGTTGAACTGTACTTCTTGATTAGCAATATGTTGTAAACATTTTTGAGAGTGGAAGCCGAAGTGCTAGGGACTTTTTCGCAAAACTGACTGTCTAAGGGCCACATGTATCAAGCAATTTTACGTTCGCAAACACAAAAAAGGTTTTTCCCATTTATCAAACCCTATTTTGCAATTTCGTAACCTATTAGCGAATTGAAAAATGGGTTTGCGATTTGGTATTTGGAAGGGGCTTGTTTAGGTCGTCCCTTCCAAATACCAAATTGTAACGGTATGTATGAGTGTTTTGTGACCGTGAATGTGGCTGCAAAACATTTGCATTTTACCACCAACTTAAAGTTTATGTAACCCATTCACAAATGGAAGGGGTCCCCAATGGACCCCTTCCCCTTTAGGAATGTTGGCAAAAACATTTTTTGAGAGTAGGCAGAGGTCCCACTGACCACTGTCTACTCTTAAAAAATGAAAAGGAAACTTTTTATGTTTTTAATTTTTTTAATGCAACCCATTTTCCCTATGGAAAAAGGGCTGCATTTAAAAAAAATGACTGCTTTATTGAAAAGCAACACAGATATGGTGGTCTTGACCTCAGCAGGCCAACATCCCTGTGATTTTAGAGATTCCTAAGGGATCGCAAATTGTGATCAATTCAATACAATATATATATATATATATATATATATATATATATATATATATATATATATATTCACTGAAAAAACCATAGGTTATAGACCATATATAGTTAGGAATTAGCAATTACAAAACCTTGAAAATTCACTGAAAAAACCAAAGGTTATAGACCATATATAGTTAGGAATTCGCATTTACAAAACCTTATTTTACTCACACAAAACCATTGAAATTCCATATATAGTTAGTTGCACTAACTATATATCGCGCACCCGCAATCCACTGCTGATGATGTCACATATTACATCATTCATGACATGGTCAGTGACATCACTGATGACATCACTGATGACATCTTATATATATATATACATACATATATAAACATATATTATCTGTATATCTATATAAATACAAACATAAATGCATGCATACATATACTTATATGCATACAGATGCATGTTATTTACATGAAAGTTGAAAAAACACTAATAAAAGCAAAGCTAAAAAGCCACCTCATTACAAACAGAATGGCTTTAACTTAAACGAGGGCGAGATCTATTGCATTTTCAATGCTTGTTTACTTTGGTTCCATCAAGAAGGCATTCAGATGTGTCACACATTTGCCATAAATTCAGAATGTTAGCACTCTAGTTGCACATTAGATCACTGTAGTAAAGCTACTGCTCACCAGGGACGTCTGCTGCTGGTATTCAAAGTGCATGTTTCAGTCTGCATGTCAGAATTTTTTTAATGAAATAAAAGAGGATTTGAGAAGTCACTCAAAATGATCCCTAATTTTTCTTTCTGAAGCACTAATCATACTTTCTATGGCAAAATTAACCCCCTTTTTAAATTGAGTGTTTTCAGACTTACCACTTCATTCCAATCAAGATGGCTTCTGGTGTGCCATACTTTTGTCATAAGTAAGACTGTTAGCGCTCTAGTTGTTCTTTAGAACACTCTGGGACATTCTGTCATTGGGCTATACTTGGGGTACATCTGGGTGATATTTGGGCTACATTTAGGCTCTTTTGTCTCTGGTGGCCATCTTGGGAGACTGTATGTCAGAATTTTTTAATGAAATTGAAGAGGGTTTGAGAAGTCACTCAAAATGTGCCCTAATTTTTCTTTCTGCAGCACTAATCATAATTCATATGGCAAAATATACCCCCTCATTTTGTTCCTTTTTAAATTAAATGTTTTAAGAGTTACCACTTTATTCCAATCAAGATGGCTTCAGGTGTGCCATACCTTTGTAATAAGTAGGACTGTTAGCGCTCTAGTTGTTCTTTAGAACACTCTGGGACATTCTGTCATTGGGCTATACTTGGGCTACATCTGTGTGATATTTGGGCTACATTTGGGCTCTTTTGTCTCTGGTGGCCATTTTGGGAGACTGCATGTCAGAATTTTTTAATGAAATAGAAGAGGATTTGAAAAGTCACTCAAAATGTGCCCTAATTTTTCTTTCTGCAGCACTAATAATACCTTCTATTGCATAATATACCCCCTCATTTTGTTCCTTTTTAAATTAAATGTTTTAAGAGTTACCACTTTATTCCCATCACGATGGCTCCAGGTGTGCTATACCTTTGTAATAAGTAGGACTGTTAGCGCTCTAGTTGTTCTTTAGAACACTCTGGGACATTCTGTCATTGGGCTATACTTGGGCTACATCTGAGTGATATTTGGGCTACATTTGGGCTCTTTTGTCTCTGGTGGCCATTTTGGGAGACTGCATGTCAGAATGTTTTAATGAAATAGAAAAGGATTTGAGAAGTCACTCAAAATGTGCCCTAATTTTTCATTCTGCAGCACTAATCATACTTTCTATGGCAAAATATACCCCCTCATGTTGTTTCTTTTTAAATTAAATGTTTTAAGAGTTACCACTTTATTCCAATCAAGATGGCTTCAGGTGTGCCATACCTTTGTAATAAGTAGGACTGTTAGCGCTCTAGTTGTTCTTTAGAACACTCTGGGACATTCTGTCATTGGGCTATACTTGGGCTACATCTGGGTGATATTTGGGCTACATTTGGGCTCTTATGTCTCTGGTGGCCATTTTGGGAGACTGCATGTCAGAATGTTTTAATGAAATAGAAAAGGATTTGAGAAGTCACTCAAAATGTGCCCTAATTTTTCATTCTGCAGCACTAATCATACTTTCTATGGCAAAATATACCCCCTCATGTTGTTTCTTTTTAAATTAAATGTTTTAAGAGTTACCACTTTATTCCAATCAAGATGGCTTCAGGTGTGCCATACCTTTGTAATAAGTAGGACTGTTAGCGCTCTAGTTGTTCTTTAGAACACTCTAGGAGGCTGCAGTAGAACACAAAGGAATCAACTGACAGTCTCTGTCCTTGTTGGATGTACATGTTTTACTGAGAATGTCAGACTTCATTTTCACATGACTGAGAAAGATAATGTGAATTTACAGAAAATATGCTTTCAGTTTAGTTTATAGATCCCCTTCCAAACCACTGTGGGAAAATCATGAGATATTAGTTTTCTTTCAAACAATATTCATGATATCACAGCAGAAGGTTTTTTCACATGGTAAAATCACCTTAGAACCCACCACAATTCCTAAAACGAGTATGGTACCATCAACAAATGATTTATAATGTAACTACAGTCCTAAAACCCTCTATTAACTACAATGCTTTTTAATGAGGAGCTATCATGTATATTGGTCCCAAGATGGCTGCCAACACTTCTTGGATGAAGTGCTGACAGCCAATCAGATCAGATGTGTGGTTAGGCTCCGCCCAGATATATATCTTTTTTTGAACCTAAATTACTCAAAATCCACTGGAGCACATATATTGAGACCTAGCAAAGGCACATCGGGCTAACAGTCCCTATAATTTTGCCAAGTTTCGTGCAAATCCATTCAGCCGTTCGAGCTAAAAGTGAGGCCAACCGCCCTATGGAAATTAACATGGGAAAAACGCGTTTTGGGACCCCCCTTTTTTCTCGGCCCCCCCTTGATGAAACCCCCCCAAATTGTCAGGGGCTGCTCAGAAACAAAATGTTCCATTTTCCTGAAAATGTCAGCCAATTCCGTCCCCAAACGCCAAAGTTATTAGACATAGAATTTTCAAAAATCCCATAGAGAAAAAATCCTAACTATATATACCTACTGGCGACCGCCAGTTGGTAATATATATATATATATATCTTTTTTTATTGAGCAGATATAGCAGATAAATCACAACTCTTGGGTCATAAATATTTCAAATAAAATAGATTGCACGGAAAATAGCCACACGTGTTACTGAGCAAATCATCTAAAATACACAGTAAAAACTTCACAAATAGTTCCATTCATTATGTACATTCAAGCTAATTTCTGCTGTACATTATTTCATTACTTAGGAAAACTAGGGAAGTGTATACGAACAAGATGATGCTTCAACTGGAATCTACTTATCCATTTCTCCACCTCCTCTGCTCTGATCCACATAGACAATCCTGATCTCACCTTTGTCAAATAGCAAGTGCAGGAGTACTTTATATATTGACATCAACATTTTGTCCATTTGTCCATTGAACAATTAATTAAAGGAAAACATGTGCCTTGGTGTTTAGAGTAAAATACCCCAAATATATTTACAATGCTTCCGTATAAAGTGCGTTAGCCAATAATCTAAATTTGAGTCGCTGAGACTTCACTATCAGAAATAGCACAAAAAAAGCTCGGGTTCTCATATTTTTTTTACATTTTAAAATAGAATGCATCATTCATTTAGCAATGTATAACCTATCATTGTTACTTCATCTTCTTACTCCCAAAATTGCCATATGGCCTATAAACTTTTATGCCTCCCTACGACCTTAGCTTAGGCCTCTTCAAACTACATAGTGCGAGTCAGTTTATCTTTCCATTGCAATTTCGTAGGAGGATTCCTAGTTCACCTATTCTGAAGGATGAAAGAGCATGTAATTAGCAATGTTACACAAATAAAATATTGTTGACACTTTGTTAATCCTTGGTTTCTTTTAGAGACACCAAATAACGGTAGAACTGAACATCCGATGGCCTTGCTTATATCTTGAAACTTGCACACACATTTGTTTAGCTTTCGGCATGTAAAAAATGTATGAAGCCATCCCCCTGTGCCTAATTGGTGGCACCGAAAGCAGTTATTGGAAACTGCTGGATATATTTTGTGGAGAATTTCTTGAGTGTAATATGCCTGCCATCTTAACGGAAATGCCATTCTTTTATATATGGCTGCCCTTAAAGATTTATCACCTAACTCCATTCACTCACTGATTCCTGGCATTGTGTTTTTTCTAGCACCCTTGAACAAAAAGACTGCTAGCTCTATCTTTCTAGAAGCCTCCTTTAGTGTTCTATACCAGTTACTGATTGCTTGTAATTTGCCCATGTCGAGAAAGCTAATAATTGTTTGAAGCTCTTGTGTCCGATTTTTATAGTGAATCTGCAAGAAATGTTTCATCTTCTTAAAACTTAAAAAGTGTTGCTCACATTATGAGCCCACCCTATGGGTATACACCTGTTACAACGCATTCGTTACTCCTCACTACCATTACAACGCGACTTTTACAACGCATACCATTACAACGCATTGCGCTGGGGGGCGCTCTAGGATAGGGAATAAGTATAATTTACTATCCAACACCTTCCCTAGGGTCCACGGGGACTGGAGTTAGAATAGTAAATTATACTTACCACTATCCAGCACCTCAAAGCGCTATGCGTTGTAATGGTATGCGTTGTAATGGTCGCGTTGTAACGGTAGGTAGTTGTAATAGTATGCGTTGTAACATGGTACATCCCACCCTATGAATTAGATCTCCCCATTAGATAGATTTACCTTGTCCCATACAGTCACCAAAAGTTTTGAAACCTACAGAGTTTCAAAATCTAATCTCATGAGCTGCCAGGGAGAGGCCCAGGTATCTACCCTCCTCTAACTCAGTGAGAATCCATCAAAAGAGAACTTATATACTTTACAGAGAGCACCCATCCGACTGTGTATATCACCTAAATACGTATATCTAGGTTTTTTTGGGAAGCTTCGCTATTTTCCAAAACACTGGCACACTTATATCTGGTTCCTGAATCATCATTGTGATGAAAAAATTATCTAATCCCCCTTTACCATTCACACATCGAGAAAGAGCCTCTAGCAAAGCTGCCTGGTAGTAAACACGTATATTAGGACATGCAAACCCTCCTTCTTCTTTCTCCATTTGAAGCACCTCTAACTTTACCCTGGCTGACTTTTTATTCCAGATAATACTCCTGAAAACTAAATCTAGAACCTGAAAAAAAACTATTAGGAAATTTTATTGGCACATTAGAAAATAAGAAAATTAACAGAGGGACGATAGACATTTTGAACATGGAAACACAAACTATACTTGTCAAGGGAAGCCTGGACAATCTTTCTAATAGTCCCTAAATTTTACCTAACATATTGACATGATTTAAATGAAAGAGACTAGAAAACTAGAAAAGTTGCTTTTGACCCAGATACCCAGATATCTAATTGGAGACGCTATCTTAGCTTGCACCTTTAACGAAGAATGAAGGTCTTCTACTGTAACGCTAAAAAGCAGCAATTCTGGTTTGCTCTGATTTATCTTGTATCCATAGTAAAATCCTTTATCACCCCTAATGTCGATTTATATTATCTTCATATCATTCGAGGAACAATTTAAGCTTTGTCATTCCTTCTATGTATGCCCTAATATTGATATCGTTGTGAAGGTAAATTGCTTATGGTTCGATGAAGAATGTGAACAGAATGGGTGAAAGGGGAAACCCGGACGAGTGCCTCTTTTAATACCAACTGATCCTGCCATCTTGGAATTCACTGACACCTTTGCTTGAGCTCCCTTATATAAATTGGATAACATCAACACGCATTTTGCAGGAAAACCAAACCTCTTGAGACAATAAAATAAGGCATCCCAATTCGCCAGATTAAATACCTTTTCGGCATTGACCATCATAACTAAGGCTTTACTAAGATTCATTGAAAAATAAGCCATGACCTGAATTAGATATAGGGTGTTTGATGCCATCAACCGGCCTGCTATACAACCACTTTGGTCTATATGTATTAGCTGTTGTGCAGCAGGCATTATGCAAACAGCGTAAATTTTCATAAACAATTTATAGTCTGAGTTAAGCAGAGTAATCGGAATGTGAGAATAAACAGATGTTGGATTTGTATCCTTCTTAAGGAAAGAAACTATTATTGCTTCTTGGAAAGTGGTAGGGATCTCACCCCCTCCTTTAATAAAGTTGAAAAAATCTACTAAAAACACAAGCTCACTGAAAAAATATTTATAAAATTCTGTGGGGAAACCATTTTTTCCACATGCTTTGGCAGCATTAGACATTTGCTTTAAATCTTGTTCCATCTTGATGGATGTTATCTGCTCCAGGATTAACTGGAAGAGAGATTCGAATAAATGAGGAAGAGGCAAATTCTTGTAGTACTGTTGAATCTGACTCATTGGCACCGTGTATAGAATCTGAATAATGCTATACCAAAAGTGTTGCTATCTCTTCCTGATCTTGTATTGAATTTCTTGTTAAAAGATTCTCTAAAGACCTAATTATTGCCTTTTTTGTTCTTAACTCTTGAGGACCTGGCTGTGAACTTGCCAATGTGCTGATTTTCCTTGTACATTTTCTGTTGGTAGCAATTAGAATTATTTATTTATTCTAGAATGAAAAAATCTTTAAGATTTTGTTTTTTCATTTCTACTTGGCAGACCTCTGGCTCAATTCCTCCACTTTGCTCCCTGGCATCGATGGCATTATCAAATGCTAACTGGAGAATTGCTATCCGATGAGAGGATTCTTTTCTTGTACTTGCTTTATCTGCAATCATTCGCCCTCTTAAAGTTGCTTTAAAATCCTCTAAAATAGAAAAATTAGAGGCCGTGCTTTGATTGATAGAGAAAAACTCAGCGATGAACAATTTCCTTTTGGCCACTCATCATGAATTTGAAAGCAGAGTTCTATCTAGCTGCTATCTAGGCCTATTCCAATGCTTTCAACTTATCACAAATTCTAGGGCGACTATGGAGTGATCTAAAAAAGCATTTGCCCTAATTAGGGACTGCCCCCTAATTAACAATTTAGAAGCTAAAAAAATAAATCTATTCGAGAGGCGGACCTAAATCTGTGAGAAAAGCATGTGTATTGGTTGGTCTTTGGATGGTCCTCTCCACAGGGTCCACTAGCTGAAAGCTTGACTTGCAAGCTTATAGCAGTTTTTTTGTTCTTGGTTTAAGCTGTTGTTTAATATTATTTGACAGGTCTTGAACCAAGTTCTGGATAAGATTAAAATCCCCACTGCAGATAAAAGGCCCAGATATCCCCATGGCAATGTCAAAGATCTTTGAAAGGTAATCAGTCTTATCCATTGTAGGACAATGATAATTGATGAGATTTAGATCATGGCCACTAATTGTTACTTTGACCCAAACCCACCTTCCGATTGGATCTCGATTCACTTCCTTCACATCCCAGTCAATGTTGTTTCCTAAAGAAATTGCAACTTCCCTTACTGCCGGCTGTGCAGATGCAATAAAAAGAGAATCTGCAGCGGCTTGACAACTTTGGGTTATTGCTTTTTAAATGGGTCTCTTGTAAGAAGAGAACTTCTGGTGAAAGACATACCAACCAGCCCATTAAAGCTGTTATATATATTTTTTTGCTAACACATTGACATTACAAGAAAAGATTTTGAAATTTCATTTCTTCAAAGACATCATCCTCTAAGCCTTACATTATAACATTTAGCACCCTTCTTATAAAGGTTGGCACCCTTCCTGCCTGTAAACCCGTAGCTATCAACTTTTATCAATGCTTTCTATCCTGAATATATCTGCTCTTTCTTCCAAATGAACCCACTCCACCCTAAGTGCCCGCCCTCTAAAGCCCCTAAGTACCCTCCCTTAACTCCAGACAAACACCGATCCCTAATGGGAGGGGGAAAACCCACCATACCCCACCTGTTTAAGATTGGTGCCATGGCTTGGCACCTATTCACCAACCATCCCCCCTCAGCCCTGTCCCAAAATAAAAAAAAGATACTTTTTGGGGAAATATAATTCAAAAACTCCTGAGCTTCCACTACCTTAGTAAACAAAGGAAACTGTCCTTTTGAGGAAGCTTTTAATTTTGACTGCAGGGCAATACTAGGCTGTACCCCTTGTGCTTTATATAGATGAAGCATATTGACAAAGTTCTTTCTGCATCTGGCTGCAGCAGTGGATAAATCTAAAATAATCCAGCACAAGGGTACTTCTAGTGACGGAAACTGTCTCTGTTGTATTGCCTTTGACAGAACTTGACAGAACCAGCTCTTTAATTCGATAACCTTCAAAGTTGACAAGAATTGTCTGTGGGAATTTCGATGTTGCAGAGCATTGTGCTGTATCTTGATGAGCTCTCATTAAGGGTAAATCTCCAGAAAGATTTGACAGAATGTGAGATTTAATAAATGTTTCCACCCAAGGAAGTGTTTGTTGGCCCTTACAGCCCTCCGGAACTCCAACAATAAAATGATTGGAGTGGCAGGAGTGCTTTCTAGTTCTTTGATCTTGTTTCCTATCAGAGCATGCTGCTTAAGAAATTGGCCAATTTCTTTCTGGGTCAGGATGAGTTGATCTTTAAGATCCGAAATCCTACATTCAGCCTCATTTACTCTTTTGGGATGCTGCTCTATTGCTTCCTTAATTTTATTTAACCTGATGTTAAGGGCAGCGGTTTCTGATGCATGAGAGATCTTCTATTCCCTTATCTCCTCAAAAATAAGATTAAGCATATCCTTGACTTCCAGTTGAAGTGAGGGGGCATCAGTGTGCTGCTGGGAAGCTTGATGCTGTGTTCTATCTCCTTCCGCATGCTGCTTGTGCATCCAGACCTTTTGGCAGCAGAAACCAGAAAGCCGCTGCCACTTGGGGGTCTTGTGGAGATGTTTGGAGGTTTTCCTGTACACTCAGTATATCAGAAGCAAGTAGTAAAGGTGGATTTAATGAACTTACTAACTGCAAGACATATAAAATGTCTGCAGCATTTGTAGTCTTAGTTTTCTGAAACAGAATATTCTTTGAGTAGGGCTGTGTGCTGTTCTGAATCTGATTTATGATTTTGCGGTGATGCTGTTGTACCCCCACCAGTCTCCTGCTTAGATTTCAGGGCCTCTATATCTGCCAAATTATTACACTCTGTCTGCACTGTATATTCTGGGGTCTGAGGATCGGAATATCCGGTTCCATCTGGTAATGTCAAATTATCCTTATCCTCCCCTACTACCAACTTCATTAATATTATTGAGGAAGTTCGATTTACGACCCTCCAGGAATCAATAAATGAAACTCTTGGAATTTCATGCATTAGGAATAGCTATTATCTTATTGATATTCGCCGCAAATTGTAATTAGGTAATCGCTATTCCTAATGTTGATACATGTGGCCCTTTATCCTTTATTCGGGAGACGAAGATTCGATTGAAAGAGGTTTGATTTCTGTTGTTTGTTAGAGTTACTTATTCATAGCCTGGGTGGGCATGATATCAGGCATCTTTCAGTATCTTTTTGAATGAGGCAGACAGTGATGGCCTAACAGAAAGCCAGGTGATAGGAATGCACCACATACAAGTATTGCTCGTTCATTTTTTTTAAAGTCATGTACCTCTGTACAATGAGAATCTTCTAAATGGCTCTTGTTTGCTTTTGCCTAAGCCATGGCAAGCATTCAGGTTGAACTAACTAGCATATTTCACATTTCTGTTAGCCCAATGTAAAGTTTGCACAAACTGCACAAGTTGAATACAAGTCAAATACCAAATTTGCAGAATAGAGCTTCAAAATCACCAACCAAATATCACATGACAAAAATGTAGGGTTCAAAATAGCGTTTTACAAAGATGTTGCCCCATTGTTATTAATAATATACAGCAAAATAATAGAATAAAATCTACACCCAATGGGACAATAGTATTCAGAACTATATTCAGCACACAATAGTTATGTCAAACCATATTTCTGCCTGTGGAATTATATATATATATATATATATTTATTCAAAGGACCCCCCTCTGGCCTCCGCGCTTTCCTTTCTGGGTGAAGTGGTTTGGTGATTTTATCTGCGCGTTGCCAGAAGCGCAGTACGGATGGCCCTGTGACATTTGAGACCCGGACAGAAGCTGGCAGCACACTGCTTGCAGTGTACGTTTTGCGCTTGAGGAATCAAGGAATCCGGTGTCCGCCGTGAGCTGAGTGGGTCATATGCGGCAGAAGGTATTTTACCTTCGTGAGGGTGCTGTGAGCCTCATGGCTGCTCCCGCATAAATGCAACACAAGGTTTGTCCGCAGTCACAGCCCGAGGGGACCCAAGGAGGAACATTGAGCCTAGCAGTGCAAACGAGGGTCCAACCGGCAGTGTTCAAAGTCGCTGGATTTAGCAGCATTCTTCTCTGCTCCCCACACTACCACCCTGTGTGCACATGGCAGGTGCATTCTGGGGGTTGGAGTCAGCTACATTGTGGGAGGACTCTAACAGGTGAATGGACTACTATCTGGGGGAGGAGTGCCAGTGACATCACCGCTACAAAGGTGGAGCACAACAGCTGGTAATCATTTGGAGACTGGTGGGTGCAGGGCGCTGATGAAGGTGGAAGGAGCCGAAATGCAATCGCCGCCACCTACCTGAATGGCTTTGCTTTGCAGTAAAGTTTTCTGCAAAGGACCCCCCTCTGGCCTCCGCGCTTTCCTTTCTGGATGAAGTGTTTTGGTGATATATATATATATATATATATATATATATATATATATATATATATATATATATATATATATATATATATATATATATATATATATATATATATATATATATATATATATATATATATATATATATATATATATATATATATGTGTATATATATATTTATATGTGTATATATATATATATTACCTACTGGCGGTTGCCAGTAGGTAGTTATAGTTAGGAATATTTTCAATACAAAATCTCAACATTCTATTGTCAATAACTTTGGCGCCGGTTGTGGAATCTGCCTGAAAATTTCCTCAAATTTGCCTCGCGGCACCCCGGTCCTGCCCTGAAAGTTTGGGGGGGATTTGTCAAGCGGGGGCCAAGAAAAAACGGGGGTCCCAAAACGTGTTTTCCCTATGTTAATTTCCATAGGGCGGTCGACCTCACTTTTAGCCCGAACGGCTGAATGGATTTCCACCAAACTTGGCAAAATTGTAGGGACTGGTAGCCCGATGTGCCTTTGCTATGTCTCAAGATATGTGCTCCAGTGGATGTTGAGTAATTTAGGTTAAAAAACAGTATATATATCTATGGCCGCGCCCCGGTACGCGCACCAGGGAGCGCTCCGGGCGCGCTACGCGACTTGCGCTCGGAAAGCTGATTGGCTCTCGGGTGTCTGTAAACATTCCAAACAGTCCGGAGCGGCCGCCATCTTGTGTCTCGGTAGGATCGAGACACAAGAGGTGGCAAAAACAAAGGGGGAATTGACCATAAGGGGGCAGAGTAGAACCCCCTCACCCCCTAGGTTTGATGTGGGGGCTATAAAAGGGCCCTGCGGGAGAAAAAATGTTTTCGATTTGCGCGGGGGAGCGCCCGGTACACGCAACGGGGAGCGGACTGGGGAGCGTACCATGTTAAAAACCCAGTGAAACAGTAAAATAAAAATGGTGATGCGTTGCTGGAGTGTGTCACAAAAGTGATGCAACTCCAGCAATGCATCCTTTCACATGGGGCCAGCCCCATGTTAAAAGGCCTGCATCAGTCTTACGCCTGCTGTGAGGCAGGCGCAAGATTTTGACGCAATGGTGTCCTAAAAGTGACACAGTGAAATCTCATAGATTTCACTGCGTCACTTCTACGACCCTTTCTTGCGTCAATACGCCCCCTTTGCATACATTACACCTGGCGCAGGTATAATGTGAAAGGGCTTTCGTCAGTCTTTTCTTACCCTTCCACACCACCGTTCTTTTACTACATTTTCTTCACTTATCCACATTCCCCATGTTCACTCTCCTTCTCCTCACTCTCGTTCCCCACACTCACCTTCTTTCAGTCCCTCTACTTCACTTCCCTTCCCCTCTCATCCCTTTCTTTGCTTTCTCACTCATTTTCATTTCCTCTCCTCTCTCTTTGCACTCCACTTCAGTTACTCATTTTGAATTTGATAAGAATATAGCTCTTTTTTGAGAACTGGAGGTAGTTCTAAAAAGAACTGGTTTTTTTCTTCTTTTTTTTAATGTTTTTTTCAGAACAAAAACAAAAACAGGGAATGCAAAACTGCTCAACAGGAGCAAAAAAAAGGGGAAAAATTAGGGCTGGGGAAGGCAGTGGTGTTCTTGCCTCTTGCGTGCAATGAGCTTGATGCTCTGCTCACCATAGCAAAGCAGTTCATCGCATTGCTTGCACTTTATAGTAATGTCACTAAAAACAGGTTGAATGTTCGGAATCATCTCAAATTCCGCTGCACGTCCTCTCCCTGATGTTGTGGCTCCTCCTGCAGATGTAGAGGCACCATCCCTTCTGGGATTACGTGCCAGGTCTCGGACACTCTCCCGGGCATAGTTCTGGGGGTGCCTGCGTTGGACGTGGCGAATCATTGTCGAATTGCCAAAACTGTACTTCCTTTTTGGGTCTCCTCGGGAAAGCACAGTTTGGCAGATTTTGCATTCTACTTTGGGAGCATTCACCTTTTTTAATCCTTCAGGTATTGAAAAAAATTTCCAAATAAAATGCTCCTTGATCTTGGGCTGAGGAGGCTCTTCCTCAATGAAGCCATCTGAGTCCTCACTACTGCTGGATGGTCTAGCTGCCATTCTTTGCACAAAATGGTAGGACAGAAAAAAACAGGTCTTGCTGTCTCCAAAGGGAAAGAAGAAATGAAGGAAATGGGTTGAGTTTTCACTAGTTGTAAAAAAAACTGATAACAACCAATGAAAAGAGTTATTTACGGTCACATGACCAGGGCTTTCATCATTTGGAAACCAAAACTGTCCTGAACCAATAATAAGTGTTATTTTTAGGTCACATGACCCGACACGCTTATGCTACGTGATCCGGGGCGCGCCCCGGGGCCCGTCCCGTAAGTGCGTCGGATGCTTACGTTACGCGATCGTATTCGCTCAAGTGCTTCCGGGTGCGCTCATGCCATGCGTATCACGCGGATGCGGCTACGCGATACGTCACGATTATGTTTTTGTTCGCGGCAATAGCGCTAACGGGACGCTCACCGGTGCACACCCCGGGGCGCGCCGGAAAAGTGCGCTTTCCGGTGCGCACACCGGGGCGCGCATCGGGAGCGCACCAGGGCAAAAAAAAAAAAAAAAAGTATTATATAAATGTACAATATAGGAATATAGGATTCATTATAAAAAATATTACATTTCATAGGTTTGAGGCCCTATATATAGTTAGGAATTAGCATTTAAAAAACCTATGAAATTCACTGAAAAAACCTGAGGTTTCACACCAGTTATAGTTAGCTGGAAATTTTACTGACATAAAACCATTGAAATTCCCACGTTATAGTTAGTTAGACTCACTATAACTTGCGTGCATGCAATGCACTGCTGGTGACGTCACATGTTACATCACTCATGACATGGTCAGTGACATCACTCACTCATCACTTCGCCTTTCCTCAGTGCCGGTTTCACTTCTGCGCTGACATCGCACCTCGGGGCCAGATTAAATACACGGCAGTCCACTCCTACTGGAGTTAGTTGTCACGCCCATTACCCTTGATTGCAGAAGGCGCAGGTCCCAATCCTTGTCCACTGCGGGGTCCTTAATGCAGTGATTAGATCCCTGAACACCTTGTGGTGCCCCACCTTACTAGCCACGAAAACAAAACTCTTCGGACAGTCTTTTTGGGAGGCATTGATGGTAAGTCTCTTTCAGTACACATCTTTCCCCATTTGGTGCGGGGACCTCTCTCCCCAACAGTAGTGAAGATCGCAGTTGATGTTTGTACCTGTTGGAGGGGCGTTGCGCTGTATTTTCAATACCACACCAAACTGTCACAAGCTGGCGCGAAACTCCAGAACATATATATATAAAAATTCAGCAGTAGGTAGTTATAGTTAGGACCTAGTTTCCATAGAAAAAGCGTTTATTTGATTTGCCAATATATTTGGTGCCACTTGACGAATTTATGCTAAAGTTTCAAAACTAATGGCCCGCTCCAGTCAGCTCCTGTCTTGAAAGTTTCGGGGTGATTCATCAAGTGGGGGCCAAGAAAAAAGGGGGTCCCAAAACATGTTTTCTCTTGTTAATTTCCATAGGAATTTTGAAACAGGTTACAGCCCGAACTGCTGAATGGAATGGCACCAAATTTGGCATAAAGGTAGCCCTTGGTTCAGAAAAAGACCTTTTTTACATGGTCTAAATCTGTTCAGTAGTTCCTGAGAAATTAAAAAAAGAAAAATATTGATATTGAGCACCGAGGAATGTTCGCGAATCCTGCCAAGAAAAAAAAAATGAGCCCCTTGGTGGCCAGGTCCAGGGGCCCGCATGACTGACTAGGTGTGTGAGTAACTGTATGGATGAGGGGCAATGTGTGAGTGTCTGTATAGGTATATGAGTGCATATGATAGTGCTGTATTGATGGTTGACTGCATGTATGAGTGACTGTATTTGTGAATGTGTGGATGTGTCTGTAGACCTAGGAATCAGTGACTGGATATGTTGTAACTGGTATTGGTGTGTCTATGGTTTCGAGAAGGCTGGTGTGTATTTTATAGTTGGTGTATCAAGGATTATATTAGAGTATGAGGAAGTGCATCAGATTATCACGTGGATGATGTAATCAGTGATGTCATCAGTGATGTCATTTGAGATGTCAACAGTGATGTCATCAGTGATGTCACTGACCATGTTATGAATGATGTAATATGTGACATCATCAGCAGTGCATTGCGGGGGCGCGAGTTATAGTTAGCTTGTCCAACTTCACTTGTGCAGTCCAGCTGAGCATGTTTTCCATTGTGGCACTGTTCCCTGGTGCAGTCGGTGGTCCACAACTGGTACGATGGTGAGAGTCATAATACGGCTTACGATGGACCGCCACTGCTGCATCATTGTGAGTGCGATGGTCAGAAGACCACCGCACTCGTAATCAGGCCATAAGTACCCTCTAATTCTGCATAGCCAAAGGTACTCAGTAATGCAAGCTAGACCTCACTGATGCTGATCAGCTGACTGGAAGAACTTGCTGAAAATGTTTATCAGATTTGTAGCAATTGTGCTCCAAAACATGATAATTATCTTTAGTGTCTCTTGGGCAGAAACACATACATCAAAGGGCTTGATAAACACCAGTGTCCCTTTAGGTTTCTTGTTCATGGCAATACTGTATATGCATAGGTATTTTGTTTTAGATAGACTGTGTGCATTGCATTGCATTGCTGTAATTTGGAAACCAACTGAAAGCAAAATACCTGTTTAGAGTTTTAGTTGCAAGTATCACACCAGGGCTGTATGGAACCTATCAAAACCATATTTTTACAACTACAGATTCTTAGATTTCATTTGCTGAGTGCCAGATCTCCTTCCCTAGGATTGGCTGGCTCGGAGAACATGTTGACTATGATATTTGCAATATTTTCAGCAATTTACTTACGAACATGAAATTGTCTCCAGTCTTTCTCTTGCAGAAAAATAGGACTTGTCCCACATTAGTATTCTCCTGGGTCTCCTGAGAATGGAATTACTGGGTATGAATTTATGAGTTCAGTGTACCCACATGTGAAAATCTAGGTTCAGTAAATTTCTGATATTTAAAATGGAACTGAAAGAGAAATACTTGTTGAGGTCACCTGTTTTTTGGTTGCAGGATTCAGACATGTGTGGTAAGGAAACATACAACAATTACATATTTTGAACATCTGTCCCCCTTATAGTTTCTTTTGATGAATGCCAAACCCCATTCCTCTAATTGGCTGGCTGCGATAACATGCAGAACATGATGTTTATCAGATTTTCAACATATTCAAATTACTCCCACACAGGAACATACACTTGCCATGGTTTAACTAAGATCAGTGCTCCACTGAGTCTCCTGATTTAAATTGGGTGTCAGTGAGGCTGTGGTACCCACATGGGATACACCTAATGCAGTCAAATTTGGAACTTAAATGAAAGAGAAATGCTGGTTTGGGGTACCTGCCTTTTGATTCAAATATCATTTCTGGGTCATCCAAAAACAAAAAATAACCATATATGTTCAAAATTTACACATTTGAAGGTTTCTTTCACTGTATTCAAGATATTACTCTTTTGGATTGGCTGACTGGGAGAATGTGCTGAACATGATGCAGGTCAAATTTTCAGCATTTCTTCTCTAAAACACGGTAATTCACTCCAGCCTCCCATAGGCAATAACATAAACATGCCAAGGATTAACCTAGATCTGTATTTAGCTAGGATTCCAGACTCAATAACTGGCATGCATAGTTCTGCATAAGTGGGTTCTGGCCTCCCCTGCAGAGAGTTGTAGGCTGCTCCACCTTCCTCAGCATAATATTGGTATGTTTGTAGGCTTTATGTTCCTGTTTTTCCGAAAGACAATCCCCGGGCTATTGGGAAATCTACCACAATCACATTGTTTCCATATCTTTATATTTTTTAAGTTACTGTTGTTGTGTGCCAGGCTTCCCTAACCCTGATTGGCAACCCATAGGCAGCATACTAATCATAATGTAAGTTAGATGCTTAGCAATTTGTCTAAAACATGATACTTACCCCCGTTATGTCTTGTGGAGGAGCATATCTCTACCTAGGCTTTACCCACATCGATGTTCACCTGGGACACCTGAGTGACTGGATATCTGACTTGCATAGGCGTTCAGGCCTCTGTTGCACACAAATAAAGTCTCATCCTGAGTAAAATCTTGGTAGCTTTGAAGGCTATATTTTCCTCTCATTAGAACACCAGAAGAGGATCATATCGGAAGATTACCACAACCATATAGTTTCTACTTCCCTGTATCCTAAGGTTACCCTTGCTAGGTGCCAGCCTGCCCTCACCCTGACTGTATGACTGGGAGTCTGATTTGTCTATTTATTATTTTTTTTAAGAATTTGTTTAAGGTAACTGATTGTTTGTGCCCTCTTTTTCTCAAGAATATATATTTTGTTGTGGTGGTTATGTATCTTCTTTTCCCTTTGTCTCCTGGAAATTGGGATACCTGACATAAATAAATAGATTGCAGTCATGACCACAAAACTTGTATGACACTGAAACAAGATTTGCTCCCTATGCTTCATAATGCCACAGAAATCTAATGTGAATATGTTAAACTCTACTGTGAGGTAAAGCATTGTTTCTATAACCTCTCTTCACTGTCTGAAAAGATGTTTTGAAGCTATGTGTGCAGTATGTGAAGCACCTAAAATAAATAAAAGTAAATAACAAAAAGCATGACCTGCATTATTTTTGCCTAGTGATAAATATGGAGTGAATGAACAGAATAAAACAAAATTGTCGTTCAGAGTGCAAGAAAATGGGTTATTAGTTGAGGAGGATGTGAACACTTCTCAAGTAATAAATCCAAAATTCTGTAAGGTCCAACACACAAATTCAATAAATATACCTGGGATCAACCCCTGGTAGCTCTTGAATAGAGCAGGCAGGCTTAACTGAAGGAAAAGTGTGTAATGCATTTCGCACTAGCAATTAAAATGCCAAAACACAACACAATAAAAGTCCCTTGATTTTTCAAATCGGAAAGAAATGAAATAAGAAAAATGACACCATAATGACAAATCTATACTACTATTATAAAGAGAGAACTTGCACCTTTTGGCCAGGTAAACTCAAGAACCACAGTGCCAATCTACACACCCGATACATCTATGAAAATGTCAGGGTGTGTATATGGACATAGGCTAAATAAATAAAAATAAAAAAGTAAATTAAAAAAATTAAGTTCTAAAACGAAGTAGTCCTCTGTAAGTAGCGCCGGCCGATACCTAGTGCTGGCCGCGACGCGACGTGCGTGATGACCGTGACGACGATGAGGAGGAGCGGCGGACATGGAGCTGCGGTGAGGTGAGGAGCGTGGGCGCGTCATGGCAAAGAGGAGCGGAGCGGCAGCTCAGGTAAAGTAAAGCTTGAATCAGGGCGGGAGGGGAGCGGGAGGGAGTCGGGCGGGAAGGGAGCGGGTGTGCACAGAGGGACAGGCGGGAGGAGCGGGGGCGGGAGGGAGTCGGGACGGGAAGGGGTCGGGACGGGAAGGGGGCGGGCGGGAGCGGGTGTACTGCACCCAGCCCCTTTCTGCCCCAGGCAACGCTGGGGCGGGCTGCTAGTATCAAATAAAGGCAATGGGAGATCTGAATTTAGGGCAAAAAGCACCAAGATCCTACTGATCAATGGTTTTACCTTCTGATTTAGTCTCTGGAATGAAAGTGGAAGCCCTCCAAGGTTACAGGCACTATCCACCGAAGTCCTCTCAAAGGTGGTTAGACATTGGACAAAGTCCTAGTGAAGCCGCTGTTTTGGAGGGGAAATGCTCTGAGTGGGGAAATTAAAAATGTTATGCCCGTCAAAGTCCTCCTGTCAGGCACATACTTTTGTGGCTCTATAGTTCTACCTTCAGACTTCCGTTCTGAAATAAAAGTTTGGCAGAAAATTTGAATGAGTACCCTGCTCATCAAAGTCTCGGTCTGCCAGCCATATTTTGAGTCAGGTAGACCATTAGTAGTCTGTTGGTTGAGCTTCCCAACTGCTGCATTAATCAAATACTTCCTTTGAAGGTTAGACACACTATGGACCTTTAAAGGAAGGACTTAACACCGTCAACAATATTTATGGTGGACGGTATGACGGATTTTGTTCCTATACGTCACCCTCAGGGAATATGCTAGGAGAAAGGAAAAGAAACAATGTACCAAACCAAAGGTTGCATAGTTAAATTATCTACATTGTCAGTTTTGTCAAAGGAGCAGCTCAAGCCTTGCACACTGCCAATAGCTTTTGGAGGCTACCTATTGTAGGTACATGCCAGCATTAAAATCCTGAGTGTACCACTTTTAAATACTATGCACCCTACCTTGTGGGCTGCAGCGCCTACTTAGGGGTGATTTCATTAATATTTAAAAGTGGGATTCTTTACAGTCTAAAATGTTATTGTGACAGCTTCCCATGCATGTTTAAAAGATGCCACAGTCAGGGTAAGTAGGTAGGCCTGGAGCCATGTTATCTTTGTCAACCTAGTAAATGATGGAATGTATGCTGCCGTTCACAGGTGATGTTTAATTTTCCCACATCATTGATGTATTTTCCTGTCCTATCTACTATGAGCTTACCGTAAAGCTGAATATATTGATTAGGAGATAGTTGTTGTAACATGTTTTAGGAGGCAGAGTTAAAAAACCAAGCCAGCAGCATCAATCCATAAAAATAGGGGTGACCACTAAAAAGTGTTTGTATCTTACACCTAAATGTTTAAATTCAAAGAAAGTAATTAATCTAAAAATATTTTTAATGTTACATATTGCAAATGGATTGATTAAAATGCTCTTCCCATATGTAAATGATTATTACTCTCAGTTATATATCCTCACTTGCTGCTCTCCGCTGCCTGCCTCCAAACCAGGAAGAAAGTCACGCCACATTGTGATGGGGAGGAGCTGAACCACACTCCCCGGCAACCTTGGGCTATACATCATGCACAGGCACCAGAGCCCCTTAAATCAATTGTTGGCGTCCCGCAGCATGGGACCCTCACTTGCTGCTCTCGGCTGTCTGCTTCCCAACTGGGGAGACTGTCACGTCATGTTGTGCTGGGGAGAAGCTGAACTAGACTCCCCCAGCAACCTTTGGGCTTCACGCCACCCACAGGTGCAGGAGCACCATAAATCAACTGGAGGCACCCCCTCAGCGCGGGACCCTCACTTTTCAGCTCTTTGCTGCCTGCCTCCCAACCGGAGAGACCATCACGCTGCATTGTGCTGGGGAGGAGCTGGACCACACTCCCAAGCAACCCTTGGGCTACACATCATGCACAGGTGCTGGAGCACCATAAATCAACTGGAGGCTTCCTGCAGCATGGAATGAGCCTGGAGTTGCACCCAGGCGTGGCCCGGGTAAAGACCAGGCTAATAACAGGCCTGTCTGAGCCTGCCTGCAGCCAGACAAGGCTTGGCCACAACTCTACATCTTGGCCTCCCAGAAACCCAGTATGGCTGCCTTCCGTAGTGGCGAGAGATTATGGTCAGTGGTGTGGCTCTGTTTGCTTTTGTTTCACTGTTTTGCTTCCTCCACTACTTTTTCTGCAATATATCCAACGGGGGTGCTGTGGGTGTCCTGTTATTTGCCAAGCAATTATGGAATAGTGGACCTGCCAAGAAAAGTCACAGGCAGTCGCTAACTTCATCCCTGCTACCAACGTCAATAGATAGAATGCTGCAGAGGGCTAAAAGGGTAGTGGCCACCAAAACCGAGCTAACAGATAGGCAGCTATCCTTAAGTCCTGACGCTCTTCGATTGATCTGGTGCCTCCTCCAGCTACCCCCTGCTTCCACACAACAAGGCAACCACACTAAAATCAAAGTCACTCCCAAGGAGCATCTGCAGAAAAGGGGTGGAACCGCAGGCCTCTCTATGCCTGATAAGACCAGAAATAAGATACAAGGGGCAGCCAAACACAGGAAGCTGAATGCTGGAGTACCTGACAATTCTCGCACATATGATCTAGACCCCAGGCCCATTGTTAGAACATGAGTGGGCAATAAATAACCCTTATGGGCGGCTAACCTACTAACAGATCTACGGGAGCAGATTAAACTCATTGTGAGGAAAGAACTCACCTGCCTCGTAGCACGCCTAAATAGAGTGGCAGAATTCTGCAAAAAGCTGGATGACAAGTCTAGCAAGAGAACCTCTGGGGATATAGCAAGGGAAATGTCCACCATCTGCCAGAGTGCTACCCCCACTCCACTGAAGTACCAAAGATTGCTATGTTGTGTATCCAAAATCGCAGCACCAACAACAATGACTGTGGGGGCATGCCAGGAGATCAGGACTACAATTGTATCCCAACGAGTGAGGCTAAGGGTAAAGGGGAGGTTGGAAGGAATGGAGCCTGGTAGAGACAACAGGGGAATTTTCTCCACTATTAATTTACCTCCTGCCTCATCCCCATACGTTGGTGTGTTTTCAGGGGTCCCCCAGATTAAAAAAAGCCAAAGTTAAACCCAGAACAAACTAACCAACATATGCTTGCATTGGTTAGCTAGATATAGAAAGCACCCATACAATAGAGCAGAGGTGTCAATTGGGTAGGAAATAGATCTAAAGATAGTCAAGGGGACTGTGAAGTTATCAATTTTAGGAATCCAATGACCATTCATAGTCCCTTGCTATTGGATTTTCCCAACCAGGACTTGGATACAAGGATAAAGCCGCTCCGACGTGGCTATTTTTATAAGCCACTGCATGCACAGTTAACTGGGAACAAAACTGGCTTATATTGGATACCGTGAACACAACCCAATGACAGGATAGACTCCCACACCAGATACCAAGGCCCCTGCTCTTTACATAACCAACAAGAAACAGGGTTGGGGTTCTAGAGGTGGTGGAGTGACTCTATGACCAGCACAAGTTAGATTCAACAAAAGCTTTGGAGTTGGGGCCAATGGAGAGGACAAGCCACAATAAAAGGATGTGAAGCTCACAGCATGTCCATGAGTTGTGGGAGGGAAGAACGGAGCTGTAAATCGAGCCCACAAAAGCAGTCACGAACAAGGAAGGGGTCAGAGAAGGGCCAATGAATAAACCCTTTCCCCACAGTGATTTTCAACAGAAGCAAAAAACAAAGACCTTAGTGGAACCGGTACTGGGCAGTAGGCCATCGAGGATAACCTGTTTAAGTCCCAAAATAAATGCCTCAGGCAATAGTGCACAGCCAGGACAAGGGGAGAGGGGATCTTTTGAGTCGCAGAGGGAGATATCATCCTGTAAAACTGCCTCCAATGGCGCACACCTGGACACCCAGGAAACAATGACATCCTCGAGGGTATTATCATGGAATGCTGCTGGTCTAATGACCAAATTTGATTCTACTGAATGGGGGTCCTTCGTAGAGCAGTTTGACCAATGTCTTTTCCAGGAAACATGGTCTAGGGTGGACGTGCTGCAGATGGATTTTGTGCCCTTCTCAATGGCCGTCATCACTATGTAGAGGGGTAGACCGTCTGGTGGACTCAGTGTATGGGTAGTTAAACACCTTGGATGTACGTCCAAAAATCTAGAGTTTCCTTTCAATGATATTCTGTGTGTTCTACTTAATTTTGCCCCTAAGGTCAAAATAGAATTGGTTAATGTCTACTAGACCTATAAGAATTGGTCAATAATCCTTGACTATGGGCCAATGGGCCTCTCTCCTGTTTGCTTTTACAGACAGTGCCTAATTGGTCATAGAGTGTGATTTTAATTGCAAATTTGAGCCCTTGGATGACACTGAGAAGAGCGCGCAGGTAACCTTTGCTCTACTACCAGATATTTTTACCTACTAGGTTCTATACCATTGACTTACCAATCCTTGTCACTGGTAGATATAACCTATTGGCTCAGGGAGTTAGCTTTACAGGCAGTTCAATAAACAAATAGCATTTGCACTCATAAAATAACGACAGACTCGGAAAGTTTTAAACTCTTTATCTAGATTTCATCAAAAGTCATGATCCAAAGATTGAAAGCAATAAGACTATCAATAAACAAAATCAGGAATAGGGTATAACTATGCAAAAGATATATTATGCCAATCATTGAGCCAGAAGAATAACGGGAAGTTAAGAAGATGCAACATGCTATTTAATAAAACAGACTTTGCACAATTTATCTAAGGGTAGGGAAAAAAGGAACATACTAAATAACATAGCTTTAGGCAATTATCAAAGGGTGGGTAAAGAAAGGGAACATAATATGCCACGACGAAACCAAATTGACTATATAGCTAGAGGGAAGGTAAAAATGGAACACCCTATTAATTAAATAACCAGCTTTAATTACTTTAAAGAGAGGGTGAAGAAAAAGGAAACATTTATGCAATCATGAAAAGCGTTTTAGCATTCAACTAAAAGAAGGGTAAGAAAGTGGAACACACTATTAAACAGCAAAAACACAAATGTATCATTTATCCAAGGGAGAGTAGGAAAAAGGAACATATGCAATTAAAACTGTAGCAAAATTAGAGAGGGTAAAGAAAAGGACGCAAATTATACTGACAATTACCCACACAGATTTATATTTACCTGGAATGGTGTGAAGACCAACCCTGGCACTGGTCAGTTGAAAAGACAGAAACCCCAAGGAATGCAGTCGCCAGTAGGCCAGCAGGTGCAGTTCAGAATCAGGACATGAAAACCCAGATTTGGATCAGGACCGGACCACCAAAGGTTAAGACCAGAACCCGCGGTTCAGTTGCAACGCCAGCGCTACTCCCTCTCTGCAAGTAATCAGCCAGAACCCCGATTGGGTTATCAAATTCACAGACAAAGTGCTTCGCCAGCACTTCAGCTTCACAGAACCCCGATTGGGTCAGCGAATCTTCTGACAGAGTGCTCCGCAGCCCTCTGTTCTTAATCACCCATTGAGTGTGTTGGGTCAGTGACAGGTCAGCTATTCGGACAAGTCAGACAAATTAACTAGCTAAGCCTACCCTAGTTAAACTGTTTTTCAGGCCAGTGTACCACCCCCCCAATGTTGCAAGTGTAAGGATCCCCAATTTCGATTGGACTGAAAAGGAGGACAGGTCATCACACCACCTACATTTTAGACTTTTAAAGTCTCATATTCAAATTTTGTTCCCGCCCATCAAATTTCAGGTTCTCATGAAGTTTATATTCCACCCAACAATGGATGTTCTATTGACCAATACTTTGTTTAACATTGTATAAACTTGGGTTCACAAGTGCATTTTCCCAGGAGCATCTTCTAGTCAGTCATCTCCTTGGCTATAGTCAAAAGGTCACTGTTCCCGAGACTTGAGAATTTCGCGCAGCCTCAGTTTCAACAAAGACGGAGTACAGTGGTACAAGCCAGGCCAGTTTCGAAGTGTAACATGAAATGAAAAAGAAACATTTTTAGAACACAGAATAAATTAATACACTGTATACCATGTATTTCTACTCCATACCCATTACTTTATAATAAACTATAGCATTAGGATTAGGCAGAACAAACAGCTTAGCAAAAGCAGCAGTGCAAGCTTCTCGTATGTGAGAACACAGAGCAGCCATATTAGCACTAGTGCGCAGAAGCAACAGTTTCCCTGCAAAGCTGAGTACGTCATGTCACGTGAGTATGACAGACGCATGCGCAGTAGAAAATCCCGCGTAGAAGCAGCCATATTAGATGCAAGCGTATTAAGATTTAGTAAACACATAAGCAAGCTTCACTCGGACACCCGATGTCAATGTAAAAGGTGCAAAATTTGTAAAACAAACATGTTGGTTACATAGTTAACGTTATTCGAGGTTCATGAATACGAGCAAGTCGCTTCTCGTGCGAATCCTTGCTCCATCAATCCCCTCTTTGATGATATTTTATATCATCACTAATTAATGAAACAGATGCCAACTTTCACATTTCACCCAATTCAATCTCTTCAAACTTTCTATTCTGCTTTTTCTCATTATTATTATGAGAATTTTTCATTTTCCTATATATTTTGCTATTCATTTCTTCTAATTCGAGTTTATCAATATTTCTTTTTACTCCTCGCCTATTTATGGAATATTTCTTTTTATGATTTTAACATTTGCAACAAATGATTATTCCTAAAACTAGTAAACCTATTCCCGCCATTGGCATCAGTATTCTACTCACAAGACTTTTACCTAGATTAGAAAACCAACTACCTACTGAGGAGAGACCATCAGTAAGTCTCTTCCATGCACTATCAACCTCTAGTGGTTTAAGCTCTTTTTCCAAATTAGTAATATTTCTCACGTACCTCTTAATTTCAATACTTTTGTCTGGTATGTAAGTGCAACAATGTTGCTCCTTCAACATTCTACAGACTCCGCCCTCTTTTGCCAATAACGTGTCAAGAGCAAGTCGATTTTGTAAAAGCATAGATCTGATCGCAACCAGTTCGGTATTGACCATCAAGAAACCTCCAGCAGTGTCAGTTGATAACCGATCTACTAGTGTTGATAATTTGCATATTCTGTGTGTATTCAGAGCCACTCCCTCTGTTGGTATTAATGCACTAAATATATCACCTACAATTTCACCAAAACTAGCTCTTTTACTACGTACTAATCCATTAATTTCTTCATTGTTTTCAGTGATTTTGTCCACATGATATATCTTTGGAAAAACTATTGCAAAATACCAGCTCCCATACCAGTGATCTGGTAACTTATAATAAGCCTTGTTCCCACATATATAATAAACCCCGTTAAACACAGGGTCAGTTCCATCTTTGAAACCCCAACCCCCAATTACTGTAAAATTGTGCTCACATTCACTGGAACCAATGAATACATTGTTATAATAACTAGTTCTTTCTCTATGGAGTTTCCCCCTCTTTTTTTGAAGTCCAGCAACATAGCAGCATTAGCTCCACCATTTGAGGTGTTCCCTATACTTTCAGCCCATTTAAGGAATTTTATGGTTTCTATCATTCGCCTTTCTTTGGAAATTCTCTCTCCTTTTCTCAACCATATACAAAAATATTTTTTCTTTTTCTTGTAATAAACATGTTAGATTATTCTTGTGTGCATCAGCTATATCCATTGTACCTATAGTTAGAAAATATTCACTCATGTAGCGTGCTATATTTCTAGTAGTATGTACAGGATTCAGGTTTCTACGTATAGGAAGTTCAGAAAATATCACGTCTAAATTAGAGTAAAAATACTGTAAAGGTCCTTTCTTATAGAATAATCTAGCTAAAATACTACATGAAATTCCATATGTTAGTGGTAAATGGTGATATGTTACAACTTCAGCTACTGAAGTAGGCAGCTTCATACACACATAGCAATTGTCTATTTCCATAGCTTCTACATAATGTACTAACAAGTTTGCAAATACATTTAAATGAGTTCTGTTTTTGATTCTATTATAATGCAGTCCTTCCTCATCTGGTGCTTCTAAGTCTACCTTTCGTTGTCTAATGCTAAGTGCTTTTTCTTGTGTATCTATCTTTTTGGAGTATCTAATGTCTGTAGTTCTTCTGTATCTATTGGCAACTGTCCATTAATGTCATTGTTTGTCTCTTTACTCATCATGTAAGGAATGGCTATTGTTAGTCCTATCCAAACTATAAGTACTATTGCTATAGTACATAAACATATTCTGCAGCATGTTTTTAAACAATTTCTTTTCGGTCTTCCATTAACAGTATGATCAGCCATTTCTGACTAAAGGAGATTCAACCCCTCTTTGTAACTTTTACACAGATTTTACCCTGTGTGAATTTCAGGTTGGTCTCACTTCTTCGTCAGTTTGATCAGTAATCAATTCTTCATCACTTTCGTCACTTATTTCCAGGTTTTCAAAATCTTCCAAAACAATGTAGGTCCACTCAGGGCCTTTGTATTTGTTATTCAGTCTCTTTAGTCGTGGACTTCTCCTTCTTGGTTGTATTACAGGTTGATCCGTTTGACTTGTAACTTCGTTTACTTGTTCAGGTTCTTCATTAATTGTCTTTAAACGTTGTCTCAGTCTTTTGACAAATCTATGCCACTTGTCTCCTTTTCTGAGTCTTTTAGCTGGCACTGTGCTTTGGCCCTCTTCGAATGCTCTTTTATTTTCATTCAGTCGTGGCACATCTATTTCAATGCTGTTTTCTGTTTCCCTCTCTATCTGACTAGTTCCAGGTCTTATTTCTGTTTCTTCTGCCTGGTCACTAAGCTGGCCTTGTTCAGGTGTCTGTTGAATTTGACTTTCGTTTAATTCTCTTTCTTCTTCCTGAACACTATGATCTATTCCTGTCCGGTCCTGCTAAAGCTCTTCGAACCCTTGATTTGCTTCTGCTTGAGCCTCCGCCCTAATTTCTATCTGTCCCTTTCCAGACTCTGGAGTTCTTGGCGGAGTGTAGATTACTGGATCTTTCCCTATCTGGTCCTCCTCAGAATCACTTTTGACTTGTATTTCTATGATCTGAGTACCTTCTTCTTCACCTGTCTCGTCCTCACTATTACTCTGTCTATCTTGATAAGTTTGACTTCTTGTTCTCACATATTCTGCAGGTATGTCGATTACTGGAATCCAATCATCTTGACTAGTGCTCGGTTGTTCTTCTTCAGCTACTTCAGGTTCGATATCTTGAGACCCCTCAGCTGTACAACCTTTAGCTTCAGTTTCATAAGGTTCAGTCACCTTTTTCGTATGTCTGGCATGAATCCAGTGTGGAACTCCTGCACATTTTACAGCTGTGGTGGTAACCAAAATTACTTGTCGTGGTTTTCCTCACCTTGGTGCAAGGCAAGATGTTCGAGTATGTTTCTTAAGCACTACCCAATCACATGGGTTCAGGTCATGTGCTGGTGTTGCATGTCTGGCGACAGCATCTTCCCCAACCTGGTGAGAGATAGAGCGCACTTGGTCAGCCAGTTCTTTGCAGTACTCCAGTACTAAATCATCAGATATATTCAGCAGCTTGTGTCCTGGCACCCATGCTTGCCTCATTGCGCTTCCCATCAGTATTTCATGGGGACTTAAGGCTGTGTTCCCGTCTGGAATATTTCTAAGTCCCATCAGAACAAGTGGCAAAGCATCTGGCCACTCCAATCGAGTAGACTCATACATTTTTCCCAGTCTTGATTTAATTGTGCCATTCAATTGTTCTACCACTCCAGAAGCCTCTGGGCGATATGCACAGTGCAATATTTGCTTAATTTTGAATGCTTCACAAATTAGACCCATTATTTCACTATTAAAATGTTTTCCTCTATCTGATTCAATTGTTACTGGAAAACCGAAATGTGGTATCAGCTCTATAAGTAGATGTTTGGCTACAGTGATGCTATCATTCCTCCGTGTGGGGTAAGCCTCCACCCATTTTGAAAACAGGCAGACAATGACAAGTACGTATTTTAGTCCTCGACAAGGGGGTAACTGAATAAAGTCAATCTGCAAATGTATAAAGGGACCTTCTGCCTTCCCAATCTTTCCTGGTAACACTACCGTTTTCTTCCCTGGATTAATTTGTTGACAAACCAAACACCACTTGGCAATGTGCCTCTGCTATGTTCCTGAATTTTCGTATTAAACCATGACTGTCTAAACAGACGTATCATAGCATCTCTTCCCAAATGAGAATCTCTGTGAATCACCCGAGCCATAGGAGCAGGCAGACAGTCAGGTAACACTGGCATTTCATCAAGGTAAACAATGACACCATCCTAGCTTCCTCCATTCTTCCCTTTCTTTTGGTTCTGCTGCATTCTGCAAATCTCTCACTTCTTCACGTATTCACACCTTCTAGTAACATAACTCGCTCGTGGCGAGGTCTGCCAATTTCACAATTCTTGGGGACCTGAACCTGCATTTTGATTTGGCCCGGGACCCAACTATTCACAGTCTACTGGCAGACCTAGCGGCCTTACAGCTGGACTCGCTGGTGAGAGGGGCTACGCACCTAGCTGGTCATACCCTCGATCCAGTGTTCTCTAACATCTCAGAAATGTCCTTAGCTATCCCGGAACCTATGGGCTGGACCGATCACTTTTTGATAAGAGCCAGCTTGGAGATTCTGGCACGTTTTAGGGTGGAGGAGGCGAAGAGGGCCCTGAAAAGACCTTGGCATGAGCTCAAATTAAAGGAATTCCATGCATTTCTTGGAGGGCTCTCCTTGGAAAATATTGTAGATCCGGATGCGACGTACACCGCCTTCTGTGAATGGATTACCAAAGGCTTGGATGCCTGTATACCTATGAAATGTACAAAGGGATGCAGGTCCATCTCAAATCCATGGTATGATGATGCCGTAAGAGCGCTGAGGAAGGAATGTAAGAGAGCTGAACGGTCATGGAGGAAAGATTATAAGGAGGGGCACAAAGCCATTTACCTGGCTAAGTTGAAGGTGTACCATAAAGCCATTTGTTCCGCTAGGGCATCATTTTATGCAGAGGAAATACACACCAGCCCAAACCCTACTAAATACATCTTCAACATTTTGCAAGAACTAAAGAACCCCAGTAGTACAGCATCCAAAATATCCTCAATACAGCACTGTGAGGAACTAGCCACTTTCTTTATTGAAAAAGTGCAAAAGATCTATGAGACCTTCCCACAGTACGTATCAAGCTCTCAAATCCCTGGCGAAGCTAGGGTAGATGGCCCTATTTTGGAAACCATCCCTAAAATTTCTGATACTGAGCTAGGTAAACTCTGTAGGAAGCTGAAATCGGGTTCCCCAGCGGATCCAATGAGGCCAGCACAATTTTTGGAGTCACTGGCGCACTTCCAACAGCCACTTGGTGACATTATTAATTTATCCTTCTCCTCTGCTAAGGTTCATAGAGCCTGGAAACAGGCTTGGGTCTCCCCCATTATTAAAAAGCCCTCTCTAGACCCTTCTAAGCCGGAAAACTTCAGGCCCATTTCTCTCCTTCCGTGGGCTGCAAAGATTGCAGAAGCCCATGTGAGTGAAGTGCTGTCCCGTTATCTGAACAACAATGATATCCTGGACCCGTCCCAAAACGGGTTCAGGCCGGGACACAGCACCGAGTCTGCCCTACTTGCTACAGCGGAACATCTTAGGGTGATCCTTGACGACGGTCGGAGTGCAGCTTTGATTTTATTAGACCTGCCTTCGACACGGAATCGCATGACATCCTTTTGTCTCGGCTGGAAGTGATAGGGATCACGGGATCCGCCCTAAAGTGGTTCCGTTCATTCCTTGAGGAGAGATCCTTTCGGGTCTCAGTGCCTCCATTCATCTCTAAGCCTCACCCTATCGGTCAGGGGGTCCCACAAGGCTCTGCACTCAGTCCATCACTTTTCAATCTTTATGTGCAACCCCTGGCCGATGTAGCAAAAAAGTGGGGCCTTACGCTGGTATCGTACTCAGACGATACCCAGCTGGTCATCACTCTATCTGAAGGACCATCTGACTCGGCTACCAGGTTTAGAGATGGAATGACAGCTGTTGCCCAGTGGATGACGGACAACTATTTGCAGCTCAACACCAGCAAAACCGAGGTTCTGCTGGCAGGGAAGAACACCGCCCTATGGTCTGAGCACTGGTGGGCGGCATCGCTGGGCGAAATGCCAATACCAATGACTCTTGTTAAGAACTTGGGAGTCTGGATGGGTTCCTCACTAACCTTCCAGACCCATAGGAAGAGAGTTGCAGCTACCTGCGTGGGTATGATGAGAGGCCTTAAACCCATCTTGAAATATTTTGAACCTACGGTGCGGCAGATCATCTTGCAAGCCTTGATATCCTCATGCTTGGATTATGCCAGCGTGTTGCTTCCGGGTGCCAATAAATCTGAGATCCTACGTCTGCAAAGAGTTCAAAATATGGCCGCGAGAACTCAGACAGGGCTCCCTCGTTGGTGCTCTGTCAGAGCTACAATGAAAAAACTACACTGGCTACCGATCTCAGCTCGGATCCAGTTTAAAGCCCTGGTGATGGCCTTTAAGATTCTGAAGACTGAGAGCCCGGCCTTATTAAGGCCTCTGGTGACCTGGTATGTCCCGCAGCGTAGTCTGTGCTCGCTGGGGCAACATTTGTCGAAGGTGCCGCGCTTCAAACTTTGCCGCATGGGTGGCCGTTCTTTTCAGGTGTTGGCAGCTAAATTATGGAACTCTTTGCTGACTTATATCCGTGGCATTGAGAATATGCTAGACTTCCGGAAGGCCATTAAAACGTTTCTGTTTCCATCACCATAGTCTGCCCCCTTGATGTTTCCAGGACGGCCTCCGCCTCTGTTTCTTGATCTGGCAGCGCCGGGACGCCCCTTTGCTGGGGCAGCTGTTGCGCTTAAAAAATCTAATAACATAACCTAACATAACATAAGTTGGCAGCTGTTTCCGTCCACCTCAACTTTCTTGTTAACAGCCATTTTATATTTTGCACAATGTTGGGCTAACTGGTCAGCATATCGATTATAACCCTGGGCGTAGTGGGGCTTCGCAGAGCTACACGGAGTGGGAGAGAAACTACGCCCACCCCGGCACTCCGCGTAGCCCCACTACGCACCTCCATCCCGCTCTCCCCTACATACATTATTTAAGCAAAAGAGCATTAAAACAGCAAGTTTAAAGCACTTGCTGTGTCCGGGGCTTGTCCAGGGCTCCCTCTTGGAATCGCGTCCGTTATGGGTACCAATGCGCATGCGCGAGCGGCCACGCATGCGCATTGGTATCTAAGATGGGACGCTATTCCAAGAAGGAGCACCGGACGAGCCCCGGACACGGTAAGTGCCTTAAACTTGCTGTTTTAAATCTCTTTTGCTTAATATATGTATGTAGGGCAGGGCGGGAGGGAGGCGGGTGGCAGCCAACTCGGCTACGCTCACGGAGTGGGCGTAGTGTGGCCGGCTACGCTGTCTACGCAAAATGCGTAGGAGGCAACACTATGCCTACTCCGTGAGCGTAGCCGATTCGGGCCCCCAGGGTTAATTGATTACCAGCTGTCACTTTGTCATTGACAGATTTGTGAGCAGCACACTTGACCACAGCCACTTCTTTAGGCAACTGGATTGCTTCCAGTAAATCCTTCACATATTGACCATTTCTGATTGGAGTACCTGAAGAAGTCAGAAACTCCCTTTGCATCCATAATTGGCCATAGTCATTCACAACCCCGTAACCATACTGGCTGTCAGTGTATATGGTTACTTTCCAGTTTTTCCCAAATTTGCAGGCCTTTGCCAGAGCAACCAATTCGGCTATTTGTGCAGACTTGACTCCAGGCAAGGGATACTTCCACTGGACCTCCCAAAGTACACACTGCATAAGCAGTGCTCAGGCCTCCTGCCTCATGTCTCATACATGAGCCATCCACAAATAGCACATAGTCTGAATCAATTAATGGCTCTTCTCTTATGTCTGGTCGTGGTTTTTTACTATACTCAGTTAGATCAATACAGTCATGTTCAACTTCTCCCTTCACTTCTGCAGCAGTATGTGAATTAGGTAGTAGTGTTGCTGGGTTCAGAATGTTACATCTAGCAATGTTTACATTTCCTGGACCTACCTGATTGGATTCTCTCATACTCAGTCAGTCGACCAGGTGTGAGATACTAGGTCTTAGTCCTGGTTAGCAAAATTACAACTGCATGTGGAACATACACAGTTACAGGATGTCCCATAATAATGGATTCACTCTGCTCAAGGCTCATGCAAGTTGCAGCTACTGCTTTCAGACATCTAGGCAATGCAGCTGCCACTGGGTCTAATGTTGAAGAAAAATATGCCACAGAATGTCTTACTAGACCATGAATCTGAGTCAAAACTGAAAGTGCACAATAATCTTGTGTGTCACAAAAAAGTGCAAAATCCTTTGAATAGTCAGGCATTTCTAATGCTGGAGCTGTACACAGACATTCTCGTAATTTTACAAAAGCAGTCATGCTTCGTCATCCCATTCTACTGGGTTTTTTGCTCTTTTCTTTGTCATTTGTATTAATGGCTTTGCTAGGACTGCAAATCCCACAATCTATTGTCTGCAGTATCCTACAACTCCAAGAAACATTCTAATCTCCTTTTGGGTCTGAGGCAAATTCATATTTCTAACTATTCTGATTCTTTCTGAGGTAACTCTTCTAACACTCTTTTCTATCTGGTGCCCCAGATATTTCACTGACGTGGTACAGAATTGCAATTTTTCTGGTGACACTTTATGTCCTCCTTCACCTAAGTGATTCAGTAAGGCGATGGTGTCGACAACACAGTCATTGCGAGTTTTAGACGCCACCAATAGGTCGTCTATATACTGGACCAGGACTGACTGTCCAGGCAGTACCAATGACTCAAGGCCTTTTTCAAAATCTGATTAAAAATCAAGGGACTTTCTGTATACCCCTGAGGGACACGATTCCAAACGTAAACATGACTGTCAAATTCAAATGAGAAAAGATATTTGGTATCTGAGTGCAATGGAATCAAGAAAAATGCGTGACACAGGTCTATGACAGTAAACCATCCAGCCTCCCACGGTATCTGATACAGAATCACTGCAGGATTTGGCACAACTGGACAGCAAGGTACAACAACCTTATTCATTTTTTGGAGGTCTTGTACGACCCTGTACTTGCCACTCGGTTTCTTTATACCAATTAGGGGTGAGTTGCATGGACTGCTCATTATTTCCTGTTCATTATTTCCTGTTTCAACCAAACGCTTTATTTCTACTGCAACACCTGCTTTTATTTCTGAGCTCATTTTATACTGTAGAGTATTTGGGTAAACTGCATCTTCCTTTATGGTCACTTTTATTGGGTCAACATTTGCCATTAATCCTACATCCTTTCCAGTAAAGTCCCATACCTCTGGTTTTACCGTCTGTTGCAGTTCTTCTGGTAAGTCCTTTATTGTCAGTCTTTTAATTTCTGTCTCTGGTCTCGCTAACATTAATTTGTATATTCCGTCTTCGTCTGCGGTTTGAATTTCAACACCATTTGGAGTACAGAAAATGGTGCAATTCATCTTGCACAGTAAGTCTTGACCTAACAGGTTTACAGGACTTGAATCACAGACAACGAATCTATGCATTTCTTTAAAATTCCCTATTCTAACTTCCATGGGTTCCTTAACTGGGGTACTAATTTGTTTATTAGTAACGCCCACAACTTGGATCGCTTCTCTTGAGAGGGGTAGGTTTGGAACGTCTGCTGTTCTCACAGTAGAACGGGTAGCACCAGTGTCTAACAGAAAGGTGACATCATTTCCTTCAACCTTTCCTTCAATGTATGGCCCTGACTGGTCTACCGGTAAGGAGGCACCAAGCACGCACTCCTCGTCCTCCCCCCTCAGGCACCGTCAGTAAGGTTCTTCACAAAAGAATGTATCACACAGAAGAAATTGTGAAGCTGCTGTATCTCTTCTTTTCCTTATTTCCCAATTTGTGGTATCTACACTTTGTTGTGCTTTGCTCCTGTAATGTAATTTGGCATAGGTGCTGGGGGGGAAACATCCTTTACAACTCAACTTTTACCACGCAGTGCCTTTACAACGCAACTTTTACTACGCAAACCATTACAATGCATTGCGCTGGAGCGCGCTCTAGGATAGGGAATAGGTTTAATTTACTATCCAACACCTTCCCTAGTGTCCACGGGGACTGGAGTTGGAATAGTAAATTAAACTATTCACTATCCAGTGCCCCAAAGCATTATGCGTTGTGAAGGCATGCGTTGTAAAAACCGCGTTGTAAAGGCATGCATGGTAAAAGCATGCGTTGTAACGTCATACATCCAAATCATTAATTTACACATTACCACTCTGCACAGCCTTACACTCGTTCTTCCAGTGCCCCAACTTGCCACACCCATGACATGGAAATTTCCGTTTTGAATCATCTCTATCGAATTTTCCCCTCGGCTTTCCTCCACTTCCATCACCCTGATTCTGGTTACTATTCATCTGGTTCAACTGTTGTTCTTGTTGCTCTGCTAATTTTACTTGTGCCCACATGACTTTTTCTTTTAACTCTTTTATTTTATTTTCTAGCTCATCTTCACAATATTTAGCATATTTAAGGACTTTGTCTATGGGCTTAGCCTGCCAACAAATGTTATTGTCTTTAATCCATTGTGAAATTTCTGGTCTTAATCCTAACACAAATCGATAAAAATGTGTCATATCCTTCATATCTATGTTATCCAATCCACTGTATTGTTTGAATCTTTGTAATAAACTTTCATAATATGCATGCACTGACTCGTCTTTATTCTGTGTGGTTCTATCTATTTCATCCAGTCTGTTTCTTTTGAAGGCAACTTTCCTTTAAGGTAAAGTATTACCTGATTGTACTTCTTCATGACATCCTCAGAAGGTGCCCCTGTCTTTGGGTCTCTAGGGTACTCATCAATAGGACAATCAACAGCAATTTTGCATTCTGTCCACAAATATACTGGAACTACAATGTCAAATAATCCATCTAAGTCTTTCAAAAAGACACTTTGAAACTTTTACAAATCTCTCGACTTGTTTGTACCATTCTACAGGTTTTTCACGAAGTTTTGGGAAATCATTCGTAAATGACAAAATATCCTGTCGGGACCATGGAACATGCACATAGCCTCCACCTGGTACCTCTCGCATGGGACATCATTTTTCCACCTTTTCTTCTTCTTTTAAAACATACTCTGAAGTAATTTGTTTTGATCGAATCTCTTCCTTCTTCTTTGCCCATCTGGCTTTCCATTTCTCTAGTTCTCCCCGTTTTTGCAATAATTTCAACTGCTCTCTTATCTGCACCTTTCTTCCTGACACATTCATGTTTTCTAAATCCTTGTCAGAAAATTCTGCTCGATATGGTTTCTGCAATACGTTAGATTTACCAATGTCAATTCCCATGCTAGCTGCGGTGTCCATTAATTTTTCATGAAACACCCTTGTATTTCTAGTAATGCTTTTACAAATGAATAATAATTCATCTTCACTAAGTGTATTTAACTTGTCCAATCCTACATTTCCAGCCATCAATTTCTCCAATTCGACACTCAATTTATATATATCTAATGGCTTTGGCTGTGTCTTTCATTTTTCTATTTCTGGTGTCCATCTGTCTATCTCTTTAGGAGTTACTACAGTGGCACCTCTCGTTCCTGAAGATGTCTCCATCTGTACTTCTCTCGAATTCAAATTAGTGGTTTTCCTAATTAAACTACTTCTGGTTCTCTTATTGGTAAATCCATTAAGGAGATTACTGATTCACATTCACCTGCCTGATCATCTATTATCAACGGTTCTTTTCTTGGCTGTACTACCGATGTAGTTATAATCGGAATAGCTTATCTCCGTACATAGAAACAACTAGGCCAATAGTTACTGGAAATGTCAAAGCTTCGGGACGTGTATTTATTTGGGAAATTTTCTGAATTAATTCACTTCTCTGTTTATTTAAAGCTTCGCTTTCTCTTTCTTGTAATACCCTTTCGATGGAGGTCCACTTGCGGAATTAAAGGAGGTTTTTAAAACGGGGCATTTGGATTTACAGTACTTGGTTCCTCATTATAAGGTAGTGGATTTTTCATTAATAAATCCTCCATATAATCATCATCTGAATACCCACTAGTCATTAAATGTTTGGTTTTCTCAGTCCTTTTACCTCCTGAGGGCTCTTCTAAAGTTAATATAGGATATGGTCCTTCCACTAACATGTTCTATCTCTATTGTTTGATTTGTTTATCTCTGGAATCTCGTGGAACTTTAGGGTAGAATTTACTCAATCCCTTGTCACTTCCAGGTCTGTCTGGCTCAAAAGCCTCAATCTCGCATTCTTTTAGAGCTTCATACTGCGTTAATCTGGGTCTAGGATGTAAATCATTCATTTGAGCCCTTAAATTGAACAACATTCTGTCATTAAATGTGCCATCTAAGGGAAATACCAAAGTTCTGTCATCTTCAGTGTATTCCACCCAGTTCTCTAACCATACACAAGTGTGGTAGCCCCTGTCAAACATTATAAATGATGCGGGAGTATTCGGTGGTGGAATAATAACTCCTTCTATAGTTTTAATTGGTTTATCTTTTTTAAAGAAATTCTTAACTCTGTTTACAAGTGACATTTTCCACTCACTTCTGTACATTTTGTAAGGTATGCCTCTTATCATCTGTTCTCTAGCAAACCCTAAGTATCTTCTATCAGATCGAGTTTCTGGATTAGTTGGATACCACATAAATCTTTGGAAAATGTTGTAATCGTATGAAATTACTCAATTCTGTTTACTAAATGCTTCTAATACTAGTGCGTCTTTTATTCTTCTTTAACCGATCAACAATGCGGTTTCAAATATTCTTAACCAATAATTGCGCGGCTTTTCCCGTAAGATGAGTTCCCACGCGCCTGTGCTCACCCCTCCTTTACAATTCTATCTCAGCTACACGCCCGCTGTCTCGACCAATAGCAGCGCAGCTCTGAGTGACGTGAGCGCAGCTCCCTAACTGACTCCCTCCTTCACAAGGGAATGCAAAAACTCAATTCTTTTATTTTAAATTGCAATTCTTTTTTTAATCAACAACGTAAAAACATTCGCCACTTTACCCCAGTGTCTAGAAAGAAAAGATATATTTCACTGCAAGTAAATTACTTCCGTTTACTTTTCATATACTACGAGTAGATCCCTTCCGCCTACCCTTCACACAAGCATTAGAGAACCTGTTAGTCCTTTGGACTCATCCACTCCGGGATATAGACTAAGGCCAAAATTTCACCAGTGAACCCCGTTGCTATCAATCAAGCTCAGACAAACCTGCTACTCCTTCCATGTGACCCTTTCTAGGTGATATCACAACAAACGTTTTGCTAGCGAACTCTTTGCTATCATTCATTCACACATTCATACAGAAAACCCTAAATAGTGCTTCCGGTTCTACTTAACCATGCACTAATTTCCTGCGAGTAAGTGACCTCACTGCGATGTGGCTTCCATTTGCCACCCGCTATTCTGCCCCCGGGGATTCCAAACAAAACATATAACAGGTACTAACGATTTTGGTTAATAAATAAAATTCATACAGCGTCAACAGAATCAATAAAATTTCAAAACATTTAAAATAATATCACATTTGATCGATCAATAGTAATCTAATAACCAATTAACTAACTACCTTCATTTAACTAAACCCTAACCTTTCCTCTGCTACCAAAGAAATATACTGATAGAGCACGCAGGTCACCCGACTATAATTTTACCATACTCACCTGGGCCCATAATTCAATTACACATTTACTTAACCACATCGCTGCTGATGGAATTCCCCTCCTGTGCTGGAACTCTTTGAATTCCATTGTTTCATGACGAGCTCAGCTCGTCATAAGCACACGACCAGTGTACTGCATGACGAGCTGAGCTCGTCATGAGCAGAGAAGGGGTTAATCAGGCAACCTTCGCTCTACTACCAGATATTTTTACCTCCTACGTCCTATACCATTGACTTACCAATCCTTGTCACTGGTACATATAACCTATTGGATCAGGGAGTTAGTTTTAAAGGCAGTTCAATAAACAAATAGCATTTGCACTCATAAAATAGCCACAGACTCGGAAACTTTTAAACTCTTTATCTAGATTTCATTAAAAGTCATGATGCAAAGATTGAAAGCAATAAGACTATCCATAATCAAAATCAGGAATAGGGTATAACTATGCAAAAGATATATTATGCCAATCATTTAGCCAGTAGAATAACAGGAAGGTAAGAACATGGAACATGCTATTTAATTAAACAGACTTTGCACAATTTATCTAAGGGTAGGTAAAAAAGGAACATACTAAATTAAACAGCTTTACGCAATTATCAAAGGTTGGGTAAAGAAAGGGAACATAATATGCCACGACGAAACCAAATTGACGATATGGCTAGAGGGAAGGTAAAAATGGAACACTCTATTAATCAAATAACCAAGTTTAATTACTTTAAAGGGAGGGTTATGCAATCATGAAAAGCGTTTTATCATGCAACTATAAGGAGGGTAAGAAAGTGGAACACTCTATTAAACAGCAAAAACACGAATTTATCATTTATCCAAGGGAGGGTAAGAAAAAGGAACATATGCAATTAAAACTTTAGCAAAATTAGAGAGGGTAAAGAAAAGGATGCAAATTATACTGACAATTACCCACACAGAATTAAATTTACCTAGAATGGTGTGAAGACCAGCCCTGGCCACGGGTCAGTTGAAAAGACAGAAACCCCAAGGAATGCAGTCACCAGTAGGCCAGCAGGTGCAGTTCAGAATCAGGACAAGAAAACCAAACCCAGATTTGGATCAGGACCGGACTACCAAAGGTTAAGACCAGCACTCGCAGTTTAGTTGCAACACCTGTGCTACTCCCTCTCTGCAAGTAATCAGCCAGAACCCCGATTGGGTTATCAAATTCACCGACAAAGTGCTTCACCAGCACTTCAGCTTCCCAGAACCCCGATTGGGTCAGAGAATCTTCTGACAGAGTGCTCCGCAGCCCTCTGTTCTTAATCACCTATTGAGTGCGTTGGGTCAGTGACAGGTCAGCTATTCGGACAAGTCGGACAAATTAACTAGCTAAGCCTACCCTAGTTATACTGTTTTTCAGGACAGTGTACCACCCCACAATGTTGCAAGTGTAAGGATCCCAATTTCGATTGGACAGAAAAGGAGGACAGGTCATCACACTACCTACATTTTCGACTTTTACCGTCTCTTATTCAAATTTCGTTCCCGCCCATGAAATTTCAGGTTCTCATTAAGTTTTTATTCCACCCAACAATGGATGTTCTATTGACCAATACATTGTTTAACATTGTATAAACTTGGGTTCACAAGTGCACTTTCCCAGGAGCATCTCCTTGGCTATAGTCCAAAGGTCACTGTTCTCGAGACTTGAGAATTTCGCGCAGCCTCAGTTTCAACAAAGATGGAGTACAGCGGTACAAGCCAGGCCAGTTTTCAAAGTGTAACATGAAATGAAAAAGAAACAACTTTAGAACACAGAATAAATGAATACACTGTATACCATGTATTTCTATTCTATACCCATTACTTTATAATAAACTATAGCATTAGGATTAGGCAGAACAAACAGCTTAGCAAAAGCAGCAGTGCAAGCTTCTCACATGTGAGAACACAGAGCAGCCATATTAGCACTAGTGCCCCGAAGCAACAGTTTCCCTCCTAAGCTGAGAGTAGGTCATGTCACGCGAGTATGACAGACGCATGCGCAGTAGAAAATCCCACGTAGCAGCAGCCATATTAGATGCAAGCGTATTAAGGTTTAGTAAACACATAAGCAAGCTTCACTCGGACATCTGATGTCAATGTAAAAGGGCAAAATTAGGAAAACAAACATGTTGGTTACATAGTTAACGTTATTCGAGGTTCATGAATACGAGCAAGTCTCTTCTCGTGCGAATCCTTGCTCCATCAAAACCAATGGTGACATTGTCTGTGAAGAAGACAGACTATGATATATTCCAGAGCTGAATTTTCCTCCCATTAGGACCTGGTACCCGTTGGCCTTCGGAGCAAATCCCTCACTCTGAAATACTAAGTCAGGTCCTGCAATAGGCGTACAAACGCGAACTCCCCTGTGATGCATACTTTCAATAGGGTGGTACATTCTTCCGTGACAGACTACATCCTAGTTGAAACCAGAATGTGGGTCAAGGATTTTAGAGTTTGCTGTCCTGCTCAGTCATGACAGTGAACACAATGCATTGACTCTGGACCTGGAGCTACCAGTTACGAGAGCAGGAGCCCCAGAAATCACACCGCCAGACAATAAATTAACACTTATAACTAATAGGAGAAGAATACATTGGCCGGTAATGCGACAATCCCCTGATAAGATGGCAGCCCTATATGAGGCTGTGAGCTGCTCCCTGCAGGACTTAAATAAATTTATAGCAGAGGAAGGCACAATGACCTCACTAGCAGGGGTTGCAGAGATCCATAACAAATTCACTACTAAACTAGTAGGTGTATTCCACCCAGAGGCCAAAGAAAGCCCATGCACTCCTGGTTTAATCATCAGTGACGGGAAGCAAAATTGGCATTGATGGAAGCTCTAAAATCTAATGATAGGCTAGTGATAAAATCCAAGCGGGCCTTATATAGAGAGGCCATTGCTATAGCCTAAAGAACTTGGGAGCAGGAAAAATGGGATTCCCTGTGTGGGGCTCCTATATCCAATGTTCTGAAGGCCTTTTGAATCTAGTCAACTCAGGTTGTAGGGAAGGAAAAGGAGCTTTTGAGCCTAACAATGTGATAGAGTCCTGGAAAGATCATTACAAGGTCCTGTATCCACACCAGAGGCAGAGGACAACTCAGCCAACTAAACCGAGGTCTTGGAACAGAGAATACCCCTGTAATTTCCATAGATAACCCTGTCTGAAGTACTAAGTGCTTTTAACAAAATTGCTCTGCACAAAGCACCTGGGCTGGACACAATTCCTGGGGATCTCTTTATTTTGCACCCAACAATCTACAGGCCATATTTGAGGGCAATACTCAACGCTGTGCTCGGGGGAATGTCGACCCCCAAAACTTGGTCTGCAGCAGACATTTTTCCAGGTAACTATAGATCTATCAGTCTAATCAATGTCATGCAAAAAAGTCTTTGCGCGGATACTGCTGGTACACCTTCTGGACTGGATAGAGGCTCACAACATCCTCAATCTATTCTAAGCAGGATTTAGGAAATACACCTATACCCTAGATCAAATCTTCAGGCTCCAACTTGTATACTGGAAAACAGTGATCCTAGAAGTGTTAGCCTTTATTTAATGTTTGTCGATCTAAAAACTACATTTGGCCTCATACCCAGGGTCTTCGCTACATTATGAGGAGACTATGTGAACAAAACGTTGTCCAAATTAGATATGGGAAACATGGGGAGTTCTCTACGCCACTTGTCATCAGCAGAGGTGTCAGGCAGGGATGTTTGTTGGTTCAAACTCTATTCTGCTTATACATCAATGCCTTGGTAGATACGCTGAATAGGGTGAAGAGCAATAATGCCCCTAAGATTGCCTGAAACAAATTACCGGCACTGATGTTTGCTGACGACACGCTTTTGCTCTCCAAGTCATGAATGGGCATCAAAAATATTCTTGACAGCTTTGGGGTTTTCTGCAGCAATAGAAGGGTAGAAATTAAAATTGATAAGACCAAATATATGGTTTTCTACCCAGAAAACTCTACATGCCCCAATCCTTGTTTGAATAGTATCCCTCTTGAGAGGGTATCTACTTTTGAAATTTCTACGGGTCACCCTAATTGAAAACATGGACTGATCAACACACATTGAAAAAAGAGCCTCAAGCTAGCACAGACATTAGGGGGGTTGGCCAAAGCACATAGGAAATCTTTTTGCAAACCCATCAACCCTACTGTTGAGATCTATAAAGTGCAAGCTAGGGGTGCCAGCATGTATGGAGTGTAACTCTGGGGGCAAAGCCCAATTAAAAGTATATCCAAATTGAAATTATTTCATGAGGAAGTTAGTTGGTCTCTCCCCTAGCAACCCATTGTTCCACTCCGACTTGATCTAGATGTCAGACCGAATGCAAAAGAATTAGGACTTAAACCATTAACTTTCTGGTGATGTATTTGAACTACTCTACTATTGATTTCATATGGGTCTGAGTTAAAAGAGTTAATGGATCTTCCTTGGGCAGGGAAACTACCCTGATTTAAACACATTAGGGAAACACTCCAGAGTATTGGAAAAAGGAGCATGTAGAGTGATCCCACTGTGACATGTACTGCAGCATCCGGGAACAAACTTGTCAGGTGTTATAGGGGGCAAAATCTTGATCTCTTCCAAGGGAGCTCAGAACTAGGCTCACTAACAGTAACTTTCATTGGCATTAAATACTAGTACGAACTATTGTATGAGAAAAGTAATCATATTAATTAGTAAAATATCTGCCTAACGTTTAACATTTTCTTTTTTTAACCATTATATGTATAGCGGTTTGATATGTGTATTAGGTCTGTCTGCCTATGAGTCTCAAGATTATGCTAACCCTAGATTAGTATAGACTAGACATAAAACATGGCAGATCCCTTTAGTCCAGTCTTGACGATTTTAGAGAGTTTATTTTGTTTCAAGTTCATTGTCTCTTCAGAGGATATTATATACATTTATTGGCTATGGGAATGTGTACTTATAATGGCAGCTATTTCTATATACTGTATTTATTTATTGCATTTGCACTTTTATCATCATTTGACCGAAATAAAGTATTGTGATGATGTAATAAGTCACTGTTTCTGAGTAGATTACTGCATTTGTTATATCATAAAAAACAATTAATCTGTTTTACACCTTTTTATGATAGTCATTTTCAAAGACTTTATCTTTTCTTTTTTTTATATTTTTATGGTTCACAAACACTTTTCATAACTACCTAAACCAATCAATAACCGTCTCTGCTTATCTCTAAAAACGTCAACAGGCCAGCTTAAAAAACACTGACCTCCTCACTGCTCCTACTGCTGCTTTCTCCTTCTCTTGTGCAGAAAAAGTGTTTCAGCCAGTGAGCCGGAATCTCAGTCTTGGAGAGAATCGTTTTGGTTCCACGGATTGATGATGATTCTTCCTGCCATAGGTCTGCTGCTGTGAAATTTCAGGAGGAATAAAGTAGCAGCGCACAGTAGGAGAAAGAATAGGACAACCAATCCTCTAAGTCTTAGATTAGAGTCCATTTCAAGAGGTCTCATCCTGTATTAATTCACAGATGACAGCCTTTGACCTACCATGGAGGGAGTGCTAATTACAGAATTCATCATGTCTCAGTCTGACACAAGAGGCACGCAACATGAACGTTTAATAAAAGAAGAGCCATTGTTCTGTGCAGCGAGGAGAGGCACAGGTAAATACGGTAGGGTGGGGCGGGGCATTGAGGGATGGGAGGGGCATTGTGAAGTTGACAGACAACGGAATAGGTATAATTAAATAAATAAATGATACCTATATTCTGCCGTCTGTCGGCTACCCCAGGCTGCGCACCGCCCTTCCTCACCGCCTCACCGTGTTTACCTGTGCCGGCTGCTGCTAGCTCTGTGTGATTGGGTTCTGCTTCTCATGAGCTTGCTGACTCCCCTCCCACCTCATGCTTCCGGGCACCTGCCTGTGAAGCAGAAGCATACAGATGTGCATTTGAACAGGTGTGTATGTTTTTAATATTTCATTGAAATGTCCTATAGATACCTTTGCATGACTTACATACAGAATTCTGAAGGGCACCCAAAATGTTAAGGTAAATAGCCAACTTTTGCAAACAGAGATTTTTGTGACTTCCACTGAGTGCCTGTAATTGGTTTATAAAGAATTGGGATGAGGTGGGAAGAATGCAAATTGCTCAAAGATCAGAAGCTGTCTCTGTAGGTTTCCAACTATGTGCCAGCTATGCACAAGGACAAACCTTCTGGTTATTGGAGCACAGCAACAAATGAGTCACCGGTATTCTGTACATTAGGCATAGTACACACTTGACAGAGGAATAGAAGCACATATTACCAGTTTGCACACAGAACAAGGCGTCTAGCCCATTATGCTAGAAGCGAAAGGAAAGGAGAGAAGTGCAGAGAAGCAGTTGTTTTCTAGCAAGATATTCCCAGAGCCATCAAGACATCCGACTCCATGGGAAAAATTGGTGTCTCTTTTTACATAGGAATATGGCTGACATGGCCAGAATTCAGGTGTAAGCAGTTAGATGAGGATGAGAATCTCATGAAAAACTCTTTTTTGTCATTTTAGGAAACTGGAAAATACTGGCTTATTGAATGGATTTTGCTACAAAGAGTGAGAAGTGTTGAGGGTTACAGAATGAGAATGAGTGGAAATTTGTATTGGAATATGGCCCTCTTTGAATGGTCACCCCAAACCTTCTGGACCTTATTTATTTAGTTGCATCCCTTTTTGTGACGCTGCAGTGGCATAGAACAAATGTTCAATACTGCACCATATTTACAAATGTCACTTGTATACCCCTGCGCTACATTATACCTGCATCAGGTATAATGTATGCATGGTGGGTGTTCCATCGAAGACAATGCTCATAGAAGTGTTGCAGTGAAATCCATGAGATTTCACTCAGGTGAATTGAAGTTTGCTTGAAGCAGGCATAAGGGGTGATGCAGACCTTTTGACATGGGGCTTGCCCCATGTGAAATGACACATTGCTGGGGTTGCGCCTGTTTCCATACACAATCCAGCAATGCGTAAGGTTTGGGCGACATAAACATCAGGATTCCTGACAGTCCTTGCGACATCGAGTTTTGTACAGTGAATATGGTGCATCCATGGTGTCGCAAGGAGGGCGCACTGAAAAGTGTTGCATCGCTATTTCTCTGCAGCAATGCAACACTTCTTTATAAATGAGGCCCTTTCCCTTCATTCTCCTCTTTTTCTGACCTTGTTTTTGTTGGCTTTAGAACTCTGAGCACTTACCACTGCTAACCAGTCCTAAAGTGCATGTGCTCTCTCTTCTAAACTTGGTAACATTACCTCATACCCAATTGACATATTTATTTTACATATAAGTCCCCAGTAAAGTGCACTACATGTGGCAGGCCCTGTAAATTAAATGCTACTAGTGAGCCTGCAGCATTGGTTGTGCCAGCCACATATGTAGCCCTTTAAACAAGTCTCAGGCCTGCTACTGCAGATCCTGTGTGCACAGTTTACTCTGCCATGTCGACTTGGCATTTAAAACCTTCTGCCAAGTATTAAACTCGCTTTAATTACATATATGCAAACCCAAAGGTAGGCCCTAGGTAGCCATAGGGCAGGGTGATGTGTAATTAAGAGACAGGGCATCCACTGTTAAGTTTTGCAAGTCCTGATAGTGAAAAACACCCACATTTGTTTTTCACTACTTTGAGGCATACCCCTCTGATGGGTTAACATTGGGAAATCCTTATTACACTTTTAAGCTGTAATTCCTGATTGAGAAGGAGTAGCTCTTTATGGGATAACATCATTGGAATGGTAATGATAAATCCTTTTTGCTGGCAAATTTGGATTTAACATTACTTTTTTTGAAATGACATTTTTAGAAAGATTCAGAAAGAACAATTGATGGGCAGAATGCAGAGCACTGTCATACATTCACCCCAGTACAGAGATCTGAGCCTAAATCCATTGTTTTTGTTCTCACCATGCCATTCCAGTTTGAACCTAACCTTATGCAAACCAGTCTTGACCCTGCGCCCAATGGGAACATTTCAGCCCAAACTGCCAAGCCAGGTCCTGGACTGGAAAAAAGCATCCTAGGACAGGTTACAGGGTTTCACAACTCATCAGTCAGGACAGCATGACTCCAGTGGCACGGAGAGCCATCAACTATGTGTCTTTTTTATTTATTATTATTATTGTTTTTTTAAAAGATGGCATTTCTGTGCTCTTAACGCCTCCGTCATAAGCACAGCTCGACCGATGCTCATGACGGAACCGTTCCGTCATGAGCATGGAAGGGGTTAAAGCTCTGTGTGCCTGTAGCCTGTCTCCAATACACGTTTGGGGTGGTTGACAGCTGGACTTTTTACATTCCTTCTAGGCAGACACACAGAAAGGAATGGTAGGTGCCCACTGCATCCTGATGACACATCCTAGGCAGGATGGGAGGGAGGAGTTGACACACCTGAATGGGCAGTGTCCTGTCCCCACACAAAGGTTTGATTGCCCTCATGTGGTAGGTCTGGAGCCAGGGCTGGGAATGGAGGACGGTTGTGCAGTTCAAAGCTCCTCTTCCAAGTCATCTCCACTTCAAAGGCACAAATGGGTATATGAGTGATTAGGTCTCTGAACCCAGCAAATCAGACATTTCTGGACCTGTAAAGAAACTCCAACAGGAAGAAGGACTGTTGTGCTGCTACAAGGACTGCCACTCTACTGGACTGTTGCTCTGGAAGAATTGCATTTCTGCTGTTTTGCCCTGCTGCCTACTACTGTCTGCCCCTGCTGAGGAAGGACTGGACTCTTGCTTGAACCCTGAGTGATCTCCAAGGTCATGCTGACTTACCTCCTGTTTTAAGACTCCGGGATATCAAAGTCTCACCTTCTGCTCCTGTGCCTGGTCCAATATAGGAGGACTCAGGTGCATGTCACAGTGCAACCTCTGCTGCGTGATGTACAATCGACGCATAACCGTTGCTGTGGGAATAAGAACCTGCACATCACACTCAGAACCAGCGCATCGCCTCCAGAACTGACGCATTGGTATCGCTGCATCGCCTACACTGCTGTGTGAGAAGATAAATGCATCCCAGAAACCCAGCTAATTGACTTGGAAATAAACAAATTTTGGATTTTGAACCTCATCTTCGGAACCGGCACACCATCATCATTGCGTGGAGAAAATCGAAGCATCACCATGACTGCAGAGATCAGCACCGGTGCATTGCTCTTCTGCACAACGCATCTTGCTGTTGTGACCAGGATCAAGGTACTTTGTTCAGCGGGCCTTGAGTGACTACTGTATCTGGCACTGGTCCATTCTTCTTGGCCTGAACTCTTACCTCTCATAGGTGCTTATTGCTTCTAAGCACTATTTTTATTTTTAATTTTTAAAAATTAATATCTCAACTTCTGCTTATTGGAATTTTTTTGGGGGGGATCTTGTTTTTAGCTAAAGAATCATAATCTCTTTTTGTGGTAATTTTACTGTGTTATTGTTTGAATTTTGCACAAGTACTTTATACTTTGCCTCTTAAGTTAAGCCTGCATGCTCTGTGCCAAGCTACAGCAGGGTGAGCAAAGGTTAAATTAAAGTCTATTTCTGATTTACCCTAATTAGGATTTTGGTTCCAGCTTGGACAGGCTGCATACCAATACCAACCAGAAACTCAATTTCTAACAATTTGCTATAATAGGTTTCTAAAATTATATCATTCACTACTGGGTTAACATTACAAATGACTTCTCTCAACAACTTGCTGCCAAAATGCTGTTGAAACTGAGAAAGCAAGGAGCTAAACTCTGTTGAGGAACTCTGAATTGCCTTGGAAATAACTGAGAAGTGTACCCGTATTTGCGTGTCTATCTGCCTCTGCAGGTGCTAGACTTGGTCCTCTTTGCAGGATCACCCCCCAAACCGTTTGCCTTTACCCTCCACTTTTTTTGCTGGAATTAATTTGTGTTGGGTCTAGGACTCTGTGTACTTTACCACTGCTACCTAGTGCCAGCATGCTTGTGCTAGCTCCTCTAAACATGTTAAAATTGGATTTCACCTGATTGGCATACTTAATTTACTTATGAGTTTCTTGTAGAGTGGTATACCACAACCTATAATTTAAATGCTACTAGTGTGCCTACAGCACTCTAAGACCTGGCATCTTTGGTGTGTTTTTTCACCGTATTATTTGCTCCTGACCTCCTGTTTTTGACTGTGTGCTGCATTTCGTTTTTGCTGGTGTTAGATCTTTGGGCACTTTACCACTGCTAATCAGCTCTAAAGTGCTAAGGCTCCCTGTTAAATTGTGATTGTGATTGGTTATCCATGATTGCCATATTTGATCTATGTGTAAGTACCTAGTAAAGTGGGCCCAGGGGCTGTAAATCAAATGCTACTAGTGGGCCTGCAGCAATGATTATGCCACCCACATGAGTAGCCCTGTAACCATGCCTCAGACCTGCCACTGCAGTATCTGTCGGGGTAATTTTAAACTGCAATATTGACCTGGCAAGTGAACCCACTTGCCATGCCAAAACCTTACCTTCCACTACATGAAGGCACCAGTAAGGGAGGCCCATGGTAACCCCACGGGCAAGGTGCGTTTTACATGTCCTAATAGTGAAATACTGCTAATTTAGTTTTTCACAATTGCAAGGACTCTCACCCATAGATTATCATTAGAGTTGCCTCGTAACCTCTCGCAAGTGGAACTTCCAATGGGGAAGAGATAGAGTGCTAGAGTTCGGGGTCCCTGAATTCACAATTTAAAAATGTATCTTTTAGTGAAGTTAGTTTTTAAATTGCATGTTTGAAAATGCCACTTTTAGAAAGTGGTCACCTCCCCTGGCAGAAAAGAACAACGCTTCAACTACCCTAGGAGTAAGGAATTGTCACATCACTTTGCTTTTCCCTCATCTCTCCTGCGCCTGTTTTTGTCTTTGATTTTGACACATCTTAGGTACCTTATGCTAAAAGTGACTCATCCATAGACTTCTATGTACTGAACTGTTTTATATTTTAAAGGTGATATCTTTACTTGAAAATGTTGGCCTTTCGTTGATTTGGTCTTGTTTCATTCAGATAAATATTGGTCATTTTTCTAAACTGGTATAGGGTTTTTACTGTGTTACTGTGTGTTTTGGTAGAAATGCCTTACACATTGCCTTTGAGATAGGCTTGACTGCTCATGCCGCGCTACCAAGGATGTGAGCAGTGGTTATCTTGGATGTGTAACTCCCTTATCATGACTAGAATAAGGGTCCCATCTTGGACAGGGTACATGCCATTGCCAACTAGAGAACCCATTTCTAACAGGCACTTATTCTGTCACCCACTTAAGTAGCCTCTTAAAACCTATGTCATTCCTGCCATTTCAGCCTGAAGGCTGTTTTAAACTACGAATTCAATGTGGCAATATGTCCCTTTGTCAAGGTTTAAACTCTCCTTTTGTGACATTTAGTTCAACCCTGTAATAGGCCTAGGTGGCACATCAGGTAAGGTGCATTGCAATGAAGAGGTTGGCCATGTACTTTTACGTTTTACATGTCCAGGTAGAGATAAACTCCTAAATGAGTTTGTCACTTCTGTGTGGTCTCTCCCATAGGAAACATTAGGATACCTCATTGCATTTAATAAGGGCTGAATCTGGTGTTTGGTATCTATGAAATACTAATTAAAAATTCTCTTTAATGGAAAAGTTGAATTTAAAATTTTGAAAAGCCCCCCCCCTCTCGTACTATGATGACCATTATTGGCAACAAGAGAGGGTTGAAGAAAAGAGCAGTAATCACATTGATGCACATGCCACAGACTTTGCAATAGCCATCCCGGACATGGATACCACAACTTGCCAACGAATGAATACAGAGGTATACCGGCAAGACCACAATTTAAAGAACTGAGATCTGGGAATGTCGACATGCCCAATGATTGAGCCTCTTAACATGCCTGTTGTTGTACAGGATGAAGTAGGAGACCTACAGAGCGACGATCAGGGTATTTCAAATTTCCAAAATACGTTAAACCCTAAATCTGCAATGAACATTTGAAAAGTTGCAGGAATAAGAAATAATCTATTGAATCCAGAGTGGCTAGAGATCATCAGCCAAGTACAACTAGTTTGTTTACAAAAGATATGGTCATCAGATGAATTTTTCATATAGGGTTTTATTTAATTTTTAAGTCCCCGGCAACCCTTTCGGAGGGGGGGCAGTATAAGGGGGACTTGGCTGTATTAATATAGATATCCTCCTCAATGAAAGTTTCAAGGTCCTATTTGTCATCCCCCTATTTCTAGCTTATCCATTGAATTACAGAAGCAAAGGTCATTTTGATTGAAGTAAATTTTTATCATAATGTTTTTGACACAACCAAAGTGACCATTATAATGGATTTGAGCAAAGATATTGATTTATTCTTAGCCAATATTAAGGATGATTATGTCTTATTATGGGTAGGAGATTTTAATATTAGTAAATGTTATAGACAGGGACCTGAAAGCTGTGGTTACGTTAAAACAAATGGAGATGATATGTTACATTGTTTGCATAACCCCTATGGAGAAGTTTTAAAAGAAATGATCTATAAATATAGCTTGGTTCTCATGGAACAATGATTGGTGAAGACAAAATGGAAATATCTACATATTATAGGAATGGTAGAAGCTCTGTCATTGATCATGTTCTGGTGACAGAAAATGATGAATGCCTAATAGGCTCCTTTACCGTTACTCCAAATGCCCTTAGTGATCATGCTGCCCTGACACTAGCCCTCAATATAAATTTTACAATGCCAAATAGCTTACAAAGTCTGAAACAAATTGAATTACAGGGTAAAAATGGTCTTACTTTAAGATGGGCAATTATTGATGGTATAGCAAAAACTGAGGAAATCATTGCAGAATCCCTTAGTAATTTTAATATCAGCACATATTTTATGTCTAGCCCGATGCTTATCATGGAAGCCTTTAGTGAAATTATGGCAAGAATCACAGAGAAACTTAAGGGCCCACGAAGAGGGAAAAGTAACAGAAATAGGAGCTGGTTTAACACAGAATGCTCTTCGATAAATAGAAAACTAAGAAAAGCCTTATGGGATTCGCCAAGAGATCGAAAAATATTTAACAGATTGAGAACTATGTACGAAAATGCCCTTGATAAGAGGAACGGAGAGATGAAAGAAAAAATATGGGAAGACCTGCTCCAGGTGGGTGATTTAAATGACAACTCAATTTTTTGTAAAATAATAAACCAGCCGATCCTAAAAGAGAGAGAAGACCCAAAGATTGAGCCTTTTGTACATTAGGGTGATTGGATAGAACATTGTAACACAATTTTGAATCCAGAAGGTAGTATTTTAACTTTGTCTTTTTCACATTTTTATCAAATTGAACCCATGGACATTCCCAATATATCCCTAGAGGAGGTCATTAAAGCTTTAAATAGAGTAGCAATTGAAAAGGCCTTTGGCCCCGATGGGGTCCCAATAGATATTTTTAGAGCACACATCACTTTATGGGCCCTGATGCTGACCCAAGTATGTAATTCTACAGTAAAGTGATTTCGTCTCACCTTGTGGACAGAAAGCACAATAGTTCCAAATTTTTAAAACGGAAATAGAGGTGACCCTAAATGTTACCGTCCAATATCTCTCTGGGACTCCAGTGCTATATTTTTGGGCAGAATCCTCCTGGGCAGGCTAGAACAATGGGCGGAAGAGAAATACATACTTACTGATATACAATATGGTTTCAGGCCCAACATTGGAACAATAGAACAATGTGTAAACTTGCACTTGTTAATTAATAAATATACGGTAGCAAGGACAGGCCAAGTGCAGCTATGCTTTGCCGATCTGAGCAGTGCATTTGATCTGGTAAACCATAACAAACTTTGGAAGACACTTGCGGATCTGGGAGCCCCTCAGGATATTATCAACTACCGGTCCCAATGGTACACCCACCTTACTGCGTACAGCCCATATGGGTAGTGTACAGATACTGGGATGCAGCTCCTGATAGATAACTTTGTTAAATGTATGTATAATAAAGATATGAAAGTAAATCTGAAAAAAATAGTACCATGGTAGCTGGAAAAGGCAGAGCAAAAAAGAGAATACATCATATCAAGAGGGAGAGGCAAGGGGAGACACAAACCTTTACGTACTAGGGTATTCAGTTTACTGCATCCGGCTCTTGGGAAAGTCAATAAAACAGATTAAAAAATTTTTTTTTAAGGGTGTTAGAATAAATTTTTAGGTTTTGTAGTAAAATAGGCCAAACAACTATTAGAGAAATGCTGATTCTGTACAAAGTAAATGTTTACCAAGCGCTGGATATGGTGCTGCCCTATGGGGTTATACAAACTGTGAAAAGCTGTAGACATTAGAAAATCTGTTTCTGGCTCGTTTATTGCCAGTACCAAAATAAAGCTCATCATGCATATCACATAAGGAACTGGCTGCTCCCTTTTTAGAGGATGACCTACATATTAGGCCCATCATTCTGTGGCACAATATATGGAGTACAGCAGGGACACAGTTTACAAAAGAGATACTTTTAGATTGTCTCAAGCTAGATGCTTGGATGATTGTCCTAATTAGATGCCTATCTAAGAAAAATGGACCCTGTGTTGATGTGTTTTATCTAGGAACCCGATCAATATTGTGACCTTATGCCCCTATACGGCTATAATCAATACATATCCCTATAATGGCATAATATTCAGAGCCATATTTCAGTACCTCGCCTCTGCAGTCCATGACACAGCAGAAGCCACTTCCTTAGATTCCTAGAGAGCACACTGAGTTCTTTCAACATACCAAACCCCCAGCAACCTGGGAAAGCCCCGCTTGCTTTGTTTTGATTAGTAATAGAACTCCTGCGAGCACTGTAAGAACGACCAGTTGTTAGTGACATCTTTATTGATGTCTTATGTCCAAAAACGTACGTCAAACTCGGCACCGTTCAGGTATAAATATACCAACGTTGCCTTAAGCAAAGAGGCGGTGGTGGTGAATACTGGAGCAGAACAGCTGTCCCCTTGCAGAGTGCCCAGCAGATGCGAGAAGCCCACGGACGCTGCCCCTCCTCTTTGACGCGCTGAGAAAGACGCTGTCTTTTCTCCTGCCGAGAAAATCCAGCTCCGGCATTTCCAGCCTACCCTTGCGGGTGACTGGGATATCGGGTCCTGAGAGGGAGATACCAGACCTCCTACATTCTATTCCAGAGGTACGGTGCTGACTAAACCCTTAGAGAGAATTCTTGAATCAAACTCTTGGCAAAACCAACTTAACTTAAACTGCTACTTACTTACTCCCTCCCACGTCTTAGGCTTAGGTCAGGTACACCGGGGTAGGTGTAGTTAGAAGCACCAGTTGAGGTCGTTAGCCAATGTATATATGAATGTATATATTTTATACATTTAAACTATCTTATGGCTAAGAAACCATATCAATGCTTTTACAGTATTATTTCGTAATACTCCTTTTACTGTACGCACTTTTCATAATAACAAGTCTTGCAATTGTGGCAATTCATTTCTCTTGCATGAGAAAGAAGACTGCTCAATAAATAATATCTTTTATTGAAAACGCCTGTCTGTCTATTCTCTGCACCCTGGTGAAACTAAGAACGCACTTCTGACTGAGTGAAATAGCTGTCTATTGTTTCACACGACTCTGGAGTTTTCCATTCCAGAGGAAGGTCTCCTCGACGGAGAGAAAGAACTCCGAATCGAGAACACCAGTCTCCCCAGAGGGAGCCCTCTGAGAAAAGATATAACCTTAAAAATAGGGATAACTTGAAAAAGCCTGATAGATATCAAAGTATTGATAACCGTCCCTCTCGATCTTTTTCGCAGAAATCGGAAAGAAGAGGACGGTCAGATCCAAGGGAAGAGCACACCAAGTCCAAAGACAAGGAACCTGCTCAAAGTAAAAAATTACAATTTCCAAGAAAGAAGGTAGCCAGTATTAGAGTAATTGAACATGCCGAGAATACTGAGGACACAGCTGAAAAACGGAGAGTGGGCACAGACAATGCTAGACAGTGCAGCAGAAATCAGCATAGCTCGCAAGATCTTGATGAGTCATCTGGAGACAGTGGACACGAATGAATACATTCAAGTAAAAACTGCAGATACCAGAGTTAGCGAACCTCATAAGAGATACGAAATAACACTGGGTATAGAGGGAGATAAGACTAGGAAAATAAGGGGTCTATTTTGGGATAACCTCTCAAAAGGCTATGACATCCTGTTAGCCAAAAAAGATTTGCCCCCAGAGTTTGTCAGGGAGTGCCCTCATGGTGAAGAAATGATTTTGCCTGCCTTCTCAAATCACATTCCAATTCACACTAAATATATATATGCAAGGAAATGGGCAGTAGCCCAGGCACCGGCATTATATAAGAATCATGTAGGATGGGATGAGGACTCTCCTCCTCACAAAATCCAGTTAAAATGTCAACCTACTGCACAAAGGCAGTACCCAATTAGGCAAGAAGCTAAAAAAAACAGGTCAGGGAGATTTTAGATCAACTTGAATACCAAGGGGTGATTGAAACATGCACCTCTCAAATGAACAATCCTTTGATTCCTGTCTCCAAACCGGACAATTCGTATCGTCTAGTCTTGGACTACAGACACCTTAACTCATGTTGCAAAACATTTGCGGTACAAAATTCGCACAGTGCTGCACTAATGAACAACATAGTTCGCAAAAAATACAAAACAAAATTAGACACATCTAATGGGTTCTTTTGCCAAAATATTGCACCAGAAAGCAGGTACTTGACCGCTTTCTCAATAATGGGGTCACAGAAAAATTTCTGTAGGCTCCCACAGGGATTCAAGAACAGCCCAGGACTATTCTCAGCCAGAGTAACAGAGTTACTACAAATGTATGATGATGAGGCATTATCCTATGTCGATGACATCTATCTAACAGACGACGACTTGGATACTCACTTGAAAAGAGTGAACACCATAATACTTGGGTTCGCAGCAGAGAGTTAAAAATTCAACTTTAAAAAGTCACGAATTGCCCATCTAACAGTCCTATTTTTAGGATACGAATTATCAAGTGAAGGAAAAAGCCTAGCGGAGAACTTCTTATAAAAGTGCGCTGTATGCCAAGCACCAAAAACGCTGAAGAACTTACAATCGATTCTAGGCTTCCTGAATTTCGGAAGAACTTACATTCTAAATTATGCAGAGAGGATTAAACCTCTCTACAAATTAATAAAACCTGATTTTAAACCAATCAACTGGACTCAAAAACACACAGAAATTTTGAGATCACTGCAAACAGACATGTTAGCTAAAACAAAATTAGAAACACGTGACAATACACGCAACCTTGTAATCCGGGTCATCCCAGGAAGATGCGGATTCACGTACCTGACCTCTAATGAGGGAGAAACGGTACCAATAGCTTACAAATCACATATGTACACACAAGCAGAAAAAACATTCAGTCTCACAGAAAATACTGTAAAAGCAGTTCAAACTGCTATAGCAAGGCAAAAAATAACTGTTTTCACAACAGAATCAGCCTTCGAGGCACTATTCAGCCCAGTAAATCTAAAAACAGTGGCACTAGATCCGAAATGGATACAGTGGGAAAATTCTCTTGCTGCAGAAGACGTGACATACTATTTTGTCCCGAACATATAAAAACTGAATGATTTAAAATATGAAAAAGAATATCCTCTGCCAATCGAAATTCTTCCTCTAGAACAGTACTCTTGTATAATCTATACAGACAGATTTGTACAGCATTACAATGTAGTTGATAAATCCTACGATGCAGCCTGCGCGATTGTTAAAGGTCGCTTGCTCTGCAGTAAATTCAGACTGAAAATAACAAAAACTGAATCACTGAGAAAATGTTCGGCTCAGAGAGCTGAAATCAGATCTTTAAAGATGGCGCTTGAAAATGCCGAACGTGAATTCCCGACACTAATCGTGTGCGATTCGCATTTTTGAGTCAATTCTTACAATAATGATTTGCAGAACTGGGTTCAAAATGATTACAAAGATGACACAGGTGCCACAATCAAGCATAAAATGCTTTGGAAACAAGTAGTTCTTTTACAGAAAAAACTACAAAAGACTCACGTGATACACTCTCTGAGTCATCAACGTGATGGCGTTCACGTTGCAGGGAATTCATTGGCTAATACAGCCAGAGAGGAAGCAACTAAACCGGCTTCCGTAGCAACAAAAGAGAGTTCAGAAAAATACATAGACGGGGAAACCATGCTGGCGGTAAAAACGTCTTCAAAAGACAACTGTGCAGCACTACCTGTGAACTATCCACTCAATTATACATACGTAATTGATGCAAACTCCGTTCCTTTTGCTCGAATCCCTGGAGTGGGGGATAGGGTAATTCCAAACACGAATCGGAGAATCTTTTTAATAGCAGACGCACACATGGGATTGGGTCCGAGGCATAAACAGATGAAGGAATCTCTGATAGAATTACAATCAGAATACTGGTGGCCGGGGATGAGCCTGCAACATTATAAATTTGTAAAGAGCTGTCCAGACTGCGACAGAGACTGCAGTAACGAGTCAACCGGAGTAATGCCATGGCCATGAAATCCAGCGTCCTATTAATTTCTTTTTTAAGATTACATTCACTTAAAAATGTGGCCCCAGCGCTCGGCTGACGCCAGAACTGTTATACAAGATTTGCGAGTCTTTATCGGCACATACGCAATAGCCATGCTTCATTCTGACCAGGGTCCTGCTTTTAGCTCTCGAGCTTATAAGGAGGCCATGGCCAGCATGGGCATTGGGTTGCAGTTCTCTTGTCCCTTCCATCCTGAGGGGAATGGGGTAGTGGAAAGAAAAAAACAAGACATAAAGCAATCTATAACGGCAAAGGTATTAGGTTCGGGCGATGGGTGGGTCCAGCATTTAACAAGTTTCCAACGTAGTCTTAACAACTTGCCAAGAAATTCTCTAAAAGGTTTCAGCCCGTACGAACTATTGTTCGGAACTAGAATGTATGTTCAGGACTTGGATAGTCATGCTTCAGTGGTAGAAGATAAGAAAAAAGACTTTGACATCAAAGATCGTTTGGCTGTTTTACAGGACTTAAATGAAACATGAAAAGCCCTGAGCAACATAAAGTTAAAGCAACAGCCAACAACCACTGAAGACACACCACCTGTCCCAGCAAGACCTGTGTGGATTCCAAAGATTGGGGATCAGGTAAGAGAGAAAATAGCGGTGAAGAAGGAATTTGGGCCTGCTTATAGAAAAGCAGTACCTGTCTTAGCAATCAACGGAACAAGATCAGTCGTACTACCGCCCCTTGCTGGTAAAAGGAGAACAGAGTTGTATCCATCGACCTGGTAAAACCACAATCATGTGGCCTATAATAAATAGTAGGCCCAGTGGACTCCCAAGAAGTAACAGAATACCCAAATTTGCTAGTATCCAAGAGGTTCAAACTGAAAGACTAATCACATTTGACAAACCTACAGTGAATAAAAAAGGACTATGCAAAAATGCCATGGAACTTGTGCCTCTTGAAAACCAAATTGAAACAACTCGTCATGAAACACCAGACTACAATGATGTAGCATCAGAATGTGCTAATGAAACCCAAATGGAGAAAACAATTCCAGCAATCAACAGAACTGCATCTGGCTACTTCATCAATTATGATAACTTTTCTGAAGATCAAAGCGACCCTGAAGTGACGCCAGAAACAAAGACTTTTAAAGAAAAAGCAACAGAACTCTTTCATCAACTCAAAGAAACCTATCATGTTTCTCCATGATTAGAATTTTGGATTGGGCTGGGTATATTTTTCCTCCTGCTTTGGCTCATCATGGTACTTTGCTTGGGAAAATTCATTGAGGGAAAATACAGTACAATGGACACAGCAAGTCAGAACATCAACTTAGTTCTGAAGCCTCACAAATCATCTCACATCGAGAAAAGAGAACTATCATCAGTAAATGTCACAGCCATTCCAATACCCGGAGGGGTAGTTTGGGACAAGACAGACTACGAAATATATAGCCCGGTCGAACTCTTGAAAAATCCTCATCAATTTAAGGTTTCATTAAGTGACTTCATAAAACCAAGCACATTCTCTGATAATTGGGACTTTGAAAGTATAAATAATATGATGTCGGATTTCGTTTTGTCAGCCAAATTTACAGAACATGATTATTTGCAAGGTTCATTGAATTATGAACAGATGTACTGTTTTACTCATTATGCAGACCACTATTTACATAAATCTACTCAACCTAGAAATGTTTTTAAATATAACCAATGGGAACATTGTGCTACTCCACCTAAAAGCAGTTCAAAAACATTCTATGAGAAATTCCAATACTTCTCAGGGTTTAACACAAGTGATGCAGAAACATTTTATTATAAACTGTTAGATAAAACAGGGACAAATACCATGCTGACAAATATTAAATTGATATATTCAGAAGCATTTTATGAAAAAATGATTACATTTGGTTTTGATTTCTGGAAAAATAACATTGAAACAAAAACCATCTGGGTACAAAAGATTGGCACATACAAGGCCTAGAAGCATTATTTCGAGCCTGCATGATCCCAGAACAAATAATGTTCTTGAATGACACAATTCAACAAACAACCGGTGTTGGCCTAGCCAAGATTAAAGACCTTAACAAACCGTTTATTCCAAAGCCAATACCTGATAATGCAACCACAGATATTGAGGTAGACGTATCCCAAATTTTAAATGAAAACAGAACACATCCTGATTGGAAAAAGTGGTTAATCTAGCCTACAGACACGAATACCTGTCAAGACAGATTCCTGAACAAAATACAGGGGTTAAAAATGACCAGACCAGACCCTAGATACTCCCAGAGACAACATCAAGGGATAGTATTGTATCATCTGCTATTGATATAATAGATCAGGACTTGCTAATGTTACAACATGGCCAGTCCCAATTACGTTCTATTGTACAGCTAGGCTGGACGTTGCAAAACCTCCGTTCGGGCTATGTGCTATGGCGTTTAATCAACACAATGTCATTGTTTTCTATATTTAACCTTACTGATAAACAAATCAGTTTGGCACAAAAAGGAGCAGACTATACAATCCTGAGCATCGAAAACTTGAGAGATTACCATTGACAATGTCAGAAAGAACAGTCATTGAATGGATAATACACGGGATTATCACAATTCCGATAAGAACTTTCCAGTTTAAAAATTGCCTTGAGTACATACCGGCAGGCCAGTATGAAAGGTTGGGTAAAGGATACATTAAGTCATCATGGAAATTACCTTATACACATACATGTTATAGTGACAACAACAAAAATGTATTTCTTAGTGGTAATGAGTGTAAACAATCACTAAGCGGTATACTTTTGTGCCAAGGTATTAACTTGCACGGGGCCAGCGAGGGTACTTCAAATAACCTTTCATGCCACCAGCACGGCACACCTGCAGCACAAAAAGAGCCTTTCTTTAGGCAACTTTCTAACAGGAGTTACGTTCTAATAACGGATCACAGCTGTTGTGGCTTGGTGCCAGGGAAAGCATATCTCTTAAGCGTCAGCTCCATGGTCACTTGCTGTATGCAAGCATTGTTTCCAAATGGCCCTGGAGACTCAGTGGCTCCGATTTGGCCTCCTTTGAATATCTCTTCTATACGAATTGATACTTTAAGCAGAATGAAGTCTGTGCTTTTGCAGACAACAGTACCCATCACGTCATCAAAAGAGACGTATGATCTCCAAGTTGCAAGGACAACTGCAGAGATACATACACTTTTATCAACAAATTGCCCCTTGCATTTCACAGAAATGCTCAGCCAAATCCTAAATATGTCGGATGCCAGTGGTATCTCGCATGTATTTAAGCCAATTTTTCCGGGACTGTTAACACCCTTCGAAGCAGTCTTGGGCATCTTTCCCAATTTTGTCCATTCGGTCTTTGGCGGCCTACCACTACTTTTGGGACTCGTAGCAGGTATTTTATTTTTGACCCTCCTGCTCCGATATGGCAAGCCAAAACGCAGACATAACTCCGGCTAGGATGGAAGAAACGATCCTAGCAATACTCTACCGGGCCCGCATAACTAAAGTCCTTGGACTAGCCCGGCTAAGAGATCTGAATATGACCTGGTTTCTTTCATTCAGACCTATATGGCAGACCTGCATCTTACCTGTGCTTCGATGTTTGCTTTGCGGTGAGGAATGCATGTTAGACACCTGTCTTGCACTACAATCAGCAGTACCAATGGATATCGATACTTTGCTACGTCCAGTAACGGCTCACGCATCGTGTTGTCCCCAGCGGTTACCAATCCTGATGACGCTACAACTAGGTGGTGGCAGTGAAGCAAGACATGAAAGCAACATCACCCAGGTACGACCTTCTGTGAGCATTGCTGATCCTGAAATCGATGATAGCAACCATTCTCACAACTGCCAGGTTACAGCATTATCAAACTTGGTCGAACTGTCACCTGAATATGTAGACCAATTCTTTGCGAGTCTGTCTTAAATGATGTTCTCCCCTGAACAGAAACAATAACTTTTTGGAAAATAATCCGGCACACAGCGTTCCCATGAACTCTGAATTTGGCCTTCAGCTTTGATCAACAAAAGCTACTGAAAAGCGTTTGGAACTAATTTTGCCCCGCTCATCATGAAATTATTTTTTTCCAAAAAACCTAAATATTTTCCTTTTTCTGGCACAAGTACTTTGCTTAAAGTAGAACTATTCATAAAGAACAGAGTTTCTATTTTTAGTAGATCTAGAGACAAAATTTTACCTCAGCCTCTAGCACATTTTCAGCAACTGCATTTATGTGTGATGAAATAATCTTGCCTTTCTTTTCTGTATTAAGAGACATTTCATGTGTAATTTTTCGCAAAATCGGTCAACTGAATATATATGCAAATTTTTTTTTGAATGATTACTCTGCTTAAAACGTACAGTACCTATTATCATTTTCATGTATTTCATATACACCATTTCAAATGCAAAATGTATTTTGGGGTGGGTAAGAATACACGTGCATCATATTGCTTACGTTTTTAGTAATTGATGGACATAAATTTGTGGAGTGGGTGATGTGTTTTATCTAGGAACCCGATCAATATTGTGACCTTATGACCCTATACGGCTATAATCAATACATATCCCTATAATGGCATAATAATCAGAGCCATATTTCAGTAACTCACCTCTGCAGTCCATGACACAGCAGAAGCCACTTCCTTAGATTCCTGGAAAGCACACTGAGTTCTTTCGACATACCAAACCCCCAGCAACCTGGGAAAGCCCCGCTTGCTTTGTTTTGATTAGTAATAGAAATCCTGTGAGCACTGTAAGAACAACCAGTTCTTAGTGACATCTTTATTGACGTCTTATGTCCAAAAACTTACGTCAAACTCGGCACCTTTCAGGTATAAATATACCAACGTTGCCTTACGCAAAGACACAGTGGTGGTGAATACTGTAGAAGAACAGCTGTCCCCTTGCAGAGAGCCCAGCAGATGCGAGAAGCCCACGGATGCTGCCCCTCCTCTTTGACATGCTGAGAAAGACGCTGTCTTTTCACCTGCCGAGAAAATCCAGATCCGGCGTTTCCAGCCTACCCTTGCGGGTGACTGGGATATCGGGTCCTGAGAGGGAGATACCAGACCTCCTACATTCTATTCCAGAGGTACGGTGCGGACTAAACCCTTAGAGAGAATTCTTGAATCAAACTCCTGGCAAAACCAACTTAACTTAAACTGCTACTTACTTACTCCCTCCCACGTATTAGGCTTAGGTCAGGTACACCGGGGTAGGCGTAGTTAGAAGCACCAGTTGAGGTCGTTAGCCAATGTATATATGAATATATATATTTTATTCATTTTAACTATCTTATGGCTAAGAAACCATATCAATGCTTTTACAGTATTATTTCGTAATACTCCTTTTACTGTAAGCACTTTTCATAATAACAAGTCTTGCAATTGTGGCAATTCATTTCTCTTGCATGAGAAAGAAGACTGCTCAATAAATAATATCTTTTATTGAAAACGCCCGTCTCTCTATTCTCTGCACCCTGGTGAAACTAAGAACGCACGTCTGACTGAGTAAAATAGCTGTCTATTGTTTCACACGACTCTGGAGATTGACTCTTTTTCTGGGGAGCAAAGTTGTCATGTTTATGCGGTTGTCAGAAGCTGAATCCCTTCTTATCTGAGCCAGGGAAGCTGATCACCTCCTATTCAGTCAAGAAAGTTTCTAGTGACCTCTGAGCTAGCTGGCACAAACCTAAATTAAGTCTAACATAGTCAGTAGAGACCTAGAAGACCACAGTCCTACGTCTACACTGCTGTTTATGTTATTCCAATGTGCAAGGCCTATAGGGAAAATAGGAACTACACTACAGTGTTAGGAGTAAATTATACAGTTAAAATCCTTACATAGACCAAAACAGAGGTCAGGACCATATTGAGGGGGAAAAGAGAAAATGAGGGAGATCTAATTGAAAGCAAAAAATCCATAGAAGCTACATTATGTACATGAGGGCCAGCCAAACTATCTGACAATTGTTAAAAACAGCCAGCAAAGGTTTTATCTTACCAGATTGTGTTTTGACATATTGCATGTACAGTTAGTGTTGCCAAAAAGTGGGGCATGGACTAAAAAACTCCCAAAATGCCCATGTGATGGTAAGTCACAACAAGGCACAATGCACTTTATTTTATTTTTCAGCTTTCATAAGGACCTCAGGAAATGCATTTTAGCACCCCTTTTTAAAAATTGCAAATATATCTATTATCAGGATGATTTTAATTATTTAGGTGCCTTGGAAAATAGCGATATCTGCTTATCTGTTATAACATTCATTACAATGGCCTTAGGAAGCAGGAAGAAACTAGCATACCTCGAAGCCCTAACATATGAGCAAATAGAGCAATATGCTACCTCCTAGTCTGATTGTGTAATATGAATTTATCATCCTCATCGACTAGAAACCGGGATGGGTCTGAAGCAACATGATTAGCAATGACCTTTAGACCTCTTTCCAGGCCTCTGCCGGCCACCGAGAGATGATTTTATTCTGCTAAATTACAATTTTTATGGGGTATTATCACAGATAATGTGTTAGTATGTGAATATGAATATGGATTGTTTTAAATATATCTTGTGATCACAATCTTTTTTTGTATACTTTAATGGTTGTACGCTTATAAACCAAATAAAGTTTTTGAAAGAAAGAAAAATGCCACTTTAAGAAATTTGGCATTTTCCTGACCTCAACTATATGGTACCATCAGCCTGTCCTACGTCACATGACTGGGTGTAGATGGAAGTTTAACTTTCCTCTTTCCTCCCGGGCAGCCACACAATAGAGAGATTAGGTGTTCCTGAATGGGCCATCAACTGGTAGGATGACTAAAACAAGTATTGGCGAAGACTTACATCTCCCCTTGGGCATATATTCCAGGTATATTTTTTTCCCAAATATTCAGAAAATTATTAGAATTGCCTAAACCCCTGATTGCCATATTTAACTTACAAATGAGACCCTAGTATAAGGTACAAAGTGTTTTAATGATGGTCAGTAAGTACAATTTTCCTAGTAGACTGCAGCACACATTGTGACATTACAAGAGTGACAGTGCAAAACAGGACTACATGTCTACAGATGCATGTCTGGACAATTTTAAAACTGTGTTTTTGACCTGTCAAAACAAGCCCTGTTAAAAAGAAGGTATAATGTGTGTACAAAAAGAGGGTATCCCCGACTAGAGTTCCTAATTCGGGATAAATCAAACAATTGAGAGTACGATAAATTAGGAACAGGTTGAATTATGGACTTAGACTGACAGTGGACAACAGAAAATGTATCTACACCAAAATATGGGTACAAAAATATTCGTTCTTTATTAAATCATGATAAGTTTTAAAAAGAGATACAATGATCTTTGGGTATATGTGAAGAACTTTCTACATATATTGCATACTGTAAATTCCAATTTATGGATTTTTAAAGTGCATTACAGTAAGTATTTAAAACATGGCTATAGGTTACAGTGTACTACGCGCGTTTCGGCTGTGAGCCTTCATCAGGAAGCCATGACTGTTTCCAACTACCCTGCCCATAGGCTGTGTCAGGTGTTCCAATAGTGGTGTCCGGTAGGGAAGTAGATTCGGAGGAAGGGTGCAAAAAACCTTCAATATTCAATTATATCTGGTGCGCCAATATCGGAGTTTCTATGTTGGTCGCTTGGTGTGCAAATAAGAAGTGGTGGCCTGGGTTCGAGGTCCACTACAGCAAATTCTTTTTCGACGGTCCCGAGGGCGGTCCAATTATGGGTTCTGTGTGGCGTCTCCGGAGTGAATCCCGGTGGGCCAAGAACGTTATGTGGAAGTGTATTGAAGCTCACAACGGGCACGTTATGTTGCACAAGAGGATTAGGTGTCCGCTACAGCAAATTCTTTTCCAACGGTCCCGAGGGCGGTCCAATGATGGATTCTGTGTGGCGTCCTAGGAGTAAAGAAGGTATAAACCATCCTTTATAATTAAAAAAGTCACCCCTAAGTAGGCCTTAGTGTCCAACAAGGGAGGGTGCATGGTATTTAAAAGAAGGAAAAACAGAAGTTTAATGTAAACATGTCTTTCCATCACAAAACCCCAAAATCTAGTTTCTCTGTAGCATTGTTAGCTGTTCTATGGGAAAGCATTGAGATATAATATTACATTAAAATAATGGTATCTCCACCTAGGAACCAGCTTAAAAAGTTACCAAGACCAGCAGGCTCAAAGAGAAAGTCGGCCTTTTGAGGCGACCACCAGAGGGCAAAACTCACATAAGGAGCAATTTTGTTGACAAAGCTGTTTTCACTTACTCATGCCGTGGCGTCCTCCTCCTTTGAAAAAGGTCAGTGTATGACTGAAATGCATCCGGATATGCCCACGCTGCAACTTACAAATAAATGCCTTAAAATCCACGGGATGTGTGCGACTCAAATCCTTCTCAAACTGAGAAACCTGTCTTGATATATATATATATATATATATATATATATATATATATATATATATATATATATATATATATATATATATATATATATATATATATATATATATATATATTCACTGAAAAAAACATAGGTTATAGACCATATATAGTTAGGAATTCACATTTACAAAACCTTATTTTACTCACACAAAACCATTGAAATTCCATATATAGTTAGTTGCACTAACTATATATCGCACACCCGCAATCCACTGCTGATGATGTCACATATTACATCATTCATGACATGGTCAGTGACATCACTGATGACATCACTGATGACATCTCAAATGACATCACTGATGACATCACTGATGACAACATCCAGTGACTGTATGTTTCTGTAAAGTTAAAATATGTCTTACATATTGAAGAATGAGTGGATGTATAAGTGTCTGGATGAAGGATTTAGTAGGTGCATGACTGACTGTATGAGTGAGTGATTAAATGTGTCTCACTGAGTGCATGGGTTAGTGAATAAACTGTCTTAATTTGTGCATCATTATGTCTGTTGTTCTGTAAACTGTTGCATGTGTTGATAAGTAGCTATATGAGTAACTATATGGGTTATTGATTGGTTGCCCAAGTATTTGTATGGGAGACTGAGTGTGTGTGTGGGTGGCTGGGAGGTGTATGACTCTGTGCATAGATGTGTGAGCAGTTGATTCACTAGATGTATGGTTTCAAAAGTGCATGTGGAAACAGCTGTATGGGCGGTTGACTGTGTGCATGAGTGTATTGGTGAGTGAATGGATATCTCAGTGCTACATGTCAAAGTAAGTACATATGTAAAACACAGTACATGTGAGAGTTGACATATATAAATAACTGTGCATAAGAGCCAGTGAATGTGTGAGTGGCTGTATGGATCATTGTGAACTTGTATCAGGGATTGTATAAGAGAGTAAATATGTGTTAGTATATGTTTGAATAAGTAAAGTTTGTATAACTGTATAGTTGAGGAAATGGAGGTGTGATTGATTCTTTGCATGACTGACTAGGTGTGTGAGTAACTCCATGGATGAGTGACAGTCTGTGAGTGTCTGTTTACACTGATTGTATCTAAGGTTATATTAGAGTCTGAAGAGGTTCATCGTATTATCACATGAATGATATCATCAGTGATGTGATCAGTAATGTCAAATGAGATGTCATCAGTGATGTCATCAGTGATGTCATTTGAGATGTCATCAGTGATGTCATTTGAGATGTCATCAGTGATGTCATCAGTGATGTCACTGACCATGTCATGAATGATGTAATATGTGACATCATCAGCAGTGGATTGCGGGTGTGCGATATATAGTTAGTGCAAATAACTATATATGGAATTTCAATGGTTTTGTGTGAGTAAAATAAGGTTTTGTAAATGCGAATTCCTAACTATATATGGTCTATAACCTATGGTTTTTTCAGTGAATTTTCAAGGTTTTGTAAATGCTAATTCCTAACTATATATGGTCTATAACCTATGGTTTTTTCAGTGAATTTTCAAGGTTTTGTAAATGCTAATTCCTAACTATATATGGTCTATAGCCTATGGTTTTTTCAGTGAATATATATATATACATACATATATAAACATATATCATCTGTATATCTATATAAATACAAACATAAATGCATGCATACATATACTTATATGCATACAGATGCATGTTATTTACATGAAAGTTGAAAAAACACTAATAAAAGCAAAGCTAAAAAGCCACCTCATTACAAACAGAATGGCTTTAACTTAAACGAGGGCGAGATCTATTGCATTTTCAATGCTTGTTTACTTTGGTTCCATCAAGAAGGCATTCAGATGTGTCACACATTTGCCATAAATTCTGAATGTTAGCACTCTAGTTGCACATTAGATCACTGTAGTAAAGCTACTGCTCACCAGGGACGTCTGCTGCTGGTATTCAAAGTGCATGTTTCAGTCTGCATGTCAGAATTTTTTTAATGAAATAGAAGAGGATTTGAGAAGTAACTCAAAATGATCCCTAATTTTTCTTTCTGAAGCACTAATCATACTTTCTATGGCAAAATTAACCCCCTCATGTTGTTCCTTTTTAAATTGAGTTTTTTCAGACTTACCACTTCATTCCAATCAAGATGGCTTCTGGTGTGCCATACTTTTGTCATAAGTAAGACTGTTAGCGCTCTAGTTGTTCTTAAGAACACTCTGGGACATTCTGTCATTGGGCTATACTTGGGGTACATCTGGGTGATATTTGGGCTACATTTAGGCTCTTTTGTCTCTGGTGGCCATCTTGGGAGACTGTATGTCAGAATTTTTTAATGAAATTGAAGAGGGTTTTAGAAGTCACTCAAAATGTGCCCTAATTTTTCTTTCTGCAGCACTAATCATAATTCATATGGCAAAATATACCCCCTCATTTTGTTCCTTTTTAAATTAAATGTTTTAAGAGTTACCACTTTATTCCAATCAAGATGGCTTCAGGTGTGCCATACCTTTGTAATAAGTAGGACTGTTAGCGCTCTAGTTGTTCTTTAGAACACTCTGGGACATTCTGTCATTGGGCTATACTTGGGCTACATCTGGGTGATATTTGGGCTACATTTGGGCTCTTTTGTCTTTGGTGGCCATTTTGGGAGACTGCATGTCAGAATGTTTTAATGAAATAGAAAAGGATTTGAGAAGTCACTCAAAATGTGCCCTGATTTTTCATTCTGCAGCACTAATCATACTTTCTATGGCAAAATATACCCCCTCATGTTGTTTCTTTTTAAATTAAATGTTTTAAGAGTTACCACTTTATTCCAATAAAGATGGCTTCAGGTGTACCATACCTTTGTAATAAGTAGGACTGTTAGCGCTCTAGTTGTTCTTTAGAACACTTTGGGACATTCTGTCATTGGGCTATACTTGGGCTACATCTGGGTGATATTTGGGCTACATTTGGGCTCTTTTGTCTCTGGTGGCCATTTTGGGAGACTGCATGTCAGAATGTTTTAATGAAATAGAAAAGGATTTGAGAAGTCACTCAAAATGTGCCCTAATTTTTCATTCTGCAGCACTAATCATACTTTCTATGGCAAAATATACCCCCTCATGTTGTTTCTTTTTAAATTAAATGTTTTAAGAGTTACCACTTTATTCCAATCAAGATGGCTTCAGGTGTGCCATACCTTTGTAATAAGTAGGACTGTTAGCGCTCTAGTTGTTCTTTGGAACACTCTAGGAGGCTGCAGTAGAACACAAAGGAATCAACTGACAGTCTCTGTCCTTGTTGGATGTACATGTTTTACTGAGAATGTCAGACTTCATTTTCACATGACTGAGAAAGATAATGTGAATTTACAGAAAATATGCTTTCAGTTTAGCTTATAGATCCCCTTCCAAACCACTGTGGGAAAATCATGAGATATTAGTTTTCTTTCAAACAATATTCATGATATCACAGCAGAAGGTTTTTTCACATGGTAAAATCACCTTAGAACCCACCACAATTCCTAAAACGATTATGGTACCATCAACAAATGATTTATAATGTAACTACAGTCCTAAAACCCTCTATTAACTACAATGCTTTTTAATGAGGTGCTATCATGTATATTGGTCCCAAGATGGCTGCCAACACTTCTTGGATGAAGTGCTGACAGCCAATCAGATCAGATGTGTGATTAGGCTCCGCCCAGATATATATCTTTTTTTGAACCTAAATTACTCAAAATCCACAGGAGCACATATATTGAGACCTAGCAAAGGCACATCGGGCTAACAGTCCCTACAATTTTGCCAAGTTTCGTGCAAATCCATTCAGCCGTTCGAGCTAAAAGTGAGGCCAACCGCCCTATGGAAATTAACATGGGAAAAACGCGTTTTGGGACCCCCCTTTTTTCTCGGCCCCCCCTTGATGAAACCCCCCAAATTGTCAGGGGCTGCTCAGAAAGAAGATGTTCCATTTTCCTGAAAATTTCAGCCGATTCCGTCCACAAACGCCAAAGTTATTAGACATAGAATTTTCAAAAATCCCATAGAGAAAAAATCCTAACTATATATACCTACTGGCGACCGCCAGTAGGTAATATATATATATATATATATATATATATATATATATATATATATTGACAACGCAAAATCCCACAGTCCTCGGGATTCACACATGAAGAGCACTCAAAGCCAATGCAGCGTGGTTTCGCCAAGAGATTTAATACAGAAACTTTCTGCAGGTAAAGTCAAGCTTACAAACGCGTTTCGGCGTTGCCGCCTTTGTCAGTGTAAACTGACATTTGTTTTTACCATTATTTAAATAAAACCATGGTGACCGTATGTCACGTGTTTCTAAAGGAATAAACATAAAGAAAGGCACATTGCTTGTAATTACATCATTACTTTTGTGGCGACCATCTTATAATGGGTTGAGTACAAGTTATATTAATCGTTTTCATCACATTTGATACCATCATATTGTTCATTAACCATAATTATTAGTCTGATGTATATAACAGTGAAAGTCTTTTTCATAACTCAATCGTTCAAGTGTTCGTGGTACCATATGTTACATATTTGCATTTTAAGGCGCCAGCGCGGATAGTGCCATTCAATCGTGAGGCTCACTACGGTCCCGTTATGAGCCCTTCACGAGCAGTTCACATTTTTTTGCACAATATTGAACAATTCACATTTTCTGAATGGTATGCAATCAAGCCCTGAATGGGCATTTCATTTCTCATGTTGCAAATTTAAACAGTAACTATTCGGAATTGTCCCTATGGTTTACCATAACAAAAAGAAAATACTATTCAAGTTATAGGGTGAAAGGGCAGGCATCACTGGTTTTTGAGCTCATACATTGGTTCATTGTTTTCCCAGGGTTAAGAAAAAGTCATTGGGGCCTGGAATAAGGCATCTTAGATGTGAGTCCACATCTCCTCCTCATTATTCATCCCGCCCGGGGTCTTAGTCTGTAGCTGGATGATGAATCTTGATTCTAAGGTTCTCAGTTTTTTTACCCAGTTACCCCCTCTTTCTGTTCTGACTAGTTGATCCAGTATAAAGTAAGTCAACAGATTGCTGTTACTATTGTGTGCTTGCTCGAAATGGCGAGCTACTGGATAACTTGGATCCTTCGAGGTAATAGCCCTCATGTGTTCAAGGACCCTAAGTTTGGTGGGTTTCACTGTGCTCCCTATATACTTCTTCCCACAGGGACATATCAAACAGTACACAGTATAGTCAGAATTGCAGTTAAGTAGTTTCGTTATCTTATTCTTGGTTTTCTTCCCTGGAATTTGATATTCCTTGACTTTTTTTGAGTTTCTACAGGCCTTGCACTTCATACAAGGGAAGAAGCCTGAGACAGTTGGTTTGTTCTTTTTCTTTCTCTCACAGTGGCTGTTCACTAGATGGTCTTTAAAGGAGTTTCCCTTTCTGTATGTTATGAGGGGATAATTGGATAGGGATTTCCCGATTGCAGAGTCTGTTTTTAAAATTTTCCAGTTTTTACGCATTATATTGAAAACTTCTGGTGACTTCTCTGAGTAATCAGTAATCATTCTGATCTTGGATTCCGGGGATTTGGGTTTATCAGTTAGCAGGTCTTTCCTCCCCACTAAGTTGCTTCTTATTTCAGCTTGATCCAAGACCCCTTTTCCATATCCTCTCTGTAAGAATCTCCTTTTGGATTGTTCCCTTGCTTTTTCGAACTCCTGTTGGGTCGAGCAGTTGCGTTTCATTCGCAAAAACTCTCCCAGGGGGATATTATTGATGACGCTGCTGGGATGATAGCTGTGTGAGTGTAATATTGTATTACCTGCCGTAGGTTTTCTATAGACAGCAGTTTGGATTGAATCATTCTCCACGTAGACCCGAAGGTCCAAGTAGAACACCTCACTTCTACTAATGTTGCTCGTGAAACTGAGGTTAAAAAAAAAAAAAAAAAAAAAAAATATATATATATATATATATATATATATATATATATATATATATATATATATATATATATATATTCAAAGCTCCGCAACTCCGCGACCGGCAGCCGGCAGCAGAAAGCAACAAGACGGCACTCACAGCAGAAGTTTAAACCACATACGGTTTATTTAGCGCAAATAATCCAAACAGACGCGTTTCAGCACTTGCCTTCGTCAGTGTATATATATATTGCTACCAAACCAATCTTGATCATCAAAGAAGGCGCTGACTCCGTGTATCTTAGTTCAAGGGTTTTTATTTCTCAAATCAGCTTCTGCTCAGACGCGTTTCGGCGGCTACTCCCGCCTTGCTCACTAACATCTGACCACTGAATAGTGCGCTTTATATACATGTTACACTGTCACATGAGTTACAATTAACATAACTAATTGGCATTTACTTGTTGCCAAGTTGACGTAGTTACACCCTCGTGTTGACGTGACTGTTAACATGCCTGTTACATTTTTGGCGGGTTTGTTAACTACTAATTCACGTATATTCACACTTATTTAAACATTCACATCATGTTTTAAACCACTTTTGTTAAATCAATTTGTTACATTACATTTGCCACACTCGTTGTTTGTAACACATACTGTTTCAATTCATGTATTGTCATAATTACATTTCCCGCTTATCAGATGTATAGTAATTACATCCGTGGTGTCTCCCCTGGCGTCATAGATGGTGTGGGCGTATCTCGGGAGAGGAACATGACACATATGTGATTGGGTCTAGTTAAAGAAGCGAGTAATGAAAAGGGTTCGGGCTTACCGACGATCGGTTTGTTGGCCTAATGGCAGAGTCAGAACATGTTCCAGCGTTCCCAGTTCCATCTCATACTGCCGGTAAGCTCCAAACGGCGTTTGTCTACATTGTGTGTATCTTCTTTGATTTGGTGAACCCGGAAATCCCTGTATTAAATGTAGCTCTAGCCCACATTCTACACAATAAATGAAGACGTGTATCAGCGCAAGTGCGCATTGACACGGTTATTGTGTTTATTTATCACTGTGTCAAGGGGGGTTGAAGTGATCAGACTTATATCAAACCATAGAGATGCCTGCTGTAGAGAGATCATTCGCCAGTTAAGTTCTTTTGGCAAGGAAAGAACCCTGCAGTCACAAATTCATGGTCCACACTGTCGACGCGTTTCGTGATAGTACACTTCTTCATGGGCAACAGACTTGAAATGCACAGTCACTCCAATTTTCGGCACCGGCTTTTCAAATCAAGGAACCCGCCCTTGTGGGCGTGGCCACACCCATGGCCTTTCGGACTTCGTAGTGCCATATATTTCTCAAGTGAGCAATGGTGTCTGTGCACAATTCTTCAACTAAAAAACCCCAGTGGGTCGTGATGCCTGGCTCAAGTCCCCGCCAGCACTCTCATACTCCAACAAAGTGGCTCCTGGCCCATAAGCAGCGGCGTCGTTTTGCGTCGCTGCAGGAGTGCTGAAAAACACCGGAATACTCTCCGCGGCTCAGGCGTGGTCGCTATCCATCAAACCATAGAGTTGCCTGCTGTAGAGAGATCACTCGCCAGGTAAGTTCTTTTGCCACAATCATTGATATATATATATATATATATATATATATATATATATATATAAAACAACTCTTCCATTGTCTGTAGAAAAATGACCAGAGGATTTGTGATTTGTTCTTTAATCAAACAAAAATGGACACTTGTAACACTGCTTGACCTTTGGTTCAGTGTAAAATAAGGAAACCCTCAAAGAAGTCAATGTTCGATGGAATTGCTGTATATTTGTTTCATCAGCCCCACATTGACATTCCGGCAGTTATCATAGGGTTGTTCCTATTTGTGTGAACTGCTCGCCTCATCCAGAGGCACCTCCAGTCTCGAGTGCAGTGTCCAGAGACAAAAGGATTTCCCACAGAAAAGGGTGAAAGAAAAAGTTAAAAAATGTGCCTGTGTAAATTGGCTAATAAGCTAATTCTACCTTCTCTCCTAGATTGTGAAGAGTATATATCTGTCCATAAAAAAAATTTTTTTATGAGAAATGGATTACCGCACAAGTAGTGTGAGTAGAACTGTCTGTGTAAATTGTATGTCTAATTTTTGTTTGTAAGTCCTGACGAAAGCTCCATAGACCGCTTGGCCCAAGGAGCTGAAACATGTCGACACCCTGTTTGCAATACTATTTGGCTCAGTAACTTGGCCCTTATATAGTATACCTACCATTTTAATTAATGGAGATCTGCCGTGAAATAAAACTACAAAGGTTTTTTTCCATTTTTTAACTTTTTCTTTCACCCTTTTCTGTGGGAAATCCTTTTGTCTCTGGACACTGCACTCGAGACTGGAGGTGCCTCTGGATGAGGCGAGCAGTTCACACAAATAGGAACAACCCTATGATAACTGCCGGAATGTCAATGTGGGGCTGATGAAACAAATATACAGCAATTCCATCGAACATTGACTTCTTTGAGGGTTTCCTTATTTTACACTGAACCAAAGGTCAAGCAGTGTTACAAGTGTCCATTTTTGTTTGATTAAAGTATATATCACCTTGGGGAAAGAAACGGACACTGAATTTCCTCATCCCTCCCTGTTGATTAACCGATTTGTGATTTGTGCCAGAATGTTAAAGGAGATAACATTTTATTTGTAACAAATCGGCTTTGATAGTGCCGAATCGCATCTGATGCCTTGTTTGTAAATCTGCTGTGTGAATACATTTTGAATGAAGACTACGAGGAGTGCCGTTCTGTTTCTACAGACGACCGAAGAGTTGTCAGGTTAACACGCCCGGCCATTTTGCAAGCACCCCCCCCCGACGATTGGGCTGCACTTCGCTTTCACGTAGATGAACAGGAGTAATATGTATGTGTGTGCAGGACAGGGGATCCTGTCGAAACGCAAAACAGCACAGCAACTTAGCTAATAAACGTTGGATAATCAACCTGAATCAGCTGTGTCAGTGTCCGGTTTCTCCAAGGGAACTGGTGTGGTTGTCTTTAAGCATAGGATACTATCCAAGCCAACCAGAAATTAATAAAAGTAACCCCTGACACATGTTTCGCTCTCATTAGAGCTCTTCAGAGAGGTATAGCTTTGTCCAGACTCAATGGAGCACCCAGTATAAGTCAAAATAATACCCTTTCAGGTACAGAGTGATGTATAAATTATGCAAAAAAAGAACCAGAGAATATGGGTAGTTCTCAAGTTTAGGTGGAAGGCAACTACAGTATAGAGCACTCTCAACACCAGTAACACTCTAAATTTGCTCATCTCAAATGTCTGCTTTTCTATCAAAGTCTTTATGCATAGGATTAGCACAGTGCCATCCACGCTGATATAGAAAGGGCAAAGTATTTTACCATTTCCACAGCAACGTTTTTAAGCATAGGATTAGAACAGTGCTATCCATACCGAGCTGTAAAATGGCCAAAGCCTTTTACCACTCCAGGCACAGTATTACAGCTTTGTATTGGTAAAATACCATCCAAGCCAACCTGAAATTAATAAAAGTAACCCCTGACACATGTTTTGCTCTCGTTAGAGCTCTTCAGAGAGGTATAGCTTTGTCCAGACACAAGGGAGCACCCAGTATAAGTCAAAAGAATGCCCTTTCAGGTACAGAGTGACGCATAAATTATGCAAAAAAAGAATCAGAGAATATGGGTAGTTCTCAAGTTTAGGTGGAAAGCAACTCCAGTATGGAGCACTCTCAACACCAGTAACACTCTAAATTTGCTCATCTCAAAAGTCTGCTTTTCTATCAAAGTCTTTATGCGTAGGATTAGCACAGTGCCATCCACGCTGATATAGAAAGGGACAAAGTATTTTACCATTTCCACAGCAAAGTCTTTAAGACTAGGATTAGAACAGTGCTATGCATGCCCAGCTGTAAAATGGCCAAAGCTTTTTACTACTTCAGGCACAGTATTACAGCTTTGGATTAGTAAAATACCATCCAAGTCAACCTGAAATGAATAAAAGCAACCCTGATCTGTTTTGCATCATTCTGAGAGGTATAGCTTTGTCCAGAAACAAGGGAGCACACAGTATAAGTCAAAAGAATAGCCTTTCAAGCATAGAGTGATGCATAAATAATGCAAAAAAAGGAGCAGAGAATATGGGTAGCTCTCAAGTTTAGGTGGAAACCGGCTCGAGTATAGAGCACTATGAACCCCATCAACACTCTAAATTTGCTCACCTCAAATGTCTGCTTTTCTATCAAAGTCTTTAAGCATAGGATTCGCACAGTGCCATCCATGCTGAGATAGAAAGGGACAGAGGGGCTTAATTTACAAGCCCCTCGAGCCTCCCGTACGTCACTTTTCCCATGTTAAAAATAATGCAAAAGTGACGCAAGGGGCTTGTAAATGAGCCCCAAAGTCTTTTACCATTTCTACAGCAAAGTCTTTAAGCATAGGGTTAGCACAGTGCTATCCATGCCGAGCTGTACAATGGCCAAAGCCTTTTATTACTCCAGGCACAGTATTACAGCTTTTGATTGGTAAAATACTATCCAAGCCAACCTGAAATGAATAAATGCAACCCCTGACAAGTGTTCCGCTCTCATCATATATATGTCTATATACACACACACACACACGAAAACGCATACTTACCTTAAATGTAAATGCGCTTACCTTGCATTGTAACTGCATGTGTGGTAAAGGCATGAGTGGTAAAGACATGGAATAATTAAGGCAATGCATGGTAAATGATATGCAGAAAAGGCATTGTGTGGTACGCCAGTGCCCCAGGGTAACAAACATCACCAGCAACTTTGCAACTCACACACATCCAAACATACATTCTAACCATAAGGCATGCCAGAGACCATGTGTAATACATCAGCCAATTTATGGCTCTCTTTTCACGGCTGTTAGGAATTCTAACCCATCCCACTGCGTCATCTCACAACGGGCTTTTCTCTCAGAATTATATATTCAAATTAGCAGTTTTAGTAGGGAAAGAAGGTTAGGGAAACAGACATGGGTGAATACCATGCAGGAAAGCCCTGCAATTTGCGACTTTATTTTTTTCAAATTGTAAGAATGCTCATAGTTTAAAACAAGATATAAAATAAATGACTACTATAATAAGTGAGACAATAATTATGTAGCTGGCTCTCAAATACTTTACTGTAAGGGTAATAAACTGTTGATTTACCGTTGAGACTTACTCTTAGGGACTGATTTAGAGGAGTGAGCAAATGAGACATCTGCAGAAAATCAGCAGATATTTATTCATCTTGAGAGGTGAAGATAACTGCTTTTCTAACAGCAGAGCAGTCGCTGGCTCAGCTTTCTGAAAAATCATGACACCAGCCAAATGCCCCTGGAAGTGTCATCGGAAAGGCTACCATATTTAGAGCATCCACTCTAAAGCCATGCCAAGAGTTGTCCCTTTCAGGAAAACCCCAGTGAAGTACCCTATGCCTGGACGGTGTAATTAAGCAGATGTTGTCTTAAACCTTACTGTACATTTTTAATGAATACACAAAACACTTGTACATGATTACCTTTCTCAACATATTTTTTCTTTATATTGACATGCTTTCCGATGCACATGTCAGATAAATCAAATGAGACTCATTTGATCCGTTCTTTGAAAATCATATAAGTGCATGGTGACAGTTTCTTATATCTTATCCTTATCCTTTTTCTTTTTTAAATACGCTGGTTACTAGTGTTTATTTACCAAAACAAAAATGACATTTCCGGAACCCATGATTAAAAAGAGGTCAAGCAATTGGTGAAAAATAAAAATACCCTTGACTTTTTATACAAGGAAGTTCGTGGGTTAAACACGACGGATATATTTCGAATTCCTCTTTATGCAATATTTCAATTGCAAAACATTTTGTCTTCCAATTATGAAAGCAAATGCGAGATTGGAGAATATGTCGACGCTTTTCCACTTTATTAGCATGGCAGAGTATGTTATATACCGGGCGAGTACATTTCTGATTGTGACATTGATCTATTAAGTGTCCTTTCCAAAGTGCTTCTTTGATTCATTCCTCTTAAGAGAATTCTAATTGTTTATCCATGCGTGAACACACATCATCATCAACTGTTACACTTTATATCATCTGTTGTAATGCGCTCATTGACTGCAGGACTAATTCATTGCAGCAAATTCATTGGAGAAAATGTCCTATGTGTCCAGCAGATATTAGGCGCTCCATCTGAATAGAGCAATAGGGTTTATGCTTGCAGGTTGGAATCTGTTATTTAACATTTGAGTCGGTGGCACTTCTAGACAGGTATTTGAACTTCCAATCTCACACCCTGACTTCTAATCGGATATATGGAGAATAAGATGTGCAGACACAAACAGACTGTCCTTTAATTTAGAAAAATACAATTCCTGAATTTCAATTAAAATTTTTATCAGCAGCAGTCGGTGCAGGTAGCGCAGTGGGGTGGGAAGGGGGGATGTCAAAAGACGATGGAATAGGATTTATTCATTTATTTATTTTTCCCCATTCCGGCATCTGTCGACTTACCCCCTGCCGACCCCGCAACTTACCCCCTGCCAACCCCGCCCGCCCCACCGCGCTTACCCTCACTGACCGCCGCTGCATTTTATTTCTGCATTTTTGCACATATGCATATGGCTTCAATATTTTTTTTTTTAAAGCCCAGGAATGCAAATGTTGCAGGGAAATCAGCCAGAGCCCAGGATGAAAAAGGAGACTTCACTGCTTAGCTGTTGCCAAGAGAATGCGAGGAGCACAGGTGCTGGAGATTGTTCCAATGTTTGGCGTCTTTGGATGTAAAATATCTGCCTCTATGGGTCAAATAACATACATGCATTGGAAGGCAGATAGTCGTTTGACGGTAACTGGCGTTACCCAACAGAACAGATAAAGTTTAGTGACCTGGATGAAGATTCAGCCAAACGTAAAGCATATTGGCAGGGACGGCTTTAGTGCTGGTGTCGTCAATCAGTTAGATAAGAAAGCCATGAAGACAACGGAAGGGTATCTTCACGTATATTTATTCTTAATGAAGAAAGAGCCCAAACAGCCTCTTGCCAGACACAGCTGGCCCAACTGTCCCTGAAGCCACAGGGATGACATCAGGCTAGAATCCCCGCCACATCACAGGGATGAGACATTCCAGGCAGCATCTTAAAGAAACATAACATATCTCCCCCCTTTGGAGTGAAAGAACATTTAAAGCAAAAAATAAAACATGCTAAAATAGGTAAAAACAACTAAACAAACAGTAAGAGAAACAAAGTAAAGTACATAATAAAATCAAGAAATATAATCACTCAAATAAGCTGGAAGTCTTCTTTCGCTAGCTCCCCTCAACACACGTGATACATCACCAGACCCATCTCCCTCCCTTGTATTCATTCCATGCTCAGCTGGCCCATTTACCTCTTCAAAGGAGGAAGAATCAACACGTGATTCTCTAGAAAACTCAGCATCATTCATCAACATCCATGGCGAACATTGCTCCCCATCAGGCTTATCTTCCAGAGTTACCACATGTTTGCAATCTCGCCTCTGATATAACGCTACCCGCCTTAAGTTCCATGTTTGACCATTAGTCAACTTGACCCAATTACATCCTACAGTCTTAACCCTAAAAGGTCCTTTAAATGTATTCACAAAATTGCAGTGCCTCCCAGGTTTCACTTTGACCCAATCCCTCACATTAATGAAACGTCTGTCTTCAGCACTCGCTTCATCACAGGGATGAGACATTCCAGGCAGCATCTTAAAGAAACATAACAGTGTTCTTTGCAGCAGGTATATAAACCTTCTGGCTACTTTATGCCACTTGACAAAACTCCATCTCTTTCTCTAACAGGAACATTAGTCACAAGAGTTATCTTGACATTTTTATTGTTGTCTGAAAGCTGGATGCATAAAGAATTCTGCAGAAGGTGTTTTGAAATAGTAAGGTACTGCTAAGCACAGAACCCCATCACCCTGAGGTCAGCCCCCAATCCCCAGGTCAGCTCCCAGTGCAGCTTCACTAGTCGCAATGCCATAAAGCCGGCCCTGCATATTGTTTGGTGATAGTCTACATTTTGGTCGTTTTTTATTGCCAAAGAGGTTGTTATCACACTGGTCTACACTTGATCCTGTACAAAGCACAAATCCACCCAAGTATGTTGTCAGCAGCAAAGTGACCTAATGTTGGCCAAATGTGACACGTGCAGAAGGTGCTGAGAGGAATGTCTTCAGCAGTTTCATAGACATATGTTTCTCACATCTCACAACCCTTACAGTTAAGGAACCTGCTCATGCAAACAATTCAGAAGCCTACTTGATGCCACAAGATCCACATGCCACAGACGTGACTAACATTGACAGTTTCGGATATGCAATGCAACAGCCTGTTGCCTTCAGAAGAAAAGGTGAGGACAACTACAATCAATCAAAGATAAAATGGAGGCGTCCCAAGATGGCAGAGAAAAATGAGAACATGGGGGATTATTATCAAGGCGGGTGAAATGAAATTATCACCACTTTAGCGGCCGTTTTCGGCCGCTATGCAGCGATAATTTCATCGCCCTATTAGCAAGCTGTCCCTAACATTAGTTAGCGAAAGCTTTTAGGTGATAGCGAGCGGTTTGGGGCCTGCTTTGCATGTCAGCGATATTTATGGCTAATGACATGCAAAGTGGGCGTAGCGACTAACATCGCTATAGACTATTATCAACGCAGGCGTAGTGATGGAAATATTCGCGCTAAGCGTGAATATCTCCAAAAGCTAACGCCTGCTCAGACCATTTCTTAGCCATTATATCCAATGGGAAGTTGATATAATGGCTAAGATCCTATTGGCGTTAATGCGTGAATATCGCTGTATTCTCAGCGATATTCACCCATTTTTCTGCTATCGCTGGATATTTTATCGCTTTAGAGATAAACGTTGCTAATAGCAGGTTATCTCTGCGATAATATCCGGCGATGCTTGGCGATAAAAAAAAACTTGCTAAGACTATTTAGCAATAAATATCGCTAGTTCTTGGTAATATGCCACATGGTTTTAAGACACAAGGCAGTGGCGGCTGGCACACACTGAAAGTGGTGCGGCATAAGACCAAATTGTGAATTATCCTAAGCAAACGAGTGCAGCAAAAGCACATGACTTTCCCATAGAGTGTTGATGTGAGTTTTTCCAGAAGAAAATATTATACAAAATGGCGTAAACTGATAAAATTCCCAAACAATTTCTATAGTAAACTGACCTAAAGGCACAGTTTCGGAGGCATGTCTAAAGGAACTTTCAGGATATTTTTGAGAACTGCTGTTTTGCCAATGTGTCTTACAATTACAGGGGCGCAGACAGTATGCCCTGTGTCTGGGATGCCCTCTCCTAAACGTGTGTAAAAATGATGTGCGGCTTATAGAAACAAAGGATCCTACATTAGAGCTGTCTTACCTCAATGTGCATGCATGTCAGACTGAAAGGCCTAAGAACTTTGAGGATAATGGCACGTATATGAACAGAGTTTGGAGTTGTGTGGATTCTGTGACTGACAACAGCCACAGTCAGAGCCAGAAAGCTGGCCAGAGTACACTTCTGTCACTTCTTCTGTGCCGCAGAAGAGCAAACACTGACCAGTCACTGTGACCATTAAATATTCTCAGTTGGCACCGCCTTTATCTCATATATGTGTTGTTTTGCGATTATTGTTTCCAGAAGGCTTTAGATGTGTGGTTTGCCATGTTGTCCAACTGAGAAGCAAATGGGCAACCTGGAAGAAACATTCGCAAAAATCTTTAGTTCTTAAGGAAATCATAGCACTGAGCAGCAAATTGTCACTTTAGCATGTGGCTCCCAAAATATTTACTCTGGGTCTGAGTCTAGGCCAGTAAGTCATTATAATGTCATACATCTATTACTAGCCGATGGCTATTCCACAGCAGTGAATGCATCCTATGCTAATACTGGAAGACCGGAGTATCTCGAGCTGGATTCTGCAATCTTTCCCAAGTGCTAAAGTTTATCTGGCGAATTATAGCTCACAGAAGCACTAAAGTCAGTCAACGTCAATACACAGGGGCCACAAATAGACTGTAACTAAAAACATGAAGCACAGGCATCTTCTTTAAAGCAGCTTTAATGCTGCCTATTGTTGCATTTGCCCAACTAAAAGATCAGCTTTTATATTCAAGCAAAATCATGAAAGTCAAAAATGTATGTCTGCTACATTTATTGTTTTGCACTGCAGACAATTGTCGATATCATATCATGACCCCCACTTTTTATTACAGACACATAGATTCCTGTAAAGGTATCAGGAAATATACAATCTTTATCTCGACAATCTGGATGCCAGCCAATTTTATATACATATTCATACGTTGAAGATCAAGCGAAAGGTTAATTGGCAGGGCTATAACTGGCTCTCTGGACTGAAGCAGTAGGGAGCACCAAAGGGCAGAAGAATGTGGCAGGTTTATAGGAATTACAGCCCTGGAACAGCAAGGTGAACTTAAGGTTATGAGCAGGGCACATGCACATGTACCGAACTCTATGGCTTTATTCGAATATTCGAATTACAAGCAGAGGGGCTGCTGCTTCATTTTAGGTCTACAATGGGCTTGTGCCTCTTTCCGAGAAGGATTTTGACCATGTTGCGATTGACAGAGCTCACAAAGTGCTCCACGTCAAACATGAGTCGCCCAATTGATTCTCTTTTTCCCTCTGCATTCAGATATAGGAAGTTCATTTTTTCTCTCTCTAAATGCTGGGTTATGTGTACGCAGAATAGAACCAGAAGTGAATGAACTACTCATCCTTGACAGGTGTTTAACTTGGGATTGCTGGGATGGCCTCCCCTAAACAGAAACAAAATATGTTCTGCACATTCACAGTGGTCTCATGGCTCAGAAAATATGCCTAATGGGATGGCTAAATGCCATACATATTGCTGAGTGCAAAACAGTGATGGATGGTATACTTTCATTAATCTGAGTCACTGGTAATTACTTAGGTCCACATTATATTCCATTGTTTTTTTGTCCACTATGCCACCTCTGGTCAGACCCATACATATGCAAATTAATCTAGGCCCTGCTCCGATAGGAACAGTCGTTCCTGAAACCTCGAAGCCAGATTCTCTCTGAACTCATGTAACCCAAGACTTGTTTCAACATATTATGGCCTATTCAGTAAGGTGTAGCTTTGTTCCAGTGGCACACTGAGCACTGGGCCCACGGCTGGACATATCCATTGCACTTAGAGCCACTCACTAAAGACCTCATTCAATTACTATCACCAGTGATTATGAAAAATGTATCGGTGGAATGCTTGAATTAATCTCAACCACTGGTAATTACTCAGTGTATGACCTTTTCTTGACTGATGAATGCTATCTTAGTTCCTAAGACCACTAAAATACTTTGGCCGACATGCCATACTATTATTGAGGGGATGAATATAAATACTGATTTAGCCTGTAGGATGATTTAAGTAATATCTTTATAAAGCACTTTCACACACTCTTCAGTGATGTATTTTTCTGCAGAAGTACCTCCAGTGTGAGTCATGTGTATCTTAAAACCTGTAAAGGGGGTCCTATCTTGCATCTGAAAGTTTGGATATCCAGAATCCAATACTGAGGTGTTCCATGAAGTCAGCCATTCTATTATGTCATTTTACTGAAGAAGAGACAAAACACATTTAAAACCAAGGGAATCAGTAACTCACCTGTCACACGCCAGACACAGAGAATGGAATAGTAATGGTGATGAAGAGTCAGAGCTACAGCTCTACTGTGTTACACTCCACAAAGATAAGGTAAATACACACTGTTAGACCTGGCACCATTGGTGTGGGTCTCCCTTCCATTTTTTGCTGTTGCCTCATCTGTTTTTGCTGGAGTGGTGTGGCTCACTGGTTAGAGGTGGCAGACCCGGGGGCAGAGGACGGCCCGGGACAAGGGTTCAATTACCGACGCGGCAGGGTCGTGGACCAGGGTCAGCAGACTCGATGATTCTCACCTCGGTGCCTACTCTAACCAGGGAACACACTCAGCAACTCTGGGCATTAGCTTGCCTCATCTCCACAACGGCCCCCAAATACGCCGGGGATGCCTGGTTTCACCTTGGAGATACCCAGTAGGGACCATCTCACAGGGAAAGCCAACACAGGTTCCCCAGCGGTCTACTGCGCAGAGATACTCCTTCGGGAGTTGATTCTAGCGCATTACAAACCCACAATTAATTAATTAATTAATTAATTATTCAGTGCCTCAGTGCAAGTGCTTGCTATGGTGAATTGATGTATGGATTAGTGACTCCATGATTGGCTGGTTTGGTTTACTTGTCAGACCCTAGTACAGTACATTGTGTGTGCCCGGGGCTCGTAAATCAAATGCTGCTGGTGGGCTTGCAGCACTGGTTGTGCCAACCACAGAAGCAGCCTGTAAAGTGTGTCTCAGGTCTGCCATTGAAGAGCCTGTATGCAGTCTGGTACTGCCATATTGGCTGGGCAAGTGCCCCTACTTGCCAGTCCCTTAACCTTCCCTTTTCTGCATATTAGTCACCCCTATGGTAGGCCCAGGGGCAGGGTGCATTGTAGGTAAAAGGTAGGACATGCCCTGATGTGTGTGACATATCCTAATAGTGAATTACAGCCATTTTCGTTTTTCACTATTGCAAGGCTACCTGTTCCCCATAGGCCAGAATGGACAGTTTGATTATAACATCTTATCATCCTAACTGACTCACGGAACTAGGCTGAAATTCGAGTTTAGTATGCCTGAACTCAGAATGATAAAATACATCTTTTAGTGAAGTTGGTTTTAACATTCTGTGTTTGAAAATACCATTTTTAGAAAGTAGGTATTTTCTTGCCTATCCAAGCCTGCCTCTGCTAGGTTGTGTATACCTTGTCTGGAGTTTGAATGACAGGGGCTGGGGAATTCCAGGAGACAGCTTGAGTCAGCAAAGGGCTGGATAGAGCTGTCTGCATGTAGATGGGTGGGAGGTTCTTCATCGCTTCACAGCGTTGCGGGCCGCATCGCCACGGAAGCGCAGTAAGAAACAGAAGCATCACCTCCCCATGCAGAAAAGAACCAACGCATCACTGTCCCCTACGCAGAATTATGGAAACCCACGCATCACCGTTCTTGCGTGTAAGGAACCGACGCATCACCTTCACTGTAACTCTTTTGTAGTTTAGCGTTATGTATCTAAAGGTACATTGAACCTAAAGTGTCAAATTTTTTTCATCATCATCAATAAACTTTATTTTGGTCAATATGGCCTCAAAAAGTGCAGTCGATATACATACAAGTTAATTAAAAAGGATTAAAAATAACATCAAGAGACAATTACATATTTTAAAAAAATAAGAAATAAAAGAAAATCGATCTATACATTATTGCCAAACATTAATAATATAAGGATTCACAAGCGATTTAGAAAGTCCTAAAAACCTGAATTAGGGGACAGCAGGATGCTGTCGCAGAGGGTTGTACTAGACAAGGAGCAAAGCTTCATCTATGGAAAATGCATAGTGCAAGTAATTAAATAAATAAATAAGTCAGTTATATAAAAGTTCATAAAAAGATGACCACAATCTTAACACACAATGGTTATCGTAGTCCTCACACTGGAGTTACTCACTACTACAGGTTACTTCTACACAAAAAGTTTTTACAAAAATTGTGGAAGTGAACTAATTAGTTACCAGTTCCCTCATGGAGTGAGCAGGCTAGTTTTTGTCAGAGCAAAATGACAAGACTAAAATTAAAACCTTCAGAGGTAACCACAGGGGGATAGACTACCCAACTAATTAAAGATAGAATAATTCCATTTCTGCTGTGGGAACTTCTATCACTTGTGGAAGAGTTTGTAGGAAAAGCCTACGAGTGCACCACATGGAAAATAAGAAACCTGTGACTGAATAAACAATAGGGGTACTGGTGTCATACTTAAGTATCCTGAACGCCTCTGAACAGCGTCTAGTTCCAAGGTTCCTACAGATCTGCACCAGCCAATGTTTTCTTGCTTTAAGGAAGCCAGGGCAGCTGAAGAACACGTAGAGTACTGACTCATCAGGGCAATTGCATGCCGGGCAGTTTGAAACTTGCAGACCCCTCCATTTATGAGTGAAACAGCGGAGTTGCAGGACCCAATACCTAAGCTGAAGTTAAAGTTTTCTGGCAGCAGCTGGTTTAATAGCATCTAGGGCCGGCCCAAAAAATACCTGTCTTTTATTCCTAGAAATGCTGAGGTTAATTTGCAATTTTGTGCTCCTCAAAACGGGTCTTCAATTGTTTCCTAGATAGTAAGGAGCAGGCAAGCTCAAGATCAGCCCAGAATTCCCGTAGCCCCATGCTGGTAAACGTGTGTTTAATGTATGCATGCCACGGCTTTCTAGCAGCCCCCCGCAGGTTCATTACCTCTGAAAGTTCCTCTCTATAGGATGAAAGTTCTGGGGTTACCCACAAGCGACACCAGTACATTAGGGGTTTAAGATTTAGTACTTCTGACATTGCCACAAGCCCAAAGTATAATCGAGTGGGATTAAAGGGGTGCTCTGTGGGAGATTCAACAATTGTCTGAGAAAGATGTTCTCCACCTGTGGCAAGTTCTCGGGTCTAGAATGGCCCCATAATTCAGCACCGTATAAAACCCCTCCCCGGGCTTGCACCTTGTAAATCTCAATAGCTTGGCAAACTGGTTTCAGGCTGGACTTACAGAAGACCTTCATAATCCCACCTGATGATTGGGCCAGTTTTAGGGATGATTTTTTAATGTGTGCCTCCCAGTCCATTTTGTCTGTAATACTGATCCCAAGGTAAACGAAAGAGGAGACTCTTTTGAGAGGTTTGCCATAAAAGGTTTGGATGTGTGTTTTTTGGACTATTAAATGCCATAAATATGCTTTTCTGTAGGTTGATTTCTAGACCACTTTCGTTGCAGAAAATTTCAAATTGGTTGAGAACCCTCTGAAGCCCCATAGGCGATTTGGATACTAATAAAGTATCATCGGTAAACATAATTGCCTGAATCAGGTGGGAGGCTAACTTAGGAGCATCTAGTTCTTTTTCTGTTAGCAATGAATCTATTAAACCGTTAATGTATAAGCTAAAAAGAGTGGGGGCAAGGACACAGCCCAGGTGGAAACCACTCTTAATCTGGATGGTGCAGTAATCTTTCCATCCTTGCCAAACCTGATTTGCGCAAAATTGTCCTCATAAAGCCGTTTAATGTGATGTAATGTAATGTAATGTAATGTAAAAATTACTTCTAAAGCGCAGCTAACACCTAACGGTTTCTTGGCGCTCGAGCAACAGGGGGTCGACAGTTCACAACACATAGACATTAGCAGAAGGCGTTACGGAACAAGTGAGTTTCGAGGAGGGACCTGAAGCGAGCATAGGGAGAGGCGAGTCTGATGCTTAGGGGGAGTGAATTCCAAAAGGAAGGGGCGATAAATTAGAATCTTGCGCCTCCATGTTTCTTGCGTTTAAAAACAGGGACCTTGAGTAGGGCAAGATGGGAGGAACTAAGGTTGCGGGTAGGAACATAAGAGTGCAGTAGTGAGAAAGTAAAAAAGGGGCTCACACCAGCGAAGGACTTAAAGATAGTGCAGCCTAGCTTAAATTTGCACTGCTCAGACACGGGGAGCCAATGAAGGGACTTTAACAAGGGACTGACATGTAGGTGCCTAGGTTGATGGTATATGAGTCGTGCAGCCTGGTTCTGAATAAGCTGCAGCCTCTTCAGCAGATAGGACGGGATGCCTACATAAAGTGAATTGGCATAGTCAATCCTCGAAATGACTAAGGCTAGCAGGACTAAGGTAAGAGCTTTAGTGATCAAAAAACGGGCGATCTTCTGGATTTTCCGAAGCTGAAAGAAGCTAGAGGAGACTACAGCATTGATCTGGGGCTTCATTGTGATATCGTTACTGATGATAACTCCCAGGCTTTTTGCTGAGTCGACTGGACTAGGGGGAGGGCCCAAGCTCACCGACCAGAAGGTGGATTTCCATAGGTTGGCGGCTCCCCCGACCAGAACCAGTTCTGTGTTGTCGGGGTTAAGCTTCAGATGGTTAGCCCCCATCCAGTCGCTGATGTGGTAGAGGGTGGACTGGAAGTTGAGGATGGACTCCGCCGAGCCATCAATATTAAAAATTAGCTGAATGTCGCCCGCGTAATTAAACGTGGTGACATGATTGCCTTGTAAAGACCGGATAAGAGGGGTCATGTATAAATTAAAAAGAAGAGGGGATAAGGAGGAACCCTGCGGGACGCCACAAGTTAGACCAACCCTGTCAGCAGTAAACTGAGAGAGCCGGACCGCCTGATGGCGGTTGGACAAAAAGGATCGAACCCAGTCCAGAGCGGTGCCTCGGATGCCAGCCTCCCTGACACGGTCGACCAAAATATTATGGTCGACCGTGTCAAAGGCGGCCGACAAGTCCAGGAGCACCAAAACCTGGCTGATGTTAGAGTCTGCTCCGATCCGCAGTTCCACCATACCTGAAAGTATAACTGACTCCGTAGAATGGGCGGGTCTAAAACCGGCCTGTTGGGAGTCAAGGTATTGAGAGTGCTCAATGAAGGAGCTCAACGTGTTGGTAACATGAGACTCGAGCACCTTGCTAAGGTAGGGGAGAAGGGAGATGGGGCCAAAGTAACTCATGATCGTCGGGTCTGCCGTGGGTTTTTTTAACATAGGCACGACCTCGGCCACCTTGAAAGAGCTGGGGACTAAACCGGACGACAGGGACAAATTCAAAAGTCTCAAGGGGGGAAGCGGGCAGGCTGTAAAGGCCTCGCGGAGGATCAAAGGAGGACAGCAGACAGTCGGAGACCCAGAAGTGACCTTGCTTAGAAAGGTTAAGAAGTCATCCTCTAAAATAGGGGGGATCTGAGTGAGTTGCCGTAGATTAGGAGGGGACAAGGGCAAAGCGGGCCCAGGGGGAGAAGGGAGGCCGGCGAGAGAAATGCTCTCTTTGATGTTAACAATCTTATCCACAAAAAACTGATTAAGGGAGTCACAGAGCGCTTGGGAAGGGAGAGGTTTGATAGTGACCCTGTCGGGATGTGATAGCTCCTCCACTATGGAAACGATGTCTTTCGTTTTAGTAGCTGAGTTAACAATTTTTTGTGAAAAGTAGGAGGTCTTAGCAGATAGAATCGCTGTTTTGTATTCTTTGAGCAGGGAGATGGGTTAAATATTCTGGAACCCCATCCCATGGAGGACTGTCCACAGTTTTTCCCTTGGAACCAAATCAAAGGCTGACCTCAGGTCCACAAATATTAAGAAGAGACTGCCACCCTCCAGACACACAGTTTTCCAGTTCAACAGTTGTAATCTGAGTACTTGGTCCAGGGTAGACAATTTTTCCCTGAATCCGGCCTGTAGGGGGGACAGAATCTTATGTTCTTCCATCCACTTTTGTAGCCGGAGCAGCATTATACGCAGAAGGATTTTCTGGGAGATGTCAATCAGGCTAATTGGCCTGTAACTAGTTGGTAAGAGTGGTGAACCTTTTTTGAAAATCGGGATTATTTCCGTACCAAGCCAGCTGGTTGGGATCTTCATGCCCTGCAGTATGGCATTGAATAGAACCCAGAAGTATGGGACCCAAACAGCTGATTCACTGTGGAAGAGTCCCACAGGGATCTTATCCAGGCCTTGCGCTTTGCCTGGGGACGTTTTCGCTAAGGCTCTTTTGATTTCATTTAAACTTATGCTAGTGCTGGAGCTATTGCCATAGGGGTCATTGATACCCCCAGGATGTAGGGGGAGGTTAGTCCCCAGGGGACAGCCTACAGGTAAAACACCCAGCAGCATTTCTTCCTTGGAATCAAGGTATTCAAAGTGTTCCCGCCAGACCTCTTCATCCAGGTTCGGGTCAACCAATGTTTCGGGTCCAGAGCTGTCAGAATTGACAACACCTCAAAAGGTCCTCATATCCCTATCCCCGAGAGCAGTTCTCAGAGGGTCCCACCTTTCTAATTCCCACTAGGCATGGGCGGAAAATCCGTTCCGCTCGCGGATTTTGCGGATTTTCGGGAAATCCGCAATCCGCGAGATTTGCGAATTTCCTGCAAAATCCGCAAATCCGCGAGCAGCGGATTTTGCTCGCACTGCTCGCACTGTTCGCGTGAGTTCGCGCCCCGCGAATAAGTGCGAAATTGCAGAAATACGATCTAAGCAAAACTGAAAGTAACTACTTACCAGGTTCAAAAGTTCAGGCACATCATTAGTAGCCATTTCCTGTAGTGCTTCCTGAGGGGCCCCTCCAGAGTTCAGTTGCCAGTTGAAACTATTATGTGACCCTGCTCTGAACCTCAGAATAGTTACACATATGCCACAAAGGTCATGAATTACAGCTAAGGGAGACAAGCAGGAGCCAGGCTGGAAGTTAAAATCCAATAATCAGCCCCTAATTCATTATTGTCAGTTGGGGCAGGGCAGGTGTTGTAACTAATTTTGCAACAATGAAAGCACTTAGCAAGTGCAAAAGATCACTAATCAGGGCGCACTAAGGAAGCAGGTGCCAGCTAAAAAAATATTCTGTGACACATTAATCAGCCCCAAATTAATTCAGGTCACTTGAGGCAGGGAAGGTGTGCTTTGCTTTGCCGAAAATAATGTACACTGGACAACCAGAGGGTGTGGTGATGAAACAGAGGGTGGCATGGGTGGGCCAGAGGGTGGCATGAGTAGTCAGAGAGTGGCAGTGGTGACAGAGAGTGGCAGTGATGAAGAAGAGTGTCCCAAACAGGTTGGACACGTAGAAACAACAAGTTCGCAAAACTTGCGACCCGACAGGTAAGTTCGCAAATTGCGAAATTGTAAAAACCCTCGCGAACTGGCAGAAACACGGGCGAACACAAAAAAAAAAAAAATCCGCAAATTCGCGGGAATTCGCGGATTTTGCGGATTGCGAGTTCGCAAATCCGCAAATTCGCGGATTGCCAATCCGCAAAATCCGCTCATGCCTAATTCCCACCCCTTTTTGGCTTCAAAGGTGGCCACCTTATATGCCTTACTTGCAGTTTTAATTTGCGAGCAGTCATTAGCCTTAATTGATGCTACTAGCGTTCTTTTAGCCATACGGCAGAGATTATTGAAGCATGGATGGGGAGGAGTCCTACTTGAGTGATTTATTTTTTTGGGATAGAAGAAAGTCAGTGAGACTTCTCCTAGTCTGGCCTGATTCTTCCCAACCAACTCTAAGTCAAGGCCATCCCCAATTGCGGCTTTTGAGTTGAATGCCAACAAAAGCACGGGGAGTAGAGCTTCATATAAGGTGCTCAATTTGTCTTGGGATTGACAAAAGTGGGTCCATATCACTCTTCTCCTGCAGTTGGAGAGAGTCAGCTTTGGACCATTAGGTTCATCCAACAGTAGGGCCCTCCCGAGATTAAGTGCTTTGAGCTCAAGTACTAACCGTGAGACAATTTTAAAATCAATCAACCTATCCCAGGATTTAGAGTTGATTATAATATAATCTAATAAAGAGCCATGATCTTTTCTATAGAAGGTTTAACCATTGGAGGTATCAGACGATGTTCTGCCATTGCATGCTCTTAATGAGTGCTTTAGAACAAGACAGTTCATCTGGATCGCCAGGGGGGACCATTTTTTGACTGGTGGGCATCTTGTGTCTGGGATTGCCCAGTATTTGTCTACATCAAAAAGACTATCGGGGAGGATTCCCTCCAGGTGCTCGAAATGACAAATAAAGTCCCCTCCTAGTATCACCATGTGATTGGCAGCAATGGTGCCTAAAAAGATGGTTAGTGCTTCAAATGTGGCAGACTCTTTGCCCAGGGCTATAGGTCTAGAATATACATTAATAAGAGCTACAAAAATCTTTGATGGAAACCGGAGTGCGACACATAATATGTCGTTAGAGCCTGGTTCTATCTGCTTGGCCGTACAGCCTAAATGGACTCCCTCCCATGTGCTTAGGCCACCAGATGGTTTCCCTTTGCCCCCATTTATTGCAGGTATGTTAAAAGTGGCAAAGCCCGGCTTAAGAACCTCACCTCTGGCCCATGTCTCCTGAAACATGCAGATCTCAAATTGCCTAGTATAAGTATCCCAGTCAGGGTCATCTATCTTATTTGTCAGACCCGCAATGTTCCATACTAAAACCCTTGTTTTGGGGCAATTCAGGGGATTCTGTTTATGGAGGACCAAAGCGGGTAAATGTGAGAGAACTTTTGGAGTTCCGTTGGCATCCCTGGAATTTGGGCCTCCATGTGGGCGATGTCTGGGATTATCGATCGGAGCCGAAACACCTGGTGGATGGGTGCATCCAGGGGAGCCGCTCAAGCTCCCACCGGTTGAACCCTCTCCCCTTAAGCGACAAGGCCCCATTGCGATAACCTGTGTTGGGTTTTCTAATTGTGGTGTACTAGTTTGCACCTTAATATTGGGGGGGGTTTCCTTTAGTCAATCTACTCCATCAAGGCAACTAAACCTGTTTCCAGTGGGAATATTAAAACTAAATTGCTTTTGCCAGTGTTGGACTGGGCGGAGAAACACACCGTTAGTAGGGTCAGGTCTCCAACTCAGCTCTGAGTGCCGGGTATCATGGGAGGGCCAAGTGGGGGGGTAAAAATAACCTAGAGGAAGTAGTAGAATACCACCCTTATCCCTCCCTTCTTCTCTAGCTAAAACTCTTTGGGTCACCTGTGGATTTCTAAAATTGATTACTATGCAATCTCCGTGTATATCCTTGTACCGTCTGCCTACCAACCCACCCTGCGTGCAGTTAAAATCTTATCCACGGGCTCATAGCTAAAATGGCTGTGGTTTACAAGCCAATGGAGACATTTATTTTTTAAATCTTGGTGGGATTCAGATTGGCCCTTTTTAAGTTCAGGAATACCTGCAAGGATGAGAACATAATGGGTTGATGCAAAGGGTTAGTTTATGACTGGGGGGACAAAATACTTGGTGCCTTCCATATTTGTAGATGCACCCCCCCACCTGCTTGTTCTCCTGTTTTATCCCGCAATGTAGGCAAGGGAGTTGCTGGATTGATGTTGCCTCGAGGTGGACTTACCCCCCTACATCTTTTAGCCTCCAATGCCTGTCTTCCCCCGTTAGATTTTGGTGGCGGGCTTGCTCAGTGGTGGTTGGGCGGGGGTTGACCGATACATTGCTTATAGTGGGCTGGGTATTTGTCCTGGTATCAGAACCAGGGGTACTATCAATTGTCCCCCTAGTTCTAACCCAGTTGTTAAAAATTGGAGCCAACCCATTAAGTCTCTCTTGTAGGGGTCTTAGTTCATCCTTGACAATATCCCTCATTTGAATCTGAAGATCTACCACCAGCTTCGTAACCCACGTTGGCTGGTCACTTAAGGATTCTGTACTGTCATCTGTACTCTCATCGATTATCCCCCTCCCGAAATTTCCATTATCAGGGGTTATACCATGAGACTTTTTCCTTCTTGCTGTTACTTTCGCCTTGGGGTTGGCTTTAGATTTGCCTTTTCTTCCCTGTTGATTTGGCATAGTAGCCCTAGGTTGCTCTGGACTAGCTGGTTCAGTGATCAAAGGTTGATCGCTAGAGAACTCAGTTACTGAAGCCCCCGTAGATTGAAGGAGACTGGGGTCAGAAAGAGCTATGTCTAGGTTTGGAGTCAGAGACAATCGTCTCTCAGTCCTCTCAATTCAGTAGCTACTGCTCCCAGAGCTTTTTCAAGCATTCTATCTATAGAAGTGGGTTTAGTGGTTATTGTTTTGGGCGGGGCAAGCATCTGTTTCTTCTCTACACATGCCCACTTCCCCATTATGCAGTATCTTGGGATAAGCTCTTCCGGGAATTATAAATTGTGTTTGAACAGGGAGGGTAATTGAAATAAAACCCCCTCTATGAGGCTCAATAGGATGTGCAGTATTACATAAATAACAAATAAATGGGACAGTTAAGAAGAGCACTATCTAGGGCGAAAGGGTTCTGTCCACATATGGTTCCTTCAAATTCACAATACAGTGTCAATATGTAGTTCGCAAAGCACCAGCCTGGTATCAAGCAAGGAAGGGACAAATCCAGTTATTTGACAAGCTGAGCGCGGGATCAACAGTACCTTAGGTTCGGGTCCCAATGTATAGATGTTAGATTCCTGGCCCAGCCCAGCCTCTTCCGGCCGCTGACGGGCGCGGACAGGCCTGCCCTTGGCCCGGGCTTTGCCTGGGCAGCACCCGGGCATGCCCCGCGCGTCCCGCGCTGCGGGAGAGCCTTGATGGTTTTGAGGGCCTCCGGCACCCTCGGGTGAGGTGGTTCACCTGCGCCGCGTGGGGGCCTTCTGGGTAATGTAGTCCTTTTGCCCGAGCCGTTTCCCTCACGGTGGTTGGGCGAGACAAGCAGCAGGGCTCTGATGGCTGTTTCCCTCACGGCGGCGAGGAGTGAGCGGAAGAATGAATTGTGGGCCGTTTCCCTCACGGTAAGGTTTGAACAGAATGCTGCGTCCCCCACTGCGGGAGAGCCTTGATGGTTTTGAGGGCGGGGGTCTTCTGGGTAATGTAGTCCTTTTGCCCGAGCCGTTTCCCTCACAGCGGTGGGGCGAGATTAGCAGCAGGGCTCTAATGGCCGTTCCCCTCACGGCGGTGAGGAGTGAGCGGGAGGATGAATTGTGGGCTGTTTCCCTCACAGCAAGGTTTGGACAGAATGCTGCGTCCCGTGCTGCGGGAGAGCCTTGATGGTTTTGAGGGCCTCTGGCGCCCTCGGGTGCGTGGTTCACCTGCGCCGTGGCGGGGGTCTTCTGGGTAATGTATTCCTTTTGCCCGAGCCGTTTCCCTCACAGCAGTGGGGCGAGACCAGCAGCAGGGCTCCGATGGCCGTTGCCCTCACGGCGGCTAGGAGTGAGCAGGAGGATGAATTGTGGGCCGTTTCCCTCACGGCAAGGTTTGGACAGAATGCAGCATCACATTTTACATCTTAAGGCGAACTAAGCTAATTCTACCATTTTTAAAGTACAGTATTGTGGATTTTTGTCCTTTGTGGTCTTGTGTTAAGTCTATATAAAAATACTTATTTTATACTACAACTTGTGTGGTGTTCATCTGTAGTGTTGTCACTGGGTTACTGTATGTGTTGCCAACTGCTTTACACATTGCCTCTGATATAAGCCTGCCTGCTTGTGCCAAGCTACCAAGGGGGTGAGTAGGGGTTATTTTAGGAGTGTACCCCCTTTCCCTGACTAGATACAAGGGTCCCTATTTGGTCAAGAGTACCTACATCTGCCAAATAGAGACCCCCAAATCTAACACACACCAACTACACATGGATGTAGATTTCTCCAAACCTTACCTCCTACTCAGACTATAAACATGAGGAGACTAAGGTGACTGTAGACAGGACAGAGGACACATTCTTTTGAGCCAGGATTTGTCAAATGTACTTCCCTACATGGAATTTCGCGTGGGCAAAGCTTCTACCTCTTCAGCATTAAGAGGCAATTAATTAACAAATGTTTGCTACTGGAAAGTTTATGGTTTAACATAACATTAAAATAATAATATGCAGTTGTGATGTGCACTCATTTGCCTGATACAGTGCACATTGAAAAGTAATGCCCTTTAATAGCAAGTACTGATGGTTGACTACAAGATCATAGTCAATATGTTTTAAATCAAATATTCCGATTTGTAGTTATATGCTACAATAAATCAACCTTCTTCCAAAAGGCGCCAGCTGCAATTATCAACTCACAAAAATATCTATATATATGAATATAAACAACAACATTAACATAATTCACACCTACGTATTATATTTGGATTATGTAATTAAATTATGAACAAACTGGGAAATGCAGAGAGCAGAAACATAATGAGCTCTAGATGAGATGCTAAAAGGGTGTTGCTGTTACCTTTGCAAAGACATAAATTCATTCAGAATTCTCAAAAACGGCAAACCGGGGTAAAAAGAGGGGTTGCCATTCTGATGAAACGTGGACTCGGTAAATGCAGCAATTCCGCTGCAGATAAATGGGGCCGTTGGGCAATAGGAATGGTAAAGATTGATCACAGCATGTTCACTTTGTGTAATATCTACAGGCCAAATTTAGATGATGTGGAACTGTTGAGCTCTATTAATGTGGAATTGGCCCAATGGCCACAACCTGTAGTGCTATGCGGAGATTTGAATATAAATATTGCTGCAGACTTAAATGTTAGATCGAATCATAGGTATATAGGAAGAAAGACATTAATGTATGGTGCCCTACGAGGTTTAATGTTAGAACAAGGCCTTTATGATGTATGGAATGTTTTATATCCTGATAGTCCCGGATATACCTTTTTTTCTGCCCCACATTCTAAGTTTGTCCATTGAGACTATTTTCTTATTTCTACTGTTTTGTTAACAAAAGTTAATATAGTTATTCATCCGAAAGTGGTGTCTGATCACAACCCAGTGATTTTAGAATTAATTATGGAGGGTGCCCAGAGGGCAGCCCCACGGACTTGGACTTTTGACAGGAAACTTTTGGCCGATGAGGAGTACTGCCAAGTAATGCGCAAACACATACAGGAATTTTTTTATTTAAATAAAGGCACAGCATCCCAGGAGGTAATATGGGACACATTTAAATCTGTTGTCCGAGGGGAAACTCTCAGCTTCTCTAAGTTTAAATATAAGAAATGGATGACTAAATGTCAACATGATTTTGCACAGGTTATCCTGAAAGAACATAATCTAGCTGATGTAATATCCCGGGGTGGAGAGAAAGAATTAATTCAAAAGGCTCAGCAAGATCTTACAATTATGAGGACTTTGGCTTATGCCAACATTGCAGAACAGATTGAGGAGAAATACACACAACACGGGGAAGAGGCATATGAGTATAGTGAAAACACCGGGAGACTCTTGGCAAAGAGGCTGAGGGAGAAGGCTGTATATAACAATATTGCCAAAATTATAGACATGAATGGGAGGATACAAGAGTCGAAGCCAGGGATACTTCATGCATTCCATGAATTTTATCAATCATTACATAGCGATACGGTAGTGGGAAGGAGTGGGGAGGAGGAGCAGGAATATCTCTGTCGTCTAGTGTCCAATACTTTGACAGAACACCATAGGGCAATTTTAACCACACCACCGGACTGGGTTGAAGTAGAAACCGCGCTTCTGGGATTAGCACAGGGGAAAGCGATGGGCCCTGACAACATTCCTTTAGAATTTTATAGAACATTCCGGAACGCAATGCAGAAGGAATTGCTGGAAGTTTGTCAACAGACTTTTTTTGGTTGGGCGCCTGATTCATGGTCTCAAGCCACAATAGTTATCTTTAAAAAGAAGGGGAAGAATGCAATGGAAATGGGCTCATATCCGCCTATCTCATTACTGAATGACGACAGTAAGATCTACTCAAAAATTCTTGCTAATAGGCTTAATGATCTGATTCCAGGACTAGTTTCACTTCGTCAACATGGGTTTAATCAATGCAGAGACACTACGGACCACATTCAGAGAATAATATCAATATTGGATTGGGCTCAGAGTAGTAACTCACCCGTCGGCGTGGCCCTGTTGGATGCGGAAAAGGCATTCAACAGGGTCACGTGGCGGTTTTTGTGGGCAGTTTTGACCTGGAAGGGGTTTCCTCCTGAGTTTATAAAAGCTATACAGACGTTGTATATTCATCCAACAGCGGCAATCCGGGTAGGGGGCGATGTTTCTAAGCAAGTTGCGATAGCAAGGGGAACAAGACAAGGCTGTCTCTGCTCCCCGCTGTTGTTCGCGTCATATATTGATCCCTTTATCACTACGATGGAGGCAGATAGCATAATTAACCCGGTTCAGATAAGAATACAATGTCATAAAATATATGCCTACGCAGATGATATTGCCGTGGTTACAGCAAACATTGCAGAAGCGCTTCCTCAAATAATTGAGGCGGCAGATGCCTTTGGGAGATGTTCTGGGTATAAACTAAACGTTGCAAAAACCCAGGTGATTCACTCACTGCTGGTCGGCCAGCGAATATTGCATTCGCCTCGGAGGTAAAATACTTAGGTATAAAGATTACATCAAATGTTGAGGATATAGTTGCTAAAAATCTTGACCCGATTATTACCTCATCTAATAAAACACTGGAAAGAATCAATAATCTTCATTTTTTCCTGTTTGGTCGTAGTAACATTATTAAAATGCTTATTTTTCCCTATTTTTTATACGTTTTTCATGCTGTCCCTTTTTTAATACCTGCAGTTTTCTTTTCTTGCATAGAGAGAATGTGTTCAAGGTTCCTCTGGAGCTATCACCGCGCCAGGCGTGCCATGAATAGATGAATTTTGCCCCGAGATAGAGGAGGATGGGGGATCCCCGATTTTCAATTATATCATTGGATCGCAATCCTACAACATATGGGGGTGTTACTGTTACCTACAGATCCAACCCCTGATTTTGCGGCTCCCTCAATCTATGAGATGCTTCTGGGGCATGAAGCTAAGCAATGCATAAATCGCATTATTGTGCCCAGTTACTTCAAAAAAATTAGGTTTAAGCCGGTTTTAGCTGCATATGTAATATGGAGGAAAATGAAAAGGAGGTTGGGTATTGGCCTGAATTTGAGTATTTATACTCCGCTCCAGAATTGCACTTTGTTACCTGAAATTTTTGCTGACTCTGTTATGAAAAGATGGCATAATTTGGGAATTAGCTCTTTAGGGGATTTATTTTTGGGGACACAATTTATCTCTTTTGAAAGCCTACAAAGGAAATATAACCTACCTCGAGGGGACTTTTTTAAATACCTGCAGCTGCGTAGTTACTGTGAGCGGAAAAAAAATCAAAACGCAATTTTATTACTGAAAATTGAGATAATTGAGCTACTTAAGGTTAGATGTAAAATGCGCCCCCTTTATTATTTTTTTTCAATAAGGTCAAAGACGATTTTGGAAAGGGGCGACCATTCGGTCCCCCCGAACGTATGGTGGAGTACCACGATCCCCCCGGGAAGCCATCTTGGGCGGGAGGCGAGTCTCGGCTGGTATGCCCGAAGCGGCGTAGCCGGGGCGCGCCTTTTCCCGCCCTGGAGTGGGTTGTACTAGACACTGACGCGACCGGCCACGCCCTCGGAGGCAGGCGGGGGCGGGTTTACGCCCGCCCTGAAGACGGATAAAAGGAGCAACAAGCCAAGAAAGCATCCTCTTGTTCCTGTGCTCTGAAGCTGCACCTCCCCGCTGCACGTGAGCTCGAGACGGAACGAAGAGCAATTTTGAGCATTGTAATCTTTCTTTTGTCTTACAGAGATTCCGTCTGAGAATGCCCAAGAAAGTCGGAAAGCGGGTCAGCACTGATCAGATGCTCCGCATGCTCATGAAGGAAGTAGCCGATTTGAAGAAGCAGATGGCGGCTAAGGACGGGGAGGGAGGGCCGAAACGGCCTTTGCCGGGAGCAGTCCCGGGTGGAAGAGGCAAGAGGTCCAGAAGAGGGGCACTCGGGGGGGAAACCCCGGTCCCCGAGAGCCCACTTGAGGAGCCAACCCCGGTGCCGAGAGAGGGGAATCCGATCCCCGTGGTGGTCACCCCCGTGAGCGGGGAGGATATGCCGCCCGAGTTAGCGGCACAATTGGCAGCATGGTTGGGAAAGGATAACGAGGGCACCACGGCTGACGACGCCAGGGCAGTGATGAGGAAAATGCGGGAAGCTAGGGAGGCTGCGAAGGCATCGTCTCCTGTTACCCCGCCAGTTCCGTCGGGGGAAAATGCGTCTGGTTCAGGTAAGCGGCCATTGCCGATCGCGGGGGAAGGGTCTGTACCTTCGCGGAGGGAAAAGGTGGCTCAGCATGTCCCAATGGAAATTAAGGAAAAGATTTGGGCGAATAAGTATGTGAACATTTTTTCCTTGCTTACCGATCATTATGAGATGGAGCATGTTAAGAGCCAAAAGGAGCTCATGCATCCGAGTGTTTGGCGCGCAAAAATGGCCGCCTTTAAGATTGACGAAAACATTGGTACTTGGGGCAGAGCGTGGGGGATTTTTACCTCCATTATGGGCGAGCGCAGGCCCGAGTTGCTGACCGAGTTGCCTATTTATCAATCACGTATCATGGAGTATTCCGGGGCATATGGGGGCAATCAGTGGTTTTGCTATGACAACCTGTTCAGGAAAGCTAAAGAACACGACCCAATGTTGACTTGGGATTGTTATGACTCCGTGTCTTGGCAAAAGATGGAGAGTACAGGAATGTTGAAAGTACCATTGTTAGGGAGTAACGGGGGTGAATCTTCCCGCCAATACTCGGGGACGCCCTTTCGGACGGGTACAGGTAACGAGTACCACTCGAAGCAGAATGGCAACACAGGTAAAAGGGGGATTTGTTGGAATTTCAACAGAGGGAAATGTACGAGGCCCCAGGGGTCATGCAAATTCAGACATGAGTGTGGGGGGTGTGGGCAGCCATCCCATCCTGAGTCCATGTGCAGAGCCAAAACGGGTGATAACGGGGGTAAGGGAGGCGCCAAACAGGTCTAATATAGTCCGAGGGGCGCCTTTACCTACCCCGATTGATACCATGGCAATGATTCCTTTGCTCAACGAATACCCGGATCATGCTTCCGCTGGGGTGTTGCGGAACGGGTTTTCATATGGTTTCCGCATCCCAGTGGGGGATTTTCAGGGTGTAGCAAATTGTAAGAATCAACTGTCGGTCTTGCAGCATACGGCGGTGGTACAGGTGAAGATTGGGAAAGAGGTGACTCGAGGTCGTGTCGCCGGCCCATTTGATTTGCCACCGGTTGCTAACTTTGTTTGTTCCCCTTTAGGGGTGGTCCGCAAGAAGGACCCGGGCGAGTTTCGGCTGATACATAACTTGTCAGCCCCACGTGGTCTTTCCGTGAATGATGCGATAGACCCGGAAGTGTGTTCGGTGCGGTACGCATCTTTGGATGAGGCCGTCGCCATGTTGAATCGCCTGGGGCCCGGGGCGCTGATGGCAAAATCAAACATCGAGTCTCCCGGTACACCCAGACGATCAGCGTCTCCTTGGTTTCATGTTTCAGGGTCGCTATTACATGGATAGATGTATGCCAATGAGATGCTCTATATCTTGTGCCTATTTTGAAAAGTTCAGTTGTTTTTTGCAATGGGTCTTCACAAGGAAGACGGGTTTTCAACATGTTATGCATTATCTCGATGACTTTCTGTTCCTGGGGGCAGCCGGGGATCCAGGATGTGGACAGGCCTTAAATGAATTTTGTGTCTTAATGAACCATTTTGGTGTGCCATTGGCGCCAGGTAAGACTGTGGGTCCCTCGAGTTTCTGGGGATCGAGCTCGACTCGGAGGAAGGTTGTTTTCGATTACCGAGAGAAAAAGTGTTAAAATTCAGGGCATCCCTCGAAACGTGTATTAATGAGACTAGGGTAAAACTGCATCAATTGCAACAAATGGTGGGCCAGTTGAATTTTGCCCTGAGAGTAATGCCGATGGCCCGCCCCTTTTCCCGCTCGATTGCTCAAGCCATGGTCGGCCTGAAGGAGGGTCATCACCGCACGAGGCTCTCGGCTGAGGTTCGCCAGGACATGCGCATTTGGTTGGCATTTCTGGCGGATTTCAATGGTCGAATTGTCTGGAACAAACCAGCAGTGTCCTCCGATGAGCTGGGGCTGTGGACCGATTCGGCAGGGAGTATTGGTTTTGGGGCCATATTTGGCACTCAATGGTCGGCACAAAGATGGCCGTCATGGTGGCACGAGGACGGGCTGACGAGTAACATTGCTTTTCTCGAACTTTTCCCTATTCTGGTGGCCCTGAAAACTTGGCCTGAGGGGTTTCGGGATCACTCTGTGGTGTTCTGGTCTGATAACATGACCGTGGTTGAGTGTATCAATAGTCAGGCAGCACGATGCAAATGGATTCTGAGACTGCTCAAAGAAATTGTGTTATTGTGTATGCAATTGAATGTGCTATTTAAGGCAAGACATGTGCCGGGGGTAATGAACCAAGCGGCTGATGCGCTTTCTCGTTTCCGTATGCAGGCCTTCTGGGGTTTTCTGCCCACAGCGGACCCGGTGGCAGCACCCTTTCCCGAAGCTCTCTGGTCTCTCGGTGCCCCGAACTACAAAACCTCGTGGGAGAGAGTTTAGCACCCAGGACGAGGAAGGCATATGAAGGGGCGTTCCGTTCCTATTGGGCCTTTTTGGGGGCTGCTAGGGGGGAGCTTTGGGGCCAGGAAGAGTTTGTAGTAAAATTTCTGCTGTCTTTACATCAGGCAGGCAAATCAGTAGCTACGGCCCAGAGGCATCGGGCCGCCATTTCATTTATGGCAAAGGCTCATGGGATCCAGGACCCAACAGCGTCTTTCGTGGTGCAGAGAGCGCTACGTGGGTGGCAACGCCTTGAGGGTCGCAGAACAGATGTGAGGCACCCGATAGGTCTGGATAGGTTGGCCCTGTTATTATCCGTACTCCCTGCAACATGTTCATCCCGGTATGAAACAGTGTTATTCCGAGCCGCTTTTGCGCTAGCATTCAATGGGGCTATGCGGGTAAGCGAACTAGTGGCGAAGAACAAGCAGGATACGATGGGGGGACTGTGCCGAGAGCACATTCAGGTCAAAGGGGAGACGATATCTGTCTCGTTTGTCAGGTCCAAAACCGATCGGGGTGCGATTGGGGACTGCATAATCATACAGAGGATTCCCGGGTCTTCCATGTGCCCGGTTCTTTGTGTGGAGGAATATTTAGCACTGAGGGTGGCATCATGGGGGGGGACCTTGTTGAGACACGCTGATACCACCCCACTGACAAGGTTTCAGTTCCAGCGGGTGCTTGCGATGTCGATTTCGGCCGCGGGCTTGAACCCCGGCGAGTTTGGGACCCATTCCTTTCGGATAGGGGCTGCCACAGAGGCTACAGCCAGGGGTCTGAGTGTAGAAGAGGTAAAACGTGTGGGGCGTTGGTCCTCGAACTGTTATAAAAGGTATGTGCGGTTGCACATGTTGTGAAGCTGTAATGATGTACTCACGCTTCTTGTTTTGTTTGGTTTTCAGTTGCGCAAGCCTACGAGGCGGGGCGGACTGTGCAGTCGACCCGACACCTGGGGACCAGCGGTCAGACATCACCGGCTGTGAAAAAGGAGGTGTGGGTCGTGGGCCACTCATACGTGAGGCGTGCCGCGGACGTATTCAAAGCAGGTGACATGATTCACGTGGCTGGGGAATACGGGTACAGTGTGTCCTTCTACGGAAAGGGCGGGCTCTGTATTGACCAGTTTCAATCCTTCTTCGAGGGTTTATTAGGGCGGACAAGGTCACCGCCGTCTATAGTCATAGTCCATCTTGGGGGCAACGATTTGGTGGCCACTGGTAGACGACTTCTTCTTGAGGCAATGCTTTCCACAGTAAGTTGGTTGGCAAGAAGAGTTCCAGGGTGCACAATTGCATGGTCCCATATGATCCCACGAAAAGTGTGGCGGGGGGCTGTTTCAGTTTCTGCTCTAAATCATTCAGTAAGGAAAATAAATAACAAAGTGAGTAGATTGTTTCGTTCAAGTACACTGCATTCTGTTTCGCATGGTTGTATCAAAGGGGACAGTATGTATTTGGGGGATGGTGTTCATTTGTCCCGGGTTGGGAATGAGTTACTCATAGGAGACCTCATAGCTTGGTTAAAGAGTTTGAAACATGACCTTTAGGCAGGGGTTGTTGTGGGGGGTCCGGATAGCCGGTCAACTATCCGGCCTGTGGCGGTAAGGTCATGATCGGTGAGCAGTAATTGGAAGATCCCTATGGGGGGGGCGTCACCCATTACGGATGGGAGCGCTCGGGGGAGGTGGCCATTGGCCCCTCAACGGGGAGGCGGTCCCGTCTAAGGATAGGCCGCCGGAAGGAAAGGAAAGGTGGTCAAGGCCCCTTCCTGGATAGGAGGGGCTAAGGGCCCTCCTGGGGAATTTCCTGGGGCCAGGACATCTGCGACGGCAGATGGGTAAGTTGTGTGGGGTTCGGGAGGGGGTTTATGCTACCTTTTAGACACCTCACACGAGTCCTCGGACAACCGTTAAATGGCGTCGAGTTCATTGGGGCCCCCGTCAAGTCAAAGGGAAATTGGTAGATGCACTTGAGGTACGCCTCTGTGCGGTTGGTTGGATCTGACACCGGTTACGATCTTGCCGTTGGCCCTTAACGTTAGGATGTACAATTTCAAGTCAAATGTTTTTCTAGGATGTTAGTTCGGCTAGGAGAACCTTTGTATTAGAGATCTGTTAAGGTTAGCCAAACATCGTAATGTGGAAATGAAATTGTACATAATATGAAACTGTTATTTTAATGTTTTGATTTTGTTTCATATTTTAATAAATACGGCCGGGAGGGTCACACCCTCCCGCCTTCCAAAAGTTCAGAACCGTTTCCGGTTTCCCATCCTTGGGGATTGCGTTGAGAGGGGGTGGCGGGTATCTCAGCCATATGGAAAGGGGCGACCATTCGGTCCCCCCGAACGTATGGTGGAGTACCACGATCCCCCCGGGAAGCCATCTTGGGCGGGAGGCGAGTCTCGGCTGGTATGCCCGAAGCGGCGTAGCCGGGGCGCGCCTTTTCCCGCCCTGGAGTGGGTTGTACTAGACACTGACGCGACCGGCCACGCCCTCGGAGGCAGGCGGGGGCGGGTTACGCCCGCCCTGAAGACGGATAAAAGGAGCAACGAGCCAAGAAAGCATCCTCTTGTTCCTGTGCTCTGAAGCTGCACCTCCCCGCTGCACGTGAGCTCGAGACGGAACGAAGAGCAATTTTGACCCACCCACCAGCCCCTGAGGACAGCTAGTTGTTTTGAATAAAGTTTTGATGTGGTAACTCTATTTCTTGCAGGTTGTGATGATTGTCGTAATAATTTTGAATATGCAATAAAGATGGTCACTTTCAGTAGGTTTTGCAAATAAAGTGTTTTTCACTAATGTTGATCCGTAATCATGCTTGTAATAAGTCATAATTGTTTTTGTAATTTAGTAATTTAGGTAGATTTGTCGTATTTATTGTCGGGCGGTAAGGTCATGATCGGTGAGCAGTAATTGGAAGATCCCTATGGGGGGGCGTCACCCATTACGGATGGGAGCGCTCGGGGGAGGTGGCCATTGGCCCCTCAACGGGGAGGCGGTCCCGTCTAAGGATAGGCCGCCGGAAGGAAAGGAAAGGTGGTCAAGGCCCCTTCCTGGATAGGAGGGGCTACGGGCCCTCCTGGGAAATTTCCTGGGGCCAGGACATCTGCGACGGCAGATGGGTAAGTTGTGTGGGGTTCGGGAGGGGGTTTACGCTACCTTTTAGACACCTCACACGAGTCCTCGGACGACCGTTAAATGGCGTCGAGTTCATTGGGGCCCCCGTCAAGTCAAAGGGAAATTGGTAGATGCACTTGAGGTACGCCTCTGTGCGGTTGGTCCCCTCACAAGTGAGGGTGGTATTTCTGGTTTAGGGATCTGACACCGGTTACGACCTTGCCGTTGGCCCTTAACGTTAGGATGTACAATTTCAAGTCAAATGTTTTTCTAGGATGTTAGTTCGGCTAGGAGAACCTTTGTATTAGAGATCTGTTAAGGTTAGCCAAACATCGTAATGTGGAAATGAAATTGTACATAATATGAAACTGTTATTTTAATGTTTTGATTTTGTTTCATATTTTAATAAATACGGCCGGGAGGGTCACTCCCTCCCGCCTTCCAAAAGTTCAGAACCGTTTCCGGTTTCCCATCCTTGGGTATTGTGTTGAGAGGGGGTGGCGGGTATCTCAGCCATAAGAACTCTATGAGTTAAAGTGGGCTAACAAACTTGGCACTGAAGGGGTCAACTTGACTAGAAGTATTGAAATAGCAATTAATGTATTGTTTAATGGCCCTTTGAAGAGCCAGCATTACATGGCAATCTTTGGCCTCCATTATACCCTGGGGAAACTGGCAAAATGGAATACTGACAGGGGTACTAGCTGTAATCGCTGTGGACAGTATGCAGCCGATGCATCTCACATGTTTTTTAGCTGCCCTAAACTTAGTAACTTCATAAAGGAAATTCAGGCCTTTATCACGGGTAGTCTGGGTATTTCATTGCAGCTCACAGCGACAATGGTAATCTTTGGATGGCAAGGAAATGTGTTGTCGGTTGCTGAGGAGAGCTTGGTATTTATTTGTATGGCCATGTATCGCTTATGCATTACATCACAATAGTTAGATAGCGATCGTCCAACTTTTGTTAACTGGCAAACTAGGTTGCTCTCGACATATTGCTTGGAGATGGCGCTCTATAGAACAAAGGGCATTCGAAAGAAAAGGCAAGGGAGCCAGTTATGGGAGCCGATTGCTAACTGGCTAGGATCACCTTGATGTGTATGATTTATGACCCTGTATGCTTACTTGAATTGGCTGCTTTACTCTGTTATGCTTGTACATCTTTTAATCTATCTCAGTCAATGTCTCTATATTGCATTGTGCGTATTCTGTGTGCTGACAAAAAATCCTAAAAATAAAATTTTAAAAAAGTGCAAGATGGCTTTCCCAGGGATGACTGGCTTTGCCATAACTTTAACAGCACATTCTAAAAACATGTTTCATTTTCTTTTAAGGTACTATAATTTTTCCCACTGAAAGGTACATATTGTTTTAAGTGGACAATTAGCTATAAATAGATGCACCCAATTGTATTTGCACTCCAAAGAACTCTGCCTCACACACACACACACACAGGAATCTGTACCAGGCCTGCTCTGTCTTTTGTCGCCACAGACTTCATAGAGCCTTGATAGTGGAAGAAAAAGAATTTCTGAAACCAGATGTGAACGAACAATAGGGAATCTCCCACTTCAAAGCTGCAACCAGGGATAAATATTGGACCTTTGTAGTCACGCTTCAGTAAACGCCTGGACCGGAGGACATTACAGAAGGAGGACTGCCCTGACATCAGATGACTGCCCTGATACCACCAGAGACCTCCCTGCTGCTTGAGGACTGTATTGCTCTCTCAGAAGGAAGACTGCACTAAGCATGGGCGGAAAATCCGTTCCGCTCGCGGATTTTGCGGATTTTCGGTAAATTCGCAATCCGCGAACGCTCGCGAATTTACCGAAAATCCGCAAATTCGCAGGCAGCGGATTTTATTTTCTTGGTGATACAATTTTGTAGCGCGCGGCGTTCACTTACCATCATTCAGCGTTTGCCGAGTTGTTTTTCTCGATATTTTGCGAGTGCTGAGCCATTTTGGATCTTGCTGTGGGATCCGCAGGAGTTTAGGGACGCATCGCGAGAGTTCTCAATTGCGAACATGTAGGTGCGGCGGGCAGCAACAATCTCGCACTCGCGAAATTACAAAATTTGCAATTCTGCACAAGAAATCCACTAGCAAGCAGCATAGACCTTCTGAAAATCATGATTTTTATCAGAATAACTCCTCAGGTTGACATTTGCCTGCATTTCAGGCCTTTTGACTCTCTTTGGATCACTTTTGGATTAGAAATCAACTTTTATAAGTAAGTTTGTTTGGGGCATTACAGTTGCTGTCCTGCAGAAAGCACTCAGCAGGTGCAAAAGTTCACTCATCATTAGTAACCATTCCCTGTAGTACTTCCTGAGGGCCCCCTCCAGAGTTCAGTTGCCTATGTTTGTTTGGGGCATTACAGTTGCTTTTCAGCAGGTGCAAAAGTTCAAACTCATCATTAGTAATAGTAACCATTCCCTGTAGTGCTTCCTGACTGGGGCCCCTCCAGCGTTCAGTTGCTAGTTGCAACAATTGTATGACCCTGCTCTGACCCTCACAGCAGGCTCATAGAATAGCTACAAGTAGGCCACAAAGATCCTGGAAAAAAAAATTGCACTGCAACAGAAAGCAAATTACAGATAAGGAAGCAGGAGCCAAACTGGAATTTTAAAACAGTGACACATTAATAAATCAACCCCAAATTAATTCATGTCAGTTGAAGCAGGGCAGGTGTGCTTGCTTTCCACCCCCCCATAATCTACAGTGATGATGAACCAGAGGATGGCATTGATGTACCAGAGGGTGGCATGGGTGAAACAGAGGGTGGCAGTGGTGAAACAGAGGGTGCTGGGAACCTGTGATGATGAACCAGACGTAGAAACAACATAGTCGCGACCGTTGCGAGCCGACAAGTAAGTTCGCAATTGCGAACTGGTACAAAACCCTCGCGAACTGGCAGAAACCCTTGCGAACACAAAAAAACCCAAAAATCCGCAAATTCGCAAGAATTCACAGATTTTGCAGATTGCGAGTACGCAAATACGCAAATTCGCGAACGCCAGATTCGCAAAATTCGCCCATCCTTAGACTGCACCTGCTGCCTTCATCACAGACTAAGCTGAGTGATACCAAGGGTCAGTTGGCTGCCCTACTTTATGGGCTACAGGGACAAAACAAGCTCCAGGGGCCCCCCTGCAACTGCCCAGTTGGCCTGCTGCACCAGACTTGCCTGAGCCCTGATGGCCCCGCAGCCTCCTCCACGCGAACAGAACCATTCATGCTGAACTTTGAGCAGGGCTAACCTGGTCCCTGTATCGCGCCTGCGCTAATTCATGGATGGACAGAACTTGTGACATTCTCTTGGTCTAGCATGACTAGGTGACTGTGAGTGGCAATTTGTGAATTTAGGCGCTGTACTGACTTAAAACTTTAAACTTGAATATCTCCTGTTGTACAGGTTGTATTTTTGTCATTCAGGTACGCTCATTTATTAAATTGTTTTTTTTATTTTTTAGTGTTGTGTTTTTACTTTTTTACTGTTTTTGTGCTGCATAAGCACTTTACACATTGCCACTAGGTTAAGACAGACCTTATGAGGGCCAAGCTACCAGAGTTTTAAGCACAGGTTACTGTAGTGACTTTTGTGGTTCACCCTGAGAAGGATTGTGGTTGTTGCTTGAGTAGGGCTTTAACCTCTCCCCCAAACAACAGCCCTATTTTTTACAGACGCTGTTCAATTTTCCATTGCTAAATTATTTCATAGCTTATTAAATTATTTTTTTTTCTATTGGTATTCCATTTTCTGAACTTATTGTCATAGCTCATACTGTAGTGTTCTCTTGCAGACTCCCCAAGACACCCAAAAGAGGAATCAGGGCCCTTGGGCTGCTAGATAACTGACACAATTATAGCTTGTTTGAAGAGGTATCAGGCAATCCCCAAGCGCTGCACACTGCACAGTCACTGGCATGGAGAGATATGTGGTGAAGGCAATAGATACCATGACCTGTGTTGTACCATTTGGTCTGGCATCTCAACATCCAGTTTTCACTGTTGTGCCTCTGCCTTTCCTTGGATCAATATGCAGTGCTTCTGGTGAAGTTTACTTCAGTCAGGTTAGTCCAAAAGTGCATTGAATATGTTTGCAGCTCCACAAGACCTCTACCTCTGCCTACTCAGCAAAGACCTCTTGTCAATACTGATTTCCATGGGTGACAGCAGCTGAGTGTTGTGTCAGGAAAGATGGAATGTCCTAATGTAGATAAGCCACCATCAACTGGAGGTCTGCATGTTATAATATGGACTTTTTTTTAGCTCATTTAAAGGATTCCTAACAAACTCATACAAGCTAACACCTCCGAGGGAAAGCTGGAAACTAAATCAAATAATGTATTTTCCCCATACACTTCTTTTGAAATGGAGGCATTTTTAGGTGTGAAGGAGCTAAAATAAAGCAATTTTTGGCTTTGAAAATTGGGAGTTTCCTGGCTGAAGCAGGTTTGTTGGCATCTATGCAAACTATATAACATTGATGCTGTTTCAGATGATGGGAAAAACTGCTGTAGAAAGTTGATTTCAGTGGATCCTCTGTACAGCAAGTTTGTCTCAGAGTGGGTCTTTCATTGGTGTATTTAATCCCTTATATTAATGCCTACTTTTTCTCTTCCTACATTAGAGATACCAAGGAGCCATAAGGTTCCTATAGCAAGACTTGATTATGTATTAAATGATTGCAACAATTTCAGAGATCCTCTAGGTTCAGAAGATGCCAAACTAGATGGAGAAAAGTACCTGGTATCCAGGGAGACCGGTGCTTTGAAATACAAAGGATTGATTTTAATATTGTAATCACAGAAAAAGGGTTAGAGGAAATAAACCCAAGCATATCCTATACAGCATCATCCAGATTCCTTACTATACAATAAAAACACATAAGGTGTTTGAGTTTCCTAGGAAATTCGTTGAAATCTTTTCCTGAGGGGAATTATCCTAGCCTAAGTGTTTAAACAGAGATATTTGAGGGGTTGTCTCAACCACAACTTATCGTGGCATGTCTCATACTTGGCGACCGCCCACACTTGAGTACAAAGATACTCCTCTAGTGGACTGAACCAAACCAGGAAGTTCATAGATATTCCTTTTTCCTGGACAATTAAAGTGATCTAGGTGATGTGCCAAAAATTACCTAAAGGTTTATACCAATAATATTTCTTTATTATTTGCGTACATTTGGTATGTGCTAAAAAAAAAAAGTCTGTGGTTTAAGAGTGAAAATTATGTTACACCTAACCACATGCCTCGCCAACATGTTTGGACTGAATTGAGTGCAGAAAGTGGTCAATGATCTTCTTTAGGACTAAAGAATTCCCTATCTGGCTAATATGTGTACAGCATGCAAACATATGAGGCATACGGCTCTCATACCTGTCTGCTGTCACTCAGTTGTGAACTTCTAATGTGGAATACATTCGAGATTCATTGTTTAGAGTGGCATCTCACCTGTAGTCACACATTTGTTCAGGGGTAGATGCAGTGTTATTACCTTGTCACCCCCCTACAATGCTGTGTGGCCATGACCCAAGAAGAAGGCTTTGAATGCAGTTTCTAGATATTTTACAGTGACAAAGTGCAATGTAAAAGGCTGCGCTGATTTTACTTTCTATCAAGAAGAGAATTTAGCCTTTCATTTTTTATCTGTACTATGTTAAGTGATTTACAGGTTGCAATACCTGTTCTCTGCTTTGATGCCACTACTTGTTTCAGGGACGAATGCAGATCAATCTATCATCAATCTATCTAGATATAGGTATAGATAGATAGAGATTTACTAATTGCAAGCTTTCTCGAAAGAGTGAGACCTTTTGGCTTAGCCAATAGTTGTTTTGAGGATACAATCATCTGAGTTATAGATGCTATCACCAAAGAAATTTGCCCACCTTCTGTTAAAAGCAACAGAGCATACCCCTGTCACTGTCTTTGGATCCCAAGATTTTTCCATATAAATTCCTCCATCGCTGAGGTTCAGACTGCTGATATCATGCTACAAAGCCACCCATCTGGTCCCTTAATGGCTGTGCGGTAAACCAGATGAAATTCCTTTACTATTTCCATACTGTGACTTTTCAATTGTTCCCTTTTTCTTCGCATTGTTCTGGACAAATGCAAGTAGGCCCCAGGTGAAATAAAGCCTCTCTCAGCATGGAAGACTAGTAATTTCTATCCAATTTTACTTTTCCCCTACTAAGGTAAAAAACAACTAAAAATGCCATCTTTCTCCAAATCCAATCACTCACCTCAGAAAAAGGGCTGTTTTAATCCTTTTGGATAGTATTTTTGCCTGGCCACAATATGGAGGTAGTCATGCTCTCAACTTTAGATGACCTCTGCAGAATGGTGGACAACAACAGTGCCTCAGTCCTCATACTTTTTTACATCTACCTGCTGTGTTTAACACCATTGACCATGGCACACTCATTAAATTCTTGAAGATATGGGCTGAAGTATTGGAATGGATCAATCCTTTCTAACCAACCAGGTTCATGTTGAGTCCATGTCAAAATTCAACTTTGAGTACTGCAGCGTCATAAATGGTTCTACACTCTCTCCCTAGTTATTCAATCTTTACAGGTGCCCATTTGCTTATGCAATCCCCTCACATGTTTTGTGCTTCTACATGCACACTGAAGGCAACCAGTTTGACTTCAGCATCTCAAAAGATTTGATTACTGGATTTCCATCAAGACAATATGAGTATCTGCTTGGTGATCACCCGCAGGTAGATATCTGCCAACTTTTTTAAGCTTAACCCCTAAAAAACAAAGTTTCTACTTACATCACCAAGTATTGACCAATGAAATAATAATAATGATAATATTAATACTGACGTTTATACAGAGCAAACAGCTACCTCAACAACAGAGGTGTCCCGGCGCTCAAGCAGCACATGCAAGGAGGTATCAGAAGCTGGAGACGAACCTAGTTATTGTTAAAAAGCCATGTCTTCAGTGCTTTCCTGAAGCAGGACTCTGTGTTAGCAAGACGGAGGAACGCAGGTAAGGCGTTCCACATATTGGCTGTTCTAGCGGAAAAGGCCCTTCCACATAGACGGGCTTTCGCAAAGCGGGGGACATGGAGCAGGTTCTGAGTGTTCGATCACAAAAAACGAACCTGCTTGTGGCAACAGAGTCTTAGGTTGAGATAGCCGGAACATTTTCCCTTCAGTGCGCGGTAGGCCAGGGTCAGTTCCTTGAATTCTATTCTTTTTGCTACTGAGAGCCAATGCTGATCCTGCAAGTGTATAATCGCATATTTGGGCTGGCCAAGATATACACCGTTTGAGTAGTCCACCCTAGATTTAACAGTGGCATGGACTACAGATTTACGGCAGTCTTCTGGTAGCAGATGGAATAATTTACAGAGGTTTTCCAATTTACTGAAACAGCCAGCGGAAACCTATTGAATTTGGGCCCAGAAGGAGAGTTTGACTTCCCATCTCACCCCCAGATTTTTTATGCTAATGCTGGGAGAGGGCGGAGGACCCATTTCTTAAGGCCACCACAGATCTGACACAGGCACCTGGCCTTACCAAAAAACAGCACCTCTGTTTTTCCCGCATTAAGATTTAATTTATTCATGTTGATCCAAAGGGCGATTTCACACAGGCACCCTTTAAAATTCTTAAAAGTCTCTGCCGTCATTTCCTGATAAGAGAAAACCAACTGGATGTCATCGGCGTACGAAATTGCCTTAACACCCCAGTTTTCAATCAAGGAAAAAAGAGGAGCAAGGAACACATTGAAAATTAGAGAGCTCAGCACAGAGCCCAGAGGGACGCCACACCAGAGAGGTTTAGTTTTAGATTTAAATGGACGTAGGGTGACTTTTTGCGAGCGGCTGCTAAGGTAGGATTGCAACCAGGTCAGCACCTTTTAATCTCTTGACCAGCATTGCATGGTCGACAGTGTCAAATGCTGTAGACAGATCCAGGAGCTCTAGCAATGCTGATGGCCCTGAATCTAACAACCATCTCACCGACTCTGCCACCTCAAGAAATAATGTCCCTTGGCCGGTGGTATTAGACCCATGTCCTTTCCTTACAAACTTCATGAGAAATCTAGGTATTTTTCATGATTACACCTTTGCCCTGGGCTGCCTCGACACTAGGGTGCATATGCACAATGAACTGTTAGAACGCGGATTACCTCCGAAATTGCTAACACCACGCTCCATTGGTAAAAAAAATGCAGGGATGTGCCGTATTTACAATGATACTGCACACCCTTGCATTTCCCCTAGAGCTGGTGCTAAATTAAGCTGTCTAGCACCAACGCAGGCCCCCTTGCACGATAATGCAAGTATTCCTGCAATGGAGGAAATGATGGTTTATGTGCAGCAAGGTGTCCCTTCCCGCACATAAACAATCCAGAATGGTGATATATAACTACTATGTGTGTGGCATTGTACAGCACATATAGTAGGTGCAAATGATCATTTCTTTATGATTGTTTATGTGCAAGTAGAGACACCTTCGTGCGCACAAACAATCATTCACTGAGATTTCCTGCTTCTATGTGTGCTGCACAATGCAGTACATATAAAAACAGCAAAAAGGAGGAGGTTTCGCCTATGAAGATCCGGTTTTCTTGAGTCTTAATTTTGCGCTGCCCTATACTTACGCCACCCTGGAAAATAGAGGATAGCTTAAAATGTAATGGGATTTGCGATGGAACACCTACCGCAACACCCATTGCCCGCCCCTTTCACGCTAAGTGTAGCAAGAAAGGGGGCCTTATTTACTGCTGTCTTGTTAATAAGGCGATGGATTAACACCATTAGAACGTCTTAATAAGTGACGTGTCGCATGCCAGTGGAAAATTCAGAAATCCAGTCAAGTTTGGCCTGTGCCATTTCAGACTATTTAGCCTCTCCAGCCAAACTGGTCCACCGTCTTCAGCTGGTTCAAAATGCGGATGTCTGGCCTATATATGGTTGTACATGGACAACTAATAGGTGTACAATAAAACACATATTTGTAAGCCTCTCCATGTGTTGAGCATTTAGAATATGCATCTTTACTTCCATAACTATTTTGCACAGAGCCATTTCGAAAGAAATTCCTACTTTTTTAGCTTCTTCTTTTTCTATATAGTGTTGTCAGAAAATTGCACTCCGCAAGGAGTTTCTTCTCCCCATCCCTAAACTTAGTCTGGCTTTCGGTAGTGACAGAGAGGTTTTAGTGGCTGCCTCTGGCGGACAGACAGACAGACAGACGGACGGATGGATGGATGGATGGATGGATGGAATGTGCCATATATAATATTATTTCAATTTGTTTTTCCTTTTACTGTAAGTTTCTATTTTTTTCAAAGATTTGAAAATATGACTATTCAAAATATAACTAACAAACAGATAGACAGGCAGAAGGGCAAGCAGACACATAGAACAAAATGGAGAAAGATAGACAGATTTCGATAGGTAGATAGATAGACAGATAGATAGACAGACCCTCAGACAGACAGACAGATAGATAGATAGATAGATAGATAGATAGATAGATAGATAGATAGATAGATAGATAGATAGATAGATAGATAGATACTAGATAGATAGATAGATAGATAGATAGATAGATAGATAGATAGATAGATAGATAGATAGATTGTGCTGTATATCATCTTAATCTGTTTTCCTTCTACTGTAAGTGTCTATTGTTTTGCAAAGATAAGTGACCTTTTTTGCAGAGATAATTAACAAACAAGTAAATGAACAGGCAGAACAGCGAGCAGACGCATAGAACAAAAGGCAGACAGATAAAGATTCTTAGAAAGATAGATAGACAGACATACAGACAGGCAGGCTGGCAGGCTGGCAGGCAGGTAGGTAGATAGATTAATAGATAGATAGATAGATAGATAGATAGATAGATAGATAGATAGATAGATAGATAGATAGATAGATAGATAGATAGATAGATAGATAGATAGATAGGTAGGTAGGTAGATAGATAGGTAGGTAGGTAGATAGGTAGGTAGATAGATAGATAGATAGATAGATAGATAGATAGATAGATAGATAGATAGATAGATAGATAGATAGATAGATAGATAGATAGATAGATAGATAGATAGATAGATAGATAGATAGATAGATAGATCGATCGATCGATCGATCGATCGATCGATCGATCGATAGATAGATAGATAGATAGATAGATAGATAGATAGATAGATAGATAGTGCTGTATATAATTATATTTTAATTTGGTTTTCTTTTTACTGCAAGTGTCTATTGTTTAGAAAAGATACGTGCTATTTGCATATATAACTAACAAACAGATAAACAGACCGGCAGAAGGGCATACAGACACCTAGAAAAAAAGGCAGACAGACATAGATAGATAGATAGATAGATAGATAGATAGATAGATAGATAGATAGATAGATAGATAGATAGATAGATAGATAGATAGATAGATAGATAGATAGATAGATAGATAGATAGATAGATAGATAGATAGATAGATAGATAGATAGATAGATGGGTAGATTTGCGTTCATTGAATGTGCAATATGTGCTCTCATTCTTCTTTGTTTTCATTCCACTGTAAGTGTTCATGGTTTTGCAAGGATGCATATACTTTGCTTCCTGCTCAATTACTGAGAGAAGGGCATAAAAAGAACCTTTATTTTAACTTAATATATGCGATTAAATAGAGCAACTAATTTAGTATTCTTTGCACAGCTAAATCAGTTGTGCACCCCATCACCTTATTGCTGTGTTATACAATAATTTGATTTAGTGTATATTAAACCTCCCTCTATTAGTCTCTGGAGTGCAGTTGGTGTTGTGTGCTTGTAAATTTCAAGAGGCGCTGCTGCTATTCGAAATGATACAGCCTCACTGGCAAACTCAATAATAAATGTCATTTCCTCTCTCCCCGACCTCATCATTCCTCATTACCGAGTATATTTATGTTTGTGCAACAGGATATGCTGTCTGGCCATTAATCTCGCACTGCCTGCTTGAGTCACAGCCTTAGAAGGCGTTGCTGGGTTGTTGATTGTCCACTGTGTCCTCTATGAACGTCTTTGCATCTTATTTTTTATTCATCATTTCGAGATGAAATCACTCGCTGTCTCTATGTACACGCAGCCCTTTGGGGTTTTGCTTTACATTTACTAATGGGTACCTCGGTAAAATAATGAAAACGCATGTATGAATTTGATATTGATTGTCCTCGATATCGAAATTAATCAGATAATAAAAAATACACCCTATATGCCCGCAAAAGGCCACATTACCACACCACAAAATGAACGACTTTGGATTATGTACAAAATAACGTGTACCCCTCTGCAGAAACGCATGCCCCCTCACAAAGACCTAACCTGCTGAAGAGGGCGCTAAATGTGCATGCACACGTGCAGGTTAATTTGTGCTCACCCGCTCACTGGACAACTCCGAGGCCTGTCATAGTGTTTGTGCAGTGCATTCAACAGAGACAAAGGGCCATATCACAGGGCGTGAGCGCTCGTGAAGGCCACGGCTTTGGGCTGTTTGGTGCCATAAGCGCTTGAAGAGCTCACGCAGCGCTATTTAAGCACCGTTGGAAAGTGGTAAATGACTGCTTGCCTCAGAAACTTTAAAGGCATTTGCTGCTTTTGGCTTGAAATATACTCGTGCTTGTTGACATGTCTAAAGTAAACCACTAAATATAGCACAAACACCATACATAAAGAAACATATCACCACAATTGAAATATACCATTACACATCACATCAAAACACTCGAAACAGAAAGCAACGCAAAACAGCAATCAAGCAAAATACACTTGCAATGCAATAATGAGCACAAAAGACAGCAGCAGAATTACAACAGAACAGATCCCCAGCACAACAAAATGCCGCACAGCATATGTGAATAAACGTTCTTTTCACACATTACATACACTTCCTGAAATCAGGATCCAGAATCCTGATTTCATAACGAGGTGGTTAAAGATGTTTAGAGCAAGCAGGATCCTGATAGTGCCAGGCAACACATGTTTGAGATCCGGCCCAAGTGAGGTGCTGACTGTGCTTGCAGTTTGCTCTCTCCTCAGAAAGTATTGGTTAGGCCAGACATACAGGTGCTTATCGAGGCTAATATGGAGCTGACTGGCTTTTTGAACGTTTAAGGCTGGAGGGCAGAGTGTGGCAGCTCTTGGGGAGGACAGAGCATGGCAGCTCTTGCTGGGCGCAGGTCTTTTTCACTAGGCTTTGTTTGTTCATACTTTTGTGGCACCACCTAATGACTGCCCTTCCTCTATCGGTATCTCACGCAGGCTGCTTAGAGTAAAGCTGACATAAAGGTTTCAACACCCTGGTTTTCCCATGTCTGAAAAAAAGGCTCCAGCATACTGACATTTCTATGATGGAGTAGTGATAGTGAGTTCAAACTTAAAGCCATGTCAGTGTCCAATTCTGTGGGAAATATTTTCAGCCTCATTGTCCTTGTTTTCTACTCCCTGAGATTCATAGTAAAATCTTGCAACCAGAGGGGAATTTTAGACAGTAAAGGTAGTTTAATTAGTTCAATAACAAATGTCTTCGCCGCCGGCGGCTCATGGCGGAGGAGAGTCGCCCCACAAAAACATCAGGAAAGGAAAAAGAAAACAACTCTCTGTTTCTCCTTTCCTGTGGGGCTGGGAGTGACAACACTGAGGGGAGTGGTGTGTGCACTCCCTTCGCTGCACATGATGATTTAGCCAGCAGTCTCAGGAGAAGTATACCGTCATGCGCAGAGAAGCTCTCTCTAACCTCCGCTGCATTGCTCCGGTTGCAAATATGTGATGTTACAGTGCATGCAATTACAACTCATGCTTTTACAATGCAGTCTTTACAACTACCATTACATTGCATGATTTTACATCGCATGCTATTAGAAAGCATTGATAAAAACTAGCATTACAACGAATACCATTACAACGCATACCATTACAACGTATAATACTTTAAGGGCAACAGTAGGGTAAGTGCTGGATAGTGTAGGGGTAAAAATTCTATTCCCACTCCAGTGAGTGCAACAGTAGGAAAAGCGTTGGATAGCGTAGTGGTAAAAATTACTTTTCCCACTCCAGTGAGTGCAACAGTAGGGAAAGTGTTGGATAGTCTAGGGGTAAAAATTACTATTCCATTTTACACCAAAACCCATCACCACACTCATACAAAAAAAATCTCTATTACTTACCTTATAATGTGTTGCAATGGCATGCGTTGTAGTGACATGTGTTGTAATGGCATGCATTGTAATGGCATGCGATGTAAGGGCAGTTGCATTGTAACAGTTGCATTGTAAAGGTAGGTCGTTGTAATGACTGCGTTGTAATGGATGTTTTCCACAGGCACAGACTCCCAGTCTAACAGCTTGAAAATAGTGGAGCGAGTGATGATCTCTGTGGAGCACTGCATGGTGGCTCAAGAGATGATTCAGTCACCATGGAAAATGTTTATCTGCTTAAGGGAATTTCAAGATATGACAAACCAACATTTTGATCTAGTCAGCAAAATGCTAGGTATTCGTTGTAAATACTGTGTTGTAATGGTATGCGTGGTAAAAGTATGCGTTGTAACGTAATACATCCACTACAGTGTTGTACGAAGCAGAAAAATTGAGAAGGATGCTGGTATTTTGCTTACCATCATTGTGCATGAGGTCGGTACTACCCGGTGTTAAGTGATGTTTTTTTGATTTGGACTTCACTCCTATTGTATATAAAATACCTTTCCATACTCTTTCTATTTAGTTTCTATCTAGATCTTGTCTTGATTATGCAAGATGGAATTTACATGATATTGTAACTGGCAATCACAGTAGCACATATTAAGGATCTCATCTGTGCCTAGAAGGCAAATGCATCAGTATAATAAAAACAGCCACTGTAAAATGACACCAAAATATTAAATAAGAAAACAATGTAACTGCTACGAAGCCACAAAAAGAATGTCTATAATTAGTACTGCTACATAAAAAAATTACTCCACAGAATGCTGTATACAGTTGTAAATATGTTGAGAAGTAAGAGTATCATTTGCATGTTTTAAAGCACATCTTAATTTGAGTAAAAGCATGTAAAATTAAATAATGTGGATAGGCAAATATTTTTTTTAAAGCTGCTAAACGGCAAGTAAAGGATCCAACCATGTTGGAAAACAGTCTGAGGCGATGTAGAAGCTGCATGTAGAACCTTTGCCAAACAGTTGTGTAAAAGAAAATACAAAGTAAACTAGATAGCAATGTCACAACAACATACCTTCCACCAAACTCATCAGAATACATTGCTCTACATCAAAACACCACATAAGGGCAATGTTGTAGAAACATAGTTGCAACTGCCACCCAGAGCTAGTAACAGAATAAGAACAATAAGTGGCAAAAAAAGACAAACTGAAACTCAGCAGAACCAAAGTACTCCACGTTGTAAGTACAACTTAACACCATCAACTCTTATGATTTTACCCCCCTGCGCTGAAAATCTGTAAAACCCATTGTTCATGACGAGTCATCAGCGTCGAAGGGGTTAAAAACATACAATATCTTTAAATGTATCACAGGTTGGACTTAAAAGGTCATCTGCTTACAGTGGCATAGCTAGACTTTTTGTGGCCCTTGGCCGTCCTTGCGTTTGCCACCCGCAGGTAAGAGAGGGAGGTGCTAGCGATTCCTGAGTTTACCACCCCGCAACGGCCGCAGGTAAGAGTGGGGGGAGATCGCCGCCCCTAAAACTCATGCTGCCCAGGGCAGACCCCCGCCCCACATCCCCCTTGACACGCCACTGTCTGCTTGCACATGAGCTGTCAAGTGCAACCTACACAATTCACAGTACTGAAGAACATGATAGCACTCATTGAGAATAATATACTCATTGTGGTACCTAGAAAAACACAGGGAAAATGCTGCTCACACTCAGGTTTGAATGCTAACAAAGCCACCAGTACCATTATTGGTGCATTCTTGCTCACCAAAAATGCATACATGAAACATACAAAGATGAAGATGAAGAACAAGGGATTATTAAGAATGTGTGACCCAGCACCAGAGAGCCGCACCCCTGTCATTCAAATACCTGTGAAATCCATCAAATGGATACAACTGCCAGCCTGCTAGATTGCAATGTTCTCTACCTTCCTACAATACTACTCTAAAGATCTAGCACATACCAGGTAAAGGATTCCAATATGTGGAACCCAACCCAGCAGCTGTCACAGCTAAAATGCACTCACCAAACTGAGGTCTATTGTACACGAATGCTGAAGATCACACTAAGCTTGAGAAAATCAGATTTCAGAAAAAAAAGAAGAAAGCCATTTTTTTGCCAAATTTAGCATAGGTACAGACTTGATTTACACATTGCTGGCACACTAATTCCAGTACTCGAATGAAGCAAACGAAAAGCAAGTTTTTTATAAGAGAAACCCCTATCTTCTCCCCCCCCCCCCCAATTTTATCCTGTCTGATTTTGCTGGCTTTAGGATTCAGTTTACTTTGTATCACTGACATAATATTGATGCATACAATATCAAAACACAAAAATTACAGACAAAAAATATTGTTCACAAATAAATCACCTTCCTGTACTTAACTGATGATACTCAAATATCTACTACACAAATGTTGTTATTAACAATATGGAATTTTACTCATATCTTAGCCCTGTGGGAGCCCATAGGGTGATGAGTGGACCTTGAAATTGGCAGTAGATAAAAAAACCTGAAATGTACGGTTCATGAGAAATGAAGTCAGCCAGTTTAGAGCGGCGCCCGTGACTCCTATGGATTGGAGGGATTGTAATAATGCGGCATGGGAAACCGTATCATAGACCGCACTCAGGTCCAATAGCACCAAGGCCACCATCTCGCCCGCGTCCATGTTCCTGCGGAGCAGATCTGTAACTCCCAAAAGTGTTGTTTCAGTCGAATAGCCGGTCCTAAAACGGGATTGGGAGGGAGAAGCTCTTTAGTTTCGACGTACTGAGATAACTGGATATTGATATGCCTCTCAAAGACTTTAGAAAGGGCGGGGAGCAAAGAGATCAGTCGATATTTGGAGGGAAGAGCGGGTCTGTATTGGCTTTTTTCAATAAAGGAACCACCATAGCGTGCTTGCAGTCAGCACGGACGGAAGACTCCAAAAGGCATGCGTTAAGAAGATCCAGAATACGTTGAAGGGCTGGCTGTCAAGCTGTTGAAGTACAGAAATGGGAAGGGTATCGAACGGAGATCCAGAGTGGGTTTTATTAAGAAGTGATTTGAGCATGTTAATGTCAAGGAGTGACCAGGTGTTGAGTACATTTCCCTGGTCAGAAGCAGGGGTGGTAGGACAGTCAGACAGTGGGCAACATTGATCCGAGATCAAGGCGGACAGAGGTGGAGGGGTATTACCTGCCAGTGCAGAATATATAGTTTCCACTTTAGTAAGAAAAAACTGAGCAAGGTCCTCGCATTGCATTGTATTTAGACCAGGGGGAGCCTGCGCAGTGTGTGAACCTGCAAGCTTTTTGACCATCTTGAAAAGGGTTTTAGGGCAGTTGTTAGCCCCTGTAATGGTAGAGGAGACAAAATTGACACGTGCGGATCTGCAATGGGAATGATACGCCCTTTTTGCTAACGAAAAGAGAGCTTTAGCATCAGGTGCATAGTTCTTGCGCCATCGTATTTCCATGTTTTTACATTTAGTTTTTTCCCGTTTTATTTCTTCAGAGAACCAGCGGGCGGGAGGACGGTGGTTGTTTCCTTTCCTAGATGAAACCGGATGGCGAGTATCCAGTGCTGATTTAATCCAGCATTGAAAAGCTGCCAGATCAAGGGCGAGGATATTTTTAAAGACAGGAGCATTAACAGAAGGAAAATGATTACATTTAACCATGTCTAGATCTTTCCAGTTTCCAAATAATTTATTTGCGCTGTCGCTCCATTTATGAGCAGCAAGAGGGACCGCAAGCGACAAGCTCACTAAAAAGTGGTTGGACCAACACAGTGGAGTGGCAGCGGGGCAGAGAAGGCAGGGTATGTTAGAAAAAATAGGGTCAAGCAGATGACTTGCATTATGGATAGGGCTCGAATTATGAAGAAGAATATTCATAGCGGCCAGGTCAGAGATAAAGGTGCTGCTAACCTTGCAGTTAGGGTCTTCCAGATGGAGATTAAAATCTCCTAACATATTTATATATACATCATGCAGGTAAAATGTAAAATGGATTTTTAAGCCTGTATCCAAATCTGACTTTAACCTGCATTAAGGGAAATGTATTTAAAACTAACTGGTCATGTGACTCAAAGACTTTTAAAGCAGGCATGCATGCACTTTGTTTTGTACATTGCTTCCACCTGGGACCAAGGCGGCAGTGGTTCGTCGAAACGTGTAAGGAGAAGGAAGCCTTTGCATGTTGCTGTGCCATAAATAAAAGCAATTTCTCCAGTATTGGGCCTCGGTTTGCTGCATCATGTCGATGAAATTGGTAGGCTGCTCCGTACCCACTGTTTTAAAGGCTGCCCTGAAGGGTTGGGGGCTCCTGGGCTCCTGTATTCAGAGGATTTTTGGTGATGTTTAAACTGAGAGCATGACCCACTTGCCCTCTCAAGACCTAACTAAGGAAATGCCAATGAAGCGAACTGTGAGAATACATGGAAGGGATTCTGGAAGGAGGATATCCTTTCAGATCGTGCTGGAGATGGGCGCTTTACATGGCCCTTGTAAATAACTGAGCACTCTGCAAGAACTATGGACGTACATAACCAGTTGCATCTTTATTTCTATACTTACATCGTGCAGGTAAAACGTAAAATGTATATATATATATCATCAGTGTGCAAGGACTTCACGCCCGAAATGCATCTGAGGGCTTGTACCACGAATGAAATAAAAAACTTTATGGAAATTTGAAAGACTGACTTCGGCTACATTACTTGCAGTCTGCGTACCGGTCAGTGCTACCAGGCACTTCCACGGCAAGTTTGGAGTTTCATATATATGAAATGTGAACAAGGGCTGCATAGCCCGAAACGCGTCATGGTCGGTTGTACGAGAAATACCTGCAAATAAAACCAGTTTCCTGAAACTTGTGGTCTGTCTCCTGCTTCGCCAGTTCTTTCAGATTGGAGGTGGCAACTTGGAGTTTCTGCACATATATATATATATATATATATATATATATATTACCTACTGGCGGTCGCCAGTAGGTATATATAGTTAGGACCTAGTTACCATAGGAAATTCCGAACATTCTTTTGGGAATAACTTTAGCGCCGATTTAGGGATCTGCCTGTAATTTTCCTTAAATGTGCCTCGCTGCGCTCCGCTCCTTCCCTGAAAGTTTCGGGGGGATTCGTCAAGCGGGGACCGAGAAAAGAGGGGGGTCCCAAAACGTGTTTTCCCCATGTTCATTTCCATAGGGACATTCTGACAAGGCTACAGCTCGAACGGCTGAACGGAATTACACCAGATTTGGCAAAATGGTAGGGACTGTTATGCAGCAGTGCCTTTTGTATGTTTGGTGTAAATCCCTCCAGAAGTTCTTGAGAAAATTGAATTTGAAATTTTTCAAATGGCATTTTCCATGGGACTTTTAGACACTGCTACAGCCTGAATGGCTGAACAGAATTACACCAAACTTGGCAAAATGGTAGGGACAGGTATGCAGTAGTGCTTTTTCTTTATTTGGTGAAAGTCCCTCCAGTAGTTGTTGAGAAAATTGAATTTGAGCAAATTATTTATCTATATGCGCTCAACATTCTATTGGGAATAACTTTGGCGCCGATTGAGGAATCTGCGTGTAATTTTTCCAGAATTTTGGCAAGCTCCGCTCCGCTCCTTCCCTGAAAGTTTCGGGGGGATTCTTAAAGCGGGAGCCGAAAGGGGGGTCCCAAAACGTGTTTTCCCCATGTTAATTTCCATATGGACCTTTAGACACGGCTACAGCCCGAACGGCTGAATGGAATTACACCAAACTTGGCAAAATGGTAGAGCCTGGTATGCACATGTGCCTTTGCTATGGTGAAAATCCCTCCAGTAGTTCTTGAGAAAACTGAATTTGAAATTTTTCAAATGGCATTTTCTATGGGACCTTTAGACACGACTACAGCCCGAATGGCTGAACGGAATTACACCAAACTTGGCAAAATGGTAGGGGCAGGTATGCAGTAGTGCCTTTTCTATATTTGGTGAAAATCCCTCCAGTAGTTGTTGAGAAAATTTAATTTGAGCAAATTATATATCCAATCCAATCCAAAAATTCTTTATTTCGGTCTTTTAGACCATAAAAGATGCAATAAAAACATTCAACATTAAAAGACATTCACTTATGTAAAAAACATTTCATAAGGATTCATTTCCTTGGGAGTCTATTCATGAGTGGGAGTAACATTACAGTTCATATCAATGTTCAATCTTTTATGAATTTGGCAACTGCAAAGACTATGTGGGGCAGAGTACTTGTTTTCAATATTCTGTACGAGTACAGGTGGCTCCTTATGCCCAAGTTCCTACATAATGGCGCAAGCCAATGTTTCCTTGGTCTATTGTAAGCTGGGCAGAAAAACACAACATGAGTTTCCTCCTTATCATGCTTGCTGCACCCTGGACAGATTTTATCATCCCTCTTTGTCCATTTGCAGGTAAAGGTTTTGATAGGCAGGGTGCCCAACCTCCATTGGATAAACAATTTTCGTGCTAAAATGGGGAAAATAATGTCCATAAAACCTTCAAATTATATATCTATATGCGCTCACCGTACGCGCACCGTACGTGTACCCTTACGTGCGCGAGCGAGTTTCTGATTGGCTGGCAGTCGACTGTCAACATTCCAAACTGTCCAAACCAGGAAGTGTTGGCCACCATCTTGCTTTTCAGGAGAACTGAGGCACAAGAGAGCCCAAAACAAGAGTGGAAAACACGAAAAGGGGGCAGGGTAGAGACCCCCCAACCATCTAGCCCTTCTCAGGGGGTCCCAGAAGGACCCCCAAGGGCAAACCCCCACCCCAAAAATCGAAAAATTCGAGGGGTACGCACACCGTACGCATGCGGTACGCGTACCGTGCACGTACCCCGCGATTTAAAAAATAATAATAATTTTTTTTAGACTTGGTGGTCCTTCTGGGAAAAAAATTGCATACTGGCACAAAAAGGGATAGAAAATCTAAAATCAAAAACTCACCTGATAGCTGTGTTTGAATTAATTCCTTAAATTTCCACAAAGAAAACATATGCATCACACATCACTCTGATAAGTGCAATGTAAGATCATGTAGACATTTCTCTACACAAGGGGTAACCGTTAGTTATACATTACCTGCAAAACAATGGCAGTCCCAATTAAGAGCCATACTCTACTGCATCATCCATGTAACTATTCTTCTTGTTAAGATCAACGGCCACATGCATCATTGTTGCCGTTTGCGATTTCTTAATTGCGAAAATTAAGGAATCGCAATTCATAAATCGCAAAAGGCTAAGCATCAAGAAATCGCAATTTTTTTTGCGATTTCTAAAAATTCCTTAATTGCGATTCACAATTTGCGAATCTCAATTAAGGAATCCCTTCCCATTGATTCATATGGGCCAAGAGGCCCATAGGAATCAATGGGAAGTCATTCTCAATTTGCGATTAGCAATTTGCAAATCGCAAATTAATTTCAATATATCTTTCAGTGCATTTTTCACACACACATGCCCCAAGGGCATGTGTGTGTGTAAAATGAAACTTGCAAAAATGCACTTTTGTGCATTTTTGAAAGTTTTCGCAAATTACCATGAAGGTCAACCATGAAGGTCATGGTAATTTACCTCTCCCTATTTGCGAATTCGCAAAGTTAAAATGTTCATGCATTGCATTTAAGAAATCTCAAATTGCGATTTCTTAAATGCAATCGCAATTTTAGAAATCGCAACATGATTGCGATTTCTAAAATTGCGAAAAACATGATGCATCCCAATTTTGTCAATTGCATTCGCAAACGGCCGAAAATTTTGATTCGCACGTTTGCAAATGCAATTGACAATGATGCATGTGCCCGCAGGTCCTGTATTGTATAATGTAGTGTAGTTCCTATATTCCCAATAGACTCTGCGCATTGGAATAATATATTCAGCAGTGTAGACGTAGGACTGAGGTCGACTAGGTCTCTACTGACTATATTAGACTTAAGGTTTGCCAGCTAGCTCAGAGGTCACTAGAAACTTTCTCGAATAAACGAGGAGGAGTTTAACCTCCCTGGATAGACAAGAAGGGATTAGCTTCTGACAACCATATAACATGACAACTTTGCTCCCTCAGAATAAGAGTGTATCTCTAGAGTCGTGTGAAAACAATAGACAGCTATTTCACTCAGTCATCGTGCGTACTTAGTTTCACCAGAGTTCAGAGAAAAGAGAGACGGGCGTTTTTCAATAAAAGGTGTAATTTATTGAGCAGTCTTCTTTCTCATGTAAGAGAAATGAATTGCCATAATTGCAATACTTAATGTAAAGTAAAGTGCGTACAGTAAAAGGAGTATTATGAAATAATACTGTAAAAGCATTATTATGGTTACTTAGCCATAAGATACTTTAAAATGGATAAAATATATACATACATATATACATTGACTAACATACTCAACTGGTGCTTCTAAATACGCCTACCCCGGTGTACCTGACCTAAGCCTAATACGTGGGAAGGAGTAAGTAAGTAGCAGTTTAAGTTAAGTTGGTTTTGCCAAGAATCTGACTCAAGAATTCTCTTTAAGGGTTTAGTCAGCTCCGTACCTGGGTAATAGAATGCAGGAGGTCTGGTATCTCTCTTTCAGGACTCGATATCCCAGCAGCCCGTGAAGGCGGCTGAGAACACCGGAGCTGGATTTCTCGGCAGGAGAAAAGACAGCGTCTCTATCAGTGCGTCAAAAAGGAGGGGCAGCTGGGCTCTCGGGCAAGTAGATAGCTGCTTGGCTCCAAAACCACCACCGTGTGTTTGCTTAAGGCAACGTTGGTATATTTATACCTGAAAGGTGCCGGTTTGATGTAAGGTTGGACATAAGACGTCAATAAAGATGTCACTAAGAACTGGCCGTTCTTACAGTGCTTCACAGGAGTTCTAGGACGAAATCAAAATGAAAGCAAATGGGGATTTCCCAGTTTGCTGGAGGTTTGGTTTGTTTAGAGAACTCGTTGTGCTTTCTAGGAGTCCGGGGAAGTAGCCTTGCTTAATGTGACTTCATGGGCTACAACTAAATATGGATATGATTCCTATGCCATTATAGGGATATTATTGAGTATAACCGTACAAGGGCATAAAATAGAAATATCGATTTAGGTTCCTAGATAAAAACACAATACCCACTCCACGATCTAATGTCCATCATTACTAAAACTAAGCAATAGTAAACATTTAAAGGTGCATGTGTATTCCAACCCACCCCAAAATACATTTTTTGTATTCGAAATGGTGTATGCAAAATACACGAAAATAATTATTGGTACTGTACGTTTTGCAAGCAGTGTAATCATTCAGTTAAACATGCTTATATATATTAGCTGAACGATTTGCGAAAATTACACATGAAATGGCTCTTAATACAGAAAAGAAGGTCGAGACCATTCCATCACATATGAATACAGTTGCTGTAAATGTGCTAGAGGCTGAGGTAATATATTGTTTCTAGAGTTCCTAAAAATAGAAGCTCTGTTCTTTAGGAATAGTTCTACTTTAAGCAGAGTACATGTGCCAGAAAAAGGTAAATATTTTGGAAGTCTGAAAAAAAATAATTTCGCTTTCAGGGGAGAAAATAGTTCCAAATGTTTTCAGTAGCTTTTGTTTTTCAAAGCTGAAGGCTGAATTCAGAGTTCAGGGGAACCCTGTGTGCTCGCTGCTTAAAAAGTTATTCTTTCTGTTCAGGGGAGGACATCATTTCAGACAGACTCGCAAAAAATTGGTCTACGACATCAGGTGAAAGTTCGACCAAGTTTGAAAATGCCGCAACAGTGCATTCGTGAGAATGATTTCTATCATCGATGTTAGGATCAGCAATGCTCACAGAAGGTCATACCTGGGTGATGCTGCGCTCATCTCGTACTTCACTGCCACCTAATCGTAGTGGTGAAGTCAAACGAATGCCGTCATCAGAATGGGTAGCCGCTGGGGACAACACGATGCATGAGCTGTTACAGGACTTAGAAAAGTATCTGTATCCAATGGTACTGCTGATGGTAGTGTAAGACAGACATCCAACACGCATTCTTCTCTGCATAGCATACATCGAAGCACAGGTAGGATGCAATTTTGCCAGATTGGTCTGAATGAAAGAAACCAGGTCATATTCGGTCCCGATAGCGTATAGCTAGGATCGTTTCTTCCATTGTTGCTGGAGTCTTGTCTGCGACTTGGCTTGCCATATCGGAGCAGAAGGATCAAAAATAAAATTCCTGCTACGAGTCCCAAAAGTAGTGGTAGGCCGCCAAAGACAGAATGGACAAAATTGGGAAAAATGCCCAGAACTGTTTTAAAGGATGTTGACAGCCCCGAAAAAATTGTCTTAAATATATGTGGGATACCACTGGTATCAGACATATTTAGGATTTGGCTTAGCATTTCTACGAAATGCACAGGGCAATTTGTTGATAAAAGGGTATGTGTCTCTGCCGTTGTCCCTGCAACCAGAAGATCATACGTTTCTTTTTAAGACGTTAAAGGCACGGTTGTCTGTAAAAGAACAGACTTCATTCTGCTTAAAGTATCAATTCGAATAGAAGAGATATTCAAAGACGGCCAAATCGTCGCCTCCGTATCTGGAGTGCTGTTTGGATACAATACTGCATACAGCAAGTGACCATGGAACTAACGCTTACGAGATAGGCTTTCCCTGGCACCATGCCACAACAGCTGTGGTCTACTATTAGAATATAGCTCCCTTTAGAAAGCCGTCTTAAGAATGGCTCTATTTGTGTTGCAGGTGTGCCGTGCTGGTGACATGAAAGGTTATTTGAAGTCCCCTCACAGGCCCCATGCAAATTAATACCTTGGCACAGAAGTATACCGCTTAGTGATTGTTTACAATTGTTGAAAAAACAAATGAAGGAGTACCACCAGTGAGAATTCACAAGTCGCTGTAGGGGTGGATGGTTTCTTCGAAGTGGGGGAAATCTCCTTTTATTAGAAACCCCTCACTCATCACCTAGTGATGACATGCTTCATCATCGGGGTCCACCCTAATGACCTAGCGTCATCAGGGTGTGCTTCAACACCTGATTGCAGTGGAGCAGGTTGTGAGTGATGGTGCGTGAAAAAAGAAAAGGTAAGTGTGTTAAAAATTGTCCTGGTTTGAACTTGAGAAAATAAAGAATTTTTATTGGCAAGCAACTGGACAATGTTAAAATTGTGGCGAGATAAAGTGAGGGCAGTGATGAGCCCGTGTATCTCTTTATGTGTTTGGTCTACATGTTTCAACCTTAACGGTTATGTTGAACCAGGTTTTCGTCAGGACCTTAAAACCAAGATGGTGGATGGTCTGCGTCCCCTAAAAGACGCACCCAATCCTACCACATGGGACCACTGGATGGCAAAAATGTGCCCGTGGTGTATGCTAGCTCCACAGTGGGTGAGCTCTAAAAATCAAAACACCTGTAAAAGAAAAATACGGACATTTGTCACATATTGAGCGTATTTACAAGCCTGTAACGTAGTGCTGTGCTTCAACGTAGTGTCAGCATGCTGTCTCACCCTGTTACATGGTGAATTCAATGGTAGCATCATACTTTTAGCGTTACCGGTGTTGCGCTCTACTCCAACATGCTTCTAGTGGGAGGAGGGAAGTGGTAGTGCACAATGTGGGGCGGTGAAAATTAACCGCAACTTGCACACTGAAGAAGTGCTGTGATTGTTTTCCTATTCACAACTTTCACGCAGTACAATAATTCATCACCGCGTGATTCTGACTCGCATACTGACTAGTTTGTGCGAGGCTATATCCGTTTTAGATAGTGCATGCATTGTCATAGTAAATTGTACAACACAAGACAAAACAAACATGACACAGACGTATGACAGACAAAGAATATAAAACCAAGGCTCACTCTCAGTGGAGTGTTCAAGGACTTCATAGGGCAGGGGAGGTTACCCTCGTGAATAAACGTATTCTGTAAGGGAATGGTTTTTTAAAAAAAGGGCGTTATTGCAAGCGAGGATGGCTTCTGAGTATACAAGCCGTGCGCTCGTGGCGGCGCTCGTTGTTAAGGAAAATGCCCAGAGGGAAGGGAGGATCTCTACTTACAGTTTTTCGCCGAGGACTGCAACTTGCAACCTACTGCCTGCACCGCCCCGTTAGTATTGGGCTGAGTGAAGGCGGGAGTAAATAAACTGAGGACGCTGCCGTGATGGGCGTGGTTAAGCCGCGATCACGTGCGCGGTAGCCCGGCAACCCGAGACATTAGGACGGTGGCTGCACAGGGTCATAGAGGTGCAACACTAACGAGTGTTCGAACCTCGAGCATGGAGGTCGGTGGCAATACCGGGCATACATTTTTCTAAAATAACAGAAAAGAAACGGACTGGTATTATTGTCCAAAAATAATAAAATGAAGTGACTACATTATAATCAATCATGAATGGAGAGGGTTCCAGGATCCTATGGAGTATAAGGAACATGGTGAAGTCTAAATTAAGAGCCACCTATGTGGGAACTAAGGCATAGTGTAGCTTAGGGCTATGCTCAAGAGGAGTTTGAATAAATGCCAAGGTAGATCCTCATTGGAGGGGTGCCTGGCTATGGGAATTGTTCATTTTGGACGAATGGTAGACAGCTCATTGGGGGGTCACAAGTGGGCAATTTGAAAAGTAGCTAGAATTAAAGTACTGAGGCCCAAGGGATATTATCATTAAGGCCAGTGATGTGAGTGGAAAGTCTATAGACCCAACGTTGTTCTTTTTCGTGTAGAATTTTTTGTGAGTTGGGTCCACTCGGAATCTGTTCGATGACGGTCCATCTCATATCGTTTGGGGTGTGGTTCGCATCCAGGAAATGGTCTGTCAACTTGGTGGCGTTTTTTCTGCAGCGTATTGTGCTGCGATGCTCGCAGATGCGTTGTTTGACCTTCCTGGTCGTCATTCCAATGTAGTTCTTACCGCATGTGCATGTAATCATGTACACAACGTTAGTACTGTTGCAATTAGTGTGTTTGCGCTGTTCCCACACTCTACCTTCTTCGAGATTCAGTGTTTTTGTGTTTTCAGTCAGATGACAGACACTACAATCTCCGCATTTGAAGTGCCCAGTGATCGGTGGCAGGTTCCACAGTTCGGTGATGCTGGGGTTGAGGTTGTTGGTTGCAGTTTTAGGTCTTGTATTAACAAGGCTGTCTTTTAAGCTTGGTGCTTTTTTGTAGGAGAAGAGTGGTTTGTCCCATTTGAGCATGCCTGTATTGAGAATTTGCCAATGTTTGTTAATGCTCTTACTCACTTTGTTTGATATGGTGTTATATGTTGTGACACAAGTGAGGGGAACTGAATCATCTTGGCCCGTGTTTTCTTCAAGGAGGGCATCCCGAGGTTGATTCCTCGCTCTTTTTTGGCACTTTTCGATTACTCTGTTGGGATAACCTCGTTGTTTCAATTTACAGGTGAGGTCTTGTGTTTGAAGTTTGTAATTTGATAGTTTGCTGCAATTGCGCCGTAATCTCAGGTATTGGCCATATGGTAAGTTTTCTCTGAGCGGACGGGGGTGGAAACTCTCGTACCTTAGTAAATTGTTCTTGGCAGTGGGTTTGAAATGTGTTTTGGTTGTTAATTCTTGCCCATCTTTCTTGATTTCTATGTCCAGGAAGATCATATGTTGTTTATCAAAGGTGTGGGTGAATCTGAGGTGCGGATCTCAAGTGTTGATCCAGGTGGTGAAGTCTCTAAGTGTTTCTTCAGGCCCTTGCCAAATTGCTATGACGTCGTCAATATAACGACGCCAAAATTTGATATGATCTCTGTAGGGGTTCTCTTCTGTCAGGATGTGCCTTTGTTCAAAATCATGGACATATAGTCCGGCTATGCTAGGAGCAAAGACACTGCCCATTGATGTGCCACCGATTTGGAGGTACAGGGAACCCTCATATTCAAAATAGTTTCTTTTGAGTGAGAGCGCGGCACACTGTAAGATGAAAGTTTTAGGTGTTTGGTGTTCCCAATTGATGTTTTCCAAGATGGTTTGAAGGACATTCAGGGTGGCATCTTGAGGTATACTCGTATAGAGGCTCTCAATGTCAAAGCTGAGTAGGATGGTTTCATCATCTACTCGTACGTTGTTCAGGAGTGTTAACAGATTTTTTGTATCTTTAATGTATGTTGGTGTTGATTGCACGATTGGTTTCAAAAAGAAATCACAGAACCTAGAAAGAGGTTCCAAAAGGGAACCAATTCCGGACACGATCGGTCTTCCTGGGGGGGGGATTTTCCCTTTGTGCATCTTGGGCACTGTGTAGAAATACAGGATTTTCCCTTCCGTTTTGCAGAGGTAATCAGCTTCCTGTTTCGAGATCCCTCCAGAGGCCTCTGTCGTCTCAACAAGTTGCAGAATTTCTGTTTTCAGTTCTTCAGTAGGATCTCTTGGTAGGGGTTGGTAACTCTTGATGTCACTGAGTAACCTTCTGCATTCAGTGTCATAATCGTTTTTATTCATGACGACCAGGCCGCCGCCCTTGTCAGCAGGTTTTATTATGACTGAGTTGTCATTTTTCAGTTGCATTATTGCTTCCCGCTCTTCTCTGCTGTTGTTTTCAAATTGTCTGGTTTCCCTCATTTCTTCAATGTCTTTGAACACGGCCTGTTCAAATGTGTGGATTTCCACAGGGATGGTATGAGGTGGTGGTGTGAATTTTGACTTGATTTTGAGGCCTGTTTCGTTGGGTGTTTCGTCAGTTTCACTGCCTGGGTGTTTCTCAAAAAATGCTTTGAGTTTCAGTTTCCGAAAAAAGTTGGCCAGTTCACAATGGAGTTTGAACTTGTCCAAGCGTGTTGTTGGTACAAAACCAAGGCCTTTGTTAAGCACTCTGGTTTCGGTTTCAGTGAGAATTTTTGAAGAGAGATTGGTTACTAGTTCGTCTTGTTGCTTGGCCCCACTTTGCTCATTCCTGCTCTGCTCCTGGTGTTGTTGCCCACTGGGTTCTCGTCTTCCCACTGCACATTGTTCCCGGTTCTTTTCCGACCTCTTTCGCGCCTGCCTCTGTTCTGAAAAGGAGGGCGGTATTGGCTGGGTGGAAAAAAGTGCGGTTGAAATGATGGCTGCCATCCATACATGGGGAATGATTGGTCTGGCATGAATGGTGTGGGGAAAGGAGGTTGGCCGTATTGTGGCCATTGGTAATGTCCTCTAAATCCTCCTCTTCGTCTTTGCCTTAGGTTGCCATTCCCTGAGCCCCCGCTGTTGTTGGAGCTGTTGGACGTGTTGCTGGATGCATCTGAGTCTTGATCCGGTTCTGTGGAGGCTTTGTAGTCAGCATCTGAATAGGGATAGGCTTTAACAAAGGAAAAACGCTTCAGATCTTTCTGAAACTTTTGCACCTTCTGTTGGGTAAGATTGTCCCTATATTCATTCATCTCTTTGTTGAGATCATCTAGTTTCTTTTTGTATCCTGTGTTGCTAGTTTTTATTTGTGCTTCAGTTACCTGTATTTCAATCTGGATTTTTTGGAGAGGCGTAAGGCAGTCTTGAGGATCAGCATGATCCAATCATGGGTGCAGTGCCATGCTATACGTGCCCAGTCTCTTCTGAATTCATGATCGTCCAGAAAGATGCGGGGGGCATTGGATACCAGTAGGCCTTTCGGCGCCATTTGGTTCGTCACATATTCCTTCAGTATAGTGCTATGTAGGATAGTTCTGATTCTGTTCCGTTTCATTTCTGTCAATTTGTCCCAGTCCGATGTCTGGGATATTGTGCTGCTTATGTTTGCGTCTGCAAACGCCGCAAGATTGCCCATGATAGAGTCGATTTCATCAGTTGAGTACGTTAAGCCTTGGGTGTCTGCCATGGTCAACAGTCGTGTCTCTTCCTCCGTGTAAACAATAGAAAGGACAGTGCTGCTAGGTATTAACTCTCATAGCTGTGCGCTGCCAAGACATACAAAAACAATGGAGAGAGCAAGGGTTATGTTCACCGAAGTGAACTGGGAGTACTCCTGTACCCCTGGATACAACTGTAGAAAAAACAAATGAAGGAGTACCACCAGTGAGAATTCACAAGTCGCTGTAGGGGTGGATGGTTTCTTCGAAGTGGGGGAAATCTCCTTTTATTAGAAACCCCTCACTCATCACCTAGTGATGACATGCTTCATCATCGGGGTCCACCCTAATGACCTAGCGTCATCAGGGTGTGCTTCAACACCTGATTGCAGTGGAGCAGGTTGTGAGTGATGGTGCGTGAAAAAAGAAAAGGTAAGTGTGTTAAAAATTGTCCTGGTTTGAACTTGAGAAAATAAAGAATTTTTATTGGCAAGCAACTGGACAATGTTAAAATTGTGGCGAGATAAAGTGAGGGCAGTGATGAGCCCGTGTATCTCTTTATGTGTTTGGTCTACATGTTTCAACCTTAACGGTTATGTTGAACCAGGTTTTCGTCAGGACCTTAAAACCAAGATGGGGGATGGTCTGCGTCCCCTAAAAGACGCACCCAATCCTACCACATGGGACCACTGGATGGCAAAAATGTGCCCGTGGTGTATGCTCGCTCCACAGTGGGTGAGCTCTAAAAATCAAAACACCTGTAAAAGAAAAATACGGACATTTGTCACATATTGAGCGTATTTACAAGCCTGTAATGTAGTGCTGTGCTTCAACGTAGTGTCAGCATGCTGTCTCACCCTGTTACATGGTGAATTCAATGGTAGCATCATACTGTTAGCGTTACCGGTGTTGCGCTCTACTCCAACATACTTCTAGTGGGAGGAGGGAAGTGGTAGTGCACAATGTGGGGCGGTGAAAATTAACCGCAACTTGCACACTGAAGAAGTGCTGTGATTGTTTTCCTATTCACAACTTTCACGCAGTACAATAATTCATCACCGCGTGATTCTGACTCGCATACTGACTAGTTTGTGCGAGGCTATATCCGTTTTAGATAGTGCATGCATTGTCATAGTAAATTGTACAACACAAGACAAAACAAACATGACACAGACGTATGACAGACAAAGAATATAAAACCAAGGCTCACTCTCAGTGGAGTGTTCGAGGACTTCATAGGGCAGGGGAGGTTACCCTCGTGAATAAACGTATTCTGTAAGGGAATGGTTTTTTAAAAAAAGGGCGTTATTGCAAGCGAGGATGGCTTCTGAGTATACAAGCTGTGCGCTCGTGGCGGCGCTCGTTGTAAAGGAAAATGCCCTGAGGGAAGGGAGGATCTCTACTTACAGTTTTTCGCCGAGGACTGCAACTTGCAACCTACTGCCTGCACCGCCCCGTTAGTATTGGGCTGAGTGAAGGCGGGAGTAAATAAACTGAGGACGCTGCCGTGATGGGCGTGGTTAAGCCGCGATCACGTGCGCGGTAGCCCGGCAACCCGAGACATTAGGACGGTGGCTGCACAGGGTCATAGAGGTGCAACACTAACGAGTGTTCGAACCTCGAGCATGGAGGTCGGTGGCAATACCGGGCATAAATTTTTCTAAAATAACAGAACAGAAACGGACTGGTATTATTGTCCAAAAATAATAAAATGAAGTGACTACATTATAATCAATCATGAATGGAGAGGGTTCCAGGATCCTATGGAGTATAAGGAACATGGTGAAGTCTAAATTAAGAGCCACCTATGTGGGAACTAAGGCATAGTGTAGCTTAGGACTATGCTCAAGAGGAGTTTGAATAAATGCCAAGGTAGATCCTCATTGGAGGGGTGCCTGGCTATGGGAATTGTTCATTTTGGACGAATGGTAGACAGCTCATTGGGGGGTCACAAGTGGGCAATTTGAAAAGTAGCTAGAATTAAAGTACTGAGGCCCAAGGGATATTATCATTAAGGCCAGTGATGTGAGTGGAAAGTCTATAGACCCAACGTTGTTCTTTTTCGTGTAGAATTTTTTGTGAGTTGGGTCCACTCGGAATCTGTTCGATGACGGTCCATCTCATATCGTTTGGGGTGTGGTTCGCATCAAGGAAATGGTCTGTCAACTTGGTGGCGTTTTTTCTGCAGCGTATTGTGCTGCGATGCTCGCAGATGCGTTGTTTGACCTTCCTGGTCGTCATTCCAATGTAGTTCTTACCGCATGTGCATGTAATCATGTACACAACGTTAGTACTGTTGCAATTAGTGTGTTTGCGCTGTTCCCACTCTCTACCTTCTTCGCGATTCAGTGTTTTCGTGTTTTCAGTCAGATGACAGACACTACAATCTCCGCATTTGAAGTGCCCAGTGATCGGTGGCAGGTTCCACAGTTCGGTGATGCTGGGGTTGAGGTTGTTGGTTGCAGTTTTTTGTTACCACTAAGAAATACATTCTGTTTCTTTTCACTATAACATGTGTGTGTGCAAGGCAATTTCCATGATGACTTAATGTACCCTTTACCCAACCTTTCATACTGGCCCGCTGGTATATACTCTTGGCAGTATTTAAATTGGAAAGTTGTTATCGGAATTGTAATTATTCGGTGTATTATCCATTCAATGACAGGCCTTTCTGACATTGTCAATGGTAATCTCTCAAGTTTTTCAAAGCTCAGAATCGTATAGTCTGCTCCTTTTTGTGCCAAAATGATTTGTTTATCAGTAAGGTTAAAGATAGAGAATAATGACGTTGTGTTTATCAAACGCCATGGCACGTAGCTTGAACGCAGATTTTGCAACGTCCAGCCGAGCTGTACAATAGAACGTAATTGGGACTGACCGTTTTGTAACATTAGTAAGTCCTGATCTATTATATCGATAGCAGATGATACAATACTGTCCAGTGAATATGTTCTGGAGGACAGAGTCATTAACCCATTGTCCACAACGGAAAGTGATTTTTCCAAATTAATACGATCAATTTCTCGTATTTTTTCTGTTGTCTCAATTTGAGTTCCTTTCCTCGCTTCGTTGTATGCAGCGTATGTACCGGCCACTATGAAACGTTTTTGACACTGTTTGCGTGGTCCCATTATGAAATCACGCAAATCAGCACCGTCTTTAAGTAAAGTCAAGTGTTGCTTAATTTCAGCTAGTGTGGATTTCTGTAACCACTCAAGGCATAGTTTCCCTACACTGTATGTTGTTACTACCCCTGGATGTTGTCTCTGGGAGAATCTAGGGTCTGGTCTGGTCATTTTGAACCCCTATATTTTGTTCAGGAATCTATCTTGACAATTATTTGTGTCTGTTGGCCGTGTCAACCACTTTTTCCAATCAGGATGTGTTCCGTTTTGGTGTAAAATATGGGATACGTCTATTTCAACATCTGTAGTGGTATTACTATCAGGTGTCGGCTTTGGAATAGACGGGTAGTTTAAGTCTTTAATCTTAGCTAGGCCAAGACAAGTAGTCTGTTGAATGGTGTCATTCAAGAATATTATTTGTTCTGGGATCATGCAGGCTCTAAATAATGCTTCTAAACCTTGGACCTGCCAATTTTTTGTACCCCAGATGGTTTTCGTTTCAATGTTGTTTTTTCAGAATTCAAAACCAAATGTAATCATTTTTTCATAAAATGTTTCAGAATAAATCAATTTATTATTTGTCAACATTGTTTTTATCCCTGTCTTATTTAACAGTTTAAAATAAAATGTTTCTGCATCACTTGTGGTAAACCCTGAGAAGTATGGGAATTTCTCATAAAATGTTTTCGAACTGCTTTTAGGTGGAGTTGCACAATGTTCCCATTGATTATACTTAAAAACATTTCTAGGTTGAGCAGATTTATGTAAATAGTGATGTGCAAAGTGATTGTAACAGTACATTTGTTCATAATTCGACGAACCCTGTAAGTAATCATGTTCTGTAAATTTTGCTGACATTACTAAATTTGACATCATATTATTTATGCTTTCAAAGTCCCAATCATCAGAGAATGTACTTGGTTTTACAAAGTCACTTAATGAAACCTTGAACTGATGTGGATATTTCAAGAGTTCAACCGGGCCATAGATTTCGTAATCCGTTTTGTCCCAAGCTACCCCACTGGGTATTGGATTGGCTGTGACTTTCACTGATGATAGTTCTCTTTTCTCGATGTGAGATGACTTGTGTGGCTTTAGGACCAAGTTGATGTTTTGACTTGCTCTGTCCATTGTACTGTATTTTCCCTCAATGAATTTTCCCAAACAAAGTACCATGATGAGCCAAAGCAGGAGGAAAAGTACACCTAACACAATCCAAAATTCAATCCATGGAGAAATCAGATAGGTTTCTTTGAGTTGATGAAAGAGTTTAGTTAATTTGTCTTTGAAAGTTTTTGTTGTTGGCGTTTCTTCAGGTTCGCTTGGATCTTCAGAAAAGTTATCGAAATTGATGAAGTTGCCAGATGCAGTTCTGTCAATTGTTGGAATTGCTTCCGAATTTTCCTTTGCTTTTTCATTTTTTCTTTCATTAGCATAGTCTGAGGCTACATCGTTGTAGACAGGTGTTTCTTGACGAACTGTTGCAATTTGGGTTTCAAGAGGCACAAGTTCCATGGCATTGTTGCATAGTCCTTTTTTATTCACTGCAGGTTTATCAAATGTGATTAGTCTCTCAGTTTGAACCTCTTGGATTGTAGCAAATTTTGGTATTCTGCTATTACTTGGGAGTCCACTGGGCCTACTACTTATTATTGGCCACATGATTGTGGTTTTACCAGGTCGATGGATACAACTCGGTTCTCCTTTTTACCAGCAAGGGGCGGTAGTACAACTGATCTTGTTCCGCTGATAGCTAAGACAGGTACTTCTTTTCTGTAAGAAGGCCCAAATTCCTTCTTCACCGCGATCTTCTCTCTGACCAGATCCCCAATCTTTGGAATCCAGACAGGCCTTGCTGGGACAGGTGGTTTATCTTCAGTGGCTGTTGGCTGCTGTTTTAACTTTATGTTGCTCAGGGCGTTTTTCTTGTGTCATTTAAGTCCTGTAAAACAGCCAAACGATCTTTGATATCAAAGTATTTTTTTTTCTACCACTGAAGTCTGACTATCTAAGTCCTGAATATGCATTCTGGTACCGAACAATAGTTCGTACGGACTGAAACCTTGTAGAGAATTTCTTGGCAGATTATTAAGACTACGTTGGACACTTGTTAAATGTTGGACCCACCCATCACCCAAACCTAATACCCTCGCCGTTATAGATTGCTTTATGTCCCGTTTTTTCTTTCCACAATCCCATTTCCCCTCAGGATGGAAGGGACAAGAGTACTGCAATGCAATGCCCATGCTGGTCATGGCCTCCTTATAAGCTCTAGAGCTAAAAGCAGGACCCTGGCCAGAATGTAGCATGCCAATTGCGTATGTGCCGATAAAGACTCGCAAATCTTTTATAACAGTTCTGGCGTCAGCCGATCGCTGGTGTCTGTATTTTCAAGTGAATCTAGTCTTAAAAAGAAATTAATGGGACGCTGGATTTTACGTATAGATAGCCTTATGCTAACTACAAGAAGGGCCATGGCAATACTCCGGTCGGTTCGCTACTGCGATCTCTGTTGCAGTTTGGACAGCTCTTTGCAAATTCGTAATGTTGCAGGCTCATCCCCGGCCACCAGTATTCTGATTGTAATTCTTTCAGCGATTCTTTGATCTCTTGGTGCCTTAGACCCAATCCCATGTGTGCGTCCACTATTAAGAAGATTCTCCTGTTCGTGTTTGGAATTACTCTATCCCCCACTCCAGGGATTCGAGCAAAAGGAACGGAGTTTGCATCAATTATGTATGTATAATTGAGTGGATAGTTCATGGGTAGTGCTGCACAGTCGCCTTTTGAAGGCGTTTTTACCGCCAGCATGGTTTCCCTGTCTATGTATTTTTTTGAACGCTTTTTTGTGGCTACGGAAGCCGGTTGAGTTGCTTCCGCTGTGGCTGTATTAGCCAATGAATTCCCTGCAACGTGAACGCATCAGGTTGATGACTCAGTGTATGTATCACGTGAGTCTTTCGTAGTTCTTTCTGCAAAAGAACTACCTGTTCCCAAAGCTTCTTATGCTTTATTGTGGCACCTGTGTCATCTTTGTAATCATTTTGAACCCAGTTCTGTAAGTCATTATTGTAAGATTTGACGCAGAAATGTGAATCGCACACTATTAGTGTCGGGAATTCACGATCGACATTTTCAAGCACCATCTTTAAAGATCTGATTTCAGCTCGCTGAGCCGAACAGTTTCTCAGTGATTCAGTTTTTGTTACTTTTGGTCTGAATTCACCACAGCGCCAGTGACCTTTAACATCCGCGCACGCTGCATTGTAGGATTTATTATCCACATTGTAATGTTGTGCAAATCTGTCCATATAGATTACACAAGAGTACTGTTAGAGAGGCAGAATTTCGATTGGCAGAGGATATTCTTCTTCATATTTTAGATCTTTCAGTTTTTTCATGTGCGTGTCAAAATAGTATTTCACGTCTGCTGCAGCAAGAGAATTTTCCCACTGTATCCATTTTGGATCTAATGCCACCGTTTTTAGATTAACTGGGCTTAATAACCCCTCAAGGGCTGATTCTGCAGTATAAACAGTTATTCTTTTGCCTTGGGCTTGGGCTCTTTCTTTTGCTACAGCAGTTTGAACCGCATTTACAATATTTTCTGTAAGACTGAATGTTTTTTCAGCTTGTGTGTACAAATGTGATTTGTAAGCTATTGGTACCGTTTCTCCCTCATTAGAGGTCAGGTACGTGAATCCGCATCTCCCTGGGATGACTCGGATTAAAAGGTTGCGTGTGTTGTCGCGATTTTGTAATTTTGTTTTAGCTAACATTTCTGTTTGCAATGATCTCAAAATGTTTCTGAGTCCAATTGATTGGTTTAAAATCAGGTTTTATTAATTCATAGAGAGGTTTAACCCTCTCTGCATAATTTAGAATGTAAGTTCTTCCGAAATTCAGGAAACCTAGTATTGATTGTAAGTTCTTCAGCGTTTTTGGTACTTGGAGTACAGCGCACTTCTCTAAGAAGTTGTCTGCTAGGCTTTTGCCTTCACTTGATAATTCATATCCTAAAAACAGGACAGTTAGGTGGGCAATTCGTGACTTTTTAAAGTTGAATTTGTAACCCTCTGCTGCGAACCCAAGTATTATGGTGTTCACTCTTTTCAAGTGAGTATCCAGGTCATCATCTGTGAGATAGATGTCATCGACATAAGATAATGCCTCATCATCATATATTTGTAGTAACTCTGTTACCCTTGCTGAGAATAATCCTGGGCTATTCTTGAATCCCTGTGGGAGTCGACAGAAATTTTTCTGTGACCCCATTATTGAGAAAGCGGTTAAATACCTGCTTTCAGGTGCAATGTTTTGACAAAAGAATCCATTAGAGATGTCTAATGTTGTTTTGTATTTTTTGTGAACGATGTTATTCATTAGCACTGCACTGTGTGAGTTTTGAACTGCAAATGTCTTACAACATGAGTTAAGGTGTCTGTAGTCCAACACTAGACAATATGAATCATCTGGCTTTGAGACAGGAGACAAAGGATTGTTCATTTGAGAGGTGCATGTTTCGATCACCCCTTGGTATTCAAGTTGATCTAAGATCGCACTGACTTGTTTTTTAGCTTCTTGCTTAATTGGGTACTGCCTTTGTGCAGTGGGTTGACATTTTAACTGGATTTTGTGAGGAGGGGAGTCCTCATCCCATCCTACATGATTTTTATATAATGCAGGAGCTTGGGCTACTGCCCATTTTCTTGCATATGTGTATTTTCTATGAATTGGAATATGATTTGAGAAGGCAGTCATAATCATTTCTTCGCCATGAGGGCACTCCCTGACAAACTCTGGTGGCCAGTCTTTCTCAGCTAATAGGATGTCATAGCCTTTTGAAAGGTTATCCCAAAACAGACCCCTTACTTTCCTAGTCTTATCTCCCTCTATAAGCAATGTTATTTCCTATATTTTATAAGGTTTGCTAACTCTGGTATCTGCAGATTCCACCTGAATGTATTTATTTGTGTCCACTGTCTCCAGATGATTCATCAAGATCTTGCGAGCTATTGTCACTTCTGCTGCGCTGTCTAGCATTGTCTGGGCCCACTCTCTGTTTTTCAGCTGTGTCCTCAGTATCCTCGGCATGTTTGATTATTTTAATACTGGCTACCTTCTTTCTTGGAAATTGTAATTTTTTACTTTGAGCAGGTTCCTTGTCTGTGGACTTGACGTGCTCTTCCCTGTGTTCTGACCGTCCTCTTCTTTCCGATTTCTGCGAGGAAGTCTGAAAAGATTGAGAGGGACGTGTATTAATATCTTGATATCTATCAGGCTTTTTCAAATTATCCCTATTTCTAAGGTTGTATCTTTTCTCAGAGGGCTCCCTCTGGGGAGACTTATGTCCTTGGTCCGGAGATCTTTCTCTCCGCCGAGGAAACCTTCCTCTGGACTGGAATCTTTTTTCTTTGGGAGTGGATTGTTTATTTCCATCCCAGCTCTTTTTTGGAGAGTTTAGATTATTTTTAATAAATATCTTTTCAGGATTTTCAGTTAGTTGGGGTTTTACCGGTTTCCCACCCAAACTATCTCGACCTAGTTCTTCATAGGATTTTTCTATGATTCTGGCAAGTTCAATTGGTTGGTCTGCTATATCTGCTTCTTTCAATTTCCGGCGGATCGCCACAGATGCTGCTTCTCCTTTTATGTTGGCTAATAATATATCCTAGACCTGCTTGAATTCTTTCAGTAATTTCATACCCAGAGTAAAAGCAGGTTCTGGACCGTATTCATTTTGAATCTGTCTTATTACATCTGGTATTACCGCCATGGACGGAACACCATGTGTTTTTGTGTAAATGGAAGCAAAGACTGTGCCCCAAGTATCACAATCCTCCACAAGTGGTGCGATCCCCATTGGAAGGCAGATAGTCAGAATTCTGTGTTTCTCACTAGGGGTAGTATCTGAAAATACTGCCTCTATTTGAGTTATCTTTTGTGCTATCCAGAATGGAATTTGTTCCCGTTTTGCGGGTGTTTTACCAAGACATGATTGTATGTTCTGTGGTGTAATTTTGTTTGTGTTTCCCTGAAAAGGGGGTCAGCTGTGGAATGTTAACAGCTGGTTGGACTGTTGAAGTCCGCATTACATATTGGACTAATTGTCTATGTATTTTAATTAGTACTTTTAGCTGGGCTAAAAGTTCCCGGTCTGTCATTTTTTCGATGTCTGGATGTGGTGTGTAGCTGGCTAGGACCGGCCATGTTGCTCCTGGTCTACCTAGTGGACCGAGCCTGGTGATGTGAATATTATGTTTTAGGGCGCCTTTAAACCAGAGCAGGTGCTCTTGGTAATTTAGTGGGATTTCAACGTCCTCGAAAGGAGTGTATTCATCCGGAGGTTCCTCTATTTTGTAATAGTAGAATTCGTGTGTTTCAGTGTTTGCTGCTAGAAAGTTTATCCATGAATAGAATACCTCTGTCTGCCGATATTCATGGGCCTCTACCACGAATATGACTGTACCACCTCGTGATGTCAGTCCATTTTCTATAAGTTCAAGAGTTATAGTTTTGCTTATGTTGACCGGAATGAGTATAGCATTCGGGTCATTCTGAGGGAGACTCGTGTCCTCCTCTAGGAGTCGAGCTGCTATTCCAGCTGTCTCCCTCTCGTCTTCACTTCCCCCCATTTTACTGGCAGAAAGGTTTTCGTTGCAGATCAAGTTTCAAGGAAACAAAGATTAGGTGCATATTTTGGAACACTGTATCCTTTAACATTGACTAAACCAAAAACTATACATAGGAATTTCTTCCTACTAAGTTCCGGCGGATTTTAACCTTTTACCCACTTCAGACGTCTATTGGAGTTTTTACGGGAAAAAGGGTCTGTGTGAAAAAGCACGCCTGAGTTACTCTAACGTCTTGCGTTAGATTTATTGCCTTACCAAACGTTGGGCGCCATGTAGTGTAGTTCCTATATTCCCAATAGGCTCTGCGCATTGGAATAATATATTCAGCAGTGTAGACGTAGGTCTGAGGTCGACTAGGTCTCTATCCCGCCCATGTGGTTGGTGGGAACTATCGGCACCGACGTTGGCTCCTAGCCAGGTTCTGCTACTTCGTAAGAAGGAACCTCCTCCTCTTAGTGCCATTAAACTCTGGCACCATAATGTCAGATCCCTGTCGAAGCATCATCGAGATATTTATGAACTTATCTCTTTAGAAGGCCCTGATGTCTTCTTTATGACGGAGACCTGGCTAGGCGATGAGGACACGGCCATTATTAATCTGGCCCTCCCCCCGGGCTACGCAATCCATACATCAAATTGCAAGGGGAGAGGTGGAGGCATAGCCGTGGCATTTAAAACTTGCCTCACCTGTACCTGGAAGCCTATGGACCTGACTGGCGCAGAATGCGTCCATTTTTCCATCAGCATTAGTCAGCATCAAGTTTTGTCAGGTCTTCTGATCTACCGCCCTCCAGGGAGTTACAGCGCTTTCAGGAAAGCTCTTCCTGAGCTGGTAAGCTCCCTCTCTCTGTGCTCCTCCAACTTTACCATCATCGGTGATCTTAATATACACTTTGATGCCATGGAGATACCAGCGGTTAGAGGTCTGCTGGACGATCTTGAAGCAGTACAGCTACCCCAACTAGTCCGTCATCCGACCCATGAGGGTGGTCATACTCTTGATCCGGTCTTTACAAATCTTCAACTGACCGAGGTCCCGCCCCCTAGACCCATGGGTTGGAGTGATCACTACCTCATTGAGCTCTTTATCATAATGGTGACACATCCTACCGGGAAGCCCGATAAAACATCTTTCAGGCGACCCTGGAAAAAGCCCAAATTGGAGGATTTCCATCATCTTTTGACCACCACTCCTCTGGTTCACACGGATGACGTTGCAATTGGGTATAACATCTTTTGCGCCTGGATTGTTCAAGCTCTGGACGCACTAATCCCGGCCAGCTGGAGTAGGAATCGATCTTCTCAACCTAATCCCTGGTACTCGGAGGCTCTTAAGTGTATGAAAGCTTTCTGCCGACAAGCTGAAAGAGCATGGAGGAAAAACTAAGACCTAAAAGTATGCTACCTGGCTAAGGTAAAGTTATACCATAGAGCTGTCTGCCGGGCCCGAGCCGATTACTATGCACGGGAGTTCCAGGTGAGCTCTAACCCGTCCAAACTGGTTTTTAAAGTCCTGAAGGAGCTCACAGCGAACAGACTTCCTACTACGAAGATCTGTTCCCTTGCCCACTGTGAGTCGTTAGCCAGCTTCTTTGTGGAAAAAGTAAACGCCATCTATCGCTCTTTTCCCAAAGCTGACCCTGACAGTACGACCTTAACATTGCGTACTTCTCAGTGCTTGGCCTCTTTTCCCTTACCATCGGAAAAGGAGTTCAATCTCCTAGCGGCCAAGGTCAAGACTGGCTCACCGGATGACCCTTTGAGACCGGCCCAGTTTTTGGACTCGGCGTCCTTTTGCCTTCCTCCTATTCACCATCTGGTGGAGCACTTCCTCACCACCGGTTCAGTTCCACCTAGTTGGAAGGCTGCCTGTGTCATGCCCATTATAAAGAAACCTGGTTTGGATCCGTTGAAGCCGGAGAGCTATCGACCTATCTCCCTCCTTCCTTGTGTGGCAAAGATCACAGAGGCCCATGTGAATAACATTCTAACTAAACATCTGGCGTCTGCACACCTACTGGATCCTACACAGAATGGTTTTAGACCTGGACATAGTACAGAGACGGCTTTCCTATATATGGTTGAACATCTCCGCTCTGTACTAGACGCAGGTCAAACGGCGGCACTGGTCCTTTTGGACCTCAGTGCCGCCTTTGACACTGTATCCCATACCATTCTTCTCCGAAGGCTTGGTGAGGCAGGTATTTCAGGCAAGGCGTTGGACTGGTTCCAATCGTTCCTTTCGGAACGATCCTTTCAGGTTGTAGTGCCACCGTTTAGATCTAAGCCTCATGCCATCATCCAAGGAGTCCCGCAAGGTTCGGCGTTGAGCCCCACTCTCTTCAACCTCTACGTTCAACCTTTGGCAGAGGTTGCGAAGAGGTGGGGTCTCACTATGGTATCATACGCCGATGATACCCAGTTGGCGGTGGCTCTCAACGGGGACTCTGACCAACTGGCATCAAACTTTGCAGATGGTTTGAGGTCTGTTGCTAGTTGGTTTCCGGCCAACTGTTTACAACTCAACGCCCTCAAAACTGAGGTGATGGTATTGGGGAATCATCTCGATTTTTGGGGTGCCAACTGGTGGCCTAGGGAGCTGGGACCTCCCCCAAAACCTGTTTCTGAACTTAAAAATCTTGGCGTCTGGTTAGACTCCAAACTAACCTTCTCATTCCATACTAAGAAGGTGGCATCCATGTGCTTCCGCATTTTGCGTAGTTTGAGGCCTGTCCTCAAATTTTTTGATGCCCCCACTCGCCAGATGGTGATCCAATCCAGCATATTATCGAGGCTCGATTACGCGAGCTCATTGTTGTTGGGCGCCAACCAGGCGGAAATCCTGCGACTCCAACGGGTGCAGAATGCGGCAGCCAGGGCCCTGGTGGGCTTGCCGCGTTTCTGCTCAGCCCGCAGCACAATCTTCAAATTGCACTGGCTGCCTGTAATTAGACGCATAGAGTTTAAGACCCTCTGTTTTGCGTTTAAAATTTTTAAAACCGACACTCCCACCATCCTTCAGCACCTTCTGACTTTGTACATCCCTTCGCGCAGCCTTCGTTCTGCCGGCCAAAATCTGGCTGTTGTTCCTCGCTTCCATAAATGCAGACTGGGTGGCCAATCGTTTACGGTGCTGGCCTCCAAATTGTGGAATGCACTTCCTGTCTACATTCGCTCTTTAGAGGATCTCTTTGCCTTCAGGAAATCTGTTAAAACTCATTTTTTTCCTCTGCTTTATTAATCATCCCCTACTTTGTCTGTGATGTTAGTTATGTTACTTTTTCCTGCTATAGCGCCGGGACGCCCCTTTGCTGGGGCAGCTGTGCGCTCAAAAATTCAATTAACATAACATAACATACTGACTATATTAGACTTAAGGTTTGCCAGCTAGCTCAGAGGTCACTAGAAACTTTCTCGAATAAACGAGGAGGAGTTTAACCTCCCTGGATAGACAAGAAGGGATTAGCTTCTGACAACCATATAACATGACAACTTTGCTCCCTCAGAATAAGAGTGTATCTCTAGAGTCGTGTGAAAACAATACACAGCTATTTCACTCAGTCAATCGTGCGTACTTAGTTTCACCAGAGTGCAGAGAAAAGAGAGACGGGCGTTTTTCAATAAAAGGTGCAATTTATTGAGCAGTTTTCTTTCTCATGTAAGAGAAATGAATTGCCATAATTGCAATACTTAATGTAAAGTAAAGTGCGTACAGTAAAAGGAGTATTATGTAATAATACTGTAAAAGCATTGATATGGTTTCTTAGCCATAAGATACTTTAAAATGGATAAAATATATACATACATATATACATTGACTAACGTAATTAACTGGTGCTTCTAAATACGCCTACCCCGGTGTACCTGACCTAAGCCTAATACGTGGGAAGGAGTAAGTAAGTAGCAGTTTAAGTTAAGTTGGTTTTGCCAAGAATCTGACTCAAGAATTCTCTTTAAGGGTTTAGTCAGCTCCGTACCTGGGTAATAGAATGCAGGAGGTCTGGTATCTCTCTTTCAGGACTCGATATCCCAGCAGCCCGTGAAGGCGGCTGAGAACACCGGAGTTGGATTTCTCGGCAGGAGAAAAGACAGCGTCTCTATCAGTGCGTCAAAAAGGAGGGGCAGCGTCCGTGGGCTCTCGCATCAGCTGGGCTCTTGGGCAAGTAGATAGCTGCTTGGCTCCAAAACCACCACTGTGTGTTTGCTTAAGGCAACGTTGGTATATTTATACCTGAAAAGTGCCGGTTTGACGTAAGGTTGGACATAAGACGTCAATAAAGATGTCACTAAGAACTGGCCGTTCTTACAGTGCTTCACAGGAGTTCTAGGACGAAATCAAAACGAAAGCAAATGGGGATTTCCCAGTTTGCTGGAGGTTTGGTTTGTTTAGAGAACTCGTTGTGCTTTCTAGGAGTCCGGGGAAGTAGCCTTGCTTAATGTGACTTCATGGGCTACAACTAAATATGGATATGATTCCTATGCCATTATAGGGATATTATTGAGTATAACCGTACAAGGGCATAAAATAGAAATATCGATTTAGGTTCCTAGATAAAAACACAATACCCACTCCACGATCTAATGTCCATCATTACTAAAACTAAGCAATAGTAAACATTTAAAGGTGCATGTGTATTCCAACCCACCCCAAAATACATTTTTTGTATTCGAAATGGTGTATGCAAAATACACGAAAATAATTATTGGTACTGTACGTTTTGCAAGCAGTGTAATCATTCAGTTAAACATGCTTATATATATTAGCTGAACGATTTGCGAAAATTACACATGAAATGGCTCTTAATACAGAAAAGAAGGTCGAGACCATTCCATCACATATGAATACAGTTGCTGTAAATGTGCTAGAGGCTGAGGTAATATATTGTTTCTAGAGTTCCTGAAAATAGAAGCTCTGTTCTTTAGGAATAGTTCTTCTTTAAGCAGAGTACATGTGCCAGAAAAAGGTAAATATTTTGGAAGTCTGAAAAAAAATAATTTCGCTTTCAGGGGAGAAAATAGTTCCAAATGTTTTCAGTAGCTTTTGTTTTTCAAAGCTGAAGGCTGAATTCAGAGTTCAGGGGAACCCTGTGTGCTCGCTGCTTAAAAAGTTATTCTTTCTGTTCAGGGGAGGACATCATTTCAGACAGACTCGCAAAAAATTGGTCTACGACATCAGGTGAAAGTTCGACCAAGTTTGAAAATGCCGCAACAGTGCATTCGTGAGAATGATTTCTATCATCGATGTTAGGATCAGCAATGCTCACAGAAGGTCATACCTGGGTGATGCTGCTCTCATCTCGTACTTCACTGCCACCTAATCGTAGTGGTGAAGTCAAACGAATGCCGTCATCAGAATGGGTAGCCGCTGGGGACAACACGATGCATGAGCTGTTACAGGACTTAGAAAAGTATCTGTATCCAATGGTACTGCTGATGGTAGTGTAAGACAGACATCCAACACGCATTCTTCTCTGCATAGCATACATCGAAGCACAGGTAGGATGCAATTTTGCCAGATTGGTCTGAATGAAAGAAACCAGGTCATATTCGGTCCCGATAGCGTATAGCTAGGATCGTTTCTTCCATTGTTGCTGGAGTCTTGTCTGCGACTTGGCTTGCCATATCGGAGCAGAAGGATCAAAAATAAAATTCCTGCTACGAGTCCCAAAAGTAGTGGTAGGCCGCCAAAGACAGAATGGACAACATTGGGAAACATGCCCAGAACTGTTTTAAAGGATGTTGACAGTCCCGAAAAAATTGTCTTAAATATATGTGGGATACCACTGGTATCAGACATATTTAGGATTTGGCTTAGCATTTCTACGAAATGCACAGGGCAATTTGTTGATAAAAGGGTATGTGTCTCTGCCGTTGTCCCTGCAACCAGAAGATCATACGTTTCTTTTTAAGACGTTAAAGGCACGGTTGTCTGTAAAAGAACAGACTTCATTCTGCTTAAAGTATCAATTCGAATAGAAGAGATATTCAAAGACGGCCAAATCGTCGCCTCCGTATCTGGAGTGCTGTTTGGATACAATACTTGCATACAGCAAGTGACCATGGAACTAACGCTTACGAGATAGGCTTTCCCTGGCACCATGCCACAACAGCTGTGGTCTACTATTAGAATATAGCTCCCTTTAGAAAGCCGTCTAAAGAATGGCTCTATTTGTGTTGCAGGTGTGCCGTGCTGGTGACATGAAAGGTTATTTGAAGTCCCCTCACAGGCCCCATGCAAATTAATACCTTGGCACAGAAGTATACCGCTTAGTGATTGTTTACAATTGTTGAAAAAACAAATGAAGGAGTACCACCAGTGAGAATTCACAAGTCGCTGTAGGGGTGGATGGTTTCTTCGAAGTGGGGGAAATCTCCTTTTATTAGAAACCCCTCACTCATCACCTAGTGATGACATGCTTCATCATCGGGGTCCACCCTAATGACCTAGCGTCATCAGGGTGTGCTTCAACACCTGATTGCAGTGGAGCAGGTTGTGAGTGATGGTGCGTGAAAAAAGAAAAGGTAAGTGTGTTAAAAATTGTCCTGGTTTGAACTTGAGAAAATAAAGAATTTTTATTGGCAAGCAACTGGACAATGTTAAAATTGTGGCGAGATAAAGTGAGGGCAGTGATGAGCCCGTGTATCTCGTTATGTGTTTGGTCTACATGTTTCAACCTTAACGGTTATGTTGAACCAGGTTTTCGTCAGGACCTTAAAACCAAGATGGTGGATGGTCTGCGTCCCCTAAAAGACGCACCCAATCCTACCACATGGGACCACTGGATGGCAAAAATGTGCCCGTGGTGTATGCTCGCTCCACAGTGGGTGAGCTCTAAAAATCAAAACACCTGTAAAAGAAAAATACGGACATTTGTCACATATTGAGCGTATTTACAAGCCTGTAACGTAGTGCTGTGCTTCAACGTAGTGTCAGCATGCTGTCTCACCCTGTTACATGGTGAATTCAATGGTAGCATCACACTTTTAGCGTTACCGGTGTTGCGCTCTACTCCAACATACTTCTAGTGGGAGGAGGGAAGTGGTAGTGCACAATGTGGGGCGGTGAAAATTAACCGCAACTTGCACACTGAAGAAGTGCTGTGATTGTTTTCCTATTCACAACTTTCACGCAGTACAATAATTCATCACCGCGTGATTCTGACTCGCATACTGACTAGTTTGTGCGAGGCTATATCCGTTTTAGATAGTGCATGCATTGTCATAGTAAATTGTACAACACAAGACAAAACAAACATGATACAGACGTATGACAGACAAAGAATATAAAACCAAGGCTCACTCTCAGTGGAGTGTTCGAGGACTTCATAGGGCAGGGGAGGTTACCCTCGTGAATAAACGTATTCTGTAAGGGAATGGTTTTTTAAAAAAAGGGCGTTATTGCAAGCGAGGATGGCTTCTGAGTATACAAGCTGTGCGCTCGTGGCGGCGCTCGTTGTAAAGGAAAATGCCCTGAGGGAAGGGAGGATCTCTACTTACAGTTTTTCGCCGAGGACTGCAACTTGCAACCTACTGCCTGCACCGTCCCGTTAGTATTGGGCTGAGTGAAGGCGGGAGTAAATAAACTGAGGACGCTGCCATGATGGGCGTGGTTAAGCCGCGATCACGTGCGCGGTAGCCCGGCAACCCGAGACATTAGGACGGTGGCTGCACAGGGTCATAGAGGTGCAACACTAATGAGTGTTCGAACCTCGAGCATGGAGGTCGGTGGCAATACCGGGCATACATTTTTCTAAAATAACAGAACAGAAACGGACTGGTATTATTGTCCAAAAATAATAAAATGAAGTGACTACATTATAATCAATCATGAACGGAGAGGGTTCCAGGATCCTATGGAGTATAAGGAACATGGTGAAGTCTAAATTAAGAGCCACCTATGTGGGAACTAAGGCATAGTGTAGCTTAGGGCTATGCTCAAGAGGAGTTTGAATAAATGCCAAGGTAGATCCTCATTGGAGGGGTGCCTGGCTATGGGAATTGTTCATTTTGGACGAATGGTAGACAGCTCATTGGGGGGTCACAAGTGGGCAATTTGAAAAGTAGCTAGAATTAAAGTACTGAAGCCCAAGGGATATTATCATTAAGGCCAGTGATGTGAGTGGAAAGTCTATAGACCCAACGTTGTTCTTTTTCGTGTAGAATTTTTTGTGAGTTGGGTCCACTCGGAATCTGTTCGATGACGGTCCATCTCATATCGTTTGGGGTGTGGTTCGCATCCAGGAAATGGTCTGTCAACTTGGTGGCGTTTTTTCTGCAGCGTATTGTGCTGCGATGCTCGCAGATGCGTTGTTTGACCTTCCTGGTCGTCATTCCAATGTAATTCTTACCGCATGTGCATGTAATCATGTACACAACGTTAGTACTGTTGCAATTAGTGTGTTTGCGCTGTTCCCACACTCTACCTTCTTCGCGATTCAGTGTTTTCGTGTTTTCAGTCAGATGACAGACACTACAATCTCCGCATTTGAAGTGCCCAGTGATCGGTGGCAGGTTCCACAGTTCGGTGATGCTGGGGTTGAGGTTGTTGGTTGCAGTTTTTTGTTACCACTAAGAAATACATTCTGTTTCTTTTCACTATAACATGTATGTGTGCAAGGCAATTTCCATGATGACTTAATGTACCCTTTACCCAACCTTTCATAGTGGCCCGCTGGTATATACTCTTGGCAGTATTTAAATTGGAAAGTTGTTATCGGAATTGTAATTATTCGGTGTATTGTCCATTCAAAGACAGGTCTTTCTGACATTGTCAATGGTAATCTCTCAAGTTTTTCAAAGCTCTGAATCGTATAGTCTGTTCCTTTTTGTGCCAAAATGATTTGTTTATCAGTAAGGTTAAAGATAGAGAATAATGACGTTGTGTTTATCAAACGCCATGGCACGTAGCCTGAACGCAGATTTTGCAACGTCCAGCCGAGCTGTACAATAGAACGTAATTGGGACTGACCGTTTTGTAACATTAGTAAGTCCTGATCTATTATATCGATAGCAGAGATACAATACTGTCCAGTGAATATGTTCTGGAGGACAGAGTCATTAACCCATTGTCCACAACGGAAAGTGATTTTTCCAAATTAATACGATCAATTTCTCGTATTTTTTCTGTTGTCTCAATTTGAGTTCCTTTCCTCGCTTCGTTGTATGCAGCGTATATACTGGCCACTATGAAACGTTTTTGACACTGTTTGCGTGGTCCCATTATGAAATCACGCAAGTCAGCACCGTCTTTAAGTAAAGTCAAGTGTTGCTTAATTTCAGCCAGTGTGGATTTCTGTAGCCACTCAAGGCATAGTTTCCCTACACTGTATGTTGTTACTACCCCTGGATGTTGTCTCTGGGAGAATCTAGGGTCTGGTCTGGTCATTTTGAACCCCTGTATTTTGTTCAGGAATCTATCTTGACAGTTATTTGTGTCTGTTGGCCGTGTCAACCACTTTTTCCAATCAGGATGTGTTCTGTTTTGGTGTAAAATATGGGATACGTCTATTTCAACATCTGTAGTGGTATTACTATCAGGTGTCGGCTTTGGAATAGACGGGTAGTTTAAGTCTTTAATCTTAGCTAGGCCAAGACAAGTAGTCTGTTGAATGGTGTCATTCAAGAATATTATTTGTTCTGGGATCATGCAGGCTCTAAATAATGCTTCTGAACCTTGGACCTGCCAATTTTTTGTACCCCAGATGGTTTTCGTTTCAATGTTGTTTTTTCAGAATTCAAAACCAAATGTAATCATTTTTTCATAAATAAATCAATTTATTATTTGTCAACATTGTTTTTATCCCTGTCTTATTTAACAGTTTAAAATAAAATGTTTCTGCATCACTTGTGGTAAACCCTGAGAAGTATGGGAATTTCTCATAAAATGTTTTCGAACTGCTTTTAGGTGGAGTTGCACAATGTTCCCATTGATTATACTTAAAAACATTTCTAGGTTGAGCAGATTTATGTAAATAGTGATGTGCAAAGTGATTGTAACAGTACATTTGTTCATAATTCGACGAACCCTGTAAGTAATCATGTTCTGTAAATTTTGCTGACATTACTAAATTTGACATCATATTATTTATGCTTTCAAAGTCCCAATCATCAGAGAATGTACTTGGTTTTACAAAGTCACTTAATGAAACCTTGAACTGATGTGGATATTTCAAGAGTTCAACCGGGCCATAGATTTCGTAATCCGTTTTGTCCCAAGCTACCCCACTGGGTATTGGATTGGCTGTGACTTTCACTGATGATAGTTCTCTTTTCTCGATGTGAGATGACTTGTGTGGCTTTAGGACCAAGTTGATGTTTTGACTTGCTGTGTCCATTGTACTGTATTTTCCCTCAATGAATTTTCCCAAACAAAGTACCATGATGAGCCAAAGCAGGAGGAAAAGTACACCTAACACAATCCAAAATTCAATCCATGGAGAAATCAGATAGGTTTCTTTGAGTTGATGAAAGAGTTTAGTTAATTTGTCTTAGAAAGTTTTTGTTGTTGGCGTTTCTTCAGGTTCGCTTGGATCTTCAGAAAAGTTATCGAAATTGATGAAGTTGCGAGATGCAGTTCTGTCAATTGTTGGAATTGCTTCCGAATTTTCCTTTGCTTTTTCATTTTTTCTTTCATTAGCATAGTCTGAGGCTACATCGTTGTAGACAGGTGTTTCTTGACGAACTGTTGCAATTTGGGTTTCAAGAGGCACAAGTTCCATGGCATTGTTGCATAGTCCTTTTTTATTCACTGCAGGTTTATCAAATGTGATTAGTCTCTCAGTTTGAACCTCTTGGATTGTAGCAAATTTTGGTATTCTGCTATTACTTGGGAGTCCACTGGGCCTACTACTTATTATTGGTCACATGATTGTGGTTTTACCAGGTCGATGGATACAACTCGGTTCTCCTTTTTACCAGCAAGGGGCAGTAGTACAACTGATCTTGTTCCGCTGATAGCTAAGACAGGTACTTCTTTTCTGTAAGAAGGCCCAAATTCCTTCTTCACCGCGATCTTCTCTCTGACCAGATCCCCAATCTTTGGAATCCAGACAGGCCTTGCTGGGACAGGTGGTTTATCTTCAGTGGCTGTTGGCTGCTGTTTTAACTTTATGTTGCTCAGGGCGTTTTTCTTGTGTCATTTAAGTCCTGTAAAACAGCCAAACGATCTTTGATATCAAAGTATTTTTTTTTCTACCACTGAAGTCTGACTATCTAAGTCCTGAATATGCATTCTGGTACCGAACAATAGTTCGTACGGACTGAAACCTTGTAGAGAATTTCTTGGCAGATTATTAAGACTACGTTGGACACTTGTTAAATGTTGGACCCACCCATCACCCAAACCTAATACCCTCGCCGTTATAGATTGCTTTATGTCCCGTTTTTTTCTTTCCACAATCCCATTTCCCCTCAGGATGGAAGGGACAAGAGTACCGCAATGCAATGCCCATGCTGGTCATGGCCTCCTTATTAGCTCTAGAGCTAAAAGCAGGACCCTGGCCAGAATGTAGCATGCCAATTACGTATGTGCCGATAAAGACTCGCAAATCTTTTATAACAGTTGTGGCGTCAGCCGATCGCTGGTGTCTGTATTTTCAAGTGAATCTAGTCTTAAAAAGAAATTAATGGGACGCTGGATTTTACGTATAGATAGCCTTATGCTAACTACAAGAAGGGCCATGGCAATACTCCGGTCGGTTTGCTAATGCGATCTCTGTTGCAGTTTGGACAGCTCTTTGCAAATTCGTAATGTTGCAGGCTCATCCCCGGCCACCAGTATTCTGATTGTAATTCTTTCAGCGATTCTTTGATCTCTTGGTGCCTTAGACCCAATCCCATGTGTGCGTCCACTATTAAGAAGATTCTCCTGTTCGTGTTTGGAATTACTCTATCCCCCACTCCAGGGATTCGAGCAAAAGGAACGGAGTTTGCATCAATTATGTATGTATAATTGAGTGGATAGTTCATGGGTAGTGCTGCACAGTCGCCTTTTGAAGGCGTTTTTACCGCCAGCATGGTTTCCCTGTCTATGTATTTTTCTGAACGCTTTTTTGTGGCTACGGAAGACGGTTGAGTTGCTTCCGCTGTGGCTGTATTAGCCAATGAATTCCCTGCAACGTGAACGCATCAGGTTGATGACTCAGTGTATGTATCACGTGAGTCTTTCGTAGTTCTTTCTGCAAAAGAACTACCTGTTCCCAAAGCTTCTTATGCTTTATTGTGGCACCTGTGTCATCTTTGTAATCATTTTGAACCCAGTTCTGTAAGTCATTATTGTAAGATTTGACGCAGAAATGTGAATCGCACACTATTAGTGTCGGGAATTCACGATCGACATTTTCAAGCACCATCTTTAAAGATCTGATTTCAGCTCGCTGAGCCGAACAGTTTCTCAGTGATTCAGTTTTTGTTATTTTTGGTCTGAATTTACCACAGCGCCAGTGACCTTTAACAACCGCGCACGCTGCATTGTAGGATTTATTATCCACATTGTAATGTTGTGCAAATCTGTCCATATAGATTACACAAGAGTACTGTTGGGGAGGCAGAATTTCGATTGGCAGAGGATATTCTTCTTCATATTTGAGATCTTTCCGTTTTTTCATGTGCGTGTCAAAATAGTATTTCACGTCTGCTGCAGCAAGAGAATTTTCCCACTGTATCCATTTTGGATCTAATGCCACCGTTTTTAGATTAACTGGGCTTAATAACCCCTCAAGGGCTGATTCTGCAGTATAAACAGTTATTCTTTTGCCTTGGGCTTGGGCTCTTTCTTTTGCTACAGCAGTTTGAACCGCATTTACAATATTTTCTGTAAGACTGAATGTTTTTTCAGCTTGTGTGTACAAATGTGATTTGTAAGCTATTGGTACCGTTTCTCCCTCATTAGAGGTCAGGTACGTGAATCCGCATCTCCCTGGGATGACTCGGATTAAAAGGTTGCGTGTGTTGTCGCGATTTTGTAATTTTATTTTAGCTAACATTTCTGTTTGCAATGATCTCAAAATGTTTCTGAGTCCAATTGATTGGTTTAAAATCAGGTTTTATTAATTCATAGAGAGGTTTAACCCTCTCTGCATAATTTAGAATGTAAGTTCTTCCGAAATTCAGGAAACCTAGTATTGATTGTAAGTTCTTCAGCGTTTTTGGTACTTGGAGTACATCGCACTTCTCTAAGAAGCTGTCTGCTAGGCTTTTGCCTTCACTTGATAATTCATATCCTAAAAACAGGACAGTTAGGTGGGCAATTCGTGACTTTTTAAAGTTGAATTTGTAACCCTCTGCTGCGAACCCAAGTATTATGGTGTTCACTCTTTTCAAGTGAGTATCCAGGTCATCATCTGTGAGATAGATGTCATCGACATAAGATAATGCCTCATCATCATATATTTGTAGTAACTCTGTTACCCTTGCTGAGAATAATCCTGGGCTATTCTTGAATCCCTGTGGGAGTCGACAGAAATTTTTCTGTGACCCCATTATTGAGAAAGCGGTTAAATACCTGCTTTCAGGTGCAATGTTTTGACAAAAGAATCCATTAGAGATGTCTAATGTTGTTTTGTATTTTTTGTGAACGATGTTATTCATTAGTACTGCACTGTGTGAGTTTTGAACTGCAAATGTCTTACAACATGTGTTAAGGTGTCTGTAGTCCAACACTAGACAATATGAATCATCTGGCTTGGAGACAGGAGACAAAGGATTGTTCATTTGAGAGGTGCATGTTTCGATCACCCCTTGGTATTCAAGTTGATCTAAGATCGCACTGACTTGTTTTTTAGCTTCTTGCTTAATTGGGTACTGCCTTTGTGCAGTGGGTTGACATTTTAACTGGATTTTGTGAGGAGGGGAGTCCTCATCCCATCCTACATGATTTGTATATAATGCAGGAGCTTGGGCTACTGCCCATTTTCTTGCATATGTGTATTTTCTATGAATTGGAATATGATTTGAGAAGGCAGTCATAATCATTTCTTCGCCATGAGGGCACTCCCTGACAAACTCTGGTGGCCAGTCTTTCTCAGCTAATAGGATGTCATAGCCTTTTGAAAGGTTATCCCAAAACAGACCCCTTACTTTCCTAGTCTTATCTCCCTCTATAAGCAATGTTATTTCCTATATTTTATAAGGTTTGCTAACTCTGGTATCTGCAGATTCCACCTGAATGTATTTATTTGTGCCCACTGTCTCCAGATGATTCATCAAGATCTTGCGAGCTATTGTCACTTCTGCTGCGCTGTCTAGCATTGTCTGGGCCCACTCTCTGTTTTTCAGCTGTGTCCTCAGTATCCTCGGCATGTTTGATTATTTTAATACTGGCTACCTTCTTTCTTGGAAATTGTAATTTTTTACTTTGAGCAGGTTCCTTGTCTGTGGACTTGACGTGCTCTTCCCTGTGTTCTGACCGTCCTCTTCTTTCCGATTTCTGCGAGGAAGTCTGAAAAGATTGAGAGGGACGTGTATTAATATCTTGATATCTATCAGGCTTTTTCAAATTATCCCTATTTCTAAGGTTGTATCTTTTCTCAGAGGGCTCCCTCTGGGGAGACTTATGTCCTTGGTCCGGAGATCTTTCTCTCCGCCGAGGAAACCTTCCTCTGGACTGGAATCTTTTTTCTTTGGGAGTGGATTGTTTATTTCCATCCCAGCTCTTTTTTGGAGAGTTTAGATTATTTTTAATAAATATCTTTTCAGGATTTTCAGTTAGTTGGGGTTTTACCGGTTTCCCACCCAAACTATCTCGACCTAGTTCTTCATAGGATTTTTCTATGATTCTGGCAAGTTCAATTGGTTGGTCTGCTATATCTGCTTCTTTCAATTTCCGGCGGATCGCCACAGATGCTGCTTCTCCTTTTATGTTGGCTAATAATATATCCTAGACCTGCTTGAATTCTTTCAGTAATTTCATACCCAGAGTAAAAGCAGGTTCTGGACCGTATTCATTTTGAATCTGTCTTATTACATCTGGTATTACCGCCATGGACGGAACACCATGTGTTTTTGTGTAAATGGAAGCAAAGACTGTGCCCCAAGTATCACAATCCTCCACAAGTGGTGCGATCCCCATTGGAAGGCAGATAGTCAGAATTCTGTGTTTCTCACTAGGGGTAGTATCTGAAAATACTGCCTCTATTTGAGTTATCTTTTGTGCTATCCAGAATGGAATTTGTTCCCGTTTTGCTGGTGTTTTACCAAGACATGATTGCATCGCATTTGGGGATGCAGTGCGCACAACGAAATTCGTTTTATTTATTTATATGTTTACTTACCTGTAATCCTCTGTAATCCATAGATTACTACCCCCCAACCTGCCCCTCCCCCTCCCCACGTCACCGCCCAGCAGCTACTCCCACCACCGACCGCGCCTGCCAATTTTGTTTAAAATCTTTCATACGCAGTATCCCATTAGATTACACTAACATTGTGTCTATATATTTCAGATTTCTTTAAATAGTGAATGTGTAATTGACTTTATTTATGATTGCATTGAATCCTATTTGCTGCTATTTTCTTTATGACTTGTTTGTATTATTTTGTTTCTAGGGCAATCGCTTGGGCAATTCATTCATTTGGAAAGTCTGTGGGACCTGAAAACCTGACTCAGTAGTTGAACATACCAATTAAAGTAAAGTGGAGGAAAGTATGCGCCCTCGGGGAGCTTGCATCCGTTTGTAGCACAAGACACAGCATGAAATAACTGTTTAACCTGCTCAACAGCCAGACCATATGCAAACCTTTACAATGCAGCATTAGATATCCAAGCAACGGTTACCTTTTTAAAAACTCAGCAGCATAATCGGCGCTAAAATTAACTGAAATTAAATTGAATATAGTGCGGCTGCGACTAGTGAAAGGGTACCAATTAAGTTGCCTCGCAGCACCAAAGACAAAAGGTAACCAGACAGCCTCGAATGTGCTGTTATGACATACCTGTGTGGTTTCTGATCTTTTACAAAAGAAATACTTATAGAACTCATTGCAGACAGTGGCCCAGATTTAGAAAGATGTCACTGAACGCGTTTGCACCATAGTGCAAGGGTGTGCATGTGAGCCTCGCATTGACTTTGTACTGGAAGGATACTCTTGCAGTACAATACACTAGGTCTAGATAAACGTTTCCCACTTTGGATGTGTGCTGTACAGTAAAGTACACATGCAAAGTCGGAAAAGTTAGAAGAAATAAAAGCATTTCTCCTTTTAACGTCTGCTTTAAGTGGCATTATTTTTTGGTGCAGAAACCCATATTTACAAGTCCCTATCATCACCACAGCGTCACTTTCATTGAGGATGTGATTGCGATAGGGGCCTTGCCTTATTTACAAGGCAGGGTTAAGCCTAACGCTGCCTTGTAATCTGGGTTTAGCGTGAAAATCAATGGGTGTTGCGGTGGTTGGCATTCCACCGCAACACCCATTGATTTTGACCTGCCTCCTATTTACAAGGGCAGCGTAAATAGAAGGCACCGCCAAAGTTAAGACCAGGGAATACCTGGTCTTAAACAGGTAAAACAAGAAGAAATGCTTAATTTCTCCTCGTTGTTGCTGTTTCCATGTGTCCTGTCTTGTGCATCACTCATATAAACAGCAAATTGCCTATGCTTGTTTATGTGCATGAAAGTCCCCCTTCCTGCACATAAACAATCATTTTTTTAAAAAAATGCCACTTTGCAACTTCTATGTGTGCTACATTAAGCAGCATACATAGAAGTTACAAAACAGCATTTAAAGATTGTTTATGTGCAGGAAGGGGGACCTTCCTGAACATAAAGAATACTCCCCTCAACGTAGGCACCCTCGCACTATGGTGCTAGGAGTGCCTGTGTTGGCGCGAGGCAGCTTAATTTAGCGCCAGCGCAGGGGGAAACGCAGGGCTGCACCATATTCTATTAAATATAGTGCAGCCCTGCGTTTCTAAAGTAATGAAGCGTGTCATTAGTGTTCTTGGTTTAATGACACGCTTCGTCACTTTATTGTAAATATGTCTCCCAGGGTACTATTGTTGTTTAATTCAAAATGATTTCATTTATATCAGTACATAACCTAAGACTGTTTCTACTAAATGGACTGAAAAGAAGTGTTTAACATCCTAACAACAAAACATTGTTGCATTGTTTTTAATCGTGACACTCGAATAAAAAATTTGAGAAATCAGATTGTGCATTGTTGTAGAGAAGGCACACAAGTACATGAACAGATTTATTAAAATGCTCTATTTTACTGCTTGAGGGAATTAAATGAATACGAGGACAGACCAATAAAGCAAAATTATTATTCACTAATTATTGTTGTGAACGTAAAATAACACCAAACAACGGCATCTTTCACACGCATTTAAGTTATTCGAATGTCATCTTTGAAGATTTCACGCCCTGCCTGTTGTGCAGGTGGTTACAGCCAGCCTTGGGGGCAGTTCTGGTACCCTCCTAAAGATTTAAACATTAATGTTGCACACGTTATTAATGCTACACTGTGAGCTTTTAAACGCTTTTAATTTTTGTTCTTAAGTTGAAAATCTTGATCCATTTCAAGGTTCCAGTGTTTGAACCGTAAAGTGTCAGGTTGCGGTTACATCGTGTAGCAAAACTCAAGTGCAAGAACCATAGCCTTGCAAGTAAATGGCGGTAAAGGAAAAATATTCATTTAACAAGAAAGGGTAGAACCAACACTGAAGGTCTAACAACTTTAATCAAGAAAGATAAGAAGCACTACTATGCCATGTGCATCGTCCAAAATTGCTATTCTAAAAATTTACTTTTCAAAGTTCCTCAAACTGGCATCCACCACTACTGTATTAGCTTCCTCATTGCAACCCATTCTTAAACAGTCTAGTGGCATAATTTGAAGGAAATATTTAGGACATAGAGACCCATCCCACAGAGCAGATAATTGATATGGACAAAACGTGTGTTCTCCTTCCTCCTTACATTTAGCTCTGTCATTTCTGATTCACTCCATTTCACAGTGGTATGCTTCCAAATTCATGCAGTTGACTGAATATCATAAATGTATACATAATGAACCATGGGCTACACACGGTTATCAAGGACATGCCAACCTTCGACTCCCCAACCATGCTGCACATGTCACCTTCCACTCATTCATTTAAGATACAATGTATTCTAACTACACAAAGGCTGCTACTGTTGGTCACACATGAAGAACTCTTCATGTGGCATCATAAAGTGAGCTACAACTTAGTTGTAAGTGAGCATCTACTTTATTTCTTGGCTCTTCAGCATCAGAAGTGGTCTCCTCATAACCACCAGTTCAATCAACAGTCATCCTGGGAATCACCCAAACTACAGACCTGGTAGAAGTCTCTTACATCATAAAATGCAAAGTGAGTTATATCCCAAATTCTGCGTATAATTCACAGATACCGCACACCCTTTAACTTTGACTGTAACCAAAACAGAAATAAGAAATACTCTAAACATTAACCAGAAACATTAAACATAAATAACTTATCCATGGTGTGTTCTTTGACTCTTGTTGGAGGGTGTATTGTTCCACCATTACTTGTAACTATTGCATGTTCATTATTACCAGGATTGAAACCATCCCTGTTCACTCCTGCAGCCTCAGTTCCACTCTAATCAACCATAAGGAGATCAATATCCAGTTCACACCACAAGTTCCTATAGGATTATCATCCTCTTCCATTTCCCACCATAAAGCCTTCCTTGACTTGAAACACTCCCTTTTTTGTAACTTTTAGCAGGGAGACCTAAGTGCCAGACATGTCCTTCACTGAGTCTTCCTTAGTTTTTCAAACACCCAATCCCTTATAGGGGTTCAGTAAAAGCACAATCACTGTTAGGAATTGTATCAACATTTTAGACCTTCTCCCATTTCTCTTCCTTGAAATCCACTTCTTTGACTCCTTGTTTGAAGTCATAATACTTCCTGTATGTCTGTTGTTCCGTGTCAATATTCTCAGTAGTCCATTATGCCTTTCATTTAGAACTCATCCAACAAGTATTATCTATGGGAAAAATCTCTACCCATTTTCAGGGTGGATTGTACAATGTAAAAGATTGTGTAAGATGATAGGAACACAACATTTTCTTCACCTCTCTTTCCCAATTTTTATGTTCACATTGTCAATCTGAATAATACTTTCAATTACAAGATTAAAGCACTATACCGCTCCATCCCTGCTGGATGATCTACAGAAGTGTTCAAATGAATTATACAATTTCTCTGCAGGACATTTTCAACCAATACCTGTAAGAAATGAAGTTGTTGGTTGACTGGTGTGTGGGCCCATGGACAAGCAATAACCACAATCCTTGTCAGGTTTATTAACCTGTGCTCGACCCTCTGGTAGCTTGGCACAGAGCAGTCAGATCCAACATCGAGGCAATGTGCCAAATATTTGTGCCAAACTTCAGACAGTAATAAAGTGAAAACACAAAATAAAGGATCCGACATTGAGTGTGAAAAATTGAACTTTCTTTAATAAATACAATAAGCCCCACATGACAAAAATTCAATTAGTAGAATCGCAGCAATACAGTTGCTAAAGTGTTTAGTGAAAATAGCGCCATAAAGCACCAAAAATCAACTGTGGGCACCTGGTCATGCCTGTCCAGGACAAAGTTACAAATGCAGGTTGACAGTGATGGAGCACTGGCTGGCTACTGGGAGCCAGTTAGAAAAAAGTTCCTTAAATCCTGGTTTGTGGAGTGTTGCGGGGACCCGCTTCAATTATAAGGCGCACAGTTGAGGCTTTTCTTCCTAGTAGAATGTCCTCAGTTCCAAGAGCCTTTTGACTATATGGTGTCAGAGGTCTTGTACTTATTTCCATTTTATCCTTTGAAGTAGGGAGACTTCACAGAAAGGTCTTTGTAGTGCGCACAACCCTTCCCTTCCTGCCCTGGCCCCAGACTCACTACAGGGGGTTATGCAACTCTTTATGTGGGCACAGGCACATCCCTATTCAGGTGCAAGTTTCAGTTCATACCTCTCCATTTTCCATTTTCAACAGCTTTATTCGTCAATTTTCAATTATAAAAGCATTTACAAAAATACAAATAGAATTATTTCTATAAAACAGCTGTTGATAGAGAAACATGCATTGACTAAATATAAAAGGAAACTATTTCATTTTCCCTATTTGTACATTTCATAGATAAAAAATGGAGATACACACCCCAAGGCGGACCCCCTTTAAAGGGTCTTAGTGGTGTATCTAGAAAGGATGGTGAGTCCACTTGTCATAAAACATTAAAATCCCCTTAGAGAATTTCCTAAAAACAGTTAAAATATATACAAAGCACAGCACATTCTACTATACAAGTAACAATTAATTTATACCTAGCAAATGGTACTCACTATCAAGCCCTACACTGCTTGATAGTATGTTAATTAGTTTAAATCACGTACATTTGTAATCTCACTCTGGAGTATTAGGCGAGCCCTCAATGCCCATGACCACCCTAAGAATTTTACTACAGCTATTCCAATAGGCGGTGAGGTGTCAGTCCGCAGGATGCGTTCTGCTTCAGTTGCCCGTCTAGTGCCCAGGAGCTTACAAATTTGAAGCAACCAGACCAGACGCGGGGTAGAGTAAGCAGCACAAACAAAAAGGAGGTGGGGCAAGGATTTGTTACAGGACCTACATCCCGGGCATATAGATACTGCTTGAGTGGTCCATTTTACGGTAAATGATCTCACTGGGAGTGAGCCCACCCTAAACTGGAAATACAATTTACGGTCTAACGGTTTTGTGATTTAATCCCAGTAAGTTTCCAGCTTCGGAGTGGCTATATGTTCCAGGAATCAGCTTGTGAGGGTGGATGACTAACTTTGCCTAATGTTATTATCCCATTAACCATTCCCAATACTTGGCCTTCAACACCTCCTTAGTTGGAAAGTTTGAATTTTCAGGATCCGGACACATCAAAGCTATACCTATATCGGATAAAAGGTCTCTGACCGCACATAGCCATTTAATACGATGTGAGACATCAGCCCTTATTATTTCTAAGAAACCTTTCGCATAGCCTGTGAGCTCTGGTGTTGCCCAGAGAGTCCTCCAATAAAGGAGGGGGTGAAGTTTGGCTACTGCTGCAATCGTTTTTTCCCCTAGGTCAATTAATAGCGGGCTAGTTGCGGTGCTCTGTGGCAGTCTAGTCATTTTTCTCAGAAACCTATTTTCCGAAGAGGTAAGGGTTACAAGGTTCTCACACCCCCAAAGTTCCGAGCCTTATAGGGCTGAACTAACGGTTTTCAAGTTATACATTTCCAAAACTGGGCTAAAGGGCTTAGTGTGCGATAGATTATATTCTTGGTTCAGGATCCCTGATATCTGCCTGTGTTTAAGGGAAGCTAATTCCACCTGATGGTCCCACTTCATATTATCTTGGAAGATCACCCCTAAATAGGTGAACTCCCTAAACAATTCTAAAGGCCATTCAATCATACAAATGCCCCCCTTGAAGACCCTATGTGCATTAAATACCATTAGCTTTGTCTTTCACACATTGACCTCAAAGCCCCTCTGCGAGCAAAAACCCACAAAAGTTTTGAGGGCTTTCTGAAGCCCGCTAGACGTCTTGGACAGGATCAATGTGTCATCGTCAAACATCAATATAGGCACTTTTTCACCAGCTAATGTGGGTGCATCAGACGGTGTTGCCCTCATGTAATCAACTATCCCATTAATGAATAATGAGAATAGCGTAGGGGCCATAAAGCAGCCTTGTCTCAATCCTCTTTCTACTGGGAATAATTCAGTAACTTCCCCCTGCCCACCCCATCTAATTTGTGCACTGCTATCCTCATGTAATCTAATAATCAAAGTCAAGACCTCAGGTGGGAGCCCTAACTCTTGTAAGGTTAGCCATAACTTTGTGCGGGGTACGAGGTCAAAAGCTGCCTTAAGATCTACAAAGGCGGCATAGAGGCTTCCCTTTCCTACTGTCAAAATCTTCCAGTGTATGACGGCAAGATGGCCGACGGAGCAGGAGCTTGCTAAGAGCTCCCGGTGCTTGGGATCCCACTTGTTGGATTTATCCCTGTCAGCACCCACCGCTCCGTGGAAACCGACTACATAAGAGTAATAGGATTACAACCAGCATGTTTTTATTTTTATTTTTATTCTCTCCACCTTGTACGGCGGAGGGCTGAAACCCACTCGTCTCTCAATCCGGATCGCCTCCATCGCGCTGCTGGACTGTGCAGCTGAAGCCCCGGGAGCCTGCCGAGCCTCCTTTTCTATGCAGACTAGTGCTGCGACCGGCAGAGGAGCCCCTGCGGCGCCGGAGGTCAGAGAGGCCCCCTCCCGCCGCTTCATGGATGAGGACACAGGCTGTGGTGCCGGGAACCATCGCGCTGCTGGACTGTGCAGCTGAAGCCCCGGGAGCCTGCCGAGCCTCCTTTTCCCTGCGGACTAGTGCTGCGACCGGCAGAGGAGCCCCTGCGGCGTCGGAGGTCAGAGAGGCCCCCTCCCGCCGCTTCATGGATGAGGACACAGGCTGTGGTGCCGGGAACCCGACCACCCCGCTGCACCGGAGCACTTGAGAGCTGATTCTGGGCTAAGCGGCCGAGGCTTCTCAGGGGCCAGCCTGCAGGTCGATGGTTGGGCCGAGACGAAGCTACGCGACGGAGGGTTGAGAGAGGCCCGCCCGCCCGCCTCAAGGCGCTGGTCGAGGCCACGAAGCCGGACCCCTCCCGCCCGCCCCACAGCACCGGAGGATCAAGAGAGGCCCCCCCTCCCGCCCGCTTCGAGGCGCTGTCGCTGAGTGCTCTGCCTGGCCGTGACGAGGCCACGAAGACGGACCCCTCCCGCCCGCTCCACAGCACCGGAGGATCGAGAGAACCCCCTCCCCCCCCTCCCGCCTGCTTCAAGGCGCTGGTCGTTGAATACTCTGCCTGGCCGGGACGAGGCCACGAAGACGGACCCCTCCCGTCTGCTCCACAGCACCGGAGGATCGAGAGAACCCCCCCCCCCCTGCTTCAAGGCGCTGGTAGAGGCCACAAAGACGGACCCCTCCCGCCCGACCCACAGCACTGGAGGATCAAAGGAGGCCCCCCCCCCTCCCGCCCGATTCAAGGCGCTGGTCGAGGCCACGAAAACGGAGACGGACCCCGCCCGCCCGCCCCACAACACCGGAGGGTTGAGTGAGGCCCCCCCTCCCGCCCGCTTCAAGGCGCTAGGCGCTGGGTGCCTTGCCTGGCCGGAACCGCTGGGTGATCGATCGGAATGAGGCCATGACAGCGCCCCCGGAGGTGTGGCGCCACTGACCGGTGTAGCAGATGAAATGAGCCCTGGGAAACGAGATCTAGGGGGCCGACAGGAGCCTGCCCCCACCGGCACCGGGCATGGATTCTCGCTGAGGAGTCACCCCACCGCTCAGGAAACACAGGTTTGGAATTCTGGAGGTAGTCAGTTTGAGCTCACCCTGGAAGGTTTGGAGCCCTGCGGCAAAAAACGCACAGCTCACATATAACTGCCTTGAGACACTTGTCTAAAACACTGAATCTGCAAAACCCTGCTGGCAAGCCTAACACGCTTATGGAGGCATAAGGTATTTATTTCAGCCCACCCGACTGCTCACATTTTTAACTACCTCCTTGTTGCAATATGGCTGGAGCCATTAAACTGCACACATTTTAAGCTACCTCCTTTGTGCAAAATGGCTGGGGCCATAAAACTGTAGACATAAATCCCCTCCGGTATCCAGATGGCCGCGAGGCTCCCCAGTTTGCCTCCCCCTCGCATGACCAACAGAAATAGAGATAAGACTCCCTTCCAGCAAGCTATGAGCAATGCACAATGTACACCACTTGGCGCTTCCACGTCGGACTATGATAGTGTCTGCCTTTCATAGTGGTACTATATTATATTACTATACCCCTTACTGTATCCAGCACTTTTCACTTTATCTGCACATGTAATGCACCGATTACTACCTCATATATTTGTGCCGTTTATAGTGGTATTATATTTTTATATTCCTAACTGTATCCTGCACCGAGGGCTACCTCATATATTTTTTGCAGTTTATTGTGGTTTTATATTCCTAACTGTATCTTGCACTGATTGCTACCTCATATCTCTGTGCCGTTTATAGTGGTACTATATTTTTATACTCCTAATTGTATCCTGCACCGAGGGCTACCTCATATATTTTTGCAGTCTATTGTGGTTTTATATTCCTAATTGTATCCTGCACCGAGGGCTACCTTATATTTTTGCCTTCTACAGTGGTATTGTATTTAGCGCCACCTGTCTCATGTGACTCTTGTTATCAATTGTATCTGGCTATTGATTCATGTACCTCACATATTTTTGACTATTTTTGACTATTCACTATTGCTCACCTTTGATTCAGGTATTTTACAGTTTGCATAGGTACCTTATTCCAGTATATTTTTAGTATTGTACGTCTACTTTATTCTGCATTTGACTTTTGTTTGCAAGTGTATTTCGCTACTGACACATACTCACTTCTGTCACTTTCGATTCAGGTTTTTTACTGCCTGCATAGGTATTTTATTTTATTCCTGCATATGTTTAGCATCATACGTCCACTTTATTTTGTTGTAACCCACATCGAATTTACTGCTATTCCTGCAATATACCAATTAATTCCTCATGTAGACCTGTCACATTTGATGTAACCTGCACTCATTACACCGTTCCCTCCCGGACACACTGATTACTACTGCACATATTTTGGGTGCCCTCCGGTACCGCCCCTGTGCCAGGGAAGTTATTGTCTGCATCTATATTCCGCTCCTGCTACAACTTTTATCCCTGTTTACGTTGACGACTACCTCATATACCCTGGCTGTTACTTGTGTCACTATTACTCCCGGCAACCGGCGTCTACTGGGCACCCACACGCCCCTACCTATTCCGTCACCATATCATGGAGCTCATCGGCAAGCACACATATAGAATCAACTACCCACCTGCACTCACCAAAAACGCTGCAAAACGCTTTAAACACAATCTACTGAGGTCCCACCCTGAAACCCCCTTTGCAGACACCTACTTGTCACCGGTCAATGGTGCCGTAAACATTGATATCATCTTCCACACCACACGAAGAGCTCAATGGAGAAAAACGCTCCTCTCCCTACTCACCGTCTCCAATGCTAGGAAATCCGCTCATGGCCGAACACTCACCATCACACCTTCCCAACTCTTCCCGGGCAGAACCACCATCACTATTTATAACAACGGGATTGTCCTTATCCAATCCACAGACAGGAACCTGGAACTACTAGACAACCTGTTCCCCACTTTCATACAGCACCTCTCCAAACCACGGACCCCCACTCACAGCACGCACAGCACTCACAGCACTCTCAGTCCTATCACCCTTGATTTCACAGCCCCTAATCACAACCATTCTCTCCTAGCTCAGCCCCTAAACGACACGCACCTCTCCTCTACCCCCGTCACCACAGTCATTCCTTCACTTACTGTAGCCACACCACATTCCTCATTCACAGACTCAGACCTCTCCCCCTCACACACCAGCCGCACCCCCCCCACCAACATCTTCACCCCCACTCATACCACAACCATTCCGCTCACCCCTGACACCACTTCCCATACCAACAACGCCGCTAATCTAGCGCAGCCCCAAAACGACACGCACCTCTCCTATACCACCGGCACCTTAGCCATGCTCCCATCCACTGCTGCTACCCCACACCCCTCAATCACTGACATTGATCTTGGCCCCACATACACCAGCCGTACCCCCTCCCCCCATACTCCATCCCACATTCCCATTCTTGTCACCCATGACATCACAGCCCCCACCCACATCCCGCCTAATCAAGCTAAGCATCTGATCGACAAGCTCACAGATAAACCCCACCCTTTGTCCCCCCCCCATTCTCAGCCCTCACCTCCACTCATTAACCAACCACGCAGAACACGCTACCCCTATCTCTTCAACTACGACTCCTCAACAAAAAACCACATACAATCCCACCTCCCCCCCATTCTCACCCCTCACTACCGTACATGCGCCCCCTTCACCACTAATAAACGCCCATCCTCCACCCTGCACTCTCCGCCTACCACCAATACTCTCAACCACACCTCCAACATCTCCCCGATGTCACCCACGCCCGACCCTCCCATCCCCACCCCCAACACAACGCCCGACCCTCCCATCCCCACCTCCAACACATCTCCCACACTGGACTGCACTACGACCTCCCTCCACCAGCTCAAAGAAGACATGCACATCATCAAACAACAACTACTCTGCCTATCACACTCCAGTCACCCCTCACCCAACACCCTCCACCAGATCAAACAAGACATTCACATCATCAAACAATTACTCAGCACACATCCCAGACAGCCCGCACGCGCCTCCACCATCACCTCCCCTCCCAACTGGACCTCCACCCGGGTGGCGAACTCTCGCACTCGACTCCCACCGCACTGGACCACAATCCCTGTTCACAACCGCGAAAACCGCCCCCATCGCTCCTGTAATCCTCTCTCGGACCTCGACACAATCGCCCTCCTCCGCTCCTACGACCCAGCTCCCCATAGCAATACACCCAACACTCTCACTGCCATTCCTACGATTCACTCCAATCCCCTTAGACCCCCCACACTGAACAACAGAATAGCTATCCATAGTAACCTGAGTAAAGTCCCCCTCGCTCTAGAACCCCCTTCCACCCTCGACACACCCCGTCTCAAATGCACTCTCCTCAACTGCAGATCAGCCGCAAAACACTCCTTCGCTATCGCCGATCTCATCCTAAAACTGGATCTTGACTTAATCATCATGACTGAAACATGGCTAACAGAATCTTCTACACCTATAATGGACATTCTGGTTCCCCCCAACTACCACATCACCAGACTTGACAGGACTGGCAATAAAAAAGGTGGCGGAATCGCATGTATACACAGGCGCAACCTCTCTGTCCTGAAAGTAGCTTCCCCCTCCCTACCCTCCCCAACCTCCTGTGAATACATCTGCCTCGATATTATCAGTGAGGGCAAACCGATTTGCACTCTTCACTGCGTTTATCACCCACCCGGCGACAACCTTACCTTCTCCCAGCAAATCATGGATATGATCTCAACCAACTCCGGGCGACAACTCACACAAATATACCTTGGTGACTTCAACCTCCACTGGAACGATCACAATGATGCGGTGGTAAAAGGTCTGAAGAATTTCCTTAACGCCCTTGACCTCACTCAAATCTGCAATAGTCCAACTCACAAGAAAGGCTCTATCCTCGACCTTATCATCTCCAAAGAAGCCTCTATCCAACTCGAATCTATCCAACCCTGTGACTGGTCAGACCATCATATTATCACATTCTTCATCAATGAAAAAGTTAAATTTAACCCTGTTCAATCCGCCAGGCCCAAAATCTGGAAAAGAGACATGAAAAAACTAAACTCAAACTCTCTGCCCCCCAACAGCTGCAATTCACTACTTCCTCCTACTGGCGTTAAGGACGTCCAATCCTTGACTGATCACTATCTTAATACTATGTCCTCAATAATTAATGAAGTCGCACCCTTGCAGCTAAAAAAAGCCTCCGCAAAAATCTCCAATCCCTGGTACGACGGGAGTCTCAATGACGACAGACGCGCCATGCGAATGGCAGAACGCACCTGGAGATCAGCTCCCTCTGCACTGAACCTAAAAACCCTGAAGAAAAAGAGAAATGCCTACTTCAGGAAAATAAAACGCTCAAAATCAGTCTTCTTCAGCCGTCAGCTTGACCTAGCCAAAAATCGTCCGAGAAAGCTGTTTGAGCTTATCCGAACGCAATCCAAAGAACACCCCCAACCTCTCAACACTATGGGTGAAGCTCCCTCCTGCGAAGACTTCGCCTCTTTCTTTATCCAAAAAACTGACAACATAAAGAATGACCTACTCATGGATGCAAGCCGCTACCCCAAACCCCTCTGCATAGCACCAACTAAACCAAAAAACAATGCCATCTGGTCAACCTTTGTCACCTACACGGAAGAAGAAATTGGCAAACTGCTCAGCACTCTGAAACCTTCCAATCACCTCACGGACCCCCTTCCTGCTAACGCTGTCAAAGTCCTTACCCCGTCGCTCCTTCCACTCTGGACTAAAATCATTAACAGCTCACTTCAACAAGGGTCCATTCCCGACTCCCTCAAAGTTGGACAAGTCACACCCTTGCTAAAGAAACCTACAGCCGACCCCTCAGACCTCAACAACTACCGCCCCATCACCAACATTCCGACTCTTGCCAAACTGCTGGAAAAATGCGTACAAATACAATTGTCTAAACACATTACTCAGTTTGATCTTCTCAACTCTCATCAATCAGGCTTCAGAGCAAATCACAGTACTGAAACTGCTATGACTCACATAATCGATGACGCCCTCCAAATCCTAGATCATAACGATACCTGCCTCCTAATCCTCCTTGATCTCTCCTCCGCATTTGACACCGTCAAACATGAGAATTTACTCGACCTATTAAACACAAGAATGGGCCTATCTGGAACTGTGCTCAAATGGTTCACGTCCTTTCTGCATAACAGGTCGCAGAAATTCAAGAGCAACAACTTGATGTCCGCGCCAAGACCTGTATCGCTAGGCGTACCACAAGGATCCTCCCTATCCCCAACTCTGTTCAACCTAGTTATGGAACCTCTCACCACCTTGCTACAAGAATCCAATGTGCACTTCCACATGTATGCTGATGACACCCAACTTTATCTCAAACTTCAATCACCCAATGACATCACGCTCTTGAACTCAACGATCAGTAGCACCCAATCCTGGCTGGCCGCTAATCATCTCAAACTTAATGCCCTCAAAACAGAGTTCCTTTTGATCTCACCTCCCGCGAAGATCACTACCGCACAAATGTGGCTTAAACACCTAACGGCACTCAATGTTCAACCCACCATCGTGGACTCAGCGAAATCCTTGGGCATAACACTCGACACCAATCTCAGCATGCAGGAACACATCAACAAAGCAACTAAGGGAGCAAATTTCCAAATCAACACCCTTAGGAAACTTAAACCCTTCCTTCCAGCCAAAGATTTCCAAACTGCGGTACAATCACTTGTCATACCTCGAATAGAATACGGCAGCACCGCCCTCTGCGGTCTCCCCCTAGCTACTACGGCACCCATAAGAGCCTCTTTAAACGCCGCAGCGAGACTTATCACTGGATCAAAAAAACACTCACACATTTCCCCTGACTTCAAATCCCTGAACTGGCTGCCTTTTGAAGCCAGGATACACCTGAAAATCGCTTGTTTGACGCACAAGGCTGTCCACCTTAGCTCACCTAGATACCTCGCTCAGAAGCTGACGATTTCTGGAGGATCCAGAAACACTAGAGGCACAAACAATCTTTTGCTAAAGCCTAAAAGATTCCGCAAAGAAAAAACCTACAAACGCTCTTTCTCAGGAATGGCTCCCAGGATTTGGAACTCACTCCCCCCTGAAATCAGACTCATCCCATCTACCATACTTTTCAAGAAAGAAGTAAAAGCGATCCTCATGGCTAAATGCACTTGAACCACTACTGGGGATCAACTTCAAAGACTCAGTGCTCATCTGTACTACTTGTTCGAACCCTTTGCTTTTTTGTTTGACTTTGAAATTGACTACTTGATTGTTTATGATATCATTTCACTGTACTTTTAACACTATAGATGTATCTGTGTATATTCTGCTCTTCACCTATGTAAAGCGCTCTGATATCTGCGAAGATCTTGTTCGCGCTATATAAAACTTTCAAAATAAATAAATAAATAAATCAAAACAAATTGAAACACCTGATTGATGGTGCTAAGGAACGCGTGAAACCCAGCATGCACGGGGGACAGAATCTCAAACTCCTCAATCAATTCCTGCACTCTATTAAGCAACAACCTCCCAATTATTTTCTGAAGACAAACAATTAGGCTGATAGGCCTGTAGTCCCCCGGACTGGATGTCTCTCCTTTCTTGTAAACAGGGATGATATCCGCACTCTTCCAAGAGTTGGGTATAGGGGCTCATTGGGCGATGGCATTCAACAACAAAAGAATGTACCGGCACCATCTGTCTTTATCCAAGAGGAAGATGCACCCTGGTATGCCATCAGGGTCTGGTGCCTTTCCGGCCAATACAGATTTGAGTGTGGTCTCTACCTCAGCCTTAGTAAATGTTTCATTCAGATATAGTGCACTTGTAATTTCCCCCTCTCCTTTGGGTAGGGTTGAGGCATTTTGGGGTTTGAAAAAATTTACTCAGTCAGATTGTGATACGTGATTGTGGAGACACTCAGCCTGTCCCCCGGTGGACCATTTATAAACGTTCCAAAATTGTTTGGGGTTCTTCATGGCACAGGCGTTCCATAGTTTCTTGGCTTTTGACTGGGTAACCCTATAAAATGTCCTCACCTTTATGGGGTCACCCCCTTTTATGGCTTCACCTAGGGTCTGGCGTGCCTCCGACAATCTGTGTTCTACCATTGCCCCTCCTTCGAAATGGATGCCCTGGGATTCTTTCTCTGCTTGATGAAATAGGTGCGTAGGAGTTAAAAAAAAAAGTATTATGTATACCTGTTGTATTTGCTGGATCTCTTTTTTCCTCTACACTGGCCTCTAATTCTTTTGTAGCATGATCTATGCTGTGTAGGACATTATCTAGTAAGGCGGGCGACTCTATTAGCCTTTCCCAATTAAGCCGCCTTAGATCGTTAATTGGAACAACCTCACCTAGGTGGTGCCTATTCCTACAGTGAGAACCCGTCAGTTGACAGTTCAAATCCAAGGTTCCACACAGTGGGTTATGGTCGCTTTCTAGCCTGTCTATGACCTTCATGTCCACCACCAGATGCCATAGACCCAGGCTCACCAGAGCATAATCTATTCTGCTAGCGTCATAGCCATTGTTAAAGGTATTAGCTCTATGTCTGATTTAGTACACCCATTTAAAGCCTGTAAGCCCTGTTCCATACAGATATTGTTTATTTGAATGACCACATCTGACCATTTCCTTATGGGATTTAACTCTAGCGATGGAACACCCCATTTACTATCTTCTACTTCTGTCCAGTAGACATCTTCCGTAGTAAGGGGTTCGAACATTGTATTAAAGTTCCCCGCTATTAGTATATTTGAAACACCTGATTGCATGTCAAGGAGTTCCTCGAGAGCTGCTAAAACTCTCGACCTTTTCCCTCTTGTTCCCCTAACATAGATGTTATATATATCTATTATTAATTGGTCACGCGTGGTCAATCTGATGGCCTGTATGTCTTGGCTCTAGGGTGGGAGAACCTGAATATCAGCCTTAAGCTCTTGATTCACCCATATAGCTAGTCTTCCCGAGGGCCTCCCTTTTGCTCCCTTATTTGCGGCTACAGAATAATGCAAATACCCAACACAAAACTGGGATGATTGGGCCCAAGTTTCTTGAAAGAGGCATATATCATATGCCTCTATGAATACATGCCACTCATGTGAGCCCATCTTTGTACTAAGCCCTGCAATATTCCAGCTTAGAATTCTACTTTCAGACGAAGGAAGGTCTAGGGTCTGGAGCATTGTACCTTTTTTTGCTGATAAAACAACCATTCCCAGTACACCTTCTACTTGAGAAGATGGAACCAGAGCCTTCTTGGGGAACGGTACCCGCTTTATAGGTGTTGCCTTAGTAGATGTAATTCTAGACCCTATAAATGCCCTGAATATTTCTTTTAGCCCTAGTCAGCCGTTATTCTCAAGTGTAGAACATCCCTGCAATCTTGCGGGTCTCTGGGTGGCTATGATAATGTAAGTGGGAGGGGAGCATCTAAATTGGATTTTTGAGTTCTCCGGGGGGCTAGTAGGGAACTCCAACATGAAAAGGTTCTCAACAAGGTCTATACTTTTCATTGTGAGTTCAATACAATCATAAGAGTCCTACGCGCAGCTGTAATGTCAGTCCTAATCACCGAACTGCAACCTCTTACGTGCCTTATCCAATGGATAGCTTTATCAGTTAGAGAGTCCCTTTTCTCGATTCCGCCATTAGGATCAAATTTTGGGACTTTTGCCATGTAAATTTTAAAGGGATTAGGTGAGTTAAGTTTACACTCTCTACTGGGCCCCATTCTAGATCCTGAGTTCGATCAGCCCCCATATGGGTAGGTTTTACATCCAAGAGGCGAGTGATTCATCATGCCTGTTAATGTACTATATGATATAATACTATTGTTGGCTGTGGTGGGGGCTAAGCGCCTCGCCATTGAAGAGACTGCCACATTGGAGCTCTTCATGGCTGGGACTGATTTTTGGTTTAAATTTGCCACTTTCACTGCGTTATTGCCAGTTAGACCCGAAATGATCGGGAGGCCCAAAGAGTCTTTAAAAATAGGACCAAAAGGATGTTCCTAGTCACTGGCGCCCTGTGAACCACCCTTTACCTGTGGTGCTACCTCAGATACTAAATATTTAACCATAGTTAGTATCTCCTCTAATGTACCCTTCATAAACCGCACCTCAGCTCTCAATGTAGTAACTTATTGGGACGTAATTTACCAGTCTAAATGTGAGGCTGTGACAGTAGCTTGTTTATGTGGGATTGGAATTGTTTGAGTTTGTACTAGCCTTAGGCAATCCTCTTCTTCCCTATTCTGCCTTTGCAAGTCTCCAAGTGGTTGAAATCTATTTTTGCAGATAACTATTGGATCTATATGGACTACATAATCTCCATCTGGGGAAAACTCACCATGCTCAATTACAGTTGGTAGGGTAGCACTAAGTTCCTGCACCCCTTTGTTTGTATTAGATAATTGTTTCTTGCTAGGCTTACAAAACATGTCCGGAATAGCAGGCTTCACATGCTTTGCCGATAAGTTCTCTTCTTGATTAGTTTTATTGCTGCTATTTACATGTTTCAGGGGAGTTGATTCTAAAATGACCTCGCATTCACTCGTAAGAGTGTCTATTCGGTCCAAGACACAATTGTTTGCAGCAGATTTCTGTGTTTTTTTGCCTTCTTCCTGGTGTCACGTCTAACCCCCCCTCACTCCCCTCCCCTCTCTCTTCCAGTATATTCTGTGTCCTCATTTGTCTTGGGTACAGTTATACTAACAATGGCTAGACTGGGTTAGCTGAAAGGCCCTATCAGACCTAGGAATCACACTTCTCCTAGGCTCCAATAGCCTTAGTATTAAATTGCTAGTGATAAACTACTTAGATGGTAGAGGATAGGGGAGTGTATTATGCCGTGTAAAAGAACCAAAAGTCCACGGGTCCCAGGGCAAGCACTGTTAAAACAGTGCTTGCCCTGTTTTAACTCGATCTAACTTAGGTCCACACTGGGGCGCAAAGCAAAAAGGGGGTGGCCCAGCCCTGCCACTTCCTGGCAGTGATGGGCTTGTACGGGCCAGCCCTTGGCCCGGGCTTCGCCCAGACGCCGCTCGCAGGTGCGCGTCCAGTGTCGTGGGTGACGGTGCATGTTTTTAAGCGCGTGACAGCAAGGCCGGCTCCTGCCTAGCCAGCAGTGGTTTCTGGGAGCAGGCGTCCCCCAGCAGCAAAGAACAAAGCAGGCAGCAAACAGGCGTTCCTGGTTCCCCTGAGGTTCTTTGGTTTTTGACTTCATCCCGTATTCAGCCGCCATTTTGTGTCTTGTCGCCATTTTGTGTTGCCCTCACTCAGGTAGCACGGCGAACGGAGTGTTTTTGCCTTTCTCAGCTGCTCTACGTGTCTCTTCTGTTAAAGATTAACTCCCTGCCCTTGTTTAAGAAAACCGATGTCAGGGTCTGGCCGAGTACTCTAATCCATGTCTGGGTTGATTGATCCCTGTCTCGACTGACTATTTGGCTTCTCCTATTCTTTCCCTACATTATCTTATCCGAATGGCCTTCGCTGTTCTCTCCTTGTATTCTCTTAATACACAACTATCCTTTGAGGCACACAAATACGTCCTGCCACCTGCAAATTGGATTGTCGGTACTAGCACTGATTAATTTGTTGGGAGGGGTAACACACGGGGATTGAGAGAGGGGCGTATTTGGGACACCTGATAGCTTGTTTTCCAACTTTTCCTATTGGCCTGCTTTGTATGTACAGGGAGTAAATGTTGTAAATATGTGTGCTATAGAAGATTGTGCGGCACGGACTAAAGTGGCAGTCTCCTAAGAATCTACTCTGTACGTACTTCTGGGACAACTATGCTTAGCTGCAGCTAATAAACCTGGTTTTCTACGCCCAACAGAGTGTCTTGTGTCTCTGTTCAACAAGGCAGGTGAACTCGGAGATTTAAGGCGTGCCCTGCGCCGCCAGGCCCATAAGGCCCGGTTCTCCACCTCCCTCTCACTCCATCTCAGGAAAACCCACCAGTCTGGTGACGGGCCGTCAGTATGTGCGTTGCACACAATTAGCTCCCTTTGTGTGTGACTGTCTAGAGGTTAGTCACAAAGCCCAGGTGTCATTCAACCTAGATGTGTATTCCAGAGACCTGCGGAAGGCACAAAATGGTTAAAGTAAGAAAATGCCAATGTTTTATTGTGCCATTTTCAGGCCTGCAATTTAAAAACTGACTTCATTATAAGATGAGTTTTTAAATTGTGAGTTCAGACACTTTAACTTTTACTTGTTGCCTGCCACTGCCTGCCACCGGATTGATCTTTAGTCCCGCGAGGGGGAAAGACTGCATTGCCCAGCAGCCACTGTGGCGCGCTTGCCGCCAAACATCACTGAACGCGCCAGGAGGCTCTTAAATTGACGCCAGGGCTCCTGCAGCATGACATGCATTTGGTTGTGCCCGGTACGCGCCCAGGATAAGCCCAGGGCAAGGGCGGGCCCGTCTGCTCCCGTCTAAGAGCGGAGGAGGCTAGGATGGGCCATACCATTAACATCTCAACTCAGGGTCTCTGGGACTCATTAGCCTTGCTGTGTAAGGTACAGTGTAAATACTGTTATCGTCATTATTATTAGAGAGCCTTAACATGAATAAGTGTAAGTCTGGCGCTGGGCAGGGAGATGTAGGGACACTTGACACTTTCCTCTTGAGGAAAGATTGGGCCCTCATTCATGAGATTGAGATCACGGAGCGTAGATTATCGCTAGAGCCTCAGATATCCCAGAAAAGATCAGATCCCTGCAGGATGCCTATCACAAATTAATTCTGAAGATACCTCCATTCAAACCACCCAGTCGCAATATACGGGGATAGGCCTAGTAACCACTTTTCCCTCTGAAGATACCTCCCTTCAAGTCACCCAGACACAATATACCGGAACAGACATGGTAATCACTATGCTCCTTGAGTCAGTAAGCAGGCCAAGTAGGCCTAATGTTATAACTTGCTGTCAGAAGGCCAAAATAACTCATGTCAATAGCCATGAATCTCCATCTGAAAAGAGGAAGGGTTGGGGTCCCCAGAAGCAATTACAAACATCGCCAACGGCAATGAGAGGCAGAATCAAAACTGTTGATAGAGATTGTGACCAGGTGCCTAGTACAAAGTTATTGTCCACTGCTACAAATGGACTACCATCATTGTCGCCTGAGGAGGATTTCTGGAAAAGGCGTGGGACAATTGTATCAGTTCTATTGGATCGATTGTCACAGAAACTATCACAGATTGAAGTTAGGCTTATTAAACTGGAGAAGCACGCTACTAGCCTTCCACCAGTCCATCTGAACTCATGCCCATGTAAATGCAATGACATGTTACCAGGAGGGGGGAAGGAAACAGCTGTTAATCAGCCAGTAATCAACCCTGCACAAGCAGACTATCCTGGTAAACATAGCGATACAGCTAAAGAGCCATTTCGAACCGACCCCCAAAATCAAATAACAGTATCCCCATTATTAGAGTATCCAGGAGTTCTGCACTCTTCAGAAGGCCCAAGCTCCACAAGCATACAGGCCGTAAAACATTCTAATGGGGCGCCAATTACTACGGGGAATACCACACTGAGGGATAGGGCGAGGGCTATAAACTCACAGAACCCTCAAAGACTAAATTCTGGAGAAAATCCCAACTCAATCCTGATTTTGCATCTTCCACCAGAAGCAACTCCCTATATGGTTGTGTTAGCAAATGTCCCGACTTTACTTCCTACGGTTTCCGAACATTGGTCAACATTGAGGAACAAGTCATTACATCTATTTTGCACTAGAATAGGTATAAGTAACACTCTTTTTTTTAAATTCAAAATGTCTGGCCCGAAGAATAGGATGGGTTGGTAAAACTACTAAAACATTAGCTGGTGATTGTGTGGTCTTAACTTTTAGGTCTCCCCTTTTAGGTCTTCCAGTCTGGTGCAGTCTGTCCTTGATAGGGCGGGTAATCTGTCGATCACACCGCAGGATATAAATATTCCACCACTGGGGTATTTTTATCAACCCCCTAGAGCCCCGTGGATTAATTCCTTGGAGAACAGTTTCCTAGGGAACACACAGACGAGATTTATGGTCCCAGTCAGTAACCGCTATGATATTTTTAACTCATTAGAAGACATTCTTTGACTGACTCATTTGACATAAATGTATACCGAGGTGCTAGAGCGCATAAACAAAAAAACACCTTTGATCAGGCTCTAGAAGCTATATGCAACTACTTGTCACCCCCAGCCCTTATCAAGCAGGAAAAAGAGGGCATCGATACCATCAAGCTGACTTCGGGTGTGCTATCTAAATCTATTGAATCCGCAAGCCCATCATGGACATCTCCCAACAATGGTGGTTTAGCGTTTATCAATGTAGCAACAACCAGCTCCTCTGGTAACGGTGATAGAGCCCTTTGTAAACTTGTCTCCTGGAACATCTTAGGTCTACGTTCTAAGCTGACCAACCCTATTTGGTGTAATTTTGTATCAAATGATGATATACTGTTTTTCCAGGAGATGTGGGTAAAGGATATAATCCACACCAATTGGTTTAAAACGTTTCATACTCAGCCGTTGTGGGGTCTTTTGGAAGGGCAAAGGGAGAGCTCTGTACCTATATCTAAAATAGAGACAACGTAAGAACACAGCAGCAGACCAAGGTCAAGCACATTCACTCTTTTAGTTTCAGAATTACTACTTTGAGTGCAACAACTTCCAGCAACTGCTGCTGCGAGATGCCAATTTACAGTAAGAATTAAAGACAAAAGGAAGGTGCACTACATAAAAAGTCAAAAAGAGGTGAGTTCTTTGAAGGTACTTCTTTTTATTGAGTTTCTTTGGAAAACAACAACGGTGCACAGCCAACGCGTTTCGTTCCCCCGTGCCACAGGAACTTCATCAGGGCTAATAGGATGAAAAAGGTTTCCAATAACCGGACCAAAGTGTAGTGTGTATCTGTACGTGGATGCAAATGAGCGTCACACAAGAAAAGCGATCGTAGACCTACTGCAGGGGTCTCCAAACCGGTCCTGGAGGGCCAGATCCATGCCCCCCCTAATTGTATAAAATTAATTTTTATCTTTGTTTTGTGTAATGAATGTATGTTTTTATGTGCTTTTATGATTGTCTGAAACAGCAATTGAATAAAGTTGTTTTGACTTGACTTGGATTCTCACCCCTCATCTGAATCAACCAACTGAAGGGGCAGATGTCTGCCTGAACCCGGAAGTGAGTCTCAAATAAGTAGGGGCCTAGCTTCTGCAGTGCCCAGACAACAGCTAAAGCTTCCGTTTCTATTGCGTTCCACCTCTGTTCCCTGGGAAGTAACATTCTAGTATAAAGGCTACAAGTTGACCTAAGTTCTCTTTATTTAGCTGTGAAAGCATGGCTCCACGCCATGCTCTGATGCATCAGTCTGCAACTCAAATTCTTTGGATAAGTCAGGAGCCTTGCGAATGGGGCCATTCACATGGCCTCCTGTAGGGTGTCAAAAGTGGTATTGCAAGCCATTGTTCAGAGCATCTGAAGTGGCTGCTTCTTGGAAGTCAGCTCTGTCAAGGGGGCAACAATGGTGCTATATCCCCTTGACAAATCTTCTGTACTAGCCAGTGAGGCCTAAGCAGGCTCTCACTTCTCTTTAGGTTTAGCGGGGTGTCCAAGCCAGACTGGTGTCAAGTGTTGTCAGTAGGGCCTGCACTTTGCTGATTCTTAATTGGTGTCCTACTGCGCACTTACTGGCCTTGATAGTTAGGCCTCCAGACTGAAGGGCCAACAGCACTTTTTCAAGGTGTTGCACATGGTACTGCCAACGAGCTGAAATGCAGCACTGAAGTTCTCCAACCCAGCCAGGATCTGGTTGACCAACCACTGGAAGGTGGCAGGGGAATTCTTCAAATTAAAAATCATGACACAGATCTGGTATTGCCCTCATGGCATTGAGAATGCTAAACTCTCCTGTGCCCCCTCGGCCAAGGCAATCTGACACTACCCAGACATTACATCGAACGTGCTATGGAACTTGGCAGCTCCAAACCGATTAATGAGCTCATCAGCTCTGGGGATGGGGTGTGCATCAGTCTTGTTACCGCATTGAGCCACTGTATTCCACAAAAAACCTAGGTTTGGGTGTGACACTGGGTGGAGCAGTCTTGAGGACCATAACCACTGGGCTGTACCAATGACTGTTGAAAGGCTCAACAACTGACTTAGGGACTTCCTCTTTGACACAGGCCCTCACTCTGTCAGACAACCTGTAAGTTTTGTGCTTCACAGGTAGGCTATCCGCAGTATCTACATTATGAGTGCATTAATGGGTGACTCCTGGGGTGAGTGAAAACTGAGATGCAAACTGTCCACGGAACTGGTTACAGTTTCTCTGTTGCTCTAGAGTCAAAGTGGGGGGGAGGCTCACACCCTCTACTTACCCATCCTGATATTTGAAAGAAAGCAGGTTGGGGGAGGTTTTTCTCTTCTCTACCACCCTATCATCAGTAACCAAGAGAGGTCAAATCAGACCTCTCAAATTGTGGCTTGAGGTGGGCCATGTGCAGGACCTTCAAATGGTTCCTAGGAGTCTGTAGGTCCACTAGGCACCTCAATTGGGCCTGTTCACTGGTCTTGCAGAAAACAGTACTCAATGGGCACCAATACCCACACCTTTTGCCCAGGATAAAACTTAACCAGAGCAGTGTTCTGGTCATTCCAGGGTTTTATGTCTTTCTGGATAGCTTCCAGATGCTTCCTGGCAAGTTTCCGGAAGTGGGCTCTCTGGTTGCTCAAGGCCAGCATGTAGCTGAATACAACCTGGGGCGCTTCCTGGGAGGTTGCTCCCAGTCCTACTTTACCAAACTGAGAGGTCCTCTCACAGGTTGCCTGCACAGAAGTGCACAAGTGGTGAAGCTAAACCCCTTCTGCGGTACCTCCTGGTTTGCAAATAAAATACATGGCAGGAACACATCCCACTAATGCCTCTTGTGTTTGGGTGGAACCATTATCTTCCCTTTGATGGTATGGTTGAATCTCTCTACCAACCCATTAGTTTGGGGATGGCAAGGAGCGGACAATGTTTAGGTTGCCACACAGTCCTTCCACATAGCCTTCATGTACAGGGGCATGAAGTTGGTTCCACAGTCAGATACCACCTCCTTGGAGAAACCCACTCAGTGACTTAGCCTCAATGGGCACAGTCACTGTCCTCAGAGGGATAGATTCTGGGTCCCAGGAGGCATAGTCCACCAAGACCAGGATAAGCCTGCTGCCCATTGCTGTCTTGGGATTCAGAGGTTCCACAATGTCAATGCCTACCTGCTCAAAATGGGTGCACACATCAGGAAAAGGTTGCAGGGGGGCTTTGCGTGTGGCCCTGCCTTGCCACTTGCCTGGCATGTAGGACAGGTCCTGCAGAACGCATCTGAGACCTTCCTCATTTGATGCCAGTAAAAGTGGGTAGCAAGCCCATCAAAGTCTTGCCTTGCCGCAAATGACCTGCCAGAGACACTTTATGAGCCAGACCCAATAGGAAGGTTCTAAAGAACTGGGGTATCACCTGCACATGGTCTGCACCAGGCTTAGGAACCTAATGCTCACTATGCAGGAGACCATCCTCCCAGTAGATCAGGTGCTTGCCAAAGACCCACAAGAGGTGGGCATTCTTTTTGTGGCGAACATGAGTCCTCTATGACCCATGCACTTGTAAAATGGTAAAAGGCAGCTCCAATGCTAACCTATGAGAGAGATAGTCTTTGCAGTAGTGAAAAACGAACTTAATTGTTTCTCACTACCAGGACATGTAAAACTTTACAGTGCATGTCCTGATTTTTATATACACGGTACCCTGCCCTTGGGGCTTCTTAAGACCCATCTTGGGGGTGACTGATATGTAATAAAAAGGGAATGTTTGGGCCTGACAAGAAGGTTATATTGTCAGACTGATAAGACAGTTTTAAACTGTGCACACAGGCTCTACAGTGGCAGGCCTGAGATTTATTTGAAGGCTACTCATATGGGTGGCATAATCAGTGCTGCAGGCCCACTAGTCACTTTTGATTTATAGGCCCTGAGCACATGTAGTGCACTGTACTATGAACATATTAGTACATCGAATACGCCAATCATGGAGAAACCAAAAGCCATTCCATTTTAGACACAGAGCACATGCACTTTAGCACTCAACAGCCGTGAAAACGCGCACAGAGTCCTAAAGCCAGCTAAAACGAAAATAATAATCTTTATTGCATGATTAATTAAAATCTTTGCAATTAGGCAACAAAAACAAGAAAGAGAAAAGTACATGAATAAAGCCTTTAAAAAGCACTTTTTAAAAAACATTTAGAAAAGTTAAAAAGGTGAAAGAAGAACCATGCGAGTAGTACAGTACTATGCATTAGAGAAAAAGTTCTTTCATGATCAATTCTGACTTTGGTTATCAAAGGAAAATAGTCTTGAAGAGCAGAAGCCATTCACAATAAGACAAATTTAATTACTAACCGCTGGATTTAGGGCCGTGTTGACTAATTTCATAAAGCGCACTAGCCAACTAAAACGAAGTTCAGCACACAGTCAAAACAGGAGGTCACAAGGCAAAACATCAGGGAAACTATGCCAAAAGATGCCAGGTCTAACAAGAATGATTTCTAAAAGGTTTTTTTTCTTTAGGAAATGATTCACAGTTATATTTGCAACCTCATCCATCACAGCATCAACCTCTAACAATGTCCCTATACATTTATTTTTCTAGGAGAAACATTGTGGTCTCCTCCAGTCTGTGGTAATATGGTACTACAGATCAAGCCACTCAGCTGTCTGATTTTTAAAACCAGAGAGGCATAAGAGATGAAGTACCTAATGCTGTACATTATAATGATATTGCAAGTCACTGAGGAGTTTCATAATCATATATAGGAAAGAGGCCGAAGGCCATGTTCCTTTATAAAATAATGGAACTGTGAAGTTACTTTCAATATTCTTATTATGTACGCCAAGGAGCACTCTATCCGATAAAAATTATGGTCACCCCATCACCTTTTCCGCAAACCACTTGAAACCTTGGTGTGAAGCTCTTTTATTTGAAAGAACAAGCATGTTTTCAAACATGAAGACTAAAAATAAAACCTCTAGAACAAAATTAAACACATCAACAAACTGTCAGGTATTTGTTGAAAACAGATATTAGAAACAGTTCAATTGAAGTCAGTTTAAAAAAAAAGCTGCACTAGCTTGGAATATGTAGAAACATGCAAAAATATATTAGCTTTTTTCTAGCTATCTAAGGAATAAAAAAAATATACAAGTTCTCTCTGCTGATTCTTGCAAGGTCAAAAATAGAGTAGAAGAAGGAAAAATAATGCTCTGTTTTCCCTGCTTTAAACAGCTGCTTCAATTATGCTCCTAGGCCTGCCCTTCACCTCAGCTGCTGGAAGCAGGCACTGCAATATCAGAACTTGACTGTAGTAACTTATAACTGTCGAGTTCTGAAGTCTTTTCTTTATAATTGGGAACTAGCTGAATCACAAGTTGCAGATTATGAATTTATTAGATACTGGCGTTCATAGACGGATTAGAGAATCCCATGTATTATAACACAATTCACTCCTCTGGCATGACTCTAAGGTCAGCTACTCAAAGACTAGTGAGTGTTATCATTGCAAAGAGAAATCCACCAGAAATTATGGAGGACTAGTTGACCTATTCTGAACGTGTTTAATACATTTATTTGAAGATTAATACATCTAGTGCTTTTGTTTTGAGAATAATCTATTGAAAGGAAGGCATATGAACAGAAGTAATACATTAATTATTTCCTGTTAGACATTGTGAAAATCTTGGCATACTTTGCAGCATGCATGTATTATTTTGGAGGGGGAGGCAAATTGATTGCTATATCAGTGACTGAGCTGTAACAAAGACAGGTTTCTGTAAAGAAAAGATCACCACATTTATATCAGCTATTCATTGAACCGACATCTGGTGCTAAGGACCATTGTATACTCAGCCAACTGGGTGGTTGGCTAGTTATCATTTTTTCATGATAGTATCTATTCTTTCTAAGATATAGCCTTCTAGAATTTCTTGTTTTTAATTGGGAAAAATGTGTTTACTACTTTTAAATATTCACAAACTGCACTTTTGTAGTAATTTACAATGTTGTAGTGAGCCCAGCACTGCACATGGGTATTTAATTCTCCCATACAAAATAATGGAGATAGGGATTTAAAATATAATCCTACAACAAATAATGTTAAATATATTATTTAAAACAGCGTCTAATCCATGACTGTTCATTTTTGAGGGACAGCTATTTGAGGACATGATATGAACATAATAAAAGTTGTCATCCAGCAGATATGTAAACAAACATGGAGACCAACAAACACTAGTGGAGATGAATGGCAAGAAAGAATGACACAGAGACAGGCCGGTTAAAAAATAAAAAAAATGTACCTATGTTAAAGAGATTGCTAAATGTGAGGTGTGGTACCACAACATTGACTTTTAAAGATACACCTGCAACACTTATGTCACAAAATATTGTCTTGCAGAGTAATCTCAGGATAGATACATGTATATTTAGAAGATCTCTCAACATGCCCCTAAATATTCTTACCTTGCTGATACTCTTCAAGGCTAGTAAATATCTTCCACTCTATATAGTTGCAGGTTGGTAGTTTTGTATTTGATATTAATATACAATCGAACACCAGGATGGCTATGTAGAATAAAATCTTGTTTGATGGATAGGTAGGTGAATGTATGGTAAATCTCACAAGAGTATGGTTGAATAGCCAAATGAAGGGAAGCATGTATGTGTGAATGTATAACCTCCAACACATTTGCGGCCCGCGCAGGTGAGAGTAGTGGGGCAGTGCGGCCGGGTGGGAGAGGGCAGGGGCATACCATAGGCTCCTGCATCTCCCATGGTGTGGGGGACCCCCGTGCTGCAGGAGGCCCCCTCAACACAGTACTCGAACCTGCGCGCTCCGGATTAAATCCGGAGTGGGCCACTATGTGTAGATTGGAGTGGGGCCACTAAAAACGTTCGTTACACCACTGGGAGGGGAAACTCAACAGACGATAATGAGGGAAAGTTATTTGTTTCATTTTTCCTCGTGGTCATCTATTGAATCCCCCCCAACCAGTCCCACAGCCCCACTGCTCTTACCTGCACGGGCGCGGCTGCTCCAACATATATACATAGAAACATTCATAGATGAGTAAACACATACATAAACTAAATAATAATTATGGACTTCCTAGCGCTGGATAGAGCCGAACATATCCCCTGGCTAAAGTATTTAAGGGAACTGACAAATTGGCTGGGTTGCCCTGATTTATTCCTAAGACTCAAACCCATGGACAAACTCAAAATTAGAAATATTAAACACCAGTTTTTGACAAAGTGCCAGGGACTAAGGGAAGAAAAGGAGTTAATAAAACCAACGGTAAGACGTTATGTAACATTATCCATGCAAACCATGTTCAACCCTACTTAACATTGGTCGGTAATCCCTTTCATTGTTTTGTTTTAACAAGATTTTGTTTACAAAGGCCCCCCTGGGCTTTTCTAAACCGGGCACCTTAGAACCCTGTCCTTGTGACAATTTCTCTGAACAGGACACTCCCCAGTTTATTTTCTTTTGTGACTATTATATTACCATTACTCAGAGATTGTCACTTTGTGCAAGTTAGGCCAGCCTCCTGTACCTCCATATGCTATCCTCCCCTATGGTGTGTTTTGGGGTTGCACATTTTTTTAACCGGAGCCATTAGGTGCAGGATTTTTTTTTTTAACTGGCATAATGTTTTTATAGGTTTTTATTTAGAGGCCCACTATGTGTCATAAACGGGGATTATCTTATTTGATAGAGTTTGCCCTCTTGCACTCTGCACTTTACACAATGTTTTTGTACTGTAGGTATAGCGGGACTTGGTTCTCTGACTGATACCAGGCATGTCACAAATGTGGACTATCAGCCTGATTCATCATTCTCCCGTTTTGCGAGCCCCTAATAGCGATTCATAGCGAATCGCTATTAAGGACTCGCAAAACGGGATTCATGTAGAAATTGCATAAAGAAATGCGATTCCTACATATTCCTTATTTGCGATTAGCAAATTGCTAATCGCAAATAAGGAATAACTCGCCATTCATTCCTATGGGCCAAAAGGCCCATAGAAATGAATGGGGAGTATTCCTTATTTGCGATTAGCAATTTGCTAATCGCAAATAAGATAGCGATTTGAAGGGTGCCAGGGGTGTCCAAAGGACACCCTGTAGCACCCCTCAAATGAAATTTTACACAGGTGTTGCACACACACATGTCCAAAGGACATGTGTGTGTGTAACATGCAACTCAGAAAAATGCATTTAAATGCATTTTTCTGAGTTTTCGCAATTTACCACGAGGTCTGACCTCGCGGTAAATTGCGGCCAGAAATTGCGAATTCGCAAAAAAAAATTGGATGATGAATTGCATTAAAGGAATCTCAAATAGAGATTCCTTAAATGTAATTCCTCGCAAAATTGCGAGATCGCAATTAGCGATTTTTGCATTTGGGATGCTGAATCCCAAATGCAAAAATCGCACTCGCAAAGGGCCAGATTCTCAGAATCTGGCCCTATGCGAGCGCAATTTTGTTTGATGAATCGTGCGGTATATCATTTTGAGTATGTTCTTTTCTGCACTCTGCACTTTATAACATGTCCTGGAACTATATGCATTCCAGGGCTTGATTTTTCTGTCTGATTACTGAAACAACATAAATGAAGTCTATTTGTACTTGATTATGTTTTGCTCATTTACACTTTGCATTTTATAAAAGGTTTGTGTGTCGTACGTGTTTTAAACTTTGATTACCTGACTGATATTAGGAATTCCTTAAAAAAAAATCAGATTTTTTAAAAAATGTGTAAATGAAATGTTGTATGATATGTTTACTTTTATGACATTAAGTTGTCGAATAAAGCATTCTTGACTGAGTAAACCCATACACAGATATCGGTACCTCAACCTATATTCATAGGTACACAGAACATACACTGGTAAATAAATACATACATGAAATACTTATTCGAAATTCGCTATATGGCTAAAATGCTCTTTTATGAATGTACTTACATGAAAAAATAGGATGATCCACTGTGGCTAAATCTGCGCCTTTGTTTGTTGTATAATTGCATGCATTGGCATCGAAAATTAAAACCATCCTGGAACACCACTGCTAAATATTAATGCACAGATAAATGTTGAGAGCTCCGAAACCGGTTTAGCTTAGAAGGAGTGAAAGCCCAGCATTGCATTTTGAAACGAATTTGTCCTGGCGTGCAAATTAAGTCTTATTGTTGCAACAGGGAAACACATCAGTTAAATGACCTGGAAATATCCCAAGGCTGCTACTAAGAAAGCGCTAAGAGATTGAGATTGGCAGTCCCGTGTCTGCTCTTGCTGTCCAATTCCTGCCTTCCTGCCTTAATGTTGTTTTCAGTATTCACAGAGGAATCGCAATATATTCAGGATGTATTACTTATGCAGGCTTTTGAGTTTGACTTTAAGTGACCACTTTTGTGCTCTTCACAGCAAGTTTATGAAATCTTTAAGGCAAACTGCGAATGAATGTAATAAATTCAGGGAATAAAGCTGTCGAGAGCCACACTTGTGCCGTGTCCCAGTGGAAATACCGCCAAGTCCACTGCAAAGAACTGCTACTGTGTGTCATTGAACTCTTTATAAAGCCTAGATGCTGAGGCGAAAAGATCTGGATTTACAATGCTATGGAGAATAAAACGTTCTATCAAATATTGCACAGAAAGGCAAACGATACTAACTGCACGGTATATGAGAAAAACATTGCACCGAATACATGTGTGGGGTGTATTACACAGATGGCTATTGGTATTACACACACACACCAGAAACTCATCTCCATTTAGCAGTATGAAGACGCCAGTGCCTAATTTGTAAATAAGTAAGTGCCAGGGCCCTCGTCCAGAGGCTACTGCAGCTGGCACCAAGCATTGCTTCTGCCAGCACTGCCAGGGACATGACCAACACAGCTACTAACCATCGCTCTCCTGGAAGGGTGACAGTTAGGACTATTCTTGGTCCGTTTCAATGTGTAATGAATGAATAAATAACTGTTGTTGTGCTCATCTCTAAATTAGGCTAACAACGCCACCATATTGGAGACTGCCATACCACCGGTGTTGACCAATAGGGGCTGGTGCTGAGCACTGGAAATCATCGGCTCTAAATAAGCACTGAAAGACATCCGTGACATATATTTAGAATTCATTAAAATCACATTCTTACTGTGATAATCAATTTTTACTGCTTTATCATGTGTTTTTAAAACAGGTGTGCCTTCAACTTTTTACTAAATTGGAGCAGTATTGGGGCGATCCCAATTTACAAAAGAACCTTAGTGTTTGCGTAACCAATCTGTTGTTTTCTTTCACTGCATCTGGACACTCTTTTATGGTAACTGCTTGCGCAAATAATAAAAATGAAGAACTTCACCTCCGAAACCCAGCAAGTCAACAAGGGTGTCCCCCAAGGATCAGTACTTTCTCCTCAGCTCTTCAACATCTATATGGAACCGCTCGCCAAACTACTCAGGAATGCCAACATCCACTTCCACCTCTACGCGGATGACACGCAAATCTACCTGGAAACCTCTTCTCTTAATGACATCCACAGACTAAATGATGTCCTAAATGACGTTCAAGATTGGCTGACAAAGAATCACCTGAAACTCAATCCCGACAAGACCGAAACACTTCTCATCTCAAACAAAGAAGACAACCCTCAAATCACCGAGTGGCTGAAGTTGATCGATGCTCTTAAAGGTAATCTCACGCTATCTGACTCCGTAAAATCTCTGGGTTTCACTCTAGACCCCAAACTAACCTTGTCAAACCACATTAAGAACTCGGCTAAAAGTGCATTCTTTAACCTCAGACTTCTGAACAAAATCAAACCTTTCATTACCAACAAGGACCTCAAACTAACCACGCAATCTCTAGTTCTATCAAGATCTATCTATACCACATCTCCCCAGCACTCAAAGAACTCGAATGGCTCCCTGTGAAAATGCGTAATACCTTCAGAACGGCCTGCCTAACCCACAAGGCCCTCCATACCGGAAAACCAGAATACTTGGCAAACAAGCTCAAAAAAGCAGGCCAAGTTAGAAATCTGAGAAGCTCTACCTCCCTGCTGCTCATCCTACCAAAAACCAGAAAGAAGAGAACTGTGGACTGCTCCTTCACAGGAAATGCCCCCAAAATATTGAACTACATCCCCCCGCACATCAGAACTTTACCGTCCTATGCGGAATTCAAGAGCCAACTCAAATCCTTGTTCCTTATCCGTTCCCTAGGTCGTTGGTAACTAGGATCAGCAAGCATCCCCAGAACTATGTGGTATCTCTGTATCCTATTACCAAGAAGTCCTGCTGTCCGAACTTTTCCTCCTTCCAAATTGTCTTTCGTTGACCGCCTTTATTTGTTACGTGTCTTGTTGTTCACCTTTTCATTCCCTCTACTGTAAAGCGCTCAGCTACCTTCGGGTCTTGTTAGCGTTATAGAAAACTTCTAAATATTGTATCATATTGTATCATTCCAAAACCTTGGTCCAAGGGTAAAAAAGCATGGAAGCCTTTTTTTTTCTTTTTTACACTTCTTAGTGTCCAGCGTAAAGGTAGCCTAGCCATACCGTACCAAGGGTGATCAGACATAATGAGCTTGTCCGCAAGCCAAGCAGGGAGGTTGATCGTTATTATTATTATTATTATGCATATTAGCACATAGCTACCTAAAAAATGTTTCCCAGCACTGGGCTCATTAGAGATTATGGGTCAGGCCAGAGAACAATCGAGGAGGAAGCAGAATTAGAAAAGTTCTGGAGATTATAAGAGCCAAGGGGCATATTACCAAGGAGTGCGTTGGAAAACTCACAACGCACATTCCCGTATCGCCGGCTATCGCCGGATTTCATCGCCGTTTTAGCGCGTAATTATCAATGCGCATCAGGTAGGCGAATTGAAATCCGGCAATAGTCGGCGATATGGAACATTAGCGCATGAAAACAAACGTTGTTTTCACGCGCTAATGTGGGCCTTGATAATATGGGGGTGGATTCAGCTTTATGATCCACATCCCCATGTTATCAATACCTAACGCCTGGTCAGAGCAGGTGTTGGGAGACCTGCGATAAACAAGTTTATCGCAGGTCTTTTCCTCCCAACGGCTGCATTGGTAATAGGGTGTTCCCACCTCCAACCACATTTTTCATGTGGTTGGTCCTGGGAACGCCCACTTTGCATGTCATTAGCGATGTTTATCGCCGACATGCAAAGTCGGCTTGGGCCAGGCTTTAAAATGCCCTTGTTAATAGGGCTCTAGCAGTATCGCTGCTTTCTCAGCACAATTCGCCGAAAAAGCGGTGATACTTGCCCTTGTTAATATGCCCCCAAGTTTTTAGCGGTTTAGGAAACGGGAAGAGTGAATGACACTCTCTCAAAGTTACGGGCAGATCACTAGGTCCAAGAAAAGGAAACGCTCGGCCTCCTTAGTGGGATTTCCTAATTTAAGGAATTACAGTTAGCCTAAAATGACTAGAACTTAAAGAATGTGCTGGTAAATACAAGGACACCAAGGATCTAAGGTAAAGAGGCCGGGTGTTTGATAGGCATTTGTGCATATAGCACAATACCTTGAACTGCACACATTGCTTGATATGTAACTAATGCAAGTTCCATAGCATACTGTCTGTGGAGGTGAAGTTAGGAGCATGGAGCAAAAGATGCGCAGCAGCATTTTTTGTACAATCTGGAGGCGATTAAGTAATGTTTTTGCAGCACCCAGGTATAAGACATTCCCAGAGTCCAGCTAAGAAACAACTAGGGCCTGAACTATTGCTCTCTGGGCTGAATTAGGGAGACAATAAAGAATCTTCACATACCATTTCAGGATACCAAAACAAGTAGCTGCCGCCATGTTGATTTGATGACTCGTGGTAAATTTGTCATCCAGCCAAACTCCAAAGTTCTTTATGACCGGGACTGGGCTGGGAAGATTGCCTACAGATACAGGCCACATGTGGAGTCCTCAAGGGTTGGGGAGATTGCTGACACATAGGACCTCAGTCTTGCCTCTGTTTAATTTCTGTGAGTTGGCACTCATCCATGATGAGGCTTGGGTGAAGCAAGAATTAAGGGCCTTCGCATTCTGATTGTCCTTGGATGACAGACATAGGAAAAATTGTGCATCATCTATGTACAAAAAAAGCGTGAGGCCACAGTTTTGCACTAACTCGACTAATGGTGTAACATATAGTTGCGGAGCAGTGGACAGATGGATTCCTGAGGCATGCCTGAGACTAAGGGGTGAAAGTTTGACCTGTGTTGGGTAAAGTGAACCTGGAAGGTACAGTCATGCAGGAAGGATTTTAGCCAAGATAGTGCAGTGCCCTCTATTACCATTCCCTCTAGTCTGTGCGGGAGTGTCAAAGGATGCACTACACTCTAACAAAATCAGTGCAGTAGCTCCACTATTGTCCAGTTGATGCCTCAGGAACTTGGTATCACCAAGGACATCTGATTCAGTGCTATGGCCTGCTTGGAACCAAGATTGAGAGGGATGGAGTAAGCCCTTAAATTCTGCTTTCACTATGAGTTGCTGGTTCACATGGTTCTCCAACATTTGTGCAAAAATGGGCAACAAAGATCTAGGCCTGTAATATGACCAAGTGAATGGATCCAGGTTCTTTTTTTCAATAAAAGAGTGACCAGAGCCGTTTTCCAAATTTTAGGGACAATGCCTTCCAGCCATGATATATTAATTAGTTGGATGGGCTGCTCAAGGGCAGGATAAGAGAGTTTATCAAGTACTGCCGGGGGGCAGGGATCCAGTGGAGATACTCATTTAATTGATGCCACGATAACCCTAAGAGAAGGTACATCTAAGGGCAGAAACCTATGCAGCACACTGTCTACATTAGGGAGAGCTGTTTGACTACTAACCTCACCTGCGATAGAGAATGTAGCCTGGATGTCTGCCACTTTTTTAAAGAGAAAGTCAGCTATTTCATTGCTCTAGAGTTGTGGAGGGGGTGTAACTGGTGCAAAGCTGGTCGGGTCCAGGAGGGTGATGGGTTTGTAGATGATGCAGCTGGTTTTGTAGATGATGTAGGCAGGCAAAGGGAACCAATAGAGTTCCATCAGGATTGGATTGATGTGATAAAATGTCTTCTGGCCTTTGATAAAAAAAAGTGCTGCAATTTGTAGGATGCCCTTAAGAGGTGCCAGTGTGGAATTTTGGAGACCATGGAATGAATGTCTAACCTGTCATTCTTGGCACACTATAGGACTTTTGTTTTGGTTGGATTGATTTTCATGTGTGTGCCAAACATCTAGGTCTGGATGAGTTGCAGACAGGTTTTAAAGCTTTCAGGTGGAGGAGACTTTCAGGAAGAGTTGTGTATCATTAGAATATTAATGAATTTCAATGTGAGTATCTGTGAGTACAGCCCCAAGGTTCTTCATGTAGATGTTTAGGAAGACAGGACACAGTTTGGAACCCAAGAGGACTCCACAGGTGATCAAGGTATTTTGGGACCTGGAGGAGTTCATGTGAACAAACTGATGTCGATTGGAAGTCGAGGTGGGGAACCAGTGAAGCACATTGCTAGTGAACCCAATTCGAGACTCCAGGGTACAGATGAGGGTGGGTGGTTGACTATGTCTTCCTTTGTAATCAGGAGAGTATCATCTATAATGTAGAAGAAAGCATTCTACATGCTGCTGCTTCATCTGATGCCAGATGTATTGTTATGTAGGAGATGGTTAGCACTGATGTGATCTTAGGGATGAGGATAGCCTACTTTTTTAATGATCTTGCGAATGCAAGGTAGGTGAGTGGTGGGAGGGTAATTTGCAAAGTTATCAGGGTCTAATGTAGGTTTCTCTAGTAGTGAGAGAATCTGGCATGTCTTGGGAGCTTCTGGAAAAATCACTTAAGTGAGAGGTGCACAGACAATGGGGAGAAGGACTGAAAGAACTTTCCCAGAGAGAGCTTTAATGAAGGACGGACATAAGATATCATCTACTTAGGAATGGGTGTAAGAGTAGAAACAGGTTTTATGGTGTGAATGTGTGTTGGATCTTCTTTATTTTCTTTGAAGAAGAGGTCGATGGCATTGCACTTGTCTGTGGAGTGTGTGATAGGTCGATCAGGCATGTGGTTGATGCAGTGTTCGATTGTATTTCCAAAACTTAAGAAGGAATTATGCAGAACAACACATGTGCATGCTCAGCAGATCAAAGAATATGGTCCAAAATAATAATTCCCCTTAGTTCAATAAGTATTTTTCACGTGGAAGGCAAAAAATATCAAATGATTTCCTTCAGTTCCCTGCCTAGTGTTGTCTTTACAAAATCAAGCTGCACCCCACCATGTCTGGTGATATGAAACTGTAAAAAGCATGATCTCTATCAAAGCTTCTTTTAGAATTGGGTTTATTTAATGATGAACTAAAATCATATTTTTGAGAGCAAAATTACAGTATTTAATAATGTCTGGTCAGATGTTTTCCTCATTCAGCTGAGCTTTGTTTTTTTTCATGGTTCCTCTTAGTTAAACCATTTTTAAATGATGTGTTGCCAAGCTGTTCCAAAAGTGAATTAGTGCTGTTTTAAATGTTTCCTTAGTTGGCTAGGAACCTCTAAAAATGCTTCTTAATCCAAACCCATTAACATGAGTTTTCACTTACACAAATGTAACTCTAAGGTTTAAATTTACTGTTCTCCAGGCAAGTACAGCGCTGCACAAAACATGACAGAGCTGCTTAGCATGAAGGACAGAAAATAGCGCCACATTTAAGAGTTGCCTGACAATTTTTTTCACCTCTCTGTATAGCTCAGTGTCTTGCGTGGTTGTTCAAAGGTGACTCCTTCCCCGTCTAGTCCAGCACTTAGAAACAACGTAAAGGGGGCGTGGCTACAGCGCCAAGGGAAATGGCCGCTGGTCCGAGGAGCTCCGTTGGTCCGTAGCGGTGACAAGAGCTCTCCAGGTGTCTCCGCTGCTCTCCCGGACCGCAATGCTGTGACTCTCGCCATCGGAATGCCTGCTGATTCCTGCTGAAGGTTTTATAGCCAAGCACGGTGAGCGGAACAGATTTTATTCCGCTTTTCTTCAAGCGTCGCGCCTGTGACGCGACCGCCATTTTGGCTTCCCTGATGCCCGGTGAACCCTACGCTCTGTTTGCCTCAGGCCTCACAATGACATTGCGCATATGACACTCCTGCCTTGTTTTGACCCTCACTTTATAGCTAATTTCATGGCTTTAATGCCATGATGGTGTTTTCCTGCATTGTTTGCGTTTTTCTGTAGTTTCTGGGTTGAAATTGCATTCTAAACGCCATTTTGAGGTGATGTTTTTCTCATTTGTTTCTGAATTCTGCTTTCTGCCTACAAGCTACTGTTTTTATGAATTGCACTCATGGATGCCTTTTTGCTCCTTTTTACTCCTCCAGTACACTGTCCTATCTACTTGTTAAACTTTTGCATGCCACAGTTTTTGGTCAGTACTCACCACATTCTGTTGGACCTTCTCCTCCAGTGAGATTACTATTTGCCTTTTACTGATATTCTGACTCAAATATTTTGCTACAGCATTTTGCCTCTTCGCTTCAGGAATTTTTCTGCTTCGGCTCTCAAGCACTTGTCTGCTCTCTATTTTTATTGATCAATTTTTACAATAACAATGTCCCGAGGCAATCACAACTCTCCTCAGCAAAACAATACCGCCAAAACACCTCTGGAGGACTTTAACCCTGTTAGTGTTTTACAAGAGAATATGGAATATACCTCAAATGACACTCTCACCTCAAAATGCTCTTCTTCTATTACTTCCAGTCAAAACGCCAACAATTCTTCCACACTACCGTCACCTTCTACTTCTACATCAGGAAAACAAGTTAAAACAAACCCACCATCTCCGACCAACACAGCCTCTTCTATTTCTATGGAACTTTTGCTTGAGGAAATTCGTTCACTCAAACCCTACATTGCAGAAACAAATTTTCACCTTCATAATCTCGAGGATAAATGGTCGCATTCCGAACAAAGGGTGGAATATCTTGAAAAGACAATTGCTTCAGTCCAGGTATTCACTAACCAAGTCCCCAGTATGCAAAGAGAAATCCAAGACCTCAAACATCAAGTTGAAAATTTAGAATATCGAAATAGTCATAACAATCTACGTATTTATGGGCTTGCAGAAGGTCTTGAAGGATCAAATTCCATATCCTTTTTTCAGTCTTTCTTACCTACGCTCCTGGGTCTTCCACACTCTCCATCTTTGAATATTCAGCAAGCACATTCTCTGGGTCCACCATCTCGTTCACCTGCTTCTTCTCCTTCATCTGCAAAGCCTAGAGGTGTTATGTTGTATATTTTGGAATATACTGATCTGCTCAAGGTTCTACAAGCTGCCAAACAGAAAGGAAAGATTACTTGGAATGGTTCCAATCTTTTCTTTGCACAAGATTACGCCAAATCCACTGCAGATTGCAGTAAGAAGTTTCTGGAAATTAGGACTTCTCTTCGTTCATTAAACGCTCGCTATGGCTTGTTCCATCCTTGCCTATTTGAAGTGACTTACAATAATAAAACAACAGCGTATGAAGAACCAGTGATGTTCCAACAATTTCTTGACTCTTGTAGGACTAATTCAATGGACATTCCTCGACCATAGTAGAAAATGCCTTTACTCTTGTTATGAAATGATTTTTTGTCATATTTTCCTTTAATACATCCCCGATGTCTCTTGTACTTTGTATTCTGTATTTGATGATTTGAGTTTTGTATTTTACTCTTATTTTACTGTGACTTCAGATGTTACATTCTTTCTTTTTGATTTCTTTTAGACGCAGGTTTGTGATCCCTTCATTTATTATGTCTCCACGTTTCACTTGGAGGTTCCTCTCCCACTGCGTGCTCCTACGGAGTCCTTGGTCCGGTGTGCTGTTCTCCTCATGTGGTTCCACCAGCCCCCTGTCTCATTGCTTCTTTGTGGTATGTCTTTTTGTTGTCTTCTTTTATTGTCATTTGTTTGAATTAAATTGCAAATATGTTTTGTGCGTCCTTACCTCTCAGATGTTCTTTTTCTCTCTCTTGTTCTCTCCCTTTTCCTTCAAATATTTTCATTCTTATATACTATATCATGCTTCTTTTTTCAGTCTTTTCTTTATCTTTCTCTTTTTTCTCTCTTTTTTTCTGATCTTTCCATTGTTCCTCTCCTTGTTCCTTCTCCTTCTCTTTTGCTGTCTCTTTCCTTCTATATTACCCAATACTCCTTTTATCATTATACCTTTTTTCTCTATCCTGTTCCCCTACTTAAACCTGAATCTATTTTTCTTTCCGGACTTCTTTTTTCACTTTCACCTAATTAATAACGTTTTGCAAAATGATGCTGTTTGCTCATTTGTTGCTAACACTATTTCTCACAGTTATTCCCTAACTGTTTTTGGAAGTTTAGTGCATATTCTTGTTATCAACAGAATCCTGAATTCTTTTATTACCTGCTTTCTAATATTTTGTGTTTACTTTCGATCTGATAGATATTATTTTGATGTTCTCATATTATTTGCGCATGTTCGCTTTAATTGTTCTCATTAAGGTCAGATGTAGGAAGCATAATACCGGTCGGTAACGGCCGAAATGACCAAATTTCTGCAGTTACCGACCGGTATTAGGTTTTTATGATGTAGGGGCCTAATCTAAGGTTTTGGTAATTGACCGAATCAGTAATTTAAGGAATCGGTAAATTACCGAATTCTTAAATACCGATTCGGTAAATTACCGAATTCCTAATGTAGGGAGCATTTAAATGAGTGCTTGTTAGGATTCGTTATTTACCACCAACTACAAGTTGGTGGTAAATAACGAAAACCCCCAAAAAAGCAATTTCATGCAAATTATTTCAGTGCCATGTGGCAGACATACATGTCCTTAGGGCATGTATGTGTGCCACATGTGCACCCATACACAATTGAGGGGTGCAACAGGGTGTCAAAGTGACACCCTGCCCCCTTCAATGTTTTCCCCCTTTTACCAAATCGGTATTTATATTCGTGTCTATCCCCCTTTTTGAAGATAGGCATGATAATGGACTCCACCCAGGTAGATAAAAAAACAGTATTACAGCTTGCATTAAGCACCTGGACCAGAAGAGGCCGCCAAAGAGGGACACTTGCCTTAAATACATCTATGGGGACACCGTCTGGGCCAGGAGCCTTACCACCCTGGCTAGCATGAAGGGCCCTTTCAACTTCCTCCAAAGTAAATGCCAGGTCCCTTGATTTAGAATGACGAATAATGGGACAAGCAGCAAGTGAGGGTTCGTCTCCCTCATAAACCTGAGCAAAATATTTAATCCAATACTTTTCTGGGATAGCTATCTCGATTTTAGGACCAGTCTCTTCAACTAGAAACGGAGTTCTAATAGCCTTCCAGAAGCCTGCACGATCGTTATTTACGGAGGCAGCATGCACAGCCCCCAAGCCTCTTATTTTATTGTGTTCTTCCTTTCTCTGACCGCTAATTTATATAAATTCCTCAATCTCCTCACCTCAGAAGTACTTCTTGGGTTTTTATGTAGTTCTTTCTTTAAGAGTGCGTAAGCTTGGGTGCATCTAGAATCAAACCATCCTCCCTGGGCTCTTTTATTTGTATGTTTCCTAATAAGGGAATTCCTTATTGTATTTGTGATTGTTAAAAAAGATGCTAAAAGAGTTACAGGGGCGGTAACTTCTCTCAAATAAATCGCAAACTCTGACATACATTTGCCAATTACTAGTTTAAGTATTTCCGATTGGTCAACCATGGCCCTTCGTAAGGAATAATCATTAGTACTACCAATAGATACGTTCTCTAGAACTCGATCTCTTTTATTAATCCTTATAGTATTCTTCATTGGCAGTATGATGGCCAGGCAAAGAGGAAAATGATCACTAAGTGGGGAATACTGAATCGGTAAATACAAAATCGGTAAATACTGAATCTTAACGATTCGGTAATACTTACCAAATTTTTCCCTACATAGCATTTACCGATTCTAAAATACCGAATCAGTAACGTTCTGTATTTTACAATCGGTAAATGTCCCTCACCTACATCTGGACCTTAGAGTTTTAACTTGGAACGTTAAAGGGGTTAACAATCCTATAAAAAGACCCATTTAGCTAGATGAATACAGATATTGCTTTTTAGTCAAGAAACTCACTATTCAGAATTTGAAGCAGCTCAATTGAAAAGAAGTTGGGTGGGTCATGTTTTCTCTTCTCTCGTCTTGGGAAAGAAAAATGGCGTATTTATACTATGTTATAAAAAACACCAATTTTCAGTAGTCCATCAGGAGAATGACCTTGAGGGCCGTTGGATAATTGTTAAGTTACTTATTAATCAAATATCCTTAGTATTGTTCAACGTTTATGCTCCTGTTAATGTTGATACTAAGTTTTGGAATATGATTTCGGATAAGTTTGTCATGCTTGATGATGAATATATTATTTTTGGAGGTGACTGTAACCAGGTCCTCGACCCCATCCCAGATAGACACTCCTCTGTAAAATTCTCTAATACCAAGATGCACTCACAATTCACTTCTGCCATACGTCGCAAAGCTTTAACTGACATTTGGAGGCTCTGTAATCCAGATTTACAGGAATATATTTTTTATTCCCCTCCTCACAATTCCCAATCTAGAATAGATCATTTTTTCTTCAGTAAACCTCTGTCCCAACTCGTCTCACATTCTGAGATTGGCTCCATCCTAATATCAGATCATGCCCCTGTTTTTTTGGATTTTGATCTGCTACCTTTCTCCCCTCATGCTGGCAGGTGGCATTTTAATAATTCCCTAATATCTGATCCCAACTTCACAGACCAATTCACATCTTTTACATCTGAATTCTTCTCTATTAATTCTACTTCAGACTTTTCTCCAGTAATGATTTGGGACTCCTTTAAAGCAGCGGCTAGAGGTTTTATTATAAACTTTGTTTCACAGAAAAAGACATTAAAAAAAAAATACCAAATTACTAGCCAAGATTAAGCAATTTGAATATTCTTATTACCGTTCTAACTCTGAGATCTCCTTAAAGAATCTTATTGAGGCAAAAATATCTTTTAACAAGTCCTTTACAGAAGTTGCTTCCTCCTATCTTTTAAGAAGTAGTGCCCGTTATTACGGAGGCCAGAACAAGATGGGTAAATTACTTGCAAATTATCTGAAGATTCGTGGGGTGCGGACTAAGATTGAATCTATCTGTAATAATGCCGGCGATTCGCTATTCAAAGATGATAAGATTCTCAATGAATTTGTCTCTTTTAATAAGACTTTATACACACCAGAACAACAACCTTCCTCTGCTGCACTCTCTACTTTTTTTCATTCGATCCTCCCCCCTCTCGCATAAGATACGAATTTTACCTCATTGGAATCAGACATTTCTTTATCTGTAATTAAAAATGCTGTTTCAAAATTAAAAAGGGGTAAGGCACCTGGCCCTGATGGTTTTACTATTGAATTCTATGCTCATTTCGCCTCCCTATTACTCCCCCATCTTTTATTGCTTCATCAGTCTTTTATACAAGTGGGTTCCTCTTCAGGTTCTTTTCAAGAAGCTGTGAGTTGCTTAATTCCCAAGGATGATAAAGATCCCTCTTTTTGTAAAAATGATCGTCCGATTTCCTTGGTTAATTTAGACTATAAGATTTTTGCAAAGATTCTTTCCCTTCCTATTGATCCCGTTCTACCTACTTTTATTGGCCCGGAACAATCTGACTTTGTCAAAGGTCGATTATTGTCAGACAATTCCAGGGTTTTCTTCAATATTCTAAGTAAGGCCTCTTTCCTTAATTATCCCATTGCTGCTGTAGCATTAGATGCTGAAAAAGCATTTGATAGAATTGGATGGGATTTTATGTTCCAAGCCCTTAAATGGATTGGGTTCCCTGCTAACTTAATTTCTCTTATCTCATTATTATATTCAGGGCTGAAAGCCACTATCTGTGTTAATAGGAAATCCTCTGAATACTTTTCTCTCTTTAGAGGAGTCCGTCAAGGTTGTCCCCTATCACCCCTTTTTATTTATAATTGCCTTAGAGCCTTTTTTAATGGAAATTCAGTTAGATGAAAATATTTCTGGTTTCAAACTCGATACTACACATGTTAAAATGTCTGTCTATGCCAATGACATCCTTCCTTACTGTTCCAATCCCGCTACTTCTCCCCCATCTTTCCTCTCCCCAGTTGATACTTTTTGTCAACTTTCTGGATATTGTCTTAATTCAGATAAATGTGAAGAACTTCCCTTAAATTTTCTCTGTTTAAAACACCATTTTATCTCTACCGGTTTCTCTAGGAAAACTTCTAAAATTAAATACTTAGGCTTATGGTTTTCTCCTACCATTCCAGAAACCTTAAAAGAGAATTTTGATAATCTTTCCAAAACTTTGTCTGCATCTATTGATCACTGCCATCCACTTTTTCTCTCCTGGTGGGGTCGCCTTGATTCGATTAAAATGATGCTTTCCCCGCTAATTCTCTATCTTTTATCTGTGATTCCGGTGCATATTCCTAGTATCTAGTTTAAAAAAATTGACTCTATATTATACAAATTCCTTTGGAAGAATACGTCTCCTAGAATAGCTCTTAATGCTCTCAAAGCTGATAAACTTTCTGGGGGTCTCAAATTTCCTGATTTTAAATCTTATCATTATGCTTTTTCCTTGAGGCAATCTTCTCCCTGGCTCTTTCAGGATCACAATCAAGGTGTTCATCCTCCTATTTGGTTAAATATTGAGAAACACTTTATAGCTTCTTTTCACTTGAATGAATCTCTTGCTTTTACTAACAATATTTCTTCTTTTCGTCCTCAAGTAATCTCTCACACTCGTAAAATATTAATTCCTCTTCTTCCATCCTCCTACCCTGCCCTTTCTACATTAGATCAACAACCTATTTGGCACAATCACTTACTATGTATTAAAGGCCGTACTTTTTATTGGAAAACATGGAGATCCAAAGGCTTACTTTGGATTTCTCAACTGGTATCTAATAATCTTCCTCTTTCTTTTTCAGGCCTTCAATCAAAGTTTTCTTTACCATCTTCCTGTAAATCTCAACATGATTCACTTCTTCCTCCTCTTTTGCAATATCTAATTTCCTTGCCACCTAATCCCAATATTCCTGCCAAATGTTCCAATCTCTTTCCTTTATTGTCTACTACTTCCTCAGCCTCTTCTCTTTATAAAAATATTTTTTTCTCTTTTGATAGACCTGAGGGAAAATGCGAGTTGGCCTGGGAAACGGATCTTGTAGAATGTTGGTCTATTCCATTTTGGGACAAATTATGGATAAAAATTCATAAATCATCAAGAGCAGCTAATACCTCTCAGACCTTATTCTTTATCTACAAACGCCTTCTTTTCACCCAATGAAATTAGCCTCCTTTTCTGCAGACCTTCCCTCAGACTGTTGGTCATGTAATGGCTCTGCAGCCGATTTAAAACATATGCTTTTTGATTGCCCCTCTCTCTCCTGGTTTTGGTCCCAAATTAATAAGATTTTCAATACTCAAATTCCTTTTTCCATTTTTAACATCTTTTTAGGCTCCTTATCACCCTCTTGGCCATACCCAACCCCCATCCCCTCATTAATTGATCTGCTGTTAGCAATAGCCCTACTTCTAATCACCTCTATCTGGAAACAAGCTGAGAAAGTCAACTTCAGGGCTTGGTGGAATGCTGTTTGTTTTCATCATAGATTAGATACAGGTATTGTCACCCATATTTCTTTATGCATTAAACGAGATCTCTTATGGCTTCCTTTATCCTCATATCTAACAAACTTAGCCTCAGCTCCCTCCACTGTAGCTAATATTCCGGATCATGTTAGGAAACCTCCATAAAATCTTTGTTGTCTTCTTATTCTATATTCCAGATAATTTTCTTCTTTTGTTTATGTTTCTTATTATGCTTAATGATAATACTGTTGTGGTATTAGTATTACGAATCAGGTAATGCCTTCCCATTTTTATTGATTAATCCACTCCTGTTTTCCCCCCCTCCCTTCTTTTTCTCCCCACCATTTTTCTTTCCTCTTTTAATAGTCATAGCATTTTTTTCATTGTGGTTTTGCTTATATGATATTTCTCTTTATGTATGCTATGTCTTCTTTTTCACTAAACTTTAAACTTGAAAAAAAAAAAGGAACAACGTAAAACCTGGAGTACAAATACCTAGGCTTAGAAGCCAGAACAGGGGTCAAACAGGTAAGATGTGTGCTTTAACATAAAAATGGCCAGCTTTAGGGAAGTGTACTGGTGCGCTGACCTCAGGTGGGGGCATTTTTTTTTAGGAATAATTTACGATTTAAAAGCAGATAATGCAGAGTTCCTTGTTCGTCCAGATTTCAGGCAACAACTAAAATGTCAAGATAACTCTTGTGATTAATGTTCCTGCTAGAGAGAGATTGGAGTTTTGTCTAGTGGCAGTTTTGACGCACCATAAAGTAGTGCATAGGGTTAATATGCTTGCTGCAAAGAACAAATGTGTAATCAAAGTGGATAGCTGACTGGATTAGTAAATCCAGCCTTTACCAGCGCTTTAAAGCAAATCAAATGTAAGCAAGAGAGGGGCTACGTAGAGAGGAGGGACCCTTCTGCCAGATGGTAGTGAGGGAAACTGAGGAGGAGGCTATGGGGGGGCGCCAGAAATAATTGTGGCAACATGTGCCACCAGCAATCAAGCCGGCCCTGGATTAAACCATACATTACATGTAGGTATATCAGGAGACATGCAGCTTGATCCCTTGCTTGTGTAATCTTTTTTACGGCTTTAGGATTTGTGGCAAAACCATATTAAGTAAGTGAGTACATTTTGCTTTGCACTAAAATCTGAGGTTTTTGCACTGTGACCCCTTGCATACATTAGCAGGGTGTGACAGGTTAGGGCACAGTTGGCTAGTGAACTTTCAGTACAAAATAGGTTTGACATGTGAAATATTATCTGTTGCTGCTGTCAGATGTGCAAAACTTCACAATACCTTACATAACTTAGTGCTGCACCAGCACACGCTTTTGGTAAGGCTAGCTCTTAGTGTTCAGGTGTTGGATGCCTCACGAGAGGATTTTTGACTTCAAGAAAGTAGTGGCAATCAATCAATCAGGGGGTTATACAATGGAAGCGGTTATCCAAGTTATTCTGTCCCTGGAAATTTCACACCTCGAATACGCCAACTCCATTTACTTTGGCCTTCCAGGGTACTTAGTGAAAACACTTCAACTAGTGCAAAATCAGGCCGAAAGATTATTTATCATCAGCCAAGAGGGCACCACGTCATTCCCCTTATGAGAAAACTGCACTGGCTTCCAGTAACCCAATGCTGAGCATTCAAGGTCAGATGCCTGATATTTAAATCGATTCATGGCACATGCCCGGAATTTATCTTATCCAGAGGTATGTCCCTGTCTGGACACTTTGGTCCTCCCACCAGTCTCTGTTAGCCATTCCCTCCTTTAAGAGGAAAAGAACTGGTGGATTCCGCTTTGCGGTATTGGACCACACTTCCTTCCAACATTAGATCTTCTTCTTGCTACTCTTATTATGGGAGGCAATTAAAAACCTGGCTGTTCTCTTTGGCCTATGAATGAACAATCTTATGAGTGGTGGATGACCTCTTCTATAAGTGCCATGAAACCGTATGTTGTACGTGCGCTATACAAATTCTTTTAACATACCATAACAACATAACTTATAGAGTGCGACTACTCAGCCGTGAGGGTCTCAAGGAGCTGTCGCATTTTATTTGTTGTTTGGCCTTTACATTAACTTCTGGAGAGAATTGGGATTACTTCAAACTTCAGATCTTGGGTAGGGATGCTTGCTTCTTCTACGCACCAATATGTGGATGTGTTATTTACAATTAGAAGGCCTTTTAGCATTCTCAAATATATTGTTTGCTCTTCAACAGATACCAAAAAGTTATGGACCGGAAGTGCCGCCTCCACAGTACTCCAATCAGAACTCTTCAATATTTTATCTTTTCACTATCTATTCTCACACCTCAGATTTATTATCACCTCATCCTCTATTCTTATTCTTCTAAAAGCATCAGCAGCTCTCCTGATGCAAACAATTGTGTAGCAACTCTATGATTATAAATGTGCAAACAATATGACTTTCTTTTTCCATTTGAAGCTGTTTGCTCCGCCAGGCTGCCATCTAGTATTTAAGGTTAGAGCATGTTTTTGCTTTCACCAAACAGGAACTCCTTTTTGTTGAAGTTTTTAAGATTGTCATAACCTCCCTCAGCAGGGATAAAAAAATGTATTTTCTCGGACTCCAGTTTGTCAATCACCCCCTTACCCTGTCCCATCAACTGCTAGTACCCACTTTTCAGCCTGCTATGCCTCATGTATTGGCTCACAGTCAGACTAGTTCCTTTGTATTCGTTGCGCATTTAGTGTTGAATTCCAATGTTAGTTATTAACTCAGAGGAACTGGAACTACACAGGGATTAGCTTATAAATGCTAGCATCTTGGCAGCATGCTAGGAATCAAAAATCAGAAGCAAATGCAGCAAACCATGACACAGCACATTGTTAAGTAAAAATGAACAAAGCACCGTACATAACCAGCCTAGTTCACCATCTTAGAACATTTTAATTCCCACAACTTAGAGTTTACCTAAACCCTTGTCTATACTAAGTCATGTGCTTACTTCACCAACACATAAAGGATAACATTTCACTGCCACCTGGTATTGCTTAACATCATAAACACCCCAAGATTTATTTGAACAATTACCATCTGATCCGCATAATAGTCCGAATCCTGTTTTTATAAATTCAATAATGTTTGGAATACATCCCATCCAATAGTATATAGGAATGTGATCCAACCTCTAAAATGCAAAACCAAAGCAAATTAAGAAAATTAACTCTATATCCGTTTGCTCCATGTCATAAAACCGTCAAAAACATATTATCCTACTCACCCTCTCTCCTTCAATCTTGGTGCACATCAAAAGTTGCCACTCAATTTCTTAAATTTCTCAAGGTTTTCCAATATCTACATTCTACAAAACAAGTTAAGCATTAACTAAGTGTGATAATATACCACAAGCCCTCAATACGATCTCAAATTTTCCTCCAACTCCATACTCACCAAAGCGGTAGCGAGTATTTTCGCGTCCGCAGTTTGGCGTTATGCACAGGCGCCATCTTAACATGTCCTTATATAGTTCTAATGTTAGGCGCCATCTTGTAATGTGCAATCCTCCGCTATACAAAAGTAAGCGGGTACCGTAATATAGAACCTATTATGAGTACTACTCCATCCAAACCACAAGGATTAATCCAGAAGTGACCCTGCTTAACTTCTAAAATCCGAAATCAGCATTATAGTTTCTACTGAATAAACGCTATCAGAATCGGGCGCCATCTTAACATGTCTAGATGTATTACTTGTGTACGGGCGCCATCTTATAAGGTATAATCTTCCACTAAACACAATGAGCGGTTGCCAGATTCCAAGCCCGAATATGTATACTAATTATATTCGTCAATATCACACTATTTTCTCCAAACTAGGGAAATCAACTATATTATTTCTTCCCACATCGATACATATCTCATTGTTTAACTCCGACGTAGTTACAGTAATGTAATATGCAAATCAAACCAAATTCAAAATTAGAAAATAAGCCACAGTCATCCTTATCAAGTCCATCGTATCAATAGGCGAACGGACATGCCTTCAACACCCATATTATAGTTTACTCGGCTAGTGCATTATTACAGTATTACAGTTTAACGTGGGCGCCATCACTGCACTTTCCAAAATACCCTACCACAGGTATGACGATCCCGACTACTAACATTGGGTGCCCTTAACAACTGATATGACACAGCGATTATATTTAATTTTGAGCCATATTCTTTCACAGCAACCGATTGTGGGCTACTTTCTATTCCAGTCCCAGTGAAGTACATACAATCAGTAGAAACTCAAACATCTATGTGTCCTTCAAAGGAGAAGGAAGAGAGAGTGTACCTAAATACTAGGAACAGCATTCATAATACATTGATGTGAAGCAAAAGAAGAGAAAAGAGGTTGCATATCGGTGTCCATGGCTGTAGTAAAATCATATATGCCACATTATAGGTGAAGATAAACCATACATGATAATAACAATACATTCACTCGCCGCATTCCGTCATGAGGACGAGTCTTCAAATATACAACATTAAATATTGAACCAAGCTCCAATTTCAATAAGACACAAGGATCCTAATACATACATAGGAATCACAAATTAAATATATTTCTTGTATTAAGGCTAAAGCAGCCCATTCATTAGTAAATCTTTAGACCTCAGTTCACACCAAAATACACTCATTATTCTTGACCCAGGAAGAATTGATACTCATTGTCAATATTTAGACCATCTTCCACTGCTCTAAGTTTCATTAACCAAATTACCTCCCTACGTCTTAGCTTAAATAGTCTGTTGCCCCCTCGTGGGTCCATGATCAATTCCAAAGTAACTATATATGTGCTCATCCATCCTACCATAATTTTGAACATCATGTGCAGCTGTCGGGTATCTTGTATCCCCATTTTTCCATGCTCGAAAATGTTCAACCATTCTATCACGGAGTCTCCTGATTGTGCTCCCGACATAAATGTTTCCACAAGAGCAATAAATAATATATGCCACATAGGTGGTATCACAATTAATAAAGGTCTTAATCTCAAATTCTTCAGAACCATTGTAACAAAAATGTGTTACCTTCTTCCTCGCCCATCTACAGGAGCTACAGCGCCCACACTTATGAAATCCCTTAATAGGGCTCGTAAGCCATATTGTGGGCTTCTTTATTGGGTAACTGGGACTCAGATCATTAGAGAGTGTTTTACCTTTCTTGAAAGTAATACTAGGTCTATCACTGACAAATGGTTGAAGGTCCTTGTCAGCCTTCAGCAAGTGCCAGTGCCTATTCAGTATTGAGTACAATTTATAACTCCCAGTATTGTAATTGGTAACTAGACGTACTTTGTGCACTGCCTTGTCACCTTCTACCTCCTTCCTCGGTGCTAGGGTATTGGTTCTCTTTAATCAATCAAGATAAATAAGAACTTTATGAACTTTTGCAATCAAAGACTTAATTAACAGAGTGCTCGGGATGAATCTGTCTTACCTCTGAAAAGGACACAGTATCAGTGCGTCCATTAAGGGCGCTGGGGTGTTGCCCAACAAATCGCCCGCACCTGCATCTCCCTCGGTGTCTCTGAACTGACTCAGTTTACTTAAGTTCAGAGACGCCGAGGGAGAACTGTCTGACAATCATGTCAGTCAGCATGAACTCGGACCGCCCACCCCCTTCAGAGTCTGAAGGGGATGAGCGGTCCGGCGTCATGCTGCTGAGTGACTGACATGCAGCAGACCATTGGTGGCGCAGAGCGCACAGCAGGCAGCAGTGCGCATGCTGGGTGAAGGTTGGCGAATGTTTTCGCCGTGCCTAGTTATGCGCACTAATGTCTGCTGTGGCTGGCGCATGCCCATTAGGAGAGCGAGGGTTGACCAAATGCTCAAACCTCAGTCTCCTAATGGGCAGACGGGCGGCGAGTAACCCTGCGCTAAGCCAAAGCTGGCGCTGCTGGAGAAGCGTCAGTATTGGCTTTGAGGGGTTGCCAACCAGTGCTGTTCCTTAGAAGAGGTGCCAGCGGGACCCGGCTGAGAAGCAGAGAGGCACCGCGCGGACCTGGTCTAGTAACCTTTATTTTTTAAATTGTAATCTCCCCCCCAGCCCGGCGACCCCCTCCCCTTCCCCACTAGTATTGTGAGTAGTGACTGACTGACGAGACTACTGATAGCACCCTGGGGCAAGAAGGGGGCAGGTGCAGGCGATGTGCAGAGTTCATAAACTCACAGGTACGTAACCGAGCAAAAAAGACCACCGACCGAGGCCAGAGAGGAGAGACTGTTTGCTACCATGCTTTCCTGTAGCCACCACTGTAGGTAGTGTGGGGAAAGGAGGAACCGCTGTTTGTGTGATATATGGACAGGGAGTTAAAATAAAAGCGCAAGAGGAGAGAGAGAGGGAAAGGAAGAGTGGGAAGAAGTAGCCAAGGATCAAGCAATGGAAAGGGCAGGAGCAAATAGGAGTGCAAAGAGTGACAATGAAAGGAGGGGGACAGGGAGTGCAGAAGAGAGAGAGGTTCACAGAGAAGAGGAATGGACAGAAGTGACTGCAACGAGTGACAATAAAAGAAGAGTGACAGGGATGATGAGGTTCATAAGGGCCACATGAGAGTGGAAACAATGGCAATGAGAGGAGATTGACAGAGATGGAGGTCAGAGAGAGAGGTTTACAGAGAGGAGGGAAGGGCAAAAGGGAGTGGAAAGAGTGACAGCAAGGTGAGAGTGACACGGATGGAGATGGAGAGCGTGAGATGAGATTCATAAGGGCCACATGAGATTGGAAAGAGTGGCAATGAGAGGAGATTGACAGAGAGAGAGATTCACAGAGAGGAGGGGGAGGGCAAAGGGGAGTGGAAAGAGTGACAGCAAGGAGAATGTGAGAGGATGAACATGAAAAAGGGTGCAATTCAGGCAGAGCTGTATGGGGGAAAACAGGAGGTAAAAATAGTGATGGGGCAGACCTAAAGGTGAGGGGGAAATGCAGAGGGCAGCTGAGGAGAGGGTGGCAGAGGTGGTGAAGGGTGTGAGACACAAATACACCGAAACACAGAAAGGAGTGGGAGGCAGATAAAGGAAGGTGGTAATTTTTTAACACAGAAAGAAACTTGACTTGCTGGACAAGCACTCAGTATTTCCTCATCCTGCCCAGCGCATCTCCTGGAAGCTCCCAGAAAGGAGAAGGTGTGACCAGGGGTGCTTGTGAGGTGGCACCGGGCCCAGTATGTCTGGCTGCGGGCTTTGTGTTTGTCACTTTGTGAGTAAATCGAGTATTTCACGTCTGCTTGCAGCTGCAGCCGTCTCTGTATACTTTTTTTGTGTACAGGTCTTTAAGCCTAAACAAATGTTTGGGACTCGTGTTTTTTATGTGTACTTGATAGTGTTTGAGTGTGTGTTTGTACTTGTGTTGGGGTAAAGTTGATGGATATAAGGATGTTCTTGCAGATCCTGTCATAACACTTTTGCAAGTGCTTTATCAACCTTCCTGCTTCCTCAAATTTACTTGAAAATGCTCCATTTATCCACTCTATTTTCAAAATGCTCTCAGCGGAGAACCCCCCAAACACTGCGTAGGTTGTTAGGACAGTCTTGCTACGCTCGCTCGCCTCAGTGCATTACCACTATAACTTTACTCCTTACCACTTTCAAATATCACCAGCTGCCACTGCACAGTAGTTAGTGGTAATGTCAAACTTTAAGCCAAAAGAGGGTGGGCGCAGTATAATGTTTGTAGTGCTCCCTTACCTATCACCCCACCCCCCTACTTTGTGGCCCAAGGGAGGCACAAAGCAGATACACACCACAAAGTAACAGGTAACAAAAATGTGCAAAACTCTCACATCATTACTTCAGATCACCATCGTCATCAAATAAGCTTTATTCAGTTTGTTATAAACGTTTAATGCATACAGTAAAATATTCAGGGGCAGATCTAGAAGAAACAAACGCAGCGTGGTGCCGCAAGTAATTTTGGTGCACCGCTTAGTTTTGAAGCACAGGGATACGACATATTCCTGCACAAAAACAATCAGTTGAGGTGATTTCCTCTTCCAATGTGTGCTTTAGAATGCCGCACGCATTGAAAGAGGAAAAAAGCGATGAGAAATGTAAACATTTCTCCTCGTTGCACCTCGTGGCATAGCATTCTGATGCATTTCCAGATTTACGATTTCTGGTAAATCTGGAAATGCATCAGTGGACATGGGTGTTGCGTGGGAACACCCACAGCAACACCCATGTCACGCCCCCAACACGCAAAGTGTTGCATGAACAGGGGCGATATTTACAAGCACAGGTTATGTCACGCAGGGTGACTTTACCTGCTCTTGTAAATATCACTCAGCAGGCTGCGGCACTGGTGTGTCACGCAACGTGATGGATGGAAGAAAATTGCAATAATTAAAAAAGGAAGACAATAAAATGCAATTCATACAAAGTCTTTCCAAATGAGGTCACACACTGCTCGTCCCATCAGCGTGTGACCCCGGAGCATGATGGTCGATGTAGTCGGTATCAGCGGGTGCGCTTCTACCCGAGTGTTGAGTCTTCAAGGTGTTCACTGGTGTGCTTGCCATCCCTGGACACGTGTTTCGAGGTCATTACCTCTCATCAGCAGGGATTAGGCGGGTGCAAGGGGTTGCTGCTTGGGCTGCCGTAAATGTTCATAGGTCCAGATACCTCTTGTGGCTCGCAGGTGCGGTGTCTCGAGGTTGTCACCTCCACCGGCTCAAGGGAGCCTGTATAAATAGTCTTTCCAAATGAGGTCGCACATTGCTCGTCCCATCAGCGTGTGAAATGCAATTCATGCAATGTACAGTGCTATGTTCTTAACATTTTCAAGCACATATATGAGAAATTAGATTCAAAATCTCAATTAATGAAGCAAATACTACATCCCTGTTCCTTTTCAGCTACACCAGTGTAAATTTTATAAAATGCCAGTCCTCGAGTTAACAGTACCCAGCAGAGTCTCACATCATTAAAATGATTTGGGCGTGAATCATTTTGCCACTCCTTGCAAACTGGAATGGAGGAATGGTGCCTGCATGGGAAAGTAGACTTTCCTTCCTGCATTCACATTCACAAAATGCCGTTTTTATCGATGCTCCTGCTTCCTTAAGGGACCTTGGAGGGAGCACACTAGGGTCACCTTAACCGCTCTATGCTCCCCATGTCTGACTCCAGATTCACAAAGTTGTCCCTTGCGGAGCTTCCACTTTGTGGATAGAATGCCATCTTCTTTGAGGAGGCGGTATGTAATCAGTGGTTTGGTATTGTCGGGTACCAGAACAGACCAATCACAGCCTGTAATTCTAAAGAACATATTTAATACCACCGTAGCAATTCATGTTTGAATAGGTATAGATTATACATTATTTACAACCAAGTGCAAATGTGATCACAGTTTGTATTTTCAAGTTTTTTTAATACTAGAGATGTGTGCAGTTTGCTCTCACTACAATTTTTTGCACGGACAGTTACTACAAGGTTTTAGCTGGTGGTCAGTGTTTATGCAAAACAGTATTTAAGGGACATAATTCACACAATGCAAGTAGAATATCCATTCGTCACATTATTCAGTGTATATTGTTTTTTCACTTGTGAAAACGGTGCGCACATAAAACCTAAATATGAGGTATGAGTATAATTCACACCTAGTGGAAAGTGGTAATTAATAATCTGGTTTACTTTACTGTTGGTTGCCGATAATCTTACCTATTTTTGAAAAGTTGGATTCAATTACGTTTAATAAAAATATGGCATGAGTTATTTAGATTGAGATGTGAAATGTGACCTATAAATTGAAGGCTAAAAAATAAACACTGTGCAGTTTTCTGTCATTATTTCAACATAGAGCATCTTTGAGACCTTGAGCAGAATGCTTTCTTTGGGCTCTCTGTGTCAAGACTTTGGACCCAATAAGGGCCCAATTACCAGTCTGGTGGTCTGAGGGCCACCGGATTCGTGGATGCGCGGCTGTCCAGCCACCACTGCACCGGCAGTCCGACCGCCCCATTAGGTCCCAGGATTGTTGAACGGCCTTGGGACCACTGAAGCCACCAAGGAACAACATTCCCTGGAGGTAGCGCAGCAGTCTAGACGCCCCAATATGCTTTGCGGGACCGCGGTGGTCCTGCAAAGCATATTAATAGTTTTCTCTCTGCCATGGTTTCCATGGCGCTTACAGAGCTCCCTGGTGCCTTTTGCTCTGTGGATGCACACAAGGGGGGGGGACAAAATTATCCCCCCTGTGTGCAAGCACACCAGCTCCTGCACGGCATGGATGTTACAGTCAGTGCAGTGCACGAACATTGTGTGTCATTCCCATTGCAGCGCCACCCTCCGGCCAGACAATTTTTAAACAGTAATTTGGCAGGCAGGCAGCGTTGAATCTTGGCAGTGCAGGTATGGCAGTGCCATGCCACCTACTTCACCAAACGTCATAATTAGGCCCTGAGAGACAACAGTCATAATTGTGGAACCTGGGAGTGGAGCAAATAGACCTGTGCCCCATGACCTCTCTCTTCAAATAATACAGGAATGAAGAACAATTAGAAACTCAGAATGACACTCTAGCAGCATTTGCAGGTGTTCTCCCCATAAGCGGACCCCTAATTTAGCGCACACATTTTAAGTAGTATACTAAAAATCTTCATTACACCCAGTCATAGTACAAAAGAATTGAAGCAACATATTAGCGGAAATTCTTCCTATATTGGCAAAGGAGAGAGTGCTCAACTTTGGAGTTTTCTATCGTAAGAAGTGCAATAAAGAAGGTTTCTGCACACAGGCAGAAAACAACCATTCTCGAAGTTGCCTAGCTGTAACCATGAGATATATGGTGATAATAGGCAAGATTTCCTTTGTAACTCAGTTCCCTGAATAAAGAGGCTCCTCTCACTTCATTAGCAGAGTATAAAGCCCCTGTACACCAACTCTCACAAGGTGAAAAATGTGGGAAACAAAGGACCAAGAATTTTTTCATGCAATGCAACACAGCAAGACACCTTGCTGCACTGCATAAAGGGTGTTTTGAACCTAAAGTAATATTTATTACCATACGTAAAGCCAACCCCGCTGCAAAGGACTGTTAACCATGCATGGCAGGGGGTTGCCAGGCCCTGTAGCACACCCCTCTCAGGCAGCCAATCCCATGAACGTGCATAGCAGGGGTTTGGTAACCGGCCCTGTGCCCATTCTACCTGGAGGCAGCCAATCCCCTGCAGACCGCCAACCTCATGTTAGGAACAGCCTTATCTCGCACGTGGCATGGGATTGGTCACAGGGCCTGGCTTGTAGCACTTGGATGTTTGATCATAGGGCGTGTGGCCATTCCCCCAGCAGACTGCCAGACTCACACTGCGCACAGCCGTTGTCTTGCACAGCGTAGGTTTGTTCTGGCTCCAGGAACCCTATCCCTTGTGGACAAATGCAATAAAATATGTGAGGGAGGCCACAATCCTCCTTCCCAAGCCTCCTTTGGTCCTGGGGACCCCATCTTCCTGGGTGTGAACATCTAACAGGAGGGGGCTCGCAGCCCTCCTCCCCAATATTGATTTGGCCTAGAGGACCCCATCCTCCAGGGCCAAATAAAATAAATAAAAAAGAGGGGACCACGCAGCTCCCTCCTCAAGACTAATTAGGATCAGAGGATCCCATCCCCCAGGCACTTCCACTAAAAAAGGGAAGGGGGCCGTGCGGCACCCTTCCTACTCCTTATTAGGACATTGGGACCACATTCTCCAGGACCTTATGTATTTAAAAGGGGAAGGGGTCACATGGACCCCCTTACAGAGCCTCACTAGGCCCTGGGAATCCCACCCCCAGAGCCATATTTTTGTTTAAAAGAGGAAGGGGGGGGGTCATGTGGCCCTCTCCCTGAGCCAATTTAGGCCCTGTGGACCTCAACCCCCAGGGCCTTATGTATTTTAAAGTCCTCCCATGAAGAAACGGCTGCCAACCCCACTTCACAATATTTACAAGGGTATTCCTGAACATTGGAGGACCAAAAAAACACCTCTAACTGCAGTTAGAGACAGTTTTTTAAGACCAGAAAATAGCTGGTCTTAATCATTGAGATAACACTTTGGGCCAATTTCCAGCAAGTTTTGGTGCTGGACAGCGCTGCAAGCAATGTTGCAGTGCAGCCCTGAGACTAAACTACAGGGCAGGAATGCGCACCATCAATAAGACAGTGTGCATTCCTGGGCCTCAGTTATGAAAAGTGTTGCAGTGCCTTGACAAGACATTGTTGCAACACTTTTGACTACATCATTCGAGCGACACCACAGATGCGCAGTATTCAGTGGACAGTTCTTCATGACGCAAGTAATGAGAGATATGTCTGGAATCCTGACGTATCTGTCTGCCCTAAAGTTACGCATTGCTGCAGTCGTGTCACAAGCATGACGCAACTCCAGCAATGGATGAGGCCTGCCTATACCTGTGGCACTGTGTCACACTTGCGCATGCCTGATGGCAGGCGTAGGATACTGACGCAGTGCCGTCCTACAATTGCTACAGTGAAATCTGAGGGATTTCAGTGTGCCACTCCTATGAGGCTTTGTCACATGAGAACGCACATCCCTAGTTACATCATGCCTGATGCAGGTATGATGTGGCACAGGGCTTCACAAGTTCACACATATGCCTACATGCATCACTTTGCAAATACGGTGCAACGGGATGCTAGTTTTGGCTGGACCATTTTTGGAGGGTGCCAGGGTGTCAGCGCAGTTGGAGATCCATTGATGGTGGTTGCGCGCTGTGGTGTCATGGTCTGTAAGCGTTGGTGGAGTGGTGATGCTAAGGGAGTTGGTGAGACGTTCTTCAGTGGCCTTGATCCAGCTGCAAAGGGGGGGGGCGATGATGGGGATGGTGTAAGAAGTGCATGGTGAAGACGTAATGTATAAAATGACGGTCGGTTCAGGGAAGTCTGGTAGTTTGGGTGTAGTTGAAGTTGCCGCTGGCGGAGACAACGTTCTCTACCGAGTGTCCTTCTATGTGGCTTGCAGCAGTGACTAGCTGCTTGAGTCTGATGTTGTCGAGTTTCCCTAGGAGGGGATGGTGTTTTCTCACCTCTGAGGTTGTCCTGGAGTTCGCCGAGTAGGATGTCATTGGTGGATGGGAGAGCCTGGTGTGCAATGAGGTCTACAATGGTATCAGAGAGTGTGTGTCCATGGCCCTGGGGGCCTGCAGATGAGGGTGCTGCACAGGATGCAGTTGGGGTTGGTCTGGATCTGGAAGTGGAGGTGTTCCATGGTCACTGTTAGGTCATTAGAGTGCTTGGTCCGTCGGAGTGCGCTTCTGTAGGTGATGGCAATTCCTCCTCCTGGACAATTGTGGTGGTACTTGCGGGTGATTTAGTAGCCGTCAGTGATGGCGATGGCAATGTTTGGTCCAGAGCAAATGTTTGTCCTAGCAGGCAATGTGGCATCCAGGGTTGTGGAGAGGAGGGTGCTGGCGCCGTATTGGTGGAGTGTCCGAGAGGAAGGGTCCTTGGTGCTGAGTGTGGTCCTGGGGCATAAGGATGCAGACAGGCTTGCCTTTGGCACAGGAGACATCCAATACAATGCAGGTATTACATCATAATACCTGTACAATGCACCTCCAACAACGCATTGTGAGGTCAGTATGGGGTATTTTAAATTTTTAGGTTGGGTATGGGTGTCAGAGATGAAATTTGACATTTGGGGTGTGTCTTGGGGTCAATCATGAAAATGCGGATGAGCATTTGGTTGAAAAATGAAAATTGGGGTTTGCATTTGGGTCACATATGATTTTTAGGGTGTGTTTTGGGGTGCAAAGATTAATTGTACGGTCCAGGGTTTGCTTTGTGGTGCAAGGGTTAGTTTTAGGGTTGCAATCACTGCAGTGGGAATAGTAATATTTTCCGCTATCCAACACCTTCCCTACTGTCGCTATATGCCTAGTATTAGTATGCATTGTAATGGAATGCGATGGAATGGTACACGTCGTAACTTCATAAATACCTTTGACACACTAGTGGTACGCCCGTTGCGCATGACCGCACAGCGGCCATCATTGAGAAGTGCTGCGGGGGGACTGGACAGCTGGGTGGTAAAGCCAGAACGGACACTGGATGGGTCATGGACGCGGGGTGTGTGTGAGTCAGAGGGTGTTGTAAATATTTTAATGAGAGAAATTTTTCCTCAAAGCTGGGTCCCATGTTTTCGTTTGTCCTGCTCTCCTGAGTCTGGTTCCAGTAACAGGAAGTAGGCAGCCCGGCTCCCTCCCCTTGGCCAATCCCAACACTGCAATGCGGCGTTGGGATTGGTAATTGGCGTTCAGCCAGGGGCTGGAGGGGTGGTCATGTTCTTCATGCAGACTGTAATGCACCCTGTATTGTGAACAGGACAGTGCGCATGACTGCTTTGGGTGGCATGAGTGGGCCGACCAAACAGTCATTGCGAACTTGAGTGGGCATGCCACTCCGCCACTGCCCTGCTCCGTGAGTGGAGCAGCCCTACACACCCTCCTGCCCCCAAAGGAAAGATAGCACGATTACATCCTGAAGTTATCATCATGGGATAATTTTTCTTCTTCTTGCACTGCTTGAAAGCAGTGGGGCGATGCTCTTCCGCTGTAGCGCATGAGCCGCCACTAGGGGTGTGTCACCTACAGGTGCTAGGCCCGTGCGACTCGTCCCCTGGGCTTCCTCTGATACGCGTCCCACCTTCTCCATACCTGGACATTAACACTGTAGCACAATCCTCTGCACTCTCTCCAAATCTGTAAATCAGCCAGCAGGAGCCTCAGTCAGGTGGGATTTCACAAGTCTGAGTACAGCAGTCGCTGACAAGTCCGCTGGTGAACCTCCCAAAGCAGTTGACGCAACAAGACCCCCTTAGACGTGAAGCTGCAGCGTTCACGCCACACAAGTTTGGCGTAGTTCAGGGACTTGACCCTCCACAGCATCCTGCCAGCGCCACATCATCCGGACTGTGATGCACAGAGGCGCCGCCCACCATTGATAATCCCCTCCAGGCACCCTGGTGTAGTGGTGGAACGTAGTATGTGAAGCAGACCTCCCTACGTTGGTTGACAGGAACGCTTCTACCATCACAGAACTGAGGGCTTAAGAAGGTCTTCTCACACAGGTCAACAACGTGTCTCCATGCGTCCTGCTAGACTTCACCACCAAACATGGGTGAACGCTGTGCCTCAATATCTTATTATTAATAATATTTTGTTATTACAGTTTGTATAGTGTAAACCTGACCTCATGTGCTATACTTCACAAGCAAAAGAGAAAACTAAAGTACAGTAAATAAAAATAAAGATTCAAAAAAAGCAGTTTTAGTTTTCTAGTTACATTCAGAGCAGGCCAGTTTTTGGATCCTTTTAAATAATACTGTAGAAGAGGCGCATTGCCAGTGATCTACAGCCTCCTTGCCGAATTACATCACTGCCATTTTTTTCCAAGTGTCCTAAGTTGGACTAATTTGGTATCCGAAGGAGAAAAGCAAGAAGAAGAAATAGGAAGGGAATGCCAAAAAAACTAACAGAAAGAAGAAACGACCTTGCAAAATAAGGAAAGAGATGGGAGAAGGAGGCCAAAGGAGAGAAAGAAAGAGTGAATATACTGTGTGATATTGGCAAGCCCATCAGAGTCCTATTGCCAGATGATGCAACACTTTCAGGTGTCCAACATATGAGCCGTGGACACACTGCACAACCTACACAGCAAAGTATCACATAAGGGGTCTGGATTTCTGTAAATATATATCAAAAGTATATAAGTGCCTTGCACTCGATGCAGTGTGTAGTCGCCTGTACATTATATTGTCTGCCCTTCTAATAGAACATAACATATTACACCACTTTTTGAAGGAGATTCCAGACGTTGATATCCACTCCATTGAGATCACCTGGGCACCCACCGCTAGCATTAGGTCTAGTAGCAGCAAATCCTGCTCAGAGAGAGACAATGGGGATGGATTTGCTGATATTTCCAAGTTGACTGTCAAGAAGTCGATCCTGACAGGTTTTTCAAAGATACTTTGAATCAGGAATTGTATTCTGCCCCAAAGTGGCAGAATCATTTTACAGATAAAGAGCATGTGTTTCAGGGAACCCACATCATCCCAGCACATTCAGCAGCTGCCCGTCTTTGATAGACCTAATTTGTAAAGCCTAGTAGGTGTCCAATAGGTTTATTGGGTAGACAAAAATCTGGTTTGAACTAAGGCTTTAGTAATTTTTTTCCAAAACTGGGAATGACCATATTTTTTCCTCCATGTTGCATTTTTAAAATAAATATTATATGTAGATTGAATGTATGTGGACCACTTCTTTTTCAGACCTCTGAGTGTGTACATTTTGATCGAGCAATTTGTAAATACGTATTACCAAGAGCCTCGTCCATCTAAAGTTACCAAACAACCAGTCGTGGCCGGCATTAATTGTGGGTGGGGGGATGGGGGTTCGCGCGGGAGGGTGGTGGTAAATGTAATAATACATTTTTTAAACTTACCTATCCGCCAGCTGACCGGGTCCCGCATTTTCTCGGCTCCTGCTCCTTGAACAGGAAGCAGGCAGCCTCCCGCCTCCCCCCAAAGCCAATTACAATGCAGCAATGGCAGCGTTGTGGTTGGTTGAGACGGCCCCCAACCAGGCGCCTATAAGGAGGCAATTTTCTCTATGTAGTCTACATTACAGCCTGCATGGAGAAAGGGCAGAGTGCACATGACTGGTTTGGGCGGCCCCAAAGAGCAGACCAAACCAGTCATGCTCACTCAGGAGTGGGTACACCACTCCTCCCTTGACCAGCACTGCTCATAGAGCAGCCCCACCCACCCCCAACCAAACACTTCTGCTTTCTTGCAGTGCGAGAAGCAAAAACATAAAATGATAGTATTACCATTTTATGTTTCTGCTTCTCACACTGCGAGAAAGCAGTGGGGTGATGCTCCTCCGCCCTAGAGGAGAAGCCACCCCTTCAAAAAACCAACAACGGTCAGGAGTGTGGGGCGGGATCAGTTCCCAACTATAATCTTTATTCAGAAAATTATAAAATTCAGTGTCAGGGAGATCCAATTTCGCACAAATATTGGAGAAAAGTATGGGATTGAGACATGTTCCTAGACAATAGTGTTTATGGCCCTGTTTTCTCAGAGCTCCCAGTCCATCGTTTTCCCATCCATTTTAATCTGATGGTTGTGCCACAAGAAGGCTTGCACCGAGTTGGTCCCTTTCTTACTCCATAGATTGGTATCTAAGATTATGACCTTCAAGTGTTCCAGGGGTAGTTTTGCAACGTGACAGATAGTGGGGGTAGAGCTAGGAGGCAAACTTTGAATAAAGTTTTCAACTAAAATTGAATTACTTTGACAATTTTTTTCCTCTTGAGTAAATTGTTAATTGAGATATTGAGATATATATATATATTCGTGACCCGCCACCAGTACCCAGCAAGAGGCAAGCAGCTTCTGTTGTACAGCAGACCAGCACGAGTTGGAAAGACGTTTTGAAGGACTTTGCGTCTACAAACTTGTCCTTGAGGGGCGGATGGCTGAAAGAAGGCAACAAGAGGTTGTGAAACTTACTAACAATACCTACGTTTCCCCACTGCATTGGATCACCAGCGTGCAGCACCCTGGGACTGGTAGTCCCTTTCATTAGCGCAGGCAAGGAAATCCGATGCAGGTGAAGCTCCGAACCACTGGGAGGAGGAGCTTTAAAAGAACTGTGAGTGGGAGACACGAAACGGAACAGCGGCATCTGATGAAGGCATTCCGCCGAAACCGGTTATGCCTGTATTCCGAATAAAGCACCCCTGCAAGCTAAGGTGTGTCCTTTGTTTTCTTCACACCGCGAGGGAAGGAGAAGTAGATGTGGTTTATAACGCACAGCCTGTGGTGCGTACAGAGGACCCTTTCATCTAAGTGGACACGATAACATAGGTTTCAAGCCTTATATAGTTAGGAATTAGCATTTAAAAAACCTTGCAAATTCACTTAAAAAACTATAGGTTTCAGGCCTTTATATAGTTAGGAATTAGCATTTAAAAAAATTTGCAAATTCACTTAAAAAACCCTAGGTTTTAAATCGTGGGGTACGCGCACGGTACGCATACCCCGCACTTTTTTTTTTTTTTCTTTTTTTGCCCTTGGGGTTCCTTTTGGGAACCCCTTAGAAGGGCGAGAGGGTTGGGGGTCTCTACCCTGCCCCCTTTTCGTGTTTTCCACTCTTGTTTTGGGCTCTCTTGTGCCTCAGTTCTCCTGAAAAACAAGATGGTGGCCAACACTTCCTGGTTTGGTCAGTTTGGAATGTTGACAGTCAACTGCCAGCCAACCAGAAACTCGCTCGCGCACGTAAGGGTACGCGCACGTACGCGTACGGTACGTGTACGGTGCGCGTACGGTGAGCGCATATAGATATATAATTTGCTCAAATTCAATTTTCTCAACAACTACTGTAGGGATTTTCACCAACTATAGAAAAGGCACTGCTGCATACCTGTCACTTCCATTTTGCCAAGTTTGGTGTAATTCCGTTCAGCCGTTAGGGCTGTAGCCGTGTCTGAAGGTCCCAAAGGAAATGCCATTTGAAAAATTTCAAATTCAATTTTCTCAAGAACTACTGGAGGGATTTTCACCAAACGTAGCAAAGGCACATCTGCATACCAGGCCCTACCATTTTGCCAAGTTTGGTGTAATTCCATTCAGCCGCTCGGGCTGTAGCCGTGTCTATGGAATTAACATGGGGAAAACACGTTTTGGGACCCCCCTTTCTGCCCCCGCTTGACGAATCCCCCCAAGTCTTTCAGGGAAGGAGTGGAGCGGAGCTGGCCAAAATTCTGGAAAAGTACACACAGATTCCCCAATCGGCGCCAAAGTTATTCCCAATAGAATGTTGAGCGTGTACAGATATATAATTTGCTCAAATTCAATTTCTCAACAACTACTGGAGGGATTTTCACCAAATATAGAAAAGGCACTAATGCATACCTGTCCCTACCATTTTGCCAAGTTTGGTGTAATTCCGTTTAGCCGTTCGGGCTGTAGCCGTATCTAAAGGTCCCATAGAAAATGCCATTTGAAAAATTTCAAATTCAATTTTCTCAAGAACTACTGGAGGGATTTTCACCAAACATACAAAAGGCACTGCTGCATACCAGTCCCTACCATTTTGCCAAATCTGGTGTAATTCCGTTCAGCCGTTCGAGCTGTAGCCTTGTCAGAATGTCCCTATGGAAATTAACATGGGGAAAACACGTTTTGGGACCCCCCTTTTTTCTCAGCCCCCGCTTGACGAATCCCCCCGAAACTTTCAGGGAAGGAGCGGAGCGCAGCAAGGCAAATTTAAGGAAAATTACAGGCAGATCCCTCAATCGGCCCCAAAGTTATTCCTATAGTAATTAGGTCCTAACTATATATATATTCACTGAAAAAACCATAGGTTTCAGGTCATATAGTGTTAGGTATTAGCATTTAAAAAACCATTGAAATTGCTCCTATATAGTTAGTTGGACTAACTATATTTCGCGCACCTGCAATCCACTGCTGATGATGTCACATATTACATCATTCATGACATGGTCAGTGACATCACTGATGACATCTCAATTGACATCACTTATGACATCATTCATATGATAATACGATGCACCTCCTCACACTCTAATCTAACCTTTGATACACCCAGTCTTAAATACAAACTACCATTCTTGAAACCATTGAAACACCAATACCAGTTACTACATACGCACTCACTGATTCCTAGGTCTACACACACATCCACTCATTCACCCATACAATCACTCATACATATAGTCACTCATCAATACAATACTATCATATGCACTTATACACCTATAGAGACACTCACACACTTTCACTCATCCATGGAGTTTCTCACATACCTAGTCAGTCATGCAAAGAATTAATCACACTCCCATTTCCTCATCTATACAGTTATACACACAACACCTTACTTATTCAAACATATACTAACACATACTTACTCTCTTATACAATCACTGATATAATCACTGATACAAGTACACATTGATCTGCACAGAGTCACACACCTCCCAGCCAGCCACTTACACACTCAGTCTCCCATACAAATACTTGGGCAACCAATCAATAACCCATGTAACACCTAACTATATATGACCTGAAACCTATGTTTTTTTCAGTGAATTTGCAAGGTTTTTTAATTGCTAATACCTAACTATGTATGGCTTCAAACCTATAGTTTTTTCAGTGAATATATATATATTTTTATTTTCAGGTTTTTTTTTTATATGATTACAGGGTCCGCGCCCTGGGAGTGCTCCGAAAGCACACCGTAAAAGCTCTGAGCTCTTACCCTGACAAATTTAAAAAAATTGCTAATTCATAATATCTACGTTTTTAACAATGATTTTAAAGGTAGACAATATTTGCTGTAATATAGAAAAAAAAAATCAAACAATATATTACTTTTTTAAGTAGTAACAAATCTCGCGAGGGTGTGTCGCACGTGCATGCAACGTAAGAGCTCCGTGCGCGCAACGTAAAAGCTCCGAGCTCTTACCCCCGAAAGTTTTATAAACTTGAAATTGTTATATCTACGTATTCATTGCACAATGTAAAGGTGCACATTATCTGGGATAATAAAGAACATGTTAATTTAAACTTTTAAAGACCATATATAACTTTATTAAAGGAATTATAAATCTTGCGAGGGTGCGTATTACGTAAGCTTATCGTAAAATGACGCAACCGCTCCGTAAATAATACGTAAACGCACCATAAGCTTACATAAGCTTACGTAAGCACTCCGTAAACGCTCCGTAAGATTAAGTTTAACCACGTGACCTGAAAACAAGACATTCTATTGGTTTATAATACTTCCTACTCCAATTGTAGACAGACCCCTCCCATGTTCATCATTGTTCTTTGGCTTTCAGAGAAGCAACATCTACATTCAACAGCTCCTGGCTTGTTTGGAAATGGCTGAACGTGAGGAATCAGAACATTCTTTTGAAGAAGAGTTTGTGGAAGAGGACCCCCATCCATCTAAAAAAGAGTCCATAGTCTGAAAGTTTTTTTCATTCCCAGAAGGTTTGAAGAAAGTCAATGTACCGCATGTCACATGCAAAATATGTGACACAGTATTGCCAAGAGGCAATCCAAATAAAAAATACTCTTTTGGAATCTATAGCATGGAACGCCATGTTAAGAATATGCACCCTAACAATTGGGCTAGAGCTGTGGTGCGTAGATCTGAAGAGCAGGGCTCTGCTCCTAGTACTTCAACAGCACCACCAATGTCAGCTTCCACGATTGCCAATATCCAGCCGGAATTGAAAAATCTTATGATGCAGTGCATACAGTGCAATAAATTAGTTGCCTTTGGACAACAGTCTGTAGAAGTTATTTTGCAGAAAAACAGGAGCCACAGATGCACCAAATATTTTTTTCTTTGTTTTTCATGGTTTGTTCATGTTGAACAATTGTTTTGGTTATAAAGTCCATTTTTTTACACCGTTTATCTAGCATCCAAAAAAAATACAAAAAAAACAGTTCTTTTTAGAACTACCTCTACTGGTCAATAAAAGAACTATATTTCTATGTTTGTATGTAAAAGTTTGTTATAGTAAATGTAAAAGTGCAAAACTATAAGGATGTGGTACAGCATAAATCTATAGGGTGTTTACCCCTAGTATACTGTAGTACTTCCAAAGCACTGAAATGTAACATATGTATATAAATATGTTACAACTCAATGGGCCACATGTATGTAATCTCCATTTACCTACTCTTAAATACCAAATCATACCTGTTCAACATTTAAAAGTAGGTAAATGGGATGTAGTTAATTTCTCTTTTGAAATTACCAAATCTATATAATTCAGTCATTTTACCGAATCGGTATTTACCGATTTGGTAATCGCCATTGATTCCTATGGTCCTTGAGGCCCATAGGAATCTATGGCAATTACCGAACCAGTAAATACCGATTTGGTAAAATAACTGAATTGTCAAGGGGGACAGGTTATCACTTTGAGACCATGTTGCACCCCTGATTCTAACTTGTGTGCCATGTCACACACATATATGCTCTTACGGCTTGTATGTGTGCCACATGGCACAAATGTACATGCACAGATGTGTATGTACACAGGAATTCGTTATTAACCACCGAATAGTATTTGGTAGTAACTAACGAATACATAAGGGCCTGTGGCACTGTTTTCAGTGCCACCTACATCTAGATTTACCAAGGAAGTGCACTGGGGAAAGTGGAATGCCAATAAATGAAGGCTTACTAACAGGTAAGAAATGGATAACAGAGTGAAGGAAGGAAAATAAGATCAAACACAAAAAAATAAAGAAAGAGGGAAACTGACTGAGGTAAAGAGGAGGAGTGGTAGAAAGAGAAAACATACACGATTAAGTGTCAGGGAGAGATATGTAGAGAGAGAGAGCAAGGGACTGGGAAAGAGTGAGGCAGTTATTCTGTCACAATAACAGAGTGATAACAAACTTATTTTTCTTTCTCATACTTACCTTATAAATAATAAAAACTTAGACACTATTGCGAAAAAAAGTTTTTTATTTGTTATACTTACCTTCTAAGATATAAAAAAGTTAAGGAATTTAAAAGAAAATATATAATATCTGTAAAACACAAGAAAAAAATACATTGTAATGCATACAATGTATATTTCACAATACAAGAAAGAAGGAAGAAGATTAAAAGATGGGACAGTTAAATGGCACAAACACAGGGACAGATAGAGGGTAAAATGGTGCAGGCAGAGAGTGAGATAGAACAACTAGAAGGTGAGATGGTGCAAGCAGAGAGTAAGATGACACAGGCAGAAGTATATATTGTGCGGACAAAGGGTAAGATGGCACACACAGAGAGAAACATGGAACAGCCAAAGGAAGACATAGCACAGTCAAAAGAGAGATGGCAAATGACTGTGAGACAAGGGGACTGAGGACACAGAGGGAGTGAAGTAAACAGTGAGAGAAGGGGACTGAGTGAGGGAGCAAAGAAAGACAAGTGATGGAGTGTGGGTGAGTTAAAGAGAGTGAGTGTAAGGGAAAGGCAGTAAGACAGTGAAGGGACAGAGGAAGTAAGGCTAACAGAGAGACAGTGAAGAAAAAGAAGTGAGGATGTCAGAGTTCAAAGGGAGTGACAGAAGGAGTAAGTGAAGTGGAGTAAGGTGAGTGTGAGCTGTGTGGGATGTGAGAGCTGCATGGGCTGTGAGAGCTGTGTCGGCTGTGAGAGTGTAAGCTGTGTGGGCTGTGAGAGCTGTGAGAGCTGTGTGGGCTGTGAGAGCTGTGTAGGCTGTGTGAGCTGTGAGAGCTGTGTGGGCTGTGAGAGCTGTGCGGGCTGTGAGCTGTGTGGGCTGTGAGGGCTGTGTGAGCTGTGAAAGCTGTATGGGCTGTGAGAGCTGTGTGGGCATTAATGTCAAACATTACACAAGGGGCTTGTACATATGCCAATGAAAACATTACACTATCTCTATACCAGCATTAATGTCAAACATTGCGCAAGCGGCTTGTAAATATGCCAATAAAACTATTACACTATCTCTATATCAGCATTAATGTCAAACATTGTGCAAGGGGCTTGTAAATATGCCAAGGAAAACATTAGACTATCTCTATACCAGCATTAATGTCAAACATTGCGCAAACGGCTTGTAAATATACCTCTCTTTATCTTATATTCCAGCATTGAATCTAAGCATAAAAAACAATTTAAAAAAAGTCTACCTTATAAAGTAAAAAATACAAACTGTAAGCACACACAGCTAACATTATGGAAAAAGGTAAAAAAATAATTCCTTAATTCAAACAGACACTCACTGTGATCCTTGTCAAAAATCTTTAAGCCACACATGTTATCAAAAAACATTTAGCATGGTAAATCAATTTACACACAGAGCACAACCCATTTAAATGAACACTACAGTACAATGCAGAAACCTGACTCATTTTCAAAATACAACAGGAATGAAGCCCAATATGCGTGTTATGCTTCCCAATACTGCAAACAGCACTCTCTCTATATTACTCACCTTTAAAATCGCTTTTGAAAATATAGAACAGTGTCAAACACACAGCAGATTTTCTTAACCAGAATCTCTGAAATGCACCTCAGACACTGAAACCAGAAAAGGCACACTTTCCCACTCATTCTTCACACATATTTCAGGTCTTAACCAATGAAATCTCTTCCCACACTATTTCAAAACTAAACTAACATTTCAATTGGTTCTACATTCCCACAATTTCAAACTCACATAATATTAACCCATCCCCCTAGTGCTCATTCAACCTGTCACCATGGTAACTCCCACCTAAGGAAGAACAGAGTTTAAAAGTTCATTATACTTTGTTGCGAATGAATCCACCAAGGTTGTTAGAGCTTTCAAAATAACAGCTAATCATCTGCAATGTTCCTTTCAATGACCTTTTCTGAACCAATACAATTGCTTCTTTTAAAAAACAAAACTATGCACCCTAATATGCTATTTTCCATTTTCAGAAAGCACCAATCATTTCTTAAGCTTCAAGTGCAGTGAATGTCCTCCTCTTTTTTTCTACAATGCAAGCTTTCCAACTGCCATTTCATTTACAGCCCTCATCTGAGTACAACCAGACCTGCTTTGAAGAAGCCTTCAATATGGTTTGTAGGACACAGTTTTGTATTCTGGTCTAAAAGGTATGCAACAAACAGAGGAATTTTAAACCTTGATTTACCAAATGTGGATATTTTATGGATTGGACAGAGAGGATTGAGATGTCACCAATTGATACCATTGGTGAAATCCTTCTTGCATCTCCCACATCCTGACCTCATAATTGTGCACTGTGGTGGGAATGACTTATGCACTTTGACTGGGGTTGGTCTGGAAATGCTATTGAAGGACATCTTTGGACAATTGATGTCACTTTTTCCTCAAACTGCCTTTGTCTATTCCAATATATGCCAAAGACAAAAATGGAATTGGTCCAAAAAATGTTGTCCACAGATTGAGAAAGCAAGGAAACATGTAAATAAATCTGTTTCTGCATACATGAGAGACTATGGAATGGGTTGTATATACCACAACAACTTGCGTTACAACATGCAAGGCATCTATAGGACAGATGGTGTACATTTCACTGATGAAGGGAACAGAGTCTATCTCTGTAACATCAGACTCTGCATTGGTACTTACTTGTAGGTACCAAAAAAAACACAATGAACACAACGGCTCTTTTTAGAGCCAACTAACATGTAAACACTCAAATATAATTTTTAACTTTATTTTTTGTATTAATTTTTACCGAGGTCTGCGCACCGAGCACTCAACGAGCACTCCCCGTGCGCGGACCTATCGTGTTTTCAGTTATTTTAAAAAAAACAACATAATTTTTAACCTTAGGAGTACTTGAACGACCCCCTGAGAAGGCATAAGGGGTCAGGGACACTCTACCCTACCCCTTCCCACGTTTGTAAGTTATATTTTTCACTCTCTTCTGAAACCACAAAATGGCGGCGATAGGGTTCGCGCACCGTGCATTCACCGAGCACTCACGGTGCGCGGACCTATTGCAATTTGTTTTTTAAAAAAAATATATGGAAATGGACATCGTCTCCTCTGTAGATACCTTGTATGTTGTAATGCAAGTTATTGTGGTGCATTGAATCCATACTATATTCTTTCAGGAAAGCAGAAACAGATTTGTTCACATGATTCCTTCCTTTCTCAATGTGTGGTCAGAATTGGCGTATGGGATCATGAGTTCCTACTCTGGTGAAACACACTTGCTGTTCTATATACTTACTTATGTTGTAAACTAGTGCATCAGAGACAGTCAGTGACAGAAAGGATACAGGACATGAAGAACACACAATTGTATCACTTTGCTACTACCTCATAAATTACAGTTAAATAAGTATAATTTTCAAAACAATTTTTCTTTACTAAATTGAAATTTATTGATCAGAATTCTTAAAATCTAAAAGAACTTGTAGCATTTCTTCATCAGAAATTTCATCCATCAAGTGTCTTGAAATGATTCATCCAAATCAACAATGTCTACACACTCCATTAATTCCATGTCCAGTGTTTCATCCAAAAAATCTCCTTCATGTTCTTCATGATTTGGTTCATCTATACAATCAATAAACGTTGCTGTGATTTCAATGTCAAATGACACTTCATTTTCAGCCATTATTGAAGTTAGTGTGCTATTAAAAGAAAGAGAAAGACCGTGAGATGTTGCAGGGTAAGAGTGACATTGGGCAGAGAAAAACTATTACATTCTATAAGAAGATTTACTACTGTGTAAATCACACACCAGAAATTGAACACCAAAAATTCCACACAAAAGTACCTCAGACACTATAGTCACAAAATGGCCATGTTATCAAGCAAGAATTAGAAATATAAAGCACTGCATCTGATGTTGCCCTACTCAATCCATAAGTATAACTGAAAAACATTAAATAACTAACAGAAAACATTTTTCCTATTAACGTAAAGTGAACAACAGAGTTCTCCTTACAAATTAACAACTCACCTTCTAGAAACTGTTGTACAGTAAATTCTGTCTCAATCTCACCCCCCAGAAGTATACCTCAAACACTAAAATCTCAAAATGGCTGTGCTGCCCTCTAATTTTTCATACATATTCAAATACCCAGCCAATCACATTTCATCACACGCAAAATCAAAACCAAAGAAACATTTTAATTGGTTCAAGTTATCAACACATTCAAACTCACATAATCTTCAACCTACCCCCAATACTCTCTACCAATTACCATACTAACTCTCCACAAAACACCTACCTAAACCCAAAGGTGAAAGAGTCATCACTCAATGTTGCCCACAAACCAACATCTAAACACTGAAACTTGTTATTTTAATGTATTTCTTTTTTGTCTTTTTGAGCCGCGGTCCGCGCACGGTGCGCGGACCCCGCGATTTTTTAAATAAAAAAAAAAAAAAATTCAACCTTCGTGGTCCTATACAGACACCATGACAAAACCTAGGGGGCTCAGGAATCTCTACCCTGCCTCCTTGTCAACTATTACACTTCTGTTTACAACCACTATCATCTGCCACAAAAACAAGATGGCGGACAACACTTCCTCATTTCGACTGATTGGAATGTTGACAGACGTCCAACACCCAATCTGAATTCCGCGTGCGCATGCCAAGGTCCGCGCATGTGCTTGAACAGTGCAAGGACGGTGCAAGCCTGTGCGCGCACCGTGTCCCGCCTATAGATATATAATTTGAAAAATGTCGATTTTCTCAACAATTACTAGAGAGATTTTTACCAGAAATACAAAAAAAATTATTTCATATCAGTCTTTACAATTTTGCCAAGTTTGCAGTAATTCCATTCTGCCGTTCGGGCTGTAGCTGTGTCTAAAGGTCCAATGCAAAATTGCATTGGACTCATTTTCACATTCAATTTTCTCAAAAACTACTGGAGGGATTTACACCAAACATACAAAAGGCACTGCTCCATACCAGGCTCTACCATTTTGCCAAGTTTGGTGTAATTCCATTCAGCCGTTCGACCTGTAGCCTTGTCAGAATGTCCCTATGGAAATTAACATGGGGAAAACATGTTTTGGGAGCCCCCTTTTTTCTCTGCCTCCGCTTGACGAATCCCCCCCAAAACTTTCAGGGAAGGAGCGGAACGCAGCGAGGCAAATTTAAGGAAAATTACAGGCAGATCCCTCAATCAGCGCCAAAGTTATTCCTAATAGAATGTTCGCCATTTCCTATGGTAACTAGGTCCTAACTATATATACCTACTGGCGACCGCCAGTAGGTAATATATATATATATTAAGCGTCTGGCTTAAAGAACTTTTTGCTGTGGGCCTGTTTGAAATCCCTGATGGCAAGCTGCAATTAAATATGTTTGCACTATTATCGTGTAGTGGCCTCTCTCCGTGGGGTAAAGTGTGTGTTGGATCAAATTAGCAGCTACGCCCAGCTGCTGTTGAGAGAGGCTCACCGCGCCCCAGCGGGTCCAGGCAGGCACCAAGGGGTGTTTGCTCAATGGATACACAGCGTTTTTTAGCGCGATGCACGCAATTGCAGCTACAAAGCAGATGCAGGCGATTCGAACTTTGTCTCATAGTACCACTTGGAATATGATTTGTGCAATGGGGAAATAAATTGAAACGGACTCACTTGAGGAATAACTTTATTAACTACCAGATCCAGAAGGCCATGTGTTTGGCCACGCCTACTGAGGCAGGACTGTGAATGCTCAAATGCCGATTTCGCCACTGCAGTTTCTTGTTTGCCACTGAAGAAAGGACACTTTGGTTCTGAAACGCATCTGGCTTAAAGAACTTTTTGCTGTGGGCCTGTTTGAAATCCCTGATGGCAAGCTGCAATTAAATATGTTTGCACTATTATCGTGTAGTGGCCTCTCTCCGTGGGGTAAAGTGTGTGTTGGATATATATATATATATATATATATATATATATATATATATATATATATATATATATATATATATGTATACAGCGAGGCAAACACAGGCTGCTTCAAGCCAGGGACAGCATCGAGTGCTCCTCTGAAGCTCCAGGGCTTTGCTCAGACACATATTACACGGCTCCTGGCCGTGAGAGGAGGCACCAGTTTCATCGAGATCACCCAAGGTCAAAATGAAAACAGCGATGGATAGGAACTTTTCCTGTCAGCATCAGCATGCTGTCTCTAGGGAGTTAACTGTTTGCATACCTGGACAATCCCACCTACTCAAGGTACAAACGAATATTAATGTGCAATACCGTCACAAAAAGTCAGAACCTACTGAAGGCAAGCACTGAGCAGCGCTGTAAGGACTTCATTTTCCAGCATTCCACGCTTCCAGAATGTGCCACGCCCACTGAGGGAGGATACATTTGACTTAATAAATGGTTTAAATACAGAGCTGCAGTCTGACTACTCTGTGACACACTCCATGATTACGGGGCGTTCCAGCCTCGAAACGCGTCGGAAAAGGTGTATAATTCATGAGGGAAGATGCGCAGGAAGCAAACAACAGCGAGGCAAACACAGGCTGCTTCAAGCCAGGGGCAGCATCGAGTGCTCCTCTGAAGCTCCAGGGCTTTGCTCAGACAAATATATATATATATATATATATATATATATATATATATATATATATATATACACACACACACACACACACACACACACTTTACAGGGACATCTTTTGTACAAAGAAAAGACATGTATCAGAAAAATTTGCTTCATGTACACTGTCTGTTCAAATGCATGTGTGCCCTTCCAAATATGATCTCAGAATATATTTTAAATCCATATTGTGAGTCTTGATAACATAAAAAACTTTCATTCGAGCAAACTCCACAAGACAAAAAGTAAAATTGCCAGAACTATTCACCTACAATTACCAACTCAGAATCAAAAAGGCATTTTTTTCAACTAAAAGAAAGAGATTTTGGGCAGATTTGAGACGCAGTAAGAAGCAGTGAGTGTTCCATTGCTGAGTTCATATGGTTGATTCAAAGGTAATAAATGATGATGGACATGCGGTTGCATCCTATGCAGAAGGTATTCTGAGTTAACCTTTCACTAGAAAGGATGCAAATCCATCAAACTTGTCAGTGGCTAATGAGTTCACAATTATGAATTAGTCAACCAAATTAATAATATATTATGTACCCAAACCTGTCAACCAACAGAAAGCAACATTTGCCAGCCCACCTGACAGTTTGATGCACGTCTATTTAAATATCTGACCTTGGCCATCCTAATTAAACTTCAATCTTGTCTCAACAGGACTGCTTCTATTTTTAACAAGCGTTTTGAAAAATGTACAGCTGCTTCTAATGATCTCATTTACTTATTCATAATTCTCAAAGTGCCAACCAATGCGATTGTCTATTGTGCTCTGTGGACCTCATTAGTATGGAGCAAAATTAGGTCAAGTTATTTATTCATTCCTTTATTTATTTTGGCAGGATTACAATGCTCTTAGTGCAGTTTTTCCAAGTTAGGATAGTACATTAAACCTTTGTGGCAGGTAAAACACTTTTGTGATATTGCTGTTTGTTAAACACATTACAAATTTTTAGAAATATATTGTAAGTTTATGTTTTACATGGAATCTCCGTTAACAATAAAACATTGTGGTGGAGTGCACTGAATTCCTGACCAAAATTGTGCGTCATTACCAGAAAAATGCACGTTTTTTCTTGGTATAATACGTTTTTGTATAGCATCCAGTATAATCACTTGCAATTTGGCAGTGCAAGAACGTCTCACAATGCCTTAAGCTGCCTCCATTGAAACAGATGCAAATAAATTGAAGTCTACAAAGCATGAGAGAAGAAGGGTTGTCATGATGGCAACAGCAGATTTATAAAGTAGCCAAGTATTAAAGAAATATATATTATAATGCACAAAAAGGCCTTAAAAGTAAAAGGCACATAATTAAAGTGTCTTTTACAGTAATCCAACTTCTGAAAAAAGTAGCAGGCAGAAGCAGTAAAGAGGTAAGCGAATCATCTGGGCCGAAAAAAATGTACCCCTGCCATACATTCCCAACAGAATTTAAACATGATAGTAAAATATAATAAGTGTCATACTAACATTAGTAGTGGATGATAAACATAAACACAAAGGGGAAGGGAGAATTTAGCAACCTCATATTCCCTTATACTATGCATCAGTCTTGATTGTGTCAGTGGTAATCAAGGGCGACATACTAAAAAAAAGGTATGATTATTATGGTGGGAATATAAATATTTTGCGCCAGGGTTTTATTAAGACATTCTAGATGTGAATCCAGTAAGAGAGAGGTGTGTGTCTCTTATGGACTGTATTCCACTTGATTAACTTGTCCCCTAGGAGTTTGCATAGGTGAAGTGGGAGACTTATGTGGCAGATTGAGCAGCTGACAAAATGAATGGTTATTTTGGTTGTTAATATTAGATTCTCATGTTCATTGTACCAATTGTCTGGGGGCACTTTAATGTCTGTCATGTACTACTTAGACATGGGATGGACCTTGCTTTTTTTAATTTCAATTATCTTTATTGGTAATTTTCCACAACATAAAACATAAAACATATAATCATCAGCGCATAATAGTACAGGATGCGTCCACAATGCCTGTGCTGTCGTTGAAACAGATATACAGTTTATGGGTATGCCTGCCTCCCCTATCCACTAATGAGTTAGTGAGGAAAGGAAAAGGAAAGAAAAGAAGCTAAGGTAAGAAGGAACTGAGCTAGCATACAGAAGTTTATTTTCTGTGGAGGAGTGGAGGTGTGGTATAGAGCTGCTTGTTAGATTTGTTAGTGTTTCTTCACGCCGGGTCAAATGGGTCTAAGAGCTTGTAAAGGGACGCCCACATCCCCCTGTTGGATTTCTCCATTGTGAGTCACGGAGGGTGGTATTGTCAATGCCTCTAAGGTACGTCACCCAGTTCAGCCAGCCCCTGAAAGCTGCCTTGGAGGTGTCTTTCCAGTTGGTGATTTGGTGAGTACTATTTTGACTGCCGCTGTTAGTAGGAGATGAAGTAGGTCTCTGTCTTGCTGTGAGTGTATCTTGGTTGTCATAAATGAAGAAGTGTAGTTGCTAAGAAGCCACACGTCAGGTGAAGCCAGTTTGTCACTTCATTTGTTTTTCGTTTAATCTTTTTTTTTTTACTTGTACCCAAGAGTTGATCATTCTTGAATTCTATGATATAACATGATTAAATAAACTGGATCCTTTCTAGCATCTTTAAAATAAAGCATTATTTTACTTTGGGGATAGTCTTATGTGGACATGTGCAGGTTTTGCGTAACAACACCTTGATTTGCAGTTTCTTGATTACCAGGGTGAACAATGACAAATAGGGCCAGATGTATGACCCATTTTTGCATGCCCAAATGTGTTTGCGAACCCGTTTGAGCATGAAAAAAAATCATGGGCATGTACAAAGCTTATTTAGCGAGTCCCAATTTATTTGCGACTCGCTAAGTAGGTTTGCGACTCACTATTGGAAGGGGCGATCCCTTCCGTATAGCGAGTCTCAAACCCATGTAGCAATGTTTTGCACCGAAACTGTGGTTGTAAAGCACTCACAATTACCACCTACTTCAAGTAGGTGGTAATGATCATGCAAATGGGAAGGGGTCCCCCTTGCAAAATTATTTTTAAGGGCCCGTAGTTGTTCTAGGGACCACTGCCTGCCCTTAAAAAAAAAACAGGCTGCATTTAAAAAATAACAGCTTTATTTAAAAGCAGTCCCAGATATGGTGGTCTTCTGAGCCCAGCAGGCCACCATCCCTGGGAGGGCCTGTCATTCCCAATGGGCTCACAAATTATGAGAAGCTTATTAATAATAATGAGCTTCGCAATTTGCAACCCTTGGGTTAAAACACACTGTTGTACATTTGATTTTGCGCCTCGCAATTTTGTGACTCGCAATTTTTTGAATGTGAGGCACAAAATTGAATGGTCGTACATCTGGCCCTTAGTCTGTAAAGTTCCACTCTTATTTGTCATCATCTCAAAACAGTTGTGCTATAAGGTTGTTCTGCAAAAAGTGTCAGCCTGGTTTTGTTCCTAACCCAATCTGCCCTCATAGAAGTATTTTTGAATGTTGTTGTTCATCCTGAACTGCTGATGCATTTTATGATCATCTATAAAAAGTGAACAGTTTAACTAGGTGATTTGCCACCTGCAGGAAGTTATTGGGTTTCCTTCTGTGTCATGTGATCCACCTGGCAACTAGCATTCGAGGAAAGGGTAAACCTGCCGATGAGTCCTTGAATTTAGTGTCAAGGTGTGGCTTTTAAATATCCTTTATTGCAGGTACATGCATTTCTGTTTGAGGGACCAGATTGCTTCTTGAAGAATGAATACAAGATCTGCCAGCAGACCCTCAGGGGCAGATGTATTAACACTTTACTTTCTAGAGCATAACTTTATTTGTGGTAGAAAAAAATATTTGATAAAGGCAAATAAATTTGTGTTACTTTGCACTGTTTTGCATCAAGGCAGCAACCTATTAGTGGTGCATATTCGTTCCCACCCTACCACCCATGGTTTTTGACAGAAAACCCTATCTACTAACAATGGCAGACAAGACAATGTGCGTATGGGAAAATGTTTAAGGAGAATATTTTGTACATTATGCACTCACCTTTGCACTATGGTGTAAAGGTGTGTATGTGGCAGCCTGTTTTGCTTACATTGGGACATATGAGTCTGAATCTCTCTCTCCTATTGCAAAACAGTGCATGATAAGAGTTGCACAGCTTTTTAAGTACTATGGGGATAATTTCACAAAAAATCATGCTGAGCAGCAAGTCACTTTGCCGCGCTGTGTGACAGGGTAAGGGCAGAAACGCACCATACTTAACAATGTACAACACGTTTATGTAATTTCCCAGAGCTGATGCACAATGTGCTGCTTAGTGCCAACACAGGCACCCTTGCACCATGATGCCAGGGGGCCTGCATTCTTTGAGGCATAGTCCTTTCTTTATGTGTACTGCAGAATGTGGCTTGATAAATCAAACTTAATAGTTGCATTGCTATGGTGCCCCCATGCGTGGCGCAGGGCCAACTCAACTCCTACATAACTATGCCCCTCAATTTTTTAATAGTTTTATCTCAGTAGAACATCATGCACCATATTTTCAATGTGGAGCTGCTGTTGTCTTCTAGAGAAAGAACAAAGTTATGAGATAAAGGATCAAATGTTGAGTTGCGGAGTCATGCTCAGGTCACTCAGTGGGAGAAAACAACCCCAATGTGCATTTTTTTTTAGTTCCAATGCACTTCTGGGAGCACTACAATCAGCATTACTCAGAGGCAACAGGACAGCAGGATGTTTCTGAGTAAGTGATTAAGTAATGAAGAATAGCATTTTATCATACACCAGCTGTATGGTGAGGGTGATGCCTACTTTGCAGTTGTAGTATCCCACCAGCCATCTGTTAGTCTTTTTCTATAGCAAGGTGTGCTTGCTTAATGGCCTCTATGACAAAGGGAAGAAACTAATGTCTCAGAAATCCATCTATGCTTGCTGTATTTGTAGTGTATCCAAGTGAGAGTGGGCAGCATGCTATGCCATCTGGGGTTTATATGCCCGAATGACTCACCATAGTGCCTTTAACACGGATGTCTGTTTTCTGTTAATTGAGATTTAGAGGCTACACTGACGTTTTTCAACCTGCTTGCCAGTTTGCCATATGAGCTATGTATTTGGAGGTTGCCTCACAGAATCCTCTTCTGTGACGATCCTGCTATGAATTGCCTAATGAATATTATTTAGGCAGATCGTAATTTATTACCACTTGCCATATGGCCACCTGCACTGGAATGCGGGCCTGCAGTGGCCAGTAGACCTATATCCCTGTGTTGGCATGCCCAAACAATAAACATGCTTTTGAAAAGACTCCATGCCCTTTAAAAGGAGAGGTTCTCTTTTAAGAGCTAAAATGACGTCCTGTTTGGGAAGACATCATGGGGAGAATGCATTGCTCTTCCAGGCCATGCAAAATGACTCTCAAAGGGGAAGCTGCCCCACTCTTCTTTGGTGAATTGCAGGCTTGGAGACTGTAAAATCCTTTTATAATGAGACGTACACCTACGCTGAACTGTCTGAAGGTATTTTGTCCTTTGGGATGTGTACGCCATGCAATGGTGAGACAGGGTGTTGATGATGTCTATGCTAAATTTACATTTCTGTGCAAAGCCTTATTTAATTTTAAACTTTTCCTGTGGGATATCCTCCTTCTACTGTTGTCTTTGACTGGTATTTGTGATCAAAGAAGCTGTATGTTGAGGTGGTGGAAGGGGTTCATGCATGTTGTAGTTAGCAATGGAGGTGTCCGGTTTTATGTCAGAATATTGAGTACTTCATTTCAGTATAAAATAAATATTATTTCCTAAATATTGTTTACAAACATATAGTTCCGGTGGCCGTGTATATATGTTGTATTTAACATTAAGGGGGCAGTATATTAGTAGAGAATATTTAGGATATGAAATTTATGGCAGACTGTATTCTGACTACAATATCCTGGCACTACATCTGGTGTGCATATTGTTTATTTTTGCACATGCATTCAGACTGGATTTGTTCATTTTGGCACTGGTTACATCAATGGAATTTCAGGTGTCAAGTGCATTATTCAGTGACTTTGTAGGTGTTGTTTTGATGTTCCAAGTGTTTCGATTTTGGGGCAAAATACTTTAGTGATTCTTGTATTTACATGTTTGCAACAGTACTCCACCCATTAGTATTGTTTTACAGATTTGCTTTGCCCTTAATACATGCTTAGTTCACATGTTTCTGTACCTTTCCTATCTTTCATATTGTAAATCAACCTGTCCTTCTTTGTGATTTGGCGAGGATTTTTTTTGCTTTTTAAAAAATCGGCTTTCCTGTGTACTTAGACCGTTCCAAACATTGTTATGCAGAGACAACAAAGTATATTTCAGTGTTTTTGGGGGATTTGTTGGTTTTTAACTGCAGTATTATTCGGTGGACATGCCCACACAGATAAACTGAGGTTAAGTGTGCACAGCTTCCCAGCGACATTGACATCAACTGTCCAAAGTCTGTACCTCTTGCTTTTTTTGCATATGTACGTGTTTGTTGTCTCCGTGGAATTCCGTGGGATTTCAGAACAAAGCAGTATTTAAATGCTAGTGGATGTCTGATATCTGACAATAACTGATGTCAGTCTCCCCACTCCAATTAGACCATTACATGGCTATACAGTTTCAACAGGAGGGACAGGACACCTGCCTATTTTGGTCCCATCTACCAAACTCTAAATGTCACCCTAATACCCTAAGTCTTGATGGGCACTCAGTCAGTCAGTCAAAACAAACTTTATTTGGTTTGTTACAACCATAAAAGTACAATTTGCCTCGTGTCTTATTAAAACAGGGAAAATAAAAGCAACAGTAAATACATAGCACGGCGGTATCGATAGACATATTACATCTTAATATACGTATACTTAACTATCATTTTTTAAATCGAAATGTTATCGCAATTAATTTAAATAAAACACTTAATTCATATCTATACAAAATCTTCTTAATCATACAGCACTATTTTAAACACTAATTGTTTCACATTTATTTGATGTCAAGGATGGGCACTCTTTAATCCCATTTTCCAGTGAATATTGATTTCTTCAAATCGGGAAGGATAAACATTTGTTTTTATTCACAGACTACACTTAATAATAGGTTTAATACTCTAGAGGACTGCAGCCTATTTTTTTATGTGCTGTTTCCCACACCGACTACACAGTAGGCCTGTAAAACCCTGTTCTGCTCATGGAGTTTGCAGAATTTGGCAACTCCAGATTCCGTGGGAAATGCAAAGTTACTGATAAACTCTGCACTCCACATCGGAGTGGAGTTTTGTTTGATTGGGGAGCTCATAATGTTGTTTCGTGCTGGAGTGCAACAGAACTTGCCAGGTGCTAGCGAACGCACATGAGATTTTCTAGCCTCCCTAAGCTTCCACAAGACTTTGTAGTTGCTAGGCATCTTTAGGCCACACCAGCAACTTTCAGTGATTTCTTTGTGTCATGGGCAAACACAATTGAGCATTATTGGCTACAGCTGCAACATGGGGAAGAGTCTTTCCTCCAGAAGCAGCTAAATCACCCCGAAAAGACAAGTTGGAGTTAAAAAGCTTATCAAATGGACCGTTCATGTTTTTTGTGTGTGAGGAGTCATTTTTTAAAAAACGTTTTTTTTCCAACAGGAAGGAAGTGCCGCGGAGATTCCAACTTCCTGTTCCTGTCCAGCAGGCTCTTCCCAGTGCTTTGTCCACCTCTGGGTCACTTTTCAATTGAATTTGGAGCTGTAAGGAACACTCTCCTTGTCTGCTGCATTTATAATATTGGATTTAAGGACTTTGTATTTGAGATTACACAAGCAAGTTTGAAAACTGTTGTATAAGGGTGTTGTTTGTTTGATATAGTGAATGCACCAAGATTTATTTTTACTTTAATTTGATTAAAAGACATATTTTGGTGGGTGTCCTGCAGTTTCAGTAGGGGCCTAGTTATTCTTTTGCATATAATATTTCTTCTTTATTAAAGGAAAAATGTTGTCCAGCTCAGTAAATTTTCTCCATGACTCTTCATAAATTAGCAATTTTCATTTATTTCACTATGTCGTCCAGTCTTGGAAGACTGGACGACATAGTGAAATAAAGGAGCTGGTAGGCCCAATACTAGTAAAGGGTGCATGAAACAACAGTTTCTGTGATGTCTGTTAAAAGGAAACATCATTAAGGCCATGGATGGCATTGGATTACATTTAAAAATTTGTTTTTTTTAGTACTTCATGTTTATTATGTGCAAATAGTGTATAGGTGGGGGTAAATATATTTGATGCATTTGGAAGATGGGTGTTATTTTGAAATTGTTTAAAAAAAATATAGCCAGTTAATTTTTGTTTTTTACATTACCTAATTAATGCTATTTTCTCATCTGATACCATGCCTGATTTGTCTGGCCAGTGTGTGAATATGTTTGCCATAAACCACCATTTGTTTTGTTCACCATGACATGTGGCCAGGAGTCATTTTGTATAGTCTGCTTGTTGTTTGACCATGTCACTGGTGGCCATATTATGTAGGCGTACAGCGGGCTTTTTTGCCTTAGGCCTGCATGTGTTCTTTGTTGTGGCCATGCCTCCTTTATGGTTGTTGTCATTGTTTTACCCTGTGACTGCTAGCCATTTTCTGTAGCCATGCCTCTTTGCTTGGTGTTTAATCATGTGGCCATTTTGTGCAACTATCAGTTTTCAAAGCCACTTTACTTTGTAATAAAAAGGCTTAAGCCTTTTTGTTTGTCATCATTTTTGTTTTGCTTTTCCCTGATATCAGTTTAATACATTAATATGCTTTAGGCCTGGTCGCTCAATGCTCATACTAAATGTACTGTATGAACAGTGTTTTATATGATATACTTTTTTGCATTTTTCTCCAGCACCACTCCTTGCCTCCTAAATCCCATTGGGTTTCTCATGCTAGTCACCATAGTACATCAGCAATAATTTTTTTGTAGTTTGAGTTTTTTATTATTTTTTTTACCAAATTTTTTTAACTGTAAATAGTTTTTTTCAAATTGTTTTGTTAATTTGCTTTAAATTAATTTTGTTATAATTTTATCTTAATTTGTAAATGACTATTTTAAATAATTTTCTTTTAATTCTTTAATTTTTTTTTTAAATGTTTATTTACATTTTTTCCTTTTTGGCGCTTTCTTTAACACCCATCATCAATCCCATGTCTGCCATAAGCACACAGCCTCTCAACAGCATTCATTTTCTAAGGCTCATTCCATTGTCACTTGCACCTCCCTGAGTGCCACATCCCAGCTTGATACACATAAAGTAAACAGTTACATCTGTATGTTGTTTGTCTAAGTTATCCTTCTTGAGTGTACATGAAAGCTTAAGTTGGTGTCGTTTTATGAATGGATATACTGTATTGTTGATAATTATTTATAACTTAAGTAATAACACTAAATGATATTGTGTGCTTGTACTACTAATTCAACCGCAACAATGCCACGTTTCACTAATGTACTTCTTGCCTGTTTGCTATTAGATGAGACATCACCCACAGTACTGCCAGATAGAAGGCCTGTATACAACATGATGAGTGACCACACAGTACAGACATCTCTACAGCTTGTGTAGCTAAGAACCACTGTCAACTGACAGCTTCAAGATGGCCCCGGAGAAAGGTGCTACAGAGATAGTTGCCATAGATAAGATAAAGGAGCTTACTACCAATAGTATGTCACCCCAGACGTTTTGCGAGCAAAAACACATGCCTGCTGCACCAGCCTATGGGGATCAAGCTGAGAGCAGCTCTCCCACCCCAACCTAGGCCGAATCCCATGTCTGACACAGAGGCAGACACTCTAATAATGGAAACATCAACGAGCAGTGATGTTGAATCGGAGTTATCTCTTTCGCAAAGTAGTATCCAATTGTTGCCGGAGACTCAGGTCAGTGGACAACAGCATCTGCCACCAGCAATGGTAGTTCCGCTCAAAGTAGGAGCACTCCAGGAGATTGAGCTTCAGGTTGAAGATGTAGAAGAAGCCCCTCTTTCGGAAGATTCATTTCTTTCAGTTCTCGGAAAGAAAAACGAAGGGGTTCTCCCTCATCTTCTAATCTAAGCTTCCTTCTGATGATCAAGACTAACTTAGATGCTACATCAGTCTGGGACATGCTAAGAGAGGCTTGTGAAAAGGAAGGTTCCTTAAAGTCTTAGAGTTATTGTTAGAAAAGAGGGGAATGATGATGAGCCAGTCATCATGGATGTTAGCCCTGCCCCAGTGAGGACAACTTTACACCATCTCAATCTGTTATGAGGGCTGTGGCTCATATACCACCACCACCACCCTCCATATTTGCAAGCCCCCTGCTGTGACTAACATCCACAGCCACCTCAGTAGAAGTAGGCACTGCAGAGAGGCAAGCATCAAAATGCCCACCTACTGCCACGTCTTTCAACAGTGGCACGAGTGTCAGAACGTTGACCTCCTGATTGGGACTATTTTACGGTTAGTGATAAAGAGCTAAACATTGATGTATGCTCCATTTGCAGAGCAAGTGTTAGTCGGGGTAAGCTTGGAACAAACTGTGGTACTGGAGGCCAAACAACCCATTTGAGAACCCATTTGAGAAAACACCAATCAATCCGCTGGGAGGAGTAAATTAGTGGCCAAAAAACTGCAAGTGGCATTGGTGAAAGGGGTTAGAGCCGGGAATCTGATCTGATCATGGTAGAAGGTGAAAGTGGTAAAATATTTGTTATGCAAATTAAGCCTGTCCCAGTGCAGTAGTATGGGCCACATTAGCAGCATAGCAATGACAAAATAGTCTGGTTGAGACACTAAAGCAAGATTATAAAGTTATTGCTCCACTGAGACACACATTGAGTCTACCAACTTCTGCTCTAAAGAAGTCACCTGCATCAGTGGACCCAGAAAAGAAAAACATCCAGAGTTCTATTCCTGCCTTGTTTAAGCAGTAAGGCAGTATGAACGCAGCTCCCCAGTGGCATTTTGTACAATGCAAAGCTGGCTCACATGTTTGTGTTGGACCTCCTCCTTTTATCTTTTGTAAAAGGAGTAGGTTTTTTAGAATTTGTAGGTGCTATCTGCCCGAAATGGAAGTTTCCCAGCTGGACCTATTTTGCCAGAGTTGCTGTTCCGGCGCTACATCACGATGTGCTAGAATTGGTTGTACAAGCTTTGCAGCAGAGTGCTGTTCACACTGGCCACCTGACGACAGACATGTGGACCAGTTGCCAAGCCACTGAATACATGTTCATCACTGCACACTGGTTCCCTTTTGTGGTAGTCAGAGAAATGTTATCTGCAGGTATTGACACTACTGACATTTTTAATGACGCGTGGAAGCATGCAACAGTAGCCCTATTCGCCATGGAGATGTCCCATACAGCAGCAAACATATTGGATGACTTTAACATCATGGTCTTTGAATGGCTGTGACCTAGAGGGCTTAACCTTGGATTGGTTGTCACAGAAAATGGCAGCAATATAGTTAAGGCAATGACAGATGGTGGTTATTTCAGGATCCTGTGTTTGGCACACTGCATTAACATCATTGTACAGGACTTTTCTCAAAAAAGAAGACAGAAACAGTAACTTACTGCCCACCTGCAGAAAAACCTGCACTCATTTCATTCATTTTTTTAAAGCCCAGAAGCAATTGCGGATTATTAAGCAAGATAATAGAATGCCACTTAAAACACTCATGCAGGAGGTGCCAACACGTTGGAACTCTACTTATAACATGTTGCAATGTCTGTTTGAGTAGTACAGACTGATCAATGAATATCTCATGCAAAGAGGGGATGCAACTGTAAAAGTAATGATCATTGAGATAAACCAATGACGCCAGGTCAAATGCCTGACAGAGATGCTCTCCCTCTAGAGGTTTTCACATGGAAAGTCAGCAAGGAGGACAGTACCATGGGCCAAGGAATCCCATTGTTGATTATGTTGCAAGAACAGCTAAGAGAGGTGTCTGAAATATACGCAGGTGGGAATTTAAAAAAGATGCACATGAGTTGGTGCAGAGCTTAATCCTTCATGTATCTGTTAATACGATGCTGCAAAGAGACATTGTGTCATCCAAACATTACATCTGTGCTAAACATCTTGACCCACGGTACAAACAATTACTACCCACTTGCATTGCTTTTTCAGACAGGGATGTTTCAAACTACAAGACTTGGATTGCTGAGCAAGCCTGCAACCTAGAAAAGGAGCGGCAGGGAATTAAAGGCCACTCTCAGAGCATAAGTTCTATGGTGCAGTCATCAACATCAGAAGTGCCTAAGGGTAGTGCTGCTGACTCACAGCAGCCAACAACAAGAACACCAGAAACAACAACAGGAACAGGAGCATCTGCCCCCAAATCTTCATTTGATTGGTTTCTAAAGGCAGAGTTTAAGTCCAGTGCAGAGGTGAAGGCAAACGAGGTTGAGCAAGGTGGAGCACCAATGACTATTGAGAGGATGATGCAGGCCTATCTGTGTGACCCAGCAGAGGTCTATCTGGATCAAAACCCATTGGTGTATCGGAATGGAAAGAGGTGCCAATGACCCGTGCTCATCTGGCTGGCAATAAAGTATCTGGTTTGCCCAGTAGGCAGTGTGTCTGCTGAGAGTGTGTTCAGTGCAGCTGGTGCAGTTGTCATAGTGAGAAGGACCAGTCTCTTGTCCCAAAACATGGCAATTTTAACCATGATCCGAAGTAATCTGCACTTTATACCACCGAACGTCACGATCCCTGAAGTGCGACAGGAGGAGGATGAGGGTGATTAATCAGACTCAGGTCATGGTAGTTTGTTAGCTGACCAACTTCTGGTCAAACGACCTGAGTTTGAGGACAACCCCTGCTTTTCTGACTACTGAGTAGTCCTGGGCCACCATAGAACTTTCTATTGCCAAACTGCTTTGATAAAAAAAGGATATAGCCAGGTGAACATTATATCATTTTGTTTGTTTGTGTCAGAATGACCAATATAGCCTCACCATTTTAGACACATGTCTGGCCAGATCGGAGTTCGACCAGTGTGCAGCAAAGAAGCCCCCCCATTCCCTTTAAGGACATTGGACAGATAAAGCCTGCCTTCATCCCATGCCTATTGTTTCTTTAATCACCTAGCAGGACTGCCCCAGAATATATGATTAACAATGCTCTAGTCATTATGCTGAAATTAAACCTAGTTGAAAGGCTGACCACTGTAGAGAGCTACTGGAAAGAAGATTGTGGATCACTGCCAACAGGTTGAGGGTTAAAAGGTGTAGCTTGCAGACGTCGCAAGAGGCCAAAAGTCAGATTTTCTGTATTCTGTCTGGGTGTTTGGTGCCACTTTTTCTGAAGGGATGGGAAGCTGTATGCAATTTCTGAGATCCACATTGGGATGTGCAGGAAGTCAAGGATCCTATTTTTGTTTAAACCAGGCATACTGTTAAGAGGAAGCAACCTCTGACCTGGTAGAACAAAACCTGCAGAGACGTCCAATCCAAATTTGTCAAGGCAATAAAGGCACAAGACAGGTCCTTGATCAAGGAGGCCAGGCATATCCATAAAAAGTCCATTGTTGATAATAAAAAAAACTGGGAAAGAGACAAATAGGAAAGCTTGCTACAGGCTGCCAATTGTAAGGATCGGCATTGGTTCTGGGACATTACCCTTAGTGGCAATAGGGAAGGGTCCCGTCCCACAGATGTTAACATTCCAGCAAGTGACTGGATAGCCCATTATTCAAGCCTGTATGTGCAGAAGAGAGTACAGCCACCTGTTGTTAGTGATTCCATAGGGTTGGGGATCGGGAGCCGATTAACACAGGTTATAAGAGAGGAGGCTGATACATTTGAAGCAGCAGCCCTGGGGTGTTCCCTCAATGATCAAGGAATAACGGAGCAGGAAATATGTCTAGCCATAAAGAGCATAAGACCCAATAAAGCACCAGGCCTAGGTAAAATTCCTGTTATAAATTTAGGAGGGAGGCTGATATATTGGGTGCTTGCTTCTCTCCATTATTTTAGGCTTTTCTAAAAGGTGCCCCTTTGGCCCCCACTTGTGGTGGGGCAGAAATCATACCCATTCATAAAAAATGGCCCCGCAATGAACCATCAAATATAGACCCATAGGTCTTATTGACAGCTCGCAAAAGCTGTTTTGTAGGGTCATACTTGGTAAACTGCAGGAGTGGATGGTTAGGAAAGGCATCCTGTCCCCCCTACAGGCAGGCTTTAGAGAGGCCACAAGCACATTGGACCATGTGGTCTGGCTCCAGATGGTGTACTGGAAGGTGGTCTTTCTAGGGGGGAGGACATCTGTATGTCATGTTTGTTGACCTTCGCTCTGCCTTTGATTTGATCCCCAGATCCACCCTGTGGCGGGTACTGAAAGAGATGGGAGTATCCAGCGATTGACTAAACATCCTAGTGAGGCTGCACATGAACAATTATGCTAAGGTGAGGTGTGGCCAGGCTGGTGAGCTGTCATCGCCCTTGCCCATAAGTAAAGAAGTAATACAGTTGGTTGATATGCTTTATTTCGATACATAAAAATATCTTAAAAGCAATACATACAATGGAAATTAAAAAAGATATCCAACAAATATACATAGGTATACATCCTTGAGCTAAAAAGGACAATAAAACATTGGAATATATACAATTAAAAAGAATTGATTTTAGTATATACAGGTAAAAAGGAATTAAATGGATACAGAAAGCCTATTTAATCGGATCAACCAAGACCATTTTAAAAATTTTGAGACGCCACATACTACAAGGGGAGTGGTATCTGTAAGTAAGATGCGAAGGGCCACTGATTACTGGTGGGTGCCGAATGATCTGCACACAGGTTTAAGCCAGCGCTTTCTTGGATTACAGTAATCTGGACATTCGAAAAAGATATGGGCAACCGTCTCCACCCTCGTGGAACATAGGGTACAATAGGGAGAGTGCTGGGAGGGAGATTTCCATCTCGATGTCAAATAGCCTACTGGTAGAGTACCCACCCTAAGCCTAAAGTACAGAGCCCTATCAAATGCGATGGAAATCAAGTCAAGATAGGGTTCGTAAGCCACCACGTCTTTAATTCGTAAGAAATCTGCGGTGGAATTGCAGTGGCGTGGGTTGCTAATAAGTTTAGAGGAGACCCAGTCCCAGTACAATTTCTTTAAGGTGGCTTTGGGAGGGGCGGAGCGAGTAACCCATGCTTCGTCCAATCCCAACTCCCCCAAAAGGCTTTTGATATCCCTCAGCCACTTTATCTTATGCCAACCCCCCATAGCCATCACCTCGGACAGGCCCTCAGCATATGAGGAAAGTTCTGGGACCCTCCACAAACGAGCCCATAACAACAGGGGCCGTAATCGTGCCTGATCTTCAATCGGTCTACATCCCAAGTCTAGTAACACAGGGATTGTGGGTGTGCTCAAAGGGAGAGCCATTAGATCTTTCAAAAATTTGCTCTCCACTTTGGCTAGTATCTCCAGATTACAAGTGCCCCACAGCTCAGCCCCATAAAGTGCAGCGGTGACCCCTCTAACTTTATATATATCCATAACAGGGGCCATACAATGTTTAGGGGAAGAACAGTGTTCCCTAAGTAACGCGCCACCCACTCTTTTATGGCTAAGTAACATTTTGTTAATGTGCGGGGTCCAACTCATGGAAACGCTAAGCCGGATTCCCAGGTAGTCAAACTCTGCCACTTTCTCCAGTGGACAGTTATTCAACACCGGTGGACGCCCTAGTTTCCTGGGGGGATTCATGACCAAATATTTGGTTTTATCGATATTGATCACCAATCCCCTCAGGGAACAGAACTCCTGAAAGCGGTCGAGAAGCTTTTGCAGGCCTTGGGGGGTCTTAGAGATGAGGAGGGTGTCGTCCGCAAAGAGCAGAGTAGGGATTCGGATGCCCGCCAAGGAGGGTGCATCGGCCGGTTCTTGTTGTAAATACTCCACCACCCCATTCACATACAAGGAGAATAGGGTGGGGGATAGCACACATCCCTGGCGGACTCCCCTGCACACCGGGATCCTATCTGTCTTTTCCCCCCCTATGCCCCACCGCACCTGTGCGTAATTCCCTGAGTGTAGTTTGGTTAGGAGCATCAGTAAGTAGGGGGGCAACCCCATGTTTTGCAGGACCCTCCACAATTCCTCCCAGGTACCAGGTCAAAGGCAGTCTTCAGGTCTATAAAGGCCAGATAAAGACTGCCCTTGCCCAGCACCACCGCCTTCCATTGCAGGAGCATTAGTCTAAAGGCCTGCTCGATAGTTCCAGTTCCCGACCGGAAACACGCCTGAAAATCTGACAAGATCTTATTGTCATCTACCCATTGGAGAAGCCTCCCCAGGATCGCCTTCCCTGCCACGTTCTGGGAGGAGTCTAAGAGGCTTATGGGCCTATAGTTGGCAGGGCTGTCCCGACATCCCTTTTTGAAAATCGGGACAACCTCCGCCCCTTTCCAGGAATCGGGTACAGGGCCTCCCCCCAGGATTGCGTTCAGTATGGAGGCGATCAACTTGCCCCATTCCTTGGCGAAGGCTCGTATCAGGTCGCCCGGGATCCCATCTGGTCCTGCAGATTTTAGTGGGACCAGGGTCTTTATTACAGTTTCGACCTCCCTAGCGGTAAAGGCATCGGGGAGGTCAACCATTGCTTCAACCACCGTGGATGGGATGTCGCTGCTGCCCCCGCCAGGTAAGGAATACAAGGCCTCGAAGTGGTTGTACCAACTCAGGGCTGGAATGTTACATGTAACCAACGTGGCTACCGGCCTATCCCTATTCCTGACCATGCCCCAGAAACCCCTAGCATCCCTTCCTTTACTGGCTGCCAAAAGGTCCGCTCAGAACTTTTCATCCCACTCCTTCTTCGCTGCCTTCAGTGTTTGATTATAATTCTTTCTTGCAAGCCTGGTAGCTACTTGGGATTTAGATTTAACTGCACCCACCAAGGCTTTTTTCATAGTCCCACATTTCTTTGTATACCAGCCCTGATTAATAGGTGGTCGCTCCCTATTATTAGCTCCCCTGTGCCGACCAGGAAGAGTAAATAAATTACTTAGTTCTCTAGTTAAGTTGCAGAAAGTCAACGAGACCTCTTCAGAAACTTGGGGAGACAGGTCTAGTTTGTTCGAAGCTGCAAGCAGAAGACACCCTACGTCTGCAACTTTCTCTGGGGATAGGGTAAATTTAGCCCACTTCAACCGTCGACCACAGTTAGAGATATCGACTGCCTGGGGATTGGGGGTCATGTGGGGGAGGAATTTCTTCCTTCCCTTAAACCACAGGGGAGAAAGAACAAGCGAGAGGAGATTGTGATCACTCTCAATAGTCGGAATAATCTCCATATCAATCAGGTGACCCCATAGACGTACATCAAGCAGGATGTAATCTATTCCTGATGTGTGATTTGGCCTATTGTAGGTATGGGCCCCTTTTAAATCTGATTTAGACCTCCCATTGACTGCCCTCAGTCGAATTCCATATTGAGGGAATTAATCTGTAAAGCCACTTGAGTCCACCTCTTAATGGGGGGCAGGGTCAGAGCAGGAATCCCCCGCCTTGAGTCCTCCTCTTCTGTGCCTAATACGTCATCCGAGTCGAGGGGCTCAAACGTGCAGTTAAGGTCACCCACCACCACGATATGGGACCCAGGGGCGCGCCGCCTAAGGAGATCCTCTAGAAGAACAATGGTGGTCGATTGTGTACCACCCTTAGTTCCTCTAGCGTAGATGTCCAAAAGCAGTACACCCCTAGAGTCCCTTAGGGTGATATTGAGAAGGTCGGGAGAGTTAGTAGGATGCTCCTCCACCCTGCACTCTAGGGAAGTCTCAACCCAGATAAGGAGACCAACCGAAGGGCGTCCCTTCCCTGCCACCGGGGGAACAGCTGGGACAAAGTGGGTTGAGTAACCCACCTTGTGGCAAGGCTCTCTGCACCAGGTTTCCTGGAAAATACAGATGGAATAACCCTCCACGAGGGTATTCCAATCCGGCAGGCCCAACTTCCTGTCAATACCCGCGACGTTCCAGCTGCAAATCCTTAAAACTGGATCCGCCACAGCTCTCTCGCCGCGGGATACGGTGCCATCTCTACCCTCCAACTGTTCCTGGCTATCTATTTTGCTGCCCCTGCTTGATCTCCCATGGGACGCGTTATCTCCAAGTGCAGTAATAGGTGGCAATGGGCTGTCGACCAGGATGTTACCCACTGCTGGTACTTTTGGGGCTGCGCCAAATTTACCCATACTCTGTACCCAGGTAGCCTCCCCATTGTGAATGTCGGTTCAATAACCAGGAGGGCTCCATTCCCAACCAGGCCATATAGCGCAGGGATGGAACTGAGGGCCCACTTGATTACCAGAATGAGATAGACCACTACTCCATCCCCTATCAGGATATGGACAAATAGAGATTGCAGCAGGCCTTGGATAGAAATAGGTCAGGTCTTCTATGCCAATACTGGGACTGCCATTTGTGTCCCTGTGGTTGCAAATAGCTTGTGCTACTCTACTGTCTTGGAAGTTAACTATCACACAATCCCCTTCAAATTTCTTTTTGCCATACCCCACCCACCCTACTCTTCTTACTCCCAGGATCAGCCCGTCAACACCCCTGGGAAGTGGTCTGTTGCTTTTTAGCCAGTGTAGGGTTTTATTTTTAAGGGTTTGGTGGGATTCGTATTGTCCATCCTTCAGAATTAGAACATTTGTAAGGATGGCAACAGAGGGATGACAATCAGGGGGCAGATTAACCGGGGGGACTTTGGGGCAATTTTTAGCACAGAACCTTCTGGTTTGGTGGTCCCAAAAGTACTAGTGGAAGCTGGGACCCCAGATATAATACTGGAAGTTGGAACGGGACATACCCGACCAGGACCCTTACCAGAACCCTTCCCCTTCGATGTGCTTGTGTTATTGACGGAACCCTTCACTCCCGTCGGCTTGGTCTTACTAGGCTTCGTCCCCTGGGCTACTGAAGGTGTGGGGATACTTGTGGGTGCATGGGCAGTCAGGGTAGTGCTCACTGGGCTCTCCACAACACAAACTGCAGGAGCATTTTCAGACGGCTGTAGAATTACTGTGTTTGCTGTGAGTGTTGTTGTGGCGGGAGTTAACTGCGGAGGGTCTGGGTTCACCCAGTTACCAACTACCCCTCCCTGACCATCCTCCCTCATCCTGAAATGCAACTTGATAAGGGATTTCAGCGAAAAAAAGTTATCTAGGGGTGTCTGTTCAAACCTGTCCAACCTTTCCCCTAGCCCCCTTGTTCTATCAGCTATCGGAGACAGTAAAGTGTTCATCATGTTTTCAATTTGCACCAGTGTTATCTGGTCATGGCTGGCACCTAGTTGGCAATTAGGAGGGGGGGCTACACATACTTCGTTGGCTTTAGGCCCGGGATGGTTGCCCCCTTTTTCTGTATCGTTATTGTCCTCAACTAAGCCCTCCACCAATGCATTTCCTGTACCCCTACCTCCAAGTTTCTTCGATCTCTTATATAATTTGAAGAAACTACCTTTACGCGGACTAGCAATACTTTTCCTTTTGGCGCGAGAACGGTTCTTGGTTTCCATCACCGGTATGGCTAGTGGAGAACCAGAACCACTAGGCGAGGATGCCGGGCATGGTGAGGGTGCTGGAGCTTCCTGGGAACACAAGTCTAATCCACTACCAGCTACTGGAGCGGGGATGGGTTGCGCTACCAGGTTTTCCAGCCTATCAATACTGTCCCTCAAAGAGGCAATTCGTAACTGATCAGATGTAGGGGGGGTAGGGACGAGGGGACCAGAGCTGCATAATAGTGACTTGGCCTGTGCTAATAATCCCAGAGAAGAGCGCTTTGGTGGAAGCTGTTCTTGAGAAAGGCGGCGCTCTGTCATTACAATCTCTTTCTCGACAACTGCAGCTACCCATGTGATGAACTGGTCCATAGTTCCTATAATAGTACTAGGCCCCGCCTCTCCCCCTCCCCTCAGGATTTTCTCAGAGCGTGTGGACATTAGTAGTAGCAATGGGGGTATAGCAACACACTATACCTGACAAAGTCCAACCCTTACAGCCGGGAGAAGCAGATGACAGGGAGGTGTCCCAGCCCAGCCTTGGCCAGCCCCGGACTGCCAAAGACTGCCCGCCCTTTGCTCGGGCTTCGCTCGGCGTTCCGCTGGCGTTCCGCTGCACGCCGTTCGTGATTTTAAATAGGATGCATTGTGGACGGGGGGCGTGCTTTTGAGGGGGCGCGGCCAAGATCTCTGAGGCTGTGCAGGGACTCCTGGTCTAGCGAGTCCCTGCCTCTCACCGCCCTTCTCAAAGTAGCCGAGTGTTCCTCTGCACCTCCCAGGTCCTCTGCAGTAACAACACCAAGCCCCTTGCCTCTGCCCGCGATGCGGCACCCGCGAAGCGGGTGCAGCGAGAAGTAGCGGGGTTAGCGGTATCCCTCTGCCATGAGGGATAAAGGGCAGCCCAGAGTCCTCGTCAGGTAATCTCTCCCACCAGTAGCCTGGCTTCATGCACTTTTAGTTCTCAGCTGGGCGGGGGGGCGTGGTTTCCAGGGGGCGTGGCCAAGATCTCCGAGGCTGTGCAGGGACTCCTGGTCTAGCGAGTCCCTGCCTCTCACCACCCTTCTCGAAGTAGCCGAGTGTTCCTCTGCACCTCCCAGGTCCTCCGCAGCAACAACACCAAGCCCCTCGCCTCTGCCTGCGATGCGGCACCCGCGAAGCGGGTGCGGCGAGAAGTAGCGGGGTTAGCGGTATCCCTCTGCCGTGAGGGATAAAGGGCAGCCCAGAGTCCTTGTCAGGTAAGCTCTCCCACCAGTAGCCTGGCTTCACGCACTTTTAGTTCTCAGCTGGGCGGGGGCGTGGTTTCGAGGGGGAGCGGCCAAGATCTCCGAGGCTGTGGAGGGACTCCTGGTCTAGCGAGTCCCTGCCTCTCACCACCCTTCTCGAAGTAGCCGAGTGTTCCTCTGCACCTCCCACGTCCTCCGCAGCAACAACACCAAGCCCCTCGCCTCTGCCCGCGATGCGGCACCCGCGAAGCGGGTGCAGCGAGAAGTAGCGGGGTTAGCGGTATCCCTCTGCCATGAGGGATAAAGGGCAGCCCAGAGTCCTCGTCAGGTAAGCTCTCCCACCAGTAGCCTGGCTTCACGCACTTTTAGTTCTCAGCTGGGTGGGGGGCGTGGTTTCTAGGGGGCGCGGCCAAGATCTCCGAGGCTGTGCAGGGACTCCTGGTCTAGAGAGTCCCTGCCTCTCACCGCCCTTCTCAAAGTAGCCGAGTGTTCCTCTGCACCTCCCAGGTCCTCCGCAGCAACAACACCAAGCCCCTCGCCTCTGCCCGCGATGCGGCACCGGTGAAGCGGGTGCGGCGAGAAGTAACGGGGTTAGCGGTATCCCTCTGCCGTGAGGGATAAAGGGCAACCCAGAGTCCTCATCAGGTAAGCTCTCCCACCAGTAGCCTGGCTTCACGCACTTTTAGTTCTCAGCTGGGCGGGGGCGTGGTTTCGAGGGGGCGTGGCCAAGATCTCCGAGGCTGTGCAGGGACTCCTGGTCTAGCGAGTCCCTGCCTCTCACCGCCCTTCTCGAAGTAGCCGAGTGTTCCTCTGCACCTCCCAGGTCCTCCGCAGCAACAACACCAAGCCCCTCGCCTCTGCCCGCGATGCGGCACCCGCGAAACGGGTGCAGCGAGAAGTAGCGGGGTTAGCGGTATCCCTCTGCCATGAGGGATAAAGGGCAGCCCAGAGTCCTCGTCAGGTAAGCTCTCCCACCAGAAGCCTGGCTTCAAGCACTTTTAGTTCTCAGCTGGGTGGGGGGCGTTGTTTCTAGGGGGCGCGGCCAAGATCTCCGAGGCTGTGCAGGGACTCCTGGTCTAGAGAGTCCCTGCCTCTCACCGCCCTTCTCGAAGTAGCCGAGTGTTCCTCTGCACCTCCCAGGTCCTCCGCAGCAAGAACACCAAGCCCCTTGCCTCTGCCCGCGATGCGGCACCCGCGATGCGGCACCCGCGAAGCGGGTGCGGCGAGAAGTAGCGGGGTTAGCGGTATCCCTCTGCCGTGAGGGATAAAGGGCAGCCCAGAGTCCTCGTCAGGTAAGCTCTCCCACCAGTAGCCTGGCTTCACACACTTTTAGTTCTCAGCTGGGCGGGGGGCGTGGTTTCGAGGGGGCGTGGCCAAGATCTCCGAGGCTGTGCAGGGACTCCTGGTCTAGCGAGTCCCTGCCTCTCACTGCCCTTCTCGAAGTAGCCGAGTGTTCCTCTGCACCTCCCAGGTCCTCCGCAGCAACAACACAATGCCCCTCGCCTCTGCCCGCGATGCGGCACCGGCGAAGCGGGTGCGGCGAGAAGTGACGGGGTTAGCGGTATCCCTCTGCCATGAGGGATAAAGGGCAGCCCAGAGTCCTCGTCAGGTAAGCTCTCCCACCAGTAGCCTGGCTTCATGCACTTTTAGTTCTCAGCTGGGCGGGGGCGTGGTTTCGAGGGGGCGTGGCCAAGATCTCCGAGGCTGTGCAGGGACTCCTGGTTTAGCAAGTCCCTGCCTCTCACCGCCCTTCTCGAAGTAGCCGAGTGTTGCTCTGCACCTCCCAGGTCCTCCGCAGCAACAACACCAAGCCCCTCGCCTCTGCCCGCGATGCGGCACCCGTGATGCGGCACCCGCGAAGCGGGTGCAGCGAGAAGTAGCGGGGTTAGGGGTATCCCTCTGCCATGAGGGATAAAGGGCAGCCCAGAGTCCTCGTCAGGTAAGCTCTCCCACCAGAAGCCTGGCTTCACGCACTTTTAGTTCTCAGCTGGGTGGGGGGCGTGGTTTCTAGGGGGCGCGGCCAAGATCTCCGAGGCTGTGCAGGGACTCCTGGTCTAGAGAGTCCCTGCCTCTCACCGCCCTTCTCGAAGTAGCCGAGTGTTCCTCTGCACCTCCCAGGTCCTCCGCAGCAACAACACCAAGCCCCTAGCCTCTGCCCGCGATGCGGCACCCGCGAAGCGGGTGCGGCGAGAAGTAGCCGGGTTAGCGGTATCCCTCTGCCGTGAGGAATAAAGGGCAGCCCAGAGTCCTCGTCAGGTAAGCTCTCCCACCAGTAGCCTGGCTTCACGCACTTTTAGTTCTCAGCTGGGCGGGGGGCGTGGTTTCGAGGGGGCGTGGCCAAGATCTCCGAGGCTGTGCAGGGACTCCTGGTCTAGCGAGTCCCTGCCTCTCACCGCCCTTCTCGAAGTAGCCGAGTGTTCCTCTGCACCTCCCAGGTCCTCCGCAGCAACAACACCAAGCCCCTCGCTTTTGCCCGCGATGCTGCACTCGCGAAGCGGGTGCGTCGAGAAGTAGCGGGGTTAGCGGTATCCCTCTGCCGTGAGGGATAAAGGGCAGCCCAGAGTCCTCGTCAGGTAAGCTGTGCACTTGCCCAATGCTCTATTCTCTTTACATCGACAGTCTTATATACTACCTGGGCCAGATTGAAAAAAATGTCCCCAAATTGGCAAATATGTACTGCTGTCAAAATCCCCCATGGGCTTCGAAAGCTCATAGAACATTTTGAACAATTTGCAAGGATCGGGGCCTGGAAATCAATATAGGCAAAATGATGTACATGATTTTAAACCCTGGGAACTCAACCAGGGCTAACCAACTTCAAGCAGAGTTCCCCTGTGCAAGGCTGCAATCATTTATGTACCCGGGCATTACAGTCACTGAACATATGGGGTAGCAGGCAAAGATCACCCAACGCAAGCTCAAACTAAAGCAAATCGCAGGGGGCATTCCCAAGATGGCACATAGATTGCAGTTTCATCTAGCAAGCCTGGCCGTGCAAGTTTATCAGTCGCAGTCTCTGGGGTCAGCTTCGGATGGTGCAGAGCTGTGGGACCATGTAGATGGACTACACTTGATTTAGTTGAAAAATGATTTGTCAGGCAACTGGTAGGTGTCCCTATTAGTACCATACTGCTTCCCCTCCGACTTGACCTTAGGATGAGACCCTTATCTTCTTAAACTGGTTTACACACAATCTAGCACTGGAAGAGGCTCTAGACAACTCCGGAGCTCCAACTGTACTGGGAAGGCCAAGTAGAGATCCTCAGGTTTGCAGGCTCTAGTAAATTCCCTGAATCCAGTATGTGAGATCCCTCTTAGAGAAAATTGGGTTTTTAATTCTGTGGAGTACTCCAAACGAGTCAGCTGGGATCTCCAAGAACAGCCTATTGACAGCACACAGATATTGCAGCAAATTCAGAGGAAAGCAGAGTTTTTTTGACCGATGCATTCCTTGTAGTTAAGGATGTTTATAGCAGAGAAAACTTCATGGATGAGATCGAACCACCAATAGCAAGGCGCCTGTTCCTGCAGTTCTGTTACGGGACTCTTTTCCTTTGGTCCTTCACAGCTCGATGGGCTAAAGTAACCAGTGCAGAAGTGAGGCACTGCCTGTCTTTTGGGGATGTAGGAAAGCAGTAGACTTTGCTTGATGTCACTGCTGTGCCAGTCCTTAGTAACTAGAGAATACAAATTTGCCCTAAGGATACTAAGAACTGATCTTAGTAAGCCATTAACTTTTGCACTAGCATGTTATCTACTGGCTTTGTGGAAAGCTAGGGTAAAGTTTTCCAAATGGAAATCCATCCTTGATTGATGAAGCAACATTATATACTGTACTTCCTACGCTCAGTCTTAGATTCTAATATTTCACCCTACTGTTATCTTCCAACATCCTTCAGTGTGCCCACTAACCAATAGTCTTTTAATTATGTAAAATCTGTTATTTTATAACCCCTAGAATTTTAATGAATTGCATTTTAATTATGATTTAGTACTTAACTATTCCTGTTTTATATAGGACTAGCTTACCCGTCGCGCGTTGCTGCGATCTTAGAAGAAAGGAAATTTAAGGAACTTGTTATGATAACATTTAATTCACATTGTGTCATTTTTATTGAAACTTATTCATTTTAATATGGAAAACATTTTAAAGTGTTGTTTTAATTCTGTTTATTTATTTGAGTGCTTGCGGATACACAGTATTTTCTTCCGTCTGGTGCGTACAAGAATAAATCAGAAGGTTTTCTGACGCGTGAGCTGGCCACATACAGTTCTCCATGTGAGAAACACGGATTCTCCATATGTAGTCCACAAACTTGCAGTGATTGTCCTTGTGCTTGGTTGATGTTCATTGCAAAAGCGAGTCACATCGGAAAATGTAAACGTTCAGTATTGGAAAGATTATGAGGGCCCTGGGGGCCAGGGGGGCGATACTTAACACATTTTTCTTTTTTTTTTGCCTGAAACCTTCGTGGGTGTGTACTCAACAACTATTTTTTAATTATTTATTTTTTCCAGAATCCTTCGCGGGAGTGCACTCAACAACTCCCCAAAGTTTCATGCCGATCGGATAAATGGTGTAGTAATGCATAAAGGACAAACAGACATACTTTTGTTTTCATATATATTAAATAAGTACTTTTATGCCTATTGAGCCAAAATAAAGCTGAATTAAATTAATTTACAAGAGTGGCCAATGTGTGTTTCGTGATTCAAAGAGGATTGGTATTGAACCACTGTGCTTAAATTGTAACAGGTAATACACCAATGAGTGCTATATGAGTGACTGTTGATTGATAGTGTGTTGAGATGATTCTTGTGGCAGACATTCAGAGTGGGTTTTGAAGTTAAATCATTTCACTTGATTGTGCTGGTAAAGATTTCAAATGATGGTGGCCTAGTTGGTGATCATTCCTGAAGGTGATTTTTCCCATCTCCTTTGACACTCAGTGAGATTTGTTTGCAGAGTCCACACTGCTTTGTTTTCTGGTTCACACTTCTCAATGACCCGACTAGTCCAATTAATTAAGAAACACAAATCTAGTCTACACAAAAAAATGACTCACTGTTTCTCTTGTTCATAAACAGCATAGCACTACAGGTTAATCTCTATAGTTTTAGTCAGGACTGGAGTAATACGGTCTATGGGGTAGGAACTATACATTATTCAAAATCAGGTGGATGATGGAAGTACTCAGAGCGGGACTACTTCAACAACTCCCAAAAGAAGGAAGTTATAAACTTCACGGAAACCAACATGGTGATGAGTCTAAGAGACCTACTAGACAGACCCTCCAGGATTTCGAGATTTCGCGGTTTGCCGCGAAATCGGCACTTTTGTAAAAATGCCGCGATTTTTACAAAAGTGCCCGCGAAAATCGGCACTTTTGTAAAAATCGCGGCATTTTTACAAAACGTGCCCGTGAAATCCAGATAGTATATATTTTATTTAAGGGCACATGTCTCTGAATCTTAGTGTAAGAAAGGGAGACACGGTTGATTCAACACGGATGCTGCTGCCATTATGCCTCGCAGTTCTTGTTCTCTCCCATGACCTTCAAAATAATCAACAGTGCAGTGATAGTATTTTGCGCTGGCTGGCTCAGCATACTGTACTACATATGAATCGATAAATTATTTTTAATCCACAAAAATGAAAGAGAAGTTCCATGTGAGGCTGTATGTAGATATGACGCAAAGGATTGTGGGGAGTGTGGGTGTTGCTTATGGCCGGGGATGCTGCTGAGCTGCCTTCAGACTGGACTCCGGGTCTCAGGCGAGGCCATGTGATTGGACCCCGGGTGCTGCTGCTGGCTTTTACTGCAGGCCTGGTCATGCATGAGAGGGGAGACTGCCCGGGGTACCAGGCGCGTGGGTTCCTCTCTCCTGGAGCCGCTGCAGAGCAGTGCTTGTACCGGTTGCCTCCTATGCTTCCCTCCCCAGTTAAATAGTGAAGACGCAATTTGTTTAAGGTTTTTAACCTCTTCTTTGCAGGGACAGAGTATGCTGTCCCCTCTGCCCGCAGGTTGCGCTGGCTGGGCCACGGCCTGTCTTTTTAGGTCCGAGCCTCGATGCGGCTTCTATGATCCTGGACAGATCACGTGCTTGTGGTGAAGGATGAGGCTTTCTGAGCATAGCTGCCAAGGTTTCAGATTGCTATGTGTGACATATTCATATTTTCAATGTAATTATGAGTGACAATTCAATGACTAGGAGTGACAGTTTCTTGCGATTAAAACAATCAAGCAATGAAGATCAGGGAAACAAAAATATCAGAAACAAGGCCCATTTGAGTAACGAAAAAACTCTAAAAGACTGATGCAAATGAATGTGGTGATATTACAAAACTGTCACATATATCAATCTGAAAAGTAGCAGGATAAAATACAGCTCATAGTAAAGTTCAAAAATGAAAACAAAAGTGGGCACGCAGCGAATGAATGCAAGAACCAACAATGAATCAGCGCGGGTACACAGAGGAGAAAGGGCAGACGTGGCCTGCACAAAACAGTACATCCAGCAGCCGAAGTCCATGCTTCGTAGACTGAAGAAAACGTCAACAATAAGCATTCATTCCTGATTTTGGACTATTTCATTTCATTATTAAATTGCAACCATTCCTGATTTTGGAATATTTCATTTCATTGTTAAATTGCATCCATTCCTGATTTTGGTGCGTGTTTTTGCTGTGATAAGTTGTGGGATCTTGATGTCGGTTTTAGAACAAGAGAGGGCGGTGCCAATCATTTGACAGACTAGTGAGTATAAAATCGACTTAATAAACAAAAGTGATGTTGCAATGTTATTCTCTATTTGTTGATATGCACACAACATTTTTTGTTATTGGCCACCTCTTATCCGTCAGGACCTATTTTAGGTCTTCCTTTAGTAAACTGCATAAACCCACTTTGGTGGATCGGATCACCTGCCAACCAAGTCTCCTGGAAGCAAATGATCTCATTTTCCTAAATCTTTTGCGTGGCAAGCCGCGCCTGAATCTGGTTGGGCCGCATCTGCAACCAGGGACTTTCTCAAATGCTGTGGGGCCAAAGTCTTTTCGCGCCCAGAACTGCAGCCTCGGTAAACCGCCGCCAGACACCCGGCCTTACTGGAACCACTGTCCGCAGGTGTGAGGGCGATGGCAGAATATGCCTGATATGGCGGGCTCCATTGTCGGCTAGACACCTGCTAACTGTCATCTCACGACTCAATGGAGCCTGGAAGGGGTGAGCGGTGAACGGCAATGGATGGGCAGCAAGGCACGGGGGCAGAGCGGCGTGAGGTTGGCGTTTTCAGTAGCTTCGGCAGCTCCTGCAGCTCGCGTGCATGTAGCTCCTCCTCCTAAGCTGTGTCTCTTTCCATCCAACTTGACAGGTGCGAGTCTGATACCTGCAGACACCTGTCTGTGAATGTTGGTTAATGTAACTGCAGTCACTCAATTGATTGCACTTCATTCATAAAGTGAATGATTTCAAAATACTATGCTCTTGCTCTGCCTTCGAGCCTTCTTGGTACACTCCTCATGAAGATTGCTTTCTTTTCTTCTCCTTGTTTCTACAATATCATTTCTGATTTACAGACCACAGGCCTTCTCTTCCCCTGTAGAAAATGCAAAAGCACCATAACACTCATGATTACATAACTGTACCGCTTGCGCCAGGCACCCAAGATTGACAGGCAGTCCTAGGAGAATGCAGATGCACCGCTCAATTTGAGAATACAGTATCAGTTGTCTTTTAATAATCATTTCTTAGAAATATGTGTATTGTTTGCTTTATTCCTTCTTAATTTCTATTTACTATTTTTCAAGCCTAGGTGATAGAACATTTAGGTAAAATATAACTTGGGTTTTTCTGGAGCTAACCAACTGTTTGCAAACTTTGCATAACTGTGTCATAGTCATTCCTTCGTCTCCTCCCACAGCATATTAATGAGGGATGGTTGCTCATCAATCCGATGAATATTGTTTTGGATAGTTTTTGTCTTTGTCACACCTTTCCCCAAGTCCCCTTTCCCATACATTCATTAAACCTCCAACCCTCTTCCCACAGGCTGTGTGACTTACTGAGATGTCCCTGATGAAGGCCAGCATATGGCCGAAATGCATTGGACGCTCACTGAATAATTTTCACGAGGCTGGATCGTTGATTTTTGATTTTGAAGACACAATGTTTTGAAATAATGAAAAAATAAATACAAAGATTTATGAAGAGAATTTGAACTTATTTTGGAATATAATTTAGTGGAACTATCACAGCCCAGTATATGGGTTTTCGCTGTGACCAGGGGACGTAACCCAGTTGAGGGTTACGCATCTACTGTTACTGTTGTCATAGTACTCTGAAGGAGTGTACGCCCTGGGAAACGCAACAACTGTAAACTTAAGGAGATACGGAGTGCAAGTGAGACAAAATCTTTTTTGACAATTTTTTCCTATTCCACTCACTTGGCACCCACGACGGAGATGCAATACGACGATCTTTTTTGACTTACTGAGATGTGACTTAATATTTTACAGCATGAATTGATCATACACTTAATGGGGCAGATGTGGTGAATGCAACCCAACTCATTGCACGATCTTCATTTACAAACCCAAGTATGAAAAGTGACCAATATTTTAGATATAGAAGAACATCATTATTATCATTATTCAGACATTGTGTTGCGAAAATGCATAACCTTGTCCACTTCATACTTAGAGTCCACTTCGCTATTCGAGTAATTTTACTTTAGTTTTAATGGAAATACTAGCTCATCATTGCTCTTAATATTTTAGTAGTGCTTGATATATTTTCACTAACAGGATTTCTTTCTTGTATATTCGTTTGGTATCAATTGTTTATAAAGCTATGATATCCTAATATTAAACCCACTAACTCAGTTTTTTTTATTTCAGTTTAGTTGCCTGCCATAAATAATCCTTCTGATTAATCCTAAAGTTGGAGTTCACCTTGGTGGGAGTGGGACCTCGTTTCTGATTTCTTCAATGTTAGTATGCTAGCTTGCTACTACTACTACCACCATATAACCTTGGGAAATCCTGAAGCCCTCGCTTCATCTATTCGGTACCAGAACTATGGAGTATTGTTCTACTAAGTTGTACCCAATAAAGGCAATGGTAACCCTGCACCCCTTTAGTGGTCAATATATTTGCAGACCCAGACTGCAGATACTAGGTGGAGAGTTGTAGTAGAAGGGGTACGCATAAATATTTGTTATACACAATCAGCACATTTTAAAAACAGGCTGCACTCAAAGGCTGCAGTGCAAAGTAAAACACCTCCAAAAAGATTTGAGGCGTTAATACAATAAATATTAATTATCCTAACAATATAATCAAACCAACCCTTCCACCCACAACTGGCTCACTCCTCGTCCCAAACAAATCTCCTAATCCTCAATTATTGTTTGACCAACATGTTCACTGTCCAACAAAGAAATTCTAGTCCAAACTGCCCCAGTCCCAACTCCCACTTTTCCACCTTCACCAACCACAGTAGGCCCAACCCACCAAAACAAATGTTAAAAAAGGGGCAGAAGAGTGCACACATGGTTGGCCAGGAACTTTCTGAGGTGCCCCTTCATCTGGGTCTGCCTAGCTTCAATCCGTACCAGCCTCAACGTTACACAGTGTTGGAATATGTGGTCTGAGAGGGGGGCAGCAGTGATGGAATGGTGGTGGCCTGTAACAGAGGACTGCTGCACAGGTGTTGTTGAGAGGCTGGAGGTGATGTAAAATGGCTGTGGCACTGGATAGCTGCCTTCTCTTCCTGCTGGGCCTCCAGCCACTAGTACTCTATCCGTGTAACTTCCAGCATCTGCTACCACAACCTGGATTCTACATCCTGCCAAGATGGCTGACCAGCAGGAGTAGCTAGATAGAAAAAAGAAACAGTGTAAACAATGCTCTGTGCAAAAAAAGTCCTTAAAATGATGTAGTTGGTGGCAGAGTAGCAATACATTGCTGGTCCCCTAGGGCCACTCGATTTGATGTAATTTGTGTAAAAGCCATTACCCACACATGCCTCACATAAAATTAAAGGGCAAATGGCAAATGCACTGACTGTCTAAAAGGAATCAAGGCAGAATAAACAAAGTGTAAAAAAACATTTCTTTTTTATTAACACCTTGGCTGCTAGGTGTTTTCCCCTCCTGTGCTGACTTTTTTTGATTATCATTGTACTATGACAAGCTCAGCTCGCCATCAGCACAGCTCAACTGTGCCTCATGATGAGCTGAGCTCGTCATGAGCATGGAAGGGGTTAAAAGAATTTCCTAGCAAAAACTAAACAGACACTTTTTGTGGAAAAATAGAAATAAATGACCTCTCTTTAATGAGGAAGGCATTATGCACTATGGAGTACAATTATTCTCTCTTGTTATGCTAAATTAATTAATAAAGACATGCTAGCTCAGCTGGTTCCTTAGTTGTACTTGTTAGTCATACTTTGCTACTTTCTGCAGTCTGCAGATGGGGCAGCTGAAGTAGACACTTATCTTATTCCAATGACCCTGTTCTTCTCCAAAATGCCTTCCAATTTTACCCTGGCTACAAGGCATACAAATAATATGAATGATACACATCACCTATAAAATAAATCAATTATGTGGACATACTTTCTGCTGTATGTAGACTGTGGCAAAAGCGATGCACTGCAGTACCGGGAAAGGATTAAGGAATGGGATATAGCTTTGTCATATTTGTCACAGACTATCCCATTCACAAAAGTCAAGCATTTTTCCATTCATCATTGTACTGTTCTTAATCTTCATCCTTGGCTTTGATACACACCATTTAAAGTTCACATTCTCCCATCCATTATTTCACCATGGAAAACAATCCATCCATATATATCCCAACCATCCATCCAAACATGGCTCTCAAACAACCTTCACGAACATCTTTTTACCCACCCATGTCTTATTTCACCCATTCACTCATCCTGCCTTGCCTTTACCCCACCCAATCATTCCTTTCATGCACCCAGGCAGGCATACTTTCACCCATACCCTTTCACCCACCCAGGCAGGCATTCTTTCACCCATATGCTCTTTCATCCATCCTTCACTTACCCATGCATCCTATCACACACCTTAATGCAACCTTTCACTCATACATCGTTTCATTCAAATTACATACATTTTACTCATTCTTTCTCCTTCAAACATTTCTTACCATTCCATCGACCCATCATAGGTATAGTTCATTATGAACCTTTGTCTTCTGAGTTGTAGATAGCAGAGGCAACTAACTACTCAGCTCCCACTTTAGCTGCTAAAGCAGGGGGACTGTTCCTGAGTCAACACCCTTGAAGTGAGTACATTAATAATTGTGAATAAGCAAGCAATGTGACTTTCCACACCCTGTCCTTGCTGGAACCAATCTCTTTGACCATTGCATCAGAGACTGCTCCACTGGTGTTCTTGCTGTCAGATCCGGCATTGGTGGTCTGTGTGACTAGAAAAAATATTACATATTTTAGATGAACGATACGCCTCTCCCTATTATTATTTTTTTAGCAAAATGCGACCCAAAAAAGTCCTACAAAATGCATCACTACAGTTCAGTTACAGTATTTTCGATCAGTTTATCACATTGAGCATTTTGTTGGACGGCAATGTTTGAAAAGCCAGGTAGTCAAGCCAACTAAACACGTTTTGTACTGGAGGGGCACAGCTATGATGAATCTGAGTCATTGAAGTGCAGAGAAAAGGTGCAATAATTGGTCAATTAAGGACATATGGTCTTGGTTGGCAAATGCAATGGGGCTATCCTCATACTTCCAGCCATTATGCACTGTCATCAACTGCTGTTATACTATGATAATTATATATACACACAGCATTGGGTGTCCACCCTACCAATTGCCACTCTCTCATTTTACTGGTTAAGCATCAGCAAGAAAAACAAAGCCTTCTCAGCAAACATGTGTAGAATACCTTACTTGGGCATGCAATCTTCAAAGAAGAGTGCTAGACATAAAATGGGTTCTGATTCTTACAGTATCACCAGTCCGCAAGATATATAAGGAGAGAGGAAAAGCTTACTGAAAGCAGAGGAACCAAGATACAGACAGATTAATACAGACAGGTTGAAGTTTAGTGCAGAAACTTGATCTATATAAAATTAGTAGATAGGATAATGCAGTGATGAGATTAATTTATGAAAATAATTTGGAAAATAATTCAGAGACAGGCACAGTAACATGGAAAAATAGTTCTAAATGTGAAGTGGTACAATTTAGGGAAATAATAACAATAGTAACAACAGGAGGACTTACTGGGGCCAGAAGAGCATTCTCCTGCTGCACTTGTGGAGGCACCTCCAGCTCCCTCACCCACCTCAGCGGTGTCCAGGCACAGCCCTTTTCTTGCCCCTGGATGCTGATGTAATAAATAAATAAAAAAATAAAAATTAGTGGTACAGTTAATAATCTTACATCCACATCCACAAAGGGACAAGGGTCCTTGGGATCGTTTAATGACCAATTTCCAGATTCAATCACCTCATTCCACTAAGATGAAATACAAACAAAGTCTGGCGGTCAAGAGAGAAAAAGAAGACAAAGCACAACAACTGGTTAAATACCCCACTACTACTGTATAGCATCCCAGAACAAAGTCAGCCCATTAAGTGAGACTAACATCTGAAGCAGAGACTCCTGTAGTCTAATGACGCAACGCGATGTCCTTGTGGTGTCTGTTTAGTTATATTGGATCATGGACGGTGCCTCCGGACCTCCCATTATCTTGAATAAGGCCTGGGGCACAGACGGAGAGGTGATGCTGGCTTTTGAATGCAGAACGTTTGAACCTATAACTGTAATTAGTTATAATCATGCGCAAGTACACTATGCAAGTTTTTTATGCAGCCGTGATATGGGTTGTAAGCACACACGATGCAGGACAGACATTCACAAATATAGCTATTCTGTACCAGTTCTTGGCAATCACTGAAATTTGGCCATACTTGACACGAACAGAGTACGCTATGGAGGCGTTAAGATCTAGTTGCTGGCTGGGCGATGACATGTGCTATCAGTTCTGAATAGCTGATGATGCAAGACGTGAAGTTTTTGTTGGTTTTTCAATGAGTATAACAAACATGTAAATATCGCGTCATTGGGATAACAGTGAATGTTTACTGTGGGGCCGTTTCAATACAGAGAGTTTTAGGGATCTGATTCTCGTGTATGCAAGTGACTCCCTGAAAGCATTTTATAGTATTATTACATAATGCACACATAATAAATGAATAACAAAAGTCATGTGTTATCATGCTAACAACATAGTTTAGCATAGTAGAGAAAGTCTTTGTGACTGATGCGTTCTTCCCCAATGAATTCGATTTTAATGGTGTACTGTCTTTCAGATAACAGTCCACCCAAGAATGCCTTTTTGTGAATAACCCCCCTTTTAAAGTTTGTTTACAATAATTGTTTACAGGGGGGGGGGGGGGTTTATTTACCTGAGTGATTACCGGGTGAGGAGAGGCTAATTCCCTTACAGGACTGGTGAGTGTATTTGCTCTTGATACATGGATGATGCCACTGAGATGAAAAAAAGACAAGCACGTTTTGACCGGTATATGTCCTTACAACAACTGTTTCTTGTTGGTTTTTGTCATTCTTTCAGGTGTGAAAATCACTCTGCCTGTATTGAGGTAATATGATTATGTACAATTGTATGTTTTCCACAAATGCAGTAGCTTTTAAAGCATAGGTCCTGAAGAAAGTTTGGGCAAGTAGCCTGATTGGCTGAAACTAGTTGACCATTTTTTTGATCAGCGGCTTATTTGTTTCACGCCGCTTCTGCACTTTTTTACTTGGTTTGGTAGGAATATCATAATAGAAAGTTTCTTTCTCCCATATCCTTTTTACATTTTCACTCACTTGCACTGCACTTATCTATTTCCATCACCATGGATATCTATTGCTTATATCATGAAAAGTGTTGACCCAAATTTTATTTGTGGGGTTCACAGTGACTACTACGAACCGAGAACCACATGATCTGTGTTTAAGAGGTTAATTGGCAGCAAGTAACAATATCCAAATGATGACACTGGCCGCTCTTGGCAGTTGATGGAAATCTGACTGTTTCGTAAGAGTCTCTGCCTCAGATGTTAGTCTCACTTAATAGGCTGACTTTGTTCTGGGATGCTATACAGTAGTAGTGGGGTATTTAACCAGATGTTGTGCTTTGTCTTCTCTTTCTCTCTTGACCGCCAGATCATTTTTGTATTTAATCACAGTTAATATTCTCCTGAAAAATAGTTTGACAATGAAAGGCAATTGCTGCAACATTGAACTTTCTAAATCAGATCTCCTACTAGTATCGTGGACCTATTCTTAATTTCCCAAACCTAACCCTATTCCAAATTTCCTAAACTACATTTTGGAACTACTAATAAATTGCAATATAAAAAAATTGCAACACATGATCTTTTCTTCTCATCTCATTTTCAATCTCAGGTCTCAAGCTCAACCTCCTTTGACAGACCAACTCGGTCTGCATTTTTTTCACTGCGTAGAGGCTTGCATACTATACATCACTGGGGAATTGTTTGTGGTTGGGACTATATGAGCTGCAAAAAAGAAAGGCTCAAAGAAGTGAGAGAATGCGCTAACGCATTACTACTAATAACTATTGTCTTAGTTATAAGACAGAGGAGTCCTTGCATGACTTCTTAAATAATCAGCTCAATTCAAGCGCTGATGAGCAGGATTAGGTAGCGCCGCATATCACCTGTCTAGATGAAGATCACATAATATTTGTAACATAAGCTTGTTATTAGGGAAACAAGTATAAGCATAGAACACAGCACATAAAATTTTTTTACTAACCAAGCCCGGCAACATCCACATCCAGGAGGTCGAGACGGTCCTGTTCCCTGTCCAGGATGTCCTCCCACCAGTCCGTTAGCTGTTGCTGAGTGTGTTGGACCCCAAAGCTGCGGTGCAAAGCCTAGTGCACCCTCTCCCATTGCTGCCAATGCTCCTGGGGGCTTTACCCACTGCCAGTACTGCTGTCTGCTGCCAGGATAGATGGTGGGTGGTGCTGCACATAAAAACTAGCGTGGCCACCACCAGCTCTGAAAAAATATTGCGGGCTGCACCACTTCACGGCTCTGTTGATCCCAAGGTAGGTGGCTGGTGTTACCGGTGGTTTGGGGGGGGCCTGGTGCTGCCGCTTCCCGCCTCTGCCAAGGTGCTGGGTGGGGGAAAAAGGAAAAACAAGAAAAGGAAGGAAGTAAAAATATCAGAATGTAATGTAAAAAACGAAAAAAGTACAAAAGTCTCACAAAAACGAAAAAATAGAAAAAACATCAAATACACAAACACAAAGGCACAAGGTAAGAGAACAAATAAAAATGAGGGGTAGGATTAAAGAGATCAAGTAGGGATTCAAATGTAGGGCCCAGCACCATAAACAGTGCAAAAACAAGATAGTTGTGCCCAAGCAATCCGTGTGTTGCTGTTCACATGCAATTTTCAGCAAGAGAATGCACTTTGCGCTGCGTATGATGTAAAACGTCACACAAACTGGTGCAGCGAGCAGCTCGGCTTGCTTGTGGAACTCTGCATAGTGAAGCAGATGTTTTTTTTACACCTTGAAGAGTTCCACTTAGCGCGACTACGTGAACTCCACCCCATCCTATTGCAGAGCCTCCTCATTCGTAAACTCATTGTTTGCGAATACAATAAATTGCAAACTTACACAAAAGTGTATGTTTAACTTTTAAATCAGGCTCTATATTTTGACTAGGAAAATGTACTTATATTCTATTTGCAAGATAGGGTTTGTAATCTCACTGAAAGCTCATAGCCTATGTGCAATGCTTACTATTCACTTTATGATTCTTTTTTTAGCTACTGCAGTAATAAACCTCTGCCCAAGAATACCAGAATAGACTTAACTTCATCCGGTAATTTGACTGAAAATATAGTACATTTCCAAAGTCATTTACTGCACTTTAGACAATCCCTACCAAATCTTATTTCTCTTTTAACTAAATGCAAAGAATGAAAAATACTACTTAGTGCACGAAAGCAGTGAATATTATTAGTTGATGTTGAGAAGTAAATGGCAGTTTAGAAAAAAAAGAGAAGGTATCAGATTAACTTAATATATCCTATTCTACAATGATGTATAAATCAAGCTTTTCCTCCCCAGTATCCTACCTCACAGGACTTTGTAGGTCTAATTGAAGCCAAATAGCACTCTACGGCAGATTTCTCCATATCTGTATAGTAAAGTGTCACTGCAGACTAAACAGCAAACAATACTGACTTTACCTATGAGTGCCCACTAATTTTAAGGCATAACCCAGATCAATATCTTACCCTTACAGAGTCCTCTTGGGCCAGGATACCTGTGCGCAGTTATGGTCTGTGCATGACGGTAATCTCATTTGTGCAGCCCCCACATGTTTGCAGATCCATGTGCAGATATGTTCACGTGTAACCAACCAAGTGCATTTTACTCTTGCTGTGTTGCAGAGGCATTGTATTAAAAGGTGGACACTGTTGGATATGTATCAAGAGCTGATTCCTGTCTGCAGCTCTTCGAAAGACATATGGGGGTCTTAGCAGACATTTCTGGCTCTGTCTAGTGAGCTGACACATGCTTGAGAGAGTGGGGACTAGCTGACAAGCATGTAGGCAGATTCCCATATTGTATAGTATAACATTCGAACTGCTTATTGTGCACCTTTTTCTTTTGGTTGTGTGGCCCTGTGTGGTGCTAGTTGTTACTGGCTGTGTCAGCTGCTCCAGCGTGCTGAAGGAGGGTCGATGTACTCAATTTACTGGGGAAGAGGGGATGACACACATGGGGGATGTCCCGGAAAGATCTATGCTATCTGTACTTTCACACTACTTAACTGCTTCTTTGTACCCTGACTATTTGTTTTTATTTTGGCATTCACTCATCTGAACTGTAAGTATCTGCTTGGTCTGTACCATTCCTGTGAATTATATATCATTGTTCTCTGTATGGTTGATTTAAAATCAAAATAAAGTTACAAACATAATAATAAATAAAGACACCAGTACTCAAAGGAGGCACTGAGAATAAATTGTACTAAGCAAACACAAGGAGAGCACTGAAACTTTTCAAACACTCACCCCCAGTCATAGATCTGGGTTGAATCCAACATCATTCTTTAGCTCACTTCACCACCTCCATTCAGACCCAGTTATATGCAAATCAGTCTTGACCCTGTGTCCCTCCCCAAATGCCAAGCATGAAGGGCCACATGTAGGAAGACATTTTGAATTTGCATACAGGCTGATTCACAGAATTGGCCTGTTTGCAAACGTAAAAAGGCTTTTCCTATGTATCAAATCCTATTTTGAGATTCAGTAGTCTGCTACCGAATCGCAAAATGAGTTTATGATTTTGTATTTGGAAGGAGCGTGTTTAGGGCATCCCTTCCAAATATCGAATTGCAGAGATATGTATGAATGTTTTGTGACCGTGAATGCGGTTGCAAAACATTCGCATTTCACCACCAACTTCAAGTTGTTGGTAACCCGTTCGCAAATGAGAAGGGGTCTCTAAGGGACCCCTTCCCCTTTATGAATGGTGGCAAAAACGTTTTTTTAAGATCTGGCCTTGGTCCCATGGACTCTTGCCTGCTTTTAAAAATGAAAAGAAAGCATTTTATTTATTTCTTTTAAATGCAACCCGTTTTCCTAAAAGGAAATATGTCTGTGTTTCAAAAGAAAACAGTCACAGACATGGTGATCTGCCATCCCCGTGAGTTTACCGATTCCTAGGGAGTCACACATTGCGACCTACCTCATTAATAATAATGAGGCTGGTCGATTTCTGAACCCCCTAGCAATTGATAAATGAAACTCCATGATTTTTATAAATTAGTAATAGCGATTACCTAAATTCAATTCACAGATAATCACAATTAGGTCATTGCTGTTCCTAAGGTTGATACATCAGGCCCAAAATGTCACTCAGCAAGGCTTCCTTGTGTGTACCAGTCTACAGGTGGCATCTCACATGACTTTTATTTGGGAGGTGTGTGTTCACTTTAATAAGGTTATTTGAAATCAGCTAATGTGAAATTTCATGGAACTTTACACATTTTATGCAGAAGGTAATTCAAGGATTTTGTGAACTTTACTGGCATAAATAAAATTTCACTGGGGCATACAGATACCTCTTAGCAGTCTCAGGTGTTTAGGGTACTTGAGAATCTTTAGCTACTGAAATTATATGGATTATAAGTTGAGGTTGTGTCCAGTAGGAAATCAAATGAATGTGTAGACTTTCCAATTTGTTGCCTGGTGTCAAAAAGGATTTGCTCCACTGTTGAGCAGGAATGGTACAGTTTTGTGGGTTAGGGTTTAAATTGCATGGAGTGTTTGTGCTTAGGAAACCATTTTTCTGTGGAATGACTATTATGCAGAGCTGAATATCTTCACTGAAGAAAATGTAAGGAATATTGTGTTGTTGAGTAGTGTGATCAATGGTTGCAAATATAAGTTGAAATGAGTTGGCTTCCCTAGTCCAACAGGGGTCAACTAATGGGACTAAGGTGAATGGGGCTGCATGTCAGTTTGAATCTGGAGATGGGAAGGTTGGCTTAGTAGATGTACCAGGGGCACGAGGGGCAGCCAGGAGGATTTCTTCTCATTCTCTGAGTCAAGCAGTGTATCAGAAATTGAGGATAATGATGATCAAGCAGTCAAATCAGTTCTAGCAGCCAAGGATTACATTGATCGTCAAGAGCTCCCAAGGAGGTCCCCCATGAGCTGAGATATCTCTAATGGTATCATGACTACTCTTCCTTTGAGGGAACTAAGTGATCATGGGGGATTGGCAGCAATTCAACTTAAGGACTTTGTCACATCAGCATTTAAGCAGAGAGTACTGCACCCCATTTCTTCACCTGACGGGGTCAAAGAATTGTTATGGGATCCTGAGGGAATGGAGCTAACTCCCATCACCTGCTCTCCACTCATGTCTGCTCCCCGTACCATCTCATGAGATGCCAATCAACCTAATTTCAAGAATCATTCTCCCGAGGAGGATATTCCTCTCTTGACTGCACTACCCTTGGCACAGGAGGCTCCCACCTGGAGTGCCATCCATCATCTCCTCTTGGAACTCCGGGAGGAGTATCGGGAAGATTCCCCAACTTTAAAGTCTGCCACCTAAAGACTCAGGTAGTTCTAAGGAAGCTGTCTGAAAACATGGGCATCATTCAATCTCGTCGTGGAGTGGTGGAGATATCTCAGACAGCTCTCCATACAGCTATTGAGGAACCATTCAGTGGTTATTCAGCATGAATTACAGTTTTTCAGCCTCTCATTTAGGGTGGAAAATCTGGTGAACAGATCACACAGAAATAACTTATGGATTCTGGAGATCCCAAAAGGCACTAAAGTAGAAAATCCTAGGGGCTTTGTCATCTGCCTCTTCCAATAAGCCCTCCCTACACTGAATGACTGGGATATGGATTGAATGACCCAGAGGGTGCACTGCAATCCATTCAGGTGTACCAAAAAGGGGATGTCCTCTCAATATCTGTTGGCTATTCTTATCTACATAGGTAAAATAATTTTGCAGCAGGATATCCACCAAGCAGCTCCACTGAAATCACATGTGAAGGTTTGTGGGCTGGAGCTTTTTTTTCGTTCAGATGTTTGCCACCAAACCTTGGAGAAGCGTTGGCAGCTCCAGGGGCATATCCCGGCACTCCAGAAGCTTGGGGCGATCGTTTCTCTTATGGAACCCACAACTTTGCAGATTACATTCAATGGCCAGACTTACTTTTGATACAATACCCCAAAGGTTTAGGAGTAGCTAACTAAATGGCAGACGGGGAACTGAACTGTTCTATGCATAATCATATTTTTCACTTCCATGCAGGTGGTCCCTATGGGTGGTCCCTATGGGTAAACAGTAAAGTCATGGGGGACTTTGATTCTGTCTCAGGATGGGAGGGACTCTCTTTGCAGGGATTGGGGTAGGTCATGATGTGTAAAAATGCAATTTCCCCTTTTCTCTTTTTGGTAGGGGGTTCACTATTATTTTTTTATTTTGGTGTAATTGTTGGGGTGTAAATGTCCAGTATTTGTAAAGCGCAAACAATTACCCAAAGGTGTCAAGGCACCGGGGGCCTTCTGGAAGATTAAGCGAGCTATTACCCAGAGTCGCATGGTGCTGGGCTGATCTGCCGCTGGCACTGGGGATCGAACCGTGAGCCCCTGGGTTCTGGAATCAGTTGCACTGGCGGCTGCTCCACACCTCTTCAAACCCAGGTTTTAGACCCAGGTTTGACCTCAGCTATGAGCTAAAGCAGCTGGTTGCCAATTTGCAAAGGTTTAGGGCCCTTTCTTTAGGACAAAGCATAGAGGGGTGGGACAGTTCACCACAATGGGAACCTGGGGTAGAAAGGTTTGCTGGGAACAATGGCGTTTATCAGTGCATGGAAAGTTGTTCAGTCAGTGCGTTGACAGAAATGTAGATGTCTAATGAGCAGCTCATGGATGTGAAGTCACTCAGATAATGGCTGGTAATAGTAGGCTATTCTTCCTTTCGCCACTTTGTACAGTGCTCTGATACCTGTAAAGGTCATGTTTGCGCTTTATAAAACTTTTCAAATAAATAAATAAATACCATGTGTGTCTTCTATGGATCAAATACTGACAATCCGATAATTTGAGATTTCTTATTGACCAAGCTCCATCTCTGGTCACCCTCCCACATTATTTGTGGGGTTTTAAATGTGAAGCTATCCCCCAAAAAAGAATCTATGTTTCTGGCCCAGGGCCAGCAGAGTCTGGCTTTCTGGGGGATCTATAGACTTAGGGGGGGCTTTGCAACAGCTTATCTCTTCACATGAGCTGGTTGGTCTTTGGTGCTGTTAGACCTGGTATCATTGGTGTGAGTCTCCATTCCATTTTTGACGGATTGCCTCCTCTGTTTTGATATGTTTTTGCTGGTTATCTGCTTTTCGCACTGTGCCACTGCTATTCAGTACCACAGTGCAAGTGCTTCCTATGTTAAATTGATGTACTAATTGGTGATTCCATGATTGGGTTATTTGATTTACCTATCAGCCCCTAGTATAGTGCGCCCTGTGTGCCCAGGGCTTTAAATCAAATGCTGCTGGTGGGCTTGTAGCACTGGTTGTGCCACCTACTGAAGCAGCTTGTAAAGTGTGTCTCAGACCTGCCATTTCAAGGCTTGTGTGCAGTTTAGTACTAACATGTCGACTTGGCAAGTGCACCCACTTGCCAGTCCCTAAACCTTCCCTTTGCTTCATATTAGACACCCCTATGGTGGGCCCAAGGGCAGGGTGCATTGTAAGTATAAGGTAGGACATGCTCTGATGTGTGTAGCATGTCCTAATAGTGAACTAAAGCCATTTTCGTGTTTCACTATTGCAAGGCTACCTATTCTCAATAGGCTAGAATGGGCAGTTAGATTACTACATTCTTATAATCCTAACTGACTCAGGGAACATGGTAGAAAGTCGAATTTAGTATACCTGAATAATAAGATACATCTTCAATTAAAGATTGGTTTTAATATTCTCTGTTTGAAAATACCACTTTTTAGAAAGTAGGTATTTTCTTGCCTAACTGCCCAGGGCTGCCTCTGCTAGGTTGTGTATTCCTTGTTGTCTGGGTTTGTGAGTAACAGGGCTGGGGGATTCCAGGAGACAGGCTCGGGCAGCCCGGGGGTGAATAGAGAGATCTGCATCTAGATGGGAGGGAGGAGTTGCACCTGGGACCTGAATAGGGCTGGGCCTTCCCTCTACAAGGCTGGCTCCACCTCTTGTGGCTTGTCTGATGTCTCTGCCCTGCACTGTGAAAGGAGAGAAGGAATCTTGTCAACAAAGTGCTCCAGAGCTGTGCCTTCCCTCCCCTGTGCAGGTTCTACCTCCTGTGGCGCGGCTGATGTCTCTGCCCTGCACAGTGAAAGGAAGGAGAGAGTCACGTAAACAAAGTGCTCATGAACTGGTTTGGACTAGGCAGAGGCCTCTCTGCCTTCAGAGAAAAAAGGATTTTGGGGTATAAATATTGGGACCCTGATCCCAAGAAAAGAGATCACTCCTGGACAAGAAACCTTTTGCCAAGGAGAAAAACCAAGGAAGCTGCAGGAGTTGTACTGCCCCTCTGCCAGTGTGCTGTTTGCTGGGTTGGCCTGCAGTGGTTGCTTCATTGCCAAGGAAAGGAGAAGGAACTTTTTAAGGACTTTCATCATCTACAGAATATTCTCCAAGGGCTTGAACTGTGCTTGCCTCCTGCTGAAGTTTCAGGGACAAAAGACTTCATCTTCAGCTCCCCTCTGAATTTCCTTGCTGGGAATTCTATCCATAGACATTTGCATGTTGCTGGGAGCTGGAAGTGCGACGCATTGAGAGGAAGCATGCCGCCGCCGCAGCTGTAATCATCGCATCGCCAGAGAAGCAAGCCTTCGCCGCATCTCCCTGGAAGCGTGTGTTCATCAAAGCTGCCTGCTGTCGCATCACCGGAGAAGCATGACGCCATTGAGAGAGTCGCCCTCGCATCACCGTAAAAGCATGTCGCAGGGCCTGTTGCGGCTCAAAAGTACAGAGTCGTCGCAAGGCTGCCAGGGCACCTACGCATCATCATCGCAGCATCATCGCATCAAGGGCGCCATCTTCTTGCATCGCAACCGGATCATCGCATTGCATCAAGGCACCGCAACGGGCCCGCAGGCCGAGAATCTACGCATCACTTCCGCACCGGTAAGGATTACGACGCATCCCATACTCTGCGCAAGCATTGAGGCACGACGCATCATTTCCCCCGGATCATGGAACCAACGCATCTCCCCTTTTGCGTGCCTTTTGTTCACTTTGCGTTACGCATCCAGATACTTTGTTGAGAACTTTGTCGCATTTATCATCAACTTGAACTAAGTAACTTTTATCATCTTTAAAGCAATCTTAAGTGTGGTATTGTGGATTTTTGTCATTTGTGGTCTTGATTTAAAGAATACTTACTTTTATAAAACCTGTGTTGTGTCCATCTGTATTGTTTTCACTGTATTACTGTGTATATTCACAAATGCTTAACACACTGCCTCTGAGATAAGCCTGTCTGCTCGTGCCAAGCTACCAAGGGGGTGGGCAGGGGGTATTTAGGAGTGTAATCCCCTTATCCTGACTTAGAAGTAAGGGTCCCTATTTGGACAAAGGTGAATACCACTGCCATCTGGAGACCCTCAGATCTAACAGGTGCCTTTAGCATCCCAATGAACCCGGCTTCATGTTCTATTCTACATCCCATGGTTAGATATTTTCTTGTAACCAACACTCTGAGTTCATCCTCGAAAATGGTGCTGAACCCAAGTGTCATACACGTTTTTAACTAAGTATTTCTGTTTATTCGGCCCAGTGGTTCCCTTCAGCCCTAGGGATCAATGAATCCGCTTTTGAGTGAAGACTGCTTTTAGAGGAGTGTGTTACTGTGTGTTACGTGCAATGCTTTACACATTGCCTCTGAGATAAGCCTGACTGCTGGTGCCATGCTAGCAAGGGGGGAGCAGGGGTTATTTTAGAAGTGTAATCCCCTTAACCCTGACTAGAATGAAGGGTCCCTACTTGGACAAGGTGCATACCTCTGCCAACCAGAGACCCTGATTTCTAACAACTGGGCAGTATTTTCATCGCAAGGTGAGTCAGAACCAGCTGGTCCATCTGGTAGTGCCAGTAACTCATGTCACCCGCTGTTACCTTATTTTCTGAGGTGGAGGCTACCACTGGTTCTCTAGCCAAGGGTAAGGTCTCCAGCCTGACCAGATTCCGTTGGAGTTTTTTTGCCACTTTCTCACATATTCTGTCCCTTTTCTTTGGGATTTGTTTAATTGTTCCGATACATCTGGTCAGGTTCTCAGGTCCTGAGTCACACCAATATTGTTATCTTCCCTCAAAAAGTAAAGAACCCTATTCTCTGAAGGTTGATATCACACAATTTAATTAATTAATGCTGAGTGAAGATGTACCCACATATTCTGGCCATTTGGTTAGCAGCAGTCATCACAAACTTGGTTGATTCTAACCAGCAGAGCTTTATTCCGGGTCGTTATATTACCTTGCATGTCAATACAGCAATAAGTGCCCTGAAGTCCCCCGCTGCTGCCAAGGGTCCAGTAGGTATGATTTTATTAGACACAGAGAAGACCTTCAGTCGGGTATTCTGGTCCTTCCTCTGGGCGGTCATGGAGTCTGATAGACTTGGTTATGACTATGTCTCCAGAGTTCGCTTACATTACACTGGTCTAAAAGTAAATATTCGATGTTTGGAATCCATTTCCAAGCTCATTGTTATTTCCTGCAGCACTAGACAGTGGTGTCCTCTTCCCCTCGACTGTTCGCTCGATACATAAATCGAGCCTTTTATTCAATCTCTCAAATTGGCTGAGGATATTCACCCAATCAAAATACATTAGTTTGAGATTAAAGTTCCAGATGATGTAGCAGTTTAAACTCCTTCCTTGGTCATCCCCTTAAGGGCAGTCGAAGAGGTTGCACACTTATTTGGAAAGGTTTTCTGCTATAAGCTGAATGCAGCTAAAACCTAGGTTCTTTCTAATGTCACTTCTCCGATTCAGGATAGGAGATAGGTACAGTTGGCACACTATTTGGGGGTAGAGCTTTCAGTGCATAGGGCTGAGATTGTGGAAAAAAACAATGGGAAGATATATCAACAAACAGTGTTTTTGCAAAGTGAATTCATATTTACATGGGCTTTATAGGCCGGTGTAACCTCAATAAAATGATTATCCTCCTGAGGTATCTGTATTTTTCCACTGTATTCCTACTTTTCTACCTGTGGCATTTTTTGACAAAATAATGTATTCATGGTATTGTGGACACAGTATATTTTAAAAGGCCTCGTTTCAAGGCCCTAAAGATTTTTCCTTCTATCTGGGGCTCTCTCAGCAAATATTTCCAGATACCACCTTGTATGATCAATTTGCATGTTTAGGGTACAACCCTAATTTACCCTCGTGTGTTCATGAGTGTATTCGGGAACACTGGGAGAAGGCCAGACTTTTTACTATTGGTCACTTGTTTGAGGGGGAATTCATATTCTCTTTTGAGAACCTACAGCAGCAGTTTTCTCTCCCTTGGACTGGCTTTTATAGGTATTATCAAGTACGACATTCTAGAGATGGAACTGAAAGATGCAGTGAAGAAAAATATTGGTTTGTTCTATAAACATCAAATTTTGTCATGCAGTCATGCTGTTGATCCTTTTTAGCTGAAGGCGGCTGACTGGAGCAAGCTCCTGAAATGCGAAGTAACAGCAGGGGATGCAAGGTTTAACCATCTTTTGGCACAGACAGTTTTGAGTGTGTTGTGCATCAAGGTGCATCATATTAGGTGTATCAATGATTTCTACTACACGCCTTACCATCTTTGGGTCATAAAGCTTTGAGATGTTGAATGCTGCTTTCGTTGTGGGCTCGAGGGGGAAATGGGGTTCATGTCTTCTCTTCTTGTCCTAACCTTCATCCACTCTGGGCTTTTGTTTTCAGGAAAATTAACAGTAGTTTGGTACTCGAAGCTAATCATGCTGGGGCATTCATGGGTTATCCATAAACACAATGCTGGCTTATATTTCCTCTCTATCTCTTTGGCTAGATTGGTGTTGGCATGCTGTTGGCTCGCTGGTGGTGCCCCTAATACCTGGAACTGGTGATGGGTATATGAACATCTGCCTGTTGGTGATGGCTTTGTTAGAGAATGATGTACAGAGATGGAGGTTGAGACAGATATGGGATCCAGTTAGGCTCTGGACAAGCAAAACGCTTGCTTCCATGAAATGGATATTTAGCCTTTATCGAATGCAACAATGCTCCAACTTTTTTTGTTTAATGTAGATTTTCCTAGTAGTTATGACGGAAAGTCTTAATTTTATTAAAGACACGGAGGCGAGTATTATGCTTACTTTCTTGCTTTAATTATAATAGCAGCTAAGATAAGCAAAAAACTAGAGTTCCCAGAGGGCCCAGCGAAACAACTGGCCAATGGGAACACAATAAAAACAAAACCTTATAACCAATCAGAGGGTATCAGCCTAGATAACGTCACTACTGACTGTGAAGCTTCCTCTTTTCGCTGGTGAGCAGCTCAGATAAAGTCAGAAAACAGTGGAACAATCGCCAAAATAATGGAAAGAGCCAATGTCCAGGAACTAAAATTCTTGACACAAATCCATCTAGGAAAGATGAACCGCAGGATTTGCCGTAGCAGACTCCAAATAGGAAGGCAAGATGCTTTGACGAGGTGGAGGCCACACTTGTCAGTGAACAGGACCATCACAAAGATGGAGGCGGCAAAGCTGGAGTCGCTAATGGGAGGGAGAACACAGATTAGAAGTGTAGAGGTGCGATAATACTGTGTCTTTAATAAAATTAAGACTTTTTGTCATAACTACTAGGAAAATCTACATATTATGTCAAGACCGGAGGCTCCTATTATGCTTGTTTAAAGCATATCAACCACCTAAGAAGCCTCAGTATCAACAGGTTTGCAGTAAAACATACAAAAGCATTGTCATTAGTCCTGTCTGATGATCTCAGAATGTCCTCCAGATGGGAGCCAGCCCAAAAGGCTTTGGAAGCCATGGCTCCCCTGGTGGAATAGGCTCCCAAAACGGAGACCCATCTAACCCAACGGGCCAAAGTAGCGGAAGAAACAGGGCTTTCAAAAAGAAATAAGGAGCTGGGAATGAAAGGGTGCTCTGAGATCAGAAGTTCTTTTTTCATACACTTTGAAACATTGGCCTACACATAATTTAGGATGTGAAGGAAAATAAGGGTTAAGAACAGAGTTCAAATTTGTCTTAGTTTGTCTATTAATTTGAAAGAAAACAGTTGTAGGAGAAAAATGACGAGAGGAAATATCCAATCCTTTAACGTCTGAGACACGTTTAATAGTAGCGTGGTAAGTTTAGCAGACAACATTTTCAGAGAAAGAACAGAATTATCTGGCCAATCAGAAAACAATTTGAGAACAACATTAACATCCCATAAACTTGAATACTTAGCCAACGGAGTTTTGGAACACCAAACTACTCTTAAAAGGCAGCAGATTAAAGGCTGAACGCCAACTGGCTTGCCATAAATTGGGGAATGATTAAGAGAAATGTCAGATCTATAAATTTGACCTTTCTGTAAGACTATCCTGCGCTGGCTTCGGAAGCCAAGAAAGTGACCTCAAAATTTAGAGGGGCTGAAAAGGGATCGGTATGTCTTTCCAGACACCAGCTTGCCCATAAAGACCAAGCTGATTTGTAAGCCTTAGAGGTCCCAGGGGTCCAGGCTTTGCTGATGAAGAGAGAAGCTTCTTGTGAAATGAGGAGGTCAAGAGGGACAGGCCGGAAACTTTCTAAGCCGACAGCACCAACGCAATGTCAAGGATGAGACTGTGTGGGAGACCTAAGGGGCTCGGAAGCATGTCCTTGCAGATGGGGAGGAGAACTGGGAAGTCCATTGCCATCGCCTGAAGGGAAGAAAACCAAATCTGAGACTGCCAGAACGGAACCACTATGACCAAGGTTGTCGATTGACGTCGTACTTGTGAAAATACACTGTTGATCATGAGGAAAGGAGTAAAGGAATAATTGAGATGAAGGAACCAATTCTGAAGGAAGGCATCCGTAGTGAGTGCCGAAAGATCCGGGCGCCAACTGAAGAACCGAGGTAATTGGGAGTTGCGGCGCGAAGCAAAGATATCGATATAAAAAGGGCCCCATTTTTGAGAAAGAGATTCGAAGAAGGATGGAAGAAGCATCCAATCGCTGAAGTTCCGAAGGTAGCGAGAGTGCCAATGTGCTATAGAATTGAGATCTCCTGGAAGATACTCTGCTGTCAGCGATAGTTTGTTTGATAGGCACTATTCCCAAAGACTCTTTGCAAGCTCCCCCAGGGCTTGGATTTGGTGCCACCTAGATGGTTAATATAGCGCACCGCAGAAACATTGTCCATACACAAGAGAATCGAACACCGAACCCTGTTCATTGTAAGGCTTTGGATCGCAAAGGAACCTGCAAGCATCTCTAAACAAATGATGTGCAATTTCACCTCCTCTCGAGACCAGGTACCTCCGTTTGAGACTGGTCCACAACGGGCACTCCATCCCGACAGGCTTGCATCTGATTCTAACACAAGATCTAGGGCCGAAGCGAACATAGTTCGCCCGTTCCAAGCATCTAAATGGTCAAACCACCATTGAAGTTCGATGCAAGATTTTTGATCCAACGCGATAAGATGGGCGTAGGCCAAACACTGACAAGATGTCTGATTTTTAGACATTGAAGGGCCCGATAATGTAGGGGACCCGGAAAAATGGCTTGAATGGAAGCTGAGAGAATGCCTACGATTCTTGCGAGAGATCTGAGGGAAATGAAGGAGGTCCGTAGAACATGAGAAATCTCTGACTTAATGGTTGAGGCCTTTGATTGAGGAAGTAGGAGAGACGCTGTGGAAGAGTACACTAGAAATGCCAGGAATTCGATGAGCTGGGAAGGGTGGTGCATGGACTTGTCGTGATTGAGGAGGAAACCGAGATCATGAAGCAGAGATTGATTAGTATTGAGGTCAGACAGAAGAAGCTGTTTGTCTGAATTCATGATCAGAATGTCATCCAGATAAATTACAAGCCTGAACCCCAATGATCGAAGGAGGGTCACAGCTGGTTTCATGACATTTGTAAAGCACAATGGTGCTGATGACAGACCGAAAAAAAGAAAAGTGAAGCGATAGGTTACACCTAGCCATTGGAATTGAAGAAACTTGGTATGGGAAGGATGAATCGGAACGGTGAGATAAGCATCCTGCAAGTCTAATCTGATCATCCAATCGTTTGGCCGAAGGGTATCTCTTAAATGAATGATAGTCTCCATTTTGAAGAGGCGATACACCACAAATTGATTGAACCATTTTAGGTTTATGACTGGACGCATCTTTTTGTTCTTTTTCTGGACAAGGAAAATAGAACTGAGAAACTCTGTGGGATCGAAAGGGGCGACTTGAATAGCTTATTTTAGGAGAAGGCTGTGGACCTCCAGAGAAATTAGTTGAGACATTTCCGTTGAGTACACCAGAGGAGGAGGAAACACAGTTTAGGAAGGCAACGCGTAAAGCTCTTTAAGATAACCTTGGACTGTGTTGAGGGCCGAAGGATCCACGGAAAGAGTTCGCCACTTTTGTAGAAAAAACTTTAAACAACCCCCCATTGGGGGAGGTGGAGAAGGACCTATCTTGTTGGTTGTTGTTGCAGAAATTCTTTTGTCCTCGACCCCTGATACCACATCCTCTCTGTGGGTAGAATTGAGGTTTGTAATCTTGGGAACCGGAGTTGAAGGAACCTCTGGAGCCTTGGTTGGAATAGGGGCGACCCCTTCCTCTGCCGGCCCGTCCAAAAACACGAGGGGAAAACACATTCTTGATGGATTGTTGTGCCTTATTCAAAGAGGCGAAGGTAGAAACAAATCTGCTGAGGTCCTTGACCAGAGAAACACCAAAAAGAAGGCTCTGCCCTTTAATGCCAGGATCCTGTGAGGCCAGATTGGCCAATTTGGGGTCAAGTTTAATCAAAAATAGGGTGCTTCCCGGCATCAACATTTGCAGATAACAGAGGGCTGGGCAAACCTGGGTAAAATTCTATCTTTTTAGAAAGGGCTTTAAAAATAACCTCCGGGGTGCATCATAAAGAGGACAGATAAATAGAAAGTGAGCCAAGTCCTGCGGAGACATATTGTCGCAGCCGCAGGACGCTACGCTTGTCCTCTGTGGGAGCCCCTCGGAACAGCTAATAAAAAGTGAAAAATAGTTCAACCGGAACCTTGTTAATAAAAACCGCACATATCCTGATATAGACCATGTTAGATAAGGTTCCAGGAAAGGTGTGGTTTTAAGCATCACAAAACTGCGAGCGCTGTGTTTTACCATTTCGACAAAACCTCCATTTTGAAATGCAGGTCTGCTGAACCTTGCGGTTACCATCCGGTGATTGCAGCCAATCACAGAGGGGTCACAAAATGCGACAGCCTAAATAAAACTAATTAGAAAGTTCATTCTTCGATCCCCTGTGATTCGTTAGTTTGTGAAGTGACCTATTAGTACATAGGTGTGTTCGAAAAATCTGATTTAATTCTCAAAACGTTGGTGCATAATTTGTGAACACTTTTTACAAATAAAATCCGAGCACATCAAGCTTGTAGCTCTCCGTCTTTCACCATACCATAGATTGTGCTATCAATGTATGTATTTGTGAACCGTTGCCCTGTAAAAATCAACGAGATGTTTTTCAACTGTTGTGTGAACGAGTTCATTGAACTTTAAATTCGAATTCTGTAAGGTACTTCCCTTTAGAACTATTACATTCTAAGGTCACATTCTCAAGAACGTGTGATAACCATCGCAAATGTAACTTAACACAACTCTCAACATCGCAGTCACCGTGGGAAAATAATGGTGTGTTAACCATTAATCAATCAATCAATCATTTGTAAAGCGCACTACATACCGGCGAGGGTCTCAAGGCACTGGGGGGGGGCACTACTGATCGAACAGCCAGGTCTTGAGGTCTTGAGTATCCTCCTGAAGATCAGCAGGTCTTGGGTCAGGCGTAGGCTCGGTGGGAGGGTGTTCCATATCTTGGCGGCGAGGTGGGAGAAAGATCTCCCACTGGTAGTTGTTCTTTGGATGCGCAGACGGTGGGGAGTGAGAGGTCGGCGTAGCATAGTTGGCGGTTTGGAAATACTGGAGAGCAGTCTGTTGAGGTATGCTGGGCCGGTCTTGTGGAGTGCTTTGTGTGTGTGGGTGAGGAGCTTGAAGGATAGCCTCTTGTTGACTGGGAGCCAGTGCAGGTTTCTCAGGTGGGGGGTGATTATTATTATTATTATTATTATTATTTATTTTTATAGAGCGCATAGTCACCCTGAAGTATCCCAGCGCTGGAGATGTGATGTGATGGAGATGTGATGTGGCCGTGGAGTGGTACGTCGAGGATCAGTTGTGTCAAGGCGTTTTGGATGCATTGTAGTGGATCAGCTGAGTTTCGTCGGTGTAGGAGATTATGTTGAGGTTGTGCTGTCAGGCTACGTGTGCCAGCGGGGCCATGTAAATGTTGAACAGCATCGGGCTGAGGGAGGATCCCTGGGGTATGCCGCAGACGATCTTGGAGGCTTTGGAAAGGAATGGGGGAAGCGGACGCTCTGGGCTCTGCCGGAGAGGAAGGAGGTGGTCCAATCCAGAGCCTTGTCTCGGATCCCTGTGGTGTGGAGGCGTGCGCATAGTGTGTGGTGGCAGATGGTGTCAAAAGCGGCAGATAGGTCTAGGAGGATGAGTGCTGTTGTCTCGCCGTTGTCCAGCAGGGTCCTGATGTCATAAGTGGTGGCGATGAGGGCAGTCTTGATGCTGTGGTTGCTGTGGAACCCTGACTGAGAAGGGTCCAGGATTCTGTTTTCTTCGAGGTATCGGGTTAGCTGTCTGTTGACAGTTTTCTCGATGACCGGGAAGGGGAGCAGAGAGATGGGCCAGATGTTCTTGAGGTCTCTTGGGTCTACCTTAAGTTTTTTGAGTAAGGCGTTGATCTCGGCATGTTTCCAGATCTCTGGGAAGGTTGCGGTCTCGAGGGACAGATTGATGCCGTTGAGCAGGTGGGGTGCGATGGAGCTGCTTGCTCTGTTGAAGACGTGGCGCGGGAATGGGTCTGACGGAGAGCCGGAGTGGATTGTGCGCATGGTCTTGATGGTATCATCGATGCTCACACTGGCCCAGGATAGCAAGGGGTCGTAGTCAATGGTGTGCGGAGGGTCTGTTGTGTTTCTGTCTGTTGGGGCTGTCTGGGTGTTGAAGCTGTTGTGGATGTCTGCTATCTTGCAGTGGAAGAAGTTGGCGAGGAAGTCGCACAGGGATTGCGATGGCGGGAAGGTTCCAGGAAAGGTGTGGTTTTAAGCATCACAAAACTGCGAGCGCTGTGTTTTACCATTTCGACAAAACCTCCATTTTGAAATGCAGGTCTGCTGAACCTTGCGGTTACCATCCGGTGATTGCAGCCAATCACAGAGGGGTCACAAAATGCGACAGCCTAAATAAAACTAATTAGAAAGTTCATTCTTCGATCCCCTGTGATTCGTTAGTTTGTGAAGTGACCTATTAGTACATAGGTGTGTTCGAAAAATCTGATTTAATTCTCAAAACGTTGGTGCATAATTTGTGAACACTTTTTACAAATAAAATCCGAGCACATCAAGCTTGTAGCTCTCCGTCTTTCACCATACCATAGATTGTGCTATCAATGTATGTATTTGTGAACCGTTGCCCTGTAAAAATCAACGAGATGTTTTTCAACTGTTGTGTGAACGAGTTCATTGAACTTTAAATTCGAATTCTGTAAGGTACTTCCCTTTAGAACTATTACATTCTAAGGTCACATTCTCAAGAACGTGTGATAACCATCGCAAATGTAACTTAACACAACTCTCAACATCGCAGTCACCATGGGAAAATAATGGTGTGTTAACCATTAATCAATCAATCAATCATTTGTAAAGCGCACTACATACCGGCGAGGGTCTCAAGGCACTGGGGGGGGCACTACTGATCGAACAGCCAGGTCTTGAGGTCTTGAGTATCCTCCTGAAGATCAGCAGGTCTTGGGTCAGGCGTAGGCTCGGTGGGAGGGTGTTCCATATCTTGGCGGCGAGGTGGGAGAAAGATCTCCCACTGGTAGTTGTTCTTTGGATGCGCAAACGGTGGGGAGTGAGAGGTCGGCGTAGCATAGTTGGCGGTTTGGAAATACTGGAGAGCAGTCTGTTGAGGTATGCTGGGCCAGTCTTGTGGAGTGCTTTGTGTGTGTGGGTGAGGAGCTTGAAGGATAGCCTCTTGTTGACTGGGAGCCAGTGCAGGTTTCTCAGGTGGGGGGTGATTATTATTATTATTATTATTATTATTTATTTTTATAGAGCGCATAGTCACCCTGAAGTATCCCAGCGCTGGAGATGTGATGTGATGGAGATGTGATGTGGCCGTGGAGTGGTACGTCGAGGATCAGTTGTGTCAAGGCGTTTTGGATGCATTGTAGTGGATCAGCTGAGTTTCGTCGGTGTAGGAGATTATGTTGAGGTTGTGCTGTCAGGCTACGTGTGCCAGCGGGGCCATGTAAATGTTGAACAGCATCGGGCTGAGGGAGGATCCCTGGGGTATGCCGCAGACGATCTTGGAGGCTTTGGAAAGGAATGGGGGAAGCGGACGCTCTGGGCTCTGCCGGAGAGGAAGGAGGTGGTCCAATCCAGAGCCTTGTCTCGGATCCCTGTGGTGTGGAGGCGTGCGCATAGTGTGGGGTGGCAGATGGTGTCAAAAGCGGCAGATATGTCTAGGAGGATGAGTGCTGTTGTCTCGCCGTTGTCCAGCAGGGTCCTGATGTCATAAGTGGTGGCGATGAGGGCAGTCTTGATGCTGTGGTTGCTGTGGAACCCTGACTGAGAAGGGTCCAGGATTCTGTTTTCTTCGAGGTATCGGGTTAGCTGTCTGTTGACAGTTTTCTCGATGACCGGGAAGGGGAGCAGAGAGATGGGCCAGATGTTCTTGAGGTCTCTTGGGTCTACCTTAAGTTTTTTGAGTAAGGCGTTGATCTTGGCATGTTTCCAGATCTCTGGGAAGGTTGCGGTCTCGAGGGACAGATTGATGCCGTTGAGCAGGTGGGGTGCGATGGAGCTGCTTGCTCTGTTGAAGACGTGGCGCGGGAATGGGTCTGACGGAGAGCCGGAGTGGATTGTGCGCATGGTCTTGATGGTATCATCGATGCTCACACTGGCCCAGGATAGCAAGGGGTCGTAGTCAATGGTGTGCGGAGGGTCTGTTGTGTTTCTGTCTGTTGGGGCTGTCTGGGTGTTGAAGCTGTTGTGGATGTCTGCTATCTTGCAGTGGAAGAAGTTGGCGAGGAAGTCGCACAGGGATTGCGATGGGGGGATGTCGTTGTGGTTGGAGATGGGGTTGGAGAGTTCCTTCACGATGTTGAAGAGCTCCTTGCTATTGTGTGTGTTGTTGTCAAGGCGGTCTTTGAAGGAGGTCCTCTTGGCTGCCCTGATGAGGTGGTGGTGGTTGCGGATGGCGTCCTTGTGTACTGCGTGGCTGTTCAGAGTTTGTTTACTGTGCCATGTCTTCTCTGGTTTCCGGTCTGAGGCAGTGGGCAGTGGGTGAGCTGAGCGAGGTTTGCGTGTCGTTGAACTTCAGTGATTTTGCTCCAGCAACGGTGGGGGATCTGTTGGGTGCAGTGATGTGTGGTGGGCTTCTGGAAGGAGAAGTGAATGCAGCGGTGGTTGGCCCAGAGGAGTATGGTGGTGTGGCTGACGGAGACTAGCGGGATTGAGGAGAAGACGGGGTCAAGCATGTGGCCGGCGGAGTTGGTGGGCGTTGTGACGAGTTGCTTCAGTCCGAGGTTGGCGAGGTTATCGATTAGGGTTGTGGAGTTTTTGTTGTTGTTCTCAAGGTGAAAGTTCAGGTCTCCGAGGAGGATGTAGTAGGTGGAGGTCAGGGCGTGAGTGCTGATCAAGTTGGCGATGCAGTCGCTGAACTGGGTGCAGGGTCAGGTGGGTACGTAGACGAGGGTGCCTCTGAGGGTTAGGGTCTGTGTGTATCTGGAAATGCAAGTGTTCGGCAGTGCTGAGCGCGTCATCAGTGCTAGTCGAGACCCTGATGCTGTTCTTGTGGACCATGGCGATTCCTCCTCCGACTCCGTTGGTGCGGTCTCTGAGGGTGATCTTGTAGCCGTCTGGGATGGCTATGGCGATATCGGGTGCAGAGGAGTTGTTAAACCAGGTCTCTGTCAGGAAGGCGACGTCCAAGGATGTTGTATCAAGAAGGTCCCAGAGCTCGACGGCATGCTTGCGGTGTTCAGTAGTATGCATCGGAGGTGGTTGGGGTCTTTCTTGGCAGGTGGTTCGTCGGCTCTGAGGCTGGTGAAGCTGTAGTTCCGGCAGGTGAAGGGGCCGTGTGTGTGTTTCGGGGCGGCCTTGAAGCGGGTGTGGCTCCATCTGGAGTTGAGAGCATGCAGAGTGATGGCCTCGTAGTGACGGCGGTCATCGTGGCAGGTGCGGGGGCCAGGGGTTCTGGCGCTGGGTGCAGTCCAGGCGAGAATGGGTGCTGACAGGCTTGCCTTAGGCGCGTCTTTGGAGCGCCAACGGCACGGCCACGCAGCGGCTGGCATATATGGGGAGGTGGGAGGAAGTAGCAGCTAGGAGGCAGGAGGCGGGGGCAGCAAATGGGCAGTGAGCAGTCAGGGGGACAGGCCGCAGGGGACGCAGCGGCGAGGGTGGTGAGGGACAACAAAGGTAACAGAAGGAAAAAGGGGCACAAAATCAAGGGAAAACGAGTGGTACAGAAGGCAAAAGAGCACAGTAAATGAGTGGAACAGAAGGCAAAATGGGCATAGAAACGAGGGAAAAACAAGTGGCACAGAGGGCAGAAGGGCACAAAAAACAAGTGGAACAGAGGGCAGAAGGGCACAAAAAATGAGTGTAACAGAAGGCAAGAGGGGCACAAAAACAAGGGAAAAACAAGTGGCACAGTATAATATTATAATATTGGTTTACAATTATCTGCACATTTCCATACCAACGTTCCAACTGCTATCATAGCATCATGTTGTGTTGAATTTCGCCTTGCGATTAATCTCCTTCTAGACTCAGATTCAAGTGGGTATTATCTGGATATGGTTGCAAATATGTATTTAACTTGTGTATGGCAAATATTTTCAATGTGTGTGTTGACCATTTTGCCCAATAATGTATCTATGTCCTAACATAACTCTGCACTATATTTTAGGTCACTGAACTCACATAGCCTGATGACATTTCTCTCATTTAGAGTCATCAAGAAACATTTGTGCTTTCTATTACTTTTGGTGTGTCAGTCTACTATTGATGATGGTAAACATTTGTGATTATTCATTCGCACTCTTGCTTAGCTATTTCATTTTTTTTGTACTTATTTGTACCATTTCTTGCTATCTACCTCTGCCTTTTTGATCATTTCAATATTCTTCCGGTCTATCATACTCGTAAAATAAGATTTGGTTTATCCCTTGGTTGTTTGAACTACGTTTTTTGATGTCTTTTTGAGGGATCCACCAAGTGCTATGGGTATAATATGGATCTGTTTTCTTATCATGTTTTAAATTGTTGCTTCCCATACTCACGTTCGATTTTTGTATTCTATTTTATAATGATGACTAAGTCTATGATTGTTCCCCCTGTTATTCTTTCCCCTGCACATCTATCGGGTTATACTCTATTCTTTTGGATAGTTCCGCGCAATACATGTGGACTATGGAAAAGGAAGACAGACTTCGTCTGTCGGTACTTGGTTTTTTGCAATTTATTCTTATAGAATTACTTTCAAAATAGTTAGATATATTTTTGTCCTCTACAAAGGGCTCCACTTTTTTTTTTTTTTTCTTAAGCTTGTGAGCCAGATATCAGTAATTGTGTATATGTACTCCTCATATGGCCACACTTCCGGTTTACCGCACCGGGACTGCTCCATACGGTCTAGTCGTTTTGATTTAAACGCTCTCGAACGTGTTCCTGGGATTGTGTTACTCGCACTTCCTAGCTATATTCTGGACATCGCCCAGACATGGGGTCTTCCTTCTCTTGAGGTAAGCTTTGTCCTGCGCTCGCACAATTTAGTCTTTTACCCATTTTTGTGCATTCCCTTGTGCATAAACATGCTACATGTTGACGGATTGATGATTTTCGCTTACCCGTTTGGTTTACAGCACTCTGACCGTTTCCTGGTTTCTTCGATGGTTGATCCTCCATCGCTTGTAATTTACGATCGTCAGTGTTGTTTGATTTTATCTTTCACATTGGGTGTTTTTTTACTGTGATCCAGTCACACCACAGCCGTTCATTGGGTTCACTGCCTCCCCTTCATTTTGTTTATGCAGATTACCGCTGAGGACTACCTGTCCTGCTTGACCCCATATCGGCTGTCTGTTACCCGTTCCATGCTTATTTTTGAAGGTATGTGTTTTTATCGGTGGCTCGATAAGTCTTAGTCTTGGCCTCTGCAAGCTCCCCTTATAGGTCCCCTCCATTTACTTCCTATTTTTCATCATTTCAGTGAAGTACCCTGTACATTGGAACCTGTAGCTCTGGATATACTCATTCATCGTTTTTTGTGATTTGGATACTACTTATTTCTTCTTCCAAACCCAGGTATGTCCCTCCAGCCTTTTGGGTAATTTCACTTTGATCTCATGTCGGTCCCAGTTATTTCACTGGTCTTTCCCTCTTCCCCACAGTGAAGATTCCTGATTGACATACATTTGGTTTCGTTTCCTGTTTCACAGACCCCTGACCGGGTTGGAATTATCACCGGCAGGGGGGTAAGTTCCAACCCCCCAATTATTTTACCGCCCTTTTACCTTTGTTACTGAGTCCTCTTTTGTAATTTAATTATATACTTATATATATTTTTCATTCCTTTTTTGTCTTATTCAGATCAATGTTTCAGTCCTCATGGATGAGGGTATGTGTGCTTGGTCTACTTCGCACGTTGTATTTCGCCGCATAACATGCTTTTCTTTCACTATGGTAGCCCTAAGGTGGAAGTTCATTAAGAGATTTTTAGGCCTTTTTAGATTTTACCTGCACTTCTTTTTATATGCACGGGACAAACATGATAACCCATACTCTTTTACTGCAATTAGTGTCTTATTCATCTTTTGTGCAAGTACCACGCACCACTATGCAGATCGCACAATCGGGTGGTGTCTTTTATCTGTACTTGGCACCACTTTAACCATTGGTCTACCGGGTATGACACATGCTGATTTCATCTTGGCAGAACCTTAGTAACTTTCTCAGTTTTGTCAAGATGTGGCATACTATACTGTTTTGTGTATTTACCTGAGCAAGTTTGTTTTGTTCCAATTTCAGCCCTGAAGAGTCAAAGCTGATTGGGCTTTGACGAAACATGTGTTGGCTGGCTGAGATCTATGCAAACTTTGCATTAAAAGAAACAAGAACAAGTCGTGGCAAACTTCATTTGCTCGAATTTCATTTGATTTAACAAACGCTGTTGTTGATTTATGTGTGCGCAGGTCCTCTGTTTTTCATGTTATGTGTTTGGAGTTCCAAACACTAATTAAGGGGTTAATAGGGTCACCCCTTTCCTGTTAGCACCATTTTACCTAGTCCTTTGTCCACTTGACAACCACTTATCCTGCAGTGCGCAATTGTTCCCTTTACACTTAAACCCTTACCATTGATATCCCCCCGGAGAACCTGCCTGGGACCTCAGGGCCAGGAAAGGCCAAGGAGAAGAAGAGTAGGAAGAAGCAGTTCAGTCCGCAGGACGGAGGTGGTAGAACACCATCAACAACTGTTCGTCACCTCCACTGGGTCATTGGCAACAAAAAATGGACAAGGTGAATGCAGTGAGAGTGCTGAAGAGGGCAATGGAAGAGGTCAAGAGGCGCTGGAATGATGACAAGTGCAAAACCAAGCTGAAACTCGCCAACAACCGGAAGGCAGCAATACAAACTGGAGGTGGAAGTCCTGCACCACAGGAGGAACTGGACAATATGGAGGAAATGGTGTTCACAGTCATCAGTGGGGAGACGATGGCTGGAGTCGGGGGACCGGACACTGCTCAACATGACCGGACAGCAGCAGGGTGAATAATGACCAGGCACTGGGGGACAGGGGAGATGGGCACAATGGCACACATGCACAATTGAGCTGAGCACATCTGTGGACAAATGATGCCCCAGCCCCCAACTCCCACCAAGAGATCAATGTACCCAAGTATGCAACATCTCAACACTGTATAAGCACAGAAGTCAAAGGCACATCGTAGGAAAGGGATAAGGGGTAGCAAAATCAGAGCAGCAGGGGACACTTCCCCAAAATGTAGCACACACACATAACATGCAGAGCACATCAACACTGACAAAAATGTGACACAAACCGCAACACGTCCACAACAGAATACAGGACACAACTGGTGCTGACTAGGTAGACACTGGCCAATCACAATTGGCTTTGCAGGTAAATGTGAGTTGATAATGTACACGTGCAAACACACACGTCTGTTGTCAAAATGTCTACTCTCCCCCATCAAATAGGCAGCTCCTCCCAAACAGCCATGATGTACACAGTCATGCAGTCTGTATGTAAACATGTACAATGCAACAACATACATGTGAGCACATTGTTAAAATGCATCTCCTCTTCAAATTACAGAGAAGGAATCAACACCTCCTGCAGAGCAGCCCGACCTTCTCATCTCTGATGATGAAGAGGAACACCACAGCTTCGACTCCGACACCCACCATGAGTTCACTGACAGCCTCCGCACCCCACCACCAGGAGCAGGACAGCCCAGCTGCAACAAGGATACCCCTGCACAGACCACACAGCTGGCAGCACCCACCACCACATCTGCCTCCAAGGACTCCCACGAAGAACACATGGCCGTCCAACAACGTGTGTTGGGATGACAGGAGCAGCTGGCTGAACAGGTGCGGGAGGGCTTCGACCGCATTGCAGACAAACTAGATGCCATACGTGGGTGTCTAAGTCCCAACAGGGACCACTCAAGGTCCCTAATGGACACCCACAGTACACTCCATGCTCTCCAACGGACCATGGCTTACATCGCTGGAGCCCTTATTCAGAAACTAGAACAACTGTCCAGTCAGAGTGGCTCTAGCTATGTCACCCGGGAGTTGGGACACATGCGAAGGTTAATGGAGACCATGGAGCGGGCCAATGCGGAAAGAGTGGCTGCGACGGCAAACAATCCTCATGGCATTGCTGCGACAAGGCCTGGCGCTGATGCATGCTGCTGCTACCACTCCATCTGCATCTCCGCCCCCTGAAGTGTCATTGCCACACTGTGCGGCAGACATTCCACATCTGGCCCCTGAGGTGTCACTGCCACAAAGTGCTTGAGAAAGGCCAGCACTACCCACACGTGAGGCACATGAAACAGCAGAGGATGAAGATGTGGATGAAACTGCCTTTGTGGTAAGAAGGACGCATTAGCACTCATCTCTGCCATATGGCCAGTTTCTGCTTGGTTCTGCATCATCACCTTCCACTGTCCCCTGATGCACCCTGCGACACTCATCTTGGACCTCGAGATGGACTGCTATATAGTGTTTGATCGCCAATGACATAGCAATCACACTGCGGACTGAACACTTCCTCTTCCTTTGAACTTTTCATTACCTGAAGGATTCCGGCTGGCCATCCACGAGCCAACATTGTAAAGTGGGGTTTGCATGGCCCTGTACTGCTCCAGATGAAAAACTTCCCTGAATGTAAATGTAATGTAAATTGATCCTTGTATAGCGCACTACTCACCCGTAAGGGTCTCAAGGTGCTTGTACGAATACCGCTGTGGAACCCATCCTGGCTTTCCCTGTGAGACGTCCACTCCCAAGGTGGAGGCCAGGCATCCTTAGCATTGTGGGGGCGGTTGAGGAGATTAAGCAAGCTATTGCCCAGAGTTGCAGAGTGGGACTCCATGATTGGAATAGGCACCGAAGCGAAAATTATCAGGTCGTGGAATTTTGACCCTAAGACCCACCGAGGCGGGGAATTTAACCCTGGTCCCAGGCTAGACCTCTGCATCAGGGTCTGCCACTCTAATCATTGAGCCACACTTCTCCACATGTGCATTAAACATTCTGAATCACACAGATGTGTTGTGTCTATGGTCTTTCAAGTGTGGAAGTATGCATGAATGTGGGGTCAGTGAATTCCTCTTATGTCCATTTGGCTCATGTCGTTGGACTTGGATCACAAGTGACACATTGCTGAAAGTTGTCCGGGTGGGGCTGACGCAACTAAAGGGACACCCGCATGTATTACTTCCTTGTCCAGCCCCATACGGAACATAGCCCAGAACCCTGGGGTCATTGTTCAAACCCTTACACTGGACTGGCATACGCCATGCCAGCCCTCTCCGCTTAACCTCACAGGGGGGCTGCACAGCTACATGTTCCCTGTAGCGATCTGCTGTTCAAAGTTCTAGTTGTCAGCATTCCACAGCCACTCCCTCATGGCTGATATACACCCACACCGCACCCATCCAGCACACGCGTCACAGGACATGTGACCCTGCCAATAAAAAGGGCCAGGTGCACATGCTCAACGCCATTTCCAACCTCTGTTGGGGTGTATCCTTGTGGTGTGCATGTAGGCATGGGGGCCCAGGGGCGTGCAACATCACATTTCACCGGCCCAGAGGTGACATGATGGCATCCGCACCACGCTACACAATCATAGAGGGCCCGATTCGCAGAACTAACTTAAGACAAAATCCTAAACTTACTACTTTTGGTATTCACAGAAGATAGGATTTTGTCTTAAGTTTGTCTTAAGACAGACTTAAGACAGACTTAGGACAAAATCCTAACTTCTGTGAGTACCAAAAGTAGTAAGTTTATGATTTTGTCTGAAGTTAGTTCTGTGAATCGGGCCCAGAGGGTCCATGACTTGCGAGGCACAGAATTGGTGACACCGCTGACAGCACAGGTACATCGAGTGAAATATCAAGGAGAGAGGTAGGGAGAGTATCTGACACTCTTGTTCCCCGGTCAATAATCAATAAACAAAAGAAGAGTGTCTGGGAGAAGAACCATGCTTGGAGCTCATTAACAACCACACTAGGATGTTTAGGAAGGCCCTCACTCACCACCTAGTGATGACATGCTTCATCATCTAGCGTAGCGGGTTTGTATGTTGCTGATTTCGAAGCTAGACACATTACACATTACACAACCAAGCTACCCCTGGACGGCTTCAATCAAAATATGGAGGCGTTATATTGACGATGTCCTGGTGATATGGACAGGTAGTGATGAGCAATTACAAACCTTTCTGGGTTGGATAAACACATTAGACACCAACCTAAAATTCACCTCTGAACAAAGCAAAACTGAGATCACCTTCCTGGACGTCAAGATCCAAGTCTGTGGCACCAAACTGCTAACAAAAACTTACCAAAAACCCACTGCTCGTAACAACCTTCTCGAATTCACAAGCTTCCACCCGAGGCCCCTCAAAGAAAACCTCCCATATGGACAATATTTGCGTCTCAGACGCAACTGTTCAGAACTCCAAGACTTCAGAACCCAGTCGGCAGAGTTAACAGAAAAGCTAAAGGATCGTGGGTACCCCATCCAGATACTCAACAAAGGGTACAAGAGGGCACGCAATCAACCACGTGAGTCCCTCTTGGAAGATAAGACCACCAACAATGAAACCATACCACTAACCTGCGTAACCACATACAATGCCATGTCCAATTACATGAAGAAATCAATTAACAGAAACTGGCGCATTGTATCAAGCATCAAAACTGATTGGGAAAAACCACTGTTCTCTTTTAGAAAAGGGCGCAGCCTGAGGGACAGCCTTGTACATACGTGACCCAGAACTGAGACACCAACCACGGAAAGATCTATCACAGAACTTGGGGTCTCCCTCAAATCACTGGACACTTTCCATGTGCCAACTGCAGTGTGTGTCACCTTACGACACACACAAAAACTCTAGAACTCGAACCTGGTAAAACATGGACACAAAGATGTCACACCAACTGCAACACGGATAATGTTATCTATCTGATCACCTGTTCCTGCGACCTACGTTACGTAGGAATGACCACCCGCAAAGTCAAGCAAAGAATAGGTGAACACCGTTCCAATATCAGGTGTAAAAAACTAGCCACAAAACTAAGTCGCCATTTCCTGGAACACAACCACACCCCCAACGACATGCGTTGGACTATTATCGAGCATGTAGGGGGTACGAGAAACATCACAAACCTTCTTTTTGAGAAAGAACAGAGGTGGGTCTATAGACTGGGCACCCACCTCATTGGTTTAAATGATGATATTCCTTGGAATACAGTAATCAAATGAGTCAGAGTCCTGTGATATCAGTATTTAGTTTATTTATTTTTCTGAGCCTTTAAAAACAACCCCCTTAACCCTCATGAGAAGGTCGTTACCTCTCAGCACCACTTCTTATTGCCTCTACGCAACCCGCCAGGCTTAATAACCATCGCGGTGAAACTTGCATATTCCAATGAGCCTGGTTACCTAGACAACTACAGACGCCTTCCCTCTGACGAGGAGGGCTAACCACCACGTCACCTTCAACCAATGGAATACTGCCGCGTAGCGACGCCTCCGTGACAACGTCACGTGACCACGCCCACCCGGAAGCGTCCCCATCACGGTAACCGCGGATGTTTCCCGGTTACCCAGGCAATAGAAAGGCACGCTCACCCTCACTCGGCGGACCTATGAGATAACGCCCAATAGGACGCTCATGTGTAGTTACACCTCCGTGACGTTTAACAACGTCAACAGGCCACGCCCACCCGGAAGCATTTGCCGCCTTGCCTCGCTGCATTTAAAACAACATACGGAACCCGCTCACTCATCGTCGGGGTCCGGTACGAGGGCGACGTAGGTACACCACGGGTGCCGAGCGTCGAGGGCGTAAGTAGGAATAACTTGCCTGCAACAAGCTAAGTATTGATCGCGCCCCACTAACCATTTGGGGCAATCATGATTCTGATGCCGGTTTTGTGTCTTTTCTTGTGTTATGCCATGATATAGGGTGTGCCGAATACGCTCCCACCCCCCTCCTGAGACCCATGGTGTTTATTCTTAACACCTTAAAAGTGAGACAATTTTAACTTGATGATCATGTGTACATATTTTAATTTGATCGCAAAACTGTCGATCTTCCTTGAAGATCTTCACCTGTTTTTATCCCTTAGTCACTACTAGCCTGTACCACAAATAGTACACCACACCTCTCATAGCCCTTGCGAACCCTTGGATACTAGGCGGTGTTAAACATAGCGCTATTTTCTCCACAGCTAGAGTGTCTTTCACGTTTGGAGCACCTATTTTACCATAAAAACTGTTGTCAACAAGGAGTAATTCTAAATGTTTGTCCTGTTCTATCTATGTGTCTCTGTCCCTTATCTTTCAGGTGCAGAAACGATCAGTAGAAGCCTCCTAAACCAGGAGTAATTAGGAATTAACCCTTTATTCCTAATTTTTTTGCACTTTTTTCACATTTTTATAATTTTCACATCTCACGTCCCTAGGTAAGGGTGGGCCTTAGAGTGCCCATACCGCCAGGGTTTACCACACCCAGTCCTGAAGAATTGCCAAGTAAATTGACACCGTTTCGATGGCAAGAAACATGTTGACTACTCTCTAGGATCCCACCATTCAATTAAAAGTGGACTGGATCCTTAAATATATTTTATACTTTTTGTCTTTAGTGATCATTAATAAAATTGCTTCAGATACACTACTGACAATCTTTTTTAAAAAATACCCTCATCACTCACTAATTTTTCATTTCCACTCAACACGCCCTATATTCACCATCCAGCTCCGCAGTAATCCTAGCGTTGCAGCACACCAAAGAGACATTCGGTCTCTTTGGTGGGGCCCGATGATGAAGCATGTCATCACTAGGTGGTGAGAGAGGGCCTTCCTAAACATCCTAGTGTGGTTGTTAATGAGCTCCAAGCATGGTTCTTCTCCCAGACACTCTTCTTTTGTTTATTGAGCACAGGTACATCGCCAGGGGATGGTGACTTTCGGTGCACTGAGGTAGGGGCACCTTAAGTGCTGAGCGGGTGAGCAGCCTGAAAAGATGCCCTGTCCTGATGGTCCGAACTGCTTGGGTTTTGTGTGCCCTGTTGGACCGCAGTGTAGGCCTGAGCCAGCGGATAGTGGGGGCCTACCGCTACGTGGCATCGCCTCCTGGATCACAGAGTTAGTGGCACCTATAAGGCTGAGCGGGTGTGCAGCCTGCGATGATGCCGGGTGCACTGGTATGTCCCCTGCCATGGTAAAATTAAGACCCAGAATCAAAAGTGAGACCTGATGGCCTGCGGAGCAGCGTTGCATGATGTGGAGGGTGCGATGTCCGCGGGCCGCGGGCTTGTGGCTTGCAGCAGCACGCGGTAGGCCCTCTCTTCTACACGCTGGTGGCAGAAGGTGAGCAGTGAAGCCTGGGTGCGCAGGGAGGGCATGCACTACTGGGCGGCGGGAGTTACTAGGGTGCAGCTGCCTGGGTGCGCAGGGGTGGACAGGCAATGATGTTGTGTTCAATTGAATGTACTGTGCCATTCATGTATCTGGACTCTGTTTCAGATGACGGGTCTGTCTCAGATGTGGGAACTGGTGTTCTGCACTATATACCGGCACGTGGTTGGAGACACACCAGTGGCAGCAGGTGAGCAGTGTGGCCTGGGTGCGCAGTGTCAGCACTCTCTTTTCCTGTCTGTCTCTTCTGTTATATGCGTCTCTCTCCCCCTCTCTGTCGTCTATCTATCTCTCTCCCCTTCTCCGTCCGTCTATCTCTCTCTCCTTCTATCTGTCCATCTATCTCTCTCCCCCTCTCTGTCCGTCTCTCTCTCTCTCTCCTTCTCTGTCCATTTTCCTCTCTCTGTCCATCTATCTCTCTCTCCCCTCTCTGTCCGTCTTTCTCTCTCTCCCCCCTCTGTCCATTTTCTTCTCTCTCCCCCTCTCTGTCCATTTATCTTTCTCTCTCCCACTGCCCGTCGTTCTCTCTCTCTCTCTCTCTCTCTCTCTCTGTCCGTATTCCTCTCTATTCCCCTCTATGTCTGTCTATCTCTCTCTCCCCTTTCTGTCCAGCTTTCTCTCTCTCGCCCTCTCTGTCCGTCTATTTCTCTCTCCCCCTCTTTGTCCGTATTTCTCTAGTTCACTCTTTTTCTATCTCTCTGTATCTCCCTCTTTCCTTCGCCTTCTCTCTGTGCGCAAGACACAACTTCTCATCATGATTTTTGTGTTGCAGACTATGACCTACGGATTTTCAAGAGGGGAGCCGCCATGTGTCCTCTTTTATGTACTGTATTTATTTAAATACATTTTCATTTGTTGATTCAAAGGTGAATGTGTGATGCTCATTTTTGTGACGACACATGCATGTTACCTGTTGTGATTGTGCAACATCAGGCAGATTATTTGTTACATGATTCCGTGTAGTTGATGTGGCATGTCTTTGGCCGGGGGGCCCGTGGAGGGGGGGTCCTGGGGGTGGTGGCGGTGGGTGTTGTGGTCCGGTTGCGGTTCCCAGCTGCATGATCAGTGGCTCAATGGTATCTGTTGCCCTTCAGGTGTGTCTCTTGGCTGGGCTCCATTTTGTGGTGCAGGCTGTGGTCCAACTTTACACCAGGTCAGAGCAGGTGTTAGTTTCCTGCTGCTAACGCGCCTTATCGCATGTTTTGTGGTCATGTCGTTGATCTGGCTGGTTGTTGAGAATATTGTGGAGTGGTGTTGTCGCGGCATTTGGCACAGGAATGCCTTCTTTACATCTCATTAGCGATAGTTGCGTGGGTCATCTGTGGCAATGTTTTTTACGGCTGCTATTGCAGGTAAACTGGTGATATCGCCTGTTAGTACCAGCTTGTGACTGGGGGATAGATTTATTGCGACTTTGAAGGCGATAAAGTGCCGTTAACTCGGCGATAACTCCTTGAGAATATGCCCCTTAATTGAATAAGGGTGGTAGTTGAAATAAAATCTCAACAACCACTTTCTGTTTAATTTAGAACGATATTGAGTGGTCATTGCCCTGCTCTGAAATTAAAGGCAACTATGTCTCTTTAATTTAAAGTGAGCCATCATCTCATCACAAATCCATCCAATCAGTCAATAGGTGTTCTGCAAACATCTTTTAAACTTGTTTGTCTTGGAAACAGCACCTTCAAATTGTTGTTCTATCAAACATCAGAGTTTTAGTGTATGCAGAGAACGGTAGCACTTTGGAAGAACCAAGTGATTGGAGAATTGATTGAGGCTTCTAGGTGCACCCAGAGGAGAACAAACAAGAGCGCTGTGGTCAATATTTTACCATTAATAGGTTATTGGATATTCTAAAGCTTGCTTCATTCTGCTAATGAGCATTTCAGACTTCACTAAAGCTGAAAGTAATGTACCTTAATTTTCTCAAAAATGTTTCACCGTTTCTAATTTCTAATGTGGGAGTTCAGATAATTGAAGTAAAGTGCAAGAGTTTAGTCACGCCAGCTAATTTTGCATGTAAATGCGCTGTTCTCGAAGAATGGAAGTGTACAACAATCAAGCATTTCTGAATTTTCAGAATTATGATTAACATTCATGGTATGTAAGCTACAGAGAGAATGCAAGTGTCGATTTAAAGGAGGATTAAGCAAAAGAACTGTATTTGATGCTGCAAACTGCCTAAAGAAAATGAAAGTATTATAAATATTTCGAAAAGAGAAATAAAAAAAATGACGTTGTTCTAATCAACCCATTATATTATTGTATTTTCATGGTGAAGGCACCAACTCATGTTCTCTGATATAAAGTACAACAAACATTTACTGAAATTATTTTTGTTTTTAGGACAAATTAATGCAAAGATGATGGTTAAGATAATGAGTTTGAGTTTACATTTGGAAGTGGGTTTGTTGAATTTAATCAGTTCTGCAGCATTGCGACTATAGGGCTTAAATTTACTAACATTTTCCATTGTGGTTGCGCAACTTTTTTGGTGCAGCCAAGACACAAAAGGTTAGTTGGTATTTACTAAGCTACGCAAGGACCAACTTGCGTTGCCTTGCGCTGCTCAGTAAAATTATTTATGAGCCCCTTGCGCCACATTTGCGCTGCCATTGTATCACTTTTCGTAACGCAACGGCAGCGTAAACAGTGAGCCACGTTGCACCATATTTACAAAGTGAAGCATCTAGGCAGATGTGTGACTTTGTAAACCCCTGCACAAAATTATACTTTTTCAGGTATAATGTATGCAAGGTGAGCATCCCCCCACAAGAGAGACTCGTAGTGCATTGCTGGAGTTGCGTCATGCTTACGGCACAACTCCAGCAATGCGTGAGTTTTGCGCCAACAGATACGTCAACGCACCCTGACGCATCTGTCATTCCTTGGGACATGGAACTCCGCACATTAAATACAGCACATCCCTGTTGTCCAAAGGAGGGCGCAGGGAAAAGTGTGGCATCACTGTTTTAAAGCAGCGATGCAGCACTTTTCATAAACGAGGCCCATTATGTTTGCGTTAGACTGCGTCTGGGAACCATTCCATGGGTGGAGCATGGGCATTCCAATCCATCCACCCATGGATTTTGGCGCATTCTCAGATTTGCTACAGCGCATAAACCCATAAATAATTGTTTACAACAACAGACAGGTGACAATATCAACCAGATATGTAAATCAAACGTTAACCCCTCCTCCATACTTCCTCCAGCCAGTGCGGAGTAGGAGAGAAGCAGCACAGAGCATGGAATTGCTCTAATTGTTCTCTAGCTGCTCTAGCCCCAGGGCAGCTGAGCCTCTGAGCCACTTGCCACTTGTTATCAATGCTGAAACCCTAAGCCCTAAGACCAAGCTCCAAGCCAAGAACCAGGAGAAGACCTCCCATCTGGGACACCACTCACTACCCGTTGCTCCCTGCTGATGCCCACAGTGAGCTGTGTGTCGATCAGTGCACATTGTGACTTACTTGGCGAGGCTGTATCATTTACCCCACCCCTCCACCTCTCCCATCTCTTGGTTCTGGGTGCAGGTCGGGTGGTGATGGTCTCAGGGGATAAGGAGGGTGCCATGTGGTGGGAGGCAAGGCAAGGCGGAGGTGAGGAGCGGTGGCAGAGCTGGGCAGGGTTGGGTTTACACAGAGGAGCCGGTTAGTGAAGGAGCAGACTGGGACAGCTCTACTGTAAGTGTTAGGTAGGGGTTCCAGTTAGATGTCTGCGGAAGCAACCAATTTAGGGATTAGTGAAAGTATTTAGTTTCACAGTCAGTATTGACATATTGTATGTTTGTTTGAATTTTGAGACGGCCTAGCCTTGCTGACTTGTAAAGGGCCCATTCCCCAATATAAGTATGGAATTTTCTTAAAGTGGCATCTTCAAAATAGACATTTAAAATCTGCTAGATTAGATTTTAAATCACTAATAATTTGAGTGCTCCTGCTTCCACACACTCTGCCTCCTTATTAAGATCTTCAGGTGGATCCTCATCGAGTCCAGAAAAATAGTCACCCATGCGCTTGTCAGCAGCAGACTCAACTACAGCAATGCACTCCACACTGGTACTACCCATAAATTCCCCATAAAACTGCAGAGCAGCCAGAAGGCCTCTACCAGATGCATCCTGAACATCCCATGCTATAGTTAGATTACTGGCCACCTGAGAGACCTTCACTAGTTACCCTCAACAAGAGAATCGCCTTCAAGCTTCTCATGCACGCCTACAAAGCTCTCCAGAATGCCGGACCTGCATACTTCAACCATCACCTTTCCTTGTACACCCCCAACAAACATCCCTGCTCTGTCTAACTGGCCCTAACCACCGTCCCACATATCCACACAACTGGAGGAAGATCCTTCTGCTACCTCACTGCAAAGACCTGGAACTCCCTTCCTCTGCATCTCAGGCAATCGCCATCGCTGCCACATTTCAGGAAGGGCCTCAAGACCTGGCTCTTCAACTGAGCATCAGACCCATCTCTCCCCCCTCCCAGCACCTTTAGACCCTCATGCGTGATTAATTGCACTTTGGAAGATTCTGATTGATTGATTGATGGTTTTAGCTATTCCCAAACTGACTTGTGTTGTATGGTTTATAATGTATCGCTGTTCTTTTCTATGGGAGAGCCAGCCTTGACACAGTGAAAAACACCTTTTGGAGATCTTTCACTGCTAGGTCATGTAAAATCAAGTACACATGTCCTACTTTTTAAATACCATGCATCTTGCCCTATGCACAATTAGGAATTACTTTAGGGGTGATGTAAAAGTATGAAAAAGGTAGGTTTAGGCCTTAAAAAAAGTTTATTTTACCAGGTTAAATTTGCAGTTTTAAAATTGCACACTCAGGCTGCAGGGGCAGGCTTGATGACACGCTTTCCATCTCTATTTTAACAGTTCACTAGTGACATTTAATTTACAGGCCCTGGGTAACCTAGGCACCATTTTCTAGTGACTTCTAGGTAACCTAATTGTGCCAGTTAGGATTTAGGATTTTTCCCAAATACACAGGCTTTTAGCAGTCAGAGCACATGAACTTGGGTCTAGTTAGCTAGGTCTTGATGTACAGAGTCCAAAGATCTGCTGCATCTGCTTAAAAATTTGGGTCGATCAAGCAAAAAGAGGCCTTTTCTTACACAGTGGTAAAGTAGATTTCAGTGAAGATCTCTAAGGGCACTGCCTGGCAACACTTAGCGCATAATATTCAACTCCACACCATACCATTCAGAACTCCAAAAACTTACTGACAAATGCAAAAAAAGGAGAAAAGCCCTGAAATCTTAGAAGCAAATTTGTCAACATTTTGCACTGGTGCAATGTCACCAAAAGTAATACAAACAAGCACAGTATTGATTTGGGAATTAGGTTTTTCAGAAATTAGCTGTAAATTAACACAAAGTAATGCTGAGCATTGCTTTTAAATACTTTGTGTAAAGTGGGCACTCTATTTGTGGTACATGGGTGTTCCTATGCAACAAACTATGGTTTTTTACTTTGTGATGCAAAGTCCTATCTACTAGCAATTGTAGATTGGAATTAAAGCAAAACAAATGTACACCTCTTTGAGGCAGGGGCATAGTAAAGGAAAATATTATCTCTAAACCTTTTTGATTTTTCATCTGTGCTGCACTGTACAGTACTCATACAAAGAAGGAAAAGTGTAGAGTATCTCTTAGCATAGTATGTTGTTATAGAATAGTGCCCTTCCGATACATAACCTGTGCTAAACTCACAAACACAACTTTTCAGTATAGTACAAACGTATATGCATGGTTCTAAGCAGCAAAAAAGTGCACAACTTGGGACAACAGGGATAGTGACAATGGAACTAGAGGTAGCGCTTAAGGATGAAGGTGGAAGTTTTCCTGTGAGGTCCACTACCACTCAGGAATGTCCACCGAAGGATTACTGATGATAATAAGCTGCTGTCCTCCGTGGCACTCCTCACACCCCCCTGGTCACTCGGTCCCCCAGTGTCTGAGGTGTCACATCAGCAACCACTGTGACCAGTTGTGTCCACAAAGATATTGGCCCCTTCTCCTTCTTTCACCCTGGATGAATCTGAAATGACATGTAACATGGGTTTATAGCACCTGCTTTTCCACACTTGACCATCACAAATCAATATAAAACTTTTATTTGGTGTACATTTCACACCAGCTTCTCCGTTCACTCTATATGCCTCAAATTTAGCATGAGCACATGCATGCATGCTACATAACCTGCAAAAAGTTAGCTCTACTCATGTCAACACTTGTCTACATTCTATAATTATTTTCATTTTAGGCTAGTTGTTCAGTTTGCATACTTGGGCAGTTGCAGTATTCCACAGTACAAAGATGTTACCAAATAGGATGGCTACAATTTTAACAGAGCTTCCTTTGCCGCATGACACATCATAATGCCATGAAGATCAACTTAAACACCCATCTCCCATCAATATGTGTTGTGCCTGAAATCATGTTGCATGCAAATACAAATTGCATACTGATGAGACTTTTGACTCCAAACGTCATCATATGTCCACTACCTGAAAAGCCTAATGAAAGCTGCACCGAAGTAGTTTAGCTGAGTAGTAGTTTAGCTGTGTATCACATGGGCCTTAGCTAGACAGTTTCCTTAAAACATTGAGATCCAAAGTTTTGGAAGATAAATACTCCAAAATCACACAGAACAAGACTTCATATAGCCATATGAACATTCCCAGTCCTGCTTGGTAGAGGTAATAATGCCATTCATAGATTGTATTCCTACAAGCAAATACACCTTTGAAGGTTTTTCTGCGTCCACAAATTTCTATAACATGAAGATGTAGGATCACTAGAGCCCCATTTGGATGACAAATCACAGCACTCTTTGGCATTGCAAACTCAGATTGCCTTGTAAGGATGAGTGTAGACACTTGCATATGATCTTTACAGTTCTACGTCTCACTCCCTTATGCATGCCACAAGTCACTGAATGAGTTTTTGAAAACTATGGCAGATGAACTAACAACAGGCAAATGTACATTGGGCAACACATAGGGACTAATGGTGATGGCACCAGTGATGTTTGAATATGAAAAGGGCAGTGTAACACCACAGTCTGAAAATGGAACACAGTGTGAGTGGACGACACTACACGTCTCAATAATTCTCAACAACAAATTACTTCTCTTAGCTCAAAGGGTCTAAAGATCATGCATTTAATTATACTTATTTTGGATCAATGATTAACTGTTACAAAAAAGTTCAAATACAGATCCCAATGCATTTCGGGTTCGACATATGAACCCTTCTTCAGGGGATATTTAAAAATTCGGTGAAGAACAGGTAAATTCGGAGTGTATTGCTCCACAGGAACCTACAACACAATTAGAACATGTTGGTACAGAGTACCGAAATTTGCAACATGTATATACAAGAGTAAACATAATGTCATTCCTTAAGTAGAATTTGCACTCTTGGAAATTAATAAAGCATAAAAAGAAAAGGGGGAAAATGAAGAAAAACAAAGACATGTATGCTTGAATGTAACCTAAATCAGATCCTATAAAATAATAGTTTACAGAGGTTCTATTGAAGATGCAGTCAACATGGCTGTCACTGAATGCGCAACGAGTCCCCAACATCCTTCCTTAATAGTAGCATCAAACACACAAAAAGTGACACGATCTGTAATCATCTTACCAGTTAAAAGATTCAGATGAGGATGTGGTAAATCACCAATCGTAACGGTATGCCCAATCGAGCCGTTAGCTGAATCTCAATAAGTCCCAGTATGTCATTCAATTCAATGATATCATGCCCTTCGTATATCGACTCAACATCGTGTCATATGCAGACGACACCCAGCTCATCCTCTCCCTATCCAACGAGCCCAACACCGCCAGACGCAACTTTCGAGAAGGCATGGAAGCCATCGCCAAATGGATGAAAAACAGCTGCCTTCATCTAAACACCAACAAAACAGAAGTACACATCATGGGCCCAAACCCCGATGCCTGGAGCGACACCTGGTGGCCCACCGCCCTCGGAAACCCGCCAACCCCCACAGACCACGCACGGAACCTGGGAATCATCCTGGACTCCGAGCTCAAAATGGACCGCCAGATCAACTCTGTCTCATCTTCCTGCTTCCACACCCTCCGCCTCCTTCGTAAAACCTTCAAATGGATCCCCCTCGAACACCAAAAGACAGTCACTCACGCCCTGGTCACCAGCAGACTCGACTACGGCAACACACTCTACGCCGGTATAAACAAAAACCTCATCCGCAAGCTACAGAACATCCAGAACGCCGCCGCAAGACTGGTCCTCAACCTGCCAAAACACTGCCACATCTCCCAGCACCTGCGCACACTCCACTGGCTCCCCGTCGAGGCGAGAATCACCTTTAAGATGCTCACCCACGCACACAAGGCCCTCCACGGCACCGGACCAGCATACCTGAACAGCCGACTCAAATTCCACGCACCCCAAAGGACCCTACGATCAGCCCAGCTATCCTACACCGTGGTCCCCCGCACCAGAAAGACCAGATCGGGAGGCCGCTCCTTCTCCTTCCTCGCGGCCAAAGCATGGAACGTCCTTCCGCTCCACCTCAGACAGACAACATCGCTCCCCATCTTCGCAAGAAACCTCAAAACCTGGCTCTTCGACAGACCCCCTCCTTGATGGCATGGAACCTGCACCCCCCTCCCCCCCCCAACCCCTAGCGCCTTGAGACCCTTACGGGTGAGTAGTCGCGCTTTAACAAACTCCTGATTGATTGATTGATAACAAATAGAGTATGTCCGGTATAATTGCGCTCTTCTTAGTATCCACCAGATATCCTATCTCTAACCTAAACACCAAAATTCTTACCCCGATATATCAGAAGCTGACAACCTGACCGTTATCCAATGGCGTATGTTCTAAGCTCCCAAAAGGTGCTGTGTTAGTGTCTGTGAAAAACCAAACATCAAAACGCAAAGATTTTGAAAAATTCTCCCAATTCATAAAGGTTATCGTGTTCACTATCCACAAATTTTATTTAAAAGCTCACCAGATTTGTAACAGAATCCTACAAACGACAGTGTGGTAAACCAGCGTGTATCCCTGTCTTCCGCGTTTGATCAACAAAACTCTCCCTGCATGCTCAGCGTTTAAAGACATAGAGTGCCAATTCTGTCTGTGGACCCGCATCTAATGCCGGGTTCGAGACCGTACTCATTCTACATGGTAACTATATAGTTAAGTTATTCCCTCCTAATTGCGAAGCGAAAAACAAAGATAACATGTGATGTTGAAACAAACAGAATAATAAATTAAAACAAGCTCGCCAGTAGTGTCAATAGTGTTGCAACGATCTCCGCAGCCTTTTGTGTTATTCAGTCATAACTTTATTGTTCACCAAACTACAACTATTCGAATTGTGCGTATACTCCCAATACTAAGAGTGCATCCCAAATGGGCCATTTGTTTTCGAATAAGATCAGGAGTGCTAAAGTGTAATTGCAAAACAGCGATCCAAGTATGTATTCAAAATGAGTAACTGGGTGTGAAACAGTGTGTGTATATGGGTTAAATTCAGAAAGCTACAGGTTTACGTTGTGTTTATGTCAAGGCGGTCAGACTCAAGTGTGGTGTCAAAAAATATATGCAACGGGAAAAATGCTGAAGGCAAACTCAAATTATATGGGAAAAATGAGTGCAAATTCTTTAAAAAAAATGGTGCATCTAAATAATACATTTCACAAGAAACAAATCATTTCATAGTGATCATTTAATCCTCCCGGAGTCACAGTGCCAAAAATTGTGATCCAATGTGTTTCTCTGCGTGCTAACGCATTATTGATGTCTACCCCAGATTTGGGGATGATATGTTCAAGTACTGTGAAACATAATTGTGGTATTGTATGCGATGCCTGCAACCAATGAGCAGCTAGTGGTGATTTTGTGTTGTGATTGCGGATTCTACTCATATGCTCCACTATTCTAGTTCTGATCTTACGACTGGTTCTTCCAACATAAACGAAGCCGCAAGGGCATTTGATAGCATAAATTACTTGTTCAGTGTTACAATCAGAAGTGCGTCGCAATTTCAACTGTTTACCTGTCTGTGGATGCATGAACACATCACCCACAATTACATTGCTGGATTGTGGGCAATTGTAACATTTACGCATACCTTTGTGGTTGCGTGTGTGTGTCTCTTTAGGTTTCAACAGTTCCCTTACGTTTCTGGATCTTGTGTGAGCAAAAAGAGGTGGATCCTTAAAATGGTTTTGAAAATCTGGTTCATGGTCTATGATTTCCCATCTCTCTCTTATGATTCTCTTTATTTGAGTTGCTTGATTAGAGTGTTTTAATACAAACACTTCTCGTTTTTGTCCATCTTTCTTGCGGGGTTGTAATAATTCAGCCCTCTTCTTTTTAGAGATGCGTTCTGCTGCTTGCTCCAATATTTGTAGGGGATACCATCTTTCCTTGAATCTCATGGACTGTGATTGAATCTGTTTCTCACAATTAGTGTTATCTGAGGTAATTCTTTCAATCCTCATGAACTGAGATAGTGGGAGATGTTGTTTAAGTGCCAAGGGGTGTGCACTAGTGAAATGCAAAGCGTTGTTTACATCAGTGGGTTTTCTGTACACCGATGTTACTAACCCCATGGGTGATTTGATAATTTCTATGTCCAAAAAGTGGATTCTTTCTTTTTGTATATCATGAGTAAATTGAATTCTCGGGTTTTGTAAATTCAATTGGGCAATACAATCTTCCAGTTCTATTTTGGAACCTCTCCAGATGACCAGAATGTCATCTATGTATCTCAAAAAAGCTGCAGTGTGGGATTGGCAACTCTGGTTTATCAAAATATGTTTATGTAAAAAAAAAACATGAAGGTATTAGCATAAGAGGGGGCTCCGGGAAAGCCCATGGAAGTTCCGGTGCGCTGTAAATAAAAATTCTCTTTCCAAGTGAAATAACTGTGGTACAAAGCAAAATGTAAGAGTTCAAGTAGAAAAATTGATTGCTTGGTACTTAAAGTTGAATCAAGTAGTCTCCACTCGACAGCCTCAATTCCCTCATTGTGAGCTATGGATGTGTATAAAGCTGCCACATCAATAGTGCACAATAAAACTTCTTCCAGAAATACTGCCCGAATGCTCTCCAATTTCAATAGACAATCAGTTGTGTCTTTTACGTAAGTGGTCCAAGATTGGACCAGAGGTTGTAAAAAATGATCCAGATAGTATCCAACTGCTTCATGAATAGAGTTGCATCCAGCTACAATGGGTCTGAATGGTGGTCTTAGTTTGTCCTTATGCATCTTAGGACGCATGTAAATTTTGGGAATGTTAGGTGTCTCATTAACGAGAAATTTACCAGTCTTGTCATTAATTGTCCCATCTTCAACTGCTTTTGCAACAATCTTAGTTAGTAAACCGACAAACTCCCTAGTAGGATCTTGTTCCAATAGGATGTAAGTATCTGAATCAGAGACATCCAAAATAAGTATGATTAAATGCATGGGCTTTAGACCCTTTGAGCTAAGAGAAGTAATTTGTTGTTGAGAATTATTGAGACGTGTAGTGTTGTTCACTCACGCTGTGCTCCGTTTTCAGACTGATGGTGTTCCACAGCCCTTTTCATATTCTTCTATTGTATAGAGAGTGACAGGGGTCTGATCTCTCTCCTCAAAGGTAGCACGCCCACAAGTTTCAGTTCATTCAAATTTTCATTACATTTGGTTCACATTGACTACATTAAGGTGTGCAGTCACAATCTCTTTATTAATATTGATCTCACCAGTGATGTTTGCACTCTCAGGTCACTGTTGAAGCACAATTTACGAATGGGAAGTGTTTACATTCACTGCATAAACGGTGCACTGTGTGGCAAGTCACATGTAATAGTGGCACTATCACATAAGAGACCGTAGTGAGGGAATATCACTCCTTACACAAGAAAGACAAGTGGCCTATATGGTACAATTGTCACCCAAAAAACTAAAAACATGAGATGATTTATCACTTCACTCAGCCAGGTGCCGGCGAAAAAATAAAAGTTGCAGTGGACTGGATCCTGCTGTGTTTCTGGTCATAAACACAATCGGCACAGTAGCATGCACCTACTACCAGACCTACATAAAGAATGACTCATTTTGTGTGTTACACATGGTTCACCCCAATATTGATGTGGAAATGCTTGCCTGTTACACACAGAGTTGGCAATGTAACAAGTATGACGCTTATCTGGACTCACCTCCTTGTAGCTGCTGCCTGGCCCTCAACTGCCAATCAAGCTCCCGGTAGGCCACCACCAGTATTTGGGCGATTGAGGGGTCAGGGTCCAGCACACACTACGTCCACAATGGGAGGACTTCACCAGCTGGACTTTAAGGATCTTCCTGGTCCAGCACTTCAGGTCCTCCCGCCTCTTCCTGCAATGGATGCTATGCTGGTTAAAGACCCCAGGTTCTGTACCTTCCGGGTGAGGGCTTGCTTCTGATGGGCTTTGACCTGCATGAATGCAATAGATGAAGAAACAGATTGTAGCTGCAAGTTTTAGGATATCTCTTTGCTTGATACACATTTTGTTGACACCTAACACACGTATTCATTAATAGTCAACACAATGCATGTGTAAATGTCACCTGCTAAGTGCAACCAAAGCAGGATCACACAGTTTTGTGGCCATCTGCTGACTATCCTCAACCCTGGTCATGACCAGCTCACTAACATTATTTAGGCCAGGGTCATCCTACATGTACTGTGAAGTGAGGTACCATGACACACAACACACCATTAAGGCCCTCTGAAGGGTGAACTACTTATGCATGACTATACAGACACCTTTACAGCCAGGCCCGGTAACTTGATGCATACAGTCCATAGAGGCTGTTACCATAGTATAGACTATATCTGGAGACATAGGCCACAATGTAAATCCTTGCATGAGCCGTCATATGCTGATGACACACAAATTATTATCTCCATTTCTAACGACCTGAAGTGGGAAGCAGGGAGGTTTTATCAGTGTACGTCCAGCATTATTTGCTGGATGAAGGACAATTCCCAGAAGATTAATGCAGACAAGAGTGAAGTACTTGTGTTTGGTTCTCAAATCTCTGCTTAACACTTCACATGTTAAGACACCCTATCACCACCATACAGATCATTCGCTGACACATATGCTGACTCCTCCCCACTACCATCTCAAAAACGCTACCAAATCAGTCCACACTCTGCTCCCATCTACTCCTACCACTCCCACTCACCAACAATCGACTCCAGCACCTCAGCTTTCCGCACTAACATCTCCCTCATCCACATACACCTCATCGTCTACAACTCTATTTCTGCCTACACCCGATCGCACACCTAACCAGGCCACGGCTCAACCAACAACACTCATTTTACAGCCTTCTACCCCTCTCACAACCGCTCCAGATACCACCCTATCATATCCACCTTCCCCACTCATAATCACTCCTGATACCAGACAGGATGTGGTTATGTCTGCACTTCACCAAATCAAAGAGGAACTCCACACTGTTAAAGAGATGATAGCTAGACAATCTTGGCACATCAGATCTTCCATAACGTCTAGATCAATCAAGCCCCCAACTCACCTTCCACTCACCCCTTTTCATACCCTTCCCAAGTTGGAACTCTATTCCATCCCCTGACCTCCCTACCCGCCCAATCTGTAGCATCAACCCATTTTCGGAGAGTGATATACGCTCCCTTTTCCATTCCTACAAACCCCCTCTCATGACCCCCATCTCTCCCGCACACATGGCCATAACTACGATTTCCCCTAACCCACACAGGTCCTCCACACACAATAATAGAGGAATCATCAATAATAATCTTAGTAGAATCACACTCATACAAGATCCCACCCCTTTCCTCATCACACCCTGTTTTAGATGCACACTTCTGAACTGCAGATCGGCCTCTAGACACGCAGCGGATATAGCTGACCTCATCATCTCACACGATCTTGACCTGATTGTGTTAACAGAAACCTGGCTAACAGAATCCTCCTCGCCCCTCCTTGACATTCTTGTACCCCTTAATTATGACATCATCAGAGTGGACAGGATTGATAAGTCTGGGGGGGGGATCGCCTACATACATAGTAGCAGCATCTCAGTAAACAGAGGCTTATCCCCCAAGTTCTCCTCTTGCGAATACATGTGGATTGACATTAACAGTAATGTCAATCCAGTATGCTCGTTACACATCATCTATCATCCACCTGGTGACAACCTCATCTTCACTGAACACTTCATGGACATTGTCACAACGTACACCGGACGACAAAACACCTAAATATTCCTAGGCGACTTCAATCTCCATTGGAACGACCACAACGATTCAGTGGTTAACAGTCTCAAAAACGTCATTGACGCGTTAGACCTCACCCAAATTTGCAACAGCCCCACACACAACAAAAGCACAACCTTGGACCTAATAATCTCCAAAAATGACTCCATTCAGCTTGAGTCAATCCTACCCTGTGACTGGTCAGACCACCATATCATCGCCTTCTTTATCAGGGAAACAGTGAAACTTAATGTAGCTCAGTCCACTAAACCTAAGATTTGGAAAAGAGACTTGAAAAAACTCAACCCCAACACTTTGCCTGCATACAGCCACAAACCACTCCAGCCTCTGGCTGGTCTCTCCGACGTACATGAGCTCTCCAACCACTACCTCAACTCTATGACCTTGGTTATTAATGAGGTGGTGCCCCTTCAACTTAAGAGAGTTACCTCGAAAGACTCTAAACCCTGGTACAACGATTAGCTGAGCGTATACAGACTTTCTCTTAGATCTTCCGAACGCAATTGGAGATCAGTCCCATTCGCAAATCACCTTAAAACTCTGAGAAAAAAGAGAAATGCTTACTATAGAAAGATCAAGCGCACTAAAGCAGACTTTTTCAGCCACCAACTAGATCAAGCAAAAAACCGTCCCCAAAAACTTTTTGAATTAATAAAAACCCAATATAAGGATGAACCTCAGCAACTGCAAGACATTGTTCATACACAACCCTCTTGTGAAGAATTCTCGACCTTCTTTAATCTAAAGTTGGATAATATCAAGAAAGACCTCCTCGATTACCTAATCTTACATTCAAATGCTCACACCAAAACACCCCCTACTCTTCCAACGGCGTCACTACAAACGACCTCAAAACGTTAACTAAAAAAACGACGCTGCTTGGTTTTCCTTTGATACCTACACGGAAGATGCAATGAGCAAGATTCTCAACACCCTGAAGCCGTCCAATCACACCACCGATCCTCTCCCCGCTAACGCTGTTAAAGACCTAACTCCACTGATTCTGCCGCTCTGGACCAAAATCATCAACAGCTCACTCCATCAAGGTTGCATCCCGGACACCCTCAAAGTAGGACAGGTTTCACCCATCCTAAAGAAACCCACAGCTGATCCCATGGACCTAAACAACTATCGCCCTATCACCAATAGCCCTACCCTGGCAAAGCTTTTGGAAAAAAGTGTACTCCACCAATTGACAAAACACATTGATCACTTCAACCTTCTAGACAAACACCAATCAGGCTTCAGAGCAGGGCACAGCACGGAACCAGCAAATACTTGATCAGAGTGGTTCATGCCTACTCATCCTATTAGACCTCTCCTCAGCCTTTGATACGGTCAAGCATGAGAACCTGATAGATCTGCTCAATCACAGAATGGGCTTATCAGGGTCAGTGCTTAACTGGTTTACCTCTTTTCTTCAAAACCAGGCTCAAACATTCAAGGTCAACAACTCTATGTCCAAAGCCGTGCCAGTAACTTTGGGAGTCCCACAACGGTCTGCACTATCCCTGACATTGTTTAATTTATTCATGGAACCACTTACTGTTCTGCTGCAAGCATCCAACGTGCAATTTCACATGTACATCAAATTGCTTAACACAACACTTTTGAACACCCAGTCATAGCTAGCTGAGAACCATCTCAAACTGAAAGCACTAAAAACTGAATTCCTCATAATATCTCCTCCTGCCAAAATACCCCTCTTACATGAATGGTTCAAACATCTTACGCATTCAACGTTCAACCAACTATTGTGGACTCAGCAAAATCATTGGTTATAACCCTAGATTGCAACCTCAACATGCATAAACACATCAGCAACGCAAAAAAAGGGGGCAAACTACCAGATAAATACATTGAGGAAGCTGAAACCCTTCTTACCGATCAATGATTTCAAGACGGCAGTTCAGCGCTAGTTATTCCTAGGGTGGAGTATGGAAGTGTCTCTCTCTGTGGCCACCCCAAAGCGACAACAGCACCACTAAAAGGCTCCATCAATGCTGCAGCGAGACTCATCACTGGCTCAAAAAGAAGGTCCCACATCTCCCTTGATTTAAGATCCTTGAATTGGCTACCATTTGAAGCCGGAATTCACCTGAAAATTGCCTGCATGACTCATAAGACTATACACCACAATGCACCCATCTATCTCACTCAGAAATTGACTTTCTCCAGCGGTACTAGATCCACAAGAAGTACTGAAAAACTACTATTGAAGCCTCACTGATTCAACAAGGCAAAAACTTACAAACGTTCCTTCTCAGGGATGGCACCTAGGATCTGGAACGCTATACCCCCAGAAACCAGACGTATCACCTCTACGGCAGTTTTCAAAAAGGAAGTGAAAGCGATACTCATGGAAAAATTCACATGATCGATATCTACAGAAACTATGAGTCCACCAGTACCTCCTCCAGTTTTTACTTTTATGACACTGTTCCAACCAGGCAATCTTGTCACCACAGTTGCCACTACCTTGTCCCAATGGGACTTTTCTGTTTTGCACCTTTTTGCTTTACTTTGCACAATATGTTATGTATATGTAATCTACCTGTTTCTATTTTGTGTATAATTTTCTTCACTGATTGTAAAGCGCTCTGATATCCTCAAGGGTCTTGTTCGCGCTCTATAAAACTTTCAAAATAGAATAAATAAATAAAGTTGGAGCCTGACCTCCTTCCTGAAATCACATATCCTACAGCTCTCACACCAGTTGTGAAACATATGTCAGTCTTGCATTTTCTAGCCAAAGGTTCCTTTAAATTCACTGTTGCAATTTCCGGTGGTATGTCACAACCAATGTTCATTTTTGTGTCCATTCAGCAATGATGACACAAATGGATAGCTACATCCAGCTCCCAAGAAGTGAGGATTTAGCAACTGTGAAGGTTGATTTCTATAGATTTGGCCACATCCCTCATGTGGTTGAATCCACTGATAGCACCCATATTGCCTTAGTGCCACTGCAGGCCAGGAAAAAAGTGTACCGCAACAGAAAACCCTTTCATTCTATCAACTTACAAGTTGTCTTTTTGCCAAATTTGTACATCTCAAACATCTGTGCCCACTTCCTACAAATCTGCACATGATTCCTTCATACTGAGGAACAGCATCATGCCCCAGCTGATGTCACAACTACTACCGTAGAGGGCCTTGCTTGTCTGTAAGTTTGATCTGTCCTAACTTTGTATAGGTAATGTCAGTTAATATATTCTGAAAGTGTGTAACTTATTGTTGCACGTCTGTCTGTCATTCATCTAGGAGACTCCGAATATCCCAACCAGCCATGGGTATTGGCACCGCTGATAAATCCAGCTATGCCAGGGGAAGTCTGCTTCAATGAGGCCCATTGAAGAACACAGTGGCCAGTAAAGCAGGCTTTTGGGGCTCTGAAGGCCAAAATCAGATGTCTGGAAAAGACTGGAGGAGCCCTCCTCTACTCACCAGGGAAAGTGTGTCAAATCAACATGGCCTGCTGCATTCTCCACTCCATTTACCTGCGATGGAACATCCCTTAAATCGCAGAGGATGAAGCCTGTGAACTTCCAGCAGGTGAGGAACCTGACATTTCAAATAATGATGGTAGTGGTGAAGAGGAAAGAGCTGACTTGAGTCAATATCTCATTAAAACTTCTCTGGAGTGTAATTGTGCTGTGATATGTCATGACTGAATATAATTGCAACTCTTGTTGTGATATTGTGAGGAGGATGTTTATGAAATATTCAGGGAATATGAAGCTCTGGCAAAATCTGAGGAAAGTTGTTTGTTTTGTTAGTGTATCATTGTTTAGCTTTGAATTTTGTCTTGTACTGTGTTCTCTACAGTTGTCTATGTAAATTGCGCCATATGTATGGTTTCACAGCTAATCTCTTTGCTTTAGATACCTTCACCATGGCATCTTCAATTGGTCATGTCAGAGTTGTAACATTAGCAGGTTCCTTGTGGTGTGGTGGTCCTTTTGCAATATGTGTGCCATTATGTGCTCCAACACAATGTTGTGTTGGGCTCAAATCACAAATCATGCTATTGTGCCTTTTCTTTTTTTCCTCATTTGTCAATTTATGAGTGGAGATAAATAAGTATTCTGGTGGCCTTTACCTAGACGAGGAAAGATCCCGGTCACTCCACAAAGGAGGGAATGAATATCATCCCGGGTTCCCGTCACAATATCACCAGATTCTTACTCCGAACCACAGGTCCAGATGCTTATCTTAGTATAGCAGACCCCTTTAACTCAAAACCTGTATTTCCAATTGATAATCATTGGATCAGTTAAAAAAAAGTGTGAAAACTGAAAAAGAGAGAAAAGGAAGTAAAGGATGGAGAGTATGTCCCAAATCAAGAATATGTTGTTGTATACCACTTGTCCCAAAGACTCCAACATTTTGTTCTCTTAGTATTCAGTGTGGTTTGGTCTAAATTGGCTATTCTTTGTACTGAGCTTAGCCATTCTCCTTCTAAGGGGCATTTGCTGTAATCCATTTAATACACAGTTCTCTACGTGCCAAAAGAACTAAAATAAAAGTGAGTGTTTTATGTATTTTAGAAACGGACCTGTTACCCTCCTCCACCGGTACTACCCCAAAAATAACCAGTGCCAGGCTCACCTTAATTTCTTGGCCCAAAAATCCAGAGAGCATTATACCCACTTTCTGCCAGAAAGTCTGGATGGAGGGGCACTACCAAAACATGTGTGCTTCGTCTTCATTGGGCAATTCTTCACAGCTTGGGTCCCCATTTTAACCAGTCTTCTGGTCGTCCAATAGGCCTTATGAATGCTAAAAAGGTGATTTTTCCTTAGTGGTGCAGATTTCACAAAGGACCAGAGGAAAGATAAAGATACTTGCCATAATGAATCAAGATTGTGCGCCGGCAGTTCCCTCCTCCAGGTCGCTGACAATAAAGCTTGTATGCGTTCTGTAGCTTGTATCAGCATCCAATAGAATCTTGATACCTCTCTCCGCAAGAGGGGACGTAAGTAAATCTTTGATTCCCAGAAAAAATTACCCATTCCACCTTTTCTTGGCATTTTCACCCAACTCAAAAGTTGATAGTATTTAAACTTTGAGACCGATCTCTCAGATATCTCTTGCAGGATTTGCCAAGAAATTAATTCTGTGGCTTCTAAAAGTTGGTCCCAGCTAAGAATTCAGCTTTACTTTAGAAGAGTTGCGAGGGAGTCTTGCAAGCATGCTGGGGTACCGGGGAAATTCCAAATGGGTGCGTGGTGACTGAAATATGGTATCTGTAACTGAGATCTTATTTGGTACCAGGTCTTGCATGCACCCTGAAGAATCTTGAGTCTCACTCATGCGTCAGGTCTTGTATCTGCCTCCCTTTTATGAACCCTTTGTGATTGGTATGTATCAACGATCTTACGATCTGATCTAATCGCCTAGTGAGAATCTGAGTACAGACCTTATAGTCGTTATCAAGGAGCGAGATAGGTCTATACAACTTGCACACCCTCAGATTTATGTTGTGTTTAAGGAGAATCTTAATGGTGGCGATATCCCAGGAAGCTGGAAGTTCTTGATTTAATGTAAAGGCTGAGTTAAAAAGTTTAAGCAAAATTGGGGCCTGTTCTTCTTTTAATAAAATATACATTTAATTTGGGAGAGCGTCTTGGCCTGCAGCCTTCCCTTTTTTTAAACTACTTATTGCATTATGGGTTTCCTCAATAGTTATGGGGCCATTCAGTTTACTTTTTAGAGCCCCATTAAGAGATGGAAGATCCAAATCCTGGAAGAATGTCCCAAGCTGTTCCTTATTAATGACTGTATCCTCTGCATACAAGTTGTGGAAGTTCTGAACAAATGCAGCTTAAATCTCGCTATCCCCAGAGATTATATTGCTATTCTGCCTTTATATAGGCTAAATCCTCATTGTGAATGAACTGGATGTAGCTTTTGATATGTTCTCATCCTTGTAGTTCAAAGTGCCCTTGCAAATCACTAACTTGTGTTTGTGACATTCTACCAGATGCAGCAACATTAGATTGGAATGAGCCAGTATTCAGAAACTGTTGTACTGCCTTGTGTATTATTTCAAAGATCTGGGAGAACTTTTGTGAGGTAGGCGACATGGCTCCAACTGATGACTTAAATCTATTTTAATGCTACCTATTCTACAGGACATAATATCAGCTTATGATGAAACAATGGAATAAAGATGTTACAATACCAGACACTTGTATGTATGTGTTGATATGACATGGTTGTGATTCTGAGCTAATCATTGAGTGCATGCTAAATATCCTTACTTACACAAGTAGCATGTTTTAGCATTGTGAAGTTATTATGGGAGTACATAAACATAGCTATATGTGAGAGACACTATAGAAGGCAATGAATTTGCGACTACTGCATTTATTGCAGTGATGTGCCAAACCAAAGAGGGAAAAACAAAAGTGAAGTAGGCAGTCAGGGTGAATTAAACCATAGTTGTCGATGCCAAAATGTCTGAAGTTCAAAGTCCCACATACTAAACCCATAAGAAATGGAAAAGTGTCCAGAAATACTCCACAAAGTGTGTTGTACACACTGGAGTTTCCTTACTGGCAGTGGTGGGTGTCTTGTCATCCCGACCTCCTGGATTTTTGGGTGGATATCCCCTCCTGTTGGGGAGGGGGGATCCACTGCTGTTGAGCCAAGGGTGTCAACTGATTTGTCATCCTCTGACAAGGCCTCCCTTATTGTAGCTGCCAATAGATGGTGATGGCCTGGATGTACTTGGACCACAAGAAGGGGTAGATGCAGGTGGACAATCCCTGCAGAGGAGGGAGTTTATGTCCTACAGAAGTCTAACCAGAGAGGCCTAATTGGTGTTGATGCCGGCCTCGTCCCGGTATGTGTCCCTCTGCAGCTGCTTCATCTCCCCTATTTCTGTAAGTACCTGATGCATCACATCTTGGGAGCCCTGATATACTGCCAAGACTTGGCTGATGGTGACCTTGGTGTGAATTGTGCCAGTGGGCTCACTCAGTGGGCCCACAGTTATCCTCCCATGAACCCTAACACCATCGGCTGGGGCTCTTAGCCCAGACTGAGCCCTCCCACTGGATCCTGGTTTCTCAGATACTTGGATGGTGTTTGCCACCTCAGAATCCAGGATTAGGAGCACAAGATGTTAGTGATTGTGCTTGGTAAGAGGTTTGGGGAAAGGGGTTGGCTGTGTTGTTGCAGCTGTGGTGGGCAGTAGTGTGGGAAACGTTAACCTCACTGTTGCCATCAGTTCAGGCTGACCAGATGGGCCAAGAAAGTTACCGCATAGCAAAGACTGTTCTTATCACTGAGGGCTTGATCCTGTGTTGGAGAAGGAATCTGTTTAGTGGCCAAACTCTGGCCAGCTGCTCTTCCTGATCGACCTATTGATAAATAGAGAACATTGTTATTGGTGGAAGTTTGAAATCTACATCCACATCGTTTTGTCACAGTAAGTAGAGACGTAGGATGAAAAAAAATAGGTAGAGATTACTATTGTGATCTATTTGTGTGGTATTGAAGGTGTTACTTTCAATATAAGTACCCTAATATAGGCCCAGGTAATATCATGCACCTTCACCTACATTACCACCCTTACACTACACAGTAACAAGCCTTTTTTGGATTGAACTTTTACCTAGTTCTAGTCCTCAGCGCAGAAGGAGGGTTTTACCTGAATGATAGCATCTTATAACTTCATCAATAGACTCACACAGTATGAACGAATATTCATAAGGGTTCCTGCCTAATATCTACATACAAGGTTCATCCCATATGTCATCCTCAAATCCAACAATGGCTAATACAAGAAACAAGGGACAAAGGAACCCTAGATACTTTCTGTATAAATACAGCACATCTTACTAGTATTAGCTAGAGGAGACCAAGACTTACCAGCCAACACAATGACCAGAGACGCTGAGGCTCCTGAATACAGATGCTCCAGCTGACAGTGGCTTGACATAGTCCTTGCGGGGTGACCAACTTGAGACCAGGACAGGGTCCCATACTCTCTCACTTCGGGTAATGGGGTTAGTCTAAATCCTAGAGGAATTCTTGATTTCACACCTTACTCACATGCTAGGTACACTTAGGTACATCTAGACCAACATCGTAGGAGTAGCGCTTTCTTTTTATCGTGCATTTTATATTCATGTATGTATTCATGATTATTGCAAGATGGTAAAACTGTACAATCCTTTTATATTTACTGTACTGCTGATCATATATATTTGCTGCTTCTGTCTAACTGTTGTTGCAACACATCTATTTTACACTAGAAGAACAACTGTGCAATAAATTCTTATTGTAACACGTCCGACTGTTTCTTCTGTGTAAGTCTCTGAGACTGAATAAGTGAGCAAGAGTGACTGAGTGTAAGGTAGTACATTGTTTCCATGATTCTGAGGTATATGAGTTGTCATGTTCTGAGGTTGCCAGAAACTATTCTCTCCCCGATAAAAGGAGATTCTAGTGGCACTGAGCTAGCTAAAACAAAAAGGTTAATATTCTCAGTGGGGTGCTCGGAACCAGTCTACCCCAAACCCACAGTTTATATTATCCAAATGTGCAGACTCTGTATACGATATATAGGACAAAGTCAGTTACAAGAAATTTGCTCAAAACATGTAGTAGAACTGAGCTGCTCATTAGATGTGATGATATGTATCATTTTCGATTTAGAGATTAACATGACATCTCAAACACAAGGAGATGATGGAGAGAGCGCCGACACTCCCCCCAGTCACAGATCTGGGTTGAATCCATCATCATTCTTCAACTCATTTCACCACCTCAGTTCAGACACAGCTATATGCAAATCAATCTTGAACCTGTGCCTCATGGGAACAGTCCAGCCTGAACTGCCAGCCAAGTCTTCCCTGGAGAGTAAACAAGCATCCTGGTACCGGTTCAGGGTAACACCCATCATCAACCAGGCTGGCTTGAATCCAGTGGCAAAATGAGCAAGGGACTCATGTCTAGGTATACCCTGACAACTTAGGGCAATCAGTGATGTCATTTGAGATGTCATGAGTGGTGTCATCAGTGATGTCACTTAGCATGTCATGAGTGATGTAATATGTAACGTCATCAGCAGTGCATTGCGGGGGCACGAGTTATAGTAAGGTCTACTAACTATAAAGGCTGAATTTCTGTCATTCTGTACGAGTGAAATCTCCAACTAATCCATCCAAACGCGCATGCCGGAAACTGGAGAAGATATGGCTCCACGAACGCACTCTGGACAACCACGCAGCCCACAAGTACGCCACCCATAGACATCACCACCTCTTCAGATTAGCCAAGAGATCCTCCTTCAAAGACCTCCTGGATAGCAACGCACACGACAGCAAAGAGCTCTCCAGTATTCTAAAGGAACTCTTCAACCCCAGCGCCAACGCCAACGACATACCGCCCTCACAAGAACTGTGCGACTCACTAGCCATCTTCTTCCACCGCAAGATCGCCGACATCCATGACAGCTTCAACACCATGACTGCCCCGACTACACCAAACCCCACCTCCCCTGTGAAACCCACCAGCGCCAATTGACTGACCTCCTGGTCCAACGTCAACGACGACGAGCCACTCAAGGTCATGAACTCCATCCACTCAGGATCTCTGTCAGATCCGTGCCCACACCACGTATTCAACAAAGCAGACGCAGCCATTGCACCCCAACTACGGAACGTCATCAACATCTCCATCGTAACAGCAACATTCCCGGAAAGCTGGAAACACGCCGAAATCAACGCCTTCCTCAAGAAGCCCAAGGCGGGCCATAACTTCCCGCCAATCCCCCTGCTCCCGTTCCCGGCGAAGGTCATCGAGAAAATCATCAACAAGAAACTGGCCCGCCACCTGGAAAACAACAACATCTTGGACCCGTACCAGTCCAGGTTTAGACAAAACCACAGCACCGAGAAAGCCCTTATCGCCACCACAGACGACATCAGACGCCAACTAGACAACGGCGAAACATCAGCCCTCATCCTCCTGGACCTGTCAGCCGTCTTCGACACGGTCTGCCATTGCACTCTAAAGACACGCCTCCTAGAAGCCGGAATGCAAGAGAAGGTTCTTGACTGGACCACATCCTTCCTCTCCAGCAGAACCCAGAGCGTCCGCCTCCCGGCCATCCGATCTGAGGCCACCAACATCAGCGTCGTCCCCCAGGGCTCATCCCTCAGCCCGACTCTGTTCAACGTCTACATGGCTCCCCTCACACAAGTGGCCCACCAACACAACCTCAACATCATTTCCTATGCCGATGACACCCAGCTCATCCTCTCCCTCACCAAGGACCCACACACCGGCAAATCCAACCTCCATGAGGGAATGAAGGCCGTCGCCGACTGGATGAGCAACAGCCGCCTGAAGCTAAACTCGGACAAGACAGAGTTACTCATCCTCTGAACCATCCCCTCAGCCTGGAACGACTCCTGGTGGCCGACCAAACTGGGAACAGCAGCAACACCCACCGACCATGCACGCAACATAGGATTCATCCTCAACTCCACCCTCTCCATGTCTAAACAGGTCAATGCCGTCTCCTCCTGCTACAACACCCTCTGCATGCTCCGCAGGATCTACAAGTGGATCCCGACCAAAACAAGAAGAACTGTGACACAGGCCCTTGTCAGCAGCAGACTGGACTACCGCAAAACACTCTATGCAGTAATCCCAGCCAAAAACCTATGACGACTACACCGCATCCAAACCGCCTCCGCCCGACTGATCGTCAACGTCCCCCATCGCACCCACATCACCCCCCACACTGGCTCCCCATTGACAAGAGGATCACCTTTAAGCTCCTCACCCACACATACAAAGCACTCCACAACGCCGGACCAGCCTACCTGAACAGCAGACTCAACTTCTACACCCCCCAGCCGCCAGCTCCACTCCGCCAGCCTTGCCCTTGCCGTTGTCCCCCGATCCAACGAACAACCTCTGGTGGCAGATCCTTCTCCTACCTTGCCGCCAAGACCTGGAACACCCTCCCTACCTACCTATGGCAGACCCAAGACCTATTCACCTTCAGAAGACTCCTCAAGATCTGGATCTTCTAGCAGTAGCAGCACCCCCCTCCCCTCAGTGCCTTGAGACCCTCACAGGTAAGTAGTGTGCTTTACAAGTACTCTGATTGATTGATTGAATGTCCCTGAAACCTATGGTTTTTTTCAGTGAATTTTCTGTTTTTTTTTTTTTTTTATTAAAGAACCAGTATCAGCATAAAACATCGAATTAAAATTTGACACATTAAGTAAAGTATGTACAAGGGGAACAGATGATATGGTGAGAGAAACTTAGAAGCAAGTAGTGTGAAAAATAGATAACACATGATAAGGTGAAAAACACTAAAAGTAAGTTAATACCAAAATAAATAAGATATCTTATACATACAATGTAAAGGTTTGAAGAAAAAATGACAACAAGAAATTCAATCATAAAGTTGCATTAGTCTCAGCCAATTCCACTAGGAATTAAACCAGCTTTCCAAGTAGAGACTGGATGCCATAACACTTCGCCTCGAAGCTTTGCTTTAGCTCCTCTAGTATCAAATATTGCTGATTCATAACTATAAACCGCAAGAAAGCGAGTTAGCCACATTTGAAAACTAGGAGGTGAGGCTTCCTTCCAGCGGGCAGACAATATTAATCTCAATAGAGCTGTACCAATGAATAGTAATCTTTGTTCGGATTTAGATAATTTTAAAGAATCATCAAAGCCTAAGACAAATAGGGTGTCGGACTCTGGAAGTTTATAAAAAAAGATTTTCTCCCAGAATGATGCAATCATGCTTTTTAAGACAAGAAGTTCAGAGCAGCTGCTAAACATGTGAATTAAAGTAGCGGGACCCTGTGAACATTGTGGGCATCGATTGTTCTCTCTTTTACCCCACGCGAAAAGTTTGGCCGGGGTAAAGTATAGATCGAATATTGTTTTAAACAACTGAGCCTTTAAATTGCTAGCCTGAAACAAATTATTACTCAACTCGAGGACTCTGTCTATATCAACATTTGAGTTATTGAGTTTCGCCGCCCATTTAGTTTCTATTTGCTCAATATCGTCATTTGTGTTGGTTAAAAGTATGTCATAGAATGTTCCTATCTTAGTTTTTGGAGTGGCAAATGCTTCCATTAAGTCAATCTTTGAGAGACTGATTGAGTCGCTTTTTGCTTTTAGCTTGGCGTGCAATTGAGCAAACTTGAGAAAATCCCCTTCAGAAAGGCCAAATTTTGTTTTTATATCATAAAAACAGTATGTGAACCATTCAACCAGAAATATTTAACTGTTTTAATACCCAACCTTTGCCATTTCTTTGCAGTATAGTCGAAGTCAAGACCAGATGTAATTGTGGATTGGAGCAAAGGAGTATACCGGGTGATTTTACCTATCTGCATATGTTTTAGTACTTTATTCCAGATTATCCAAGCACTTTTTAAAATTTCACCCTTGTCCTTCTTATAATAACTAGCTTCAGTCTTTCTTAGTAATAGGCCGATGGCATCTTGACCAACTACAAGCTCATATATTGAAGGGATTGGGGTGGCAGCTGTTCCAGTGGCAGAAGATGGATCTAATACCATTGGATTTAATTATTTTAGGAAAGCTGCCCAATGATACAGCATAATATTTGGGGCCGTAAGCCCACCCCTATTTGATGGTATGGATAAATAGGAAAGTGAACGTCTGATTTCCCGTGTTGCCACACAAATTTAGATATAAGTTTGTTGATCAACATAATTATTTTAGGATCAGCTAATAAGAGAATTGTTCGAAAGAGCTAGAGACATCTCGGCAGTATATTCATTTTCAAATAATTCACCCTGCCGATAATGGAGAGGTACAAACCATTTACTCTATCCAAATCTGTCTTAATCTTATCTATGAGTGGATCAAAATTATTTTTGACTCGGGTCTTGGTATTAGTACAAATAATCACTCCAAGATAAGTAGCTGTTTTGGCTCTTCTTTGATCTGGACAGAGAGTGTTATCAGTGCATAAGATAATGGTCTTTCTTCTATTGAGAGAATAACCTGAGTAAGTGCCAAATTCTAAGGCTAAACCTTCAATTTCATGCAGCGCCTCGGTCGGGTGGGGTGTTAACACCGCAATGTCATCAGCGTAGGCCAAAACCTTTGTTTCATAATGGTTACAGAGAACTGGCTTAATATCATTACTTTCCAAAAATTTAAGAATTAGGGGGTTAATGTAAAGAGCAAAGAGGAGGGGCGAGCAGGGACACCCCTGTCTTGTACCTCTTGAATATTAATATAGCCAGACTCTGAACCTAGCATTAAAAGTTTTGCTTTGGGATGTTGATACATGGATTTTATGGATTTAAGAAATTTAGGGCCGAAATTAAGACGTGCAATGGCTACCCACAAAAAGCTCCATGAGACATGATAAAAGTCTTTCTCAGCATCAAGCAGGATCATTGACATCCGGCACCCCGTGACAGACATGGCATCGAAGAGGGCAATAGCCCAACGGGTGTGATCTGTGGTCCTTTTACCCGGAACGAAGCCATGCTGCCACGGAGAGACCAGATGCCCAATGATCCCGCTGAGTCTGAGAGCCATCACTTTTGCATATAGTTTGGAGTCCGAACTAATCAAAGATATTGGGCGATAGGATGTTAGTTGCTCGGGTGATTTTCCCTTCTTAGGATATACTATAATACTAGCCTCATCCCAAGAACATGGGGGGATGCCATTGTATTGGACCTCCAAAAATAAATCCAATAACAGGGGACTTAGTTGTTGGCTAAGAATTGTATAAATTTCAATCGGCAGTTTGTCTGGGCCTGCTGCTTTGCCCGATGTTAACAACAATAGAGCAGACTCTACTTCAGCCAGTGTGATCTCGGCTTCAAGTTCTTCTCTTGCCATATCATCTAATAGGCTAGCGGCTGTCGGATTGTTAAGAAAGCCCCGTGATAAAATTATCAATATCTTCTTCAGAAGTGGTAACTTCTTCAGAATATAATTTTTGATCGTTTTTTCAAATTGAAGGATAATATCAGCAGCTTGAACATAAGTCTGCTCACCGTCTACAATTGTTTTTCAGTCAATTTTCAAAGGGTTTTTAAATGTTAAGTTCTAACTATAACGTCCCTGAAACCTATGCTTTTTTCAGTGAATTTCTAACTATGCCTACAGCGGTAGGACATGTGAGAAAGAGGAAGAAAAGCGCAGAAAGAAGCAATACAAATGCAGAAAGAGGCAACAGAAGTCCAGAAAGACGAAGAAAAGTGCAGGAAGAAGAAGAGATGTGCAGAAAGAACCGAAAGAGCAGCAGAATGTCCTTCTGTGCCCCAAACTATTCGCTGATGGGTACTGGGGGTAACTGACTCTAGCTAACCAGGTATAGAGCCAGTGCTATGCTAAAAGACACTTAGAATACAGTGAAAACACCTCCATACACTAGGGAACACTATGCGTTGGGGTACCTCTGTGATTAGCATGACCTCCTCTGTATTTGCCATGAGTTAATGCCTGGGTTATTGCACGAGTACAAAAGTAGTGACTGAATGATTAGAGTGCTACAAGGAGAGTGCATGGTGCTCCCGCCTTACCATAGCAAACATCAGTGTCTCGGGGTGGGCACCGCAAGACACTGCAGGAGCCGGCCCTGGAGGTTAACGGTCCCCAGGCCATCAAAGGTTCCAGGAGTGGGGCTGTGCGGCCCTCCCCTCCCAATGTTTCCAAAGCCCCGGGAAAGTGGTGGTACCCGGGGCTCAGAGGTCCGTAATGGACACCCGCATTTACATAGTTAGTGCTCCGGGGAACTTGTGGTCCCCGGGTCTTGTGGGGGGCTCAAGCTCTCCCCACACAGGTAATTGTTTTTCTAAATGAGAGCCCCTGGGAGGTGATGTCACCTGGGGTGTGTTGGGGGGTTTGAGCCCCCCCACACACATTATTATTTTAAAAATAATCTAGCCCCGGGCAGGTTGCGGTCCCTGGCGATGCAGGGGTCCCTGTGGGCCGCCGCTATATATTTTTAGCTTGCCTCCGGGACCTGGCCCACTCGGGGGTTTAGAAATAACGAAGCGCGGGATTCCGCACTTTGTTTAAAAAAAAATTCGTCCGGATTCACGCACCCAGCGCGAATTCAGCCGATTTATAAAAAAAAAATGCTTTTGTTGGTGCGGGGGGTCCTTGTGGGACACCCTGAGCAGGCCTGGGGGGGTCAGAGTGTTTTTGCTCTGCTAGTTTTTCTTGTTTTTCATGCTTAATTCTCTCTTTCCTTGTGACTTGGTTATACCGAGTCATGAAATGGCTGCCAACACTTCCTGGTTCGGAGTGTTGACAGCTAATTAGACTAAAGCTCATGGTCGGGAGGGGTCGCGACTCCACTGCGGCCATAGATATCAAAACTTTTATTTTTTTAATTTCTCAGCAAATGCTGAATGGATTTACACCATTTAACAAAAAAGTCCCTTTCTGAACCAAGCACTACCTTTTTGCCAAATTTAGGGTAATTCCTTTCAGCAGTTTCGGCTGTAGTCTTGCCTAAATTTTCCTATGGGAAATAGTTTTTTTGACTCTTATTTTTGAATTTCTCAGCAACTACTGAACTGATTTACAGCATTTAAAAAAAGGTCGCTTTCTGAACCAACCACTACCTTTTTGCCATATTTAGGGTAACTCAGTTCAGCAGTTCGGGCTGTAGTCTGTCAGAAAATTTGCTATGGAAATTAACACGAAAAACGTGTTTTGGGGCCCCCCTTTTTACTCAAACTTTCAGGATAGGAGCTGACCTGGATAACTTTTTTGGGGAGAATTTCGAGATGATGCGTGAAACGACGCCACAGTTATTAGCAAATCATAAAATGATTTTCCTATGAAAACTAGGTTCTAACTATAATTACCTACTGACGAACGCTCATGGGATATTCACTGAAAAAACCATAGGTTTCACACCAGTTATAGTTAGGAATTAGCATTTAAAAAACCTATTAAATTCACTAAAAAAAACATAGGTTTCACACCAGTTATAGTTAGGTTGAAATTTTACTGACATAAAACCATTGAAATTCCCACGTTATAGTTAGTTGGACTCACTATAACTTGAGCGCCTGCAATGCACTGCTGATGACGTCACATATTACATCACTCATGACATGGTCAGTGACATCACTCATGACATCACTGACTAACTATAACGTGGGAATTTCAATGGTTTTATGTCAGTAAAATTTCAAGCTAACTAGAACTGGTGTGAAACCTATGGTTTTTTTCATTGAATTTAATAGGTTTTTTAAATGCTAATTCCTAACTATAACTGGTGTGAAACCTATGGTTTTTTCAGTGAATTTCATAGGTTTTTTAAATGCTAATTCCTTTCTATATCGAGTTTGTAACCTACGATTTTTTTTTAATTTGCTGTTTTGTGTGAGTATTAATTAGTATTATTTTTTTTTAGAATAATATTTTTAAAAAACATTTTTTTAATAATTTTTTCCTGGGGCGCTCTGGGTGCGCGCACCGGTAAGCTCTCCGGAAACGCACCCAGAGCGCTACTTGCGTTCGTGTAAAAAAATATGAATGAAAAGTAAATAATAACGCAAGACATTTAGTACCATACATATAAAAGCAGTTTTTTTGAATAAGGAAATGAAAATAATTTTGAATTTCCGTGAAACTATAAAAACATCACTTAGGCGCAGCGTCAGCGCGTCAAGTCAAGTGACCTTAAAGTAACACTTTTCATTGGTTGCTAACAGTTTTTTTTTACAAAGAATGAAATCCTCACCCATTTCCTTCACTTCTTCTTTCACTTTTGTGACTGAAAGACCTGCCTTAGGATATCTTGGATAATCATGGCTGCCAGACCATCCTGCAGTGAAGATGACTCCAATGAATTCCTTGATGAGAGCCTCCTCAGCCGAAGGTCAAAGTGCACTTCAACTGGAATTTTTTTTCCATACCTGATGACCAAAAGAAGGTCAATGCCTCAAAAGTGGAGTGCAGGATCTGTCATACAGTCCTGTCACGGGGTGACCCCACTAAGAAATATTCTTTTGGGAACTCCACAATGCTTCGCCATGTGGAGAAGAAGCACCCCCAGAATTTTGCCCGGGAAAGTATCAGGGCTCTGGCACAAGAGGTTCCCAGTGATGGGGCCTCTACATCAACCGGAGGACCAACAACATCGGTGAGGGGGAGATCACAAGAGCTGGTTCCGAACATTCAGCCTGAATTTAATAAAGGCGTCCTGAAATGCAGATACTGTGATCAGCTACTTACCTTTGGGGAGCAAAGTGTTCTGCTCATGGTTCGAGCATTGGAGAACCATCGCTGCCGTTCCCAGCCCTAATTTTTTTTGTTTTTTTTGCTCCTGTTGAGCAGTTTCCATTCCCTGTTTTTGTTTTTGTTCTGAAAAAAGAAAAAAAGAAGAAAAAAAAAGTTATTTTCAGAACTACCTCTAATTCTCATCAAAGAGCTATATTCTTAAAAAAATAAGTAAGTGAAGTGGAGTGCATTGATAATGGAAAGGAAATTGAGTAAGAAAGAACAGAAAGGTATGAGAAGAGAAAGGAAGTGAAGTAGGGGGACTGAAAGAAGGTGAGTGTTGGGAAGGAAAGTAAGGAGAAGGAGAGTGAACATGGGATATTCAAAGAAAATGTTGAAAAGGAACGGGGGTGTGGAAGGGTAAGTAAAGATGCATTGCTGGAGTTGCATCATTTTTGTGACACACTCCAGCAATGCATCACTTTTGCGCTTACAGATACGTCTGAAATACTAACGTATCTGTAAGTACTTGCGACATAATACGTCATATATTTAATATATTTAATTACGCCACCGGTACGTCACTTTTTGTGACGCATCGGCAGCGTAAAACATGCACCTTATTGAGTCATATTTACAAAGTGACGCATCTAGGTAGATGCGTCACTTTGTAAGCCCCTGAACCACATTATACCTATGTCAGGTGTAATGTATGCAAAAGGGACGTATTGACGCAGGAAAGGGTCGTAGAGGTGACGCAGTGAAATCTATGAGATATCACTGCGTCACTTTTATGACGCTGTTGCGTCTAAATCTTACGCCTGTTTCACAGCAGGCATAAGACTGATGCAGGCCCTTTCACATGGGGCCTGGCCCCATGTAAAAGGATGCATTGCTGGAGTTGCATCATTTTTGTGACACACTCCAGCAATGCATCACTTTTGCGCTTACAGATAGGTCTGAAATACTGACGTATCTGTAAGTACTTGCGACATAATGCGTCATATATTTAATATGACGCATGACTAGAAGACAGAAGGCCTCATTTATGAGGCCATGCTTCACTTTTACGCCACCGGTACGTCACTTTGTATGACGCAGCGGCAGCGTAAAACATGCACCTTATTGAGTCATATTTACAAAGTGACGCATCTAGGTAGATGCGTCACTTTGTAAACCCCTGCGCCACATTATACCTACGTCAGGTGTAATGTATGCAAAAGGGGTGTATTGACGCAAGAAAGGGTCACAGAGGTGACGCAGTGAATGAACTGGGTTTTCCCCATGCTACGCTCCCCGGTACGCTCTCCGGTGCGCGTACCGGGCCCCGCGAAAATCTTCAAACATTTTTTTAAAAACTTTGCCCCACAGGCCCTTTTATGGCCCCCACATCAAACCTAGGGGGTCAGGGGGGGTCTACCCTGCCCCATTTTGGTAATTTCCCCTTTGTTTTTGCCACCTCTTGTGTCTCGATCCTACCGAGACACAAGATGGCGGCCACTCCGGACTGTTTGGAATGTTTACAGACACCAGAGAGCCAATCAGCTTTCCGCGCGCAAGTCGCGTAGCGCGCCCGGAGCTCTCCCCGGTGCGCGTACCGGGGAGCGCCTATAGATATATATATTTTTTTGAACCTAAATTACTCAAAAACCACTGGAGCACATATCTTGAGACATAGCAAAGGCACATCGGGCTACCAGTCCCTACAATTTGCCAAGTTTGGTGGAAATCCATTCAGCCGTTCGGGCTAAAAGTGAGTTTGACCGCCCTATGGAAATTAACATGGGGAAAACATGTTTTGGGACCCCCCTTTTATCTCGGCCCCCGCTTGAAGAATCCCCCCCCAAACTTTCAATGAAAGACCGGAGCTCCGCGAGGCAAATTTGAGGACATTTTCTGGCAGATTCGTCAACCGGCGCAAAAGTTATTCACAATAGAATTTTAGATTTTGCATTGAAAAAAATCCGCCAGTAGGCAATATATATATATATATATATATATATATATATATATATATATATATATATATATATATATATATATATATATATATAACCTACCTACTGAGTGCATGAGTGGTGCAAAGAGGACTAAATGAGTGTTATAGGGATGATTGACCCGGCAGCAAGAAAACACCCTGGTTCACCGACGAACTCAAGGAATCCAAGAAGAACTGCCGCACCCTCGAGAAAGCCTGGTGGCTCGACCAGACCACAGACAACATGACTGCCCTCAAGCACGCCACCCGCAAACACCATCAGCTGATCCGTGCCACCAAGAAGTCGGCACTCAAAGAACGACTGGACAACAACGTCCACGACAGCAAGGAACTCTTCAGCATCATCAAAGATTTCTCCAACCCCAGCGCCGGAAACAATGACATCACTCCCTCGCAAGACCTCTGCAACTCACTCGCCGCATTCTTCCACTGCAAGATCGCCGACATACACAACAGCTTTGACGCACAGACCACGCACCCCATCACCGAACCAACGCCTGCCACCACCACCCTCTGCAACTGGACCCCGATCAGCACCGAAGGCACCGCCCGCACGATGAACTCCATCCACTCCGGATCACCAACCGACCCCTGCCCACACCACGTTTTCAACAAAGCCGACGCCATCATCGCACCCCATCTCCGGGACATCATCAACTCCTCCTTCCACACCGCCACCTTCCCGGAGAGCTGGAAGCACGCTGAGCTTACCGCCCTCCTGAAGAAACCAACGGCGGACCCCACCGACCTCAAGAACTACCGTCCCATCTCGCTCCTCCCCTTTCCTGCCAAAGTCATCGAGAAGACCGTCAACAGACAGCTTGCCGCCTTCCTCGAGACGAACGGATCTCTCGACCCCTCGCAGTCCAAGTTTCGGGCCAACCACAGCACCAAGACCGCCCTAATCGCTGCCACCGACGACATCAGAACCCTGATCGACAACGGTGAAACAGCGGCCCTCATCCTCTTGGACCTCTCTGCGGCGTTCGACACCGTCTGCCACCGCACCCTAGTGAAGTGCCTCAGCAACATCGGAATCCGGGAGAAAGCTCTGGAGTGGATCATCTCGTTCCTCGCTGGAAGAACCCAGAGAGTCCGTCTCCCCCCGTTCAGATCCAAGGCCACCAAAGTCAACTGCGGCGTACCACAAGGATCTTCACTCAGCCCAACCCTCTTCAACATCTACACGAGCCCCCTTGCAGCCATCGCACGGCAACACAACCTCAACATCATCTCCTACGCCGACGACACCCAGCTGATCCTCTCCCTCACCAACGACCCCACCTCCGCCAGAGCCAACCTGCACGAAGGGATGAAAGACGTTGCCAACTGGATGAGGAACAGCCGCCTTAAACTGAACTCAGACAAGACGGAAGTCCTCATCCTGGGAACATCACCCTCTGCCTGGGACGACTCCTGGTGGCCCCCGGCCCTGGGCACTGCTCCCAAGCCAACGGACCACGCACGCAACCTGGGCTTCATCCTGGACTCCTCCCTGTCGATGACCAGACAAGTCAACGCCGTCTCATCTTCGTGCTTCAACACCCTGCGCATGCTCCGCAAGATCTTCAGATGGATCCCCACTGAAACCAGGAAGACCGTTACCCAGGCACTCGTCACCAGCCGACTGGACTACGGGAACACCCTCTACGCCGGAACCACAGCCAAACTTCAAAAAAGACTCCAGCGCATCCAGAACGCCTCCGCACGACTCATCCTGGACATCCCCTGACACAGCCACATCACCGGACACCTGAGAGACCTGCACTGGCTCCCCGTCAACAAGAGAATCACGTTCAGACTCCTCACCCACGCACACAAGGCTCTCCGCGACCTGGGACCCAAGTACCTCAACAACCGCATGACCTTCTACACGCCCACCCGCCAGCTACGATCGACCAGCCAAGCCCTCGCCACCGTACCACGAATCCGCAGAGCCACCGCCGGAGGAAGATGCTTCTCCTACCTGGCAGCCAAGACCTGGAACTCCCTCCCCACCCACCTTCGGCGAACCCAGGACCATCTCTCCTTCAGAAAGCAGCTCAAGACCTGGCTATTCGAGCAGTGACATACCCCCTCCCCCAGCGCCTTGAGACCCTCCCGGGTGAGTAGCGCGCTATATAAATGCCTTGATTGATTGATTGATTGAATGTATTCATGGTGCATGGATGATTGAATGAGTGCATGAGTGATGTATGAATGATTGAATGAGAGCATGATTGGTACATGGAAGATTGATTGAGTGCATGAGAGGTGCATGAATGATTGAATGACTGTGTAAGTGACACATAGATGATTGAATGAGTGCATTAGTGGTATATTGGTAAATGAATGAGTGCATGACTGTGCTTAGATTGCTGAATGAGTGAATGAGTAGTGCATGGGTACCTCAATGAGTGCATGAGTTGTGCTTAAATGATTGGAGGAGTGCATGAGTAGTGTCTGTGTCATTCAAAGAGATGACTGAATGAGTGTATCTATGGGTGACTGAATAAACAGATAAGTGGTGCATGTATGATTGAATGAGTATACAGAGATGAAAGAGATGTGTGAGGCGATTTGTGCAAAAAAGAGTTTTACCAAGAAATTGTACAGATTCAGCTTACAAATGCTTTCCCATGGATAAATAGTCCATATGAATGCTCGGACAGTTTATTTTCCAAGCTGAGAAGAATTTTGTGGGTAAGCCTAGGCCATGCAAGCAGTTGTAACAGAGTATGAAAGTCTTTTTCTGAAATACAATACCTTGCAGAAAATGAACAAGAGTGTAAAGACAATCTGAAGATTAAAATGTTGGATACATACTACCCAAGAAGGAGTCCTCATCTTGAAAACATGTGACTCTATGAAGTACCTCAGCACTATACATATAGAAGTAATGTTACTGACAACGCTATACTGGCCTCACCCAGAACCAGCTGAAGATACAACAAAATGTCCAAAATGCTGTGGCCAGACTGGTCCTCGACATCCCCGGCTGCAGCCACATCATGCAACACCTCCAAGAACTCCTCTGGCTCCCAGTCAACAAGATAATCACCTACAAGATCCTCACAAAGTTTGCAAAGCTTTCCACGCATACCTGAACCACCACCTCTCATTCCACATGCTCTCCAGACAACTCTGTTTCACCCCGCATGCCCTTGCCTTCATACCCAGGATCCTCAAGACCAGTACTGGAGGAAGATCCTTCTCTTGCCTCACCACCAAGACCTGGAACATCCTGCCCCTCCACCTCAGGCAATCTGTGACGCTGACTCAATTCAAGAAGGACCTCAATACCTGGGGGCAGATTTATGTTAACGTGCGCCACAGTGCGCCACGGCTCCGCCACCCATGGTGCGCCGCATTTATAATGCAGCGCACCATGGTGCAAAAACGGCACAGATGCGTGACGCATCTGTGCCGGAAATGTGGCGCATTGCTGGAGTTGCAGCGCAAGCGCGACGCAGCTCCAGCAAGGCTGTGGGTGCCCCATCTACACAATGCTGCGTCAAGACCTACGCCTGCTTCAAGCAGGCGCAGGGTTTTGACTCAGCATTGCCCTGAAAGTGACTGAGTGAAAACTCATAGATTTCGCTCAGCCACTTTCAGGAGGCGTTCCTGCGCAGGAACGCCCCCCCCCCCTGCGCAGGAACGCCTCCTTATGGCGCAGTGCTTTACAACGTGACGCATCTCCTAGATGCCTCACGTTGTAAATAGGGTGCATTGTTTGCGCCGCAGTTGCGTCAAATAAAGTGAAGCAATTGCGGCACAAAGAGGCGCAACTGCCTCATAAATCTGCCCCCTGGCTTTTTGAATGATCCTACCCCAGGAGATATCAACAGCCCCCAGCTCCTTTAGACCCTCATGGGTGAGTAGCTGCTCTTTAAAAGCCCCTGAGTGATTGATTGAGAACATAGAAGAAGGAAGATAGGGTTACTTGGATGTGACGGATGTTTCATGAGACACAACAAAGGAAACAAAAAAAAGTTTAGTTCCCCAACCCAAGGGAAGAGAGAGTTTTTCTTCTTGGCACTTTTGCAGTTCTCAAGCCGTGGCATGCAGAATCAGATTACTTGGACATTATGAATGAATCCATAAGTGGTGCATTTAAGATTAAATGACTCCTTCATGGGTAGTATGTAAATGGATGTGTTAGTGCCTGCATAAATAAATGTCTAAATGATTGAGAAAACTGTTGAGTGACTACCTCGAAAAGTGCTGTATTGCAGAGAAAACTTTAACTGGGAAATTGAGAAAATACAGCTAATGGAAAGTATGGCAAGTGCACTTTATGCTTAATAAAACCCTTCCATGGATATCACTGAGCAATATGTGTGTAGTAGAACAACTGCTCTAAAACATCTAACTACGTTCAACTGCAGCCACTACTGAAAAAGAATGAGGAAATAAAGAGATGTTAGTATTTAATCTTCAAAATCACAGAAGCATAATAATATACTTAGGGCCTAATTAACAAATAGCCTCCATAGTTGCGGTGGAGGCCTTCCAGTGCCGGCGGGGGTCCCACCCTAATGGCTGGACCTTGGTATAGCAGTTTTCCATTGTGGAGATCCTGCCACGAGTGCAGGACCACCGTTGTGACTGCAAGGCTTCCACTGCAACTGCTGAGGCAATTTGTGAATTTGGCCTATTGTTTATACTGTAAGACCAAATTACAATATATAGTCAAAATAAAATGTTCCCTTTTTTACTGTTCTCAGCTTTCATACTTCTTCACCCTAGATGATGGTTTGTGTGACGCAATATCTTTGAACAGTGGGGAAAAAACTATCAATGGATTGTAAAAAGAAAAACAAATCTGCACCGATCACTATAAATAAGAGATACCATGCATTTTACTCAGTAGAAGTCATCAATTAGTGGCTCTATTTACACTTAATACAGTAATCTGACAAAACGTGTGTTAAAAATATTTATCATATTATTTCTGGCACAATATCAGAAATAAATGTGAGGTAGTCTTCAACTTTGGAATTCCTTTTGAAAACATCACCCATGGTAGTCCAAAAGATGCTTGAACTAATAGTGATCCATGTAGACAAAATTCCATATAGTACTTTTTTTGCCAGAAATAGGATGCAGAGATTTAGTTGGAGAAACAATAGAGCACAATGTTTTACATTTGAAGGGACTATTTGGTTGTATCTTACCGCTGTAGTAATAGGAATATGTCCAGCCAATTTCAGATTTTAATTAGAGTGCTGTGTTTAGTTGTTATATTGATTCCTTTTTGCAATATAAAAGGACTCTTGATTTGCAAAGATCTTTTTCAAAAATTTACCCTAGAGGTCAAATAATCCCACGCAGGAGTACATAGAAATTGTTGTCAGAGAAACAAAAGGGGTCATTTATTTTAGTTTTGGAAACACTTTTAATTCCAACATAAGGCTGATTTAATTGGAGTATATACATTCAGTTTTTAACTGTAGTTAAGGAATGTAGTGTTTAGATGTTATATAAACTCCTTTGTTGAAAATAAAATAAATTTTGCATTTCAAACAAATATTTGCAGATATCACCCCCAATTGGCCAAATAATGGCTAATAAACAGATAATGCACATAATAAAAAAATATTTTATAGATTGTTTTAATTTACAAATTGTCTTCCGATCTTTGGTTGATGAAAGAAGAGATATGAGTATGGCAATCTCATAGGTTGTCTTGGTTTGGATTTTAGATTAATTTCATTGCATTCTGTATATCTAGATTGGCATCTTAAATTGAGAGTGTAGTGTCCAGAAGTTGTGTTAACTCTTTCATGAACTAGTAAAAGTCCTCCAAAAAATCATATTTGTCCAGCTACGGAGTTTGTAATTTCAGTTTTCAATTTTTAACCATCAGCTCTGCATCATTGTAGCATCATCATAAGGTATTTCCAAGTTGTTTCTAGAAACACAACATGACATTTGAACTGCAGTTTGGAAAGGTCATATATTGTTATGCCTTTTTCAACAATATCTCAAAAGGCATGGTTTTATTATCTGCTAATGTCAAGTAGAGGAAACATTCAGAATTAATTACAGTGCTATAGGTGAATCCACAATTTTCGCAGTCATGATTCAATTTTTACCTCAATACAAATAACTCATTAATATTTACTTCTTCGCCCTCTAACCCTCCTAGCATTACCATAAAAATAAATTGTCCGTCTTGTTGAATATTTAGAGAAAAGACTATTGATCAGTAGATATAGCTATAAGATCTTTGATTCCTGAAACAGAATGTATTTTTACTTCTGTCACACAGTAAAAGTTGCATCAAACTATATATCACAGAACAGATTCTCTTATCTCTTTTTTGTTCAATTTAGTTTACAACATGTGGCAAATAGGACAGTACATTCCGAACAACATTTGCATAGCAATTGACCCCTGAAATGTTTTCGAACTGGGAACCTACAACTTCTCCCCTATTTAGCAGTTTTCTCTTCTCTAGTCTTTGAGGATTCTCCATCTGTCCTTCCTTTTCTTGAGTAACGATACACTGTTTTGTAATATTAAGCTTTGGTGAGGTTAACTATTTCTCATAAACAGGGTACTGGCCTAGAAGAGGAGCATATACGTTTCTTAACTGATTGTATTCCCTTACACAGCTTGCAGTAGCACTTTCTTCTCATCAAAGTCAATCAAAACAAACTGTACAATGTTCTAATTTGTGACAACGTTACATAGGACATTCCTTCTTTGAATACAGTAGTTTCAATATTAACAAAAGCTGCATCTACACTTAAACCTTGTGATTTGTGGATGGTTACCGCATGCACTAGAGACAGTGGAAACTGCATTCGCTGGACATAAAAGTCTTTCACTAGCAAAAAATGTACAAAGCATAAACGACTTCTGCTGGTCATAGAAGTCTTTCACTAGCAAAAAATGTGCAATGCATTAACCAATCGGATTGACACCCTCAACGTCATCAAATGTTATGATAAAGTATTCCACCTGAACTCTGTTTGAGAAATTAATTAAATGTATAGCTTAACCCATTGCACCATTTGCTAACCCTTCTTCAACATTTAAATTCCAACTCAAAATTATACAATCGTTTTTGCAAGCACGCAACTGCTTCGAACCCTGCAGGTTTCAATACAGACTTCTCCAAATAATTAAATTTTGCTTGTAGTTTATATGTGAGCAGTGTTATCAGTAGCTGTAATTTCCCAAATATATTCTTTCTCCCGTTGTAGTAATTCTTCATTGGATTTGGAGCACTCTTGAAGGATTGGCTTTAGACACAATATAGACTTCAGTTTTTTAATGAAATTATACATTCGTTCTGCAGCTGTAATATTAGATGGAAATTGATTTTTGATAAGATGAGTTTCCAAAGCACGTTTCTCTTCTTTTGTGAGATGTCTTGCTCTAATGTCTTTCATTATATCTCCATATTCCACATCTGATGCTTGACGCATATTTCTCACTTATTCTTTGTATTCAAAGTATTGCCAAATAATAACATCCCAAATACTTCCTATGGAATTTCTTGTTTCATTATGTAGAAATGTTTTGAAAACAGGTTGTCTTTTGACAGGTGTTAGTTGTAGTAGATCACCAAATATAATGACATGTTTCCCACCAAACAGTACATCATAGTTTGTTTTCAATATCTGCTGCATTTTTCAAATGTACCAAAGAAAGGATTAGGTTCAAAACCATGCTCGCTTCATCAATAATTAGAAGCTTCAGTCTTTTCAATACTCTTGCTACCTTATGAAAAGCATCACCAGATCATTCTGGTATTCTAGTTTGTAGTCACATTTTGCGGGGAGTCAATGAAGAGAAATGTAATGCTATGTGCAGCTGATCCTGTTGATGCAGTAACTAAACATGGCAAATTTGAATCTGTAGTCTTCTGTAGATAAGTGGTCAGTTCTTAAATTAAGTAGATTTTTCCAGTGCTGGCTTGACCACTTATATATAGCAAAACTAGTTTAAATTAAGAACATTCATACTTTCTTTCTCATGCAAGAATCCATGCTCTATTTTATCTTTAAGGTCATTAAAAAAATATTCTGTTCCTAATTCAGTTGTTGTACTAACTGCTTGAAATCTGTAGTTTCCTGTCTTTATTGCTGCATTGCATTCTCCGTTTCATTCACAGTTAGCTGTTTCATTTTGAATTATTGGCTCTACAAGAAGATCTTGACCTGCTGGTGCAGAACTTTGGTTGTTTTGAGAACTCTTCATAGCAATCTCAGCAGTGATGTCATCTTCCTGTTCTATCCGGTCTCTCAACGTTTGAAGGTACATCAGAAATACTGAACATTCAATCGTGTCTTTTACAGCATTGAAAGAATCTTTATAACAGCCATAGTGTCCAAGTAATTCTGAATCTGCATGCCGTGGCTTAAAGAACTGCAAAAGTGCCAAGTAGAAACACTCTCTTTTCTCTGGAGAATGGGAACTAAGCTTTTTATTGTTAATTAGATTTCCATTGTTATGTCGCACCAAACAACTGTCTCATCCAAGTACTCCATATCTTCCTTCTTCTATGTTCTCAATCAATTACTCATGGGCGTATAAAGTGCAGCTACTCACCTGTGAGTGTCTCAAGGTGCTGCACGGCTGATGATCCCTCTGGGGGTAGGATCATTCGAATAGCCAGGTCTTGAGGTCCTTCTTGAATTGGGTCAGCAATGCAGATTGCCTAAGGTAGAGAAGCAGGATGTTTCAGGTCTTGGCTGCGAGGTAGGAGAAGGATCTTCCTCCGATTCCGGTCTTGAGAATCCTGGGTATGGAGTCAAGAGCGTACTGGGTGGAACAGAGTTGTCTGGAGGGCATGTGGAATTTGAGGCAGTGGTTCAGGTATGCGTGGAAAGTTTTGTAAGCTGTGTGAGGAGCTTGTAGGTGATTTTCTTATTGACTGGGAGCCAGAGGACTTGTTGGAGGTGTTGCATCATGTGGCTGCAGCCGGGGACGTTGAGGACCAGTATGGCCCTGGTATTTTGGACAACCTGTAGTATCTTGACCTGGTTCTGGGTGAGGCCAGCATAAAGTTCTCAGTTACATTACTTCTATATGCATAGTACTGAAGTACCTCATAGAGGCACATGTTTTCAAGATGAAGACTCCTTCTTGAGTAGTATGTATCCAGTATTTTAATCTTCAGAATATATGTACTCTCTGGTTCAAAATCTACAAGGTACTGTATTTCAGGAAAATACTTTCTTACTCTTTTTTGAATGCTTGCATGGCCTAGGCTTACCTAGAGAATCCCTCTCGATTTGGAAAATAAACTAGCAGAGTTTAACCTGTCTGAGCATTCACAAGAAACTATTTCTCTTTAAGGAAGCATTTTATAAGCTGAATCTGTACATTTTCTTGGTAAAACTTTTTTCTGCACAAATCTCCTCCCACATCTCTTTCATCTCTGTCTTCTCAGGCTTCGCTATTTATGAAGTCACGTACTGAGCAACAGTGATAGAGGTATCTGCAACAAATTGTAGATCCGTATTTTCATTCCCCATCTTCAGAGTGACAGGATTGTAGCCCTTGATATATTTTCAAAGCCTCTGTTCTTCTCCGGTTGTATGTATTGTTCAGTGATTTCCATGTGAGGGTGTCTGACGGCAGACAAAAATGGTATTCACTCTTTCTTCTGAGATCACAGGTCGTGGGAATCCATAACGACATCTTGTGTCAATCTTTCTTTGTATTGTATTTTCAGTGACAGTATTTCCCAAGCCTATGATTTTGAAGTCATAAAACGTGTTGACCCAAACGTATTTCAGCAATATCTTTTGGGATGCAATTAGTCACATACTGTTGTATGAAAAACAAGACAGACTCATCATTGTCTTTTCCAAACTTCGGGGCCTCTTTTAGACATAGCAGCATGTGAATGTGGAGCACCTCTAGCTTGGTACTCTTTGTGCCAAAAGATATCAGTTACATCACTGAGAGAAGGAATAATTTTTTTGCAGATGAAACCCATCTGCACTTGAAACCTGTGGGTAAAATATCTGCAAACATTTGTAGGGTCCAGTAAAAAAAGTTCTCCTGGTGTCTATAGATTGATGTCTTTTATGTTTGTGCTTCCATCGCAAAATAATTCAATCAGGTAATTCCTTGCATCCACAGCACAACTGGCTGTTAGAAACAAAGGGCCATAGTATCAAGAACGGCGATAACATTATTGCCTCTTTAGCGGCCCTTGTAAATTCCTGTAGAAGCCCAGGTTCTGGTGTGAACCTGGGCTTCTATGGGAATTCACAAGGGCATATTATCAAGCCCATTATCGCTGCTTTAGCGGCAGTTTCGTGCCGCTAAAGCAGCAATAATGTTATTGTCGTTCTTGATAATATGGCCCCAAGTCTGTGCTCCCAGATTTTTCAACATGCATTACAGCTCACCATGGCAACAATACAAATATTCATTGGTGCCACACTGGGATTCCACTAAATGAATCAAGGTTTTTTCCAGGTTTTCATCTTTTACTTGAACTTTGTGAATAAATTCCATTCCTGTCATATTTTGAAAATTCTCTCCTGTCTTGAGAATGTGGTTTACCTCATAGGATAGCCCTGACAAGTCACTCTCAAATAAAAGGCGAAATATATAGGGAATACACTGTTGAAATCTAGGATCCTCTGAGTATATTCTAGTTGATCTGTTCTCAGCTGCTGGTATCTGTACCGGCCGTCCTTCATACCTACCATCCACTCTGTGGGAAAGCGATGCGGAAAACACCAAGCTTTCTCAACCTTTCTCCCACACATTCAAGGGAGCTCCTCATGCTTCCTTCATTTCAAAGAGAACAGTAGTATCACCAATGATCTCTTTAGAATGGAGAGGGTAAATACTGTAGTGTTCATACATTTCTTCTGAACTTGTTCAATCCATTTTTTCAATCTGACCTCTTGGTGATGATGATTCATCCTCCATATGTGCTAAATTTTGCAGAACTTCTATATCTTTATAATAAATATTATGTTTTACCAGAAATAATGTTGCATCTTTTACTTTAGTAATATCCACTAACTCTTGCCATATTTTTTTGCTCTTGGTGGGCACACCATTCACTAGAATTCCAAGTGTGTTTTCCAAATCTCTCTGCACCCCTACAATCTCAATACTCCTCTTGAGATCCAATCGCAAATACACAGCTCTACCTTTAAGACCTTCTCTGGAGCTCAGTTGGAGGTAACTTTCCTGCCCTTAGCTCGATACGGACAAAATATTGGAATGGAAGTATACATTGGATGAGAATTGATTCATAGAGAGCAGGTCTTGAAGATCGAGTGAAATCAAAAATAGTTCTAACTTGTTTTATTCTGCTCTAGCTGGCATTTTATTATCCTATAACTTATTATAACAGTACTTACCTATAAGTTGTCAAATGGAACAATCAAAGCCTTCCTCTACAAATAAATTAGTTGCAAACTCACGCCACATATCATCGTTCTCTTTTTCATTTTTTGAATACAAATCAACATTTTGAGTGAGTGCATCAACAACAAATGGAAACATAGTATGGTATCTCTACTGCAGCAGATACCAAGTCCTCATTTTACCTACACTCCTGTTCATGACAAAAGAAACTAAATGGAATATAATCACAAACCTTGGGTCCCTTTGCTACTGTACCATGCGAAAAAGCTTTATTCATTTCTCCTAAACGTAGGGCAGGAGTTTTAACATAGTAAAGCTTTCTAACTAGTTACTGCATTTTAAAGTGATGAAAGGTGCTTCTGCGTGCTTTCTTTGATAGACATGCCAGCGAATGTCCTTGTAAATTAGTATACTTCCTTAGTTTTCATGGATCTAAACCTTGTAAAATACCAATTTTCTGCTTCTGTCTTCTACTGTGAAACAATCGAAGGACCTTTTTCAACATGTGAATAGATTCCTGCCGAACACTACAAACACTGGTACAGTTCCATTTATATACAGAGACCTGTCTACTCCTTCCCTGTACCTCTTCACCGATGACTTCCTCTACATTTCTAGGTACCATCACTTCTTTTGGAATAGAACAGCCATCTTTCATCTCATACCATCATACACATTTGTCAACTGCATGCAGTAATTAGTTCTCTTTTAAGTAGCTTTCTTCATTAAAGAAAGACGCATTACTGGAGGTAGGTAACAATTCACCACTGAAAACTTTACAAATGTTTGTTCTAATGATAAGGCTTTTTTTTTTAGCTTTTTCTCCTCATAGAGAACACTATTTTGTCTGGTACCTTCATTTTGTTTACAATCAAAATAAATAGCTTCCTCTTGAGAGCAAAAGCCTTATCAACTACACCCTCAATAGCTTCCTTTTGTCTGACTGTGTCTCTTCTACTTTTATACTTCTTTCAATAAATTCAGAATTAATCTACTACAGAACATTCAAACTCTGATTTTGAGAAAACTGCCTCTGCCTTCTGGTTAAACTCTTTCCTTCTTTGCACAATTTTTTACACTTTATATCGTAGGCTTTTTCTTCATACTTAGTTGGTTATAAAGTTAGTTTTTTATTTAACTAAAATAGTTTTTTTTCAAGCTGACTACATACAATTTTAATTAATGTCAGTGTCCTCTTCCCAGAAGCTTTTTTCTAGTTCACCACTTTTTCTACTTTGTGCCCCTGTTGTATCCTAGTTGTGAAGATATATGGGCACATTTACAAGAAAGTGGCGAAGCATGCGGTTAAGCCAAGAAGACATATGTACACTCAGTCACTTTAGAAATGAAGGGCTGCACCATATTTACAAGAATATGGTACAGGCCTCCATTTCCCCCTGTGCTGGTGCTAAATTTAGCTGCCTAGCGCCAACGCAGTCACTCTTGCAGCAAAGTGCGAGGGTGTCTGTGTTGAGGAGAGTGATTGTTTATGTGAAGGAAGGTGTACTTTCCTGCACATAAACAATCTTTAAATGGTGTTTTGTAACTTCTATGTGTTCTGCTAAATGCAGCACACATAGAAGTTGCAAAACATCATTTTTATTAAGTGATTATTTATGTGCAGGAAGGGACACCTTCCTGCATATAAACAATCAATAGGATTTTGCTGTTTGCCCAATGCAGCACACATGGAAGATGAAAAAACAAGGAGAAATTAAACATTTCTCCTTGTTGTGCACTGTTAAGACGAGGTTTACCCTGGTCTTGATTGTGGCGCTGCCCCATATTTACGTCACCCTTGTAAATAGGATGTATGACGTTACAACGCATACTTTTACCACGCATGCCTTTACAACGCGGTATTTACAACGAAAACCTTTACAACGCATAGTGCTTTGGGGTGCTGGATAGTGAATAGTTTAATTTACTATTCCAACTCCAGTCCCCGTGGACACTAGGGAAGGTGTTGGATAGTAAATTAAACGTATTCCCTATCCTAGAGCGCCCCCCTGCGCAATGCGTTGTAATGGTATTCGTTGTAAATACTGCCTTGTAAAGGCACTGCGTTGTAAAAGTTGCGTCGTAAAGGTTGTTTACCTTGTAAATCTGATGCAGCGTAAAAACCAATGGGCGTTACTGTGGAATGCCCACCTCAACATCCATTGCCCTCCCCTTCACTCTGCTTTATAAGTAAGTTGAAGCCCTCATCGCCCCTATAGTCACCCTAATGTCTTTAAATGTGACGTTGTGGTGGTGATTGGGGCTTGTAAGTATGCCCCATAGTGTCTCTGTCTCTGTGTTTTTTCTGACTTTTTGTTGGCATTGCAACTCTTTGTAGTGAACAAGAAATAGATGTCTGAAAAGGAAAAAAAAGAAGTACATTTAGCTTTCTAATATGTAGTATTACATGGTGAAATACCTACATAAAGAATTGTATTATTCCAATATTGCTAACATTACTTTATTAACGTTCATGTTTATGTCTCTGTGTTAGGATGATGTATACGTAAGTATATTGGTCTGCAAGTGAGCATATAGCTCACTGAAACTTCTAAGTACGTGTTAGCTTTTAAGACCAGAACACATGCTTGATCTACAACAACAACCTGCTTTTTGACATGCATGGAATCTATAGAAGTGATGGAGTTCACTTTACAAATGAATGCAACAGGGTGTTTCTATGTAACCTGAAACAACTCAAAGGCTCTTGTCTGAGCCATCCTAGTGTCAAAAGTTTTGGTAATTTTCTTTATAAATAACTTTTCGATTTTTTAATATCCGCAACAACATTGCTCTGATCTCAAATATGTCTCGAAATTTCAAAACAAAAGCAGACATTCAATAGCCAACAGCACATTCAAAATGTTTGAGTAAAAAATATTCTAACCATCACACTACATATATTACTATCTAGATAACTCTAAAAAACATGTAGAACCCTCTCAATGTGTCTATCACAACATGTGTGACTGTTTCAGTGGCAACTGTGACTGAGTGCGTGTGAGTGTCAGTGGGTCTCTGACTGCTTGCATGAGTGTCTACATGAATCTATGAGTGGGTGTCTCAGTCTCTGAATGAATCTATAAGTGCATGCATCAATCTCTGAGGTGGTTGTGAGTGGGAGTCTGAGTCTCAGAATGAGTCTGTCAGTGGATGCTTCAGTGTCTGACTGGGTCCTTGACTTGGGGTCTGAGACTCTGAGTGGGTCTGTCAGTGGGTGGATCATGGTCTGAGTGGGTGTGTGAGGAGGTCCATGACTCTCTGACTAGGTTTGTGAGTGGGTATCTGAGTCTATGAGTTGGTTTGTTAGTGGATGCGTCAGTGTCTCAGTGGGTCTGTAAGTGGGTGTCCGATTCTTTGAGTGGGTCTACAAGAGGGTACATAAGTGTCTGACTGGGTGTGTCAGTGGGTGTCTGAGTCTCTGAGCGGGTCTGCATGTAGGTACGTCAGTGTTTGTGTGGGTTTGTGAGTAGGTGCCTGAGTCTCTTAGTAGGTCTGACACTGGATGTGTCAGTGTCGGAGTGGGTCTGTGAGTGGGTATTTTAGTGTCAGAGTGGGATTGTAAGTTGATGTCTCTAAATTGGTCTGTGTAAGAAAATGACATCCAGGTAAAGGTATAAAAATACTTAAATGTAGATTTATTCAAATACAGCACAGTAGTCCTTCCGAAGAGGACATAATCCTCAGGCAGTCTGTTCATTGGAACATGGAATCCCATGCACCATAGCAACAGGTTACAGTACAGCATTTCAAAGAAAGCATTAATGCAATACAGGAATTAAAGAAACATGACGATGAGAATATAACACATCTCACCCTTGTAAAATAAAACAATCACATGTAAAAAGAAAAAGAACAATACAAGCAACAATTATTAAACATAGTTTGAAAACTTAACAGAGGGTTTGATAATTCTTCTAGTTATTTTAACTCTTGAACCTACAGAATCATCACACGTAAGGTCTGAAGAGAAATCACCAAAAACATGACTAGGTATATTGTTGTTGGAATTCTGACATTTTACAGCACGTCTAGCATTTCATACTTTACCATCATTAGTCACAATACTATTGAGATTGACTTTGACATCTCTATGAGTTGGACCATACTCAGAATCACCTTTTGGAACAAAACCAGGTGTGCGTATTCTCACAAAGTCACCTACAGCAAAAGAAGGTACTCTAACATTCCATTTAGCATCATGATATGATTTCATTTTATCCTGGTACTGTTTACCTTTTAGAGAACTACTGTGACAATCGTTAGAAACAACCTTACTTAAATTGTTCTTAATCTGCCACGGACACAACTTAGAAGCAGGATCTCTACCTCTCAGAAGAAGAAAAGGGCTAAGCTCAGTGGCCAAATGAGGAGTAATTCTATACATCCACAATCTTTCTCTCAGAATTGTTTTCCACTCACTGCCAGATTTTCTGGCCCATTCCACAAACTCCTTAAGAACACGATTGAATCTTTCCACTTGATCATTACCTTGTGGTTCATAAAGTGGAGTAGTAATATGTTTAACACCACACAAGCATAAAATTCTTCCATATCATGAGAAAATCAACTGCACACCATTGTCTGTAATAAGTGTTTCCAGAGTACCTTCACGAGAAAATAATTCCCTAAGAAATTCAGTAATATTCTGAGAAGTCGCTTGAGAGACAAATCTTACTTCCGGCCATTTTGAGTGATAATCAATCAACACAAGGACAAAACAAGCAATTGTGGTAAAAAATTAAACAAACCAGAAATGTCAAAAGCTAAATTTTGCCAAGGGTTTGTTGGCCTAGGAACAGGAATCAAAGGAGCAGAATGAGTTCTCAACATCTTGTAACTGGAAATATACCTTGAACACTCTCTCACAACTCTATCAACTATTTTATCCATGCTGGGCCACCAGAAACTAAATCTTACCAACCTCTTCATTGAAGACATACCAAGATGACCTTCATGGGCAAGCCTAAGGATTTCATCTTGCATAAGCTCAGGTGGAACACATTTACCATCTTTAAAAATAAAATCACCTTCTACACCAAGATCATTAGATACTTGAAGAAATGGTCTTAACTCCACAGGCACATCACTTGCCTTTTGCCAGCCTACCAAAATATATTTTTTCAACTGATTCCAATTTTTGTCTTCCGAAATTCTGTTCGTCCATGAATCCTCAGACAAAGCAGAAACTTCTTTCACAACATGGTCTTCTAAAGAGGATACAAACTCAACTTCATCACCCATAACACGTTTCTCATCATCATGGCAAGGTAAACGAGAAAGACAGTCAGCAGATACATTACTTTTACCAGGAAGATACTCTACAGCGAAATTGTACTCTTGTAGCTTGGACATGAGTCTCCAGTCCCAATATGTGCAGTGGCATTCCTTCCACCTCCAGGAGATAGAATGGAAACTAACGGTTTGTGATCTGTTCTCAAAAGAAATCTGTTACCCCACAAAAAGTTATGAAAATGTTCAATTCACCGTACATATCTAAGGAGCTCTCTTTCAATAACCGAATATTTTCTCTCAGTGTCACTAAGTGTGCGAGAGGCAAATGCAACACACCACTCATCTTTAACTCATCTTTGAGATAGTACTCCGCCTACACCATAAAAACTGGCATTAACAGTAACAATGCACAATCTGTTTACGCAAAAAGGCTTTAAAGTGGGTGCTTTTAAAATCTCATCCTTGATCAACTCAAACGCATTCTGTTGTTTGTCTCCCCAAAGGAATTCAACATTTTGTCTAGTAGGTTCCCTAAGGGGTTCCATCTATGTAGCAAATCCCCTAATGAATTTACTGTAGTATTCACATAAGCCTGCGAACGACAGTCGTAGAGGGTGTCACGTGCCACGTTGGCTTAACAGAACCTGTCCATCAGGATAGAATCCGCCATCCAGGCGGAATGCGAATATCAAGAACCACAATGCCAGCGGACAGGCCATGACGCACCACAGCTGAAAACACTGAGCAGCAGCCCTTCCATTGGCTGTGATCTAGCCAATGAGAACTGGGGACTCACAACTTAAACCAATGGGACACCGAATACCGTAATTGAGCAGTTTAGACACTGAAGAAGGCTATATGCCGAAATGCATATGGAGAGCTGCTACTAAAGAATTATCTCCACCCCGCAAGTGCTGCACATCCTTTGGATAAAAGCCTCAATTTTATACGATACCTCACCTCGCAAACGCGAGCACCCGCCCTTGGAGTTCAAGCGGATTCGGTGGGACTTGGGAGCAGGAACATTGAGAAACCATTTGAACCGCCGTGGTCCCGATGGCACTGCCGACCTAAGGCTGTGGACTATACAAGCCCAAGGACGCCGATCCATCAGATGGGCGCCTGCAGTGACATCGTGTGATGACAACCCATGGCTGGCGGGGGGTGCACTTGGTGTGTGAACAACTTACTGCCCATATCTGAGGGGCTAACAGAGACTGCAGAGAGAATCAGCCGTCAAAGGTGTCACGTGCCGTGTTGGCTTAACAGAACCTGTCCATCAAGATAGAATCCGCCATCCAGGCGGAATGCGAACGTTAAGAACCACAATGCCAGCGGACAGGCCATGACGCACCACAGTCGAAAACACAGCGCAGCAGCCCTTCCATTGGCTGTGATCTACCCAATGAGAACTGGGGACTCATAACTTGCACCAATGGGACACCGAGTACAGTAATTGAGCAGTTCAGACACTGAAGAAGGCGGATTTGGTGGGACTTGGGAGCAAAAAAATATATATATATATTTACATTTTTTTAAAGTGGAACTAAATTCTTTTATTTCATCACTATTTCCTGTTGGGCTTCATTTTAAGTCTCTGCCTCCATTTCTTTGATGTGTGGCATTTTAAGCTCTGAGAGAATTTTCCCAATTCATACCCTTATATAGGTACAATTCACATTGCCCCTATATAGGCATAGAAATCAATCTCTTATTTAGGCATAGCCCATGCTACCCAAATACAGGCATGGCTACTTCCACCCCTACCAAACATCACAACGACTTCTTGGAAAACCAACCTAAGCAGTCTGGGACTTCCCCTTGCTTGAATATTGATTTGTTCAAGAACTCAGTTACTTTACAAAGAACAACTTCTCCCTGGGGGTACTTTCCTGACGTTCATATGCCCGACTCTACATCAAACGATGGCATTCCTCAACACCTTCAGGGTATAAATATGCCTTCACTTGCTGTAGCAGTTCGACTATTTACTTGCCCGATGTCGATTGCTACAGCAAGTGCCGAAGGAAGCCGACTCTCCAGCTGACGCACTGATCATGAGGCTGCCTTTCTCCTGCCGAGAATCCAGCTCCAGTGTTTCCGGCTCCCCTTGCAGAGTGTTGGGAAATCGAGTCCCAAGACAGAGATACCAGACCTCCTTCATTCTAACTAAGGTATGAAGCTGAGTAGAACCTAGAGAATCCTTTGGTAGATTCTTGGCAAAAACAACTAAACCTATGCTACGCAATACTTACTTCTTCACGCTTACTAGACTTATGTTAGGTATATTGGGGTAGGCGTATTGTAGAAGCACCAGTTGAGTATTTTAGTCAATGTTATTTATGTATGTATTTTTATATGGCTCAGAAACCATGCAATGCTCTTACAGTATTATTTTATAATACTATTCTCGCTGTACGTATTATACTTTGCATTCTGCATAACGTTTGTAGCAGCTCACTTCTCTTGCATGAGAAAGAAGGCTGTTCAATAAACCTTTTTATTGAAAAACATCCGTCTCTCTATTTCTCTGCAACTCTGTTGAAACGAAGCATGCACGATTGACTGAGTGAAATACTTATCTATTGTTTGTGCGACTCTGAGAGATATATTTCTTATTCTTGAAAAACAAAGTTGTCATGTTTATGCGGTTGTCAGAAACTAATCCCTTCTTGTGAATTTGAGAATGTTTCTAATGACCTCTGAGGTAGCTGGCACACACAATTAAGTTTAGTACATTCAATAGAGACCTAGTCGACATAAGTCCTATGTCAAATCTATAGGATATATTATTCCAATGCACAGAGCCTATTGGGAATATAGGAACTACACTACATGGCTCCCAATGTTTGGTAAGGCACTAATTTAACGCTAGATACTAAAGTAACTTAGTCGTGCTTTTCTCAGAGACCCCCTTTTTCCGTAAATACTCCAATAGACATCTGGAGTGGGTAAAAGGATAAAATATCCACCATAGCTGAGTAGGACAAAAAATCCTATGCATTAGTTTTTGGTTATTTCAACGTTGAAGGATACAGTGTTCCAAAATATTCTGCACCTTATCTTTGTTTCCTTGAAACTTGCTCTGTAAACTTTCATTAAACAAAATGGCCAACAAAGTACTTCCAGGGGCCGGTGGAGCTACAGGCAAAAACGTTGTACGAGCTCTTGACGCAACAGGCTTTAATGAAGCGGACGAGGATGCTATAGGCATTCCAGAAAATCTAAGGAAAGTCATCACTATAAAACTTATAAGAAACGGTCTATCAGCAAGAGGTGGTAGGGTAGTTTTTGTGATAGAGGCACATGAATATCATCAGACAGAGGTATTCTATTCATGGATAGTCTTACCTGAAGCAAATCCAGTGACAAAAATGTTTCACTTCTACAAAGAAGATGAAGCTCCAACGGAATACATTCCTTTCGAGCATGTTGAAATTCCATTAACATACCAAGAGCATGCGCTCTGGTTTAAAGGCACCCTAAATCATATAAATCACATTACCAGGCTCGGTCCACTAGGTAGACCAGGAGCAACATGGCCGGTATTAGCCAGCGATACACCACATCCTGCCATTAAAGAGATGACAGATGAGGAACTATTAGTTCAACTAAAGGATCAAATTGAAATCCACAGACAATTGGTCCAATATGTCATGTGGACTCCTACAACCCAACCGGCAATTAGGATTCTGCAACACACCCCTTACCAGGGGAACACAAATAAAATTACACCACAGACTATTCAATCAGTCATTGGTAAATTACCAGCAAAACAGGATCAAATTCCATTCTGGATAGTTAAAAAAATTACTCAAATCGAGGCAGTTTTTCCTGATACTACCTCTCATGAGAAACACAGAATTCTAACAATCTGTTTACCAATGGGGATCGCACCACACCTGGAGGACTGCGACACTTGGGGTACAGTCGTTGCTCCAATCTACAACAAAACACATGGTGTTCCGTCAATGACAGTAATACCAGACGACCTGAAACAGATTCAAAATGAATACGGGCAGAGCCTCCTCTAAATCTAGGTATGAAACTACTGAAGGATTTAAAACAGGTCTCAACAATATTATTAGCTAATATTAAAGATGAAGCAGCATCCATGGCGATCCGCCAAAAGTTAAGAGAATTTGATGTAACTGAGCAACCTCAAGAACTAGCCAGAATAATTGAAAAATCCTATGAAGAACTAGGTAGAGACAGTTTGAGTGGTAAACCAGAGACGCCTCAACTGACTGAAAGTCCTGTAAAGGTTTTTATTAAAAATACTCCTACTCCTCCTAAAAAGAAGTGGGGGAACACTAAACAAACTTCTAAAGAGAAGCATTCTCAATCCAGAGGTAGGTCTCCTCAAAAGGAGCACTCTGAAAGGAGGTATAACCTCAGGAATAGGGAAACCTGATAGATATCAAGATACTGATACATGTTCTTCTCGTACCTTTCAGACTTCATCACAGAAATCCAAAAGAAGAGAATGGTCAGAACAAAAGGAAGAACGTGTGAAGTCCAAAGACAATCAACACGTTCCAAAAAGTAAGAAAACTCAATTCACCAAAAAGAAGGTAGCAGGTCTAAAGATCAGACATGCCGAGAATCTTAAGGACACAACTCAAGAATGGGCTCAAACAATGTTGGACCCTGCAGCAGAAGTCACCATAGCTCGCAAGAACTTGAAGAATCATCTGGAGATAGTGGGCTTGAATGAGTACATCCAAGTTGAAACTGCAGATACCAGGGTTAGTTTACCACATAAGTTAAACGAAGTAACACTCCGGATGGAGGGGGACATAACTAGAAAAATAAGAGCACTCTTTTGGGAGCAACTCTCTCAGGGTTATGAGATTATGAGATTATTGTAGCTGAACAAGACTGGTCACTTGAATTTGAATTTGTCACGGAGTGCCCATATGGTGAAGAAATCATTATGCCAGCTTTCTCCAACCACATTCCAATTCATGTAAATTCATGTAAAATATACCTATGCCAGGAAATGGGCCGTAGCCCAGGCCCCTGCATTATATAAAAATCATGTAGGATGGGATGAGGACTCACCTCACCATAAAATCCAGTTAAAAAATCAACCAACTACACAAAGGCAGTATCCAGTTAAGCAAGAAGCTAAAAAAACAAGTCAGTTAGATCAACTTGAATACCAAGGGGTGATTGAAACTTGCACCTCGTCCATGAATAATCCTTTGTTTCCTGTCTCCAAACCAGACAATACATATCGTCTAGTTTTGGATTACAGACATTTGAACTCTTGTTGCAAAACCTTTGCAGTACAAAATGCACACAGTGCAGTACTATTGAATAACATTGTGCACAAAAAATATAAAACCACATTAGATATTTCTAACAGTTTCCTTTGTCAAAACATTGCACATGAAAGTAGGTATTTGACCTCTTTCTCAATTATGGGGACACATGTCAATTCTGTCGTCTCCCCCAGGGATTCAAGAATAGTCCAGGGTTATTTTCAGCTAGAGTAACGGAGTTACTACAAACCTATGATGATGAGTCATTATCATATTTCGATGACATCTATCTAACAGACGATGACTTGGATAGGCACTTGAACAGGGTGAGCACCCTAATATTGGGCATCGCCTCTGAAGGGTATAAATTCAATTTAAAAAAATTGAGAATAGCTCACTTCAACGTCCTTTTTCAAGGATACAAATTATCAAGTGAAGGCAAAAGCCTGACAGCCAACTTTCTTGAGAAATATGTGCTGCTCCAACCTCCAAAAATGCTGAAAAACTTACAGTCGATTCTAGGTTTCCTGAATTTCGGAAGAACTTACATTCTAAACTACGCAGAGAGGGTTAAACCTCTCTACAAATTCATCAAACCTGATTTCAAAACAGTTAATTGGACTCAAAAACATACAGAAATTTTGCTTTTGGTCCAAACAGCCATGTTGGCAACAAAACATTTACAAACACGTGTAAACGTACGCAACTTAGTGATCCGAAGCATTCCAGGACAATGCGTATTCACATACTTAACCTTTAATGAAGGAGAAAAAGTACCAATAGCTTACAAATCACATTTGTACGCACAAGCAGAAATGAAATTCACTTCAACAAAAAAAATTCTGACAGCGGTTCAACCTGCAGTAGCAAAAAAGAGAGCCCTCGCAGAGGGTAATCGCATTATGGTCGTTACACCTGTACCTGCCTTAGAGGCAGTGACAAAAGCGAGCATTCCGAATGCTAAAGCTTTACATCCAAGATGGATACAATGGGTTATTTCTCTTGCTGCAACAGACGTTGAATACGTTTTTGACCCTTATTTGAAAACACAAGTATTTCTACAATATGAACAAGAATGTCCTCTGCCTACTGAAATTCTGCCTCTAGAAAAGTATGAATGTATAATTTATACTGACGGATCAGCACAGCCCGCTATTGGAGGTAAACAAGCTTATAGTGCTGCTTGCGTGATTGTTAAATGTCGCTGGCGAGATGGCAAATTCCGACCAATGGTCACTAAAGCTCAGCGAGCTGAACTACAAGCATTTAAGATGATGCTTGAAAATATTGATTGGGAATTCCCCACACTCATAGGGTGCGATTCGTATTAATGTGTGCAATCTTACAATACAAAACTGGATTCAAAATGGTTACAAAGATGAAAAGGGTGGCACAATAAAGCATAAGTTGCTATGTGAACAGGTAGTTCAGTTACGACAAGAACTACAAAAGGCTCACAGGATACATACACTGAGTTATCAACGTGATGGCATTCAAGTTGCAGGGAATTCATTACCCGAAGAAGCCACGAAGGCAGCTGTGCCAAGGGCTTCTGTAGCTGCAATCACTCATTCAAAAATAAAAATAGACGGCAAAATAATGCTAGCTGTCAATGCGACAAGCAAAGGCAGCGGTGCAGCGTTACCTTAAAACTATCCACTTAAATATTCATACATAATTGACGCAAACTCTGTTCCTTTTGATCAAATTCCTGTAGTGGAGGATAGAGTGATTCCAAACAGGAAACATAGAGTAGCTTTGATACACGAAGCATATTTGGGGGAGGGTCTGATCCATCAAGGGATCTCTAAGTCTATATTAGAATTAAAGGAGACGTACTGGTGGCCAGGGTTGAATGCCCACATTCACACAATTGCAATTAATTGCCATGACTGCAACAGGGATTGCAGCAGGGAACGCCGCTAGACACCCGACTACAGTGTAGCCAGTCCAGTACAGACACCATTGTTAGACAGCATTAGACTTTTTACACGCAGACGTCCCTATGGACAAATGTGGTCCCACAAATATTAGGACAAGATTTTTAGGGATGTGGCCTCAGCGCTCGGCGATGCTCGAACTGTTATAAAAGATTTGCGAGTCTTTATTGGCACATACGCAGTCTGCACGCTACATTCTGACCAGGGTCCTGTATTTAGCTCTCGAGCTTAAAAGGAGGCCATGGTCAAATTGGGCGTTGCATTGTGGTACTCTAGTCCATTCCATCCTGAGGGAAATTCGGTAGTGGAGAGAAAAAACGGGACATGAAGCAATCTATAACAGCTAGGGTATTAGGCTCGGGTGACGGGTGGGTCAAACATCTAATAAGTGTCCAACGTAGTCTTAACTAAGTATGGGCGGAAAATCCGTTCCGCTCGCGGATTTTGTGGATTTTCGGCAAATTCGCAATCCGCAAGATTCAAGAATTTCCCGCAAAAAACGCGAGCGGAACGGATTGGGTCAAAAGTTGAAGCTGACTTTTGTAACTATTTTAGAATGGCGCCGGCAAGCTGCCAGCAAGCTGCCAGAGCCATTCTAAAATAGTTACAAAAGTCAGCTTCAACAGGAAGCACTAATAGATAAAGTAAAGCAGGTGCTCGAGTTGAAGTTCAAATTCAGTTACACAATCATTAATCACCTAATGATTGTGTAACTTTCTCAGATCTCGATTGTCACACTTCAGTTGTAGAAAAAAAACCTTTGATATCAAATTTCGCTTGGCTGTTTTGCAGGACTTAAATGAAATAAGATCCAGACAAAGTAACGTACTCCTGAAACAAACGACCACTGAAGACAAACCATCCGTCCCAGCAAGACCTGTCTTTATTCCAAAGATTGGGGATCTAGTCAGAGAAAAGATAGCGGACAAGAAGGAATTTGGGCCTTCTCACAGACAATCAGTAAATGTTCTAGCCATCCACGGATCAAGAACAGTATTACTGCCGCCCTTTGCTGGTAAAAAGGAGAACAGGTTTGTGTCCATCGACCTGGTCAAACACACATCATGTCGCCGATCATAAATAGTGGGCCAAGTGGACTCCAAAGATGTAGTAGATGCCCGAATCTGGCTACTATTCAAGAGGTTCAAACTGAGAGACTTATCACCTTCGAAGAATCTGCAGTGTGAAAAGAAGGACTATGTAACAAAGCCATGGAACTTGTACCTCTTGAGACCAAAATACCAGTTTGTGAAGAAACGCCTGTCTGCAATCAAATAGCATCTGACTATACAAATCTAACAAGTGATCAAGGGGTTCCAGCGATTTCATAGAATCCTGAAGTAATCCCTACAATTGACAGAACTACCTCTGGCTATTTCATTAACTTTGATACAGTTTCCGAGGATCGCAGTGAACCTGAAACAACGCCAGCTAAAAGAACTTTCAAAGAACAAGCAAGAGAACTTTTTCATCTACTGGAAAAGACTTATCTGGTTTCACCATGGATTGAACTTTGGATAGTGTTGGGTGTACTTTTTCTTCTACTTTGGTTGACTCTTGTATTTACTTTGGGAATGCTGATAGAAGGAAAATATGTTAAAAAGTACACAGCAAGTAAAAACATCAACTTACTCTTCAAGCCACACACATCATCTCATCGTGAACAAAGAGACTTGTCATCAGTGAACATCACAGCCATTCCTATACCTGGTGGTGTAGCTTGGGTTAGGACTGAATATGACATTCTTGGTCCGTCAGAGCTGTTGAAGATTCCACACCAATTCAAGATTTCCTTGACTTTGTTTTATCTAGTACCTTTTCTGATGATTGAGACTTCGAGACTGTTAATAATATGATGTCAGATTTAGAAATGTCTGCAAAATTTACAAATCATGAAAACTTAGTAGGTTCATCAGATTATGAACAAATGTATTGTTATAATTAGGGCTGGGCGTAGTTTGAGAAGTAGCACTTCGCGAAGCTACGCGAAGTGCACTTCGCACTTCGCGAGCTACGCGTAGCACTACGCGAACTGCGTAGTAGCATGTTTGCACTGTGCAAGATGCCGTTTTCAATGATTGCACAGTGCGGACAAGCATCCAGCACTGTGCAATCATTGAAAAAGGCATCTTGCACAGTGCGAGCTGTAGTTTTCTGCCGCTCGAGGAGATTTTTCCTCGAGCAGCAGCTTTCTCAACGCGGGCTGGTAGTTTCTCATCGCGAGCGGTCGCGAGCATACGCGACCACTCACAATGAGAAAACAGACCTCCCCACGTTAAGAAACTCGCAGGAAGGTTTATTTTCCACGCTTGCGATCGGCAACTTGTGTTGCTGATCACGAACGAGGAAAAAGTCTCGCCAGGATGTCATTTTCCTTGCTCGCGGTCACCAACTTGACGTTGAGGACCGCGAGCAAGCATAAAATGACCGCTACGCATGTTCGCACAGTGCTACATGCAGCTCTCGTAGTGCGAAGTTGCGCAAACTTCGCAAACTACGCGAGCGTAGCGTAGTGCTTCGCCCAGGCCTAGTTATAATCACTATGGTCATCATTTCTTGCATAAATCTGCAAATCCTAGAAATGTATTTACTTATAACCAATGGGAACATTGTCCTACGCCACCAAAGGGTAGCTCAAAAACATTTTATGGCACATTTCCATACTTTTCAGGTTTAATGTTTCCAATCCAGAATCTTTTTTCTTTAAAAATGTTAATAGGACAAGAATGAAAAGTATGTTGACAAATACCATCAAAATTATTCTGATCTTTTATGATCAGCTGTCTAGATTAGGTTTTGACTTTTGGAAGAACAACATTGAGACAAAAACTGTCTGGGGCATTGTCTGGGGCAAAAAAGATTGGCAGGTGCAGGATTTAGAAGCTTTGTTTAGAGCCTGCATCATCCCAGAGCAAATAATGTTTTTGAATGACACTGTCCAACAGACATTTTGTCTTGAGTTAGCCAAGATAAAAGATTTAAACAAACCGTCCATACCTACACCTACACCTGATAGCAGTAACACTTCAGCGGGGGTGGTGGACGTACATACTATTTTGCTTTACAACAGAACAGATCCAGATTGGAAAAAATGGTTAATATGGCCTACAGACACAAACACCTGTCAAGATAGATTCCTGAATAAGACACAAGGGTTCACATTCACTAGGCCAGATCCAAGATATGTTAAAAAACAGCATCCATGAATAGAAACAACATACAGTACAGGGAAACTGTGCCTTGAATGGCTACCCAAATCTACACTAAAGGAAGTAAAACAACACTTATCTTTACTTAACGATGACTCTGACCTAAGGGACTTCTTACAAGGACCTACTAAACCGCATCATAAACGTTTTATATACGCCGGTATCTCTGCTCTATATAAATTGATTGTATTAATTTGGAGAAATCTCTCTCTGTAGTTGACAATGGGTTAATGACTCTGTCATCCAGGATATATTCTTTGGACAGCATAGTATCCTCTACCATAGACAAAATGGAACAGGACTGGATCATGTTGCAACATGGTCAGTCGCAATTACGTTCTATCATCCTTTTAGGCTGGACGTTACAAAATCTTTGTTCAGGCTATGTGCCTTGGTGTTTAATCAATACCATGTCACTGCTTTCAGAATTCAATGTCACTGATAAACAGGACAAAGTGGCATAGAGGGGAGCAGACTATACAGTGCTAAGCATTGAAAAACTGGTAAGATTGCCATTTACAGTCGCTGAAAAAACAGCCATTGAATGGATAATACACGGTACAATCATTCTGCCTGTTACAATTTGCCATTTTCAATATTGCCTAAAACGAATTCTGGCAGGCCTATATGAAAGGTTGGGTAAAGAATACATCAAGACATCCTGGGAATTACCATACACACACAGATGATGGAGTGGGGGAAAGAAGTGTTTCTTAGTGGTGATAATTGTGAAAATGCACTGAGCGGTATGTCAAGGTATACACTTACACGGGGCCTGTGATGGTTCCTCTAACAATTCATCCTGCCACCTGCAAGGTTTACCAGCTGCAGTGATTGATCCAATTTTTAGGCAACTTTCTAATGGAAGTTACATTATGTTGAATGATCACAGCTGCTGTGGCATGTTGTCAGGTCTAGCCTATCTCGTAACTGTGTCAGCCATGGTCACTTGCTGTATGCAAGTATTGTTTCCAAAAACCAAGACATACCGGGAGTCGCCACTTTGGCCATCACTGAACATCTCTTCTAAACGAATTGATACTTTCCTCAGAATGAAAGCCATTCTTTTACAAAAAACTGTGCCATTGACCTCGGCCAAAGAGACGTATGATCTGCAAGTTGCAAGGACTTCTGCAGAGATACACACCCTATTAATTACAAATTGCCGTGTACATTTCTCAGAAATGTTAGGTCCTATCTTAAACATCTCTGATATGAGTGGTATTGTACATGTATTTAAGACAGTTTTTTCAGGACTGTTAGCACCTTTTGAAGCAATCCTAGGAATATTTCCAAACTTCGTGCACTCTGTGTTTGGCGGACTGCCTCTCATTTTGGGACTAGCAGCAGGAATACTTTTTTTGCTCCTTCTGCTACGATATGACAAGCCAAATCACCAGCGATACCCAGATCACCATGGAGAATACTCTACTGGCGATGAAGTATCGTGAGCGCATAGTCCAAATTTTGGGATTAACTCATTTAAGAGAACTGAATACCACATGCTTTATGTCACTGAGACCAATCTGGCAAGATTGCATCTTACCTGTTCTACGATGCCTGCTATGTGGAGAAGAATGCGTGTTAGACATCTGTCTCACACTCCCATCTGTCATGCCAATGGATGTTGATACTTTGCTTGGACCAGTGACGGCTCATGCACTGTGTTGTCCTCAGCGGCTACCAATTCTGATGACGGTATTCATTGAGATCTCACAGACGCAAAATGCTGACAGTGAGGTACGAGAGGAAAGCAGCAAACAGGTACCATCCAATTCGAACATTGCTAATGCGACCAAAACTGACGGCGATGGTTCACATCTATCAGCGATTAATCTTCTTAATGAGGTAATCCAACTCTCACCTACAATGGTTGACAAATTCTTTACAGACTTAGAAGATTTGATGTTTTCTTCTAACAATAGCACTGACTTTTGAAGTAGGCACACAGTGTTCTGAGAGACTCTGAATTCGACCTTCATTTTTCAAAACAAAGTTTCTTACTTTGGAACCCTATTTTTTCTATGATCACACTTTTGTTTTTCCAAATTTGTATTTTTTAATTTTTTGGCACAAAGTAATCTGCTTAAAGTAGAACTATTCATAGAGAACTAGAATTCTTTGAACACTTCCAAGAGACAATATTTGACCTTGTCCATAATCAAACAGTTTATATAATCTGCCAGGGAATGGTCTTGACTTTTTCTTCTGTAATTTAAGAGCCATTTCATAAATGTATTTTCGTGATTCATTCGGATAACATTTTCAAATGTCAAACTATCTGCTTTGAATGAACCATTGCTTTAAATGCGTACAGCACATATGCTTTTCGTGTACAACCAGTACCAATGCATTTTTTTGTATTTTGGTGGGTTTTAACACATCATGTTTAGATATGTTTTAATGTGTTTAGAACTTAGCAATGTCGTACATAAGAAAGTGGAGTGGGTGTTGTGTGGCGTTTTAAGCTCCGAGTGAATTTTCCCGATTCATGCCCTTATATAGGTACAATTCACATTGCCCTTATATAGGCATAGAAATCAATCACTTATTTAGACATAGCCCATGCTACCCAAATACAGGCATTGCTACTTCCACCCGTACCAAACTTCACAACGACTTGTTGGACAACCAGCTTAAGCAGTCAGGGACTTCCCCTTGCTTGAATATTGATTTGTTCAAGAACTCAGTTACTTTACAAAGAACAACTAGTCCCTAAGGGTTCCTTCCTGACGTTCATATGCCTGACTTTACGTCAAACTATGGCATTCCTAAACACCTTCAAGGTATAAATATGCCTTCACTTGCTATAGCAAACTACAGTGGATAGGAGCAGTTCGACTATCTACTTGCCCGACGCAGCTCGCTACAGCAAGTGCCGAAGGAAGCCAACTCTCCAGCTGACGTACTGATCAAGAGGCTGCCTTTCTCCTGCTGGGAATCCAGCTCAAGGGTTTCCGGCTCCCCTTGCGGGGTGTTGGGAAGTCGAGTCCCGAGACAGAGATACCAGACCTCCTTCATTCTAACTAAGGTATGGAGCTGATTAGAACCTAGAGAAACCTTTGGTAGATTCTTGGTAAAAACAACTAAACCTATGCTACACAATACTTACTTCTTCCCGCGTACTAGATTTAGGTTAGGTACATTGGGGTAGGCGTATTTTAGAAGCACCAGTTGGTTATTTTAGTCAATGTTATTTATGAATGTATTTTCATAAGGCTCAGAAACCATACAATGCTCTTACAGTATTATTTTATAATACTATTCTCGCTGAACGCATTATACTTTGCAGTCTGCATAACGATTGTAGCAGCGCACTTCTCTTGCATGAGAAAAAAGACTGTTCAATAAACCTTTTTATTGAAAAATGCCCATCTCTCTATTTCTCTGCAACTCTGTTGAAACAAAGCTTGCACGATTGACTGAGTGAAATACTTATCTATTGTTTCCGCAACTCTTATTCTTGGGAAACAAAGTTGTCATGTTTATGCGGTTGACAGAAACTAATCCCTTCTTGTGAATTCGAGAAAGTTTCTAGTGACCTCTGAGTTAGCTGGCACACACACAATTAAGTTTAGTATATTCGATAGAGACCTAGTCGACATAAGTCCTACGTCAAATCTATAGGCTATATTATTCCAATTCGCAGAGCCTATTGGGAATATAGGAACTACACTACACTATTTACGAGAGGAAGGTGTTGCAGTATCAATGACTGGCCATGTTAGTGTTGGACTTAACTACTGCTGCTTTTTTGATGTAGCATCTGACGCTCATGAAGTCACTCCACCATGTCTCCATCCTTATTTTGGGAGGTGGGACCTGTAGGTCTACACTTTTCAGTAACTTTACACTCATGGATGGTGAATAGCCAACAGTAGCAGAGTTACTCAAAAGTTAGGAAACCTAAACTTTTAAATTGCTCATCAGTGTATGCTACCTGTTTGAATAGCCCCACCAGTCTGTAATCAGATTTTTTCAGACGTCAATACACTTCCACATGTAACTGAAGCCAATTATTAATGGTTGTATAGGCACCCAACCATTGAAATTGCAAGATTTAAACATGTGCCACACTGACAACCTGCCAGTGTGGCACATTTTCAAATCTTGCAATTTCAATGGGACAATCCTGCCGACAGGGTTAGACTCACCTCAGGTCTAAAATGTCTGTCGCTCTCACAACAATTCAACTAAACCTTTAGCACATCGGTGAATTGCTGACAGAATGTAGGCACCTGTATTGCGTACAGCGAAAGTGTTAATTTCCACTACCAACTTTAGCAGTGCCTGTGATATGCTGAGAGGCGTGCATGTTGCTGAGTGGCCATATTCACCTATTTATATAACGATTAAACAACACTCTCTGCAGCACCTACCACAACATGCTGATTTAGTCGTTGCACTGCAAACAGAGCTGCACAGAAAGATGGAGTGAAGGATTTGTTCCATGTTTCTATTCATTGCTGCCTGCAACACCAGCATTTGTGAAGTTATCAAGGTAGAGTGCGCACTTATTATTGAACATTATTGAACTTGGCTAGTACCATGTAAATGCTGTATGCATGTGTGCTTCGCTGCACATTGGAGATTATAAGCCACCCATGGACTTTAATTGAAATATGCATTAAAGGTCCAACTGACAAACGACCTCAGATTATTTTTTTAGTTGTTTATTATCAACGAATTGTTATAGATTGTTGAACTCGTTTTCCTTTTTTTTTGTTAACATGAACCTTTTCTTCTTTAGAGTAGGCCGTGGTGTAATTATCAAGGATGCTCGGTCAGTAGGCAGACTAATCTATTGATTACTTAATGCCCACTTTTGATCGTTACAACTCCTTTACTTCACTAGTTTCTATGGTGATATTGACTGATCCCACAAGTTCTCTCTGACTGTCCCTTGTTATAGCCATGGTACATGGTAGTCATTTAGAACAACATGCGTATTGCAATCTGCCGTTGCATGGTACTAACACACGTTCAAGTAGGGACACAGAGGTGGGGAGTAACATCAACCTAGTGGGCAGTTCTTCTCCAATAAAAATGACGGTGCAGCTATGCTTACATTTTAGGATTTAATATAACGTTAGAGTAGATCTACTGTCTAAAACTTCCTCCCTTACCCTGATTGTGTGGGTATTTAAAGTGACGAATGAAGTATTAATTGATAAACAGAAACTAAGTGATAAAATAAAGCATACATTAAAGGGGTTTCATCCAAGCGAACAGAAGGTACTACTGCCATTAACTCATAAAAGGCAGCAAGTGAAATAGGAAGCCAGGGTGAAAAAGGAGCCAGGCTAAAATGCATGCTGTCCTAACCTATCCCAAACATAGACAGAGAAAATACTAGCATTTCCGATTTATAACTATACTAATTTGAAAATGGCAACGTTCTGCTCAAGGTTGTGTATTAACACCATTGCACATTTTGCTTTTCTAACGCAGCAATCGGTATTATAATAAGCAACTTCCTACATGTTCATACCCTTCGTAATGCTAAAAAATGCAAAGTCTTCAGCCTCAACCTTTTATCTAGATCGACAGTGTCCAATGTAGCGCCAAGAGGGCCAGATCCAGGACAGATTTTCAAAGAGAGTTACTAAAAATAAATGCAGGAACATTCGATCAATGTGGAAACCATTTACAGGGACAGCGGTTATCCTGTCTTTGGCATGGATCCAGCGTTTGCATTCCTATGTTGGGCACCCATGTTCTGGATTATCAACTGCTAATGTTAATCAGGGAGCCCAGTGTGTTTGATATGGTTGCCACGAGGGTGTGTCTACCTAATGAATACATGCGATCCAAATTTGCGACACACATATTTCTTTTCAGGACTTACGAAAAGGGTGAATTAAATAAAATGGCAAGCTCGCTTTTTAGATCCTTTTCAATTTCAGACTGTTTCAAATGAACACTATGCGTCAGGTGATTGTTCTACACATTTCGGTGTAGCATTCTGACTACGTCACCAAGCACTTGGCTGCCTGAAATGGTGGTAGTGAGAGGTATTCAAATGCTACAGTGTGATATGCTATCCTTCATGCAGGTATTGTTGACTCTTAAAACTATGAACCGTTCTTTCTCCTTCTTATCAAATGACCCTCTCTTCTTAACATCCACTCTTTGCATGCCTTACTTTACGTGTGCCATTAAATATAATGAGGTAAGCCTGTGTACTCTAAATGTAGCCAACTATAAGCTGCTTGCCTGTCTGCCTACTCTCTATTATTGTATTTCTGCAGGTTTCCCCCACCTCTCCTCACAGATCACCACCTCCTACTTTGAAAACCACATCCTTGCAATAACTAACGTCCTACAAATGTATTTCATCCCTCCAACTATTGGCCTGAACTCACATTAATTAACTCATCTATCTCCTAATAATGTAATCCATCACAAAGAATCACGAATACATGTATGAAATGGATTTCTTGTGATCTCATCTCTGATCCCAATAACCCACAATAATAAGTTAGAAAACAAATAACAACAAATAACCAACATCCACTGGATTACCAAATACAAAACTGAGGCAGCAGTGGGGAAGACTGCTGAACATCCAATGGTCGCAGAGTGGTTGTAGGCTAGTAACGAAAGTGAGAAAAAGTAGGAAATGGTGCTCCTAGGATGCTCAAAACACCCTGCTACCTAAGGATGCTGTCCAAGTCCACAGCCATATGGCTGCAGCCACTCACAAGATAAGCAATTGCAACAACGGAGTTCTTTATTATGTTGTATTGAATAAAGTTACAAGATCACACGGCCTTCTTGTTAAAAACGTGTATAAAACGAAACAAATAAAGACAACACATTATTCATACAGCCAACGCTTGTTTCGTCCCACTGGACTTTCTCAAGGCTACGAAAATACATTAAAGACTACAATAAGAGCAATTTATATCTGATAACTGTGTAATAAGAAAAACAAGCCAGGGAAATATTTTCCCCCGTGGCCCACATCCAAATCAAAACAAAAACATCTGGGCCAATGACGAAACAAACTCCCTCAAGAAATCTCAGATCCAGGTGTCTGAAAGTATTGGTGCTATAGGTTTTGGCCGTGTGCTAAACCGGTTAATAAAAAAAAAAGGTCTGTGCCCTTCGCTCTCTTCCAGTAACAAGACATCCAGACTGAAAGTCATTTCATGCTATTCGAGTGTCTAACAACAGCGTTTCGAAAGTAAGATTCCCTCAAAAGTATTCCAAACACACAAATCTGAAACAGAAAAGCAACACCACGCGCAAAATCAAGAGTTTCTTAGAAGTGACCAGAGATTGAAGAACAAGCATTTACAATGCAACGGTTTCGCCTTTGCAAAAGTTAGAGCTATTGGCATTGTAAATGACAACATTTTTATTTATGTGTTGGTTTTGAAAACAGATAAATAAATGGCATAGTCCTTTACAATGCCAATAGCTTAATCTCTCGCAAATGCCACCCACACACCCACAGAGATCCCCCTACACAGAGCCCCCCCACACAGAGCCCCCACACACAGAGCACCCCCACACCCACACACCCACACAGAGCCCCCCCACACACCCACACAGAGCACCCCCCACACACCCACACAGAGTCCCCCCCACACACCCACACAGAGTCCCCCACACACTGCACATACATAGGCTACCAACATGGATATAATCTACACACCAACTAACCTGATATGCTAGGACCCCCTAAATACCAACTCATCAAGTATCTCAACTACATGGATATATGTTAAAATAAATCACCCATACGTAGATGTGCTTAGTATACGCTAGCTCCTGTCACAGCAGAATATGCAGTATGCTAGTTAATCTCACACTGTATACCCACATATAGAAGAAGGTCTGTTTTACAGGAAATGTAGAACAGTTTCCAGTATTGACCTTTTGTGCGATAACTTAATGTATTCTAAATATTTGTCTTGTTTTACTGAAGACATCATATAAGCCAGCTCATTACAAATATATAGTTCAGATTTACACTCTGGGACGTAGCTTAATCAGGGAGTTTGCTGAGCTCAAATTCCCAACTTGGAAAAAAAAATGGGCTATAGGGTGAATGGACGAGACGAAAGGTTCAGGATGGACTGTTGCCATAAGTAGAAGGGTCAGCACTGGGTTGCATTAGAAGGACCTCTGCGGCTGACAAGTACTCCATTGCAACGGCGACCCAATACCCTGTCCACAAAACCCAATGTCTGCAACCCAATTTTGAGTTGGTGGACTGCAAGCTTTTGCTGACAAGATTACAATGTATTCAGATGGTGTAAAACTTCCTCCAATGACCCAACAGAGTAGGGGCTGTTGGAGGTAAGCCAAACGACCGTCTGCCCTATTCAGAATGGGCAGTCGGATTACTTTCCCCCCCCCACCGTCTTGTCACCGCCAAACTAGATGTGAGGGACAGTAAAAAAATTAAAAAAGACCCCCCCACACACTGTGAGAGAACACCCAAGGTGTGGGGGAGGTTATTACGTTGTTTCTTCTAAAAAATAAAACCTTGCAATGAGAGTTTGTTTTTGAAACTTTTAGACTGTGGAAAAGTTTGACGGTTGGATGTCATGTTTGATAGAGCTATATGTCAAACTTTAGCTACATCGTCAGTAACTGACATGATGGCGGCTCCTGTCAATATATAGAGATGTCGACTGAGCAAGTGAACATTTCTAAATTTGGCAGGTGGAGTAACGATAGGAAACAAGACGTGAAGTCCTTTGCCACTCTGTCTGCCTTTACTCCGTCTGTCAACCTCTAAAACAGGCCCTCTATTTTGTGAGGCATGGTGGGTGAAAAAAAAATGGTTTGGGATCCCGGCTTGACTGATTGTCAGTAGATAGACTATTTGCACGCCTTTTTCCCCCATCACGTTTCAGTGTTCGATTGCCAGTATTATGCCTGGAAGCCTAAGCCTGGTGCAGCTTTCCAAGACTACTACGGACAATATTAGTAAATTCCAAAAAGTAGAACATTTTTATCCATTTCATGAGTACTTTTACGGATGAAGATTAGCTACCTTTTTGTTAAGCCAACCACTATAAGTCAGGACTACAAGAAAAACAAACAGACATAGCTGACCTGAATTAGGCCTAACAGGCCCAAGGGCGGTTCATGGTCATACCGCAAACAAGTCCACAAACCTACACCTATATATATACCTACTCAAATATGTACATTCTACAAACTAGTCCCAATACGAAACACCTGCAGGGTAATATACAAATCTAGGCTCCATCTACTGAACAATAATATAAATCAGTTCATTCTATGTACAGTAATATGCTGCAGAGAACTCACTCTTACTTAAAGGTAACACACCAGAACAGAAAATACACACTTTGTACAGCAGTTAACCGCATGTATAAATACAAGAGCTGGCCACACCTGCGTGGATATATACAAAGAGGTTGTGTACACAACGTACTATGCACTATGTCAAGTCATAGATATAACATCATCAGTTCACCTGGTCTACAAGAGCATACTATACAAAAGCTCACCTCATGTCCATGAAGCACCCATCCTCCAACACCTACACAATACCTCTAGCCGACCTCATCAGAACCTACTATCTCAACATCATATCCTACGCCCTACTCTGGCTCTCAGCAGACTTCACCACCATGAAGACCAATTTCTACAACTGCATGAAAAATGTCGCCGACTGGATATAGGCGAAACGTCTGAAGCTCAGCAATGACAAGGCTGACGTGCTATCTTTGGCAACACCCCCCAGAATGACACCTTGTGGCCCGCCGAACTCAGACTCACATCGACAGACCATGCATGCAACCATGCTATCACATCATCCTGGACAGCAAACTCGCCATGAAACGACAGATCAATGCAGTATATTCTGTCTGCTTCCACACTCCCTACAAGACCTGAAGAATCTTCAAATGGCACCCCACTTGCACGAGTAAAACCGTCACTCAAGCACTAATCACCAGCCAGCTGGACTATGGAAAGGCACTGTACGCAAGCAAGAACCACCACTGAACTGATGGAGACTGCAGACGATACAGAACTCAGCGTCAAGACTCCTCCTCAACCTGCCCAAACAGACCAACAGCATCCCACACTTTAGGAACCTCCACTGACTTCCCGTACAGAAAAGAAGCCAATTCAAGATATTAACACACGCCTACAAAGCCGTCCACGACATAGGACCAGAAGACATCAACCATTGCCTGAACTTTCACCAACCATCCAGAGACCTTCGCTCTGCATCCCTCGCCCAGAGACTGTGCATCCTTTGAAACCACAGCAAAGCCTGTTCCTTCCACTCCTCCCCGTCAAGTGGTTGAGATGCCTAAAAAAGTATGGGAACTATGATGAGTGAAATAGGGGTGGGGTCAGCATATTTGGGGTCCCAATAGCCTTCCCTCACTTCAACCACTGAATTTAGCTGAGCTCCAGTCCCAGCTGTGTGCAATGACAGAAAAATCATCGTAGGGCCCTCCATCTGCAATTAGAACGTATCCTGGTCCCCCCTTCCTCTCCCTCAGTCCAAACCCACCACTTCTGGGATGTGTGGTGATGGCCTAGAAGGGCCACTGGAAGAGGGAAGAGCAGGGCAAGTGGTCCTTGTGTGGCAGCGTCTCCACCCAAGGCCTGGTATGCCTCACCCAAGCTGCCCAGCCAAATCTGCAGGATATGGTCCCCCCAAGTGCACCTCCGGGATATAAAACAGGACGTGCACTGAGGGAAGCTTTCTTTCCTGGCCAACAGGAATGCTGCTCCCCCTCACTCGCATACTATTATTTCTCACCACCCAGCACGCACTTTAATACTTAGAACAACTAAGTAATGTCACAAATAATGCTGCACTGACATGCTGCCCCACTCACCCCCTCCAGCAAGGCAGCGGATAGAGAGTTCACTGGTATTCAATGACTCAGTATCCTAACAGGCAGAAGTAGAGTAAGTTGATTTTTGCACTACTCGAGCCTGGTAGCCTTGTGTTAAGTGTCAACGTGACACAGATAGTAGCCTTTTTTGTTGCAAATCCATTGATAACGTGGCTTTGCGACCTTCGGGGTTTGTCTTTAGACAAACAACAGAATACTAAATCTTGTAGGAAAAAAACATTATGCATATTGACTGTTTAACACAAATGTGTATATACTACATTGACGCCCAAGCAGTTGTCTGTGTCAAGTTCTCCCATTAAAGGGATTGGAAAAGATAGTTGCGGCATTTGAGAGATACTGGGGGCACCTACATTGCGTAGACACCACATTTTTTCAAAAAACACCAATGATGTGTGTTTGCTGCCTTTTACTCCTAATAAGGACAGAAAAACCTCAACAATTCTCAACGACGAATTAAGTATTCTCTATCTCCAAATGTTCTAAGACATTTGCCACGAGGAGATGGTATGCTCCGAGAATGAGAAACCCCTGTGGTGGGTAATGTTCTTTCCCTCTGCATCCAAAAATGTGTCTCCTCAGCTGCACTACAATGTTGTGGCTGCCCCAATGCGCCAAACACCGCCGTTCAGTTTCTTGCACAGGACTCTATGCCCCCCTCCCAGATATGTTTAACATCTGCAAGCTCCAATATGGAAAAGAAAACTTAATTTGCGACTAAAATTATTTATTTGGGGGCAGGATTTTAAAAAATTGCACCATTTTACATGAAGCTACTCAAAAATAGGAAGAAATCCAGATAAAAAGACGGCAAACACGGCCACATGATCCCTTTTGCCCCGTTTCCACGTTTTGGGTCCATTTTCGGTCTGCGAGCCCTCTCTCGGCCAAGGGGGGTGACACCACGGCCTGTGTCCCTGCAGCCCTCACGGGGACGCTGTAGAGATGCATAGAGAGGCGGGCGGGACAGAGGGCAGGGGGATGGCACGGTTTCTCTGACATGCCTTGGCATTCTGTCCATGTTTAGAAGCAAGACTGCGCCAAGTTCATACATAGTGTTTGACACAGACCGTACAGTGGTAAGCACCGCAGATGCAGTGTGTGTCACACACACCCTCTTCATGTTCACATCCGTGCATCACAAGCCCTCCACACACACAGCTGCCCGAGATGCGCAGTGCTTTTGTTGCCAAACACGATAGTGACAAGCCGCCGAGCAAACACACTGTCCTACTGGGAAGGAAACTAAAGGGCAACGCATTCCTTTACGTGTGAGGGTGCTGGAAGGTCACTCTAGCCCTTGCCCCGCCCTTCCTCTTCACCAGTAACACCTAGCTCAGACCCAACATAATCATCAGCCCCCATGCTGCAAGCGGTAAAGCGGCTGCTATTTCAACATGCAGAAAGAGGTGACAGGGAAGCAGAGCAGAATGCGAAAGCTTCCATCCCGGCCGGTAGAGGTGATTTCAATAGTTTTGAAAACAGGAGAATATGTACACGAACTGATACAAAAATGCCAAAACATCAAAGAAAACCTACGCTAATCACTGCGCTCAGCCCTCTGCTGATGCCGCACTTGGCTCAGCTGCACACAACTATACTGCAGTAATATAAAAAAGGCCACGGACAGTGGGGGCGGGAGGGAGGAGGCACGGACAGTGGGTGGGCGTGAGGGAGGAGGCATTGACAGTGGGCGGGCGGGAGGGAGAAGGCATGGACAACGGGACGGCGAGAGAGAGGGTGTGGGGGCGCGACTTAAAAAAAGACACGAAAACGCCCCCGAATCGCGTTCCGACGGGGAAATAGTGACTGACAGCCAATCTCTTCCAATGGCTAGCCTCCATTTATGGAGCTAGCCAATGGAAGACGAAGCCCCATACTGTAGGACATAAGTTTTCGCCCTGGGCAGAGCACTTCGCTACGGCCAGGCCGAAACCTAAAAAGGCAAGATGAACGTACTCAACATGGGCAGCATTAAACAGAGCAAGTGTTGCTGAGTACTATAAAAATAAACATGTGAATAAAAACAGATTTAGGGTAGGACGCTAATAAAATGTACCAGTCTGATAAGATAAGCTTTAAGAATCAATGTACTCATATAGACGCCCTGGGGGGAAACTATGCTTAAGACACGATGTTCCAATTTATTATTTTCTCCAGCAGCATTTAGATGAAGACAATCGAAGATGAGAGTCCTGCTGAAGGGGAATTTCTCAGGCTCAGAAGGTTTAAGGAAAAAATTATATATATATATATTCTTTTGATTATTTTCATCGGTTATCAGTGTGTTGAATATGATTGTTTATACAGTCAAATAGGGGGCCACACAGAATGTTAGTATGGGCTATTAAAGCCTTACGAAAGGTTATTTTGCTGGGTAGGTGGGGTGGGATCATTAGGGTGTAAATACATGGCACCTGAGATTAATAAGGGGAGGGGAAAGTGGTGGGTGTGGTGAAGGGAGGAATGTCCACTTTTCGGGGGTGGGGGGCAGGGTATGAAAATGGGAAAAGTGAAGCCGGTTATCTTTCAGGTCTTTGTTGATCATTTGCATCAATTACCAAATGACTCTTGGCATGATGGTGGGTTGGGAGAAAGTTTAGCTCAGTCTCTCATATGCCTAATAGGCTAATGTTAAAAGTTGTTAAGTTTAATGTCAATGGTCTGAATAATCGTAAAAAAATGTGTGCAATTGAAATGTGTCTAAAAACTGAATATCCAGGGGTAATTCTATTACAAGAAACCCACATTCCAATTAGGAAACTTCCAGAGTTTTCTGTGTTTAAATCTTGGGCAGCTATCAGGGGGTTCTCATCGTCCTTAGCCTCCCATAGAGGGACTGCCATATTTTTGAGTAAAGACTTACATGCTGATTATGTTAATTCTGGTAAAGATCAACAGGGGCCATGGTGTTGAGTGACTTGTTCATTCAGAGAAAGACACAGACCATTGACTTTTGTTAGCTTTTATGCACCTGTGGAAGACTTCCCTAAAGCATATGAGGAGTTGTGTCAATAGATGATGCAGGTTCCTGGTGATAACATTTTAGGGGGGGATTTCAATATTTTAATGAACCCCCAATTAGACTCCTTAGTGCTGGGGAAAAAAACAGACAAAATCTAAGTCTTTTAAGGTCTTGCAAAATGATGCTGCGATATTAGATCTAGGAGACCCGTGGCGAGCAACGTTCCCCTCTAAAATAAATACACATGTTGGTCAGGGCGGTTTTGTTCTTCATCTCGGATTGATTTTTTCTTGATTTCTCACTGTTTAAATTTTATTCCAGCAAAAATTCATTCATAATGGATTTTCTGATCACGCAATCCTGGCACTGGAAATCGATTTCGGTGCAGCAGTGAGAATCCCTAAGCGTTGGACTTTAAATAAACAATACTTCAATGATGAGGATTGGGTGAAGTCAATGGGGTCTGAGATTAAAGAGTTTTTAGTCCAAAATAATCAGTCCGCTGCCATAAACATAGTCTGGGACTCACTCAAGGCTTTTATACGGGTTTAATAATTGGAAAGGATGCAATAATCTAAAAAAAAAACGAAATCAGATATGGTAGAATTGGAAGATAAGATCCAGGCATTCCATGAGGTATTTTTGCATAATCCCTCGGCCTCGTTTAAAACTCAGCTTGATCAGGCCAAACAGAAACTTAGCTCCTTTTATTATACCCAAAGCGAAACCATCTATCAACATTATTGTCAGAATACGCATGAGGAGATTAATTTTACGGGTAGACTCCTGGCGTGGCAGGCCAGAGAGCAGGCTGCGGCAAATCAAATTAAAGAATTAACTTGCCCCCTTACTGCCTCATGTACAGAGGACCCTGTGAAAATTGGGGATATAATGCTTAATCATTATACGTCTATCTATGGTAAGCTTTCAGACTGTGGATGACTACTTATTAGAAAAGTTTCTCCATGATAACCAATACTCCCGGAAACAGAGAAATTATCTATGGTCAATCCGTTTACTCTGAAAGAGTTGGAGAAGGTTTCCAAAGCTTACCTAGTGGTAAGGCCAGTGGTCCGGATGGACTCCCTTCTGAATTTTTTTAATTTAACATTTTTTTTTCCGTTTTTTTTTCTTCAATTGATAAATGCGATGTTAGAAGGAGGGGTAGTCCCAGAATCTTTTAGACAGGGGAATATAGTGAGCTTTGTAAAGAAGGGTGAGAAAAGCAGGGATCCTAATTCCTATCGCCCAATAACAATATTGAACTCAGACTACAAAATCATCACTAAACTTTCATCACTTAAGTTTAATAAGTATGCGGCGCATTTGATCCATTCGGATGAAAATGGTTTTATCGCTGACAGACAACTTTTTACTAGTACTCACTTTTTGACAGAGGCCTTGGATTATTTTGACCTCGTGGTTTGGGAGACACTGTTTACAATTATGCAGCATTTCGGCATTCCATCACAGATCATATGTTTGATCCGTAATCTGTTTGCCGATGGGTTCGCCAATGAAGTTATTAATACGGCAGTGGCGGGGTCATTGAAAATTAAATGAGGCACAAGGCAAGGGTGCCCTCTATTGCCAGTTCTGTTTGCTTTTTTTATCGAGCCATTAGCGAAAGCCATTCGGAACTGTGCTGATATCTGCCCACCAATTTCATCAATGCCAAAACTAAAATTGTATGCAGATGACATCATGCTCATAATTACACCAAGAATTGAGGTTCAAGCCAAAGTCTTTGAGTTGTTTGAAGACTTCTAGGCTTTAGGTGGTTATCGTATTAACAAAGAGAAGACCGAAGTATTGCAATGCAGGAGGGTATCTTTAGATCTGCACCCCCCGATATTCTTGCCTCTGTCAATACCATCCCTGAGAGATATTTAGGGGTATTTTTCTCGGAATCTGTCAGTGATTTATACCAATTGAATTTTGCCCCTCTTCTCAAGAAAGTTCAGGGCTTGCTTGCTCGGTGGAGCATGCTCCCCCTCTCTATTTTAGGGCGAGTGACCTTAATTAAAATGTCTGTTCTTCCTTTATTTAATTTTCTTTTTTCTACTATACCATGCACTTTATCTGGTTCTTTTTTTTCTCAGGTAGAGTCGATGTTTACAGCCTTTCTCTGGGCAAAGAAAACACCTCGCATAGCACTCAGCATTTTCTCAGGGAGAATTAGCCCTACCTAACCTCAGGGATTACTATTATGCGTATTTTGCACAATATTTATCTAGTTTTAAATTTCCGTCACATCAACATTTTTATTGTAATTATTTTATGAACCTAATCTGTAAAGACAGTCAAATCCATTCCCCCTTGCTGATTTTTAGATCCCCGAAACTGGTTCGTTATAAGTACCTTCACTGTTTTTTTAGAAAACGATAGGCTGTGTTTAAAAAGCACCCTATTTCGACAATTAACTCAGCTACATTTTTAGAAGGGATCCTGCCTTTGGCGGGAGTAGGAGAACCTCTATACCTGGAATCAAAATGGGCAGTGGTTGGATTCATCAAAGTGATGGATTTCTTCCGAAATGGTAAATGGGTCACAATAGCTGAAATGGCACAATTAATCCCAAATGATTTTATTTTTGCCAACTCTTATAGCACTTTATATAAATATCTTACAGAAATGGATGTTTCTCTTTTAATTGAACAGAGCCAGTTGGTTGATGAATTACTAGTGAGGGCATCAGATAAGAAACCAGGTGCCTGGAAGAAATATTTAGCCTCAAGTAAGGGAGCTGATCTTGAGCTAAAAGCTATTAAAAATGGTTGGATCAGGAAAACTTTGAGATGTCATGACATATTTGATCAACTATGAATAAACTTAACTTTAGTACACTGAGGGGGGCAAATTGGCGTAGGATGTTGTTTTTTAGTAAATGGTTATTATATCGAACTCCCTATTCTCAAAATATATCCTAACCAGTCTTCTCAATTTTCGCTGTACAAATCATCCATTAGCTAATTGGTCTCATATCATGCTGAGTTGTCCCCAAATTCATAAGTATTGGGTAGAACTATTTAGCTATTTGGGATATGAATGTAACATCCAATTGCCAGTGAATGATAAATTAGTCCTTTTGGGATTTGATCCTGACCTCTCTTTTGCGGATCCGATGATAAAATTCCTATATATAGAAATGGCAGTAGCTGGGTCGCTTCCATTGCAAAAATGGCGAACAGACTGGATTCCCTCGGTTTTGGGGGGGGTCATAAGATGAAATTAGTGAAGAAAAGCGAACGCACTTTTGCACTTCGGAGGGGATGTATTAAGAAATGTATATATATATATATATATATGGGGCAGCTACTTAATGCAGAGGGGGGAAACTGTTTTTATGACCCATTTCTAGGTTGGGTGGTGGCTATGAATTTTTATGAGATTCTGATTGTGTAAATGCATTTATTGATCCTTGTGGTGTGTATGACTAATGTATTATTTATGTATGATGAATTTGGTGTAATGATGCAATATTTCTATGTTTTTGGTGAAAATTTCTGGCTTCAATAAAAAAAAGTAAAAACAAAAAAAGAAGAAGATACTCGTCCTGTTGTAAACCGATGTTGCCTTGCTGCTCTATGATCACGAGGCACTATGCACTTTATTAAAACTGTGTACTGGATTTGATGTATGTTTTAACTTTTCAGTTGCTAAATGTGGATGGATTTAATAATTTTCTATGTGGGTGTGTACACATACTTTTAAAAACTGTACTATCAGCTGAATAAAGTTGGTTAATCAATCAATTATTTGTTCAGAACAGGAGCACAGTTTCAAAAAGACATCTCAATTGAATAGAAATCTATACATTAAATTCACTCAAATAATATCAGATACACCTGTTTTGATCTTGATGCTTGCTGTTCGAATTGCAGATGAACAGGTAATGTGGAAACATCAGCATATGGGTGTATTAAATAGAGGATAAAACAAACTCATAGCTTTGATTCAGATTTTTTAGTTCATAATGAATATCTTGCATATATAACGCAATAACATACTTGTGTATAGAGCTAAATTTGAGAGGGTATACATACTGATAATGTTCCATGTAATATCTTGCTTTCCAATGCCAATGATGTATAAGTCAGGCATTCTTTCTGCAATGAAAATAGATGCGTAGGTAATATGGTCTGGTACTTGCCTACGACCCCTTTTAAAGAAGAAACCCCCAACTCTGCTCTTTGATGGATGGGTACCCTCCCCCCAGGGCAAGCACTTCAAACCACATTGTTTTGGATTGGGGGAGTGACCCCCCAGCCGTATTTAATGCGTCCTGGTGGGGAGCGCGAGGAACAATAGACTGTTCCTGCTCCCACCGCCCCCTTTTAAGAGGAGGCAGTGGGACCACAAGGAGGGAGGCTGGTCTAAACCAGTCTCCCCCAAATGTCTGGCATTTTGTGTGAACCAGAAGCACTTAAAGTGCTTCCGGTTCAGTGACGGGGTCTGGCCCGACTGCCATTGTGGCGGTGGCACTACATAGCTCTTGCCTTGTCCAAGAAACACTGTAAATGGCTGTGACCACTCCTGTCCTCTCTACCAATTGATCGAGTCTGAGATGCAGAGCGGCTGACGTCACACGCACAAGCAGGTACTGGAGAGCAGAGATTGGAGCCAGAGACCACAGCAGCAAGCCCCCTGCGCTTCTGCTGCGGGGGTTCTTTGACACCCCGCACAGCCACATTGGCCCCCTTAATTCCTCCTAAACTTTTAAACCCCCCACTCCGGCATTTACAACACCCTGCCAGCCCTGTCAATTTCTTTGCCCCGACTCTATTAGTGCCTCCCGGAAGGGGGGGGGGGGGTGAGCTTGTGGATGAAGTCGAAGAGCTATAGACTACAACATCGACACCTCGCTGCCTTGCTGTATGAGGACCGATCTGAGTGTCTGCATTGTACCAGCGGCTGAGGAGGCAGGGAAAGCTGGGGCTGGTTGAACTTGTTCTGCCAACCGACCTATAAGGTAAACATGGGTTCTGGGGTCTACAAAGACTGCAGATTACATGGGCCTCCAGAGAGGTGGGCGGCTGGGTGATTGTGCTGTGAGCCCCAGGGTGGCTGTGGTGCCTGCCCAACCCTGCCTGTCTTCCTACCTTGCCTAGCAACTGTTTCCTATGAATGTGTGGCCCACTGCCACATTTCCTAGAAATCATCTGGAAATAAAAAATAACAAAAAGCATGAAAATAACAAAAATCATGAAAACTCTTACAAAAAAATACAATAAAATCTGCACAAAACCATGATGCAACATTAATATCTCCCCTCTACTCAATTTTTGGGGCAATGAATCTTACCAGTATATCTACTTTCCTACAGGATACAGCATCAGCTCTCTACGCAACAACAGATAGAATAACAGATCTTACAAAACCACTTACACGGAAAAGCTCAGCATTCCATCAGAAGAGGTCTCAACTATAATATAGATCAAAGTCTAACTACTACAGATACGAATGTGTGGCCCGCTGCCACATTTCCTAGAAATCATCTGCCCTACCTGCCCCACAAACCCAATACCGTGAAGAGGGCCCAGACTCCCTCTAATCTCAATACCCAAGATGGAAGGCTGAGGGCACAGCAGTACAGTACAGTACAGCAGCAGCTTAGACCTACACCAAGAGTGTGAGTTTCAAGTCCAGTATTAAGTCCGGCCCATGAGCGTGGCAGTGGTAGCCACTGACCACTAAGAGTGAACCCGGGCCCCTAGCTTTCCGCTCTGCTTACTACCCGGACCACACCACAGTCTGTCAACTGACAAAACCAACCTGCCATGCAAATCAGCACTGGCATGCTCCTGCTCGGCTTACTACCTGGTCCGCACAACAGCCTGTCAACGGACAAAACCAACCTGCCAGGCAAACCAGCACTGGCCAAAATTAAACTCCAGCAACCAACAGTAATTGCCAGAAGAAGGAGACTCTGAGTCGGTTTGGGCCTATCTACCCAAACCATTTGAATAATAAATAAACAAAAAGGAAAATGAGATCTGGAAGGGTTGGAAACAAGTAACACAAAAAACCTCAAATCAAAGGAAAATAACAAAAAGCATGAAAACTCTTACAAAAAAATACAATAAAATCTGCTCAAAACAATGGTGCAACATTAATATCTCCCCTCTACTCAATTTTTGGGGCAATGAATCTTACCGGTATATCTACTTTCCTACAGGATACAGCATCAGCTCTCTACGCAACAACAGATAGAATAACAGATCTTACAAAACCACTTACACGGAAAAGCTCAGCATTCCATCAGAAGAGGTCTCAACTATAATATAGATCAAAGTCTAACTACTACAGATACGAATGTGTGGCCCGCTGCCACATTTCCTAGAAATCATCTGCCCTACCTGCCCCACAAACCCAATACCGTGAAGAGGGCCCAGACTCCCTCTAATCTCAATACCCAAGATGGAAGGCTGAGGGCACAGCAGTACAGTACAGTACAGCAGCAGCTTAGACCTACACCAAGAGTGTGAGTTTCAAGTCCAGTATTAAGTCCGGCCCATGAGCGTGGCAGTGGTAGCCACTGACCACTAAGAGTGAACCCGGGCCCCTAGCTTTCCGCTCTGCTTACTACCCGGACCACACCACAGTCTGTCAACTGACAAAACCAACCTGCCATGCAAATCAGCACTGGCATGCTCCTGCTCGGCTTACTACCTGGTCCGCACAACAGCCTGTCAACGGACAAAACCAACCTGCCAGGCAAACCAGCACTGGCCAAAATTAAACTCCAGCAACCAACAGTAATTGCCAGAAGAAGGAGACTCTGAGTCGGTTTGGGCCTATCTACCCAAACCATTTGAATAATAAATAAACAAAAAGGAAAATGAGATCTGGAAGGGTTGGAAACAAGTAACACAAAAAACCTCAAATCAAAGGAAAATAACAAAAAGCATGAAAACTCTTACAAAAAAATACAATAAAATCTGCTCAAAACAATGGTGCAACATTAATATCTCCCCTCTACTCAATTTTTGGGGCAATGAATCTTACCGGTATATCTACTTTCCTACAGGATACAGCATCAGCTCTCTACGCAACAACAGATAGAATAACAGATCTTACAAAACCACTTACACGGAAAAGCTCAGCATTCCATCAGAAGAGGTCTCAACTATAATATAGATCAAAGTCTAACTACTACAGATACGGTCTAAATTCTCAACAAAAATCCGAGTTCAATAGTACAGCTAATCAGAATGAGGATTCAAAAACAATAAATCCTGTAAGCAACAGACAAGAGATACACGCCCAAGCGCACACCAGAAACATAGATTATTCCACCCCAAGATTGAAAATTTCAAAAAGTGGTATACAACTGGACAATTAAAATCTGGACAAAGCAAATAATACATGGCTTGAATCAATTCCACTGATAAATAACATGGACTTAATACAAGCGTAGGAAATTTCAACAAAGATACTGGGTGCTAATCAAACTAGTAACCCTTCTAAAGTACAAATGCAAATCCAACAACAAGCAATAATCGAGATATCAAGTTTACTAGAACAATCATGAAGAGGTGATCTGAATACATCTCATAAACATCAAACAAAAAACGTTCAACAAATAAATCTTGCCGATATAGCAGTGCTGGTTTGCCAGATAGAACAAGGTCACCAAAAGTGATAAGAAGGAAAAAGGAAGTGATCATTACAACTGTGACAAGGGTAAAAGAGGTTAAAGAGGATAAGCTGGAAATAAAAATGACGGGCCTTCAAAATATACATACATTACTTGTAAACTCCTTGTAGACCTCAGTCAGTGTACTTAATATGCAGTCCTACCACTTCCTCTTCTGACCAATTCTCTCTGTTGTGCTGTGTGACAGAGCATAGTTGCGTAATTGCCGTATCGTGACCCGGGAGCCCCCACGTGACCGAAGAACCGTGAGAGCCGCGAGCGCAGCGGAACATAAGCAAGAAGCTTGGATTCAGCCCGGCATAATGCCACCCCCCCACCCGACCCCCTCCCCCTGCTACAACAGCGCTGGTGTGGGAAGAAGCAGTGCCTAGTGGGTAGACGTCGGAATCCCCCCGTCGCACGCCGCTGCCCAGCCCCACAGCGCGAGCCTGCAGTGAGTGGAAAAGTAAGGGAAGGGGCCGGTTTAAATCGGAGGACAGCGCTGGAAAAAGGCGCAAGAGGCCCTAGGTCCCTGAAGAGCGAAGGAGAGGAAAAGGCCTTACAAGGGCAAGCAGAAAATGGGCTCAGGCACGGTACGGGTTATTTACAAAGCACAACAGAGGAAAGTGGGGTAAAGGGTGTCTCTTTGCTCCCTCCCCCTTTCTACTTATTCTATCTTTTTATTAATGCAAATAGCTCACCCCAGTCCTGAGTGCAGCGTCAAGGGTTGAGGGGTTTGAATCAGCTGGAATCAAGCGTTGATGTACCTTTGAACCAAAAGGTCAAATCTGATGGTGCCAAGGAAGAACAAAAGTGTTTTGGGACAGACAAAGGCAAAGACAAAGTCTTCTAAAAATCCCCCAATGGATCCAAACTCGTCAGGAGGAAGCTCGGTGGACCCCGGGTCAAAACCTAAATCTAAACGTACCCAAAAGGAAAAAGAGAAAATACCCAAAGAGCAATCGCAAGTGGGACATATGGGTAGCAAAGCTTCAAACCCTCTGAAAGACTTTGTGGGAAAACACTTCAAAAGTGTCTTCTCCCCAGTTAAGCACCTCGCACCGACCTGTAATCAGCCGGGTGGGAACCTTGGAAGGGAGGCTCCTCTGTCATTTATGATGACCAAATGGTGGACACTGATAATTTAATTAACCAATCACTACAGTTTCTAACAACTCACATTGGTACTACATTGTCACCCCGGCTATCCTCGTCCTCAAAGTTGTCTTTGCTCCACGACTCTAAGGAAGTAAATAGTGAAATCCAAGGACAAGAGGAGGAAGATGACATGGATCTGAACGATTTGGTTCTGAATGGAAACTCGAAAGGACATGACGAGCACGAAGAGCATAATTTAGGGTCCAAGGGTACTAAAGACTGTAATCAATCCTCACAGATGATTCCGGAGCCCTCTACAAATCCAGCCTCTTCATTGCTGGATCTGATACTAATATTGCAAAAAACTCTCCAGGGAATCCTTGAAGTGACAATGTTAAATCATGATACACTAAAAACACAGAATTCGCACCTCTTGAAAATCCAGGGCGAATTACAAGGAATCAAGAGTCAAATGCCCTTAATGCTTAGACCAGTCCCTGACCCTGAACATATAACTCCAACTGGGAGGGAGGTTGGGAACAAAGAACCCCCAGCTGAAACCCCAATTGTAATGGAGGTTGGGAACATTGAACCCCCCAGATGTAAATCATGAAGTGTACATCTCAAAATGGCCTATGCTGATAAAAAGAAGGGGTGTAAATAAGAGTCATATCTCATTTAGACAGGGGAGACCTAACAGTAGAGACATGCAAAGAAAGAGTAAAGGCAGAGTAGTGAGAAAAAGGACCGAGCTGGAGGAATCATTAGATTTAACGGAACAAGTGTCAAAACGTAAGCCCAAAAAAATAAGAGAGAGAGAGTGATCAATGCAAGAAAGGGAAGCACAGAGAAGCCAGCAATGAATCGAGTAATAAATGATATTGGTAGTAGGAAACAAAATAACAAGGGGATGCAACATAACGAGAAAGCCTATGAGGTTAAAACTAAAATACAACAACCACCTAGAGGGTCAAAGGCAAATTGAATGGAGACTAAAGGAAATCAATGGTTGTATTTTGAGCAAGTAAAAATGGGAAGGGGAGGGAAAAAAACAAGGAAGAGTTCGTACTTAATAGAGAACTTCTTCTTAATTCTTTCGCCCATTGCCCTAACCTGAAAGGAATCGGCACAAAAGATCTCACACAGGTGGGCTTTCAAACAACTTTTGATGGAAAAGAGCTTACTAAGGTACACGTTTACTCTGAGTTGGTAAAAATAGCCATTGAACGAGCGGGTAGTGAGATAGTAAAAGCTGGGATTCGGCTAGTACCTATTGAAGAAGTAGGGGCTGAAGAAAGTGTTCAGCAAGGAAAAGATTTCTTAAAGTACCATGCAGGACTTGATAAAAGACAAGTAAGATTTGTAGTAAGAGGTTCAGGGCAAGGCCCGGGAAACCTTAATATTAGAATAAATAAATCTGCTCCGGAGGACTCTTGGAAGAACTGGAGCCTTAATACAAGCTTCCCAGGACCTTCCCAGCAGTACCTAGAGGAATCCAATAGGTTTGGGCCACTTAGTGACGTAGAATAGGTAAAGGGGCAGCCACATGGCTTAAAAATGGTCTCCTAGGAAATCAAATAAAACTTGAACAGCTAAAAGATCTGGCAAAAAATAAAGCAATCATCTGTATCCAGGAGACCTGGCTATGTGGCGAGCTCCCTGTAGTGGATGGGTTCTGTCAAGTCTATCGACCGGCAGTAAAATCTAGATCAGGATGCCTGGCAGGGGGTTTATTGACTTTACTATCTACAAATTTGGTGAAAAATTTCTCCCGGCTCACTGTAACATGTAAATGGCTGCTCTGCTGTAGAATAACTTTATTTGCAGTCGGTAATAAGAAAGAAAAGGTGCTGATTCTAAATGTATATATGCAATGGGGGGCCAAGGAGGAATATGGAGTTGAAATGAGTCTTTTTAAAAATTATTTAGATTTACTGTGTGAAAAGTACGATTCAGATTTGATTTTGTTGGTAGGAGATTTTAATCTTAAACTTAACCCTAAGCGGCAGGATCTCATGTATCAGGATATTTTAGACACTTATGATATAATACAAGCAAAGTTTCCCGTAAGTCTGTGTTCGACGAATGATGTATGTTTGGTAAACTACCTAGCGAATAAAAGTTTTTTTTTGTCTGAACTGTAGGTTTTCACAAGATCACCCGGCAAAGAAAACTTTTAAACAAGGTACACAAAATTGTCCCATAGATTATGTCTTTATTCCAGCATGGAACTTTAGCATAATAATGGGCTTTACGGTTAATCACATAGAAAATATTTACCATAATATTCTAGAATTGGAACTGGTACATTCCCATCGGATAGCTGCTGAAAAAGTAATTATATCACAGATGGATTATCCCAGGCGTATCACAACACGGTTAACCGAATAATATATAGAGAAATTAACTAGGCTCCAACATAACATCTTTGTAGGATGTGCAACTGGTCTGGATCTGGCCTGGTACATTGAAAAGATAAACCAAGTGGTACAAAGTATCAAGGTTGAACTTAGAACAGACGTGAAGATTACCAAGAGCATACAAACCACACAGGTTAGGAAGGGAAGTTGGTACAATGTAGCCTTTTTAAATAAGAAAAGAGAACTAAGGCGAGAACCGCACAGTTTGCATACAGAATTTGATAAATCTAAAGCTGAATATCTTGTAAAATTAAAGAAAGAATATACCATGCTTCTTTATAGTACAAGAAGAGCCCATAAGGACAACTGCTGGGGGAAACTGCTGGAGGCAATAGAATCCAAGAATATACGATTATTCTGGAGTCTAGTCCGTTCAGCAACTGAAGCCTCAGCTGCTTCAATGATCTGCGTGGTAGATGAGGGTGCCTGGGAGGTTTATCTGAAAGAACTATACCCTCCGGGGAGAGAAACCGAAGAGGAAGTACAAGGGGACTGGAGAGGTCTAGTAGATGACCTAAAACCAGACTTCCCAGAAGAAAATGTACTTAACATGATAAAAACCCTAAATTTAACAAGAGCTTCAGGCCCAGATAACCTGCCTGCCCTGATAATTAAGTCACGGACATCTTGGTGGGCTAAATTCTTTTCCCAAATGTTCTTAGTAGTCCTAGAATCAGGGATAGTTCCAAGCAATTGGAAGGGTGAGATCATTCGACCGATCCACAAAAAAGGGGACATCAACGCACCAAGGAACTACAGACTTATCAACCTACTTGATATTGGAGAAAAAATATTTGCTAAAATAATATTAGGTAGGTTAAAGACATGGGCAGAAGAAAGAGCAAGTATTCCAGTGGAAGAAGATGGGTTCAAAGAAGGCCATTCTACAATACACCACTGCTTTGCCCTATGGGCTTTGGCCCGGAAATCAATAAACCAAAATGGGAAGTTGCATTGTTGTTTCGTTGATTTTCGGGCCGCGTTTGACTCTGTGGACCGTAATAAACTCTCGGAGGATCTGTCAGGATATGGAATCCCGGATGGCTTATTGATGATCTTGAGAGATCTTCACAGAGGGAATTGGGCCCAGGTTATCAGAGATTCGCATGGGTCACTAACTCACAAGATATTGGTAGGGAATGGCCTCAGACAGGGGTGCGTCTTGGCACCCCTGTTATTTTCAATCTTTCTGGCAGATCTCCCTGCGACACTTGAAGTAGAAAGAAGCGCAAGCCCTAGAATGAGCGGGCATAAAGTGCCTTGTCTCCTATATGCTGATGACCTAGTTATCCTGGCCCAAACAGAAATAGGACTTCAAAGGAAACTAAATGTTTTTAAAAGCTTTTGTGATAGGAAAATTCTGACTGTAAATATGGAAAAAAACTAAGGTTTTATGTTTTGGAAAGAGTAAGAAGAACTTTAATTGTTTTTTGGGTAATGATAAACTTGAGGCAGTCAAGGAATATAGATATCTAGGCCTCTGGTTTGATAGTGCGCTAAAATGGCGCACCCATTTGGAGGCCCAAAGAGCCAAAGCTTTTTCATCCACATGTGGGTTGAAAAGGTTTAACAAAGAATATGGTGACATGACTCACAAACCAATGTTAAAGGCATTTGGAGCAATGATTCCCCCCCAAGTATTGTATGGGGCTGAGGTGTTATACTTGAGCGGTAAACATGAGTGGGACCAGGAAGAGGGAAAAATCTTAAAAATGCTATTCTCCTTACGGAACTGTACTATGGTTCAAGCTATAAGAAAGGAGCTAGGGCTAACCTCATGGACCGTAAAATCCCAAATGGCCATGGTAAGATTTTGGAAGCGCCAGGAGTGACACTAAAGGTCTCACAATGGTGTAGAGATGAGATCCAAATAAGTAATCTTGTCTGGGCAAAGGATGTGAGTAAAACTCTCCAGAAAGTTACAGGGCGTCTTAATGTGAAATTCTCCCAGGACGCCTTGATAGCCGATTTTACAAAGAAAACTCTTAGGGAACAAGTCCAGTGGTTAAAAAAGTCATGGGTTAACGGTGGCTGGTTCCTGTATTTGGACATACTGCCCAACCAAGTTCTGAGATATGAAATTCTTAGAACTCGGGTTGGGGTTAACCCTTGGAAGATAGATGGAAAATTAAAGTCTGCACTGATTGGTCCAGAAGGTAACTGTAACTGTGGGTGTGGCCCAAGACATGATATACTGCATATTTTCCTTGATTGCTTATTTGTACACGATATAAGGAAATTGTTTTTACGTCCTATATTCCTATCACATAAGATAACCTCACGTGCCCAGGCGATGTGCCTACTTACCGATATGCCCACGTTACAAATTGTAATTGGACTGGGTACATTTTTGAAGGGTTTAAAAGAATTTGGAAAGGAGATTTTGAAGGAGGGGGCACTGATTTTTTTAAAGTTACTTTAAGTTTTTATAAAATGCAAATTCTTAATTTTATCCTTTTAGCGATTATGAGATTTCTGTAAAAATAGGGTGCATTGTATGTTGCGTTTCTGAGGGTGCCACCCTCTTTTAACTTTTCAATAACAAGCATTGAATTTTATCTATTTTAGATGTTGTAGAATTTTGTCTGTTCGTACTCCTATTGATCCTGATTCTGTGTGTTCTGTACTGTTTAAAAGACCAAGGTCTAAATAAACAAGTTTTTCTCTCTTTCCCTCTCAGTCCTACAATTTGGATATCCAGATCATCTTAATGGAAAAAATAGCAGCACATATCGCTGGTATAAATTCAAAACTTGAAATGCTGATGGACTTTATAACAGAAAAAAAACTAATTTGCTACGATCACAACAGAAGTCACTTGTGCATGTGGTTCAATAGTGAACAAATTAAGTACAGTACCCGCCATTCTAATGAGCATACTGAATGAAAACAAACAGAGCAAGCAGACATCTGCACCAAACGGCATACCGAAGCAGGACTTAGCAAGCGGGAGCAAAACAACTATGCCACAGGAAACACATACATTAACAAATAAACCCAAGCCAGGGAGCATTACTTTGTCGTAAGAACCCAGTGAAAATGAAAAGAAACCACTTAAACTAGAAAACTCTTTACTGACATCAAATATCTCAGCGAAAGACACAAAATTGATGGACGGAATGCAGAGCAAATCAAAACATTCACCCCAGTCAAGAAATCTTGGTTAAACCCATCATTCTTTTGCTCACCATACCACCCCAGTTTAGACCTGGCCGTATGCAAATCAGTCTTCACTCTGTGCCTCATGGGAACAGTCCAGCCCAAACTGCCAAGCCAGATCCTCCTTGGACCGGATACAGGCATTCTAGGACCAGTTTCGGGTTTCACCCCACATCAGCCAGGATACCTTGATTCCAGGGGCACAGTAAGCTGAGGACCCAAATTTGGGCATACCTGGCGCACTTAGGGCGAGAAAGAAAAAGACACACAATAGATGGAGGGAATGCAGGATAAATCAAAACATTCACCCCCAGTCAAGAGATCTGGGTTACATCCATCATTCTTTTGCTCGCCATACCACCCCAGTTAGACCTGGCCATATGCAAATCAGTCTTGACCCAGTGCCTCATGGGAACAGTCCAGCCCGAACTACTAAGCCAGGTTCTCCCTGGACCGGAAATAAGCATCCTGGGACCAGTTTTTCAGGTTTCACCCCTCATCAGCCAGAATAGCTTAATTCCAGGGGCACATGAGCCTAGGACCCACGTCTGGGCATACCTGGCGCACTTAGGGCAAGAAAGCAAGAGACACACAATTGATGAGCAGAATGCAGAACAAATCAAATCATTCATCCCCAGTCAAGATATCTGGTTTAAATCCATCATTCTTTTGCTCAAGAATGCCACTCCAGTTTAGACCTGGCCATATGCAAATCAGTCTTGACCCTGTGCCTAATGGGAACAGTTCACCCCGAACTGCCAAGCCAGGTCAACACTGGACTGGAAACAAGCTCCTAGTACGGGTTTCGAGGTTTCACCCCTTATCAACCAGGATAACTTGTTTCCAGTGGCACAGTGAGCCCAGGACCCATGTCTGGGCATACCTGGCGCACTTAGGGTGAGAAAGCAAAAGACACACAATTGATGGATGGAATGCAGAACAAATCAAAACATTCACCCCCAGTCTAAAGATTTGGCTTAAAACCATCATACTTTTGCTCACCATGCCACCCCAGTTTAGACCTGGCCATATGCAAATCAGTCTTGACCCTGTGCCTCATGGGAACAGTCCAGCCCGAACTGCCACCAGGTCCTCTCTGGACAGGAAACATGCATCTTAGGACCGGTTTTCCAGGTTTCACCCCTCATCAGCCAGGAAAGCTTGATTCCAGTGACCCAGTGAGCCCGGGACCCACGTCTGACCATAACTGGTGCGCTTAGGGCGAGAAAGCAAAAGACACATAATTGACGGGCAGAATGCAGAACAAATCACAACATTCACACCCAGACAAGAGATCTGGGTTAAATCCATCATTCTTTTGCTCACCATGCCATCCCAGTTTAGACCTGGCCATATGCAAATCAGTCTTGACCCTGTGCCTCATGGGAACAGTCCAGCCCAAACTGCCAAGCCAGGTTCTCCCTGGACCGGAAACAAGCATCCTATGACTGGTGAATGGGGTTTCACCCCTCATCAGCCAGGATGGCTTTATTCAATGGCACAGTGAGCCCAGAACTCACATCTGGGTAAACCTGGCGTACTTAGGGCGAGAAAGCAAAAGACACACAATTGATGGACGGAATGCAGAACAAATCCAAACATTCCCCCCCAGTCAAGAGATCTGGGTTAAATCCATCATTATTTTGCTCTCCATGCCACCCAAGTTTAGACCTGGCCATATGTAAATCAGTCTTGACCCTGTGCCTCAGGGGGACAGTCCAGCCCGAACTGCCAAGCCAGGTCCTCTCTGGACTGGAAACAAGCATCTTAGGACCAGTTTTTTGGGTTTCACCCCTCATCAGCCAGGATATCTTGATTCCAGTGGCACAGTGAGCCCAGGACCCACGTCTGAGCATAACTGGTGCACTTAGGGCGAGAAAGCTAAAGACACTCAATTGATGGGCGGAATACAGAACAAATCACAACATTCACCCCCAGACAGGAGATCTGGGTTAAATCCATTATTGTTTTGCTCACAATGCCACCCCAGTTTAGACCTGGCCATATGAAAATTAGTCTTGACCCTGTGCCTCATGGGAACAGTGCAGCACAAACTTCCAAGCCAGGTCCTCTCTGGACAGGAAACAAGCATCTCAGGACCTGTTTTTTCGGGTTTTATCCCTCATCAGCCAGGATATCTTGATTCCAGTGGCACATGAGTCTAGGACCCACATCTGGGCATAACTGGTGCACTTTAGGTGAGAAAGCAAAAGACACACAATTGATGGACGGAATGCAGAACTAATCAAAACATTCACCCCCCGGCAAGGGATCTGTTTTAAATCCATCATTCTTTTGCTCCCCATGCCACCCCAGTTTAGACCTGGCCATATGCAAATGAGTCTTGACTCTGTGCTTCATGGGAACAGTCCAGCCCGTACTGGCAAGCCAGGACCTCCCTGGAACGGAAACAAGCATGCTAGGACCGCTTTCGGGGTTTCACCAATCATCAGCCAGGTTATCTTGATTCCAGTGGCACTGTGAGCTCAGGACCGACATCTGGGCATACCTGGCGCACTTAGGGCTAGAAAGCAAAAGACTCATAATTGATGGATGGAATGCAGAACAAATCAAAACATTCACCCCCAGTCAAGAAATCTGGGTTAAATGCATCATTCTTTTGCTCACCATGCCACCACAGTTTAGACCTGGTCATATGCAAATCAGTCTTGACCCTGTGCCTCTTGGGAACAGTGCAGCGCGAACTGCCAAGTCAGGTCCTCTCTGGACAGGAAACAAGCATCTTAGGACCTGTTTTTTCGGGTTTTATCCCTCATCAGCCAGGATATCTTGATTCCAGTGGCACATGAGTCTAGGACCCACATCTGGGCATAACTGGTGCACTTAAGGTGAGAAAGCAAAAGAGACACAATTGAAGGACGGATGCAGAACAAATCAAAGCATTCACCCCCAGTCAATAGATCTGGGTTAAATCCATCATTCTTTTGCTTACCATGCCACCCCAGTTTAGACCTGGCCATATGCAAATCAGTCTTGACCCTGTGCCTCATGGGAACTGTCCAGCCCGAACTGCCACCAGGTCTTCACTGGACAGAAAACACGCATCCTAGGACCGGTTTTCCAGGTTTCACCCCTCATCAGCCAGGATATCTTGATTCTAGTGGCATATGAGCCCAGGACCCACGTATGAGCATAACTGGCGCACTTAGGGCGAGAAAGCAAAAGCCACACAATTGATGGGCGGAATGCAGAACAAATCACAATAATTCACCCCCAATCAAAAGACATGGGTTAAATCCATTATTCTTTTGCTCACAATGCCACCCCAGTTTAGACCTGGCCATATGCAAATCAGTCTTGACCCTGTGGTTCATGGACACAGTCCAGCCAGAACTGCCAAGCCAGGCCTTCCCTAGACCGGGTACAAGCATCCTAGGACCGGTTTCAGGATTTTACCCCTCATCAGCCAGGAAAGCTTGATTCCAGTGGCCCAGTGAGCCCGGGACCCACATCTGAGTATACCTGCCGCACTTAGGGTGAGAAAGCAAAAGACACACAATTGATGGATGGAATGCAGAACAAATCAAAACATTCACCCCCAGTCCAGAGATCTGAGTTAAATCCATCATTCTTTTGCTCACCATGCCACCCCAATTTAGACCTGGCCATATGCAAATCAGTCTTGACCCTGTGCCTCATGGGAACAGTCCAGCCCGAACTGCCAAGCCAGGTCCTCCCTGGACCGGGAACAAGCTTCCTAATACTGGTTTTGGTTTTTCACCCCTCATCAGCCTGGATGGCTTGATTCCAGTGGCAAAGTGAGTCCAGGACTCACATCTGGGCATACCTGGAGTACTTAGGGCGAGAAAGCAAAAGACACGCAATTGATGGACAGAATGCAGAAAAAATCCAAACATTCACCCCCAGTCAAGAGATCTGGGTTAAATCCATCATTGTTTTGCTCACCATGCCACCCGAATTTAGACCTGGCCATATGCAAATCAGTATTGACCCTGTGCCTCATGGGAACAGTCCAGTCGAACTGCCAAAAGGTCCTCTCTGGACCAGAAACAAGCATCTTAGGACCGTTTCTTGGGTTTCACCCATTATCAGCCAGGATAGCTTGATTCCAGTGGCATAGTGAGCACAAGACCCACGTCTGGGCATACCTGGCACACTTAGGGCAAGAAAGCAAAAGAGACACAATTTATGGACAGAATGCTGAACAAATCAAAACATTCACCCTTAGTCAAGAGATCTGGGTTAAATCCATCATTCTTTTGCTCACCATGCCACCCGAATTTAGACCTGGCCATATGCAAATCAGTCTTGACCCATTGCCTCATGGTAACATTCCAGCCCAAACTACCTAGCCAGTTCCTCTCTGGACTGGAAACAAGCATCTTAGGACCTTTTTTGGGGTTTCACCCATTATCAGCCAGCATAGCTTGATTCCAGTGGCACAGTGAGCCCAAGACCCACATCTGGGCATACCTGATGCACTTAGGACTAGAAAGCAAAAGACACACACTAGATGGGCGGATTGCAGAACAAATGACAACCTTCACCCCCAGTCAAGAGATCTGGGTTAAATCCATTATTCTTTTTCTCACAATGCCACCCCAGTTTAGACCTGGCCATATGAAAATCCGTCTTGACCCTGTGCCTCATGGGAACAGTCCAGCCCGAACTGCCAAGCCAGGTCCTCCATGGACCGGCAACAAGCATCCTAGGACCGGTTTCAGGGTTTCACCTTTCAACAGCCAGGAAAGCTTGATTCCAGTGGCACAGTGAGCCCGGGACCCACATCTGGGCATACCTGGCGCACTTAGGGTGAGAAAGCAAAAGACACACAATAGATGGATGGAATGCCGAACAAATCAAAACATTTACCCCCAGTCCAGAGATCTGGGTTAAATCCATCATTCTTTTGCTTACCATGCCACCCCAATTTAGACCTGGCCATATGCAAATCAGTCTTGACCCTGTGCCTCATGGGAACAGTCTAGCCCGAACTGCCACCATGTCCTCTCTGGACCGGAAACTCGCATCTTAGGACTGGATTTTTGGTTTACCCTATTATCAGCCCAGGATAGCTTGATTCCAGTGGCACAGTGAGTCCAAGACCCACGTCTGCGCATACCTGGCGCACTTAGGGCGAGAAAACAAAAGAGACACAATTGATGGACGGATTGCTGAACAAATAAAAACATTCACCCCCAGTAAAGTGATCTGGGTTAAATCCACCATTCTTTTTCTGATCATGCCACCCCGTTTAGACCTGGCCATATTCAAATCAGTCTTGAACCTGTGCCTCATGGGAACAGTCCAGCCTGAACTGCCAAGCCAGGTCCTCCCTGGACCGGAAACAAGCATCCTAGGACTTGTTTCGGGGTTTCACCCCTCATCAGCCAGAATGGCATGATTCAGTGGCACAATGAGCCCAGGACTCATATCTGCGCATGTCTGGGGTACTTAGGGCGAGAAAGCAAAAGACACACAATGGATGGACGGAATGAAGAACAAAAAAAAACATTCACCCCCAGGCAAGAGATCTGGATTAAATCCATCATTCTTTTGCTCACCATGCCACCCCAATTTAGACCTAGCCTATGCAAATCAGTCTTGACCCTGTGCCTCATGGGAATAGTCCAGCCCGAACTGTCACTAGGTCCTCTCTGGACCAGAAACACGCATCTTAGGAGCGTTTTTTGGGTTTCACCCATTATCAGCCAGGATATCTTGATTCCAGTGGCACAGTGAGCCCAAGACCCACCTCATGGGAACAGTCCAGCCTGAACTGCCAAGCCAGGTCCTCCCTGGACCGGAAACAAGCATCCTAGGACTTGTTTTGGGGTTTCACCCCTCATCAGCCAGAATGGCTTGATTCAGTGGCACAGTGAGCCCAGGACTCATATCTGCGCATGTCTGGGGTACTTAGGGCGAGAAAGCAAAAGACACATAATGGATGGACGGAATGCAGAACAAAAAAAAACATTCATCCCCAGTCATGAGATCTGGGTTTAATCCATCATTCTTTTCCTCACCATGCCAGCCCAGTTTAGACCTGGCCATATGCAAATCCGTCTTGACTCTGTGCCTCATGGGAACAGTTCAGCCCGAACTGCCAAGACAAGTCCTCCCTGGACCAGAAACAAGCATCCTACGACCAGTTTTGGGGTTTCACCCTTCATCAGACACGAAAGCTTGATTCCAGTTCCAACATAGCAAAAACAAAAGTCATGAGCATAAGCCATCGATTCCAGGCACAACAACAATTTAAGCTAGGCAAAATGAAGCTGGAGGTAGTCACAAATTACAAACTCCTTGGCTTACATATATATAGACAACCGATTTAACTTCAAAACGCACAACGATAATCTAACCAAGAAAGGAAATGGGTGAATATATGCCTTCTGCACCATAGCAAAGAGTCTAAGTTGTCCATCATTTAAACCATTATTAGTTGTCATTAAAGCGAAACTCCTGCCAACCTAAGCCTTTGCCAGTGAAGTCCAACACAGAAGAGATGCAGAAATCCTTGAGAGAATGCAAATAAAGACATACAAAACAGTATTTGGATTACCGCGGAAATCCTCTCCAGCACAGATTCGCCAGGAATTCGGACTACTGCAGCAACAACTAGCAAGAATTCACGGAATAATAAAACTATGGTATAAAATCAGGTCAAACCATCAGAACCCGCTTAATAGTGCCATCTGGAAGGCTCAGGAGGATGATCCTTGATCAGCCTATAGCAAATACCTGCGATTATCAATAAACTCAATAAAGGTGACAGATCTTTGGCAACTGAACTTACCGTACACAACATTCAGACAAACACTGAATAAAGTAGAAAAAACCACTTGCTAATGGAAGATAAAACCATATACAGTAAGCGCTCTCACGTGTGGATGGTACTGTAATTGTAATCAATTTTACAACCCGAAGCATATTTGAGTATAACATACAACATACATGTAAAAAGAAAGCTGCTATCAATACATCTTGGGTCACTACCGACTAATGCTGATCAACCAGCTTGGAAATATAATGGTCCGCCGTCTTGTACTGTTTGTGGGGCATCAAAGCAGGATTTAGTTAATTTATTCTGCATATGTCCCATTTTAAAATTAAACCGTCTTTTATTGCTAAAAATACCTTTTCGTTCCTGTAGATCTCCCATACTAAAGTGTCTTGATCCGAACCACTCGTAACTTAACTGCAACTTGGTAACATTTTACTTTGATATTAGAAACTAATTTGAACAAGTATCTCAACATGCTCAATAGCACTTTATCTAAAAAAGGAAAAACTCCTTGGCATATTTGTTCAAATATCACCTTGTTTGTCTGTAAATGTATCATTGCTGATCATCAGCTTTTAGCATGTATACTTTATGTGTGACAATTTGTTCAAATATTGTCTCTCTTATCTGTAAATATATTACTGGTGACCACTGCTCTTAACATCTACATTATATCTATTACAACATGTCTGGTTTTATTGAAATATTATTATGGTTTTAATTAACTTAAACAATAAAGATTCATTGTCAATGTCATTGTCATACTTTAAACGATACAGCGCAAACACACATGCTTTAAGTGCACCTTTCAAACTCAAATGGAATCAGTTCCTATGTTTCTGATGTCCCAAGGCCAATAATCCATGTAATATTTGTTTTTTAACTTCATCCCAGTAAATTCTATATAGCTTTTCGATCGGAAAGGAGTTCTTAGGTGTAGGTATTATGCATAATTGATAAGCTAATAGGTCAGAATAGAACAGAAAGTTCTAAGGTACAAAGAAAGTTTCAATTTTGACAAGCCTTTCACATGAAAGAGAGCATGCCCAGAATGCAGAACTGAAATAAATATTGCTTCTCAATACGAAGACACATCAGAGCATGTAAGATCTTATTAAAGATAAAGATCTTGCTAAACAAACACCTTCCTGAACTGCCCCCTTTTTACCGCACCACCCCCTCTGGCCTCCCTAAATACCAAGCCCGCTAGACTAACTTCGAATACTATAATAAAGACTCCATCTCTAAAATCCTCTCTACCTTAAACCCAAGCAACCACTTTAATGACCCGCTAACTTCCAACTGCCTCACTGCCGCCTCCCAATCCATTGTTCCTTGCTAGACTGCAATAATCAATGCCTCTCTCCAGCAGGGTTCGATTTTGGACCACTTGAAAGCCGGCAAGTAAACCCTATTTTAAAAAAAACATCACTCGATCCAGCCTCCCCTGACAATTTTAGACCTAGCTCCAATATCCCGCTATTAGCCAAAGTATTGGAGATGTGTGTACAACAGCAACTAAGTCAGCACATCAACAACTTCCACCTACTTGATGACTTCCAATCTGGATTCAGACCAGGGCACAGCACTGAAAATACTATTCTCCACATCGTGGACGATGCCCTCCAAGCCTTAAACCAAGGTAACACCTGCCTTCTTATCCTTCCTAGATCTACCTCCTCCTTCAATACGGTCAACTATGAAAAACTACTTAAATGTCTCAAATTCAGGACGGGTCTGGATGGTGTGGTCCTAGAATGGTTTAGGTCCTTCCTTCACAACCGTTCTCAGAGATTTCTCATCAGCGGCAACCTATCAGCTCCCACCCCGGTCACGGTTGGAATCCCCCAAGGTTTAAGCCTGTCCCCCACCCTCTTTAATCTTTACTTTGAGCCACTCACTGAAATTCTTCGCACCGCCAACATCTCCTACCATATGTACCTAAATATTTCTTCATTCGAGGAGATCCTCTCCCTGAATGAGACCCTGAAACTGACTGTCCAGTGGCTAGCCGATACCGAACTCAAACTTAACGCAAAGAAAACTGAGCTTCTCCTAATTTTCCCTTCAAAAGCCAATCCGGACAATCAGATGTGGATCAAAGCCATTACAGCCCTAAACTGCCCGGCGACCATTGTGGACTTTGCCAATTATCTGGGCATAATCCTTGCCTGTAACCTGAACATGCAAGACGACAATAACTCGGAGGCTAAAGCAGCCAGATTCCACCTGAGCTACCTATGGAAGCTGAAACCATTCATCGATGCTCCTGACTTAAAAATGGCAGTTCAAGCACTAGTCATCTCTAGCCTGGAAAATGGATGTTCCACCCTTACAGGATTACCCAAGATCTCCTTAGCACCTCTAAAAGCCTGCCTCAATGCGGCCGCCAGACTGCTCACCAGCACCAGGAAACTCAACCACATCTCCTCACATATGAAAGCGCTGAAATGGCTCCCTCTAGAGGCCAGAATTAAGTTGAAACTGGCATGCATTACACACAATGGTCTATACACAAACTCCCCTGCTTATCTCGCACAGAAACTAGTGGTATCTGGAGGAAGCAGGAACTCCCGGTCCACTAGACACCACTTAATCCAACCTGGCTTCTCTCAGAAAAAAAAAACCTACAATAGGGCGTTCACTGGAGCAGCACCAAGAATTTGGAACTCTTTCCCACCCGCCATCAGAAGAATCCCTTCTCTAGCACATTTCAAGAAGGAGGCCAAAACCTTCCTCATGGTTAAATTCCTCATCTAAGGCCTGCCCTCAACCACCACATTGTGCCAGATGAATCTAAAACTATCACTTCTTCCCCAGATCACCAATTCTCCCCGCTGAGAATATGTGGCAACTTTCAGCCCGATTCATGACCCTAAATTGCGCTCGCAAGGGGCCGGATTCTGAGAATCCGGCCCTTTGCGAGAGCGATTTTTGCATTTGGGATTCAGCATCCCAAATGTAAAAATCGCTAATTGCGATCTCGCAATTTTGCGAGGAATGACATTTAAGGAATCTCTATTTGAGATTCCTTAAATGCTATTCAACATCCTATTTAAATTTGCGAAATCGCAATTTCTAGGCGCAATTTACCGCGAGGTCAGACCTCGCGGTAAATTGCGAAAACTCAGAAAAATGCATTTAAAAGCATTTTTCTGAGTTGCATGTTACACACACACATGTCCTTTGGACATGTGTGTGTGCAACACCTGTGTGAAATGTCATTTGAGGGGTGCTACAGGGTGTCCTGTGGACACCCCTGGCACCCTTCAAATCGCAATCTTATTTGCGATTAGCTAATTGCTAATCGCAAATAAGGAATACTCCCCATTCTTTCCTATGGGCCTTTTGGCCCATAGGAATGAATGGCGAGTTATTCCTTATTTGCGATTAGCAATTAGCTAATCGCAAATAAGGAATTGTAAGGAATCGCATTTTTTTTTGCATATTCCTACATGATTACCGTTTTGCGAGTCCTTGATAGCGATTCGCTATGAATCGCTATTAGGGCCTCGCAAAACGGGAGCATGATGAATCAGGCGGTTTGTTTTTACAGACTCTAACTATCATTGTAACCATACACCTGTATCCCCGTTTTCCCTATGTTCTCAGCACCTCTGCCCCATGCCATCCTTTATGTAGATTTTGTATATTTCTGCACTGTAGTCTTTTTGTTTGTTCACCACTGTATACAGTGTAAAGTGCTCTGATACCCTCACGGGTCATGTTTGCGCTCTATAAAACACTAAATATTAATAATAATAATAATTTTAATATTATAGAAGGTACCTCTCGAACGAAATTCGGAAGATTAATGCCCAGTCACTTACAGGTAAACTTCATTATTTTGAGTGCCTGTACTTAGAGTCATGAAGTTTACCAGTAAGTAACCAGGCATTACCTCTTCAAATGTCTTTCTCGTCCAGTCCTTACTGCATGGGCCAATTCCCAAGAAGGCACATTTTGGATCAATCAGTCATAGTCATAGTCATACACAAAAAGCACACTGAACATCAATTGCAACTCTAAAGGGCTGATTGCAAGTCTGGCAGTATAAGGAGTGCCAGACTCCTAGGGGCGTTGTGGCACTCTGTCACACCAGCGGTCTGACCTCTGCATTATGAATTGGGTGGTTGGACTGCCCTGGGACAGCCACCAGGGAACCACTGTTTCCAGGAGCTGTTACGACAGTCAGAGGCCATCAGATACTTGATAGGACTGCTGTGGTTCCGCCAAGCATATTATGAGTTTCCTCTCTGCTGATGGTGTCATGGAGGTTCCTCCTCCATACACATCATGGTGGAGAGGAATCAAAGGGGCCCCTACAGGGCCCCCCGTGCTTCATCGCATTTGGGTGCACACATGAGGGCATTGCATGTGCCCCCCGTATGCATGAACAAGAGTTCCTGCACAGGATGGACTTTCAAGTCCATGCTGTGCCTGAACATTGTTGTGCGGTCTCATTGCAGTGCCTTTGAGAACGAGGCCCTGCTAAGGTAGTGCCATGACACCTGTCCGCCAGACCACTTTTAAGTTGCAATATGGAGGGTAGCAGCTATGAGTCTCGGCGGTGCGGCAGTGGCATACCTACCGCTCCTACACCACCGAAACTCGTAATCTGGCCCTTTAGCTCCGATTATGGGTCAGGTGGCGTGAGGACCACCAGATTCATCGGGATGTGGCGGTCTAGCCACTTCAGCACCGGTGGTCCGACTGCCCCCTTATGAGTTTGGCAATTTGACCGTCCTGGGACTGCCGATGCCACCAAGGAACCATGGTTCCCTGCAAGTGTTGCAGCGGTCAGAGGCGTAATATGCTTGGCAGGAACACAGTGGTCCCACAAAGCATATTACGAGTTTCCTCTCCATTGGTGTCATGGAGGAGGACACTGTGACAGGCCCCCTATGCCTACTCGCATGTGGATGCACACAGGAGGGCATCACATGTGCATCGACATTCAAGTCAATGGCTTGCAGGAAACTTGCTGTGGGGTCCCCTTGTCAAAGGCACCACCACCTTTGAAAGAGGCACCGCCATGCTGCTCAACTGCCAGACCGCTTTTAAGTCATAATCTGGTATGCGGGCAGTGGCGGGTCTTGGTGGTAGTGCGGCAGTGGCGTGCCACCATGTCCCTCAACGCCGAAATTCATAATCGGACTCTTATTGTTTAATCATGAGAAAACACAGGAAATCAGACAACATGTGCAACAGACAGTACATGATCCACAAAAGAGGCACCCACTTGCAACCTATAGTAGGCCATAAAGGTATGAGGGGATGCCCAAGTGGCAGCACAACAAATATCACAGAGCAAAGCTCCCTTAAACGCTGCTTAGGAGTCAGACATTTCCCTGGACGATGTGCCTTGAACAGAAGAATACAGCTGTCGACCCACAGAATCACACGTCCCGGTGATTGCCGGCTTAACCCATCTGGACAAGGTAGTGGAAGAGGGATGAAGACCCTTAGTAGAGAGGCCAAAAGTAACAAACAAAGAATCCACCTTTCGAAACGACTCTGTACGTGACAAATAAATGGACAAAACCCTATGAAAATCTTAGGTATGCATCTGGACCTGGTCTTCCGAGGAAGGGTTCTGAAAAAATACCGGCAAAACTACATCCTGCGAGCAATGAAAAGCCTTAGGGACCTTAGGGAGAACAGAAGGACTGGGTCTCAAAATCACCCAATCCCAAAAAACCTAGGAAAAGGCAGAGAAGACAACAATGCAGCAATCTCCCTAATCTGCCTACAGAACAAATGGCCACCAAAAACACCACCTTGGCAGGCAAAAACTTCAAATCCGTGGACTCAAGTAGCTCAAACGGAAGATCCTAAAGACTATGCAACACCAGGGGAAGATCCCAAGATGTAACCGGAGAATGTGAAACAGGCCTTTTAACGAAATAACTCTTCAACAGCTGGGAAGCTAGGCCAAAAATGGCCAAACATCAGGCAGCGACAGATGGGGGGTCCTTAGTGGGGATGGGCGCAAGGGGAACTGTCAACAGGGTCAGCTGGTTGTATCTGGCCCAAATAGTAATGTTTCTTCAAATGGCTTCCAGTAATTTACCAATACCATAGAGTCCATATTAGGGTTAGTAGTATTTGTTGAAAACTGCCAGTAAAAGCATAATATGTCATGCTCCCTCCCAGCCCTCCTCTTTGTGCTTTCTCTGGAGCTGCAGGCTAACACCAAAGGGAGTTGCCAGGATGAGTTTACAAGGGTGGGAATAGGAAGGAAAATGTTCAAGCTGATAATGTTTTCTGATTAGATCAGATTAGATCATGGTGTCCCTTTCACACCCTCTAATGTCTATGCCCCACTTGCTAGAGGAGTTGGAAACCGACTGCACCATCTTGGAATCCAAAATTATTCCTACCAAGTCGAAAACCTTGCTTGTGAATCTAACTTGCTGAAAACTGAGGCATTACACAATAAATAACAAATAGCGTACACATACACCTGCATAATATTAACTGTAGGGAAGCCCAATGTAGACTCCTCACATATTGGTACCACACCCTGATTAGAATAGCTGCTTAGGATAGGATAAATTGAATGTGTGCTGGAAAAGATGTGGTGCAACTGCCACCCTCACTCATCTGCTGTGGCAGTGCCTGAAGCTAAGCAGTTACTGGGAAGTAATTATTCCAGAGTTGGAGCAGGCATTTGATGCACTGATACAAAGGGAACCAGGAGAGGGTCTGCTGGGTCTATCGTTTCCTGGGAATGATGATACAGGTTATTCAGGGGTAAGCTGTGGTTTCAGTCATTCAAGTTATCTTGTTGTTATGCAGGAGGCAGATAGATCTAGTTATGAGAGATTGGTTGTCTTGCTTGTGGGGCACCTAGACGTTGGAGAAAATCATGACTCAATCATCATTCCTGATACTACAATCTAGTACAGAATGCCCACCTGCCCTCCACAATTAAAGTGTGGTGTCTTATCCATGCAGGTCTATGGTATATGACAGGAAAACCTCTGGTGCATTGCACCCCGGGTGCAAAATAATGAAATTAAAAGCTTGATGTCATTGCAAGTTGCATCTCTTCTTGTTTCACTATTCAAATTGTTCTCAGAGCAGACCTTAAGATTTGACTTGGTCTAGGCTCAAGCCTTCCCTAATTCATCTACCAAATCTTACTGTAGCACAGAGTCTCCGACCATCTTTTACTTGATTCTTTTCTCTATTTGTTATCATGATTACCAAAGTACTGAAACAAAAATCATTTTTACAAAAGATAGAACAAATGGACGTTTAGGAACAAATTATAAATCTTGATTAGATCATGAAAAAGTTGTTCTTGCACCACGTTTGTAACAGTAGGCAAAGTAGGAGTAAATGAGACAGAAGGAGAGTACTCATTCCATAGCTTAGAAGTCAGTAAAAAAATTAGCAAAATGAGATGATGCTTAAGTTACACAAGGAACAGATGGTATACCCTTAGAGGTATAACAAAGGGAATGAAAAGTAAAATAAATAAAATAACACACATATTGAGGGGCTAGAAATGGATGAATCTAAATGTATAGGGATGATGCAGGCACCCAAGCGTGTCCTCTAAGGCCCGATTACTCACTGGTAATCTTCATTACTCTAAGTCCTGGTCTTTCCGTTCCATTCCATAACAAAGAGCAGCTTGACTGCTCTACAGAAACCTATTATCTAGCAAAGTCAAAAACTTACCCCAATGTGGCGAAGCCTACATGGGCTGGCATGCATTATGGGGAGTGTGTCACTCACACATTCTGAGAATAACGAAGAAACCCAAGAAGAAGAAAAGCACAAACCAATCACCAAAAAGTGGAAACAAGGAGGGTGGGACAGGCTCAGGAATGGAACAGGAATACCAGGACTTGGAGTAGTGAAGATTACAGGTGAGTAACCGGGCATTGCCTCCTCGTCCATCTTCCTATCCCATTCCTTAATAATGAGCCCATACCCAAGCGCATGGTTATTGAAACACAAAGACCAGAAGCATGCAGAAAAATCCTACTGGCCAGTTTATAATGACAAAAGACAACAGTACAAATCACAAAACAAAGTGCAAATTGAAGCAGGAGCTGCCATCCCCAACTGAAGATGGGAATGTCGTAATTGGCATGGCCGCGTTAGCGATTAGCTGAAACTACACGTTGTCCTCTTTAACTTGGCTGAATACGAGAACGCCATTTTGAATACTGCAGCGGCCATCTTAGATCATAAGCGGCCTCGTGGCCGGCGTGCCCTTTAGTCCATTGTCCGTTTCACTGACCACTTCAGTCTGCCCAGCAACAGGCTATTTTTAGTACTGGTCAAGCTTGCACATGCGCAGTCCCAACTGACCAGTAAGCCTTTAGGAATGTGCGCCAAACTGACCAGCGGAGTTGTGCCCCCTCCAATGAGCTGGCGGTGTTCCAAAACATGACCATATATGTCTCTAAAATGTGTTCTAACTTGTGCCGCCTATCTTTTATTGCCCCAAAACTGTATATAAATCGGGGTCACACCGGTGTTCGGTGTGATACCTCTTGCATTACCGAAGGGTGCTGTTTGAGTGTACCACCACCCCATGGGGTCTTAATAAACTTGTTCTTTGCCTTTTACAGTTTCCGTGCCAACAGTTCTTGAGTGTAAGTGGGTTATCTTCGGAGCATGTAGGCCTTGGGAACCCTGATTACTTCAAATTGGCGACCACGAAGGGACTCATCGGCGACTCGGATGCCCGAAGGAGAGGTCGTGACGAAGGCTTGGAAACTCGCCATGGACGCGCGCTGCCACGAGTGACCCGAGTCTTGGCTGCCACGGTGTTTCTTCCTTTCCTTCCGATCTGACCTTCCAGGTGGCGCCGGTCTCCGACTGAGTTTTCGAGTGTCTGCGTTGCTGAGAAAGTGCCGTTTGGCTGATTTGGCTTACAAGACCTTGGCAGTTGGAATCTGGACATTTGAGAATTTGGGTAAGATTTGTGTTCGGTAAGGTAGTCTTTGGACGCTTACTGAAGTTCTATGATTTGTGATCGGTAAGGTAGTCCTCGGACGCTTGCCGAAGTCCTACGATCTACGTTTTGATTTGAGTTAGCTAACATTGTGATTTTGTGATCTTTGAACTTATATGTGTAGTGCACTTCACATAGGCAGGCATGTAGAGATGTTTCTCTAACTTTGTTTTTTTCCTCTGAGCGGCACAGTTGTGTGAAGTACTGTAAGTGCCATTTTTGTACGGTGTCACGCTTTCGTGATACTTTTTGAACATGCCTGTTTTCAGCACACTCCGAGGGATGTGCTGTCTTGGAGAGGGTACCATAATTAGGTTAGTGGAAGCACAGCCGGCTCCCCCAGAGGGAACACCAAATCGTGAGATGTACATCAAACATGGCCTTCCCCCTATTATGTACAGTAAATTATGGCATAAGTACACAAAGGCCGATCCTGAATTGCAATGGCCTCTACATGGGTCGTTCGATTTACGTAAAGTACAGTTTGTAGAGCAATGTTTGTTCCAACGCAGGTCTAGACAAAACATGTTTGACTGTGTGCGAATGTGGGAGAAAGCGGTGCGCGAGCGAATGAAGCGTGAGGTTGCCTTGGCGGACAAAGAGCAGCGCAAGGCTGCTCGGGATAAGGCTTTACAGCTTGAGGAAAAGGAGGCTCAGGAGAAGAAAGAAAGGGAGGAACGAGAACGTAAATTACAGACGACTGGTCAATTTCCTATCCGCCGACCACTCTATCCTGTCCTTAATAATGAAATTGATGATTTTTCTTTGTTAGATCGGTCACCGCCTCCGTATGTTTCGCCGACGGCTCCAGCTGCGGATTCAGAGGACGATGGACAGGATAAGTCGGACCAGAAGGGTGTATCCGCTCTCAGGTTTACTACTGCGAGGTCCGCTCATTTACGAAGTTGGGCTCGTAAAGTGAATAAGAATTGTGTTTCTCAGGATCAGTTGATTGCGGAGAAGAGGGAGTGGTCCGATCTTGAATTAATGTATTTTCTGTCTACTTTGGCGGATGAAGTTGTTGCCGCGTATCGGGAACTTTCAGACACGTTAGAACCTAAATCGTTGTCAGTGTATCGTGAGAATTTGGTTAAAGGTGTATTTGATCTTGCAGATGTTGACGACCTATTCCAGCAACTGATCCAGCTGCGAGACGAGACAACCGGATTGCGGGAGGAGCGAAAAAGGAGGCAAAAGGAGTCCGAATCGGGAAATAATGGGCAGATTAAGGAGTGTTCTCTCCGTGGTTCAGATAAGAGTTCTGCATTGCATGTTATGCCTATGCGTGAAGCCGCGCCTTTGTATGTTCCACCTAAAGGGGAAGGTACAGATGATGATAAATTGTCAAAAGATGCTAAAGGGTATTTTGTATATAACTGGGTATACACGCCTTGGAATAGAGCAGATGTTATGGCATTGAAAAATTCTTTACCTGATCTTCGGAAAAATCCGGCGGCATTTTATGAAGGGGTGGAAGGGGCTATTTCGTCTTGTGTGATGACTCTTGTGGATATAGATTTGTTCTTTGGGCTAATTTTACCACCTGATATGTGGAGGCAAATTCGTAAAAATAATGATGAAACAATATTGGGGGGCACATGGAAAGAAATAAATGCTGCCGATTTAGATAGGGAACCGGCATGTAAGCCTTGTCAGTTAATTCTAGATCTTCCGGTGGCTATCTTGATTAAATTAAAGACGCTTGTTCCCTCTAAAAAGATTGATTGGACCATGCTAACGTCGTGCAAGCAGAAACTCGATGAAACGGTCTCAGATTTCTTTACACGTTTTGAGGAGGCGTTCCATGATTACAGTGGTCAATCTTTAACAGACGATACGGGTCGGCATCTGTTTGTAGATAAGTATGTGGCTAATCTCCTACCGGAGATTGCAAAACGATTGAAGTCGAGTGAAAGTTCCTGGGCCACGGCGACCCCTGCGTCCTTGTTAACTATGGCTCAGTATTATGAGCTGCAGGAATTGGAGGCTAAAGAAAGTGTTGAGAAAAAGGCGAAGGAATTGAAAACGAAGGTGATGTTGGCGCAGGTTCGGGGAACACAGGGTAGAGGGAATGATAGAGGTAGACGGGGTGGAGGAAATACGTCGTATGGTCGTACGGACATTGCGGAGGATCAGTGTGCTTATTGTAAGGAGTTTGGGCATTGGGCCGAAGATTGTCCGGTACTTCGTGAGCAGCGTAGTCAGCGTGGTCGAGGAGGTGGTAGGTCGAGAGGAGGTTATACGGGAGTGAGAGGTGGCGGTAGTGATCGTGGAAGGGTTGAGGAGAGGGGCCGTGGCCAGGATGAACGAAACACGTTTGATAGATGGAATCAATATCAGATTTCGGAGGGTGAAAATGTGGAGCATCAGGATTATGTCCATGCATAGGACTGCGTAGGATGGGGTAAGGAATCAGTTGAAGTGCCGGTAGATCAGCAGGGTCCATATGTAACAGCGGGTATTCTGGGTTCTACTGATCAATTTCTAGTCGACACAGGAGCTACACGAAGCGCTTTGTCAAAAAACTTGGTTCCGAGGGCTCCCCTGTCTGGCGAAATGATTACATGTGTAGGGTTCGATGGCACACCCTCCCCCAGCCCATTGTCAAAGCCCCTTGCACTATGTCTTGACAAATATTTCAGTTTTGGTCAATTCTTGTTATCGCCCCATACACCAGATAATATCTTGGGTATTGATTTGCTTAAATATTTTCGAGCAACGATACGTTGCGCCCCTGAGGGAGTGCGGGTTATCCTGAATGACAATTATCCTGACCCCGATAGGTTTTACGCCATCTTAGATGTTCCAGCTTTGGCCTCTCTACCGCATACGTTATGGGCAACCTCAGATACGGATGTGGGAGAGATGCGTATTCCACCAATACACATTACTGTTAAGGAGGGGGCTCCTCTACCACGAGTGCCACAGTATAAGATATCGAGAGAAGGTGAAATTGCGTTGACACATATTGTTCAGGATTTAATTTCTGCAGGGGTTGTGGAGGAGGTCCCTTATAATGTTTGCAACAGTCCTATTCTTCCGATTCTTAAGAGAGATACTGACGACAAAGTCTATCGCTTTATTATTGACTTGCGAGAGATCAACAAAATTGTCATTCCTCAATACCCGGTGGTGTCTGATATTACGACCTTGCTTACATTGGTCCCACCCACGGCCACTACGTTTAGCGTAATTGATTTAAAGAATGCGTTCTTTTCCATCCCTGTTCATCCTGATAGCAGATACCTGTTTGGCTTTACGCTAAATAATAAATCGTATAGATTTTGTCGTGTTCCCCAAGGTTATACTGAAAGCCCTAGCATCTACAGCCAGGCTTTGAAAAGGCAGCTGGATTCTTTTAAATTGCAGTCTGGCGTTGCTCTCATCCAGTACGTGGATGACCTTCTGCTTGCTGCTGACTCTTATGCACAATGTGAACAAAGTACACTTGCGTTGCTTTCCTTTTTGGCACAGAACAATCATAAGGTTTCGAAGAAAAAGCTTCAATACTGTAGACCTCAGGTGACCTACCTCGGTCATCTGTTGTCTAAGGAGGGGCGTGCATTAACATCTGATCGAATTCAAGCGATTTTAGACACACCAGTCCCCCGCACGCAGAGAGATGTACGTGCCTTCATAGGGTTGACGTCTTTCTGTAGACAATGGATCATGGGGTTTTCACATATCATAAAACCTTTGCTAGCGCTACTGTCCAAAGCTACACCAATGCCCCTTGAGTGGACAGATGAATGTCAGAAGGCTTTTGAACAGTTGAGGCAGGCCCTTTGTTCCGCACCCGTGTTAGGCACACCAGACTACACGAAACTTTTCACATTGTACGTGCACGAGAATGATGGGTGCGCGTTGTCAGTGTTAGTGCAATTACACGGGGATAAGCAGAGACCATGTGCATACTTCTCTGCCATTCTGGATCCTGTAGCACGAGGGTTGCCTGGATGTTTTCGAGCGGTAGCAGCAACAGCAGTGGCCATACGACAGAGTGAGGGAATAGTGTTATCCCACAAACTGTTGGTGTTAGTTCCTCACGCAGTAGATGCCCTGCTAAACCAAACAAAGACCCAATACCTTACGAGTGCACGGCTAACAGGATATGAGCTGACACTTTTGGCGCCACATATTACACTGAAGAGATGTGCTACTTTGAACCCTGCCACTTTATTGCCCTATCCGGCCGAGGAGGGTCAGGAAGAAAACATCACGATTGTGTTTTCCTGACCGAGGAACAGACAAAGGGTCGTGTCGATTTACAGGATGTCCCACTTCCAGATGTGGATGGGGAACTGTGGGTGATGGATCGTGTGTAAGGCTGCCAGATGGTACGACTTCCGCACAGTGGTAGAAACAGCTAGGATACCACAAAAGTCGGCTCAGGCAGCAGAGCTGATAGCCTTAACAAGAGCCTGCGAATTGAGTACTGGTCTATGTGTGAACATATACACGGACAGCCGGTACGCCTTCGGAGTGGCACATGACTTCGGGCTACTCTGGAGAGAACGTGGGTTTTTGACATCACATGGAGAGCACATTATGCACGGAGAGCTAGTGCGTGATCTCCTAATTGCGCTGCTTGGCCCAAAGAAAGTAGCGATAGTGAAGTGCAGTGCCCACAAAAAGATCACGGATAAAGTGGGCCAAGGAAATGCCTTTGCAGAGAGCATAGCAAGACAAACGGCTATGTCCCGAACTAGCTCCCCCATGTACGTGATACAATCGCAGGCTGAGCGATGGAGTGATGCTAGAGCAGAAATATTGGATATTCAAAAATCAGCTACTGAATCTGAACTTGCGGCATGGGCAGCAGATGGGGTACTAGATGACGAGGGTTGTTGGAGAAGCAAAGACATGGAGAAGTGGAAATTGCCTGCGGCCTACTTGCAGGCGATGGTCCAGATGACACATGGACTGGCGCATGTCGGAGCTCTTGCAATCACTCGGCTTTTAACACGAGTTTGGGAACATCCTGAGATTGCTAATACTGCGAAGAGAGTAGTGCAGACCTGCCTGGTTTGTTTACAGCACAATCCCGGAAAGGGGACCCATACTCCGAAAGGAGGGTTCGTTCCACCTTCTGCACCATTTGAGGTACTCCAAATGGATTACATCCAACTCGAGCGCTGCAACAACCTGAAGTACGTCCTAGTGGTGGTATGTGCTTTTAGCAAATGGGTTGAGGCCTTCCCCACGAAAGACAATACGGCTTTGACAACAGCTAAGGTGTTGCTTAAGGAATTCTTTCCTCGCTTTGGAGTTTGTAAATTTCTGTGGAGCGATAATGGGCCTCATTTTGTTGGAAAGATTGTGGAATATGTACTGAAGGGGTTAGGGATTCAGCAGAAGTTCCACGCTGTATTCCACCCTCAGTCAGCAGGTCTGGTCGAGCGGTACAATGCTACGTTGAAGCTTAAACTGGCCAAAATTGTGGCGTCTACATCGTTGAAGTGGCCAGACGCTTTGCCGCTAGCACTACTCTCTCTTAAATCAGTACCCCATTCACGAACTGGCCTTACACCCTACGAGGTGGTGTTTGGGCGCCCCATGAATATCTGGGGGGTGCCAAAGCCGCGATTAATACATGATGTGCCTTGTGTTATGATGAACGATTATTTGGCACGATTAACAAATGATTTGCTTTCTATTCATCAACAGGTTCGAGAAGCGCTCCCTGACAACTCTACTGGAGAGGGCCATGATCTCCGCCCTGGTGACCACGTGATGATTCGGTCGTTTGAGAGAGCAAGCAGTCTGGAGCCCAGGTGGAAGGGCCCCGAACAGGTCCTCCTTGCAACCCGAACCGCTGTACGAGTGACCAACAGAAAGCGGTGGGTGCATTCGACACACTGCCGCCGTGTCTCTCCGGATCTGGTGACTCCTGCTGTGCTGACTGACTACAAAGAGATCTTGGAGAAAGAAAAGAGCCCAGCTGTGACATCGGCCGAAGTAGAGGGAGCCTTCCCGGACCACGCTGTTGCCGGACAAGAGCGCTACAACTTGCGCCCTCGATAAGAAGATTTTTGTTTTATGACTGGTTGGTTACCGCTCCAGGTTTGTGAAACGGAAACCGGGAATTCCAAGGGGGGGGGGATCAGTTCTGCCAGTGTAGCGACACCCGTCTTGGCCCGGAGAAGAAAACAACGGCTACCTCGGAGTTCAGCACCGCATTTTTCCTTTTTTTTTAGGTATACACGCACGTGTATCTGAGACTTTGTGAACAATTTGTGCTATTTGAGATTTTGCACGAACATTTCTGAACTATGGCATCAACGACATCACGAGATAAAAAAGTATTGGGTGCCTTTCTTTTTGTCCTGACTATTGTGGTGATAGCTGTTATAGCCTGGGTAGTCGAACTTGTGGTGCCTGTACGTGAACATTTGCTGCCGACTACCCCGGCTCCGTCTGAACATTTTCATTTTACATTACCCTTTCATGAAGAACGACATAGGCAAACGTATCTAAATAACAGCTTCATTCAGATTCTTCACCACACACATAACATGACCAATACCTCAAATTGTTGGGTGTGTGGGATGTTGCCAGGACACCAAAAGAGAGGGGGCACCCCACTTATTCCACTCCCGTTTTCACATAATGGATCATGCAACGCCTGGTACACCCTCCTCTTTACTTTGAGATGGCCAACCAAAGGGGGGGTGCTTTTCCGTTTGAATAAAGTATGTTCCCATGACAAGGATGGGTTTCCACGGGCTGAGGGTACTCGATTTGAATGGGAAGAGTACAGGCCCGATAACGTGTCTGCCCCACGTGTGTACAGCAAACAGAGGAATATTAATGTATCCAGCGCACATGTCATTAATGTCATTGCCACAAAAGCCGATTTATGTATCAGAAATAAGGGTTCGATTGCAGTGGGGAAAAGCGAATGTAATACTACTCTCACTTTTGATAGCCCGAATGGCATCTCATTTGTTGCATCACGGAATACGTATTTTATTTGTGGAACGAAGGGTTACCATCAGCTTCCATTGGGGTGGTTGGGCACGTGCTACGTATCGTTTGTGTTACCTCCTGTATTCATTGCCCCACCAATGTATCACAATGATTACACTTTATACCACGATTTCGTCTTGAATAGGGTTAAGCGAACTGTTGTTCTGGATGACATCGACCAGACCGACACTGCTTTGCAACAGTATGTGGACTTTCATTTGGGACTATTCTCCTTTGTGGGGGCTGCACTGAACAGCCGGAAAATAAGACGACTGACACGTGTTGTTGAGGCTGTAGCGAATGACACTGCCATTGCCCTGGGAAACATCACCGAGGAACTACAGATTTCTAGAATCGTTACGCTCCAAAACAGGATGGTGTTGGACGTAGTTTTGGCTGATCGTGGGGGGGCATGTAGAATTATCGGAAGCAGCTGTTGTGTATACATTCCAGACAATTCTCCATCTGTTTATGATGCGATATCTAAGCTCCACAAGATCGCAGCTGAGATACATCCGGACAATGGAACTTGGACACTTTCAGGATGGTTCTGGTCCATGCTTGCTACCTGGGGCTGGAAACTGTTGACAATTCTATGTATAATCGTGGGAGCAATGTTTTTTATATGCCTATGTATTCAATGTGGCCCAGCCTTATGTTCTATGTGCCTATCAGTTTGCATACCATCACGACGAGCTCTTGCCCATGACAAAGTGATGCTTCATAAAGAGGTAACTCAAATAATGTTAATTGACATCGAGGACGAACATCCTGATTATGCTCACTATGAGGTAGATTCAGCTAAACGCTAAAAGGGTCGTCTGTCGTAATTGGCATGGCGTAGTTAGCGATTAGCTGAAACTACACGTTGTCCTCTTTAACTTGGCTGAATACGAGAACGCCATTTTGAATACTGCAGCGGCCATCTTAGATCATAAGCGGCCTCGTGGCCGGCGTGCCCTTTAGTCCATTGTCCGTTTCACTGACCACTTCAGTCTGCCCAGCAACAGGCTATTTTTAGTACTGGTCAAGCTTGCACATGCGCAGTCCCAACTGACCAGTAAGCCTTTAGGAATGTGCGCCAAACTGACCAGCGGAATTGTGCCCCCTCCAATGAGCTGGCGGTGTTCCAAAACATGACCATATATGTCTCTAAAATGTGTTCTAACTTGTGCCGCCTATCTTTTATTGCCCCAAAACTGTATATAAATCGGGGTCACACCGGTGTTCGGTGTGATACCTCTTGCATTACCGAAGGGTGCTGTTTGAGTGTACCACCACCCCATGGGGTCTTAATAAACTTGTTCTTTGCCTTTTACAGTTTCCGTGCCAACAGTTCTTGAGTGTAAGTGGGTTATCTTCGGAGCATGTAGGCCTTGGGAACCCTGATTACTTCAGGAAGGGGACGAAAAAGCTTGGGGACAGACCAATGACGCACCATCACAAAGATCTCCAAAGGAGGCACCCTGAAACATGGCTCAAGGTGAGGAAAACAACGCCCATTGACACGGAAGGGACAAGGAAGGCACAAGACCCCGTCCCGAGAGACCACAGGTGACACAAAAGGAAGCCAACGCCCAACCACACAGGAATGGCCCAGGCTGATGCGAAAATCCCACAACACATCTTGTAGTGTAGTTCCTATAATCCCAATAGGCTCTGCCCATTGGAATAATATTTCCTATAGATTTGAAGTTGGACTGAGGTCAACTAGGTCTCTATTGAATATACTAAATTTAATTGTGTGTGTGCCAGCTAGCTCAAAGGTCACTAGAAACTTTCTCGAATACACAAGAAGGGATTAATTTCTAACAACCACATAAATATGACAACTTTGTTTCCCAAAAATAAGAATATATCTCTCAGAGTCACAGAAACAATAGATAAGTATTTCACTCAGTCAATCGTGCATGCTTTGTTTCTACAGAGTTGCAGAGAAATAGTGAGACCTGCGTTTTCAATAAACTCATGCAAGAGAGGTGAACTGCTACAATCATTATGCAGACTGCAAAGTATAATGCGTACAGTGTAAACAGTAATACAAAATAATACTGTAAGGGCATTGTATGGTTTCTAAGCCATATAAAAATACATACATAAATAATATTGACTAAAATACTCAACTGGTGCTTCTAAAATACGCCTACCCCAATGTGCCTAACCTAAGTCTAGTACGAGGGAAGTAAGTATTGTGTAGCATTGGTTTAGTTATTGCCAAGAATCTACCAAAGGTTTCTCAAGGTTCTAATCAGCTCCATACCTTGTTAGAATAAAGAAGGTCTGGTATCTCTGTCTCGGGACTTGATTTCCCAACACCGCGCAAGGGGAGCTGGAAACACTGGAGCTGGATTCTCAGTAGGAAAAAGGCAGCTTCCTGATCAGTGCGTCAGCTGGAAAGTCGGCTTCCTTCTGCACTTGCTGTAGCGAGCTGCGTCGGGCAAGTAGGTCTTCGAACTGCTCCGAACCACCGTATCTTGCTAGAGCAAGTGAAGGTATATTTATACATTGAAGGTGTTTAGGAATGCGATGGTTTGACGTAAAGTTGGGCATATGAACGTCAGGAAAGAACCCCTAGGGAATAGTTGTTCTTCGGAAAGTAACTGAGTTCTTAGACAAATCAATATTCAAGCAAGGGGAAGTCCCTGACTGCTTAAGCTAGTTTTCCAAGAAGTTATTGTGACGCTTGGTATGGGTGGAAGTAGCCATGCCTGTATTTGGGTAGCATGGGCTATGCCTAAATTGGGGCTTGATTTCTATACCTATAAAAAGGCAATGTGAATTTTCCCTATATAAGGGCATGAATTGGGAAAATTCACTCGGAGCTTAAAATGCCGCACAACAATCTAGACAACGTAGCGACCCCATCTCCTGGGAAGACGAGGCAGAACAAAAAAACAGAAAGACAAAAACCCCCAAGACCAATGGAAACCAGGGGTGCAAAGTCGGACCAGGCAATGCCAGAAGCACCAATGGAAGACACCGAGCAAGGACAGCAGAGTAGGGGACAGGACCCAGAAGGAAAAAAAATCCCCAAAAAGGGAGTCACCATGGAAATAGGAGACAGACCTGGCCCCCTACACCATGAGCTAAGGCAGCACTGACAACCACTGCAAGATGCCAGGGTCGGGGGTCCATTGAGAGAATCGAATGGAGTGAGGCACTACAAGCGAACAACCCAGAGTCATAAGGAATAACCAATCCAGCAACAAAGTTCCAACCAGAGGTGCAGGAGAGAGGATGGGCTGAAAGGAGGAGCAAGCAGCGGCGATGGGTGCCCAGGAACCCATGAACACAGACAAGCAGTCAAACCTACAAGAAGGGAAAACCATGGTCTCGAGACCAGGATGGAACAAACAAGGGAACCTCCGCAGAACCCTCGAGATCTACTCAAGTAACCTGGAAAGCACGGACCATGGGTTGCAGGAAGCAGCAAATGCCCATGCAGAATCACAAGGGAATCAGGCTGCAAACAGAGTGTTAGACCTGGCACCAGTGGCGTGGGTCTCCCTTCCATTATTTGCTGTTTCTCATATGTTTTTGCTGGTTATTGATGCTTTGGGCACTGTGCCACTGCTATTCGGTGCCACAATGTAAGTGCTCCGTATGGTAAATTGATGTATGAATTAGTGACTCCATGATTGGCTTGTTTGGTTTACTTGTCAGACCCTAGTACAGTGCACTGAGTGTGCCCAGGGCTTGTAAATCAAAATGCTGCTGGTGGGCTTGCAGCACTGGTTGTGCCACCCACAGAAGCAGCCTGTAAATTGTGTCTCAGGTCTGCCATTGCAGAGCCTGAGTGCAGTCTGGTACTGCCATGTTGACTGGGTAAGTGCACCCACTTGCTAGTCCCTAAACCTTCCCTTTTCTGCAAATTAGTCACCCCTATGGTAGGCCCAGGGCAGGGTGCCTTGTAGATAACAGGCAGGTAGTACATACCCTGATGTGTGGGGCATGTCCTAATAGTGAATTACAGGCATTTTTGGTTTTCACTATTGCAAGGCTAGCCTATCTGTTCCCCATAGGCCAGAATGGGCAGTTTGATTATATGATCTTATAAGCCAAACTGGCTCAGGGAACTAGGTAGAAATTCAAGTTTAGCATGTCTGAACTCACAATGATAAAATACATCGTTTAGTGAAGTTGGTTTTAACATTCTGTGTTTGAAAATACTACTTTTAGAAAGTAGGCATTTTCTTGCCTAATTACCCAAACCTGCCTCTGCTTGGTTGTGTATTCCTTGTCTGGAGTTTGAGTGACAGGGTCTGGGGTTTTCCAGGAGACAGGGTGAGTCAGCACAGGGCTGAAATGACCCATCTGCATGTAGAGTGAGGAGAGGGGATCACCTGGGACCTGAATAGGGCTGTGCCTGCCTTCCACAATGCTGGCTCCACCTCCTGTGGTGCTTCTGATGTCCATGGCAGGCACTGTCAAAGGAAAGAAGGATTCTTATCAATAAAGTGCTCCAAGACTGACCAGAACTGGTTTGAACTAGGTACAGACACTCTCTGCCTTCAGAGAACAAAGAGAATAAGTGTATAAAAGGGGGGACCCAGACCCCAGAAAATAAGATCACTTTTGAGAAACAAGAAGAACCTTTGCTGAGGAGAGGAACCAGAGAGAAACTGAAGGCTGAGACTATCCCTAAGCTGAGTGCTGTTTGGGGGATTGGCCTGCAGTGGTTGTCTACTGCCAAAGAAAGGAGATAGGAACTTTGTGCTACTTTCATAAACTTGTGAAGGATCTCCAAGGGTTTGAAAATAGAGCTTGCCTCCTGCTGAAGTCTCAGGGACAACAGACTTCACCAACCAACTCCTCTGAGAGACTGTGTGTCGCAGGAAGCTGAAAGCGTGACTCATGGAGAAGAAATGTGACACCGCCGCAGCAGGAGAAGAGTGCCACTATCACAGCAGATGCTTCGCATCCCCGGAGAAGGATGTCGCAGGGCCTGCTGTGGCTCAGAAGAGTCACAGAGTCCCGCATGGCCATCAGGCATGCACGCATCACCTTGTTTTTATCACATCAAAGAGAATATGCCATTTGTGTCGCATTGCATTGGATCGTCATTCCATCACGACGCTGCTGGTCGCATCACCACGGAAGCACACTAAGAAATCAACGCATCACCTCCCCACGCTGAGAAGAACCGACGCATCATCGGCCCCTACGCAGTAGTAGAGAATTGACACAGCACAGTTCTTGCGTGTAAGGAACCGAGGCATCACCTTCCCTGTAACACTTTTGTTGTATAGAGTTACACATCCAAAAGTATATTGAGCATAAAGTGTCGCATTTACCATTTTGAAAACTAAGCTATTTCTACCATTTGTAAGTACAGTATTGTGGATTTCTGACGTTTGTGGTCTTGTGGTAAGTCCATATAAAAATATTTATTTTTGATATTCAACCTGTATGGTGTCCATCTGTTGTGTTGTCACTATATTACTCTATGTTTTCACAAATGCTTTACACACTGCCTCTGAGATAAGCCTGCCTGCTCATGCCAAGCTACCAAGGGGGTGAACAGAAATTATTTTAGGAGTGTACCCCCTTACCTGACTAGACGCAAGGGCCCCTATTTGGTCAAAGATACCTACCTCTGCCAACTAGAGACCCCCAAATCTCACACAGAGGGAGAAGTGCCATCTCCTCCAAGGCAAACAAACATAGACAGGGTGTTGCAGGGATTCTGTGGAGTCACAGAACTATACTTGACATCATGGAACCTTAGTGGGCAGGGCCTTAGTCATCCTACCACCTGAGTACCCATGGTCCCAGGTACCGACTAGCTATAGTGCCTCACTTGCCCTCTTACTCACTCACAGAGGAACAAGTGATTAGACACCCCAGAACACAACACTCCCGACCCTCTCCCGAATCGCAGTTGCAGACACACCCATTTGCTTTCACTCTCGTACTAGTCCACAATAAGATTAGAAAGAGACATGAGAAAAGTTTAAAAGGTTTATTTTAACTAATGTACTCCAGTTTGCAGAATACGGGCCACACCAAGTAAAAAAAGGCCTAACACAAATACGGTTAGCATTGCAACTAGTTCGTAAATCATAAAAGGTGCTGTCATTGTACACAACTGTGGGGCCTTATCCCCCCTCCATGGAAAAAAGATGATTGCATATTAGAAGATCTCTGGGTGTTTAGTAGCAGACCGTGTACCTCAAGTCTATAGATGGAAGATCTACATCACAGGTGCTGTCATGCTCCTTTCTCTGGAAAGATCCCTCTCCAACTGTGTGTTACCCACCCGTGTACACCTATATGACTGAAGTACTTGTTCCCAAACAACAGCTGCATCTGCATGTTTTGTCTAGTTGCTAGGGCCTGATTAGAACAGAATAACAAGGAGTAATGTTTTTCGACCTTGTCTGCAGTCTTCAGACTAAATCCCAGGAAAGAACAGAACATAAAAACAACAGCAGGTTCTGTGTGAAAGTTGCAGTGTGACACAAAGCAAAATATGTTCGTATAGTAACGTGCACAGAGCAGAAGACAATCTGCCATGTGCTCATACTAAACATTGGGAAAACAAAAAGCCACTTGGACCGCGTGACAAGGGAAGGCCAAGCACAGAAAGAAATGGCCCAAATAAGTAGGCATATCCAGTTTAGAAAGAAACTTCAGGTTACCACAACCCCCAGAAAAAAGACCGCTGAGAGAGAGAGGAGGCGACCCAATGCTTGAAAGTCAGCCAATAATCCAAAGAAACAGAAAACAGTGACCTGCATATCCCCTCCCTGCCGAGCAATCAGGACTGGTGTCCAAACACAGACAGCATGGTGCCGAAGGAGAGGAGCAAAACAAAGACAGTTACCACCTTAACCCCATCAATACCCACCAGGACAAAGACTGGAGAGGCCGGAAACATGAGCAGCAGCCCAGGAATCTTCCAGTAGGCCTTATCACATGCATTAGTCTCCAAACCACTAAGGGAGAAGGAATGAGCTCTGAGGGAGCGAGAGGTGAAGCCCAGGAATAAAACCACTGATCCAGGAGAAGCTGGAAAACAGAAATGGACCCTGGAGAGCACAGGCAGTGTGAGGCTATCGCCTCCTGGACTCAGCAGTCAGAGACGGGCAGACACCCAAGGAAGGAGAAGAACCCAGGGTACATGTTGGAACAGAGGGAAGAGAGTACAGAAGAACGAAAAAGCCAGTGTGGCCAAGAGAGTGAAAGAAAACCATGGTGACGATGAAAAGATGAAAAAAAAGCATCTGGAAATGATAGGAGCGTGAGACCACAGCAGATAAGCCAGATGGAAGTGAATATGCAGGTAGGCGGACATCGGGATGAGGGATGCCACGGAAGCAAACCTCAGGAGCTGTATGGACAGGTCATTGAACACTGAGCAGAACCTCTGGCCTCTTTTCTGTAACCAGGAACAAACAAAAAGGAAGGGGATTAACAGCCCCTCCTTTAGGACACACATAAGAACCATGTCACCTGGGCGACCGTCCGAACACACCCCATTGACCCGCAACAGATGGGAGGAATCAAAGCCCGCATTGGGGCCAAAGGTCACCAAACTTAAAAAAGGAGAGACCCACTCCATACCAAAACCCCTGCTGGAGGGACAAACCAAACTGAGGACTCCCAGGAGAGTGTCTGCGAACAGCCAGCACTGCACGTCATGCCATACCAGGCAAGTGAGTGGAACCCATGTCTCAAAACCAGAGCCAAAGTACCCCAATGTCAGAGATGCCATCGATGGCATCTTCAATCAGACCCACAGGTAAATGCCATGACAGAAAGCAAGGGAAAAAGGATCTATCTACCACCGGCCATACATGCTGCAGCAGCCATACAAAGTACCGGGTGTAATTGCAAAATGTGCATACTCCCACAAGTGTACTGTGGTGCGAAAAACAGAACTGTATCACCCCCAACTCAAGTGGACCCAAATCTTCAACCACAGAAGAATGAAAGGCCAAGGGGACCCGCCGGAATGAGGTAACAAACAACTAAAATGGGCTGCAGCAAACTGAGAGGGCCCCAGGGAGGACTACCGGTGGAGAGAAGAAATCCAAAAGATGACAGTTCCCAAGCACCTCCTCCAAAAGAAGGAAAGACAAACATTTTAATAACGCATGTATTTGTCAAGGGTATCTTGGAGCTGAACAACAGATGTTTAGTGTCACCCAGCTCAATGGGGCTCAAGCACAAGGTGAGTCACCAAAAATCCACAGTAGACCTGCCAAGCAGAACCCCAAACACAAGGACCCCTCTGGCACACTACCCGATGACTCCCATCAGGTCAAACACAACCCACTGTGGGACCCAAAGAGGTGGATATCCAGGACCAAAAAGTTGCCACCTCCGCATCCTTAGCATGGCCCAATGAAATTGCACATATAGCCCTCAGGGCAAGGGGCACATAATAAAATATATAGTGACACAGCACAAACCCCAGAAGGAGGAAACGTGAAGAGGGCTTGAAGATATCTGAAGTGGTGGCCTGGAGGTGAAACACCTGGAATGGAAGCATCAGGCCACAGAAACACCAGACCCAGCCTCCGATGGCACATCGCAGCAACTGCCACAAACCAACAACCCCACAATACAGAGTGATCCAAATGTCCAAAAAATGAGGTAACAAAGGTGACCTCCTGTGCCATACCACATGAAGGCATCTGGAGAGGTCAGACAAGGGGCAGAGTCAACCCAATGTAACCCCACATGGCATGCAGGAGAATCAAATCAGGCCACTGTAAATACAGACCCCTTGCCACAAAACTGCTGTGCAAGTCCCGGCGAGAAGGAAACAATTAACATGCCCACGATAGCAGGGCAAACAGTATGTGGAGTCTCCCTAGCCCCACCCACTAATGTTAAGCACATCAATGAGTGACTCTAAAGTGCCAAACCTGGAAACCCTAAGCCATGCTTGCTAATGCAGAGCAACATGGGCCGGGGACATCCAAAACAGTGCAGCAACATCTTGGAAGAATGCATAGGCGCTAGACCCGTCTGCCGAGTCAGGTCGTTGTGGGTCAGTGTGACCAGGCAGAAGCAACATGCAAAAAGTGTGTGCCCACAGAGGACTCCACCCAGCAAGCCCAGCCTGCTATAGCATGGCGCAGGGCCCAACAGTGGCAAAGCCCCAGCAGAGAGAGGCAAGTAGCTCCTAGGGAGCAAAAACACACACCAAACCAGGAGCCCAGGCATGATCCAGAAACCATCTCAACGACTGCAATAAAATTGCTGTTGACTCCTAGAGTGGGAATTGAACCCTTGCCCTATAGGAGTCTGTAAGGCCGCAGTAAAAGACAACTGCCTCAAACTGTGCTGCTGGAGGCAGGACACAAACCCTTGCCATATATGTGCTTGAAACTGACTCCGACGCTGCCTCTGAGCTACAGCTCCTGGCTGCGGAGAATGAGAATGGGCATACGGATGCTCAGTGCTGCCACCTGCTAGCAAGATCAAACACTCGCTGTGCAGGGAACACATGCCAAATAGAAGAATAAAAGCATGACTGCTAAAGCAAGTCACAAAACACAAACAAGAAAAAAGGGAAACAAATATACTTGACTCAGCTAGGCAATGGGTCTGCAGCATGCAGAAAAAAGAACAGGATATGTGGGTGATGCACTTCCCCCTTTATGCATGCTGGCCCACCTAGATAGCGCCATATTGGCGAAGCATTCAGCTTTGCTAGGTAATAGGTTCTATAGAGCAGACAAGCTGCTCATTGTTAAGGAAGGGGACAACAAGACGGAAGAGGAGGTAATCTCCAATATTCCACTTCCAGCCCCGAGCCCATGCTTGCTATTTCAGCAGTGGGCGGCAGTGGCCGCTGGTGGCTGCTTGGTTCTTAACACACAGACAGGTTTTTCTTGATCTTTTCCCATAGTAATGATTACTGCACATTAAGCAGCTAAAGTCTTGGCATACCCTGGCGTACTTTTCTGTGCACTCATTAGCTCGCCCAGTGAGGATTTTTTTTCTTGCTAGAGTGCTTTAATGTCTTCACTTATTCGGCAAATTTGGCTAGCATTATCTACCCCCTAATTGCTATCATTTAAAATATACTAGCCTCACAGGAGGCGAGGAAGGAGGGTCTTTTATTTTCTAGATCCAAACCAGTCATTAGTGTTCACCAATAGAGACATATTTCGATAATCAGATTCAAATGTTCAAAGGTCAAAGTGTTCTCAAGGTGGCCGGGAACAGCATTCCAGAAATTATGCGTGGGAGAAAAAAAACGAGCAGAGCTCTGTATTTGGTGTCGCTATACGGTGGTATGCAGTGCCCCTGAGGTTGTCACTTCCTTCAATTCACACAAAGAATACCTCCATGCACCCAGTCCATCTTCCTCGCCTCCAGCAGGCATCAAAGATGAGGGCGTATTCATCAATACAGTACCACATGAGGGTCACTAATAAACAGGATCAAATGGATAACCATACAAGGAGGTCCAACTCATGGATAACCTGAATTCCAGAACACAACGAGGATGCCTCTGGATCTATATCCTTGGTTGAAGATTTAATTAAGGCTCTCACCACAATTCTGGATTATAATCTAGAATTGACAATCATGTGGGCTCACTGAGGTCCAGCTCAAGTTGCTGGCCAAGTGAAGTATCAAAGGACTATGTTGGTGAACTTTGCAGATTACAGAATCAAAGAGAGGATACTTGCCTAAGAGATTAAGGAGAAGTTGTTTAGAACCACAGATAGCTTTGAGTTTTGTATCTTCTTGGATATGATGTAAGAATCAGCTCTTAGGTGAAAAGAGTTTAAGAGCATGAGCCCAAGGTCTCAAACAGCTGGGGCACAGGCCTTTGATAATACACCTTTCGTTACTCAAAGTATTGTTTACAGGTGTATTTCAAACATGTTGCACAGCTAAATAAGCCACTATGTTTCTGAAATCATTGAGTTAGAGAGGAAGCTCAGGCTTTCAAGGTTTATTCAGACAGTGGGTGGGGGAAGAGGTGGGGGAGTCCGGTACTCTGACATGGTGCCAAATTATTCAAGGGAAGGGAGGGATGTGAGGAGTGAGAGAGAGGTTGGGCGCCTACCAAGGCATGGGGAAGGAGGGATAGGTTGTGGAGTAGTATAACGTGAGATCCAGAGCAGTTGATCTAGGCCAGATACCCATTGGGAAAGAAAGGAGAATAGGCCTGTTAACAGGGGAATCCACCTAGGCTGTGATGGTGTAACTGAGGTGGTGCTCTATGTCAGTTCCTTGGTGAGTTGTCTTCAAGTATTTGATGCACTTTATCACTTTTATGCATGTTAAGGTAGTAGGTGCTTCTCACAAGTTTTGTGAGTGTTTTTTAATGTACATAAGGCACTTTCTGGCACATTCTAGTACGTTTGGGCATGTCTAAGCACTTACGGAAGGAGAAGGGAAATAGCGAAGCTGATTTGGGGATATATAAGTCACCGATTTTAACTACGCACAAGGTGCACTTTAAAAATCAATGAACTACATACTATATCTTAGCACAATAAGCACTTTCAATGTACATGTTGTCTAACAGAATTAGGAGAGAGTAAGTAACTCAAAGGAGAATATTGAAGGTTATCTCATTTAATACTAATGGGCTAAATAACAGAAAGAAAATGCGTGCTATTGAAGTTTGGATAGAGGAGTGTACCCCATCATAGTATTACAAGAAATCAGTATTCTGTCAGACAGGCTAGTGAAGTTTACAATGTTTAAGAAATGGGCTAGTTATAAAGGCTTTTCAGCTGGTTCAGCAGCCATTGCAGATTGCTCTTTTTATAGCTCAAAATTTGAATGTGGAAGTTCATAACTGGGCAAGCAACACTCAGGGCTGATGGTGTTGGGTTAATTGCTATCTCCTCAGTGGGGGTTACTTTTATCAGCTTTTATGCCCAGTAGAGGATAATACTAGGACATATGAGTAGTCTTCCAATCTTTAATGCAAGTCCTGATGAGATTAATAAAGGCAGAGGTTTTAGTTGTCTGCATAACTTAGGAGTGGACTCCACTTCAGGGTATAAAAGGCAGCAGAAGACCAAAGTAGCGGAAATCATGCAAAATTATCAAAGGGTCCTCTCTCTTGTTGATCCTTGCAGGAGAGCCGATCCCGGCCTCTTGTGAGGCTGCTACAAACCCCCCTCCAGTCCTGATGAAGACCCGCATTGACCCTTTAAGAGTGCTTTTCCAGGGTTGAAACGTCGACATTTAGAACCTTTTGGACCAGTTTTAAGGACTCTGCAACAAGACCAACTAATGTTGTCCACAGAACTATCTTAACCTCATCGCTGCTAGACATATTCCCCTCCGGTGCTGAACTATAATGATAATGGGTGCGGTCATGCCGGAATGGTTCCGTCATCAGCACAGCTCCACTGTGCCTCATGACGGAACCGTTCCGTCATGAGCATCGAAGGGGTTAAGGATTTTGCATTACTGGACAATTTCCCCCTCTTTTTTTAATTCCCCTTTACCCAAATCACCACTGTATATATTACACATTCACAAATATCACTGGATGTCACTTTCTTCACTTTATGCGTCACCATGTACTGGTAACAGCCTTGTCAATATGTTAATAAGGGTATTTATAAATTCATACAATTTATAAAAAACTTCTGTGATACCCTAGATGGTTTGGATTTATATTTCTTTGGATTAACTTGCTTGGAAATGATTGAATTATTTGTCAAATGTTCAGAGAAAAAGAAATAACATGCACCCAACAGAACCAATTGAATATCCATGATCCTTGCAGGGTAGCAGTCCCAAAAAGAGGGAATTTACATGCTTTTTGAACAGATTTTGAACTGTCTCTTGGATGAATTTCTCCCTAGTCAAAAAGAATCGTTGTTTTAAATGTCTTCAGATACTCCTTACTGGATTCTTGGATCACGCAACTCTTGCTTTGGATATTTTGGGTGAAAGGCAAAAGCACTAAGTCACAAGGTGAGTCTTTATTAAGCAGCACATGCAGGAGAAGGGATGGCTTAGAGTTTGTACGGATGAGATTCAGGCGTTTTCAATAGAAAACCATGGTTTGGCTCCACCAAACATTGTCTGAGATACTTTAAAAGCTTTTCTGGAGAGACAGCTTATTTCCAAAGATATGGTTGTTAATAGAAATGCTCAAGAGCAAAAACTAGGCCAGGAGAAACCTGTGCAAGTAGCACATAGTAAACTTTCTTGGAAATATTTAGAGGAGAATAGAAGGAGGCTTGAGAAATCTAAATGTACGTTAAGTGATCATTACTTTGCCAAATGCTTTGTAACTCATATGGCTTAAAGGCAGAAGATTTATTAGGAGAATAATTATGCCAAATGTTTATAGATTGGCAAGCCCATCAACAAGCAACCAAGAATACTATACATACTTTAAAATGTCCCTTAACAGGGCTAAACAGTAAAGAACAGAGTAATATGAATGAATTCTTTTTTGAACATTGTAATCCAATCTACAGTTATACACAGGTAGTTGTTAAGGTGGCACTGGAGACATTTTTTGGGAGCTAGATATGCCCACACCTTCGGAGGAAGATAGGCATAATATGTTCAGGTTGAGTTAGTTAGTAGCTTGCCAAATTGCAAGGTCTGTGGCCGGATGGTTATCCATCAGAATTTTATGAAGAATGTTTGGATGTTTTAATGAAGTATCCACTCTTTGATGCTAATTTTATATTGGAAGGAGGTCCCATCTTAACCTTTTTTAATTCAGATTGTATGGTCAGTTGTTTTAAAAAAGGAAAGGATGAGGAGGATCCAAACTCATATCAACAGATAACATTACTGAATTCAGACTACAAAATAATTATTAGATTGCTCGCAAACAGATTTAATGGGATTGCTGCAAAACTGGTACACCATGATCAGAATGGTTTTATTGCTGGGTGTCAGCTAAGAACAGACACCCATTATTTCATGGAAGCGCTTGATTATTTATCCTTCAATCAAATTCCTGCTGCAATCCTCTCACTCAATGCCAAAATGGCTTTCAACCTTGTAGTCTGGTAGACTTTAATTTAGTATTCTGAAGATTCTAATATACCAACCAAGATCGAGAGGTTGATACAGAAAATGTAGGAGAGAGCAGAGGCAAAGATGATTGGTTAGTATGCCAAAGGCTGGAACGGATTGAGTATTGTGAGAATCTAGGCAGTTTTGTCCACTGTCCTCTTTGCCTTCTTTATCAAACCCATGGCGATCACAATAAAAAAGGGTGCTTAGGTTCCGCTTCCTATAACGCGGATGGATAAGTAAAGCTCTATGCGGAAGATATAATGTTGCTTTTGGACACTAGAAGGATTACGTAGGAAAGAGCGTTTGATATTGTTTCCATGTATCAGGGGTTTGGGTGAAACTGAAGTAATTTTATGTAGCAGTGAGGCTGAAATTCTGCTTCCAGATATTGCCACCTGTGTGAATGAGCAACCAAATTAGATACACATCCAAACTTGAAGGTTTGTTTGAACTTAATTTTGTTCCATAGCTGTTGACAGTTAAAGCGATGTTTACAAAATGAGATTCGCTCACTCTTACCACATTGAGTCACTTTCTTGTAGATAAGGACCGTTGAGTCTACGCCTGTTTAATTTTCTCTTTGCTTCAATACCTCTGTGCTGAAGGCTGCCTTTACAAAAAAAAAAGAAGTTGAATCTCTATTTTCATTTTTTTCTGTGGCAGAATAACATGGCTAGATTAGCACATAGCATTTTGTACAGGGAAGTGGAGGATGGTGGTTTAGCCCTCTGCAATCTTCTGGATTGTATTTTGCTTATTTTACACAATTCATGTCCAGATTTCATAAGAAATATAAGTCCAATGAAGTTTTAACGATATCCTAATGAGCTTAGTTTTAAGGGAATACAACTTAAGTGATATTTCAAAGCTGACTTAACCCCCTAAAAATGTGCTATACGATTCTGCATTGTTGTTTTAAACAGATGGATCTCTATTGGTGGTAATAAATACCCTACATTAATGCTACTACGTACCTGTCAGATTTATTTCGGGGTCCCAGGAAACGGTTGTATCAAAATATAGTCTTGAAAAGGGGGTCAATGGGTTTTACCAAGGTGACTGATCTACTGCTACCATTGCGGCTGTTGTGGCTGCCTGCGCAATATATGGCTCTGGCCCCTCCACTGGGGGTCGGTTGAGCCTTGCATGGCGGCAGCTGGAGTCGAAGGGGGCCGGAGCTTGCTCCCTCGTGGAGTGAGGCCTAGCTGTTTGAGCGGGCCCTGACCCAGCAGTGTGTGAGGCCTGGCTAATTTCGAGTGAGCAGCTGGAGGAGCCACACAGTGGTGCAGAGCCCTGGGAGCACAGATTGGGGAAGCCCTGCAACTGCAGTCGACAAGTGGTGAGTGCGGGCCTAGTAGATCCAGCGATGTGTGGCCCAGGCGCCCTGTATCCCCCACAGCCCTAAGGCCCCACACCAACTCTGACCCAGGAGATGGGCAATAACTTCTGGGCACACCTGCGGCTTCGTTACCACAACCTTTGACTCTCCCTCACCACTCCTGAGATATCACCTCAGAAGTGGGCCTACTCCACCCACCGGACATTACCAGTAAAGGCCGAGTGAGAAGTGCCCCATCATTCGATACACCGCACGCAACATTATCCCCAGGGAGTTTAGTCCACAGCCCGTGCCTCACACCTTGCAACATGTCCCAGGCATGGGTGGGACTCTCTTGCGGGCTGGGCCTTGAGGCCTACTACTCTGAACTGATCACCGCACACTGTTCCTGCGCATGACATCTTACCAGTAGACCCGGAGTGGAGGCTCTTACAAATGGCTGCTGCCAGAACCCGCAAGGATAGATCTGTTAAAGACTTGTTGCTTAAGGCAGGGGCTGGTGGAGCGGAGATGATGCCGCATGCCGGAGGGGGCGCTGAGCGGCGGGGATCAGAGGAACACAACGGGCCTGTCACAAATAGCGTCCAGGAATCGCTTTTCGCAGACCTCACCAGGGAGTTCCACACCATGAAGCCTCAAACGAACGCCAACGGACCCTCCACCTGATATCTTGACATGCGTCCATAATTTCAAGCTCAAGTAGCGCATCCTACAAGAAGCATGGTCCAACCACCCCATTGAGCTTTGCTCCTGTAGGCTTTGTCTCTTTCAAGACTTGGCGGCTTCCACTCTACAGAAACAGCGCAACTTTTGCCCTCTTACGATATTTCTCCACTCCAAAGACATTGCTTACTCCTGGGGGCATCCATTTCATCTTATCATTAAATGGGAGGGTAGACTCCACCAGTTGCGCTCCCTGGAGAAGGCGACATCTCTACTTCGGCTGCCGAAAGCTGATCGGATTGGAGAAACCTGCTTCCTCCAGCCATCGCACTGATAACAACTGCTGGCAGAGAGTCATCAGCTCGCTACTCTGCTCGCCCCCAGATCCAGAAGTGATTGCCAAAGAACGATCTGTAGTTCTTCAGACCCTGTCAGAGGACTCCAACACCACAGACTGATCTATAACTTTTGAGGTGCTGATTTTTGCTTTCTTGATGCGTTAAACCAGCTGTTATGGCCGGACCTGGGGCGGGGAGTGACGGGTGCGATGGAGGCTCCTGCTATCCATCCCACGCCTCACCACGGGTGACTCACCTGGGACATTTGTGGACTACTTACATAACTGTTCCTTTCCTATGCTCTTTGTTTGGGGTTAATATTTCTTGGGTTACCCCCTCCTCCTCCGCTATTTGTTAAGGGTTGTATGAGGCTATCCCACCATGTCTCCATTTCCTACAGGGGCAGCTCCGTCCAGCATGGAGAGTCTGAGTCCACACCTCTATGGCTCCTGAAATTCATATTGTGTCCCTGAATGTGAAAGGGCTAAACAATCCCACTAAGTGCAGAGCCCTTCTGGCCTAAATCTTGATTGGTACTGATATAAAACAGTGTTCCACCTCGGCTGAGGTGACAGAGACTACTGCTGATACTTGTATGTAATCTGTTGATATGGAGGAACACCTAATAAGGAAATATAAAAAAAAGTGCAGAGCCCTTCTGTCTTTTCTGGAGCGCTCAGATGCCCATGTTTGCTTACTCCAGGAGACACATTTACTCCCTGCTGATACCCACCGTCTAAGGTCAAAGGCATTCCCTCACCAGATGTTCTCCTCTGCCACTCCCATAACTGCTGGGGTTGCCATCTTGGTATCTTCTAGGTTCCCGGGGAGTGTTGGTAGCAAACAGGCTAAAATTAAAGGGAGGTTCTTGCCTTACACCTTTGACACACACACACATTTTTTAATCATTATTTAAAAAAAATTATAATTATGTACATGTTTTAATTGATTTTAAAATGTATATCTATGATTTTTATAATAATAGTTTTGCAATTATTACTGTTGCACAGACAAGAGTGGAAATAGTAAATGTTACCCCTAATGAGTCCAACGTTTTCCCTACTCTTGTGCTGACTGGAGTGAGAATAGTAAATCTTACCCCTTCTGAGTTCAATGCTTTCCCTACTGTTGCACATACTGGAGTGGAACAAGTAATTGTGACCCCTTATGAGTGCAACGCCTTCCCTATATTTGCACCACCTGGAGTGTGAATTGTAAATTTTACCCTACCTGAGTCCAATGCTTTCCCTCCAATTGCACTGACCTGAGTTGAAAGAATGCATTGTAGCCCTACTGAGTCCAATGCTTTCCCTACTGTTGCACTGACTGGAGTGGGAATATCACATTTTGCAATTCCTTAGGCCAACGCTTTACCTACTGTTGTATAGACCGGAGAGGGAATAGTAAATTTTACCCCCTTGGTAGTGGGAATAGTCTATTTATTATTTCTAATATGGAAGTTTTCTTAATATTGTGTATATATATATATATTCACTGAAAAAACCATAGGTTTAACACCAGTTATAGTTAGCTGGACATTTTACTTATACAAAACCATTGAAATTCCCACGTTAAATTTAGTTGGACTCATTATAACTTGCGCGCCCGCAATCCACTGCTGATGATGTCACATATTACATCATTCATGACATGGTCAGTGGCATCACTGATGACATCACTGATGACATCTCAAATGACATCACTGATGACATCATTCAGTGTCTTTGTGTTTCTGTAAAGTTCTATACATCATTTGTGTGTTACTGTAAAGTTTAAATATCTTTTACATATTCAAGAATGAGTGGATGTATAAGTGTCTGGATGAAGGATTTAGTAGGTGCGTGACTGACTGTATGAGTGAGTGATTAAATGTGTCTTACTAAATGCATGGGTTAGTAACTAAACTGTCTGAATGGGTGCATCAGTATGTCTGTTGTTGTGTAAGCTGCTGCATGTGTTGATCAGTAGCTATATGAGTGGCTATATGAGGTATTGATTGGTTGCCCAAGTATTTGAATGGGAGACTGAGTGTGTGTGTGGGTGGCTGGGAGGTGTGTGACTCTGTGCATAGATGTGTGATCAGTTGATTCACTAGGTGTATGAGTTCAAGAGTGCATGTGGAAACAGCTATATGGGCGGTTGACTGTGTGCATGGGTGTGTTGGTGAGTGAATGGATATCTCAGTGCTACATGTCCAAGTAAGTACATATGTAAAACACAGTGCATGTGAGAGTTGGCATATATAAATGACTATACATGAGAGCCAGTGAATGTGCGAGTGGCTGTATGGATCATTGTGTACTTGTATCAGTGATTGTATAAGAGAGTAATTATGTGTTAGTATATGTTTGAATAAGTAAGGTGTTGTGTGTATAACTGTATAGTTGAGGAAATGGAAGTGTGATTGATTGTTTGCATGACTGACTAGGTGTGTGAGCAACTCCATGGATGAGTGGCAGTGTGTGAGTGTCTGTATAGGTGTATGAGTGCATATGATAGTGTTGTAGTGATGAGGGACTGTATGTATGAGTGATTCTATGTGTGAATGAGTGAATGTGTGTGTAGACCTAGGAATCAGTGAGTGCGTATGTAGTAACTGGTATTGGTGTGTCAATGGTTTCAAGAATGGTAGTCTGTATTTAACACTGGGTGTATATTAGAGTGTGAGGAGGTGCATCGTATTATCACATGAATGATATTATCAGTGATGTGATCAGTGATGTCAAATGAGATGTCATCAGTGATGTCTTCAGTGATGTCATCAGTGATGTCACTAACCATGTCATGAATGATGTAATATGTGACATCATCAGCAGTGGATTGCGGGTGCGCGAAATATAGTTAGTACAACTAACAATATAGGAGCAATTTCAATGGTTTTTTAAATGCTAATTCCTAACTCTATATGGCCTGAAACCCATGGTTTTTAAGTGAATTTGCAAAGTTTTTAAGATGCTAATTCCTAACTATATAAGGCCTGAAACCTATGGTTTTTTTAAGTGAATTTGCAAGGTTTTTTAAATGCTAATTACTAACTATATCAGGCATGAAACCTATATTTTTTTTCAATAAATTTCAAAGGTTTTGTAAATGCTAATTCTATTAACTTTTATATATGTTATTATCCTTCTGGGACCACCTGTGCAGCCATCTTGTTTCTCAGGAGAAGTGAGACACAAGAGAGCACAAAAGTGGAAAACGCGAAAAGGAGGCAGGGTAGAGACCCCCTGATCCCCTAGAGCTTCTCAGGGGGTCCCAGAAGGACCACCAAGTGCAAAATTGTTATTATTTTTTTTTTAATCGCGGGGTACGCGCACGGTACGCGTACAGTAACGCGTACGGTGTACATACCCCTCAATTTGTTCGATTTTATTTATTTATTTTTTTGCCCTTGGGGGTCCTTCTGGTACCCCCTGAGAAGGGCTAGAGGGTTGGGGTGTCTCTACCCTGACCCCTTTTCGTGTTTTCCACTCTTGTTTTGGGCTCTCTTGTGCCTCAGTTCTTCTGAAAAAGAAGATGGTGGCCAACACTTCCTGGTTTGGACAGTTTGGAATGTTGACAGTCAACTGCCAGCCAATCAGAAACTCGCTCGCGCACGTAAGGGTACGCGTACGGTGCGCGTACGGTGAGCGCATATAGATAAATTCAATTTTCTCAACAACTACTGGAGGGATTTTCACCAAATAAAGAAAAGGCACTACTGCATACCTGTCCCTACCATTTTGCTAAGTTTGGTGTAATTCCGTTCAGCCGTTCGAGCTGTAGCCGTGTCTAAAGGTCCATTAGAAAATGCCATTTAAAAAAAAGTTTCAAATTCAATTTTCTCATGAACTACGGGAGGGATTTTCACCAAACATAGCAAAGGCACATCTGCATACCAGGCCCTACCATTTTGCCAAGTTTGGTGTAATCCCATTTAGCCGTTCGGGCTGTAGCCGTGTCTAAAGGTCCCTATGGAAATTAACATAGGGGAAAACACGTTTTGGGACCACCCTTTTTTCTTGGCCCCCACTTGACGAATCCTCCCGAAACTTACAGGGAAGGAGCAGAGCGTAGATGAGCAAATTTAAGGAACATAACACGCAGATTCCTCAATCGGCGCCAAAGTTATTCTCAATAGAATGTTGGGGATTTCCTATGGTAACTAGGTCCTAACTATACATGAAACCTAAATCAATCTAACACAGAAGCATCCATAAAAGAAGGCAGGGACTCCAGGCTGTCAGGATATGGCAATTGTTTATGTTTATTCTCATAGGTTACCTTCAACCCATGAGACAAGAGAGACACGTTTCAGCTCGAAAGAAGCCTTTGTCAAATATGTCACTGACCATGTCATGAATGATGTAATATGTGATGTCATCAGCAGTGTATTGCGGGCGTTATTTATAGTTAGCTGAACTAACGATAACAGTGGAATTTTTCTGGGTTTTTTAAGTGAATTTCTAGGGTTTTTTAAATGCTAATTTCTAACTATATTGTGCCTGAAACTTATGGTTTTTTCAGTGAATTTCAAAGGTTTTTTAAATGCTAATTTCTAACTATAAAGGCCCTGGAACCTATGTTTTGTTCTGTGAATTTCAAAGGTTTTTTAAATGCTAATTTCTAACTATAACGTCCCTATTAAATCCCCTTGAACCCTAAGGGTCCATGTGGGCCAACTAGCCCTCCAGTTACCTCTAGTAAGCGCCACATTGCTGCATTGCACAGAGGTTTTCCAAACTCATTCCCCTTTTTACACCAGACTGCAAACGCGGCTTGTGGCATACTGCTGCTCATAGGATGAAGTCCACTTGTATCCTGAGGTCATCAGGACACAAGAGGACCTCATTGCCCCACCAGCAGTGCACCAGAAGCCGCGTTTGCAGAGTGGTGTAAAAAGGGGCGTGGCCTCAGACCACCTCTCTGCAACACAGCTCTACTTGGTGGGCTAGTTGGCCACCAGGGACCCTCAGGATTGAAGGGGACTACATCCCCCAATTTCCAATGCACCAGGGGGCATGTTTGCACACTTGTTGTTTCTGTCCCTGCCCCGTCGCCCCCTGGTGCATTGTAAGTGAGACGATTAAGTCCTCTTCAATTATGAGGGTTCCTGGGGCCAACTAGCCCACCAATGTACCTCCAGTAAGCACCACAGAGCTGTGTTGCAGAGAGGTGTAAAAAGGGACGTGGCCTCGGATCACCACTCTGCAACGCAACTCTGTGGTGCTTACTGGAGGTACTTGGTGGGCTAGTTGGCCCCCAGGGACCTAAGGATTGAAGGGAACTAAATCCCCCAATTACCAATGCGCCAGTTTGCAGTGTGGTGGTAAAAGGGGGCAGTGCCTCGGGCTACATGGCAGCTTTTTTTTATAATATTTTTTACAAGGAGGTTCTGTGGCCCCCATTCTTTTACATTTCTTAGGCCATGGGGACCCCATCCCCCACGGCATGACCCCTTTTTACTTTGATTTAAAAAATCAGGAAGAGGGTCACATGACCCCCCCTTCTCAGGCCAATTATGGCCCAGGGGACCCCATCCCCCAGTGCCAGCCTTCACTTTTTAAAATGTATTATTTTTTTTCCACATGGGAGGGGGGGCCACATGGCCTTTTCTAGGGAAATTTCTGGCCCTGGGGACCCCATCCCCCTGGGCTTGGCCGCTACGTTGGGGACCTTGGTGGGAGCCTCAATGCCCCCACGGTCCCTACTGGCTCCCAGCGTCCTGCGGGAGCGGGCATTGCTTTTCCACACGGGGAGCTCCTGACATGCAGCTCCCCTTGCGGAAAAGTTATTCTATTTGGCTTTTATAATAAATAGCAGGTTTTCCTGCTCTCGCTTCCAAAAGCCAAAGCAGAGTAGGCTATGACAGGGCGGGAGCCGCACGGCTCCCGCCCTGCCATTGCAAACAGCAATTTTCTGGGGGTGGCCACCCTGGGACATTGCAGGAGCTGGCCCGGGCCCTGGGGGGTGGTGGTCTCCGGGCTCATCAAGGGCTCCAGGACAGGGGCTGCGCTGACCCCCTCCCTTCATTTTCTATACCCCTGGGAGGTGGTGGTCCCCGGGGTTTGGGGTCCGTATCGGACCCCCCAATTTAAATATTTAGTGTCCCGAGGAGGTGGTGGTTCCAGGGTTGTGAGTGGGGCTCGAGCCCCCACACAAATCTTTATAAATGTTTTACAGAGCCCCGCAGAGGTGGCGGTCCACAGGGCTGATGGGGGCTGCAGTGTCCCCCACTTGCATTAGAATTAGCCCTGGGGAGGTGGCAGTCCCCCGGTCTGTGGGAGAGGCTGAGTGCCCCCCGCACATAATCAATAAAGTCCTGGGGAGGTGGCGGTCCCTGGGGCTGCAGGGCAGCAGATAAATTGTCAGTGCCCCAGGACCTTACCCACCCGGGGGCTTTTTAAAATGAAGTGCAGGAGTCCACGCTTTGGTTTTTAAAAATAATTTTGGCGGGATTCATGAGCCTATTGCGCTTTCCGCCAATCGCCAAAATCATTAAAAAAAAACCTGGGGGTCCTTGTTGGACCCCCTGAGCAAGCCTAGGGGGTCAGGGTGTTCCTATCCTACACCCTTTTCTTGTTTTTTAATGTTTTTTTCTACTGTTTTCTTGTGACGCGGTTCTACTGAGGCACAAGATGGCTGCCAACACCTTCTGGTTTGGAGTGCTGGCAACCAATTAAAATGAAGCTCCTGGTCAGGAGGGTTTGCGAATGCACCGATGCCCCAGATATCAAAACTTTTTCTTTTTCTTATTTCTCAGGAACTACTAAATGGATTTACACCATTTAACAAAAAGAGCTCTTTCTAAACCAAGACCCACCATTTCGCCAAATTTCGTGTAATTCATTTCAGCAGTTCGGCCTTATGGATTTGTTTAAAGTTTCCTATTGAAAATAACATGGGGAAAATGGATTTTGGGTCCCCCTTTTTTTCTCGGCCCCCACTTGCCGAATCACCCCGAAACTTTCAGGATAGGATCGGACCAGAGCCCTTCACAAGTTTTGAAAATTTCGCGAAGATTTGTCATGCGGTGCTAAAGTAATTGGGGGAAAAAAACATTATTTTCCTATGGAAACTAGGTCCTAAATATAAATACCTACTGGCGACCTCCAGTAGGTAATTTGTTTCAATATTAGTGTAAAACAATATTTTATCACAATATTTTTGTAATTAACTTTATTTGTATAGAAAAACAATATTTTATGATCAATATTTTTGGCACAATATTTTGATAGCACAATATTTATGATTTCAATATTATGGGACTTATTTTGATAGCACGTGGTCAGACCGCTGCCCGCTATCACGGCAGTCAGGAGACCGCTCAACAAGCAAGCAGCAGTCTGACTGCCCAATTACATTGCGACCACCAGGATGGCAGTCTCAAAGTACTCATTTTCCCATCAGCTTGTGCTGTGGTCCTGGAAAAGGGCTACAACACAAGCAGCCATGTAAAAGAGCATTTTGAGCACATCCGTGTACCGTGTTCCATGCACTATGTGGTGCATGGCATATGATGCATCGATGTGTGTGGGGGTACTGCATGTGCCCCCAAGGCCACTTTGCAGTGAACCACAAGGGATGAGGGCCCTGTTTGGGGCCCCAAAAGTTCCTTCCCGACCGCTTTTTCATGGCAGTTAGACATCCATGAAAAGGCTGTCGGAAAGGGACATCAAAATCCAGACGGTGGTGCCTGCCTAAGCACGGTCTCTATTCTGCATCACGATTACATCTTCCACCCGTTCGGGATCACTAATCCTAGCAGAGGTGGCGGTCCATGCCACGACAGACAAGGGCCTGACCACCAGCATTCTAATGCGGCAGTCAAATTGAAGGGGTGTCTGTCGGTGGGACTGCCACCGACAACCTGTTGGTGGAGGTCCACCAACATCATAATGAGTCCCAATGTCAGTGAACCAGTAGGCTTTTAAGTTTGAGCAGAGTAGGAGATTGGAGGGAATGAGAAAGAGGGTTAGAGAAAAGACTGGACACATCAGGAGGAGGAGCACAGAAATTGTCAACAATAGGTAATGTACATAGAGCAAGGGTCAGCTGCTGGCATGAGAGTGTTTTATGAATGTCGGGTGAAACGAAAAGTCAGGGGGGAAATACACGAGCTGGTAAATGAATTAAAATAGAAAACGAAGCATGTGATCAGAAAGTAGTAAATAGGGCCACGATGATAAGGACACAGAGGAACTAGAAGAGGGTGATAATGTGAATAAGATACATTGAAAGGCCCCACTGATGTATGAGTAAGAGGAAATGCAAGTGATGAAATATTACCCAAATCGTTATCAGTCTGTAACAGAATCCATTGTGGATTAAGTAGAAAGCTGGCTCTACCCTCAGGACGGAGCTGAGGGGTTGAATGAGGAAAAGTCAAAGCAGTGTTATTCAGGGCAGCAGAAACAGTTGTAAAATCGGGGGACATCATGTTTCAGTAATGTACAAGAATTTCAAGTTAAAAGACAAAAATAAATCAGGGTTAGTAATATGCATTACAGACAGACCTTGGGAGTCCCATTTAGTAATGTCTAGTGCATCACAGCAACCACAGTTGCTGTGCAGCATTGCGTTTGGAGGAGAGAACATCACAGAGTCATATTTACTCAAATATATTGAAGTATTTTCTGCATTTGTATATAGCACAGACTCAACGCTAAGGGGTTGGAGTTCTTTACATGAGCACTAGTTATAATACACATTTTTGTAGGCACAGGGAGATTAGGTGATTTGCCCAGAACCACAGAATGTTGAGCCAACGCTGAGACTTGAACCGGGTTCCCCAGTTTCAAAGTTGGCAGCTATGCCTGTTACACCAGCATGACACTTCTGTTCTCTTCATCAGTGCTGGTGCACAATTAGGCTGCCTGTCTCCAAACACACACCATTGTGCATAGGCGAGTGTATCATAACTAGTATACCTTTTGTGCTGGAAGGGTACCCATTCTAGTACAAAATACTGTGCGTAGATAAAGTTTAAAAAGTTTAAGACATTGAATCTGTGTTATACAATGCACCACACATGCAAAATTAGAAATAATTAAAACATTCCTTGAATTCAACACCATCTGAAATAGGCCTTACTTTTTATGTAAAGGTGTCTATCATTGTTAGTAGATATTGCTTTACATCCAAAACCATGGGAGGTATTGTAGGAAGCTCATATCCCACCCATGGTACAGCCCGTTGATGTGAAAAGCCAAAGCTCTATTTAGGTTACTTTACATGCTACTGTCCAATGCAAACAAAGGGGCAGATTTATGAGGCCCTTGCACCACGTTTACGCCGCTGTTGCGTCACGCAAGGCAGCGTAAACGTGGCGCATCCCTACGAGGCATTTACAACGTGACGCATCTATGGAGATGCGTCACGGTGTAAGGCCCTGCGCCACATGAAACCTGCGTCAGGTTTCATGTAGGCGTTCCTGTGCAGGGGGGGGGTGTCCGTCGCAGGAACGCCCCTGGAAAGTGACTCAGTGAAATCTACAAGATTTCACAGAGTCACTTTCTACGTCAATTCCTTACGCCTGCTTGAAGCAGGCGTAAGGAGGGACGCACCACGTTATGTATGGGTGGCCTCTGTACATTACAGGAGTTGCGTCGCACTTGCGACCCTACTCCAGCAATGTGCCTCCCATACACCACAAGATGCGTCACGCATCTGCCCTTCCTTGCACCATGGTGCGCCGCATTGTAAATGCGGCGCATCTGTGGTGCCGCAAAGAGGGAATTGCGTGACGCATCAGTTCTGGCGCATCCCTGCTGATTTGCAGAGATGCGCCAGAACTCATAAATCTGCCCCAAAGTTTTGCTCTGGACAGCAAAGTATTTATCAACACTTTGGTCTTGTTCATGTTCCATTTCCTGCCTTCGCGCCAACTCAAATTGTTAACTCTGTTCCGTAGTGTACCAGAGCCCAATAGCAAAATTTAAAAAAAAAGAGAAAAACTGATATGAAAGGTATTTTACATAAGATTATATTGTAAATTATGAGACATGTAAATAAAGAAATTAACATGCACAGAAACTGTTGATACGTATGTATGTGGGAAGTGGCAGAATGCCCAAAGATATTCCAGCAGCAAAGCCCAGTCAGTTCTTCTAGGCCACTAACCAGGTATGTAGATGCCTAGGCATTTAGAGGTAAATTCACAAGCCCCTTGTGCCACCAGGGAGTCACTTTTTATGACGCTCCGCAAATGCAAAACCATATCTACAAGGCCATGCAAAGCTTTCAAAGTCACTTTGCATGGCTTTTCATGGCCATGTAGATACGGTGTAAGGCAGCACAGCAAAAGTCACTGCGTTTCCTTACACTGTCAGGGGACGTTCCACGGGTGTTGCAGTGGGTTTACCCATGCAACTCCCATAGATTGTGACACATTCCCAGATTTACAAGAATCTATAGGACATAATATCAACAAAGTGCGATACATTATCACCTCTTTCCACGGCAGGAAACTTCCGCTAAAGCTGCGATAATGGGCTTGATAATATGCCCTCGTGAATTCCCATAGAAGCCCAGGTTCTAACCTGGGCTTCTTTGGGAATTCACAAGGGCATATTATCAAGCCCATTTTCGCTGCTTTAGTGGCAGTTTCCTGCCGATAAAAGCGGCGATAATGTATCGACCTTTCTTGATATTATGGCCCTATAAACCTGGGAATGCATGAAAACTGCATGCCTCCGCAGGGGAGGGGTAACAAGTAGAAATATATTTTTTTTTTGTTTTTTCCTCTTTCTATATGTGCTTCATTCTGTAACACACATCCTCCATGGGATGTTTTTGCACAAGAAGGTGTCCCTTCCTGCACAAAATCAATCCTGCCAACAACGTAGGCACATTTGCACCATGATGTCATGGTGCCTCTAATGGCACTAGGCACTACATTATGCTCCAGAGCAGGGAGAAATAACATGAATGCACTTGAAAATATGGGGGCATATTACCAAGCAATAGCGATAATTATCGCTATTGCTTGGTTAGCGATAAAAATTTATCGCCGAGCTGCGGCGATTTTTATCGCAGATAAACCTTGGTATTACCAAGGTTTATCCTCAAATGCGACAAAAATTGGCAATAATGCATGAATACCGCTGAAAAATCTGCGATATTCAGGCATTACCAAGCTAATGCTCTTAGCCATGTTATCCACCTCCCATTGGATAACATGGCTAAGAACTGCTCCTGGGCAGGTGGTAGCTTTTGGAGATATTCGCGCTTTGCGCGAATATCTCCAAAAGTTGGTAATAGGAGATAGCGATGTTAGGGACTGTTTCCAGTCGCTAACATCTTGGCACGCCCACTTTGCATGTCATTAGTGATACATTTCTCTGACATGCAAAGTGGGGCCCAAGATGTTCGCTATCTCCTACTAGCTGTCGCTAACTGGTGTTAGCGACAGCTAGGTAATAGGGAGATAATTTTATCTCCGCTTTCTTGGCTTTTAAAGCCAAAAAAGCGGAGATAAATCCCTTGATAATATGCCCCATGGTGTATACCTGCACTTTCGAATTGGCGTAGGGCAGCAGGGCAAAAGGTCTTGTAGCGCTACCCTACACCACTCCATTGTAAATGAGGCCCTCAGCGCACAAAAAGTAGTATCTGCTTCTATGGGTGCTAATGGCTCATTAAATGGTGCCTGCGAAACGTCCAGAGAACACAGGGTCTGCAGTGAAACCATTTTCTCAGACGACCCCAAATTATAAACACCTCCGTGATCTGCCCCTCCCTTAAAGCATTCTTTAAAGGTGCTTTCAATCCATTTCCTGAATTGGCAGGGTATATTTTTACATTTCAATGCCAATTTTGCAGTTCACACGTATGGAATAAACTATGCTTTTGAACTTCCGAAATCCGACAGCCTTTCTTAAAAAAATTAGACAAAATGTTTGTTCTCCATGAGGCAAAATCATTTTCTTTCTCAAAAACGAATGGCAGACTTAAATTAGTCATGCTGTGTGCCATACACAAGGACTCAGTATTCCCAAAGCAACATGTTTGTCACCTTGAAAAACAGAGCGCAGAGGACAACTTTCAACTTAGCAGAAGGTGTTGCATACAATACTCCTTGGCGCTCGAAGTATCCTGCAGATTTTCTTTGAAAAGAAACAGCAATTTCCTATAAGTATGCTGTACGCCCTCGAAATTAGTATGCCAAATTGTACGAGCAGGGACGAAAGCAAACAGCTTATTATTGATGGTTTGTGCAGCCTCGTTTTCAATACTGCATGTTATGAATACATGCGTTGCTGTTTTGCAATGAAATTCCACGTCATAGAGTGCTACGGGGTTCGACGATAAACTGACTTTTTAAATATGTAGGTCAGGAGTACACTAAATTACAGTTAAAATGAAAAGTATAAATAATGCCTTACTAAGAATATACATTTAAAATTATGATTATATATATTTATGTGACTGAACTCCAATGGCCAGAGACTCAATCGGTGGAAACAAATTTTCACTACCAAATGTAAAACAGCAAATGAGAAATTCAGGTTATACTAACATGTTTCAGAATACGAAGTAAGAATTTCATTTGTGTAATCTTCTTTGTATATTTTCACAAGTTTCATGAGTTATATATTAGTAAGTATGCTCTTGCTCTTCGGGTGTTTCAATTGATTAACAATATAAAATGGTTTTCTAAGGTGTCTCTTTCTCTTTTGTAAAGGTCTAGCACACCTGCTTTTACTATAGGTCAATTATAGCTAAAAATGGGGGGGAGGGGTTGCTGTTCCTGTAGAGACAGAGAAAGGAAAGAGGTAGGTGAAGAGATGCTAGTGTTAGTGCTAGATGCTATTGGATCACTCTCCCCTTACTGGAACACTAGCATTTATTCACCTACCCCATTCCTTTCTTTGTCTCTAGACGAACAGCACCCTATCCCCCATTTTTTTGCTATAGTTGACTTATATTAGGAGCAAATGAGCTGGACCTATACAAAGTCCCTGGTTCCTCTAGGTAGAGAGTTTAATGAACGGCGAGTCAGCAGTGGAACCTCAAACAGGGGCGGCTCTAGGCTCATGGTGGCCCTGTGCAGGGAGCGTAGGAAGGGGGCCCCGGAAGAGGGGGGCCGGACGGGACGGCGGGGGGTCACGGTGTTTGGAAGTGGAACAGAGCCGGAGGATTATTATATTAAGGATATATATTGGCGTGGAGGCCCCTCTGGTTTGGTGGCCCTGTGCAGGTGCACAGCTTGCACATGCCTAAGGCCGCCCCTGCCTCAAATGTGTTCAAACGAAAAAAGAAGAGATAACCTTTCAGCTTCTCATCTTGGTAGCTGTGATCATTTGACACATCTGCCCTTCCCCTCAGAAGGACTAATTGTCCTCCTCTTTCTCCTCCCCCTTCTCTTTCCCTCCAGTGCTCCTGGGATACACAGTTTTCAGGTCCTAAATTAATATGGAGAATAATCAAGCCTGAGCTTTAATGATGAAATGGTGTCTTACTAGGAGCGGTCGGCCTCAACAGTCTTATGGTTGCCAATATTCTGTGCATTTTTCCGGAGTATGCAACATTCATAGAAGATTGGTCTCTTGTAGCAGGGAAATGCACCAGGGATTGGATGGTTCTTATAATAAAAACAGCAAAACGACTAGCAGACGATCTAGTTATAAACATTACCATTGCTGAGGGTGCCTGTTAGAAATAGGATTTCTGGTTGGCTAGGGCATTCGCCGCAGCCAGGCAGAAACCACCACTCCAGTCAGGGCAAGGGAGTTACATGCTGAAGATAACCCCTGCTCACCCCCTTAGTAGCTTGGCATGAGCAGTCAGGCTTATCCCAGAGGCAATGTGTAAAGCGTTTGCGCAATACACTGCCTCTGGGATAAGACGCACGGCCTAGCCAACCAGAAATCCTATTTCTAACATTGGTGGCAACAGTGGGATTCGAACCAAAGCCATTGAAATGATTGGCTTCCTAATTTCAGTTTATAAGAAAAAACTGATCGAAATTAATAATGATTTCACTGTACAGAAAGATTACCGCATGAAACAAAAAATAACAAAACTCCAAAAGGACATAAAATGATTTGACAAAGAAAAAGTGTACTCCTACCAGAAGGAGGACTACCAACCCATGATTGAAGATGTGTCATCAGATGACAACCAACCACCAAGGTTATAAATAGCAGCAACACCAGCTCAGACAGTTGGGGAAGTAACAAAGGGAGAAGAATGCCTCTACCCACCCACCAGGTTTGGTTATGGTATATCTCCTTTCAAGGACCACCAATATGGCAATATCCTCCATTCCAACAAGGTCCCCCACTAACCCCCTTTGTAGGCAGAGGTTGGGGCAGGGGAAGAGGGAGAAAAAAAGTTGGACAAAGGCAACAGAAACAGGTTCGATGGCAGGAAGCAACTCTGGAGCCACCTAGCGAAGACAAACTAATTGTCAATCTGTCCCTAAGAACCCTCACAGAAGCTGAGATAAAGGCTTGAAAAAAAGACAGTTTTTTTACCCACCCCAGCAATCGAGAAATTTAGAACTAACTGCGAACTACACAACTTTTTTCGAAAAATATGATTCAAATCTTTCTTCTCAGACAGATCAGAATCAGAAAAAACAGACCCTGGGTTACTCATCCCCTCCACCTTAACTCCAAACTCGATCATGGCTCCTAATTAGCTCTTAACATTTAAACAAGCTGTTCTAAAAGAGGTGAAGAGCGCAACAAATCAAAGAACTTTCAGAATCTTCCCAGTGCTGAATCCTGGGCTATCCAATCATTGTCCATACTTGATACTTGTATAGCGCACTACTCACCCGCAAGGGTCTCAAGGCGCTTTTACGAATACCGCTGTGGAACCCATCCTGGCTTTCCCTGTGAGGCGTCCACTCCTGGGCACCCCCAAGGTGGAGGCCAGGCATCCTTAGCGTTGTGGGGGCCGTTGTGGAGATTAAGCAAGCTATTGCCCAGAGTTGCAGAGTGGGACTCCATGATTGGAATAGGCACTGAGGCGAGAATTATCAGGTCCGTGGAATTTTGAGCCCAAGACCCGCCGAGGCGGGGAATTGAACCCTGGTCCCGGGCTAGACCTCTGCATCAGGGTCTGCCGCTCTAATCATTGAGCCACACTTCAAGTATTGTAATAAAACAGGCCGACAAAGGAAGGGCCATTGTTATCTTGTCTGCCAAAGACTATAAGACAGAATGCCTATGGGAACTGTCAAACTAACAATACTACAGACCAATAATGGAAGACCCGACTCCCAGGCTTCTCACACACACTACCAGCATAGTTTTATGTGCTGAAATTGAGGGGTGGTTATTTAGCAATGAAGCTACCTTCCTGATAAAAAAGAACCCTATAACCCCTTGATTCTACACCCTGAGTTGCAGAGTGGGACTCCATGATTGGAATAGGCACTGAGGCGAGAATTATCAGGTCCGTGGAATTTTGAGCCCAAGACCCGCCGAGGCGGGGAATTGAACCCTGGTCCCGGGCTAGACCTCTGCATCAGGGTCTGCCGCTCTAATCATTGAGCCACACTTCAAGTATTGTAATAAAACAGGCCGACAAAGGAAGGGCCATTGTTATCTTGTCTGCTAAAGACTATAAGACAGAATGCCTATGGGAACTGTCAAACCAACAATACTACAGACCAATAATGGAAGACCCGACTCCCAGGCTTCTCACACACACTACCAGCATAGTTTTATGTGCTGAAATTGAGGGGTGGTTATTTAGCAATGAAGCTACCTTCCTGATAAAAAAGAACCCTATAACCCCTTGATTCTACACCCTGCCAAAGATTCATAAAGGTACCATGCCACCGCCGGGGAGCCCCATTGTTTCTGGAATAGGGTCCATTTTAGAACCCCTTTCAAAGTTCTGTGACCATTGTTTACTACAGTTGGTCCAGAAAACACTGTCGTTCGTACAAAGATACAAGAGACATGCTTAACCTAATCGAGAGTACTAACAACGATTGAACGAGGATAGAACTTCTGGTCACCCTCGATTTAGAGGCCTTATATACCAACATTCCTTAGAAGGCGATGCTCAAGGTTATCGAAGACATCCGGAGGGATAAAAATGGGTCCTCTCCAACGATCAGCTTCATTATGGAGTGTGCTACACTAGCCCTCACAGACTATTTCTTTCAATATGAGGATCAACTTCATCACCAGACCCATGGGACTTCTATGGGTAGTACCTTCGCCCCAAGTCTGGCATGTTTATACATATTGGATTTTTGATCACAAATCCATTCCACACTAACATTGTAATGTGTTGTAGATATATTGGCGATATCCTTGTGTTCTGGACAGGAGTCAAGGATGGGTGTACCCGTTTTGTAAGCTGGGTCAACATCATGAACCCCTTTCTACCCTTTACTGCCAGCATCTCTGAAAGAGAATTTCCCTTTCTAGATCTTCTGCTCCATCTAGAAGAGGGCAAACTGTGCATGAAAAACCTTCACCAAACTCACTGACAGCCACAGCTTACGCTTGGGTGGGAGCCACCATCCTAGGGCCTCAATGGAGAACCTACCATACGGGCAATTTCTAAGACTACGTCACAACTGCAGTGATGCTAGCGACTACACAGAACAAGCAAACGAATTGGCAGTTTACCTGATGAATCGTCAATATCCAAGTAAGTGCATCAGAAGAGCACAAAAATGATCACACATTAGCAATAGGGAAGCTCTTCTAGTACCACATAGGAGATCCAACTCGGATGTGCTGACTTGCGTTACTATCTTCACTCCAGAACCCCATTCTGTACAAAACATAATTTAAAAACACTGGAAGATACTACAAAGATGGAATCTCTCTTTGGTTCTCCCTAGGTTTGTTTACAAAAGGTCTGCCAATCTGAAAGACATTCTTGTACATACGAGACCAAGGAGGGTAAAAGTTTGCACACAGAAACCACTATGGAACTTATTCCCTCCCACAGGACACTACCCTGGTGGACACTGCAATGCTTGCACCTCTACTGAGGCCACAAAGGCCGTCCAGTTAAGTAGCACCCTGACATGGATACAAAAGAAGCTCATCAATGGCATTTTATGTAATTGCATTTACATGATTACCTGTCCATGCCATGTGAGGTAGACAGGAATGACAACAAGAAGAGTCAAAGTAAGAATGACAGAACACCGAAGTAGCATTAGATGTAAAAAAAACTAACACTAAAATACCTACACATTGCCTCATGGCTGGACATAACCCAGATGACCTAAAAAGGACAGTCCTGATAATGTACCCCATTATGAGGCAAGAAGCCTTCTTTAGGAAGGAACAACAGTGGATTTTCCTGCAATCCACACATAAGTAGAGAATGAATGACGACATACCATGGTGTGAAATAAACTAATAATTACACATTTAGCCAAAGGGGTTGACACAGTTTACCAATGTTACAAAAGGATTCTAGGAACACTGAGACCGATATCGATTTGCGGGAATCCCCTATGACCTTGCCCTACCTGATAACTAATAGAGACTTGATAGAACATATAAAGTTCTACTATGTCAGAGAGAGAACATACACCAGAACATGACTAATTTGCCTCAGAAATGAGGTCTAATAATATTATACTTCATACCACAAGCACAGTAATGATTACTTAAAGTACCATCTGATTATCAGTCACAGGGCCCTCTAAATAACCAACATAAGCCAGATGGCTCTTCCCAATGACTGAATATGCAACATGTCCAGCTGAGTATACTTGCACGTGTCCACTAACCACAAGGTCAGATTGTGGACTGTGTCAGTTTTCATCTCATAATTTAGTGGCCTTGGTCACCCCTGTAGTATTACAACTGGCATCACTAGGGACAATATAAATAACTCACAGAATAGGCCAATAAAAACTCCCAGTTTTTTTTTTATCTCCTGCTGGGAGCTAAATTTTTACTTCAAAATGGCAGGTTAGGTCAGCGCACCAGATTTCACATGACACAGCACTTGAACGTAGGCATGCTGCATCTCCATAATTGACTAGCAACGATCATGAAGCAGCATTAGCGCGGTGAGCAGTGGTGAACCTTTGCGCTGTTCCTGTCCCAGATTCTCTCCCCTACTTTCTTAATAATTTTTTAACAGCTTGTGCACCAATTTTTAAATCATTTTCACTAATTTAGGGCTTGTTTTTTTAACTTACTGTGAACTGCCTGTATGCCTGGCACCCCCACTTTGTTACCTGCTGCATCCCTGGTCCACCACGGCAATTAGTGCTGATTGAGTAGAGGGACATTTAGCTCCTCCCATTCCCTTCTGGGACAGCCCCTCTTCCGGTGGGGTAACGAGCTGACGGGCTAGTTCTCCACCATAAGTGCAGTATGCAGGGCCGGCTGCGCAGATCACAAAGCAGCATTAGCGCGGTGAGCAGTGGTTAACCTTTACGCTGTTCATCACCCAGATTCTCTCCCTTAATTTCTCAATCATATTTTACCAGCCTGTGCACCAATTTTTAAATAATTTTTACTACTTAGGGCTTGTTATTATAACTTAATGTGAACTGACTTCATGCCTTGTACCTGCACTCTGTTATCGGCGGCAATCAGTGCAGATTGAGCTGAGGGACATTTAGCTCGACCCACTGCCTTTCGGGACAGGCCCCTTTCCGGCTGGGTAATGCGCTGAATGGCTAGTTCTCCACTATAAGTGGAGTATGCAGGGCCAGCCGTGCAGCGGACGCACAAAGCGGGCGTGCCACTGGTGTGCCAAAGGCAAGCCTGTCTGCACCCGTCCGCGTCCGGTTAGGACCAGGGGCCACAGACTATGCCCATCTGTGGCCAGACCAGCCCCAACGATATTCAGAGAGTGCATTGAGGGCCCTGGAGAGGCCTCTGGCCGTGTTATGCTACCGTTCACTGTGGGTTAATCATGAAACCCCAAGCTGTACTAGCTGCCCTTTTGCTTTCAAGCCAGGTAATTCGATATTCCAGCAAAATACTATGATGCTCGCCCTTGTAAACTGCAGGTCCCTCGACAAGTACAAAATTGAAATTTATGATTTCCTCACTGACCATCAGCCTGATGCCATGTTTCTCACTGAAACCTGGCTTAGCGAGGATTCTGCCCCTGACATAATTGAAGCACTCCCCAATGATTAAGGCATGCTCAGACAAGATCACCTGTTTAGGCGCGTAGGCAGAATAGCCATAATTTTTTGCCTATAATTTAAGTGCACTTTGGATAAAGTCCAATATAGAAAGCGCCGAAGCAGCCCATTTTAAATTAACTGGCCACCTGGGCACCAACCGATTTTACCACAAACCTTGTGGAAGTACCCACTCAAATTGCCATCCAGTACACTAACTTTATGGCTCTGGGTGACCTAAACCTTCAAATGGAGGATCAACTGAAGGTGCTAGCCTTACGCAATGAAATGGCCAGCTTACAATTAGAACTTAAATCTATGGCACCTACTCACCGTGCGGGCAATCTGTTGGACCCTATCTTCTCGAACCTTACCGTCAAGTGGATGAGCCACCATCCCCCATCCTATGGCCTGATCACCACCTCATAGTATTCCCTGTCCCCCTACCTAAACCATGACCTACAAAAAAAATTGACACTGCCATCCAATGTAGAAAATGTGCCATGTTCAATTGTGAGAGCTTCTCCAGCGCGCTGCAGAAATACTTCACCTCCACTAAGTAGCAACATTAATATGGCCAACGCATTAGTAGAGACATGGATTACAGAAGCACTTGATGAGGTAGCACCATGTACCACTAAGACTCCGAAGAGAGTGTCAAAATCAGCTCCCTGCTACCTTCAAGAGCTGAGAATCGCTAAGCAAGGCTGCAAGCGCCTAGAACATAAATCTCTTGAGAACAATGATCAACCGATTTTACCACAAACCTTGTGGAAGTGGCCACTCAAATTGCCATCCAGTACACTAACTTTATGGCTCTGGGTGACCTAAACCTTCATATGGAGGATCATCTGAAGATGGAGGCTCTAGCCTTACGCAATGAACTGGCTAGCTTCCAATTAGAACTTAAATCTTTGGCACCTACTCACAGTGCGGGCCATCTATTTGACCCTATCTTCTCTAACCTTACGGGGCAAGCGGTCGAGCCACCGTCCCCCATCGTATGGTCTGATCACCACCTCATAGTATTTCCTGTTCCCCTACCTAAACCATGACCCACGAAAAAAATTGACACTGCCATCCAATGTAGAAAATGGGCCAGGTTCACTTGTGAGAGCTTCTCCAGCGCGCTGCAGAAATGCTTCACCTCGACTAAGTAGCAACATTAATATGGCCAACGCATTAGTAGAGACATGGATTATGGAAGCACTTGATGAGATAGCACCATGGACCACTAAGACTCCAAAGAGAGGGTCAAAATCAGCTCCCTGGTGCAATGAGGAGCTGAGAATCGCTAAGCAAGGTTGCAAGCGCCTAGAACGTAAATGGAGGGTAGCCTTCTCCATAGAATCCAAGGAAGCATATAGGATAGCACGAAACAAGTACCATTCGCTACTGAAAAAGAGGCACACAGTGTATTACAAGGAGAACATAGAAATGAGAACTCATCCAAGAAACTGTTTGCTACTCTTAAAGAGATTTCATCTCTTATGAGGACAATGATCACCCCTTTCAGCTCTGAGTAGAGGTGCAACAAGATTGCCGATTTCTTCCTACAAAAAATATCTAGTACATACAACTCCTTCCCTGAGGAAACACATAATGGATGTACTGGACAATATAAGGAACCCATTGAGTTGGGGTTCAATTCCCTGTGGGAATTCCGTTCCCCCAAACGTCAGAGCTCAAGGAAGTGGCTTTGAAAATTAAATCTGGTTCTCCTGCCAATCCTGTTGCACATAGCAGAATAAGGGAGGGTATAGAACTGATTCTTCCCTATGTGCAAGAACTTATAGATGCATCTTTTAAATGTGGGGAGGTCCCCAGGTCATGGAAGCATGTGATTGTCATACCTCTAAAGAAAAAACCCTCAGCTAGCCCTGAGCTGTTGGACAATCTCCGGCCCATCTCTCTTTTCCTCTACATCTCCAAAATCATGGAGATGGTTGTGAATAAGCAATTAGTGGCTCATATTGATGGACACAATCTATTACACCCTAAACAATCAGGTTTTAGAGCATTTTTCTCAACTGAGTCAGCACTGCTCTTTGCAACCGAGTCTATATGGAGACGAGTGGACGCTGGTCAGATGGTTGCACTAGTCCTGCTGGACCTAAGCGCCGCATTCGATACGTTTCCCACAAACTACTTCTTCAGCGTCTCCAGGTCTGTGGACTGGATGGGGTAGCACTTAAGTGGATGCAATCCTTCTTAGGGGACCGAAGTTTCCAGGTGGCACAACACCTGTACCGACCCAAAACATTGCGACTCCTCTAATGGGTCCCACAGGGCTCTATTTTGAGCTCCAACTTCTTTATCATATATATCGTCCCGCTGGCAGATATTATGGACAAATATAAGATCTCTACGGTGTATTATGCTGAAGACACCCAGCTTGTGGTGACCCTTGCTCAAGACTCTGGTGAGCCAGCAACATAGTTCTCTTCTTGTCTCAATGATCTGGCCTCATGGATGTCAAACTACTGCGTAAAATGTAATGGGAATAAGACTGAGGTCATGATCATTGGGAAATCTCCCACTATTTGAGGATCTGCCTGGTGGCCCCTGAAGATAGTGCCTGTCCCCACGCCTAAAACTGAGGTAAAGATTCCTCGAGTGTGGCTGGATCCAAAACTATCTTTCGAGTCCCATACTAGAAAGGTAGCAGAGAAATGCTTTGGCACCCTCAAGATGCTAAGGAAATCCTTAGCCATCCACCCCATATCAGCAAGGAAAACTATAGTCTACACCCTGGTGACCTCGCAATTGAACAAATTCAGGATGCAGCAGCGCGCCTAGTCCTTAATCTACCAAAGCGTGCCTCAATGACGAAAGCCCTTGACTCCCTTCACTGGCTGCCAGATGGAAAAATAATTATTTTTAAGGCCATGTGTTTCTGCCAGAGGTGCTTACAGGGGAAAGGCCCCAGTTATCTGCATTTTCTAACCCCTTACCATCCTAGCCGAGAGCTTAGATCAACAGGAGTTTACCTGCTCAAAATACCGAAGATAAAAAGGGCTAGGATGGGAGCACGCTCATTTGACAACCTGGCATTCAAGAATTGGAACACACTCCCACCTCTGCTACGAGCAGAGAAATCGGAATCCATCTATTAAAGAGGTCTGTAAACCTGGTTCTATCAGATATAGTCAGGTTTTCTCCCGCTGCTACTGTTGAAAGTGTTTCTTAGCGCAGGGACACACCAGCCGGTGTAACCAGGCGCTCTACAAATGTCTTATTATTATTATTGTTATTATTATTATTATTATTATTAATATTATTGTTAATATTATTATCCTTGGCTGCCATCCACGGGGCAAGCAGAATCAGGGTAGGTCCAAAAGGAGGACACTAATCAGAGTGCAAGTAAGTAAAACCAACAACTTCCTTTCAACCGTGTTCTACCAATGGGTAGGCCATCTCCGACTCCACCGAGTCCCCTTTTGATCCTCTACTTTAATTACAGTACACTGATATGCATTCTACACTGCTCTCAGCATTAAGAAGCCATTAGTTATCAGCTATGTGGTATTTGAATTTGAATTTAAAAACATTTATATAGCGCTCTACTACCATGCGGTTTCTTGGCGCTTTGGGATTGCGAGGGGGATGGCAGGAGCGGAGGGGGATCAGACCTTGTAGGCTTGGGAGAAGAGCAGAGTTTTAAGACCCTTCCGGAACTCTATGTAGGAAGAAGTCAGTCGGAGTTCAGTCGGGAGGGAGTTCCAGAACGCTGGAGCGAGAACTGCAAATTTTGTTCCTCCGGCCTTTTTCTTACGAAAACGGGGGATGGTTAGCAGGGCCTGATGGGAGGAGCGGAGCTCTCTGCCAGGTGAGTAGGGTTTGATGGCGGAGCAGATAAACTCCGGAGCGGTGCCCATTTTGGCCTGGAAGGTGGTACAGCCGAGTTTGAACAGGGCACGCTCTTTCACCGGCAGCCAGTGCAGTGCCTGCATTAGGGGGGTAACCCGGTGAAATTTAGGCAGGCCGTGGATCAGGCGGGCAGCCTGGTTCTGCACAAGCTGCAATCGGCGAATGGCGTAGGCTGGGGCGCCATTGTAGATGATATTACCATAATCAAGGCGCGAGAGCACCATGGCCATCACTATGATTTTTAACGCAGGCAGAGAGAAAAAGCGAGAGATCTTCCTAATGGTTCTAAGGGAGAAAAAACAAGAAGAAACAACTGAGGAGACCTGTGAGTGAACAGAAAGTGAAGAGTTGAGGAGAATGCCAAGGGTTTTGACCTTGGGAACAGGAAGCGGAGGGACACCAAGTGAGGAAGGCCAGTGGGAGGGGGACCAGGGACTGCAACCACCTCCGGTCAAGACTAACTCCGTCTTGTCTGGATTGAGTTTGAGGTGGTTGCAGTTCATCCAGTCCTGGATGAGCAACATGACGGACTGGACATTCTGGGAGGAGAAAGGGGAATGAGAAAGGTTGAAAATTAGCTGGAGGTCATCGGCGTAATTAAACACCGTGACCTCGAGCTGCTGTAACATAAAAATTAGAGGGTAGATGTATAAATTAAACAAAAGAGGGGAAAGTGAAGAACCTTGGGGAACTCCGCAGGCAACCCTGCGAGGAGCAGCGGTGAAACCAGCTAGGTGAACCGCCTGAGCCCTGTCGCTCAGGAAGGACTCAAGCCAGGCGAGGGCCAGGCCCTCGATGCCCGCCGCCTTGACACGGGTGAGAAGGGTGGAATGGTCCACCGTGTCAAAAGCGGCCGACAGATCTAGAAGGATGAGGGCCTGCTGACAGTTAGTGTCGATGCCCTCGCGTAGGCTGTCCATCACTGAGGTCACCACCCTCTCGGTGGAGTGGAGGGGGCGGAAGCCCGCCTGCCTGGTAGAGAGGCAGTGGTTGGCTTCCACATAGGCGCTCAGGATGCTGGTCACGTGGGCTTCTAGCACTTTGCCCAAATAAGGCAGGAGGGAGATGGGGCGATAGTTGGAAGGGGAGGAGGGATCTGCACCAGGTTTTTTTAGAATGGGGATGATGGCCGCGAATTTGTGAGCAGTGGGGACCGCTCCGTTGCTGAGCGAGTCGTTCAAAAGTGTGAGGGGGGGAGTGGGGCAGTTTAGAAAGATTTCTCTTAAGATGTGAGCAGGGGCAAAGTCAAGGGGGGAGCCTGACTTTACCTTGTGAAGCAGGGGGAAGAGCGTGGCCTTGGTTAAGGGGGGAATGGAAGTGAGTTTGGACGTGATGACGGGCGGGGAAGGGTTGGTAAAAGTGGAGGAAGGGAGAGGTAAGTGACAGTCTGTTTGTTATATGATGTACACAAACATCACGGTCACACCTGATCTTTAACAATAGATGCTGTTGCTCCTATACTTTGATAACCTATTTCAATAGTCTCTGAAATTAAACAATTTTTTTGCATGGGAGTAGAATGACCATCGGACAGTTTAAGCACTTTTGTATTGACATGCAAATGTTTACAGAGGAATTACTGATAAATGTATCCCAATACCTGTTTAACTATGTTATATTTGTCCTTTGTGTTCCAGATTACTATCCGGGTTAAGGTAAAATTAATGATTTATTCCGACCTGACATGTGACCAATTAGCATGATACTACATACAGAATAAGGAATCAAGTCAATTTGTAGTATAGTAAGATTTTCTGGGTTATGAATAATCACCACTAGATCCGACTAGACTTACACAGGTGAGAAACATGTTAACCATATTTTAGATTATACACTGATTAGCCTTGTTAGGACCATTGTATCCTTTATATGCACCACATTTTTAACTAGGGGTGAGTTCAATCAATAAAGTTATTTGACAATGAGTGGCACTATATCCATCTTAAATCACTACTTTTAAAACTCTTTCACACACTACAAAAATCACCACCCTCTCACCCCCACTTCATCATACGGCATATAAAAAAAGACCTCCGGCAAAGAGCCCCTCGTGGGTGCCCATCAGGCATTGCAGCGCAGGCCTGGCGAGGAGCTTGCTTGATGCTGAAGCATGACACCCTTTGGGGTGTGTGAGAGAACTTGCTCCTCTTGGAGCAATCTTCCCTCACTGGAGCACTAGCATCCATTCACCTACCCTGTTCCTTTCTCTATTTCTAAAGGAACAGCACCCCCCTCCCATTTTTTGCGATAGTTGACTCATATTAGACCAAGTGTGCTGGACCTATACAAAAGCTCCTGGTTCCTCTATGTAGAGAGGGCTTTCATTGTTGGCAACAATACCAGGTTCTAAGCCATGGGAACTTGGTTTGTGTGGTGCTGGCCCATGTCTCAATTTCAATAAAAATAAGGAATCCCCTTCTATCAGACACAAAATATTTTAGATATCGAACACTGATGTTATTTATTCATCATGAATTATTGTAAGAATAATTAGAATAATCAAAAATATATATGTATGAATATTATTCAATCAAAGTCATGGAGAATTAACACATATGAATAGGACTCTCACAATTACATTGGTAAGGGTTCTGAACGACTTTAAGATAATAGCCAGTTTATTATGTTTTTTAGGGTAGTCCCATACAAATGGTTGATAAAATAGTGTGGTCACAAATATCATGTCAAAAATACTGTGATGTCAAAAGTATAGTGGGACAGAATATAGAAGGTAAGAATATATTTGGATTAGGTGTTTAATATTGTCTTTTAAAATGTGGTTGCGAACAATATCAATTTGTATAATATAGTTGTATTTAACTCACATGTATTTGCATAGTTTGTTAAAACCATCACATATCAAATTTACAACAAATCTATAATCAGAGGGTATATATGCAACATTTTAAACACAGCTGAGCAATTAATTAAATGTCTGTATAAAGTCACACATTCCCCACATACATTCTTGCTAAATCTTTCCAATAAAACTATTTGCGTATTAATGAAAACATACCTATACTTTTAAGAAATATTTTTTTATTAATTTGATATCAGTTATTTTAGTATAATAAGTTGTTAGTATTATAACAATATTTGTGCATCACTTGTAGTATAGTTTGCATAAAATGTAATGCTTTACATTTAATTAGACATTTTTAACTTAGAAGCAGGTTTTTGGGTCTGTAGGGGATTGGGAGGAGAGGATTTTTTAGAATGTATAAATAATATTTGTGAAATTTAGTTTTTAATTAATAATTATTTATTATAAATTGAGTAACTGGTATTTTGATTAGCTGTTAAATGTTGTTTAATTGGTAATTGGCTCTTCAATGTATGTGATTATTGTTAATTTTAGATGTAATAATTATTTTAATTGCATTGATTTACTTACTTTTGCTTACGTTTCACATTTTGCCTCCCTAATTTATCTTAACACCGCCTAACACTTTTCAAATAGGGGTGCCTCCTTTGGCTTGCAAGTGGCTGCACACAATTAACATTTCCAACAACAACGCACAATAACACTATGTGGCAGGCACCATGCATGGCCCACCCTATGGTGCAGAGATGTTTAGGGGGGCACTGGAGGTGCCATTCAGGCCCCATAGCGGAGAGCCAGGGGGTAGGAGGGCCCTGCTAGGGGCCCCATAGTTACTTTCCACCTGAATTTTCTTGGCGGGTGAACCACAATAAAAGGGCAGGGGAAAAAGGACATTGCAATCCCCACAGAGGTGTCTGAGCAGGCACTGCCCTCATTGTAGGGATTACTGACCCTCCGATGCACCGACGGGCTCTTTGAGCCCATCGGGCTCCTTGAGCCAGTTGGAAGTGCAGCGGATGGTCTCTCTGCCAGATGCCTATGCCATGCGCATCATAATACAGCAGGGGCCGATGTTGGTGGGTCCGCCAACGATGAGCCATCAGTGTCAGACTTACCGACATCTTAATCAGGCCCACTGTTAACAGACTAAGCCCATTGCAAGAATATTATTCTTCAGGCAGCTCTAACAAGGGAGACAAAGTTATGAGGAGTCCATTTCATTTGTATATTCTAATATGCTAGGTGTCTTATAACAGATCTGTTTAAAGTGTGGTAGACCCTTAGGACTTTTAGCTTAATCTTAGTGTATTGAGTTTAATGCATTTCTGTCAGTAGAAGGCCCAGTTGTTAAGGAAGGGTAAACAAATGTTTACTAATAATGTTATTACAGGAATCTCGGGTTCCAACAAAATCTGATCTGGTGGAAAATGTAAAGGCATTGGCAAATGTAATGAGACTTGGGCACTGGGGGTGGCTAGGCCCTTTGGACTTCTGTGTATGACTGAAGGCCATATACAGAAGTGTTTTGTCCGATATCTGGCTGGTTGAGTCCTGCTGGCTATCCCGCTGCAGACACATGGACTAGTCTCACTATTTTTCTCTTTCTTTTTTCTCTTCCTGGATCTCTCTCCCTCTCTCTCACTCTCTCTCTCTCTCTTTCTCTCTCTATCTCTCTCTATATCTTCTTCTTCTGCTGTGACTGACTGACTTTTTCCTCTCTTTTGTGTCTGTTGAATCCTGTGAGGAATTGGGTCCTTGATTGACTGGGGTGTGAACCTTTCTCAAGCAACAACCACAGTACTTGTCAGGGTGAACCACAAGAGTCATTAGATTACCCTGTATTTAACCCTCTGGTTGCTTGACACATAAGCAGTCAGGCTTAACCAAGAGGCAAAGTGTAAAGCATTTATGCAGCATTCAAATAATAATAAAGTGAAAACAGCACACAATAAAAATCTCCCACGTATCTAGAACAGTAGAATAATATTTATTTAATAGAATGCCATCAAAACAAAAACAATACGATCAGCAAAACTCGAGTTATGCAGTTTCAAAGATTTTAGAGAAAATAGAGCTAAGAAGCAAATAGCACCAATTACGGTTATCTGATCATGCTGCAACATGAGAAAATCATAAGTTCAGTCTGACTAATGGAGCACAAGCCGGGCACACTCTTGTAGTCTTGCTTTCAAGGAGCCAGGCAGGCCTCAGGCTGAAGGGCAGTCCTGAAATCGCTGGGCAGTCCTCAAGCAGAAGGACAGTCCTCAATCAGCAAGGCAGTCCTTTTTCTTGTAGAATCTACAGATCCAGAAGTGTTATGAAGAGTTGTTCTGAGGATTTGTATGCCTTGTTCCAGCGTTTAAGTGAAAGAAACTTTGGAGTCTTCCCCCTACAGATAATTCCGGGATTTCCTTACTCCCTGTCCCAGTTCTAAGATGTGTAGTGTGACAATAGGTCAGTTTGAAGTCCTTTCTGAGTGTGTTGAGCCGCTCCTTTGAAGTGTAAGTGGGGCTGTGCACAGCTCTGCCCTCCCACCCTGCCAAACCCTAATCCCACAATGTGTATATGTCTGAGAGAACTACACATAGACCAACTGTGTACTCTACCTGGTTATGTTACCAGGATTCAGACTTGAGGTAGCAAATAGTTAAGATAAGAAAATCCTAACTTTCTAACAGTGGCATTTCCAGAACAGTGTCTTAAAATTTGACTTTACCATTAAAGAGGAGTTTAAATTGCAATTCTTTACACACCAAACAAAATCTTTGTACCTATTTCAAAGCCAAAGTTATCACTTATTAAATATAAGAAGGTAACTCAATTTGTATCCTATAGGAGAGGTAAGCCTCACAGTAGTGATACATTTCGGAGCTTTCATTACCAGAACATGCAAAGCATAAAAGTACATACCCAAATTTATAAATGCTGTTTAGGCCTACGCTAGGGGTGACTTACATGTAATAAAAAAGGAGGTTTTGGCATGTCAAAAGTTTTATTTTGCCAGGTTAAACTAGAAGTTTAAAACTACACACAGACTGCAATGGCAGGCCTGAGACATGTGGTAAAAGGATACTTAAATGGCTGGTGCAACAAGTGCTGCAGGTTCAATAGTAGCATTTAATGTGGATACGCTCTAGGTCCATTTTAAAATGGATTTATAAGTAAATTAAATGTGCTAAGTGGGAGTAAGCCAATTTCCCCATGTTTTAGGAGAAAGCACAGGCACTTTTCTTATGGGCAGCAGGAGTAAATTACACAGAGTCCTAAAAGCCAACAAAAACAGAATCAGAAAGCAGGAGGGTTCAATGCAAACAATTTGGGGTGACCCTGTAGAAAGAGCCATGTCTAACACATAACATCAGTAGATGTAATCTGAGCTGCACCTGCAGTGCACTTCTTCTGAATTTGTTTTGTGGTGCTCACACACTATATTTGAACTTTCTCTCTTGCTTGTATGTTCCTAGTTTAGCTGACCTGTGAGTGACATGGCTTGTGCTGAGTTATTGGTCGGGTTGATTGTTTGTTTCTCCTGTGTCTGATTTCATGTGTGTTGCTTGTTGTTTTGCTGTTATTTATCTCTGGTCTGGAGTCATCATCTATGATTTTTAAGATAGCTGTCTCCGTGCATGGTTGGAAGCCAGATTGTTATCTATACAGAAGACGAATGAAATTGATGTGACTTTGGAGTTGAATGTACACTGCTTTTTCAATGATTTTGCCAATGAAGGATGGATAAGTATTAGACCAGTAACTGGCACACTTGTCAGGTCCAGTGTGGGTTTCTTAAGGTGACAGAGTATCAGACCTGTTTGGCAGCTTCTGAGAAGATGCCTTGAGTGAGGGAGGTATTGACCTTGGTAAGGAGGTGGGAGAGCTTGACCTGTGAAGGCTTTTATGAAGGATGGCAGTAATACAAGGTCTTCATGTACTGTGGCTTTGAGAAATTTGATTAGGCCAGAGAGATGTTAGGTTTGAAGGAAATGCATTGTGGTATGTTATGAGAAGTGGTGGGTCTCATCGGAGAAGCAGGTATTGTGTTATTGATCTGCTGTCAGATAACCTGCTGTTTTTACTGACAAAATTGTTGCTGGCACTACAATTGTATATACAGTGTGGGAGTGGACGAGCAGGCAAATAGTGGATGCAATGCCTAATTGTCTTGGAGAGTGTTCTGCTTCTGTTGGTTGCTTCTTTGATGATGTTCGTAATATTCTTGGTTTTGGCTAATGTGATGGTTTTTTTCTGTTACTTTATCTCATCTCATCCTTTTACAAATTATCATGTTCTGGCACTCCTGCCATGTTGAGGGTGCTGAAGGTGGTTCAGTCGCTGTGATTTATACATGATTTGTCTGCATGGTTTCCTTTTTATTGTATGTTCCTCATGTGATTGAGGAGCCTTGAGTATTGTCTTCCATCCAGCTATAGGATTAAAATTTCTAATGTTTTCAACTAGTTTGGTCAGTTAGAGAATGTCTCTTTAGTTGAATTGACACTGCAAATTGTTAGTAGTATTTCTCCAACCATAATTGTGATGTTGCTGCAAATTTAGAAAATAGGTGTGAAATAACGATCACAATTATTAATGCTATAAATAGAACCTACAATTTTCCAGTGCAAATGGGTAGAGATTCTATCTCAGTTATGTGGTATTGTAACTTTTTGTAATTATGTGACACCACTTTTTCTAAATTCCTAAAAATGCATTGATCATCTACTTTTCACACATTTAGCATGATTTGTCACTTCACTATACTTAGTGAAAAATATCCTTCTTCTGTCTGAGTTTTCAGGAGGAGGCAGTGAGATTTATCTGACATGTGATAAAATTCAGCAATTAAAAAATTGGGAATGTACTTGGTCCAAATAGCGCTTTTTTAAGGATTTTCCCTTAAAATGGTGCATAGCATTGATGTGTTAATTACCTGCTATTTTTCAATGTTACAATTCAGCAGGTTTGACATGCCCAAAGTGAATGAGCTCTGTGAATTATTTTTCTGCAACCAGTTATTGCCTGATTTTATCAAGCCTTCATCACTGAAAGTTATCCTCCCTGTGTAAACAGGGGTTGTGTGGGGGGGATTTGAATTTTCTGGATCACTTTTAATGGTGATGGCAGTTACACATGTTAGACCAGTACAGAGAATAAAGCCAGCACACATACTCAAATTTTTCATGCATATATCCAATACCACATATTGATTGCTCCAATTGCTGAAATCCCCTTGTCTGCAACTTACACAAGCCATCCGAGATACGTGTGTGGTAGTAGTAGAAGGGACTTTTGAATAGGGCAAGACTCCAAAAGTGATTGCAGTTTACCTAATTGATACTGTTGTGCTGTTTTCAGAAGAAGCAAGTACTAGAAAGATACAATCAAGTTATTAACCTTGCAGCTTTGTACTTAGCTCAGGTCATATCTCCGTAAACCTGTGATGGCACCAGAAAACACTGTTTTCAAAAGTTACATGGTCTGTGTAGTGTGTTGAAGTTAGCCCACCTGTTTATGAAATTCTTATCAAATGTAAGTGTGTAAGGTAAATATGTGCAATTAAATATATAAGAACTACTGATGCTGACTAGTACTTTCCTAACTACATGTTACCACCACATCTTAAACACGTCAGTGTTTCTAAATTCTACGCATATTCCTTCATTAGATGTTCTTGCTAGTAAGCTTCTATTTTGTGTAAATAGCTCTGCTGTGTTCATGTATCTGTCTGTATGAAGTATGTGCTACTGAGCAGGTGGAAATTACCAGAGAGCTCATCTGTAAACTGATCCATACACTAATCATTTTGTTGGACTATTGGGTCAAAAAACTGACACCTGAAAGTTTTGTGACTGGATTTGAGAAGCACTTGAAAAAAAGAAAGTGCTTCTCTCACCCTTGCACACATTGGACAAACAAATCAGCCTCATGCAGGATTCCATCAGAAAACTATCCACTATAACGTTCTTCTGAGAAACTATGAAGAAATATACTGTAGTTCACTAAGATGGACTCTACTCTATTCTATCTTCGACAAAACTAGAAGGTCTTTCTGAACAACAATTTTGTTATATGATGCATGAAAATTGAGCGTGAAGTCAGAACTCGCCAATACATTTTCTGCAAAAATCAGTCTCCCTCTGAAAAAAGTGTGTAATTTCTTTTGAAATTTTGAAGCTAACAAAATGTTTAATATGAGGAATGTAGCCTTTTGAAAAATTCATGAATTATGTGCAATAAAAGGCATAGTTACAAGCATGGCTGACATACTAACTATATTGAAAATAGGATATTTCTAAATCATATGTATTTGCCACAGCTAGAAAAATGTTTATTTTTTGATTCTTACCGTAGAAGATATTGGGATGTTCAAATAGGTAATTTGTATCTCATTCTTAGGTCTGGCTCCAGACTGTCTATATTTCTGGATTTGAAATGTACATACATGTTGGAGACTGTACTTGATGTTATTTATCCATCCCTGGGTAGGAAACTCTATTTATAGTTTCGATATGGTTGTCTCCCGCTCAATGCATACACAAATTATTGGGTACCCGGGTGGGACCTGGGATGCCCTGCTTGTCCAGGCAAGGAGGAGAGTGACCTGCATGTGTTTTTTTTGCAGATGATACGGCAAAATACGTTGGAAGGAGCATATAAACTTGAGCAAGAACTTGGGCACTGGGCACTGCAAGGAAGTCTACAGACTTTTAAAAACAAATACGGGCTTGCACATTGTATTTGCAGTTTCCAGGTTTTTGTGTTGTATGTGGTGGGCAAGGACAGAAATTTTAAAATCTGGATGATTTTTAAATTATTTATTATTGTCACTTTTGTCAAAATGGAAATTCCCTGGTTTTTAACGTTTTTAAATATTAATAAATGTTTTATTCTTGCTGCTTCTTTTATGGCTTATGCCGAAATAAAGAATTTTTGACTGACAAAAATGCTAACTACTTAAACTTGTAGGTGATGAAAGGACATGCCATTCAATAGAGATGCCAAGGATACCCATTGATCAGCACGCAAAATGAAAGAAATGTGTGTCTGATGGAGCTTACTGACTACAGTGAAACCTGAATTATCCTAGTTTATTAAATTGTTCTGAAATCTATCATTTTGGGCTCTTGGTTTTATTTCGAATGGTCGGCAGGTGGCATTTGATCCACCCACCTGGACACACGAGCCTTATACACCATTGAAAGCACTCCTAATATGGCCTGGTACCCCACCAGCATTTAATTAGTGATTCCACATACTTTGGTAAATGCAGTGGGCGTAAAGTCACACTGGCTACACAATACAGTGGAATAATTTGTTTGAATAGGTATTTCTCTGATGTTTTTGTTTTGCCCCATTTTCAGTCAGATTTTCATGCAAATTCTCTGGGAGACCTAATCCGTACTCGCTTTGCTCCTGCACTTATTATTATTCTGATGGATGACGTAAATCCCTGTTAATGACCCTATCAGGACTACCACAACATTTACAATGATGCCAGTAATCAAAACCATTAATCTCTACAGTTATGAAGATTATTCTAAGAGACAGGAATAATGAGTACACACACCAGAGCTATTGGCAATGCTATTAATTTAGTGATTTAAAAGGTTGAGATATAGGATGGGGAACTGTGATTCCCAATAGACGTCAGCCATATGCCAATAAAGGAAACATTCATAGGACACAATTCAAAGTAAAAACCATTAAGGTGTGTTCATATTTAACAGTAGTCACATAAGGCAAAAAGTAGTTAGTCAAAATCAAATCACCATCCAAAATAAATCAAATATTGAAAATGCTAGTGGTATCAACGTACGGTCAAACTTCAAAGCAGGTAAATAGTCAGAACTAAAGTAGGCTTTAGCAAAGGGCCATGGCAAGATGGCGTTGGTGCGATCGGGAGGAGTAGGCTGAACATCCCCCGATGCAGCCACATCTCCGGCCACCTGAGGGACCTGCACTGGCTCCCCGTCAACAAGAGGATCACATTCAGGCTCCTCACCCACGCACACAAGTCTCTCCACGACCTGGGCCCCAAGTACCTCAACGACCGCCTGACCTTCTACACGCCCACCCGCCAGCTACGGTCTACTAGCCTTGCCTTCGCCGCCGTACCACGCATCCGAAGGGCTACCGCCGGAGGTAGATCCTTCTCCTACCTGGCGGCCAAGACATGGAACTCCCTCCCCATCCACCTTTGGCTGACACAGGACCATCTCGCCTTCAGGAGACAACTCAAGACCTGGCTGTTCGAGCAGTAGCAGACCCCTTCCCCCAAGCACCTTGAGACCCTTCCAGTGTTATGATTGATGATTGATGATTGATTGCTGCGCTCCGTTAGCTCCTGACCCCTGTGCTTTGTACATGGAGCTCTACACCTCTTCCACACACCTCTTCTCAACTAAATAACAGACCGCTGGCAGACCGCTGGCAGACCTCCGAAATAGACTGAATTTCCCTTTATTGGCGCTTCTCGTGATGGCGTTGTTGACTTTTTTTCAAACTTTCTTTCTGAGTATGGTACAAACGTGCTTTGATAGATAAAGCTAGCCTCCGAGCAGAAACCCAGGGGGTTGAAGACAATTGGAGTGTGATTGGGGTGAGAACGTGCCCCGCGACAGATTTGGGACTACGAGTTGGATCAAGGTGCCAAAACCCGGGAGAGAGCAAGTATAATCCAAGTCGGAACCGGAGCAGCACAGCAAAACAGCAAGCAGCAAGCAGCACAGCAAATACAGCGGCCGAGCAAGAGGAAAACAAAAGCCGTGAAAGATCAAAAATAAAGAAAAAAAGCAAAGACAATCAGGCAAGTCGACTCCACATATACATATACTTCACATATGCGCGCGTTAGCGCCTTAGCGCTTTAGTGATTTAGTACCAGTTAACAGAGGCGCCAAGAAGACGAGAAAACAAGCTAAGAACTGAGAGTTAAGAGAAGAAAAGAAAAATTGGCACCCACGCCCATCCGCACCTGATCCTGTTGCAGTTTTGTATTTCTAGCTCTGTGTCTGTGCTGGTGTCGGTGCATGGTCCGCGGTGTGCCTTCTGTAGTAGTAGTAGGGTTCTAGGGGGAGGGGGGAGGGGGCAACGATACTGGCAAAAGTATAGGTCAGAATATATGACTTGGTGCACAAGCAAGATAAGAAACAGATACACTCTTAGGTCCAATAAAAGCATAGAAATAGTGATGCAAAAGAAAAGTTATATCTACAAATGGCTAAATTAAAAATATTAACCATCAATATATGTGGGCTCAATGACGTCAAAAAGAGGCAAAGACTAGCTATAGGTTGTAATCAATTGGAGCCGAAATTGTATGTCTCCAGGAGACTCACGTCGAGGGGTCTCAAAAGCATCTCTTTAACAACCTGGGATATAGAGTTATTGTTGCCACTACACAGCCAAATAAAACTTGTGTGGTAGCTATCCTGGCACGGGGTTGGGATCTTCACTTTTTATGATCAGCATCAGACACATGTGGTAGATGGGCAATAACCGAGTGCCAATATGCTAGTGGGGGAAAAAAAATATGATTTGGTCAATCTACGGGTGTGTCACAGATTATCCCGAACTATTGTTGTTTATATTTAACGAATTAGCACATTGGACAATTCCCATGATTATGTGCGGCGATTTCAATATTAATCTTCCACCAATATGGCTTTCAGAACACACTTTTAATTATCAAGGCAGGAAACCAAAAACATTTAAGGCCTTGGAAACACTATGTTGTAATCATGGGCTAGTAGATTGTTGAGAGATGAAATAACCTTACAACAATGGTTTTACCTTTTTCTCCCACCCCCATCAAAAACTTGCTAGATTGGACTATATTTTTATGTCAAATACTATCCTTTTCAAATGCACTATAGACCGGCTTTACAGGGTCTTTTCTGATCATAACCCTTTAATTATGAGCTTTGATACTGATACAATCAAATCTGATCGTAGTAATTGGACTTTTGAAAGAGCGCTATTACTTAACGAAAAATATTGTTAACATATGGAAAATTGGATTCTTGAGTTCTTAATGTTTAATTTGGGTAGGGCCCCGCTGGAGGTGGTTTGGGATTCACTAAAGGCAGGGATAAGGGGGGAAACAATCCACAACAATAAAGAGGCAAAACAAAATGTAAATCATTTACCGGACAATCTGGCCAGAAAGGAGAAAGATCTAGTCAGATTAGTACACGGTGGAAACAATCTAGAAGGGGCTGTAAGGGAAGTAACTATAGCCAAAAACCTTATATCCGAAATATTCACTACTAAAGCAATCAATAAGGCCACTATGAACAGAGAGAAAATCTACGAATGGAGCGAACAGGTGGGTCATCAATTGGCAATTAGTACTAGACAACAAAACTCCAAAACTATTATTACATCAATTAGAGACCCTATCCATGGTTTAACCCATGACCCAAAAGAGATTAGAGATGCCTTTAAGCGATACTACTAGCAACAGTCAAACTAAAATTGATGAATATCTAGACCTAGTCACAAGGCCCCACCTTTCCTTAATCGATCAAGAAATTCTCGTCAAAACTCCCGACTGGGTGGAAATATTACTCTCTATACCTAGCCTCCCTTCTGGAAAAGCAACCGGCTTAGATGGAATTCCTGTGGAATTTTATGCAAGATTTAGTAGAGTTCTAAAAGACATTTTAACCAAGTTGTTTATTCATGTGTTCCAGAGTGGACGTCCTCTGGAATCTTGGGCACGGGCAAAAATTATTGTTTTTCCTAAAAAAATCAAAGACCCAACTGAATTAGGATCATACCGTCTGATCACTCTAATTAACAACAATTCAAAAATATATTTAAAAATGTTGGCAAGTAGATTGGCTCCCATAATCCATAAAATGATATCTGCTAGCCAACATGGATTTGTCCCAGGAGATCTACCACTGATCATGTCCAGAGGTTGATCACTCTCTTTGACATGGCCGAGGTAGCACCAGACCCTATGGGCCTAATATTGCTTGATGCAGAAAAAGCATTTGATAGGTTCTCCTGGCAGTATCTATGGTCCGCCATGTCAAAGAGTGGGATAGGGGACCAATTCATTAAAGCTGTTCAGAAAATGTATGTCTCTCCTGAAGCCGTGGTAATGGCCAACTGAGATATCTCCGATACCATCAAAGTGACAAGGGGTACAAGGCAGGGATGCCCCTGCTCTCCCCTACTTTTCGCCATATACATCGATCCATTTATTGCAAGGCTAGAAACGAACCAATCTATACAACCTATGAAGAACCCTAATGGTGATACTAAGACCTTAGCTTTTGCAGATGATATTGCGATTGTTACAGCCGATCCAATTATAACAGTTAAGGAAATGGAGGAAGAAGCGAAAAAGTTTGGAGAGATCTACGGTTATAAATTGAACCAAACAAAAACCCAGATAATAATTAACAACAAAATAAACTCTTCTGATGAAAGGGTTGTGGACAATGCATTATACCTCGGTGTAAATATCACCTCCGAATTAAACAACCTAGTGACCCTCAACCTGATCCCACTATTGAATCAAACAAAAACAAACAAAAAAATCTAATTAGACTACATAATTTACACCTAACAATCATCAAAATGGTATTCTTCCCTAAATTCTTTTACTTTTTTCGTACTATATGTCTAAACTTTGACACATTAATATTCAAGGAAATAGACAACATCTTTTCGAGCTTTATCTAGGGATATGGAAGAACACGTAGAGCCCACAGATTAATTACACATACAAGGGAAAGAGGTAATCTAGCTCTGCCTAACTTTAAAATATATTGATGGGCTACAACGATTAAATATAGTCGTCTACTTTTAACCGCTGGGCAAGATTTTAATCAAATTCGATCAGTTCTAACACCACAGAAACGTATTCTTGGCAACGAGGTTAATAACCACCTATGGAAATTAACGTATGATTGTCATTTGAAAAAAGTGCGATTCAAAACACTTAAAGGTATTTACACCATGTGGAACCAGGATCGAAAACTTTTGGGGATTGGTAGGTTTTCCTACTATATCCTACTATACTACCCTGGAGAACAATACTAATCTTCCTGAAATTTTTAGGGACTCATGTATGAGGCGATGGGTCAGATCTGGAATTTTACAATTTGGCTCGCTGTATGATTCTATGGGTTTTTGCTCATTTGAATCCTTAAAAACTAAATATGGGCTGGATACCCACGACTTCTTTAAATACTTGCAAGTCAGGAATTTCATCTTAAAGAAGGGGGGTGGCAGTGAGTGTTTTAAGAAAACCCCAGCAATTGAAACCGTGGTTAGAACTGATAGGGTCAAAATTGGAGAGATCTACAAAGATGTATCTGAAGCACTACCAGATGATGTAGATAAACATATATGTAAGCGGCATAACGAAATAGGTATCTCAGAGGTGCAAGCTCGTAAAGCTTTGGAATTATCAATCTCTATATTAATGTCCACCAAATTACAAGCCCAATTTTATAAAACTTTTTTCAAACTCTATTACACCCCTAGAAAGATATCTAACTGGAGTGTGAGCAAAGGCACACTCTGCCCGAGATGTATGATGCCCGAGGCTGATCTGACACACATGCTGGCTACATGCTTCACCTTAGAAATTATCAATCGAGAAATCTCTTTATTTTTATCTGGAATTTTAGGAACCACTATAGAGATTACCACAGCAGAAATAATCCTAGGGGTGGATAATGCTATTAGACCTTATGCCATCCAGGGACTTATATTTATTTCGATGGCTGTACTAAGAATCTGCCTGACATCCGCCTGGTTGGATCAATACCCACCTACATTTCAACAATGGCGGACACGTTTTCTAGCTACATATAACCTTGAAAAAGCGATCTATAATCGGAAGGGCTTGAAGAAGAAAAAAAAGGGCTAGAAATTTGGGACTTGGTCATACAACGGGCAGGGAGACTGGATTAGCAACGATATAATGAATAATAATGAAATGAAATTATTTGTGATGATATCACTAAACTAGAGATATCCTTGTATTCTCCTTTGCTTTTTGTTCTTTGCTTTTCTTGGTATTCTTAAGTTTTTTTGCCTTCCTTTCCTTTTTTCTTCCTTTTCTTTTCTATTTTTCAAATTTTTTTGTTTTTTTTGTTTTTTGTTTTGTTTTGTTTTGTTGTACCGCCCTATTTTTTTTTTTAACCTCATAGCTGCTATTACACATTCCTCCCCAGTGCTGCGCTGTCCATTAGAACTAGGGCTGAATGGACGTTCAATGGTCTTGCGCAGCACTGGGGAGGTAGCGCTGCTGACGACCATTGGCCGTCAGCAGCACTTAAGGGGTTAAAGGAAGGAAAAAAAATCTTTTTCTGTGACAATACCAAGATGATGTATTGTAAGTTTAGAATTTTGCCTTTATGGGGGGGGAGTTCTTAGGGGTGGGGAGGGTGGGTTAATGTAAGCAAAGGGCCGTCATAACTCTGCTCAGGTCAAAAGTCATGGAAAATGCATTCTTGTTATTTGAAAAGCACATCTTTTTCATTGCAAAACCAACAAAATGCAAGTTTACTTTGGCCTAGTCATGTCAACTGAAGCTTGGTTTTGCTAACCAAAACACATTTGTATCAGCCACAATGTTCTGTTATTTCAAAATGCTCTCACACTACTTAACCTCTCCTTTGATTCTATTTGCCCATGTCTTAATCAGATAGCCTTGAGTATGCCCAACAAAAGTGCTTTGAAGTATTATGGGGTGGAGCCACAAGGCACATTATTGACCAAGAAAGGTTTTTTTTTGTATTTAATATCACCATGTTGAATGTGAAGGTAAAATGAATAATTTTTGCAGAAAGTGTTAGAATTCACCTGTATCAATCAAGAGTATGGGGAGGCTTGAGTAGATACGTGTGATAGGTGCATGAGGTGTCTGGAAAAATCAAATCTTAAGGGATCTTAATGGTTGCATTAGATAAGGGCGTATCACTTCTAATAGAAGACACTGAGGTGGGCTTTCCATAGATCTCACCAAAATGCTCCACCCACTCATAGGCAGCTATGTGTACCACTATCAATGGAGCTGGGGTCTCTCTGTAGTAGGCTGAGTTAGTAACCTTTGCAAAAAGCAATAATCTTGTTACTCATTCTAGCGTTGAGTAGAGAGTTCTTTTCTTCTGCTCTAACCATGAACCGCCTAGTCTTAGGGGCACGTTTATAATTACGCCTACTGAATACAACTCCTACATATCTCTGCGAACCTCAATATGAGTAGCTTTAAGTTTGCGATGTTCCTGTGGGTATGTCCTAACAAATGACCAGTTGTGCTTAGTTCCAGTGCAGCACTACTGTCCTATGACCCGCCCTTAATGTAACCGGAAACAGTACGACATGCAAGCATGACATCCTTTCTTGATAGTTCCCTTTAAAAATGTCAGAGAGAAGCATTACAGTATTTAATCACAAGACAGTTAGTACTAATCACCTCAATCTCTTCTACCACCTTCAACTGTGTTTCCTGCACAGGACCAAAACTAAGCTTACATGCAAGAGGATTGTGGTCACTGAGGCATTTAGGTATAATGTGGAAGACATTAGTACCCTGACTCCGGTAATTAGAATATAATACAACATCTATTTTGCTGCATTTCCCTCAGCCTAGAAGTGTTGGAACCTTTGAGACATTGCTAGACTTACGCAGGTTTCATGAGCAAAAACAATGTTAAATTTTGCAATGAAGTATTCAATGCCTGAACATATTAGTCAAGTATAAAATATGGTGAATTCTCTAACTATACATCAGTTAAACTACATACTTTGCTGACGGTCTATCGCATCAATGAACATTTTACAATCCCCACCTGAATTATTAAACTTCCTTAATCCCTACCAGCTAGAATGTACCACAAATAATTGTCTAAGCGCTTAATAATTCAGCACAATGAGAGCAAAACAAATTGGTGTAAAAGTTAATCACAACAACATCGAGTCAGCCTGACAGGAATGGCCATAACATCTGGTTAAATGAGGAATTCAGACTATATTAATAAAAATTCCAAATAGAATAAAGCCACACAAACTGCCAGCCTTCAATCTTTCAACTGTAGGTGAAGGAGTTGGCAAATAAATGGTTAAGTACCCATTAATATGGTAGGAGTGTAAAGCACATGTCTACTGCAGACAAACAAGATTTGATTGCATAATAAAGAAAGCAAATCAGGTGTTTCCAAATATTACTGATTCCAGTAACATTTCAGGAAGTCAAGTTCAACTGATTGTGGCTTTGAAATGAAACATCTGCCATTCGGTGTGAATGGGTAGCACAGGAGTGAGTTGTAGGTAGAGAAATTAAAAGAGGGTTCTGGGTGGTTGGCTCTGACATGTTCACTGTGTATTCAGTTCTTAAGATGGGGAGTCAGTCAGTGTCATTAAGTGAATCAAATGGTGTAAAGTTGTTACTTTCTGGTAAGTTATAAACTGTAATTCATCCCCTTTGTAGCCTCCCATTCAGTTTTAAGGTGGATGAACTAAAGTTGTTGGCCTATAAAGAACCAGAGCGGGAGTGCTACAATCTTGCTCAAAAAAGGGACGGGTTGATTAATAATAGCCAGTAAGTTACCCAAAGTACCCGAACAGCAAAAATTCATAACAATGCCGTCTCCTGGGTGAGATTACATTCTATTTACCATGATAATATTGTCATATATTTTGGTAAAATCACCCTGCCTCTTAAAATACCAGGGAACAACCTTGTTCTTTAGCTTTGCTCAACTCTCCAGTGGACCGGTCCAAAAATGTGGTATATCACTCAGGATAATTACATAAGGGGTCTGGTGATAAATGCAAGGCAGTTGATGGGCTTGAATAGGCAATGTTGGCTATAAACAACTTCAAAACCCATGTTATTGGCTGTGGGACTGTGGGACTGGGACTGGGACAATTGAGTGGTTCCAAGACAGACCCATATTGTCAGTCTATATACTTGGTCTGGAAACTCCTGCTGTGTTATATTGAGTCTCATGGAACACAGAGGTAACTTAAAGCATATGTGTCCTTCCTCTCAGTGCCACCTTAATATATGTTCATAGATCTCATATCTAATTCTGGCATTTACTACACCTTAAATCAGCATCAAGTTAGACTCTAACTCTCTTAACTTGTTATTGTCAATATCTATCATGGTACTAGTGTCCTCCCCAATTTCCTGATTGCAATTTGCCACCACCTCAGACAAAGACTTTTGTAATGCCACACAATCATCCCTCACTGCTAGCCCATTCAAGAGATCCCAGTACGAGGTCAATGATCAGCCTCACATGAAGTCCAATTACCTTTTAGACAAGTAGATTTTGAAGTTAATTTCTTTTTTTTTACATAGTGGAGACCCCATCGGCTATGGAGGAGATTCAAAATCTATCTGCAGTGATTCATTAGAAGCACAAGAGCTGGGGTTACCAACACCTAAGTTGGCCGATGCAGCATGTCTCTGAGCAGAAGTAACTTTGGGTGCCTTGGACATTACATCATCAGCTAATGCCTCTGTGACCACCAATTGTGTCTGCTCCATTCTCCCTTCAACCTTTACAATTTCACTGTCAACAAACTCCCATTACATTATACAGGAAATAAAACATGGATGAACATGCCAAGCTATCCTGCCTTCCAGCCACAGCAGCTGACTTTCTTTTGCACATGTTCTTCAACTCACCATTGAGGTATTCAAAGGAAAATTACAAATAAGTTGGCCCAGCACCCTCCAGTCTCTGACTGGCTCACACAGACCTGTGTTGACCTCTATTCTCCCGCGCATCAACCAGGTGCAACCGTTTGCATGTCTCGCTCAGCACGAAAGTCTGGAGTGCTATACAGCACCAATTCACCCCTTGCGGAGCAGTGTGGAGCAGTATGGGGTTAGATGATTTTAACTGCATGTTGATGATTTTAACTGTGTTGATGATTTTAACTGCTCTGATGTTCTTGTTCCACCGCTGATTATCCCTGAAAATGATATGCGTAGGCTACGGTGGGCTAGCGTCATGACTGATCAGCAGGCTATTGTAAAAATCAAAGAGGAAGCAGATAAAGCTATCTTGGCCTTGGAGTCAATCGCAGGTGTGCCCCCTGGTCTGGGTGACGTGACCAAAATCCATGATAACCTTTTTTGTAAAATTAAATGTCACTTTTTGAAACCGGTAAAAAATCATGGATCCCGTGTATGCAAACCTGCCAAATGGTATAACAATGATTGTAGGTTGGCTCGAAAATCTTTGGGAAAGGCAATCAGGATTAAGGGGGTGGTGGATATCCGCCTTGCTAGAAAGAATTACAAAGCCTGTATTGTGAAAGCCAAAAGAACCTGGGATGAGGCACATTGGAACAAATTGAAATGTGCTAGTGATATGAAAAATTCCCGGTTGTTTTGGAATATAGTTAAATGGGGTAGCGAAAGACCTGAGGAGCCACCCAATAATAATGTCCCACAAGATGACTGGGTTAAATTTTTTAGCTCCCAGTATGCGGCAAGCGCCCAGGTGGAAGCTGGGAATTCCCCTAGCCAGTCCTTAGCAGAGGATAATACATTCACACTTAATGAAATCTGTGCATAGTGGACGTGCACCAGGCTTAGACGGCGTCCCGGCGGACGTTTTCTTAAATGATAAAGAGAGATGGTGCAGATATATTCACTTGCTTACTAACCACATCGCTAAGGGTGCTGATATTCCGGCATCATGGCGGGGGGCTGTGATTATTCCTGTGTATAAAAAGGGAGACCGAGCTCAGCCAAGTAATTATCGCCCAATAAGCTTGATCGACACTATACAAAAAATAGTCGGCCGAGTGATTGTTAATAGATTGCTCGAATGGGCAGATGACAACAATATTCTATCACCTTTCCAGGCTGGCTTCCGAAGGGCAACCAGCACAGTGGATTAAGTCTTTCGCTTTCAACTGATCCAGTGGAGGACCGTGGTATTAGGAGGAGGCAGCCTCTACGCGGCTTTTGTCGATTTGCGGGCTGCCTTCGACCTGGTGCCGCGGGTAAAATTATGGCAGGTTCTGGCGGAATTGGGGGTTCCCGAGGTTCTGCTGACTATGATCATGAGACTTCATGAACTAACCTACGCAAAAATACAGTGGGGGGGTTATGGTAAGGACACTGCCGAATTTCCCGTTGAGCGCGGGGTTCGGCAAGGGTGCTCAATGGCCCCAACCCTGTTTACCCTATTTATCAACGGTATTGTCCCACGTATGCTATCTCAGTCAGTGGATGCTCCCTCTCTTGCAGGTGTAAAAGTTCCTATTTTAATGTTTGCGGATGACACGTTAATTTTATCCAAAACCCCAAGTGGTTTACAACATGCATTGACCATCTTTGATACCTTCTGTGTGGACCACGGTCTGGAGGTGAATGTCTCTAAGACGAAGTTTATGATATTTAATCCACATCGTAGCTTAAAGTCCAAAATTGTTATGAGTGGACGTCCTCTTGATGTGGTAAAGTCATTCACCTACCTGGGGATCCACATAGCGGATAACAATAGGTGGTGCCATCACATTGATATAGCAACTCTACATCATAAACAATTAGCTGGTGTTATCAATCTCGAACATAGGAAGTCTTTGACTAAACCCGTTAAACCAGCTTTGATGATTTATGAAGCCAAGGCAATCGGGTCTGCGCTCTACGGGGCAGAGATGTGGGGTTATGAAAATTTGAGTGCTCTCCAAAAATCTGAAAATAAATTCTTGAGGTTAATCACTAGTACCCCGAATAGCACTCCATTATTGCCCTTGAGATACGATCTTGGCAGGAAGCAAATTGTGGACTTAGCCAGACTACGGCCAATTCTATACTGGCGTAGGCTCTGGACTACTCCTGAGATCGCCCACTATGCCCAAACCAGCTTTGATGATTTATGAAGCCAAGGCAATCGGGTCTGCGCTCTACGGGGCAGAGATGTGGGGTTATGAAAATTTGAGTGCGCTCCAAAAATCTGAAAATAAATTCTTGAGGTTAATCACTAGTACCCCGAATAGCACTCCATTATTGCCCTTGAGATACGATCCTGGCAGGAAGCAAATTGTGGACTTAGCCAGACTACGGCCAATTCTATACTGGCGTAGGCTCTGGACTACTCCTGAGCTCGCCCACTACGCGGAAGGATTTACTAACGTCATCAAAGCAGACTGTTTCCATAAGATTACTTGGTTTAAAATGCTAAAACTGATGTTGTTTGAGCTCGGGCTAAGTGAGTTGTGGTTTGACCCATCAGGAGCGTTATTCCCGTCTAAGTCAATCTTAAAGAATATGTATTGCGAATATGTTGCTAACGCCAGTTTGCGTCATTCTAATAATGGGTCCATGGCTGTTAGTTTTCTGGAGGCCAAATTGTTTCCTGTATTTGAAATGTACTGGGATTTTATATCTAAACCCTTAGACAGGAAACTTTTGTTTCAAATGAGAGCTGGTTCGCTCCCCCTAAGATCACTAACAGCAAAATGGGGCTCTGGAGGGTCCACTATCTGCCCTGCTTGTGGCTTAGGAAGAGAATCTCTCGGACATTTTTTGTTCTCTTGTAAAATCTATAGTGTCCCTAGACGAGTTTGGCTGGCACCTATGTGCAGAAACCTTGGTACCACATGTAGTAGAGTTGCGTTGCGCATTCTATGTACAACCTCCCTTACATGGATCAAAATTGCCACTGCAAAATATCTTGGGTGGGCTTGGATCATCAGGAGGAGACTGCTAGTAATGTAACTATTCTCCACCGATGATAAGCAGAGATTGCTAGTGAATCGACTATTCCCTGCTAATGTATTATATCAGTGTCTTCATGAAATGCATATTTTTGTTTTTAACTTTGGTCATTTAAAATCAAGATTAATAATGAACTTTTACACCTTTTTATTCGCTTATTAACAATGTAGTTGTTTTAAATACAATGGTTCTATGGATTTGTAAGTGCTTTGTAATTTCTGTGTAATTGTATATTTAATTGCTTTTTAAAATGTTTGTATGTCTTGCTTTTATGAGTAATCACTCGAATAAAGCACTTTTGAATTGAATTGCTATACAGCACCAATTCACCCCTTGCGGAGCAGTGTGGAGCAGTATGGGGTTAGATATCCATCCTTGGGCCATGTCAGAAGCTGTCTTGCATCCCATACAGTGGGAGAATCAGGCATTTTTGTAGTGCCAAGACTCTCCTTCCAGGGCAGTGATGGATAAACTTGTAATCCATCCTGGCAGTTGTATCCTGTCAAGTACAATGGGAGAATTAGGCCTGCTATGCATCACAAGCCCCTCTTTTCTGGAGTAGTGTGGAGCTGTATGGAGCTATTAGTTCATCCTGACCCTCTGACAGCAACTGTCTCACATCCTGAAAAGATGGAGAAATATGTGCACCATCTAATGCCAAACCCCCTAATTTCTGGTGAAGGGTGGAGAAGACTGGGACTTGTAGTCCATCTTGGGCCCCTTGTTGCAACTATCTTGTGCTCCACACAGCGGGAGATTCAGGTGTGCTAGGTAGCAGCAAACCCCTCTTTCTGGAGCAGTGTGGAGCAATATGTGGCAGTAGTCTATCCTGAGCACCTGGCAGCAACTGCCTTACAGGTGCCTCTTGTCTTTGTAGAACAAGCAGTTCACACATGAATATCTAGTGGAGCAGTTTGAAGTTGATGCCTTCCAGGCAGAGGTTACAGAATCTGGAACAGCCATTAGTATTGTGTGCCCACTGCTTTCAAGAGCTGGAACCTAATAAAACAATATTTCAAATTTAAAATCTTTTTGTGGCCCAGAAAGAAAGATTGGTAAGCACTTATTACTCAACACCTCCTGACTTCTTAGGGTTTATCATGGCATGACTCCATGGCCAGGTGCTTGGTTAGAATCACTAACAATTATCTAAGGGGCATACCTCTTGCCAGCCCATTTTCACACACTTTGCCTACCTACTTCTTGCTAGACTCTCTGTGTATCTAGCTCAACTATCCTTTAGCTACTTATTATTTAAAGAACCTTTGTTGATTTACATTAGTTTAACCATACATTCTTATTTGATACACTCATTGGCACTTTAATTTCCTTCTCACAAACTCTCATGGCTGGTTCACTTTCTTTCAAATCTTTGAGTCACCAAAATAAGGCTGTAAATGCTTCTTAAGTAACTTGAAGAACAGGAAATATGTACCTACTTTTAATACAACACACATATGTATATATTTGCAGCCCTGAAGAAGCCTGTGTAGGTTGAAACACGTTGGCTGTACCTACCTGTATTAATTCTATTGCCTCTCATCTTTCTGTTTAAACTGCATTTTATTTGTGGCCATGTGGCAGATGGGCGCTTGAGGTGGACAATACGTGTGCCTTAATACACAAAGTGACTGAGTTGGGTGGTGCAGTGTCTTTGAACCTTGCTGCCGTGCTCTGTTTCAAATCTTTCTGTGGCCATGAGGGAAAGGTAAATATTTAATGGGCAAATCATAAAGGCATGATTGTAAATGTAAAAATTATCTCTAGAACTAACTCCAGGTTGACGAAGTGCATAAATCATACAATTTACTATGGATTTGGAAAAAAACTCTTGGGTTTTAACCCCTGTTGCTGTTTCAAGTATCAAATGAGAGATTTGTGGGAGATTATTGGGAACATAGAACATTTTAAATATTTATAATGATCTGTGTAAGTGAAATAGTCAATGTTTCTAAAATGACACAAAGTAAATTACAAATGCCTATGATGAAGTCAAACAATGATTTAAAACCATGAAGGCGGGTGCAACACAGGTTATCACTATGCATTTTAAAGGTATTTAATTCATAAAATGGCTTAACAAAAACTCTGTAGCTATTTGAGAAGCCAAGAAATGATTTTGTAGTACTCTCCCATTGGCTTTACAAAACTAGCATTTGAGAATAATTTTACACTTGCAAATACGCAATGTAACTTCCATGGAACATAGTATTTTTTGGAAATGGACCTAAAATGACTTGGAAAATGACAGAGATGCTTTCACCCTTGGGGACACATTTATGAACAACTTTGCATCGCATTTGCACCACACAATGTGCTGCAGGAGCTATGCAACTTAAAAATGAGATTCATGAAGCCACCGAAGGCCATCATGTGTGGACCTGAGTGGCACCATAAATCTTGAGTAATGCAACAAAGCTCAAATTGCTGCCTTGCACTACTCTGCACCAGGGAGGCATGGGTGTTCTCACTCAACATGCATGTATTGTGATGCTTTCCCATATTTTCAGAAGTGATAGACCTGGGAATATGCCAAAAACCTACGACTCATCAGGTTAAGCATAAAAGATAGAAATATCTTTATTTCTCCTCGTTGTTTCATTTTTCAATGTGTGCTGCATACTGCACATATAGAATGACAAAAAAACCTCAGGGATTTGTTTTTGTGCAGAAAGGTGCCCCTCCCTGCACAACAGAATTCTCCTTGCAAAACAGGCACCCTTTCACCATGGTGCAAGGGTGCTTGTGGTGTTGCTAGGTAGCCACATGGGAGCCAGCACAGGGGAAAAGGCAGGAATGGTAATATTGACTTAAATGCAACACATTCCTGCCCTTTCCATGTCACGCAGTGCAGCACTGAACAGCACAGCAAGGTGACTTGCTGTGCTGCCCAGCATGAATTGACTCTTGATTTCTAGCAGACTGTGCAAGGCTGATATATCAGTACATTTGCTGAGAACATTTTGGAAAATGTACAAAAACCTATCATATTCTGTAAGAAATGTATTACAAAATGTGTCACTCACTCAACAGATCTGTCAGAATGTGTGCCATTCGAGTTACTGTCTTACAAGCCAAGCTCCTTTGAAATGCATGAAAATCTGCAGTTAATCATTTTCACTGCAGTGAACATTTCACTTGACTCGTCACTTGTTACTAAAAAATCTCAGTACATTTTCATATAATGTCACAATGTGGATGTTCCATTTGAAGGACACTGTTTAGTTAAGAAACTGGTTTCATGTCAAAACCTAGACAGAATTTAAGAGAGTGGAATGAAAGACAAAAGAAAGTAATTCTTGGATATTGATCACACCTTTTTCACCTTGATAAACATGAAAGTAGAAACTGCTAAAAATAATTTTTTCTACTCGGACTTTAAGATTTTTAAACGAGTACTGGCTTCCCTTCTGTCATTGACCAATGAAACTAAATAGTTTACATCGATTGATTGGCCCCCTTGCCCATTTAGAAATCATATGGTTCCCAAGGCCCAATGAGGAGGGCTGTGTGCTCCCCTCTCCATTATAAAAGGCGCTGAGCCTGGAATATGGGGTCCCTGGGGCTGAAATTGGTCCCAGGATTGGGCTGTGTGCACCCTCCCCCATAAATGTAATGGTTGGCCCAGGGGAATGGGGCCAATGGGACCAAAAACAGCCTAAGAAGGGAGTTCATGAACCCCTTCCTCTAAAAACAAGAGCACCATACCTCGGGAAAGGTTTCCTCAAGGCCAAAATCGGCCTGGGTGGACACATTCCTCCCTCCCCCACAAAATATGCTGGGACCCAGGGATGGTATCCCCAGGGCAGAAATTGGATCGGGTGGGGGCGTACGTGCCCCCCACCTGGGTTGGCTGCCTTTGAGGGGGTTGGCCACAGGGCTTGACTGCAAGGCAGGCCTTGTGGCCAACCCCACACTGCACTCGACCAAAAGCTGTGCACTGCAGTGGTTGAATTAACATATGCAATTAACTATTACTTTATGTTTTTAAAAAACACTGAAAAATGTACTGAAAAAACTAAGATTACAGGGACAATATAGTTTGGTTCAGATTTCTCACACACAAAATTCAGCAGTAACAGTTAAAGTCAATATTAGAAGTAACTATAACTATATGTGAGTGGCTGTGTGTGAGTCAGTTGGTGTGTGAGTGGCTCTGTGTACAAGTAAGTGGGTGTATGAGTGGTTGTTTGAGCTTGTCAGGGGGTGTATGAAAGGTTGTTTGGGGGTGTGAATAGTTCTGTGGGTGATGTGCCATTATTGATGCCATTTGAGATGTCATCATCGATGTAACTGACCATATCATGAGTGATGTAATATATGAGGTAATAAGCAGTGCATTCTGGGGCAAAGGTTACATTTAGCTTAGCTAACTATAACTGCTGATTTTCACTGGTTTTGTATGAGTGAAATATGAGCTTTACTATAACATACTTTAAATTCTATTATCTATCTATAACATTCCTGAAACTTTTTTTTCTCCAGTGAATTTCAATGGTTTTTCGAATTCTATTTTCTAACTATAACATCCATGTAACCTTTGTTTTTTCATTGAATTGCTAAGCTTTTTTAATGTTATTACCTAATTGTAACATCCCATTATCCTTTTGTTTTTTATTGAATTTCTATTTGATTTTTAAACATTAATTTATAACTATAATGTTCTAGAAACCTGCGAATGAGTGCATGAGTGCCTGACTCTGTCAGTGAGTGGGTGCATAAGTAACTGAGTGAGGCTATGACTCAGTGTGTGAGTGTCTGAGTGCATGTCTGAGCGGGTGCATGAATATCTGAGTGGCTCTGTGAGCTGATTAAGGAGTGTGTGAGTGGGTCTCTAACTGTGTATGTGAGTATCTGAGTGGGCCTGTGAGTGGGTGCATGAATGTATGAGTGGGTCTGTGAGTGGGTGCATGAGTGTCTGAGTGGGTCTCTGACTTATGTGTATGTCTGTGTGCGTGTGTGTGTGTGTGTGTGTGAGAAGTAATTGCTTCGCTGCTTGATGGAAATGTTACTGTGCTTAATTAATGTGTCACCAAAAGTAGAGGGAAACACAGTGGGAGGCTTTTGGTAAGATATTGATCAATGTGTGAAAAGGTGAGAAGACCTTTGCATACTAGTATGGAAAATGGGCCCCGGAAACCTGTTGAGCTTGCAGATGGTTTTCAGTATTTGCATACTCAGGATAGATAAAAAGGAAGAACCATGTACTGCCGTCTCAACAGGACAAATGAAGAAAGAAACCACTTGACACAGTTAATACAGATCAGATTGCGCTCCAATACATTGACATTTATTAAGGTTTTCAGCGGGGGTGGGCAGAATTTGTGTAGTCAAGTTATGCAAAGTTCTGCAAAACGGTAAAAAATACCTGTGAGCTAAGCAGAATTCCGCGAGCATGCGGAATTGCTTGTTCTGCTCGTTTGCGGTGCATTTTTCCCGTTCAGGGACGCTGTTTGCATGATTTGGTGGGAAATATCTCACGAACTTGCCCATGCGATCGCCAATTGGGGCAATCATCTTGTTTCGCTTGCCTTGCCCCTCGCGATGCCCGTTTCCCGTTCGCAACCGCAGATGTCCGATGACGCTTCCAATTGCCATGTTCACGATTGCACACTCTTCCGGGATCGCGCAGCAGGTTACCAAAATCTCATGGCGCATGCGAACAGATAGGAAAACTCGGCAGCAAATGGAGGGATCCCGTTAAGTTGCTACAGCGCGTGCTAACATGCATTTTGAAAGAACAAACAAGGAAAAAATTCCGCTACACCACGGATCGCAGAATTTTCGGCAATTCCGCGTTCTCCACGGAATTGCCAAAATTCTGCAAATTCTGCAACCAGGGCGTAATTTACCGGCCAGGCCTAGTTTTCAGTTTGTTTTTCAATGTGGAATTTGAGAGGAGAGAGACTTGCTTTGTCTTCACTAAGTGCAAGAAGTTGCAATCATTTGTACTTTACAGAAGTGAAGCTTCAAATAGGGAATCTGTTGTGTTTATATATGTAAGAGGTTCTCTTAAAGGTTCATTTTGTGTGAAATGAGCATCTGGTCCATAATGGAATGTCATTTTTTTTGCAAGAATGTTGCACTTTCCTTATAAATGTGTACACAACTGGAACACTTTCTACTACTTAATTAGTTAGTGCTACCTTGTTGGTTAAATATCTACTAAATATTGTACACTACAGGTGGATGAAGTACCACAAGATAATGTCTCCAGTTTCTTTGTGTACATATAATTTTAACAATGTGATTGTTCTTTTATTATAATTTTTAGGTTTATTCTTTATTTGTAAGAGGAGATTTTCCCAAATGTTCTTTTGTTGTATTTTTTTAAATGTTGGCAATTCTGATGCAAAATGTTGTGATACGTTCTTTCTTATACCGCGAACATTCGCAAAATCTGCATGGTTTTTAGGATTAAATAAAAGTTATGAAACTACTGATGTTTTCTAATAGGGGATAAATACTGATACTTTACTAACTTAAGTTATGTTAGAACACTGTTACGATTTTGGTTGGTGTTTGCGAATCCCACTTGACAACGGAATACAGGGATTTCTTTGGATAAAACACTTTTAATTGATCTAAGAAGGAAGCCACCACTCAGTTTCCTCTTCTTTTATGTCTGCAGTCCTCTGAGTGGGGAAAGGGGGAAGGAATGAGACAAAGTCAAGGTCTAAAACCCAATAATAAGGTGTTGGAAAGTCATTTATTTGTTCTTTCAAACTTTCTCTATTTCTTTTTCTTCATTTTCCTTCATTTCCTTTTTTTCTTGCGTTTTTTTTAATAGCTGCCATCTTTCTTCCTGAATAGGCTCTTCCTTGTGGGGTATAATAAAAAGAACAGGATTGCGCCTCACAAAAAAAGAATTATGGGCCAGGGACCTTGATTCGATTTGCGCACTTTTTATTAAGATTACCACCACCGCAGCCCATGTTTATTGATCACATGCATCTTTGTAGAGGTGCTCAGAGATTTGGTGTGGACGCCCCTTTTGCACTCGCCACTTTCTCAGCTACCAAAAAGGAGAAATAGGTGCTTGCCTTTAGCCTTGGCCATCCTGGGCTGTGGCAGGGAGTGTCTCAACGTTCTCTCCTCCTTGGGGCCAGCCGTCTTCACCACTTGTGTTCCCGGTCCGGTCTCAGACAGGCAATTCACCAAGAGGTCCTCCGCTCCTGTCCTCTGCTTCCCGGTCTCCTCCTTCACTACAAAGAAACTGTGTTAAACTTTGCAACCTCTTGTGTAAAGTTAATAATACTGCATGTGTCCTGTTCCTCTACACTTCCAGAAATCAACACCACATTTTCCCCAGACTCCTGTTCAGGGCCAAGGAAACAAAACTTAACATCTTCAAAAACCTTTTCTACCTCTGCTACTCTATTAATTTCTCCTAAACTTAGGGCAGGAGTTTTCACATAGTAAAGTCTCCTACCTAAATGTCTTCTTTTAGAGTGGTGATCAGCTAGCATTCTGAAATAATGAAAGGTGCTTCAGCACACTTTCTTTGATAGGCATACTAGTGAATGTCTCTAAAAATGTGTACACTTCTTTACATTGCATTGATCTAATCCTTGCAAAATCCCAATGTTATGGTTCAGACTTGTGCATTTAAACTGACAAAGCAACACTATCAATATATCAAATGGTTCCTGCTGAACATTGTAAATACTGCCACAGTTCCAGTTGTATACAGGGGGCTGTCTACGCCTTCACTGTACCTCTTCAGCTATCACTTCTTCAACATTCCTAGGAACCTTCTCCTCCTTTGAAATGGCAGTATCATCCTTCACCTCCTAACATCAACCATTTGTTTCAACTGCATGCACTATTGTGTTCTCTTGAAAGTAGCTTTCTTCAATAAAGAAAGGCTCAGAACTAGAGGTAATCTTCCGTTCTCCACTGAAGATTTTATAGAAATTAGTTTTATTAACAAATCTTTTTTCTGGCTTTTTCTCTTCAAGGAGAACACTGTTTTATCCAGTGTTCCCACTCTTTTTACTATTAAGATACATTGTTCACGCTTCAAGGCAAATACTTTCTCTAGTACAGTTTCTATGTGTTATTTTTGCTTGTAAGCTTCTGTTCTTCTTTTATACTGCTTTACATTTGTTACAAATTTTGTATTTCCCTACTTCCAAACACTGTTGGTAAAACTTCTTTTTATTTCACATAATTTTTACATTTTGAATTTTTCCCAATACTGTTTTAAGAAACTCCTAAGTTCTTTCACCAGCAGCTGTTTTTATCTCACTACGTTCTGTCCATCATGTCCTTTTTTGTTCTAATTTTTTGCAAGTAGTACTGTTTCTTTTGTTTTTTCCTCCTCTGTTCCTTTTTTGCCCTTATAAAGTCTTTTCTTTAACACAAGTAGATATCTGAAAACAAGAAACAGTACATATTTTATATTTTATACTTCAAGAAACTGAATGCCTGCATACTTCATTATATCAATATTTAATTCCATTCCACAGGTTGAAAACATAACAGCTCTCTTTCCTCTCAATCTGCATGTTTTACCTTTTTAGTACATACCACTGTGCAATATGGGCTACCTATGGCCTAACTTAGAGATCACTTATATGTAGAAAAATAGCACTTTAAAGTTTGGCAAGGGGTTTTGAATGACAAGTCAAAGTATCAGTAAAACTACACACAAACTCTGCAGTAGCAGGCTCAAGATATGTTTAAAAGCCTACTTCTCTGGATGGGTGACTTGGATGTGTTAGTACTTGGTTGCATATCAGAGTGAGTTTCTGTGGGTGTGTGATTGGTTATCACAGTAAGTATTTCTCTATTTCGCTGGCTGGCTTAGGATCTCCATGAGTCTGCAAACTCTATTGGTGTATGCAAGTGGTTGTATGGATAACTTTCTGGCTGTGTTAGTGAATGTTTGAGTATATAACTGTGTGTGCAACTGACTCTATTACTTCTGGATACATAAGTGGTACGTCAGTGTGTGAGTGCATGGCTAAGTGTCTTTGTTGCTATCCTACTGGGTGTGTGAGTTGCTCTAGGTTTTTGTAAATTGGTATGTAATCACAGTATGGGTAGGAGACTGGATGTGTTACTGAGCCTATGGATGAGTAAGTGCATGTCTAACTCACTGAAACTTAAATTTATATATCTTACCTTTTAAGCACATAGCACCCAGTCCTATCCCCTACCTATGGCATACTTTATAAGTGACTTATTCATAGAAAAAGGGGAGTTTAAGGTTTGGTAAGGAGTTTGCAATACCTACGGCCTAGCTTGGAAGTGACCTATATATACAAAAAGGGGTGTTTAAGGTTTGGCATGGGGTTTTCAATGCCAAGTTGAACTGGCAGTAAAACGGAACACGCAGGCTCTGGAGTAACCTGTCCAACACATGTTTTAAGGACTATTTGTCTGGATAGGTGACTAGGAGTCTCAGTACTTACATATCTGAGTGAGTGTTTCAGTCTCTCTTCGGTTGTGTCACTGCATGTGTAAGAAACTATATTGGTAGGAGTTCCTTTTTTGCTATCTGCTTAGGTTTCTAAATGTATATATGTATATGTAAGTGGCTGTATATATTAGTTACTGGCTCTATTATTGAGAGCTGGGGTTTATAATTGTGTGCGTAACTAGCAGTTTCTGCTAGATATAAGTGCTGTACGGATATGTGACTCAATGTGTATGTACTTTTGTCTCTGTCTGACTGGATGGCTGAGTGGCTCTATGCTTTTGTTAATAAGTATTTGAGCCAAAGTTTGGTCAGAGTACTATATGTATAACTGAGCATATGGATCTGAGAATGCACATGTGATTCACTGAGACTTCAAAGTACAAGGTTTACCTTCTAAGCACAAGTTAGCCTCACCTATGACGTACATATACCCTATGTTAGGGGTGACATATGTTGTAGAAGGGAAGATTACACCTTAGCAAGGAGTTTTACATGGCAACTCAATATGGCAGTAAACATACAGCATCTGCAGTAGCAAGCAGACCACATGTTTAAAGGACTAATAGTCTTAGCTTTTGAGGTGCTTTTATTAGAATTAAAAAAATAACTTCATTCTTGTTATACGTAATGGCCACCGTAAGAAATATAGTTGGTTTGATGAGGACTGTGATAAATCACTAAAAAAACTTCACATGGCCTTGAATTCCAAACCCCGTAACTTACCTTTGGTTAAGTTATTGCGACAGGCTTATAAAAAAGCAAGGATATCAAGGCTGAAATCCCAAAGGAAGAGTGGTGGGAACATTTGCACAAGGCTGCTTTATTAAAAAGCTCGCAGGCATTTTGTTCTGTTATTAACGCACCCTTTTTAAGGGATGAACAGTCTATGTCCATAGATACCCATGTTGAACAGGAGGAATTGGGTACACATTTGAAGGGATATTATAAATGACGTATTTAAACTAGATGGTGTGGGTAACATCAGCATCCCACATCTGGGCTACACCATCTCTTCTTAGACCCTATATCATGCAAGTTTATTTCTGTGATGAAAGGAAAAGGTTTATTGTCTCCCTTATGCGTAAAAGGATTTTTAAACAGTGAGTGTAACCCTTTACTTCCTGCAGTCATTATATGCCCCTTTTACATGCCTTTCATTGGCGTCTTTCTTTTTATCTGCTTTAAAAATTAGATGTTCAATCAGATAAAATGTTTTACTTAATAGTGGAATCGACGTTTTGGAACTGTGCCAATAACTGTGTGTATATATGAACTTCTTCCTTTTCACCTCTTCAATAGGAATAATATATTTTAACATGTTTTCTCTTTTGGAAATTTCACTGTAATGTTTTGTATTTTTAAGCTTAACGCAATATTGATATTGATAAATGTGGTATTTGCAGTATACTTTTTATGCTTTCATTGTGTTGGCGAAATAAACTTATTTCTGACTGACTGACTGATTACCAGTCTAGATGAGAGGCTAGGAGTATCAATACTTCAGTACACATCTAAATAAATGTATCAGTCCTGGTGTGGCTGTGACCCATACAGCTATTCACACACTTACAGAGACACTCACATACCCATTTATATTATATACACACAAAAATACTCCAAGACCCACTCACAAATCCCCTCATAAACTCACAATACTTTTTTATATATCATACTCACTTTCATCAACCTCATGTACACACATAGCTTTGCAATCACATTGTTTTTTAAACTACACTCTATTCACATATCTGTCAATTGAGTTGGTTGGTCACAATTTTTGTTATGTGGTCAGTTAGACTGTACACTCAGAGAAAATAAAATGTAAAAAATAGGCAGAAGTATGGTACACCACTCTCATGCAAAGAAACCAGTGTTGGAAACCTTTTCAACTTTGCTCTCAATGACACTGTTGAAGTTCGCGAATCAAAACATCTCTTTTAGATTTTACTTTTGTTTATGTACTTCTCTATGGTCAGTATTTACCAAGCCTTTCTTCTACTTCAGAAAAAAAGCCTAATTTGGTAGTTGTTTTTTGGCATATTAGGGAATTCGCAACGACCCTCAGAAATGGCCCTCAATGTAACTTCCCAACTAAATAGCGAAGAACAACGGGAGGACCCCAAAAGTATTTAGTATTGTACTCTTAATATTTTCAACTACAGTGCACTTTATAAGATAGCTCTGACTAAGAAAATAAACCCTCCTTAATTAGGAATAAGTCTAAACCTCTCTAATTTTACCTAACACACTACAGTCTGTTTAATACCCTTCCCCTTACAGTACTTAGCTGAGTTTCCATGGCAACCCCCTTTGAAACACTCTCTTGAACCAGTAGGTCACAAGTTCACAACAAGAAGCAGCATATTATTCTCTAACTCAACTGCAGCCGGTTTGATTGACTGTTTGCAATTAAAAGCATATCCAAGATTGCATTCTATTTTTTTATTTTTATCAGAGTCAATCAGAGACATACTTACTTTTCCTTAAAAATCACTTCGTAATTTTTGGTACTCACATATTTACACCATCTATTCAAGTATGTCCTTTTTAAACAAGGACCAGACCTCCATTTCCTTTCGTCTTGAAAAAGGTTTCATTCTGCTCCAGCCTTCTTCTGTGGACTGCTCCTCCATGCCATCAAAATGGTTAGAGTCTGGATTGTGGGGCACAGCTTTGTGTTTTGGGCTAGAGGGTGTGCTAGAAAGAGTGGCATTGACAGGGACTTGGGTTTGCCTAATGTGGACATTACCGGACTTGGCCAGAGAGGGTTAAAGTGGCATCAATTGCTACCTTTGGGTTCACTAACAAAATATAGATAGCAAAAATATAGATGACAAAAATATTGATGAAAAAATATACAATGCAAAAATATCGACTCTCTATACTTAAACAGTTAAGTTCAAAAATAGTGAATCAAAAATATCGAACTTAATAATATAGATGTAAAAATATTGATTTAAAAATATAAATAACATATTTCAATTTCAAAGTACTTTAATCAGTTTTTTTGTACAAAACCATAAAAGTTCATAGAACAAAATATATTTAAAGCTTTCAGTTAAAATACATGATACAATATACACCAGTTAAAACAAAAAAAATTCATAACGTTAAAATCCAGATATTGCACGTTAAGGAGAGCATCATTCGGGGGGTTACTTATACAGTTCTAGGTGTCCAGACATTTTCTATACTTCATTGAGCTTTTTAAAAAGCCGGCCACATGGGGTATGCAATCAGGTTTTAACAATTGTAAATAAAGTAGTGCAGGGCGAGCTTGCACAAATGTCAGTCTTTTTAAAATAGGTTTAAGATAAAAAGCCCTGGGGAATTCATAATATTTACAAAGAAACATAAAGTGCAGCAGATCCTGTGGAGACAGATTGTTGCAGCCACAGGGTGCTAACACTGTCCCTCTATGACACCCCCTTGGGACTGCTTTTAAAAGGTGAAACAAATTAAACCTAAACCTAATTAATAAAAAACGCTCATAGGATGGTAGTGGCCAAAGTAGATATGGTTCCACACCAGGCGAGGTTTTGAGCATCATATGGAGACGCACATTGGGCTTCAACAGGTCCTTTTCCTGCCATTCCATTATTTTGCGTGCAATGAAGGACTGTTTAATATACGCTACATCTTTTCTAGTGATTCCTTCCGGTTTTAAAAACAAATCAAAGCGTCCCTCCTTACCAAAACTAGTTTTAAGGTATTTCATCCAAGGAATTTTGGTCATACAATCTAGGCTTAATATCTCTCTTAAGAGGCTATGAGTTAGACCAAGCTGTTTATTGAGCCAGCATTGTAGCCAAAAGGTAAGGGGTCGCAAGGACAGGGTGTCACTGATAAAAGGCATGCCAGGCTCTTCATGCACATACATATTCGATGTCCACTGTGGGACACACAAGAGCTGTTTTAGGAATTTGTTTTCGACCACCTGGAGACCCTCTAGGTTTCAGTATCCCCCTAGTTCACTTCCATAGCTAGCCATCAAGATGCTCTTTGCACGATAAACCTTCAACATGGCCACCAATGGTCTATTGCCCATTCTCGCAGCAAAATCAAAGAGCGCTGTGTTAGCCCTAATATCTTCTCCCCTTTTCTTATTCAAAAGTGAGGCCCAGTTCAGCTGCTGATCCAGAAAAACGCCCAGGTAGGAAAAAGAGGTACATGTAGGCAACCTGGTGCCATTTACCCTAAATGGGTACTGTTTTTGTGCTCTTTTCCCCCCCTGCATCACAAAGGATTTTGTATTGTTTATGGATAGGTCGTGGCTAGCCATGAACCCGTGAAAGGCGTCGAGTATAGTTTGTAGCACTTTCGGAATACGGGCTAGAAGGACGGCATCGTCAGCATACAGCCGAACTGGCAATCCCCGATGTCCCACATAGGGGTAGTCCGCCCCTGTGTCAACCAGTGTTATATAAAATAGTGCTATCTTTTACAAAATAAATTTAATGTAAAATACATTTTAACTAAATATACAAAAGAAACTTAATTTAAAAAAAATAAACACACAAAAATAATAATTTAGTCACATACATATGTTTACTTTAAAATCATTTATTAACTTTATCTTTATTTAATTTTTAAACTTTTAAATTATATAAAAATTAAATATATACATATATCAATAATTTAAAACTAAAAATAATTCTATAATAAATTAAAACATTAAACTATTAAAAAATAATTAAAACACATGTTTCACAATACAATAAATACAACAGTAGGGAAAATGTTGGATAGCAGAATAATTTAATTTACTCATTCATTTGATAACTTTATTTCGGTCAAAGACCATAAAAGTGCAAATAAAATTAATACAAGCAGCAAGTATTAAAACAATAAATAGTAAACAGATCATTTGTCGTTAAAAAAGAATTAAACAGTTGAGTTATCAAAGAGTAACAATAAAAGATGCCATAAATTTTACAAAGAAGTTACAAAACGTTGTCTTCTGCGCCACATACCGAATAGGTATTGAGATATGGCAAACACAATGTGGGGATGGGTATCGTAAAACAGAATCCGGCACGCCTGGGTGACATGTTGAAGCTTAAGGTTCCTGCATATTGGTATCAACCAACATCTTCTAATTACTGAATATGCAGGACAGAAAAACATTACATGAACCAAATTTTCGTTTTAATAATAACATGCCGGGCAGGCTTCTTTGCTTGACTTTGACCATTTGGATGTAAAAGACCCAATCGGTAGGGTACCATGCCTTAGCTGGAGATAGAGCTTTTTTCGCAAGCTGAGGTTGTATTACGCCCATGAATTCCTCAAATTTAGGTTCTACTTTAACAAGGAGGAACTCTGACAATAGCCTACCCAAAGTTGCAGACCTCTGTAATGCAAGGAAGTTCTCCATACGGATCTGAGTTTGGAGTTCTTTTTTCGATATCCCAGGACATGACATCTCGGGTGTTTCCCAGAGTTGCGGATAACCTATCCGGGTGCTAACAGTCCTAATATGTAGAAGCCATGGGATCTTTTTGTTTTTAAGGGAGGTCCACACCTCAGCAAATTCTGTTCTATAAGACGCCAATTCCAATGCTGACCACAACCTCTTCCAGTATACAATGGGTCGTGCGCTTATGATCTCCTCTATTGGCTCCAACCCAAGGTCACTTCTAAGGGGAATCAGTGGTGTGCTTGGTGGTAATCCAACTAATATCCTAGCAAACCTTTGCTCCACCCTACTAAGATTTGGTGCCTGTTTGTGCCCCAAGAGTTTGGCACCATAAACTGCCGCTGTTCTAGCCTGGAGACAGTATATTTCCAGAGTCGGAGATACCGATTGAAGGCTGACCCCTTGAGCACTGTGCTAATGCCCCCTGCGACCTGAGATAGCTTAAGCGCCGACTTGATAGTTTGAATATTCCAGTCAAGGTTCTCCGTAAGGGTAATTCCTAAATATACAAAGGTCTTGACCCTCTGCGTGAGAATCTACCGTACGGACAATTTCTACGAATCAGAAGAAATTGTAGTGAACTCAATGATTACAAGAAACAGGCCAGTGATCTGACTCACAAACTCAAGGACAGGGGCTATCCTGACAGAATCTTGCAGAAAAGCCAGAAACGTACCCGCAACCAACCCCGGGATGCACTCCAGGAAAACACAGAAAAAACAGCTGAAGACACCCCTCTCACCTGCGTCACCACGTATAACACGATCTCCAACGATGTGACCAGAATAATCAATAAACATTGGTCGATTCTAAACTCAGGCAATTTGGAATGGGAAAAACCACTGTTCTCTTACAAAAAAGCAAGGAGCATCTAGGACGTGATAGTAAACACCAGACCAATAAAAAAAGCAGCAGAAGAAGAAACCGTGCTGAACGCCTGGGGCTTACCTAGAGTAACAGGCCACTACAAATGTGGCAATTGTAGTGTGTGCCCTTTTACCACCAACACCAAGACCCTACAACTTGAACCAAGTAAAACCTGGACCATACGGGGACACACAAACTGCAACAGCGAAAATGTGGTGTACACAATAACCTGCCTCTGTAACCTACGTTACGTACGTATGACTAACAGAAAAGTCAAATTAAGAATTGGAGAGCACAGGAGCACCATTAGGTGCAAGAAGTCGATGACAAAAATCACAGATCACTACCTAACAGCCGGGCACACACCCGAGGATATACAATGGACAATCATCGAACAGATTAGTGCGGGAAACAATCAAAACCAACGCCTATTTGAGAAGGAACAAAGATGGGTGTACAGGCTGGGCACCCACAGGAATGGTCTAAACGATAATATTCCTTGGAACTCGATAATGGTGTAACAGCAGCCTCCACAGTACATTAACATCACTAATGCATTAATAGGTTTTTCTAAGCAATTAACTTATACTACCCCATATGTGAACCAACAAGGGTAGTCTAGTAAAAACAATTCTGACAGATTGATGCTGAATTATTCTCTTTACTCTACCCTTACGGATTCTCCCTTAGTGGGCGTTTGTGGTATTAACCTAAGATACCGCTTCCCACTGTCATGACCAACCCTCTCACCCAACCGAGTTCCCGGTTTCCGTAGCAACTTCTCCCAAGCCTCGCTTCCGGGAGTGTCAACGGTGATTGGCTCCCGGCCCCACGTGACTAAGAGTTGATTGTCCCCGCCCTATCCAGGCAGCTCGATCCTGGGTATATACCTCTAGGCTGAGTCAGTCTGCTAGGGACTTCCACGGGGCGTACCGAACAGGAACCAAGTAGGTTTTCGGTCCGATGAGCAGAAGCCACAAGTAAGTTGCGCACCACTGTTCGCACGGGAATCGGCAATCTTACAGGAGAAGACGTAACGTTGCGAATGTCGATGTGTACGTCGCTCATGCCGATCTGTACCCGCTTCTGTATTTCTCCCTCTAGATGAAGTGAGCTGGGCTCTTGGAACCCGGACGCCCATGTAGCGGCCTTGTACCGCTCGCAAAGGAAGCCAAATGTCTTACATAACTCGGGGCTTCACAGGGCTGCAACCTCATTAGTTAATATCCTGGCTCTGGGATTCCTAGTTGTAGCGCCCCGGGAATATGTTAGACATGTATATCTCATTAAATCTAATGTCAAATCACCCAGACTATAGGCCAGATTCACCCCCTGGGCTGTCCCGGGAATTATTCACCCATGCACAAGCCTGTAAAAGATTTAATCGTACCTCCCTACAACATCTAGGGGCACAGGTGCTACTATAACGATCAGCATGGGTCAAAATTGCAATCACTTGCTTATATGTTAAGTGTACATCAATGTCTGTCCACTTGTGTATGTGATCCCAATCCCTATCCCCTATTTTTCTCCACAGGTTTTTTGTTTTTTCTTCCAGACCGGGGAGAAGACTATCAAACTTTTGTTAAGGCCCACAATTTTGTGGACCTGTTTTTCTTTGTGACCGAGGGTAGGCCGTACCTTAGCGAGTACGTACCTCCCAGGTCACTGTTTCTGGTCCTGACGAAAACCCATAATCATGTGATGGTTGAAACATGTAGACCTATTTTTCTTTTCTTTTGTAACAAATCACATAGCACACTCTCGCTATTTTTAAAAACACTACACGTCTTAAGACACCAAAGTCTTCCTAATTAGGCATAGGTGTCACAATATTTTTATGGGGGTTCAAACACTCAGGAATAAACTCTTGCAGTGAGTAGCACTTGAACCCTTTTTAAATCCCTTCCCCTCTTTTAAAGTAATTACACATATAAAGAAAAAAACCCGCTCCACTGTAACCAGGTGTCAGAGCACACCCTGTCGGCACTCGGCCTTCGGGGTGGGACCCCAGTGATGAAGCATGTCACCAACCAGGTTGGTGAGTGAGGGGTTTTCAAAAAAGGACATGCGCTGTCCTACTAAGGTTGGGCACATTGTGCTTTGAATGAGCCTTAAGCTCTTGGTACATAATTTCTCTGCTATCTACCCAGGGGGTACTCCTCCTTTGTTTGCTTATCTATAACAGTAGGGGACTAGGAGTTCCAGCCTCACTAACCAATACCCTTACTCTCTCATTGTTGTGAAAGAATGACACTATTTCCCCATTTTCACCATCCGCTACCCCTAGTACCCTAGTATCCCTAGGTTTTGCTGGGATTCGATAGTTTGACAGACTGTAGCGGAACCATAGAGTGCTCCAAAGTGCAACTCCCACACTATAGGGGCAATATTTGGGGCAGGCGTGGGGCTAAACTCATTTAAGCCTGTTGCAACAAAGATCCAGAATATTTTAGGGTCCCGACCCCTTAGCGCACTTCCAAGGTCTCCCACAACTTAATCTCCCATTCCTTTTTAGCCTCATTAATTGCCTTTTTGTAGCAAAGGCGTTTTCCCCTAATAGCTCCTGTGTCCTTTGTTTTAAGTGCAAGCAGCAGGGCGGTTTTTGCCTTTCGACAGAAGGCATTATACCATGGGTGTACATTGGTCCGAGGTAAGTGTACACCGCCAACAGGACAAAAAACATCCCTTAGCTTGACAGCCATCTGGTTATGAATATCAGCAGCCCTTCCCCTAGAGCCCGGGCTCCCCATATCAGAAATAAATGGGATTACAATCCCGTATAGTTTAGCAAGTTTTATTGGGGAGTCCTGAAAGTGGGGCCATTTTACCCTTCGCCTAAAGTTGGTTATTATTAGGGGTTGGGGAACATTTGTTTGAAGAGGCGGTGAATTTATCAGACCAAAACTCCCAGCTTTAAGTGATAAGACAAGGGCATTATGATCACTATCATGCCTTGCGTGCACCCTGAATTCAACCACCCTATCCCAGTGCCTAGCTTCAATAAATATGTAGTCAATGACAGAAGTTTGGCCCGGTCTGTTGAATGTCTCTCTCCCCGGTCTATCAGATTCCACCCTCCCGTTGCATACTCTCAGAGATGTTATTAGCGCAAATGATTGTATTTGCAAAACAAGAGGGGTCCATACCTTGACCTGGGAAATCTGCGGGTCAGGAATGTGCCAAAGCTGATCTACTTTGTCTAGATCACCCAAATCTGGGCTCATCAGAGGCTCAAACTGGCAATTGAAGTCTCCACCCAGCACTAAAACGATGGAGAGGTCAATTTGCTGGATGAAGTTTTTCAATACATCAATTGCCTCAGACTCGAGCCCCCGTTTAACTGGCCTTGAGTATACATTTATTAGGGCTACCTTTGGCATACTTTGGGGGGTAAGTAGTACACACTGGACATCGGGCGAGTTAGTTGGAATTTTGCACAAGCCTAATGCCCAGATGGGTACCCACCCAGATTGAGAGCCCACCCGATGGCCTACCTCTGCCTCCGGTTGTCGCCAAAATAGCAAAAGTGGCGAAACCTGGCATTGTACTAACTTCAAGTGCCCAGGTTTCCTGCATTAAACAGATATTGTGCAATGCCATAAAGGCACCCCACTCAGGGATGGGTAGCTTATTTTTAATCCCCGCGACATTCTAGGACAGGATCTTTATTTGTGCATCTACTGACTCTTTCTTTGCTGTTGTGTCTTCCAAGAGCACGTTAGACTCGGGAATAACATTTGTCTCGTGCACATTTCCCTCTGTATCGCTGCTTAAGACTTCTCTAGATTGAACGATATCCCCAGTTGTAGTCCCATCTATTGCTTTCAATATGGGTACTCCAATTGCAACTTCAGTAAGTAGTGAGTGAACGTCACCCTTGATAGAATTTGAGATCATACCCATATTACTACCATGTACAAATGGGAGACTTAACATCTCAGGGCATCAATCCACCAGTTTCAATGGGCTAAACCGATTACATTGGGGAAATAAGGGAAAAAGGGGAGTAAGCAGATAGAGCCCTCCCCCAAGTGGTTTCTCCAGATTATTTTTGGGCCTACAATGATGGAATCTTGTACTCTGTTTAGATCTGGCTTGGGTAGTGGGATAAAAAAAGGATAGATCACAGGGAAAGATTTGAGTGTTTGACCAGACGGGCAACCCGTTGCAAATGTGCTGTACTGCACGGGGTTGCCTAAAATTGATAACCATGCAGTCGCCCGCCAGGCTTTTGGGGCCAGAACCAATCCATTCCACTCTTCTTACACTCACAATCTCACCTGAAGCATTGGGAGGGGAGGGCCTATGGAAGTTGAGCTAATGGATACATTTATTCTTGAGATCACTTTGGCTCTCAATTTTTCCCTGAACTAAGGGGGGGACACCAGCAAGGACCGCAACATATGGCAAAGATTCTGGGGGCAGGTCAATAGAGGGAAGTTGCATCTGATGGTCTCTGCTTGGGAATTTATTACTAACAGACTGGTGCCTAGCTGGAACACCCTTCCCCCCAACACCTTCCCCACACACTGCACTATTCCTGCCATCAGCCTTTTTCGCACCATTAAGCAGGAATGGGGCCTTGCCGGAACTTAGACCTGCTGCTGAATGTGGGTTATCAGTGGGGCTATTATTGCTATCTTGTCTATCCCTTAATTGTGCTGAGTGACTTCCATTGTCAGCAGATTGCCTAACGGCAAGTTTTCCTTCAGACCCAGTAAGTGGATGTATGTATTTAGGAGACAATGGACTTTCAGCTTCACTAGCACCGACTCCATTATTACTTTTTCCCAGTGGGAGGACAGGCCTAGCCTTGCCTAGCCATGTATTGTTTAGTGCAGTAACTAGTCTATCCAACTTAGAGACAATAGGTCTAATTTACTTTTCCAACTGCACTGTCGAGTGGTCCAGTTGACCTCTGTCTCCTTTCTCTCGCTCCACTCTCTCTCTCCGTTTTCACTTGTTTTTCACTGATTTCAATCTCCCCCTTTTACTCACCTTCTGTGTCTTTCCTCAGTTTTCTCTATTTTTTTACTGATTTCAATCTCCCCCTTTAACTAGCCCTCTGTGTCTTTCCTCCATTTTCACTCGTTTTTTTACTGATTCCAATCTCCCCCTTTCACTCCCCCCCTGTGTCTTCCTCCATTTTCACTTGTTTTTCACTGATTTAATCTTCCCTTCTCACTCTTCTTCTGTGTCTTTCCCCCACTTTTCTTGCACCTTTCACTGCCTCATTTCCAATCTTTCCTCTCTTTTTGCCTTTTCTGCCTGTTTTCCCAGCTGTTGCTGCCCCCGTGGCCCCTCCCCCCAGCACCACCAACACGAAGAGCCCAATCCAGCTCCCCTCCCTGCTCCTGCCTCCCAGCTAACCAGCCCTCCCCAACCCCTACTTAATGGCGGACGCTGCGGGGACAGGCGAGCAAGACCACTAACTCATTGTCAGTGAAATTGCTCTCCCCCCTCCAAGCTCCGCCATCTAGTGGGGCCTTCCCCTGAGCTCCTGCACTCTCGAGTGCTGGTGTTCGAGGCCCTCCTCCACCCATAGGTTTTACGTGCCCCTCATCCCTGGTGGCCCAGTGGACCTCTGTCTCCTTTTTCTCGCTCCGATCGATCTCTCTGTTTTCACTTGTTTTTCACGGATTTCAATCTCCCCCTTTTACTCTCCTTCTGTGTTTTCTCTCTTTTTTCCTTTTCTGCTCGTTTTTACCTGCTGCCCCTGCGGTCCCTCCCCCCAGCACGACCAAAGCGAATGGCCCAATCCAGGCCCTCCCCGACCCCTACTTAATGGCGGCCGCTGCACGTCCGCTGCGTGGACGTGGACAGCGGGTATGCCACTGGCGCGCAAGCTCATCTGCATATAACCGTAACCCAACCGCGACCAGCAACAGGTACCCTGGACCTCCTCTACGTCAATGCTACAACCCAGTGGCACTCCATGCTCTCAACCCAGGACGCAACAACAGCTGCAAGCTAGCATCACCAGCCAACACCCATGGACCCTTCAGCTGTCACCACTGCCAGCACACCTGCACAACCGCCAAGACCACAGACCCCGTGCAAACCACCTTCAAGACCACAACCCAACCGAAGACCCTGCAATGCATTCTCCTCAATGTCTGATCCCTCCACAAACACACTAGCGAAATCTGGGACCTCCTCCACAGCACCACCTCCGACATAGCGTTCTTCACCGAAACATGGACCAACACCACCTCGGGACCGGACTTCGCCATTCACAAAGGATACAAGATCTCCAGGAAGGACCGCCCAACCGCCCGGGAGGAAGAATCGTCCACAAATCCAAATTCCACCTAAGCACAGTCCCTGACAAGTCCACAGCCCTGATGGAACACCTTTACATCAAGATTCTGTCCAGCGCTACCACCACCCTCAGAGAAACCCTTATCTACCGACCCCCTTGACCCGGCTGACTTTTTGCCAACTCCATCACAGGCATCATCTCCCACATGCCATTGAGTCCACCAACTACACCCTACTGGGAGATCTCAACTTCCACCTCAACAACCAACTGAACCCCAGCACCACATCCCTCCTGGACAACCTCCACAACATTGGACTCCGCCAGATCATGACAGAACCCACGCACTCAGCAGGACACACCCTCTACCCTCTCTTCACAACTGGTAACTCTATCACCTTCAGCCACACCACCGAACTCCCATGAACTGACCATTGATGCGTCTACTTCACCCTCAGAACACCCATTATCCACAGACAACTGCATCTGTTCCCACTAAGAAACTGGACCAGAATCACCGACGACTAGCTAACCTCATCACTCAGCAACTCCACTCCAACCATTGTTCAAAACGACGACCCCAACACGGCAGCCCGAACCCTGCACAGAAGGAGCTCCCTCAGCTCCAACACCATAGCCCCCTCAAGAAAAAACAACAACACCTACGCCAAGAAAGCCAGAAGGTTTATCACCAAACTTCGAGAGTCCATATGCACTTGCCGCCACCTCAAAAAGGCCTGGAGGAACACCAAATCCACAGAAGCCTACAACAACTTCAGAGCCGCACCAACACCCTCCATCAAAGCATCAGAAAAACAAGGAAAAACGGGATTGAAGACAGAATATCCACTCAGGCACACAAAAGGAAAGAACTCTTCAACATCATCAAGGAGTTCGCCCAACCCACCAGCGAGTCCACCAACATCCCTCCCTCACAAGACATCTGCGACAAACTCAGCACCTTTTTCCATCACAAAATCAAGAGCATCTATGACAACTTCAGCAAAGACAACCAACACACTGAACCCTCACCAACCACCCCCGAAACCCTGAAGCAAGCGATCAACAACTGGACAGCCCTCAATACCGAAGACACACTGAAGACTATGAAGTCAATCCACTCCGGGGCCCCCCAGATCCCTGCCCCCACCACATTTTCAACAGAGACGCCGACACCATTGCACCCTTGCTCTGCCACACCATCAACCGCTCCTTGGCAACCGCCACGTTCCCCGACGACTAGAAACACGCAGAGGTCAACCCCCTCCTGAAGAAACCCTCGGCGGACCCCACCGATCCCTCAAAAACTACAGACCCATATCCCTGCTCCGGTTTCCAGCGAAAGTCACTGAGAAAGCCATTAACAGCCAACTCACCACATTCATTGGAGAGCACATCATCTTCGACTCCTCCCAATCCGGCTTCAGACAAAAACACAGTACGGAAACTGACCTCCTCGCTGTAACAGACGACATCCGCACCCTACTGGACAAAGGAAAAACGGCAGCCCTCATCCTCCTCGACCTTTCAGCGGCGTTCTACAAAGTCTCTCACTGCACCTTAATATGCAGACTCCACAATGCAGGGATCCAAGATAAGGCTCCTTCCTCTCTGGCAGAACGCAACGGGCCGGACTCCCCCTTTCCCCTCTGACCCTACACCTACCAACTGCGGAGTCCCCCAGGGGTCCTCCCTCAGCCCGACGTCTACCTGGCTCTGCTACTCCCCTTCATCAGAACCTACGCACTCAACATTGTGTCATACGCTCACGACACTGAACACATCCTCTCCCTATCCAACAAACCCAAAACCGCCAGACACAGTTTTCAAAAAGGCATGGAAGCCGTCGCAAAATGGATGAAACAGCTGCCTTCAACTAAACACCAACAAAACAGAAGTGCTCATCATGGGGTCAAACCCGATGCATGGAATAACACCTGGTGACCCCCTGCCCTCAGAAGCCCGCCTACCCTCACGGACCACGCACGCAACCTGGGAATCATTCTGGACTCTGGGCTCAAAATGGACCGCCAGATCAACTCTGTCTCGTCCTCCTGCTTCCACACCCTCCCCCTCCTACGTAAGACCTTCAAATGGATCCCCTTTGAACACAGAAAGACCGTCACTCACGCCCTGGTCACCAGAAGATTCGACTATGGCAACGCACTCTACGCCGGAATAAACAAAAACCTCATCGCAAGCTACAGAACCTCCAAAACACCACTGCAAGACTGGTCTTTGAACTGCCAAGACACTGCCACATCTCCCAGCACCTGCGCACACTCCACTGGCTCCCCATCAAAGCTAGAGTCACCTTCAAGATGCTCACCAACACCCACAAGGCCCTTCACGACACCGGACCAGCATACCTGAACAGCCGACGCAAATTCCACGTACCCCAGAGGACCCTACGATCTGCCCAGCTCTCCTATGGTAGGGTTCCCTGCACCAGAAAGACCAGATTAGGAAGCCGCTCCTTCCCCTTCCTCGCGGCCTGAGCCTGGAGCGCCCTGCACCTGCACCTCAGACAGACAACATCGCTCCCCATCTTTGCAAGAAACCTCAAAACCTGGCTCTTCGACAGACCCCCCTTGATAGACTGGAGCCTGCTACCCCCCTAGCACATTGAGACCCTTACGGGTGAGTAGTCACACTTAACAAATGCCTGATTGAATACAACAGTAGGTAAAATATTGGATAGTGGAGGGGTAAAAATGACTATTACCACTCCAAAGAGTGCAATAGTAATGAAAGTGTTGGATAGCAAGGGGTAAAATTTACTATTCCCACTCCAGTGAGTGAAAAAGTAGAGTAAATGTTGGATAGCGGGGAGGTAAATATTAGTATTCCCACTCCACTGAGAGCAACAGTAGGAAAAGTGCTAGATAGCGGAGGGGCAAAAATTACTATTCCCACTCCAAAGAGTGCAACAGTAGGGAAAGTGTTGGATAGAGGAGGGGTAAACATGACTATTCCCTTGCCAGTGACTGCAACTGTAGGGAAAGTGCTGGATAGTGGAGGGGTAGAAATTACTATTCCCACTCCAATGACTTCAACATTAGGGAAAGTATTGGATAGCAAAGGGCTAAAAATTACTATTCCCACTTCAGAGCGTTCAACAGTAGGGAAAGTGCTGGATAGCGTAGGGGTAAACATTACTGTTCCCACTCCAGTGAGTGCGACAGTAGGGAAGTGTTGGATATCAGAGAAACAAAAATTACTAATAACATTAACACAATTGAAAAAATTACATAAACTTAAAAATAAATAAATATTATTTAAATCATATACGACTAAATATATTAAAAATAAAAAGAACACATAATATAATATTAATTACATATAACAAAAAGGTACAAATATTATATAAAATAAATTGATAAATACATTTATAAACAATATTTATTTAAAAGGAGCAAACATTATCAAACAAACATTATTTAAAACATAAATGTATTTATTTGATTTCCTACCCTCTAACACCACACCAATCAAAAAAGACTTCAACATTTTATTTAAATGTATTTCCATATTTAACGTAAATATTAATGAATTTAAAAATAATATTATTAAAAGAATACTCATTCGAGTACACATTCTTTACACTATGATATCCACAACACACACCTAAATTAATTACACAATTAAAATAATTAATTACTAATTGATTATTCAAAATTATTAAGAACTAAATAATAATTCATCAATACAAAATAAATACCTTACCACCTTTTCTGACCAATTACACTTATAAACACCACAACACACACCGAAAATCTATTAGAAAATTACCATCTTTAAATACTAATTAATTAATAAAATTAATTTACAACTAATTATTAATTCATCAATTAATAATAAATTACTTCCTACTCTTCCCACCATCTCCACCTATAGACACCACAACGCACACCTAAAATTAATTACACATTTACCATAATGATTTGCCAATTAATTAATTAAAATTAATTAACAACAAATTAATAAATAATTAATAACAAATTAATTTACAGAATAAACACTATAACATCTCACTTAAACAAATATTAATAAATAAAAAATATTCAATAAATGTAATATAATTAAATTACTTCCCTCAACCCGCAACGGAACTAAAAACGCAAAATTAAAATAAAAAGAAAATAATAACTACTAAAAATAATCAATATATTTTGAATAAATAAATTACTTCCCCCCCTGTTTCCCAATAAACCCACAACCTGCCACGGAAATAAAAACGCAAACTCAATAAAAAAAAATTATAACTACTAAAATTTCAACACATATAATAACATACAAACAATTCTTATACAAAAAAAATACAACCCACACATATAAAATATATATTAAAATACATAACATTCAGTGACCAGGTAAAAGGTGAAAAATTCCTTCTTCCTCTAAAAGGTAGAATTTTAATTTTGGAGATATTAGGGACGAGAAAATTCTCTTTTGAGTATCTATTTAATTCAATGATATGTCTTTGTAGGACAATAGGGGTCCGGTTGAATATAACAATATCGTCTGCGTGCATTAGGCTGTGGATTTCACTTTGCTCTAACTTAGGGGGAAATTATTAATTTGGGAGAAGTACCCCGGGAGGTCACTTATACAGATGGAAAATAACAATATGTTTTTCACATTCAGATGATGGGACTGGCTACGCTTGGATTGACTTTCATATTACCTTTTGTATGGCTACTATGTTCCAAAATGCCTTGCTATTTCCACTTTTTACTGCAGTGTGGATGTCAACCCAGTTGTTATCCTTCTGAGCTTGCTTTTCTTTTTCTGTTTTGTTCATGAAGTTTCTTCAGCTTTCTTATTTCTCTTTGTCTTTTGTCACAGAAAGATGAAAATTACTTTCTGGTCAGGTTATTTAGGTGTGCTGACAAGCTATCTGATCGCTTTCCGTAGAGGTGGATTTTATTTTTGTCCTTACTGGATATATTTGCATGGAGAGTTTTCAGGACCGATTGTACTATGTCTTCATATCTGGTTATCGGTTCTTCTTCACATATAAGGTTTGGAGAAAAGTAAGACATGACTGTATTCATTTTATTGATTGCTTTTAAGTTCCAGTAGATCCTACCTGATTTTTGATTCATGTTTGCTAGACCCTTTAAAGAGCTTCGGGCCATGAGAAAGAAGGTTGCGGTAAATCTTAAATTCCCAAGGTCAAATATGCATGATTGTTTTCGTGTGCATGCTGGATATTTAGGAGCCGATTAGGATCCCGGACGGAAAGGTGTTCCGTCCGCCAAGGAAGCGGCCAAGTTACTCCAGACCGCACCGCGGATAAACCTCCGTAGCAATTAGGATACAAATGGGACGAAAGTACGACCGCAGCGGACGGATCTCAGCAAACACAGTCCGCGGCGAACGGAGTACACCTGAGACCGCCGCAAGCGAACGGAACCGATGAAACACCGCCCGCCGCGGACGCACATGACCGCGGGAACAGCCACATCTACCGCTATACCTGCGGAGGCTCCGTGTCCGCGATTAGGATAACGCCACCTGTACCCCGGTAAGCACCGCAATCCACGGCCGCTGCGGAAACTATGCAACAAGAAACGGTGCATCTCAGCGGAAGGCCAACACAAACAACATCCCTACCGTCAAACCAATGACAGAAAGTGTGACGGAAGTAAATAGCAAACACATGAAACAGGACTACCACCCACCTGAAACACCAACACCAATCACAAGCCACAATGACACCCCCCAAGTACCTACTAATGCACACTAGTCAACACACCCACCTAGCACCTGACTGCCAACAACCATTGGGACACGACCACGACAGACTATAAAATGACTCCCACCCACTACCACAATCCTTTGCATCACAGCATAGCTGCTAGCAAGAGGCCCAAGACGACGGACAGCACACACCAATTGAAGACATACAACCACCACCCAAACACACCCACCACATAAACACCCACCACACCACTCCTACACACCACACACCTGCACCTCCCAACTCACTCAACCCACACCGTGAGCACCACACACCATGGCACCCAAGAAAAACCCAAAATTCCCGGAGACCGAGTTGAAGGTAATGGTGGATGAAATCATCCGTGTTGAACCCAACATATTCGGGGCACTAGTCCAGCAGACCACCGTGGCTCACAAAAATCACATATGGGACAGGATCGTAAGTAGGGTGAATGCATCAGGGACCGTGCCAAGGACAAAGCACGAGATTACAGAGGCAGTGGCATGACCTGAAAACCAGGGTCAAAGGGATCTGTGCCAAAAACCATCTACGAGCACAGCACACTGGCGGCGGCACACCCCCGGAGCCCATACCCTACACTGATTGGGAGGAAAAGGTGCTGGGCATACTGCACCCAGAGAGCCTGGAAGGAATTGAAGAAGGAGAAGAGGCTGGTAAGTACAAACCAAGCACCATGAGCACAACGACATGGTCTGCCTCACACAACTCAGAAGACACGTCTCCCAGGCCCCAACCCATGCATGTGGTCCACATACTCACCAAGATGTAAACGACTCCCAACAGGCCCCCTTGTCCACAGGGAGGGCGGTGGTGGTGTGTGGGGTGTGTGAGAGGTCACTACTACAACTCCCAACAGGCCCCCATGTCCACAGGGAGGGTGGTGGTGGTGTGTGGGGTGTGTGAGAGGTCACTACTACAACTCCCAACAGGCCCCCATGTCCACAGGGAGGGCGGTGGTGGTGGGTGGGGTGTGTGAGAGGTCACTACTACAACTCCCAACAGGCCCCCATGTCCACAGGGAGGGTGGTGGTGGTGTGTGGGGTGTGTGAGAGGTCACTACTACAACTCCCAACAGGCCCCCATGTCCACAGGGAGTGTGGTGGTGGTGGGTGGGGTGTGTGAAAGGTCACTACTACAACTCCCAACAGGCCCCCATGTCCACAGGGAGGGCGGTGGTGGTGTGTGGGGTTTGTGAGAGGTCACTACTACAACTCCCAACAGGCCCCCATGTCCACAGGGAGGGCGATGGTGGTGGGTGGAGTGTGTGAGAGGTCACTACTACAACTCCCAACAGGCCCCCATGTCCACAAGGAGGGTGGTGGTGGGTGGGGTGTCTGAGAGGTCACTACTACAACTCCCAGCAGGCCCCCATGTCCACAGGGAGGGCGGTGGTGGTGGTGTGAGTCGAGAGGTGGGTGGGGTGTGTGCGACAGGACACTGAAATGTTATCAATTTGAAATAAACATGTAATGTCCACAGTACTGATCAGCAAAATATTGTCCCTCAGGTGATTGTAATCTGACTGGTGAAACCAGCAACCGGCCGAAAGACTCGCCTCACACACATCCGGGACTCTCTGGGGATGATGCCACAGCCAGCTCCGGTGCGGAGCATGGAGCGGGCCCAAGCAGTCTGCCAGGGCCATCAGGCTCACAGGAAATCCCAGCCCCGACAACCGTCTCCTGTGTAACTCCTGCAACACCAGCCACAGTGAGCTGCAGAGCCACCACCACCACCTCCACCACCACCAGTACCAGCACTCCTGCCTGTGCCACCCTGCCTAACCCACCGCACGACGCAGGGTCATCGACATCCCAGCCAAGCAGGGAGAGTGGGCGTGAAAGGAGAGAGACGAGGCCACATCAGCCAAGCAGGAGTTCCACACACCGTCGAGCTGGGGAAGGACACCCACCCCTTCCTGTGGCTGAGTCACTGGAAGACCTAGCCAGGGTCCAGGCTTCCTACGAGCGTGGCCAGGAACAGGCAGATCGTGCCCACCAGGACTCGGTTGACAACACAAACATGTTGTGGGCCATTGACAGCCGCCTTGGCCAAATAGTGGACATCATGGGCCAGCAGACAACAATGTGGAGGGAATGGATAGCCCACAACACCCCCACGCCCCCTCAACCAAGTGTCCAGATGCCACGGGCAGCAACACCACCGCCACCGCCACCTATGCCCCTGGCGACGGATGTGGCCCCTGAGCAACCTGCCCCCCAAGCTGACTCCGTTCCGGCTCCAAGACGGAGGGGCCGTCCGAGGCTGGAAGTGGGTGAGATCAGTGGGGATGCTCCATCCACACGCTCCAAGAGGGGCCGACAATGACTCTGACACTGCCTGAGCCAGCCATTCACCCTGCAAACTATCCTGTGCCACATAGCCAATCATTGGCACAGGTCTGCTGGACTAGCCGGACAACCCCCAATGTGGTGTCAGCACGGACATTTCATCTACCATGACCTTCAACTCACACTCCCCCACTCCACACTTACTTTTAAATATTCACCAGCACCAATGCACAACCAGTAAATAAATACCACTTACACACTCAATGATGTGTTGCCTCCATGTTTATTCACATGATTGTCTCAGAAACAGGCGTTACCAGGTGCAGGGATCCAAGTCGTACATAATCATGCCGCTGTGGGAGTGACCTAGGAAAAATCAGAGACAGCAAACACACGTCAGCAAACTGAATCACACCCATCATAACACACTGCAGTGCAACATTCCACAAACCACACTCATCACTAAATAATTAGATGAGAGGACACACATCATGGAGACTTGCATGTCCAAAGAAATAAACACACAAACATGCAAACATCACATAGCATAACACCCAGCTGATGCACACCACATCCACACAACACCAGCAAACATATATAAGGCATTATCAACCGGCACAAGAGGTAGTCACTCACATTCAAGGGAAGTAGCGATCAATGAGCTGGCGCCTCTGGTCCACACCTTCCTCCTCACCACTATCCTCATCAGTCGACATGGGTGGGATGGTAGGCCGAGGAACTTGTTGGTCTTCAGGGTCCAAGATCAGTTCAATGTTATTGCGCAAGGCCACGTCGTGGAGCATGCAGCAGGGAATCACAATCCTGCATACTTTGCCTGGTGAGTAAGGCAGGGCCCCTCCAGTCTTATCCAGGCACCGAAACCTAGACTTCAGCAGTCCAAAAGTACGTTCAACCACTATACGTGTCCTTCCATGGGCATCATTGTATCGCATTTCACCCGCTGTAGTTGGACTACGTATGGGACTCAGCAGCCAAGGCCTGTTTGGGTACGCCGAGTCGCCTATGTAGGGGGATGAGAGACAGAAATATCACAACCAGAAACAACTGTCCCCACAGCATACTCACCAACAAGCCACGCACGTTCTGGACGCAGATTTGCCATCAGTTGGGGGACAATGCTGCTCCGCATGATGTGGGAGTCATGTGCAGAGCCTGGAAATCTTGCACACACATGGGATATGATGTTGTCGGCCAGGCACACCACCTGCACGTTGAGGGAATGGAAGTGCTTCTGATTCCTATACACCTGCTCACGTGCCCTGGTGGAATGAGTGATTGAACATTGTTGCAAAAGAAGCATCCGTCCCAGAAGCTTGCACATGCGGTTGCCGATGTGTGACCGTGACGGTCCGTGCACATGCAGCCAATGGGAAGAGGGACGCGGCCTGCGTATGCTCAATCAAAAGTAGCGGAAGCAGTGCACCGCAACACCAGGGCCAGTCATTGGCCCTTTTACAAACACGCATCCAGGGGTGACCAATTGCTGCCGACGTATGCCACTGACATGGGCTCAGGGCCCTATATATGTGTGATTTCCAAAAGCACACATTCAACGCTGTGAACCAGTGCTGCCTGTGACCATCACCTCGACCTCCTGCTGCTGAGCTGACCACTGACTACTGCCTGTGACCATCACCCCGACCTCCTGCTGCTGAGCTGACCACCGACTGCTGCCTGTGACCATCACCTCGACCTCCTGCTGCTGAGCTGACCACCGACTGCTGCCTGTAACCATCACCTCGACCTCCTGCTGCTGAGCTGACCACCGACTGCTGCTGTAGTGCCACAGTCCAGGACCTTGCCATGCAGAGAGTGCGAAAAATCCGGTCTCGTCCCTTCACCACTGCGGAACTAGATGTTCTCGTGGGCGGTGTGCTCAGCCACTACAAACAGCTGTACAGTGCAACCGGACAGGTGCTAAGTGCAGTGGTGTACATGTCGTTGGCCCTGAGGTGGTCAGTGGCTCCTGTCTTCTGGCGGGCTGTCGGTGTGCTGTGGGACCTTAACATGTGTTGTGCAGGGCATGGCTGGATGTAGATACGTCTATCTACGTAGTATGTGCATGTCATACTGTCCACTAACATTATCCTCTTGTCTCCCATCATGGTAGGTGAAGCTGCACCTTCGCAAGGCCGTGTGGAGGAGCATCGCACGTGATGTTCGGGCAGTGGGGGTATGCAATAGACGACACACACACTGCCACAAACGCTGGGATGACATTTCCAGGCTGAGCAAGAATGTAGCGGAGATGACACTGGGGATGATTCCAAGAATGCCACGTCTGGCCCGACGCTCCATGACCCCTCTCATGCACCGTATCATTGCTGTGACGCATCCTGACCTGTCCGACCGGCTGAGTGTGGATCAACAGCAAAGTAGCGGTAAGCAGACTGTCTGTGTATGTTACTTGGAAGTGCAATGCATGTATTGGTGCTCAGACACAGTAGTGACTTCCGTGGTGCGTACGTATCGCAGGAATGCCATATTGGTGCCATTTGCGGAGTGTAATTTGACATCCAGGTCCGGCATGTTGACGCGCCACTTGCTTAGTAGTTGAGTGTTGAAGCACATGCCGTAGAGGTCTGTGGCCCCATGGCAAGACATGTGTGCATATCTACATGCTCCTGCTCTGTCCGCATGCTGTACGTGTTTCACGGCCACCACCGGTTATTTCATGTGAGGATGACTGGTAGGGGTGGGCCGTGTGCAGGATGATGGCTAGATGTGTTTTGTCAGCAAGGGAATTATGGAATTGTTGTCCTTCTGTATGTGAGTGTGGCCATGACTTAGACCTCTTTTCTGTGCATTTCAGCTTTGGCAGAGGGCACTCAGCCACAGACGGCAGAGATAAGTGGTGGCAATGCATCCGGATCTGACTTCACGCACATGCAGACTGACACAGAAGAGGGCAGCCCCGGAGAGGGGGACAGGACCGTCCCTGAGGACTCGCATGTCGAAACACCATCGTCCTCATCTTCCGACAGTGTCGGTGAGTCAGCACTGTTGTCACAGACTGGGAGTGGGCAATCAACACCTTCGGTCGGGACAAAGCACACAGGGCCCACACTTCCGCCACCTGTACCAAGTACTGCTCGTGCACGCAGAAGTAGGGGGAGCAGAGTGGCCTTCGGTGCAGGCACCGCTGCCCCTGCCCCGGTGACCCAAAATGCACTTTGTGCTGAGGCTGTTGATCTGCTGCGACAGCTGTGTGTGGGTCAGACCAATATGATCAATGCTTTCCAAGACCACGATAGGAAGTTGGGGCAGGTGGTGGCATTCATGGAAGGGATGCATGGCGATGTTGCTGGTCTACACAGGACAGTTCAGTCATTGGCAAGCAGTGAGTCGTCTGCCATTGTACAGTCGCATGGACAGGGTGCTACTTCTGTTCCCACATCTACACCACTGGATGTCTCTGGGAAGAGTGAATATTCTGACAAAGACTCTAATACAGGTTATTGCACTAGAAGCAGCCACAGACAGCACGTCAGGGCACGGAGGGCACAGACACCATCCCCTAGGTCAGCAAAATCTGTTCACAAAGACAACGTCACATACACTGGAGTGCACACACAGGATCCACAAGTGGTGTTGGGGGAAATGCCTTCACATGCTACACAGGCATCCCACACAAAAGGTACTCCCAAGGCAAGTGATACTCACAAGTCCATGGACACTCCCTTGGACAAGGACAGTCCAAAGACGAAGACACCTCTAAGGAGCAGGGACACTCCCAAGGACAGGGACACTACTAAGGAAGGGGCCACTCCCAAGGGCAGGGACAAGGACAGTCCAAAGACTAAGGCACATCAAAAGAGCGGGGACACTCCCAAGGACAGGGACACTACTAAGGAAGGGGCCACTCCCAAGGGCAGGGACAAGGACAGTCCAAAGACAAAGGCACATCAAAAGAGCAGGGACACTCCCAAGGACAGGGACAGTACTAAGGAAGGGGCCACTCCCAAGGGCAGGGACAAGGACAGTCCAAAGACAAAGGCACATCAAAAGAGCAGGGACACTCCCGAGGACAGGGACACTACTAAGGAAGGGGCCACTCCCAAGGGCAGGGGCAAGGACAGTCCAAAGACAAAGGCACATCAAAAGAGCAGGGACACTCCCAAGGACAGGGACACTACTAAGGAAGGGGCCACTCCCAAGGGCAGGGACAAGGACAGTCCAAAGACAAAGGCACATCAAAAGAGCAGAGACACTCCCAAGGACAGGGAATCTACTAAGGAAGGGGCCACTCCCAAGGGCAGGGACACACACAGGGAGAAGGTGTCTTCTGGAGACAGGTACACCACAGACGACAAGTCTGCTGCCAGGAACAGGGCACCGTCCAGGGAACAGGGAAAGTCCAGAGACAACACTCCTCCTACGGACAAGGCACATCCAGGGGACAAGGCTTCTCACATAGACACTGGCGCAATCAAGGACAGGCATACATCACCCCTGGCTGCACTGAGGCTGATGTTGTTGAAGGAACGGAAAACAGATGTCTCTGCGGCGGAGTACCCCCATACCTCCACTCCCATCCTGGCCCGTCAGAAGCTGAGGAAGGAGTCACCTGTTGTTGCATCCCCCATTGCACATGATGCTGAGTCCAGGCGGCAGGCACACAGCAAACGACAAGCAGGGTCCAGCACGTCCCCAGAGAGCAGAGCCCCAGCAGCAGAAGCTCCACCTTTGGTGGGTGATGTTTCATTGGAGTCCGCACCACTTGCCAGTCCTGTCATGTCCAGGGTGCCCTCACATATCCCAAAGAAATGTAGACACACACCATTGACACATGACCACACCAATGTGGCTCAAGTACAGCTATCCCCAGCTCCCAGAGCCACCCTGCCACATGGCCCCTACGGCCCTGTGGCTCATCAATCCGGTGTTCTCAGTGGCGCATCAGATGTTCACTCTCAGTTGTTAGATAGTGGCACTGTGTCTGTTGTCTGCTGTCATGCATCATGTTGTGGCACTGTCTCAGTTGTGCCCTCTCCTGTTTCTGGTGCTGGCAGTGTGTCTGGGTGTCACGATTCTTGCCTTGGTCCTTCTTAGAACCATAGTCTTAGAAAATCCCACCCCATTCCCGTGCACCTGCACGACCAAAATGTGTGATGTGATTTTGATTGTACAGTAAAATGCTTGTGGTGGTAAAAACATATTGTGGCTTTAATTTCATTCCGTTTTGGTAAACACGTAACCCTGTAGTATTTAAATGTTTGCATGGATTCTAGTTGAGCTGTAAGCATGAGTATTTGGCCAAATTATTTTTCGAAGGCTGTGTGTTGAGCTAAGAGCATGTTTCTTGAAGTTTGCAGAAAGCGCATCTGCACGTTCAGCCTTACGCGAACATGCGCACTATTGTCTTTGGGTGCAGTCAGCTATTTAAACCGCACCCAGAGTTCCAGAACTCGCTTTGCCTTCTGGATTCTGTCGAGCAAGGATCGCGCTGGAGAGGTTCCGTTGCAGACTTACCCAAAGGCCTGGATTAAGCGGCGGGACGGTTTCAGCTTGGCAATCCCAGCATTTTGAAAAACCTGTAAGACGAACAAAAGATAAGAGACAGAAAGATAAGTACATTTTGAAATCTGATCTGGCGCCCAACGCAAGCAAGAGAGTTTTGGAACTTATAATTATTATATAAGGTGGAAAGAAGACATCGGACTTTCTTCAGAATTCCTTGAAAACTTTTTGGGAAATGTAACTGGAAAAAGTATCCTGATTATTTATGTGAATAAGTACATTGCAAGAGGTTATTGTGATGTGTTTGAAGACTTGTTTTAGAATTGTCTAGCCTTCACCTTTTGGTATAGGCATAGGTGGTCTTTTATCCTTTTCCTCTTTTGTGTTGACAACAGGTTTGGACACAAGAGAAGTTAGAGAAAACTATTTGCAGTTGAAATGAAAATCATTTCCAAGTAAGTCACTAGGTAGAGAAGGGGTTGAGTAAGAGTTATTGGAGGACGGTTATTTATATACTTTGTCTTCATTGTTTCTCAGCTATTTATAATCAAGTGCCTCAAGCCATGGAACCCCTCCCAAGGATCTAGACGACTCTCACCCTCAAGATAAAGAAATACTGGACAAGGATAGAGCAACGCTGAATCGCAGGTAGGAGACTAGGTAGAATACAGTGTTTAGAAGGTCTCTTAGCTGGTTTTCTTAGGAATTACTAGGGGAAGGACCAGTTTATCATTAAAATCCTTGTTGCTTGTTGTTTCGCAGGTCAACAGCAAGTTAACTTTGCGCCAACGTCCAGTACCGGCCCTCCTCCCATATTTCTAGTTTTAATCTAGCTGTTAATTGAGATCAGCAAGTTTATAGTTAGAATTTTGGGAAGTTGGTCCCTTGCGTCTCTGAGAAAACCTCTACGTCCTCCAAGAGAAGATTGTTCCGACAAGGTAAGGGACGACGTAGCTTGGTCTTGACACTGGGTCAATGGCACATGTGTCGGTCACTAGAGCTGTGGCTGTGTGTCACACTCCTGGTTCTGGTGCTGGCAGTCTGTCTGGGTCTATGGCTCATGTGTCAGTCACTAGAGCTGTGGCTGTGTGTCACACTCCTGGTTCTGGTGCTGGCAGTGTGTCTGGGTCTATGGCTCATGTGTCAGCCACTAGAGCTGTGGCTGTGTCGCACACTCCTATGTCTGGTGCTGGCAGTGTGTCTGGGTCTATGGCTAATGTGTCAGTCACTAGAGCTGTGGCTGTGTCGCACACTCCTATGTCTGGTGCTTGCAGTGTGTCCGGGTCTATGGCTCATGTGTCAGTCACTACATCTGTGGCTGTGTGTCACACTCCTGGTTCTGGTGCTGGCAGTGTGTCTGGGTCTGCGGCTCATGTGTCAGTCACTAGGGCTGTGGCTGTGTCTCACACTCCAGTTTCTGGTGCTGCCAGTGTCTTAGGGGCAGGTATTTCAGGCAGTCCAAGTGCTCCGTGATGTGCGGTGTGTTTCCCTTCACTCACATCTATTTGGAGTTGGTGTGTATATTGTCCATGTAAAGACTTTGGCATTGTCCTTGTCCTTGTGAGGGGTACCTTGCACCACATACTTGTGCTGCCTCTGATGTACCTGTTGGATGCAATGGTCTGTTGATGCACTTAGCCCCTCTCATGTGCTGCCTCTGATGTCCCTGTTCGATGCCATGGACTGGTGATGCACTCAGCTCCTCTCATGTGCTGCCTCTGATGTACCTGTTCGATGCCATGGACTGTTGATGCACTTAGCCCCTCTCATGTGCTGCCTCTAATGTACCTGTTCAGTGCAATGGACTGTTGATGCACTTAGCCCTTCTCATGTGCTGCCTCTGATGTACCTGCTCTGTTGGCCACAATGCCCTGTTGCTATTCTGATACTGCTGTCTGCCCTCATGTGCTGCCTCTGATGTACCTGCTCTGTTGGCCGCAATGCCTTTTTTCTGTTCTGATACTGCTGTCTGCCCTTATGTGCTGCCTCTGATGTCCCTGCTCTGTTGGCCACAATGCCCTGTTGCTGTTCTGATACTGCTGTCTGCCCTCATGTGCTGCCTCTGATGTACCTGCTCTGTTGGCCACAATGCCCTGTTGCTGTTCTGATACTGCTGTCTGCCCTCATGTGCTGCCTCTGATGTACCTGTTCGATGCCATGGACTGTTGATGCACTTGGCCCCTCTCATGTGCTGCCTCCGATGTCCCTGCTCTGTTGGCCACAATGCCCTGTTGCTGTTCTGATACTGCTGTCTGCCCTCATGTGCTGCCTCTGATGTACCTGTTCGATGCCATGGATTGCTGATGCACTTAGCCCCTCTCATGTGCTGCCTCTGATGTCCCTGTTCGATGCCATGGACTGGTGATGCACTCAGCCCCTCTCATGTGCTGCCTCTGATGTACCTGTTCAGTGCAATGGACTGTTGATGCACTTAGCCCCTCTCATGTGCTGCCTCTGATGTACCTGCTCTGTTGGCCACAATGCCCTGTTGCTATTCTGATACTGCTGTCTGCCCTCATGTGCTGCCTCTGATGTCCCTGCTCTGTTGGCCACAATGCCCTGTTGCTGTTCTGATACTGCTATCTGCCCTCATGTGCTGCCTCTGATGTACCTGCTCTGTTGGCCACAATGCCCTGTTGCTGTTCTGATACTGCTGTCTGCCCTCATGTGCTGCCTCTGATGTACCTGTTCGATGCCATGGACTGTTGATGCACTTGGCCCCTCTCATGTGCTGCCTCTGATGTACCTGCTCTGTTGGCCACAATGCCCTGTTGCTGTTCTGATACTGCTGTCTGCCCTCATGTGCTGCCTCCGATGTCCCTGCTCTGTTGGCCACAATGCCCTGTTGCTGTTCTGATACTGCTGTCTGCCCTCATGTGCTGCCTCTGATGTACTTGTTCGATGCCATGGACTGCTGATACACTTAGCCCCTCTCATGTGCTGCCTCTGATGTCCCTGTTCGATGCCATGGACTGGTGATGCACTCAGCCCCTCTCATGTGCTGCCTCTGATGTACCTGTTCAGTGCAATGGACTGTTGATGCACTTAGCCCCTCTCATGTGCTGCCTCTGATGTATCTGCTCTGTTGGCCACAATGCCCTGTTGCTGTTCTGATGCTGCTGTCTGCCCTCATGTGCTGCCTCTGATGTACCTGTTGGATGCAATGGACTATTGATGCACTTAGCCCCTCTCATGTGCTGCCTCTGATTTACCTGCTCTGTTGGCCACAATGCCCTGTTGCTGTTCTGATACTGCTGTCTGCCCTCATGTTCTGCCTCTGATGTACCTGCTCTGTTGGCCACAATGCCCTGTTGCTGTTCTGATACTGCTGTCTGCCCTCATGTGCTGCCCCTGATGTACCTGCTCTGGTGCCCACAATGCCCATGCTCTAGCATACACTGTGATCATACCCCTATTATGTATAATAAAGCAAGTCAATCATGTGTCGTGGTTTGTCGTAGTCATTTCTGCTTGTGTGCTACAGTTGTGTATTTGTATTTGCTTCAAATCAGTGGTTTCTGAAACATGACACTCCCCCTCTCAACGTCACAACCCTTGCAGGTGCTCCCCTCGGGACAGCAAATGGTTTGTAACGTACCTGCGTCATGGTCGATAGTGGGCCAAGACTTGGACGTGGTGGATCGCGAAGAGTATCGGGTAAGCGTGTAGTGCTGGGTCCATGACGGCGAGCAGCCTGTGGTGGGTATCTCTGCTATGTATGGTATCTTTGCTGTGGGAATCTGCCGTGTTCAGGCAGGTTGTTTTTCCGCAGCGGTTTAATGTGTATTTTCCGCCATCTTGAATTGGGGGACGGTCGTAGACATCAGTCCGTACGGCGGAGTCTCTGGATTGGTTACGTCAGCCGCGTGGTCGGGTGTAGTTGGGCGGCGGTGCGTGCTCTTCCATCGCGGACGGAATTTTGACACTCTTTCCTATCCTGATATGGCGGATGGAGTGACCGTGGCAGGCGGACACAGAAACGGCTTTTTCCGCATTCTTCAGGGCTGCGGTCGCACTTCGGTCCGCCATTATAATATGCCCCTTAATGACAGATCTTTCATGAAAAGATCTGTGCTGCAGATTACGTAGTCTAAAATAAAATAACTACGATTGCCTATTCTGGTAAATGCTCCCGGAATGTCTCCTTCTATTCTTCCATTAAGGACGCCGCAGTGTATTGCCGCGATGTGGGATAGGAGCAGTTTCCCTTGTTTGTCTGCTCTTATCCTGTCTGGAAATATGGGAATTGGAATAGAACATGCTTCCTCTTGGGCTAGTGTCCCCCGCTATTTAATAATGCATTTGAAATGTTTCCATTGAAGTCCCCAGCTATGATCATAGGTGGGATCATAGGTGGGAACCCCCTGGACTCCAGGATTTGGTTGACTTTCGCGAATGATGTATCCAGCAGAGAATGTTTTGAAGCGCCAGGTGGGATGAATATGTTGAAGAGTAGTAAATCTGGGGTAGACTCTGTGCTTTTGTTTTGGTACTTGATATTAACGTATTGCACATTCGCCAAAGCAAGCTCTATTTCCTCTGGGTCCCAATCACATTTTTCTTTTAGCAGGTTTATGAGACCCCCTCTTGCATGACCCCTTCTTGCACCCTCTGCTGTGTTGACATACACAAAATAGTCTTTTTGATAGAAAGGGGCTAGAAACCATCTTTCTTGCAGCAACACTATGGGTGGGGTACGTTCCAGGATAAAGGATAACTTTTCCGAGGTTTTCCCAGCCATGTTTCATGATCAATTTTTAGGCTGCTGCTAAAAGGGGAATTTTTGGTCTTTGGCTGTTTGAGGTGTCCGCAATCCTAGCTCAGTTCTTTCCTTCAGGTTTTGACATCTTTTTCGCTTCTAAGCAGTTCCAAATTTTACGCATGCCATCTTTAAGTGAGATCATTAAGGGGCCATCCGTTATATTCCTGGGTGTTTCGTTGCCTTTGGATTGCTGGTTATGATTATAAGAGAGAGTCTCGTCTACTAGTGTCTCTGTTGAATTTTTATTAAAATCATCAATTTCTTTGACGTCAGAAATATTGAAACCGTTTTTGTGAATAGTGTCACTTTCTTTTATTATTATAGAAGTAATTGCGTTAGACTAGAATTCTCCATTTGCCACAGAAGAAAAAAGTTTGTTCGGGAAATAAACTAATTTTATTCCTGCAGAGGTAAGTGATTGAAGAGGATGGATTTTATGTAGTAGGTCGACAATTCTCCTGTGATTTAATGGAGCATCGTCAATAAGATATAAGTCTGTTAATTCCAGGACACTTGATACTAGTTGCTCACCTCTGTACTTTAATTTCTGATTACATGTGTGCTTTACAGTATCAGAGTAAACTTGATTTACAGCTTTTGTAAAGATTGGAGCGAGAGGATTTAAAGCTTTATGGTCTTATTGAATTTTTGGTAGACCAGACTGCAGAGCTAGGAGTTGAGTAGTATTTATAACTTCTGAATTGCAGATATTGACTTCTTCTATCTGCTCTGTGCAACTTGATTGGGGATACTTTACTTTCCTTGAGGATATTTTCGAAATTCTTTGCTTACCTTTTTTCTTCTTGATGTTTTTTTTTTGTTTTCAATTAGTGGTGTTATAAGCTCTATTTGATTTGTGTTAGCTGCGCCCTCTATCACCTTATTGTCTTTTTGAGGACGGATGATGGGATCTCCTTTTATTCCCTTTCGTGTAAAAGTTGGGAACATTGGAGAGCTAATATGAGGGGTACTCTGTGAGTTGTTCTTTTGCATGTGTTCCTCAAATAGTTTGTAGAGAGGTTACTTTTTTTCGCTGCTGAGGTTATTAGTTTTCCATTTAATAGGGAGACTCTCCATCAGAGTTGCATCTGCTTTTTTTGAATGGGAGAAATACCGGGCACAGGGGAAATATGGAGACACTTACCTTCTCTGCCCTTATCGATCTCAGAGTTTACAGGTAAGGTAATGGCATCGTGGAGGGATTGTTTTATCCTTTTTTTATCCTCAAGGTATTGTAGTATTCCTGTCTGGGTCTACAATATCTGGTCCATATTTTCCATGTTCTTTTCTAGGAATTGTAGTATAGTGTTGTATTTCTATCTAGGACCCTAATTTGATATTCCCGATTCATGCCCTTATGTGGTTATAATAAATAATATCCTTATAAAGGCATAAGAATCATATACATATTTAGTAATAGCACATGTGGTCCAAAGCACGGCAAAGCTACTCCCATAGACTCCTAGAAAGCACAACGCATTCTTTAAACAAACCAAGCCTCCAGCAGCCCAGGAACCCCCCCTGCTTTTGTTTTGATTTGCACAAGAACACCTGGAGTCCAGAAAGAACTGTTAGTTCTTAGTGATGTCTTATGTCCAACCTTACGTCAAACCCGGCACCTTTCAGGTATTAATATACCAACGTTGCCTTAAGCAAGCACACAGTGGTGTGGAGAAGAGCGGTTATCTACTTATCCGAAGCCCAGCTAATGCGAGAGACAAAGGAACCCTCCCCACCCTTTTTGACGAGCTGGAGAAGCTGCCTTTTCTCACGCCAAGAAATCCAGCTCCGGTGTTCCCGAGTTACCCTCGCGGGTTGCTGGGAGATTGAGTCCTGAGAAGCGAGATACAAGACCTCCTTCATTCTATAACCAAGGTACGGAGCTGATTAAAACCTTAGAGAGAATTCTTGATTCCTATACTTGGCAAAAAAACCTAACTTAACTTAAAACTGCTACTTACTTACTCCTTCCCACGTATTAGGCTTAGGTCAGGTACACTGGGATAGGCATATCTTAGAAGCACCAGTTGAGTTTGTTAGTCAATTTTTTAATGTATGTATATATTTTATCCATTTTAAAGTATCATATGGCTAAGAAACCATATCAATGCTTTTATAGTATTATTTCACAATACTACTTTTACTCTACGCACTTTACTTTATGATAAGTATTGCAATTATGGCAATTCATTTCTTTTGCATGAGAAAGAAGACTGCTCAATAAAATACCACCTTTTTATTGAAAACGCCTGTCTCTCTATTTCTCTGCACACTGGTGAAACTAAGCATGCACGATTGACTGAGTGAAATAGCTGCCTATTGTTTTCACACGACTCTAGAGATACACTCTTTATTCTGAGGGAGCAAAGTTGTCATGTTTATGCGGTTATCAGAAGCTGAATCCCTTCTTGTCTAATCAGGGAAGTTCACTCCTCCCTGTTCATTCGAGAAAGTTTCTAGTGACCTCTGAGCTAGCTGGCAAACCTAAATTAAGTCTAACAGTCAGTAGAGACCTGTATGACCTCAGTCCTATGTCTACACTGCTGTTTATGTTATTTCAATGCGCAGAGCCTATTGGGAAAATAGGAACCACACTACAATAGATTACAGAGTCAGGATGGTACTTGAAATAAGAACTTGCCTGTTCAGTGATTGGTGCATAATAAATGTTGGAAATTCAGAAATGGAGTAGTGAGGCAGCAGATAATCGATGTCCAGAAGAGTGAAATTGGTGGCTAAATTATGTGGGACCAAGATTTGTGAAGGGTCCTCCGATAGTTCTATTGCAATGGTTTGTGGGTTATGCACTCAGATTGCTGTGAATGGTATACAGTCATAATATCGAATAAAAAATATCGATTGGCCAAAATATCGACTAAAAAATATAGAATGGACAAAATATCGAATGGACAGAATATAGACAACAAAAATATCGAATTTGAGGTAAGTAAGTTAATATGATTTTTTTAAAGTGTTTTTATGTCACTATATGTGTAAAAAGTATATATTTATTTTATAATTAATTTTAATTAATTGATTTAATTGTATTTATTTTTTGCGTAATATAATTCTGTAGCGGGTTGTGGGTTTATAGGGGAATAGGGTGGGAAGTAATTTAAATATAATTAATTAAATATGTTAACTTATTTATTGGTATTTATGTTGAATTAATTGGTAATTAATTATTAATTCGTAATTAATTAAAATATAATTGGTAATTAATTTTAATTAATTGATTAGTTGATAATTATGTTAATTAAATTAATGTATTTTCTGCAGTGGGTTGTGGGTTTATAGGGAATAGAGTGGGAAGTAATTTAAATGTAATTAATTATGTTAATTTATTTATTGGTATTTATTTTTAATTAATTATTAATTAATTATTAATTGGTAATGAATTAAAATATAATTGGTCAATAGTTTTAATAATTGATTAATCGATAATTATGTTAATTTTATTAATTTAATTTCAGTTGTGGGTTGTGTATTTATAGGGGAATAGTGTGGGAAGTAATTGAATTATAAATAATTAAATTGTTAAATTTATTTATTGCTTATTTTTGTTGCAATATTCAATTTTTTATTATTTGTTAATTAATTTAGTGTTAATTGGTAAATAATTCGTATTAGTAGGTATTTTTTGTATTGTTAATTGATTAATTAATATATTATATAGAATTGTTAATTATTTTATATTATTTGTAATTGGTATTAATATTTAATTTAATTTAATTCATATATGAAGTATTTTCTTTCCCTACTGTTGCACTCACTGGAGTGGGAATAGTAATATTTACCTCTACGCTATCCAACGCGTTCCCTACTGTTGCACTCTCTGGAGTGGGAATAGTAATTTTTACCTGTACGCTATCCAACGCTTTCCCTACTGTTGCACTCTCTGGAGTGAGAATAGTGATTTGTACCTCTACGCTATCCAACACTTTCCCTACTGTTGCACTCTCTGGAGTGGGAATAGTAATTTGTATCCTCCCGCTATCCAACGCTTTCCCTACTGTTGCACTCACTGGAGTGGGAATAGTAATTTGTACCCCTACGCTATCCAAGGCTTTCCCTACTGTTGCACTCTCTGGAGTGGGAATAGTAATTTTTACCCCTACGCTATCCAACGCTGTCCCTACTGTTGCACTCTCTGGAGTGGGAATAGTAATTTTTACTCTCCCGCTATCCAATGCTTTCCCTACTGTTGCACTCATTGGAGTGGGAATAGTAATTTTTACCCTACCGCTATCCAACGCTTTCCCTACTGTTGCACTCACTGGAGTGGGAATAGGAATTTTTACCCCTACACTATCGAACCATTTCCCTACTGTTGCACTCTCTGGAGTGGGAATGGTAATTTTTACCCCTACGCTATTCAACGCTTTCCCTACTGTTGCACTCTCTGGAGTTGGAATAGTAATTTTTACCTCTACCCTATCCAATGCTTTCCCTACTGTTGCACTCTCTGGAGTTGGAATAGTAATTTTTACCCTCCCTCTACCCAATGCTTTCCCTACTGTTGCACTCACTGGAGTGGTACTAGTACATTTTATGCCTACGCTATCCAACGCTTTCCCTACTGTTGCACTCTCTGGAGTGGCAATAGTAATTTTTACCCCTCAGCTATCCAATGCTTTCCCTACTGTTGCACTCACTGGAGTGGGAATAGTAATTTTTAATTTCCCGCTATCCAAACCTTTCCCTACTGTTTCACTCACTGGAGTGGGAATAGTAATTTTTACACCTACGCTATCCAATGCTTTCCCTCCTGTTGCACTCTCTGGAGTGGGAATAGTAATTTTTTCCTCTACGCTATCCAATGCTTTCTCTACTGTTGCACTCTCTGGAGTGGGAATAGTAATTTTTACCCCTACGCTATCCAATGTTTTCTCTACTGTTGCACTCACTGGAGTGGTAATAGTAAATTTAACCCTCTCGCTATCCTACATTAATTATTTATTAATTTTAAGTTTATTTAAGTATTTTTAGTATGTTAAATTAATTATATTTATTATTATTAGATTAATTTTAAATTACTTTTAAGACATTTAAAAAATTCGATATTTTGACTGTCTATATTTTTTACAACAATATTTTGGAGTCGATATGTTTGTACTTACCTGTTTGAAGATAGGAATTTGATATTCTGGCATTCTATATTTTCTCCACGATATTTTGTCAGATCGATATTTTGCTCCTCGATATTCTGTCAGTGATCGCTGTGAATTCCATAGCCTCCACTAGAGAGGACATAAGCTGTATACCATTTGCGTGTTCTGGAGTCTTTTTTCTTTCAGAGACTGCTTCCTTGTCTGAGTCGCAGTAAGCTTCCGTGGTCTCCATGCCTGCTGCTGGTTTATTTGTAACTGTAACAGACTCTTGATGACTTCCCTGCATGGTTGGAACAAATTTTGGTGTTATTGTGAAAAGACTTGTAATTACGGGGTCCCCTACTAAGGGGCACATTAGGATGCCACCCTAGCAGAATTTGGGACCGCCCGCCTAAAGGGCGGAGGTCCCGACATTGCCATTAGGATGCACCCGCCACAGTGGCGGGCGCATTCTTCAATTTAACATTGTGGCGGGCGGTGCTCACTGCTCCGCCCGCCACAATGTTAAAAACAAAAGCACGCCTTTGCACAATCGAAGTGGCAGGCACCGTGCGGTGCCTGCCTCTTCGATTATGCAAAGCCAGGGGGGTACCACAGGTACCCCCCGTGTGCCAACCCCCTTTGGCCTTCACTCTGGGGGCCCACAGGGGGCCCCCAGAGTGAACACCGCATGCCTTTCGGAAAGGCATTGAAAAATGCCCATTGTAATATTGATGGCGGTGTCTGACAGACACCGCCTGCATGTTACTCGTTTTCCGCCCCAGCCGCAAGGCGACCGGGGCGTAAAAGTGGTGGGCGGTGTTTGCCTCCGCTGCGGTCCCCCCTGCCATTGTAATGTGGCGGGGGGGGAAAGGGTGGCGGGCGGGCATTTCTGTCGGGCGGATCGCCACCGCCACCATGGCGGATGCGATCCGCCCGACATCATAATGGAACCCTAAGGCTCTTGTGAGTGCTGCCTTACCGATGCTTTTTATTGATACTTGTGTTGTACCCAGTTTTTTCATGTGTACTCTTCGGGACCATAATGTTTGATAAGATATGAAGTGGCTTTCTTATGACGGTTGATATCTGCTTATTTTTCTGAATTCTGGAAGCCTACTTCATTATTTGAGATCCACAAGGAACTTGATTCCTGGACAGCTCAATAGAACAATGAAGTTTGTGAGGCAGGGATGGCAACTATAATCCAGTTTGTACATGGCATTAGGAAGCGGTGATTAAAGATAAACTGATTTGAAGGCAAGCAGTCCAGGTTAAAGGCAGAGATCACAGCTGTCCAAAATTGGTGGCACCAGGCAAAGAGGTGAGGAAAGGTGAGAAAAGTATGTGCTACACTCCCCAGCCCATCATCTTATACCAGTTCACAAGCGCAGAAAATTGCAAAGAATTGCACCCGATTTTCAGGCTGTTGCAGCTCCTACAGAGCGCTGTAAGTTTTGTTTTCTCCTCGTGGCTGGACTTACCCCTAGTCCAAGCTCTTACTTCTTTTCCCCTGAGGAGCCCAGGGGATAGCAAAAAGTTGAGCGGTTGACGGGGGATCGTAGACTCCAATATGTGGTTGATGTAACCTTCATGCCTGTCTTACGACCAATACGTTTCTCCGGTAGTAGACTCCTGCAGTTAACAAGGCAGCACTATTTCTCAGTGAGGGTAAACTGCCTCCGGGGGCTCCTTTACTCCCTTTGTTCCTCTGAAGACTGAAGTGTTCTTTGGCAAATTTGGTGAGTGGGGCCAACCAGTGGACCACAGGGTGCACCCAGAGCTACCCGGGCTGCCTCCGTTGTGCACTTGAGGCAATCACTTGCCATCTGCTGACTGACAGTGACCGCACTCGCCGGGATGAAGGGCGAGGCTGCGGGTCCGATTATGGCCAGGGGAGCCTTGCTCTACTCGTTCACCTTCTCAATCCTGGGAGGGTCGGGTTCAAGGTCAGGCTCGTGGGTTTAGAGGGGAGTACTCAAGATGGAGAATGTAAACGGGGCACCCCTCGCTGCTTTGGAGTTTCTGTGTTTCCAACCACTCCTCTCTATGATTAACTGCTTAAAAAGTTTGATCCTCTCTGCCCAGTATTCAATTCAAACCCCAGGGAGTTGTCATTCCCCAGGCTGTGGGAGGCCAATGTTCTCCTGCACTGTATTCAATTAAAGCCTTTGGGAGGGGTGGTCCATGAGGCTGCGGGTGGTCAGCGCAGCCCAGAACTCATTTGTATTAATGCCCCAGGGGTGTTGTTCCCTAGGCTACTAAAAGCCCTAGCAAGAGGGCCCTATGTGACTCCTTTTCCAGCCCCAATGCCACAGAGACCAGGCCCACCTGGGGGCAAAATAAAGTAAAAGCTCAGGAGACTCCTTTTTTAAAAAAAAATCTCAGAAAAATTCACAGATTTAGCCCTGGATTTTTCTGAGAATTTTTTTAAAGGCATTTTAGCCATGGTGGGTCCCTACCCTGGCCCCTTTTCGTTTAAAAAATCTTGAGGGAGAGGGCCTAGCTATCTGAGAAGGAGACTCTGCCCATATCAACAAGACAGACCTCTTAGGTCCAATCAGAAACACTTCCTCTACACACCACTCTTTTTGAAAGCAAGAATGTGAGGCAGAACATTCGAAGTGGATACCACCAAATGCTGGAATAACCTTCCCCCTCACATTGCGCATGATGCAGTCCGAACAGGGGCTCAAGTTGGTGCAAACTGCCAATATCGCCAGTTTTCCAGCGATAGCTGCTGCAAAAACATTGCCACAGATGACAGCGACAACTAATGCTAATGATAAGCAAAGTAGGCGTTCCTGTGCAAAAACACACGAAAACACCTCATCACGTAATTCTCAACGATCAGCCAGATCGTTGATGCGATCCAAAGACAGGCCATAAGACCTGCAGCTCTTCACATCATTCCAGCGCCTCTTGACCTTTTCTTCCATTGTCCTCCTCAGTACTCCGACTGCATTTACCTTATCCACGATTGACTGCCATATTCAATTTTTTGTTCCCAATGACTCATTGGAGGTGACGAACAGTAGTTGATGATGTTCTACCACATCCATTATCCGTATGATGTTTTCCTGCGGAGTGAACCGTGTCTTTCTCTTCTTCTTCTCCTTCTCCTTGCTCTTCCCTGAACACGAGGTCCTATACTAGTCCAACGCGGGGCTTGTGGGGTTCTGGTTGTCCTCTGTACTTGATTCGTCTACCTCCATTTTGCTTCCAGTTGTTTTGGTTTTGTTTGGGTTTTTTGTCTGCTTTTATAGTGATTTTTCCCACCTGACATGTGTGAATTGCAGGTCTGGCGCAGTTTATCGCAGATTTTTTTTTATCACGGTTGGGCCCATCGCTACTTTTTTCACGTTCGGCTTTGGATTTTTATCGCCATTAATGTGATTTTATCGCGGACATTCGACGCGTTATGGGGAGACTATCGCATGTTACCGCCGTGTTGTGAATACAGTGTTATTTTGCCGCGATATGAAAAATTGCGTTGACCTATTTTGGTGATGATTATCGCACGTTCTTGAGAATATCCCCTCAGGTTTATAACCATGGTTCTTGTTCTCATTTAGTTCGTCGTATAAATTGATCTAAAAATATTTTCCTACTGTTCTATTTTAATGCTGTGATTGATGATAATACCAGGGTTGCCATTCTTTTTATAGTTATAGTTTTCTAGATAGCTAATTCTTCCTGTAAACGAAATATTTTTTCACAAATTTAGTGCAAATGTAGGAGCAGTCGGCTGTTGCACGGACACTACGAGATTTTTGTGGAGCTTGGTAATGGTTTTGAAATGATAGATTTGAGAATAATAACTTTTTCCATGACGTAATGTCAAAGTCAACAAAACATTTATTGTTCAGTTAATTAAAACTTATAATTAGTCAAAAAGGCATGAGTTAAAATATCATGCAGTAAAATTCACAATTGACGTATATTTTATACTATCAAACTTCAATTGTTATGAACACGTTTTGATGCGCCAAATCACCAAAACCAGAAGCATATTAAAAGAATTGAAAAGAAATTTATGAGATAATCATACATGTTTGCACTGCTAATGTAAGTGCCCAGAGAGACAAAAACCAGGGCTAGATACGAGCAGTAAAAGGTATAAAGTGTTTAGCGCCAGATGTACCAACATTTCATTTTTCTAGTCTCTAATTGCGATATTTTGCAACTCGCCAAATGGAATGTACTAATGTGTTTTAAACAAATTAGTAATTCCCAATGGGGTTGCAATTGACATGCCCCATCAATATTCATGAGGCAGGTCGCAATTTGCGACCCATTGGGGATGTGGGCAGTAACACAGGGATGGTGGCCCACTGGGGACAGCAGACCACCAGCAACTTTTTTTTTAATGCAGCCCATTTTCACTAAAGGAAAGATGCATTTCAAAAAGAAAAATGAAACATTTCTGTTTCATTTTTTAAGGACAGGCAATGGTCTTCCAGCTCTTAAAAAATGTTTTAGCTCCCGTTCTCAAAGGGGAAGGGGTCTCCTGGCGACCCCTTCCCATTTGCGACTGGCTTAGCACCTACTGGAAGTCGGTGGTAAACTGCGATAATTTCGTGACTGAATTCCGGTTGCAAAACAATCGTACATAGCACTACAACTTGCTATTAGGAAGGGATGTCCTTAGCACGCACCTTCCTAATAGCGACTCACCGACTCTACTTTGTGAGTTGGCAATAGGTCACAAGTACACAAATGCAGCTTTGTACACTTAGATGCTCATTTTCAGTTGTGAATGGCCCAATTCTGCAAATCGGGCCATTTGCAAGCTGAAAAAAAACGTTGTACATCTGGCCCTTAGGCCAGATGTATCAAAGCATTTTACTCATTCTGTGTCTATGGGAAAATGTGTTCATACATACAGCCTTTAGTGCTTTGTCTTTAATTCAATCATCATTCCGGATTGAGAGGAGTGTATGATATAAGTCACACATGTTTGAATCACTAATACAAATCCTCAAGAAGACAAGGCAATGTGCTTTGACTTAGTTTCAAAAATCACCACCCAGATCATGCTAGACCAGGTGAGGGAGTCTAGCATGTCTTAACAATATAATAGCTTTGTTAGTACAAATACTCAATGAAAGGTGCTCAGTGTTTGACTTGGTTTTAAAATCCTCATATTAGGACCACTAACCATGAAAACTACAGCGACTAAAGCATAACTGCTGCCCTTGTGCGATTGCTCTGAGAAAAAAGTGTTTAGTGCTTTAACTTTATTTCTTGCATCAGGAGGTCCTGATCGTGAGGAGTCATTGTAATTATTACTAAAATGCAATCAAGAAGTGCAAGCAGCATACTCAATGTTGTTATGTCCTGCAAATTAATGCTCAGGAGCCAGTGCATTCAGATTCTGACTTCATGGCTGCTAGTTGAAGTCTCAATCAATTAGCTAACACGATTAGAACGTAATGAGAAAAAGAGCTCTTTTTAACTCTGTCTTTGCTGGTTTTAAATCTGCAATGCACTTCAACTTAAGGAATTTCCCACTGAACATAGTAGCATCCTCTCCTTGTAGGCAGGGCAGTGCTTAATTTTAGTTGTTGGTTTCCGGTTCTAGGTACCAGCACTTAATTGCTATCACCGGCCCTTGACAGTCTGCCACAAGGTAGCGCTATCCAGCCAATTTAGAGGTAACCAAAACAGCAGTCAAATATTAATTCAATATACCTTACAACTTACTATTACCTGCCACCCAAGCCATTTATATAGCTTTGGGGGCCCTTAAATAGTCTGAATTGTCATACTTGGCAGCCGACATGAGATCTCCTAGCTGAAGGTTCAACACCTTGACCTTGGACTTTAGACCAAACATGAGCCCTAAGTATGAGATTTGAGAAGGCCATGTGAACCTATTATCATCCATGCATGAGAGTGCTTGGACAGCGCAGCTTTATTCAGAAGGGATAACATCTTCTTCCCAGTTGAATTTATGACTCTGTTAAAAGCTGGTTGTGAAACGGTAATGGCCCAAAGATCCTCTGCCTTGAAGGTGATCCAAGCTAGGTTTAGTTAATCATTTTCAGGGTGTTTCTTGGATCACTTATGGCTTTCCACACAATAGACCTTAGGGTAGGTCTGTGATCTGGTTTAGCTTGCAGAAACATTTCAAATAGGCACCCAAGCTGTTTATGCTCTGCTTCCTGAGTCTAAACTCAATGTGAATTTAAAGTATAGAGATCAATTTGTCACCAAACTAGTTATAGTTATACCTGCGTGGGACAAGATGGGAACATTAAAAACATTATTAGTAACACAAGTAAGAGATATTATGACCCAAAATGTATGGTTGAAAGAAATATGTATGGGTGACAAAAATGTGTATACAATTTGATGGCAGTAAAAAGTTAATGCTAATTTGAAGGAATTTCCTCTGTGGCACAGTACACAAATATGCCGGAACGGCCCTGGATATTTCTGGTGAACTTAGCCTAAATTTGGAACATAGTGATGCCTGCGGTGCCACACCAAATACATTTTGCAGCTTTTCTGAATGAAATCATTTGTGGAAATAAGATGGAGTTATGATGACAATACACAACACAACTGGTAATTTCCTAGAATGTGACCGGTGGTAATAATATTACCACTGGCCTTGCATATCTTTATTAGTTATCCTTTAAATATGCTGGGAATGGGACACAAGGCTTGTCGGTGCTGGACATAAAGGCCCAGAATTCCTGTTGTGCCATCAAGGTGGGGCCACTCTGATCGAGCCACAGGGGCACATTAAGTGCTGATTCTCTTCCTGTAGTGCCGGATGCAAGGCTTGCCAAGGCTAGACTCAAAGGCCCAGAATTCCTGTTGTGCCCTGAATGACGGACTACTCTGATTGTGCTGCAAGGGTGCATACAGTGTTCATACTGTACCTGCAGCATGGGATGCACATGTAAGTGCGCCTTGCCAAGACTGGGCCAACTGCAGACCTATCTACACCTGTGCGAGCCCAGAGGAGCATGGGCTGAGCAACCCCTTTTGGCTTGGTTGTTTGTCAGCAAAGTGATGAGTAAGTGCAAATGTTCCTCTCCAAATACTGGCCCTGCCAACAATGGCGCAAAGCGACCTGGTAAAAAACCTTCCATTTTGACCCTCCTTCCTTCTGCTGTGGGAGCTATTGATGAGGAAATGTTATCTGTTGAGGTGGAACCGAGCTAAATTCTCAGGGTAAAGCGTTTGTGGGTACTAATGAGGAGACAATTGCCCCAGAACTTTCGAAGGAGATTACCTTATGTGATATTGACACTAGACAGGAAGTAATTCTTTGACTATTGTTGCCGAAGTTCATCAAATGGAGTCCAAGGGGATTACTGATCAATAACTGTGCAAAGCAAAACGAGGACTGATTAAGCATTTAAACCTAGAACATGCAAAGTGTCTGGGTGAGAGGTGGACCCTATTTTCCGATTACTGTCCAAACATTTGGATTCTAGGGGGAATGTGTTTTTTACAAGAAAGATTGAATATCTAATATCTAACTCCTTAGTTAGGATAGTTGTTCGTAGAGGTTGGCCAAGGTTGAATGTACTATTTTAAATATGCCGGTGTCACTAAATCTTATTAACAATTGGACTGGTACTATCAAAGCTCAATCTGGCCCCAAGTTAGTACCTTTTCCTCCCTCTCTTTATGGTTGCTCATTACGAGCCCTCAAAATGTCTCTGAAACTGATTTCCCAGTAATGTCTGGTGTAAAGAAGTCAATTCTGCCTCTGTATAAATTGCTAATTTACTTGAGTTATTAACTGTATAAAACTATCTATATCTGAAGGGGTCCCTGGATCATCTGTTTCCTTAAAGAAGCTTGTTCATGCGAATGGCGATGGGCCACAGTTATGATCTACTAACTACCCTCTTTCTGGGGTATTGTACTTACCACCTGATGCTACGCTGTTTGTCCTAATTTTGGCACATGCTCCTCAGCTAAAACCTGGTTGTACAGAAAGTTATTCTCAGTGGAAAGCAAAGTGGTACATCGACTTGATTCCAGAACTAACAGGCAATTCCTCCTGTTCAAATGTATAAACATGGTTAGAAGGGTATCATGGATTGGTAGGGGTCCTAAAGCCCTAGAGGGAAACGGCATCGTGGATCATGTATACCCTCCTGCTTTGATGGGTGATATACCTTCCTTCTTCACCCCTCTGTTAGCTGATTGCACCACAATTAAGGTGCTCCAGTTGGGTAATTTGTATAGGACTAATATTTCCTCTAAGGATCACACTATGAAGATGAATTCTTTAGTTGGTGATTCAAAAATACAAATTGCTCATGCATGATGTTCCAATTAAAAGCTTATTTGAACACCTGGGTAATCTGGATAGAGTTGAATGAATGACTCATACTGATTTTTCCGCTACCAATCCTGAGGTTTTTTATTACTGTCACTTGGTTCATTTTGGAAGTCTAATGATCCTCATGAGGATACATCTTTAGATGCTCTTGAAATTCTGAGCTGTAATATTGCAGGCATGGAGTCTAAAAAGATTATCAGAGCTGGCATTCATTTTTAAAGGGTTATACAATCATTTGCTTACAGGAAACTTGGGCCACCTCAAGCACATTTCACCTAGGGACCTTGTAAGAGCAAGTGGTGGTCTACTCATATTGATTATTCTTTGTTTGAATTGTAAAATCAAGACAATATGTACAAACCCTCCTAATTTGTCAGCTGTGCTACTTACTATAGGATGATGGAGTATTATGTAATGATGCTGGTCAGGCTTCACCATGCAATACTGTCGCAAGCCTAAATGATTGTCCTTGGATTCACACTAATAAAATCCTTAGCTTAGTCCTAGTAGTGCGGGCAAAGAACAAACTCCAACACTAATTTATAAACATAGAGTGAATTATTTTCTTAAATTATACACCACAATGAATCGAATAGCATATATATAACTGGAGTTATAGATTTTTGAAGCAATATAAAATGAGTGAAAAATAATACAGTGCATCTCTATCTTTGCAGACAATGGGGAAAACTACTAGTGACAATCGGTCACTTGAAGGTCGAGTTGCATGGTACACTTGCAGGGTAAAAGTAATGCGGGTCCTAGAACCAAGCCAAAACAGTCAATTCAATTTTAAATTGCCAATGCAGCCCGGTTGCAGAGTAGTCCTGGCTGTCAACGGGGTTTGTCCTGAATGGGATTGACGGGAGAGCTGCTTTTACTGCTGAAAAGGGGCTGCGGGAAAAAGATGCAAAAACACACCAGGGTTTGCTGATGTTGCTCGAAGGTCCGATGGAGTTCCCTCTAGGTGCAGCGTCATGTGAAGGGGTCAGTTGCTGGACCGGGGACCAACAAGCATTGGCAGTGGTAAGTAGAGCAGAAAATTACTTCGATACCCGTTGGTCACGGGGAACACAGTAGCTGCCTGTAACTTTGTGAAAGACAGGACCACAGTTCCCACAATGCACTAGACCATCTGAATTTGGCTGATCCCTCGAAGGATCCAATGGCTAGCGATTCTCTTGATCTAGACATTGTTTTACCTGCAGTTTTTTAGGGACTGATTCCTCTAGTCCAGGGGAGTCTGAAGTTGCTTCAGGCTTCCAAAGGGGTCTCTCTGTCTAGGGAAAACAAGAGATAGCGTAGGACAATTCTCAATTAGGCAGTTCCATGCACTTTAGCAGGCTTCAGTGCACTGTCAGAGTAAAAACCAGGCTCTAGAGGTCCAAATGGGGGCAAAAAGTGGGCGGATATCTACGAAAAACCCTGTTTTTTTTACACATACTTTTTCAAATTCTATCAGCCTGATGATGATTATTTTTTATAATTCAAATGCTCATCACAGCACGCTTGAATTGAAAGTTGTTTTGATTTGAATGTTTTGAGATGTTTTCTAGGGCATTTTAAGGAAAAATCTGATATTATACACACATGGTCCTGATTGATGATTTTAACTTGCATGTATGTTCTATATGTCCTGCTGTTCCTAAATTACTGTAAGTTTAGCAACTTAATTATTGGGACTCATTTCAAGCATTGTGCTGCTGGGGATATTATAAATGGTATTCTGGCTGAGTTTAATTTACAGTTTGCTAGTTTTATTGCGTTGGGTGATCAGGCATCCACAGATATTCCCACCCTTCTTCCCTTGATCATCGCTTATGGTGTAATCTGGGACTCTCTGCATGATCATAATCCACCTTGGGTTGTCCTGCCCTGCAATGAGTCTACTGGCATGGTCACCGAGTGGGTTTCAAGTGAAGTAAGGGTTATACCTCAGGGATTGAGATTAAGTGAGCCAAAGTTATTGCCAGTTCATTTCATAAGGAAGTAGTGAATCTTTGTTTAGAAGGTTTTAAGGTCTGTTTGGGTGATTATTCCACACCTCAGGAAATGTTGAATTAATATAAATAGTCAGAGAGAATTTCAAGAAATTGTTTAGTATACCACCAAAAATACTCTCGGGTCTTTCCTTGACACTAGTTCACTTTTGCTCAAAAGCACATTGTGATCTGATTAATGCTTTGAAAAGACAACCTGAGTTACAGACTGAGGTGACAGCTTGCAGAGCTGCTTACAATCATGCATTTAAAGATAGGAAAAGGGTGCTTCAGCAAGAGGCTTGAGACCAATTGTGAAATAGTAATGGGTTAACAAATTTGAACTTCTTTTGGGATATTGTTAACCATCCCCTTTTTCATCTACTCAGGAAAATATAATGTGTGCTCATATCCTTAAAATAAATGGGTTAGCCACTTTAAGGAGATATAGGATCTACCTGGCTGTGTGTTGTCGAGTCATGCCCCAATAGTGCATCCTTAAATTCTTATTTGCTGTTTACAAGAGAGGAGGTAACAGAGGCAATTAATGAGGCAACTAAAAATAAAGCCCCCAGTACAGGCACTGTGCCATTTGATACGTTTCAAACACAAGTCTTACTCTGGGCTCCATTCCGCAATAAAATTATTAACTCTGCTGTGAAAAATGGTCTCCCTAACTCCTGGTCTCAATCGTTGATATATCTGTTTCCTGCATTATTGTGTGCATATGATCCAATCTTAGCCAGAACTGCATTAGGTCTTCAACACTTATTACATGGATGTGTGGCTTTTATGGAAAACTTGGACTTAAGCATGCATTTTTAAAAATCACATGTAATGGTATCTTTTATCCTCTTATCAATGGCTTTCATGAGATCAATTTAATCATTTCTGGATTTCAACCCTTAGGAGCAATTTTAAAGTTTTATGAGGCAAAATGTGTCTCCATTGCTACTTATTGAAGCATCATCTGTAATTGTTTTTACACAGAGGACAAACATCAACATAACATCATTGATGTTTGTCCTTTGTGTAAAAACAATTTTTGAAGAGACTGTTATTTCTCCCAAACAGTTTTGCTACTTTCATAGCTCATGAAAAGTTGGATATTCGATTTCTTACAGCTATTGTGAAAAGGTGTCCCTTATTACAGTGGATCTTGGTTTGGCTTAAGATAGAATCCAAGTTAAACTTTTTGATAATAAGGGACTTGGCATTCTTTTGTCAAGAGATTTTTCACAGAATTAGTGGGACCCGATAAAAGAATCTCTGAAGGACACAATGACCTATATACAAGATATATTTTTCAAAACCCTGCAGAAATAAATACCAAATAAAGCACCCATGGTCACCTTGACGGTGATACTAATATGATGTGTGGATGTGCAATATCTCCCTGAGAGCATTGTATCCCCAGGAAAACACCAGAGACGTTTGCAGAGTATGCCCCAGAAGTGTTAACCCTTTAAAAAGCAGTCTATCCTAAATATAAATAGGTAGATCATCACAAATATGCCATTAAACACATCCTATATATGCACTCCAAACTCCTAGGATGATTTGCAAGGAGCTTGCACCGCCAATGTGTCAAAAAGTTTGATGCATTGATGGTGCTGTCAGTAATCCATATTTACCCAGGTCAAGTCAAGTCAAAATAGCTTTATTCGAGATATACTCATAAAAGCAGGAAACAAGCATCCTTAATAGATACAGGATTAGAAAGTTAGTTAATTAAAATTAACATATTTAAGACAATTAGGTTAAAAAAATAGTGTCTAAGCAAATGGAAGAAATAGAAAAAGAAATTCATTTCAGCTAAGTACAGTGGGCAAAAACTTATTTACAATAGCAATATAAACAGATAAAAACAAGTTATAGTTAGTCAATCATACGTCATGGTCAGACTAAATGAATTAGAATTACTATTCACAAGAAATTACCCCAAATTTAAACTCTGCCTTAGCACCCACACCGACCCTAAGTATTTGGCTACAACTATGGAAATAAATGGCAGAGTACTAGTCCATATAAGCCTTTCTGCTTCTGCGCTTTTATTTGTACTCAGTAATTTGCACATTGAGGTAAGACAAACTCGCCTAGGGGTTGCATGCACATGGCAGGCGAAGAGCAGATAGGCAATTGTTTCCTTGTGACTCCCACAGGACGGGCAGTTATTATTGCCTTCATCAGTCCACCTGGAGGTCAATGACTTCAGGGGTAATGATCCTGCCCTAAGCTGGAAGTAGAGCTTCCTATCCCTAGGCTTGGTAATAATGTCCCAATAGGATTCAAGCCTGGGAGTAAGTTTTGTCCCTAGAAAAATCCACGCCATGGTAGATGAATCAGTGCCGCTCCAAACATTGTAAGCAGCCTGTTCTCAGTATTTCTCCTTTAAGATATTTTTAGATGGGAATGAGGCTTCTACTGAGTTTTCCCACAGCATTTGCATACCCAAAGCAACCAGACTATTTCTACCATCCCTTAGCCAGCTAATTTTATGGAAGCCATCCGATTTTATAACATCAAGAAACCCTGCGGCATATGAAGAAAGTTCAGGTGTCATCCACAACCTGAGCCAGTATAATATAGGGCGCAGCTTGGCGACATCTGCAATAGCTTTCCTACCCAAATCATATCTAAGTGGCTTTAGGGGGATACTCTGTGGGAGTCTAGTAATACTACGAAGGAACTTATTTTCAGAGAGGGTTAGTGGAGCAACTTTCTCAAACCCCATCAATTCCGCGCCATAGAGCGCGGAGCTAACAGCTTTTGATTTGTGAACTTGGAGAGTAGACTTAATTGGTTTCGTTAACGACTTTTTGTGCTCCAAGCTTAAAGCTCCTGTAAATTGCTGGTGTTTTAGAGCAGCTATATCTATGTGATAATCCCAATTAAGATCCTTTTCTAAGTGGATGCCCAAATAGGTGAAAGCTTTGACCATTTCAAGTGGTTGACCATTCATAAAAACTTTACCTTTAAAATTTCGATGCGGATTAAAAGCATAAATTTAGTTTTTGCCACATTAACTTCCGGCCTCGACCAGCACAAAACTCTTCAAAAATTACTAAAACACGCTGGAGGACACTAGGAGTTATGGATATAATTAATTTGTCATCCGCAAACATTAAAATCGGAATTTTAACACCAGCTAGAGAAGGGTATCTGTGTTTACTGGCAACAAGCGGTCTACTATTCCATTAATGTACAAATAAATAGTGTTGGGGCCACACACCACGTTCAACCGGGAATTGGGTGGTGACCCTGCCCTGCCCACCCCATTGGATAGCATAATCTGCTTCTTGCAGCCTCATTACAGAGTTAAAATCTCAACAAAAAGACCTAGTTCCCTCAGTGTCACCCATAAATGTGAACAGGGAACAAGGTCAAAAGCTGCACGTAAGTCAACAAAGGCAGCATAAAGGCTGCCTTTGCCCAGAATCACAGTCTTCCAATAAAGAAGGATAAAACGGAAGACTTGATCGATGGTACTAATGTATTTGCGAAAATCCGCTTGGAAGGGGGACAATATACTGCTCTCCTCAGTCCATTCTCCAATTTTATTCAGGGTCATCCTCCCAACTACCTTTTAAATCGTGTCCATCAAACTGATAGGTCTATAATTTCCCAGTTGAGTTTTATCACCCTTTTTGTACATTGGAATTATCACTGCCCCTTTCCAGGAGACCGGGATCGGGGCACCCTGGGCCGTTGCATTTGCCTTCAACAGAATATATCTGCCCCATCGTGTCTTATCATGAAGAAAAACATCGGCAAAGACACCATCTGGTCCTGGTGCGCTGCCTCCAGCCACTGCATTAAGAGCTGTTAAAACATAATTTTTTGTTAAAAGCCTCATCTTTATGAAAAAACATATCTAGGATCTTCCATTTGATTCTCTGTAGGCTTACGCGCATATTGTGGTCTGAAATAATTGACCCATCCTTCCTGGGTGATGTGGTTTTGGGGCTGATCTGGCTGCCCCCCTCTACCCCACTTAACAATGTTCCAGAATAATCTAATATTATTCTTGTCACTCGCTTCTTTAGCATCCAACTCCCCACCCCTAATAGCATTACCAAGAGCAATTCTAGCTCGCCTACAATCGCTACTATTCCACCGTAATGGCTTAAAGCCAGCTAAATTCTTGGTTTTAGTAGGCATAAAGAAATGGGCACTAATGCCATGAAAAGGCTGTCATGTAACTGAGTTACACGCCTCAGATCATCTCTGGAGCTATTTACATGTTCTAGCTCCAGTATGGTTTTATCAACCTCACGAAGTGGATCAGCAACTGCGCGGACGAACTCGCCCCGCTGAGGACCCCGCCCAGCAGACCCGGCAGCAAGAAGGCCCCATGGTTCACCGACGAACTCAAAAGCTCCAAGAAGAACTGCCGAGCCCTCGAGAAAGTCTGGAAAAGGGAACCGACACCGGACAACAGAACCTCCTACAAACTTGCCACCCGGAAACACCACCAGCTGATCCGCGCCGCCAAGAAAACTGCATTCAAGGACCGGTTGGACAACAACGCACACAACTGCAAGGAACTCTTCAACATCGTGAAAGAGCTTTCCAACCCCAGCGCAGGAAACAACGACATCACCCCATCGCAAGACCTCTGCAACTCCCTCGCCTCATACTTCCACAACAAGATCACGGACATACACAGCAGTTTCAACAACCAACCAACGCACACCACGACCGACCAGCCACCCCCCCCCACCACCACCCTCCACGCCTGGACCCCGATCAGCACCGAAGAGACCATCCGCACGATGAACTCCATCCACTCCGGATCACCGACCGACCCCTGCCCTCACCACGTCTTCAACAAGGCCGACGCTGTCATCGCACCCCACCTGCGAGACATCATCAACACCTCCTTCGACACCGCCATCTTCCCTGAAAGCTGGAAACACGCCGAACTCAGCGCTCTACTCAAGAAACCAACAGCGGACCCCACCGACCTCAAGAATTACCGCCCCATCTCGCTTCTCCCGTTTCCAGCCAAAGTCATCGAGAAGACCGTCAACAAGCAGATGGCCGCCTTCCTCGAGACGAACGGATCCCTCGACCCCTCACAGTCCGGCTTCCGAGCCAAACACAGCACCGAGACCGCCCTCATCGCCGCCACCGATGACATCCGAGCCCTGATGGACAATGGAGAAACAGCGGCCCTCATCCTCCTAGACCTCTCCGCGGCATTCGACACGGTCTGCCACCGCACCCTAGTACGGCGCCTCAGCAACATCAGAATCCAGGACAAGGCGCTGGAATGGATCATCTCCTTCCTGGACGGAAGAACACAGAGAGTCCGCCTACCACCGTACAAGTCAGAGGCCTCCAAAGTCATCTGCGGCGTCCCCCAAGGATCATCCCTGAGCCCCACCCTCTTCAACGTCTACATGAGCCCCCTCGCGGCCATCGTACGCAAACACCACCTCAGCATAATCTCCTATGCCGACGACACCCAGCTGATCCTCTCCCTGACCAACAACCCCGCCGCCGCCAGAGCCAACCTGCACGAAGGGATGAAAGAGGTAGCCGAGTGGATGACGACCAGCCGCCTGAAACTGAACTCGGACAAGACGGAGGTCCTCATCCTGGGCTCCTCACCCTCCGCCTGGGACGACTCCTGGTGGCCTCCCGCCCTGGGCACCGCACCCAAACCGACAGACCATGCACGAAACCTGGGCTTCACCCTGGACTCCTCCCTCTCCATGACCAGGCAAGTCAACAGCGTCTCCTCGGCGTGCTTCAACATCCTACGCATGCTACGGAAGATCTTCTGGTGGATCCCCACAGAGACCAGGAAGACCGTCACCCAGGCCCTCGTCACCAGCCGACTGGACTACGGCAACGCCCTCTACGCCGGGACCACCGTCAAGCTCCAGAAGAGACTCCAGCGGATCCAAAACGCCTCAGCCAGACTCATCCTCGACATCCCACGTTCCAGCCACATCTCCGGACATCTGAGAGACCTTCACTGGCTCCCCGTCAACAAAAGAATCACCTTCCGCCTCCTCACCCACGCACACAAAGCCCTACACGACCAAGGCCCGAGCTACCTCAACAGCCGAGTCAACTTCTACGCTCCCAAACGCCACCTCCGATCAGCCAACCACGCCCTCGCCGCCGTCCCCCACATCTGAAGAGCGACTACAGGAGGAAGGTCCTTCTCCTACCTGGCCGCCAAGACCTGGAACTCCCTCCCGTCCGACCTGCGCCTGACCCAAGACCACCTCTCCTTCAGGAAGAAGCTGAAAACCTGGCTGTTCGAGCAGTAGCGGCACCCCCCCCCCCCCCCCAGCGCCTTGAGACCCTACGGGTATGTAGCGCGCTTTATAAGTGTATCTGATTGACTGATTGAACCCCCTCATTTATATTTTTCGAGACCTCCGACTTTGCTACTACATATGTCCAGTTAAGCCGACTCATATCATTAGTAGGGACAATATTTGGTGCACAAAGCTCAACCCCATCTACCCGTGGTTGCTCCAACTTCCACCAGTCACGAGTAACACGCAGGGGGTTATGGTCACTTTCCATACGATCCTTGACCACCATATCAATTATCGTATGCCAGAGCTTCAAACTACAAGAGATATAATCAATCCTACTTTTACTGCGTCCATTGTTACATGTATTAGCCCCAAGCCTATCTTACAATGTCCTGCCATTGAGAGCCCTAAGTCCCCTTTCATAGCAGATAGTATTGATCTGGATAACGACCTCTCTCCATTTTTTAACAGGGTTGAGTTCCAGTTTTGGCACCCCCCATATGCTATCCTCATCATCAGTGAGATGCCAATCGGGAGTAGCCAGTGGTTCAACAGTTGAATTTAAATCACCCACAACAATCACACTACTGTCTATTGAATGAAGCTCGAGGAGGGAATCCAAAGCTGCTATAACTTGAGACTTACCCCTCCGAACACCCCTCACATAGACATTATAAATGTCCAGAAGACCTAAAGGGCCCAGATCCAGTCTTATGGCCTGGATGTCATTACTCTTTGAAGACAATTATTTAATAGTCAAAGCCAGTGATTGGTGCACCCATATGGTTAGGCCACCCATTGGGCGTCCTTTGGTGCCTTTAATTGCAGGTACAAAAAAATTTAGATGACCGGGCAGAAGTGTGGTTCAGGCAACCAGGTCTCTTTGAAAACACAAACATCAAATTCACTAATGAATGTCAGCCATTCCGGTGATAGTGTTTTGGCGCCCAGCCCTGCTACATTCCATGAGATTAGTGAGCCCCCCATAAGTTTGTGGCCTGTGTGTAGTATGTTATTTCCTTCACATAGAAGATTTGTCCTGGGTTGGCTCTTTAGTCCAGGATTAGGGAGATCATTTGATTGAATTACATTAGGAGACCTCCCCTGAGTGCAACCACTAGAGATGATAATGTTATCCGCCTGAGAGCTATCGGTGCTAGCAGGCAAGCAATCAACCAAACAGATTCCTGACCCTTGCAGGTGTTTCATTTCTGGGGTATTTCTGGCAATATCACCATTACCAGTTTGGCCCACTGCACTACCGCTAGACAGAGGTCTTGTGTCGGAAATGTAACTGGCAATGTATCCCCTACCAAGATCCCTAATACTAACACTGGCAAGATTTAGAGCATGTACACCAGGGAGTCAATCAATGCTTTCCAACCCAAAACTTCCAGTACTGCCCCATGGCCTCTGGCCAGAGAAATTTTCTGTCACTTTTACAGCATATTACATATGAGGCGCTTCTCACTTACTACTTTACCACATTTGAGGTTTCTTTGGATGTTGGTTCTTCTTAAGACCTTACATTTAACTATGAATGCTTATGTATTGCAACTGAAGCTTTTTGAGTGCAAAATGGTTTACTTTGATGCTTTTGTATATATTTAGAGGTGAATACATACCTACACATTTATTGTTTTTACAATGACCCCTGATGAGTAGAGCTGGACGACCTAAATAAGTTGGGATTCCACAAGTCTCTTTGTTGCATTTTGGTTTTAATTGATGTTATTGAACATATTAATCTTTGGAGAGTTTGTCCATGGGTCTTAGTGGTTTGAGCACTCAGTCTCCAGGCAACTCATTTCTCTGGTTCTTCTAGAGACACTTGTGGGACTGTCAGACACAGCAGTGCATGTATGTTGGTCATTCTACCTTGCTGTACACATATCACTTCTCTCCTCTTTGCTATGATATGTCTCACCATTCAGACACAATAGCAGTTCAACATGCTAAGGCAGTGACTACAAAGCACTGCACTACCAGGTGCTCCCCAGGGCCACACACCATCTTTTATTTCAGCACACATGGTCCTCTGGTATGCATCACTTGCATTCACCCCCACAGCTGGTCTGATTGTTATTGACAGGAGTTTGGCAGACCCTTTTCCTGGGTGCTGACACCTGTGCACTGTCACCCCCTATATCAGGACACCAGCGTTCCATGTAGTTTCACGCATGTTACTACATATGTGACTCTTGAAATGTCCCTGTGTGTTAATCCTTCACATGCCCCACACCCGAACCCCCCTCTGGTGTGCAGTTTCTCCTCTGACAATCACATTTCATTCCACTGGTTCACCGTCCAGATTTGTGTGCAAGGGCTCAAGGTACATACAGTGGCTTGATTGTGCAAGGTGGCTTACATTGTAACAGTCAGGCTAGACAGGGTTAATGTGTCTATGCATGATCATGCATGATGTGCTGTTCCCTTTTGGGCCTCATTGAAAAGTATAGGATGCAGGGCAGTGCAGCAAGTCACTATGCTGTGCTGCCCTAAGTCAGAAGGAAAGGGCAGGAATGTGCAGTATTGATCATATACGGCAAAGTTTTGTCTTTTCGGCTGCAGAGTCACACATATTGGTGCCTAGTGCAAATGCAGGCACCCTTGCACTATGGTGCAAGAGTTTCTGTGTTGTAGACATGCTTTTTATGTACAGTAAGGGACACCTTCCTGCACAAAACCAATTCATTGAGGCATTTTCTTCTTTAAAAGAGGAATAAATGAGAAGAAATAAAGTTTAATTCAATTCATTACTTTATTTCGGCTTTAACAACCATAAATGCTCATGCAACATACAGACAGCTTACAACCTACATTTAATAAAAAAGCTGACCCTACTATTAATAAGGATAAGAGTGACTAAAACACATCAACTAAAGTTTTAAACTAATGTCGTATTTAAGACCGATGGTCCCTCTACCCCACTTCACTGTTAAACATATTAAGTAAGATTTAATCATCAGCGGTCTTAAAAGTGTCAGTGCATCTTATACCTAATAGCCTAGTGCAAAAGCAAACTTTCCCCTAAAAAGTCACATTTAGCTTAGTAGCTCTGATTCTCCATGCCGATAATAAGAATCTACAAACACTAAAGACAATAATCTCTTTTGTGTCACATCTTAACATTCTGGAAGCTTCCCAATAATGCACAATTGCCAACAACTTACACGTTGGGACAATATATTTCTTACGGGAATGATGTAGATTGGTAGGAAATGTTATGACTACATTGTATTGTTGCCTATTAGATTGTACTGTGCTGGGATTTTGATGTATCTGTACGGATTTCCTAATACTGGATGGCTTAAACCGTCAAGAAATGTTTTTAAAAATGGGGTAGATGGGACAAAAGAATAAAAAGTGATCAATAGATTCCTATGGCTGTAGACAAAAGGGTCATTTAGAGGTTGTGGGGCCATTTTTACCCATATGGAAATGAAATATTGTAAGGGTAAAATACCAAACCTAAACTTCATATACAGCGTTGGGCCTGAGCTGAGTGTATTCTGTACAGAAAAGGCCCAAAGCATGGGCTGCTTTTATGACCCAAAACAATCTCTGTTAAGTTCCCCGCTTTTTGGTCTTTGCATAGTTGTTCCAGTGTACTTTCCCAATAGGCTTTTTTAATGTTATTATTGCACCCTTTGTCAATTTATCATGATATAGCCATACCGATTCCATCTTAAGAGACTCACACAAAGCCTTTATCTTCCTTAACAAGGGGGTATAGAGTATCTTATCCAAGCTAATAATCTCCTCCAGGGTTTTCCTATGCATTTCAAGTTCATGGCTATTCCAGATTTGAACCCAAGACATTACAAGTTTTAATAAAATCACATGATCAATTATTTTTAAGCCCAGGTGAAACAGAATTGGGGTTAGAAGTGTGCTTCTAGGTAAACTAAAAAGGGACCTAATACATTGATTGTTAGCATTACTGAACAATGTTGTTTCTATCCACCTCCAGAGCTCTGCACTATATACTGCCCCTAATAGGACTGTGGCTCTATATACTTCCAGAGCTAGATTTACTGCTCTGCTGGAGGAAGCCTTGTATTTCTTCCCTATAGCCATGGCCCTTTGGAGCAGGATCGTTTTGCTTTTCCTTAGCTGTTGTGCCCAGAACATCCTGTCAGACAGTCTTACTTCCAGGTAGTTAAAGGACTTTACTTGCTCCAAGGGTGCCTCATCAATCCTTATATTGCCTCTGAATGAGCGGTGGGGGTTTAATACTATACATTTTGATTTTGCTGCATTTATCTCAAGGCCCCTTGTGTCTGAAGAATAAAAAGTAGTTTAGCAACAGCTGAAGTCCACGCGATGTATGAGATATTAATAGTGTGTCATCAGCGAACATTTAAAATAGGGATGCTCGTACCCGCTGATTTAGGTGCGTCATGATTGCATTTTGGTAGCCATTCTACTACTCCATTTATGTTGATCTAAAAAGTGTAGGTGCCAGCACACACCCCTGCTGACACCTAGAATAATACTTATCTTTGCTGTAAGATCTTCTCCTGCATTCCACCTGACCTGGGTAGATGATTCCACGCGTAAGATTTCCATAAGGTTGTCCAGAATACCATAAGCCTATCACACGGCCCAGAGTTTCTCCCTGGGGACCATGTTGAAAGCTGCATACAGATCAATGAAGTCCACATAAAGATGGTCCTGCTTCAGGGTGGTATGCTTCCAGCACAACGCTCTGAGGTGCAAGACCTTGTCCGAGGTACTGACTTTTGTTCTGAACCCTGCCTGACAGTCCTCAAGGATATGATATTCAGCTATCCAGTCTTATAGTTTGATTACAATTTGCCTATCAAATACTTTTTGATTAATGTCAATTAGGCTAATAGGTCTATACTTGAAGGATACATCCTTCCTCTCCTTCTTGTAAGTAGGCACAAGGATTGCTCCGTACCAGAAGGGGGGAATTTCCTCCCCAATTAGAATGGCTTTGCTAAGAGCTTTCAGATACGGAACTCATGGGTGAGACAAATATAAGTCTCCTGGGATACCTTCAGGACCTGAGGCCTTCTACCTTTTTAATACATGCAGCGTTTGTGCGGTTTCTGCCATCCAAAGAACTTTGTTATATTTTATCATTGTCCTGGTCTTTTATCCAGTCTGGTCTAAACTGCTTCTCTCATAGTATTCAATGCCATTTGTTGACCATATCCTATAAAGCTCATTAAAATGAGCTTCCCATACAGTGGGTTGAACTGAAGAATCCAGGTAATTTTCGGTAGCATGAGTCCCAGATGCTATGAGGTACGAAATCTCCTTAGTGTTCCTGTTGTGTAGGGCTTCAGTATTTTGCTCCATTTCCCACCCCCTTTGCGCCCTTGTGGGTTTGTCATTGGAGGCTTTCCTGGCAGTCAATATGCCCTTATGATCCCCCAGTTTTACTATTTCTAGGAATATCTTTTTGGCCTGTCTGCCTTCGCTTGTTAACCATCCGGAGGGGTTTGTGCGGGAGTTGCCCCTCTTTAGTGGGGAGCAGTTGCATTTTCCCCATGAGGTTTGTGTGTAGAGAAACAAAATTAATAACACTCGGGTCTGTCTCAAATGCGTCCAACTTATCTACATAGAGGTTGTAGATACCTGAATGCACTTTCATCTGCCAATAAAGCCCATTTCACATTCCTTCTATTGTTGCATGTATTAATTCAACTTATGGCAGAAGTAGTTCCCAATCCGATAGATTTGCAAGGGATTTAGCACAGAAGTAGGCCCCTAATGCTTTCTGGTCACTATAATTTCTTGCTGTCACCCTCATATTAATTAGGAAAGGCCATAGGGGACTGTCAAACAAGATATAATCAATATTGCTCATATACAACCCCTGCTTGAAGGTGGGGTGTGCGGGACAGTCAGACTTGGTATGAACGTTGACAATATTCAGGTCATATGAAGCTATCAAATTGATAATTTGCTCAATAATCCTAGGATGACTAGCCTTATGATTTGAATCATCAACTAAAGCTGTCCTTGGCCAATAGCATTGTTCAGGCAGCAGAACTCCAGATCCTCTAACTTTGCTCTTACCCCTGCCATATTCCAAGTGAGTATTTTATAGTATTTATCTGGGACCACTTCTTCCCTTAGCTTTTGAGTTACCATATTTAAATCCACTCTACTATCTAAGGTTTGTGGTTTGAGGTTTTTTATATCTATTCTTTTTTGGTTATAGGGGGCTACCATTTTAGGAAGTCCTGATGTAAAAGCATGACTCAACTGTGGGACTCTACTGTTTTTCGTCTGGATTCCTGGTTGTCAATCAAGATCAGACAAAGTCCCCCCCCCCCCCACACACACACTCCACTGGGATAGTAGGTGAATAATTAGTAACTGTTAAATTTGATTTATGGTTGTTACCAATGCATTGTGTAAGGACCGGGGAATTAGTCTTGAGTCTTATGTGTGATTCTATAAAAGGTCTATACCTATGCTCCAGCCCTATTAATCCTTCCACTAAACTATGGCTTGCTAGCTTTAAGCCTGTGTTGTCTGTCAAATGCTGATTGTCAGTGAATCTGGTGGCATTCATTAAGTCTTCTCTTATAACAGATCTACAGACACTCACTTTTCTGAGCCAGTGAATAGCTTTGTTGATTAGGAAATCCTGAGTTTCTCTGGCTGTGGGTGGGAGTTTTGGCACAACTACCATGTATATGTTTCATTTCTCTTCTTGCCCTCCAACTGATCTTATTGGGTTTTTATTTAAATGTAATAAAGATGAAGCCTGTTGCGTGTACTGTAAGTCATTCGCTCTTTTGCCCATTACACATTCTCTAGGTGTCAGTTTACATCAGTATGACATATTACAATTTTGACCAGCTTCCAAGGAGGGCATAGACAACTCCCTAATTATTTTAGAAGCATCTGAGATTAATACTGCATGGGGCCTATTCGATGTGTGAGATGTTAAACCATCATTTAGAATGCCCACCAGATTAACTACATGACTAAGACAGGTTGGGGAATCTGCCTCCTTTATTGGGGAAAGATTGGAGCTAAGAGTCAATACTATAGCTGTCAGTTTATCGACCTTTTTTTTCATAGTCTTTGTCAAATTGCTCATATATACTTTTAGTCCTGCTATCTGTTCTTGAATAACTGCTATCTGTTCCTTTCGAAATTACTTCTTTATAACTATAGGATTATTGTGCGCTATAATAGATGATGTGGGTGCAGATATATTTGCTTGTACCTCTTCCAGAGTCCCCAAGGCTTCAAACCAATTACTACACTCAACTATTATAGTTTATGTGGCAGTAGATGGATCAGGTGAATGGCTAACTATCAGATCTTATTGTCCCTCTAATGCTTTAAGCGTAAGGCTTGTGTCAATGTCACTATTTCTAGCTTAACAATAAAACATCTATTTCATCTATTGTGCAGTTTGCTGATACATGTCTGGGTTGTTTTCTAGATTTCCAGCTTCCGGGAACCTCCCAGTTCCATTCAGTTTGACCATAATTAGGCTAGTTATGCCATGCTTTCCTTTTTACTCACCTTTTGCAATAAGCAGAATACAGCATTTATTGGAGCAACCCAGCTATACTGGTTATTGTTCTCTCAGCTAATTGCAAGGAAGTTGCCTAGTTGGATATCCCTTGTAAACCTTCCCCTGCTGCCCAATGCCTGCCAAATTTTAAGTTAGCTACAAATGTTGGCCTACACATAGATGAGAAATACTGGTAATACTGATGAAAGAATCACAGACAGATAGGCATTCAAGGAAGGTAAAATGGAAGGAGGTAGATAATCAGTTCAAACAATTGACAAAAAGCATAAAAGTCTTACCAGCACAAACACAGGACTCCAGGATACAACAGGGGTGGCCCTGCCCTACCGCTTACTGGCAATGATGGGCCCACCCTTGGCCCGGGCTTTTCCCAGGCAGGGCTGCGCTCTTAAATAGCGCAGATGAACTTCAAGTGTGGCTGAACAGAGGATTATGGGTCTCATAGTCCCCTGTGGTCGAATCCGATGATGGCCTAATCTTCTGTGGTGATGGAACGCAGCGAGGTGCATGGGGACCAAAGCAGACACCACCTAGGGGTCTGCTAACAATGCAAAGGCTGGCAATATGTCCCAAAGCAGTTGACCACAGACACCGGGATGTTCCTAAAGTTATTTCTCCTTGTCGTGCATCCCCTGGGGTGGCCCACATTTTTTATGCATTTCCAGTTGTACAGATCCTTGTAAATCTGGAAATGTGTCAAAACCCATGGCTGTTGCATGAGATAACCCGCCGCAATGCCCAGGAATTGCCTCCTTGATATAGAGTAATGCACCACAGTGTTTTGCGCTGCCTTGCTCTACTCCCATTCTATGAGGCCATGCAAAGCCACGCAGGGGGGCTTTGCATCGTCTTATAGATATATCTGAGAGCATTGCGCCACCAGAGCATCATAAAAAGTGATGCTCCGGCGGCGCAGCCCTCTTGTAAATAAGGATCTATGTTTTTTTGCTTTCTATTGTGGGACTTGTAATTCTGGTGATTCATCTTATAAATTCCACCACAAGTGCCAGTAGACAAAAGTGAACTTGGACTGGTGTTGCACTTCACACATGGAAGGGATAAATGTGAGGGAGTGGGACTGAGCTGTGCTACATGTGACTTGACAGTGTGACTTACATCTATGTGATGTTTTACGGTACATGACACAGATTCCTGCCCTTTTCCCTGCACACACCACAATGGAGAGCTGGGACCTAGCTAGCTGCAATGCACAACATGACCTTTTTTCCCACATTGCGCCTTGTTGCGACTTACCCTTTAGGTCTGATTGTTCCTCATGGACTGCATTGTCCTGTCCAGTAACTCCTGTCACCAACCCCTTTGGGATGACAGCTTCCACCCGCTCCTCCAAGGCATCCAGCTCCTCCTGTAATGACAGGCTTCCACCTCCAGTTTGCATGGCTGCCTTCAGGTTGTTGCCTAGTTTCTCCTTCATCCTGTGTTGACAGTCCTGCCAGTGCTTCCTGCAGTTGGTGACTGTCCTCTTGGCTTGTCCCACGCTGTTGATCCTGGCCATTATGCACTGCCAAACGGCTCTTTATTTCCTAATGGCAATTTTGAGGTGAAGAAGAGCTGATGTTGGTGTTCTATCACCTCAGTGACCAAGATTTCATTCTCCTCCTCACTGAAGTTGCACTTCCTGTTCCTCTTTTCTTGGGAGTCTGTCTAGACATACTGGCTGGTGCTGGGGTTGTTTGGGTTTGCTGTCCTGGCTGCTGCTCTGTTGTCTCCACTCAATAAAGTGTGGCAATGTGTTTTTTTTCCAAAGTGTCACTTTAAAAAACTTTTGGGACACCTGATGCAATGAAAAGTGACGCTAAGGTGATTAGCATCACTTCAAGTGCCGCTAACTGGTCGTACGTCAGCTTATCTCCTGATGCATCAGTTACCGCTGTGACAGCACACCCACTGCAGTGTCAATTTGTTTTTACGCAGCCTGATCCTTACGTCATGGTGAGCCAATCTGTAAATATGGTGCATCTGTGGCATTTAAAACTGACGCAGCGAATCGTAACTCATGTTGACGCATTGTTGACACAACGCAGCAATGCGTCAGTTCTTGTAAATGAGGCCATCAATTTGCCCTTATTTAAAACTACACATTTTCTCTCATGCAGCTTGCTTTTTGACTTCCATCAGACACTGGGATTTAAATATACCCTCACACTCTTGTTGCATTATGGATGGACAGAGTGCTTCACTTCAGTAAAACTGATGTATATTAGAGGCTTAATCATAGAATTCCATGCAATGTGAACATCTTACTGATGAAGACTCACTGCACTATGTAATGAAGTCCACTAAAGCGAGAAGATACCTTTGCAACAATGCAGAGAGTGCTGACCACCAACTAGATCTGATAGAATTGACCATATGATTGTCTGAGCTGGAAAAAGAGTGACAGGCATTCTGGCAAAGTTAAGTATAGTGTCATGGTACAAAACACACCCAGCAGGTTAAGACTCTGGGTACTTTTCATTAACAATGAACCTCCTCTTTGGTGGTAAATTTTCCAGTGTACACAAAATAAAATTCAAAATTAATTTGACATTAGTAGAATCCCTGCTAAAAGATGCACTGCTAAGAGACACCTGTGGGGAAAGCTGCAGCGCCTTGATGATGAACTCAGTATGATATGGCACAAAAGTGAAATTGTCGGCAATGGGCACTGCCAAAGTATGCCAGCTTTAGTATAAATCCAGCCACTAAACGACATCATTTTTTCACCTTTTGCCAACTTCTTGCGTTTCCAGTGTTACGAACCTGCCACCTGATATTCGAAGTGATATAGAAAGAAAAACACACAATGCTCAATAAAATATTGAAAATAGGAATAGAGTTTTATTTTCTACTTCCTTCCTTCCAGGGACGTGTTTACCCTAAAATCACACATCCTTCCCTTCGTGTGTTAAAGCACTGGAACAGACATAAATACTGCACTGTCAAGAGGCAAAATAAATGGGGGAAAAAAGCATTTAACATGTCATTGTTTATTAAATTTTGGTAAGTGCATTCCGAGCTTAGCATTTCCTTTGGTCGTAGGGGGCTTTGAATGAGCCTCGGCCCCTGCAGATTAATATTCTCCCACCACCACAGGCATCTGCAGATTAGGTTCTAATTTTGGTCCCTGACGTTAAATTAGTGGTCCTCTCTACAACATGTTTACCGGCTTCATGAGAAGCGTAACACCTGTCACCGAGGAACAAGCTGGGATGTGCTTAAGCCTATTGAGTGACACGTAATTATAGCATCCTGCAGATGTGCATTTGTGTCTGCTCAATCAGACGCCGGTGGTTTGCGGCTCTCAGGGTCTCGGTGCGAGAATGAATATCCTTCTTTCTCCTATCGTTTTGACATACTCTTTCGGGCATGAAACTACTGCTATGCACATACAGTGTAATAGTCTTGTCATAAACAGACGGTGCTTCGGTATGGCACGAATTGCCCGCTGGCAGACAAAGAACTGTTTATGCAACGTTCAATCAATGAATTTTATTGTGGAGGAAATGGGACGAATCCAATTTATTTACACAGGTTTTCGAGATACCAAAAAGCCGCAAAGGTAAAATGATTCAAATAGATTTAAAGGGCCTCGTTTAAAGTTGGGCGGACGGTGACTCCATCATAAACATGACGGATATCTTGCCTGCCTTATTGCAAGTGCCATAGGATAATGCATGTCAGAAATTGGGTTATTAGTTGGGGGGGGGGGGGGAGCCCCCCAAAGAATATACACAATCCTTGCCAAGGTGAAACAAATAACACACTAAAGAAACCTGTACCCAGTTCTCTTGTAGCTTGATACAAACCAGTCTGCTTAACTTAGAGGCAATGTGTAAAGTATTTAGACAGCACTCAAACAGTAATAAAGTGAAATATCCAAAAAAGTAAAAACCCGATACAATTTAGAAAAATAGAGTATATTGTAATAAATAAAATGACACCAAAATAACATAAAACGAATCAGCAGAACTAGGGATATCAGTTTTAGGTGAAAATAGCACCAGGAAGCACCACATGCAGTTATCTGGTCATGCTAGACAAGAGAAATGTCATAAGTTCTGGGCGACAGTCCTGGAGCATGGGTCGGATACAGGGACCAGTTTAGTCCTCCTGTAGAGATACATTCTCAAGTCTGGCACAACGGGTGACGTTTACGTTGGTAAGGGTCGTGCTTAGGAGGCTGTTGCGTGAGCAGGAGGTTGAGCGTTGCATATGGTTGTTGCTGTAGTGCATGTAGCTAGTCATCACTAGCGCTTCGTTTTGTTTGAGCATCATGCACAGTTGCTGTCGGTGTGAAAACCAGATACTGCTGGACTCCATGCTGGAGGTTGCTGCGGTGATCAATTCTAGCCGCAAAGAGGTAACTTTATGGTCATGAGTAGCCCAAAACTTCTGTCCCTTTATCTTTCCTTAGAGAGGAGTTCACACTGTTGCTAGACAAGGGACCAGGACATCGTGGACAACATCTTGGGTATCAGGACTCACTCGAGCAGAGGCAAACAACAGGCCTCAGGCAGGTCCATTGGGTGCAGGCTGGCTGGTCAGCTGTAGGGAGGCCTCTCAAATTGTTTTGTGTCCCTGTAGCTCACACAGGAGGTTTTTGTTCAGATAGTTTGATAGAGATCAGATGATTTCAAAATCATTTGCCACTCTAGAAGACATAACTCAGATCATATGGCAACTGCAACACAAAAGCGAACAAGGAGAATGATGTAACAGCCATTGAACCACTTCATAATTCCTATGCTCTCCAGTCTTCTTTTAGTGCAACACTACATCATTTCAATTCAAGCAGTAAAAGGACTTTCAAATTGCTGTTTTTTAAAGCACATTTGGCGTTGTAACAGCTATATTGTTATTCGGCTTGCATTTAGCTCCAATATTAGTTCTCAAGTTAAGTGAGCCTCATTTTCCAATGGTGTTTTGTACATGTTTTGTATTGCGAGAATTGCCCTTCCACACATTTCCTGATAGAAATTGTCACCTGGTAGTCTTCATAGTTAGTTCCATGGTCGCACAAAATCAAAACATGAGACATTGTTTTATTTTTTGTCCTTGCAAAAAGATTATTCTTTGGCCTCAGTCCTGCACTGTTTACAAAGTTTGATTATCTTGCTGTTTTGTTATTTAACTATGTCCATGATGAAGTCGGTGAGCGGTTCTCTCCTGCTGAAGTCATCACGGAATGCTGCTGTTAGGCAAACCAGCTGTCCCTGACCTTCATCCTAAGAAGGAAGATAGCTGTACCCTCTGTAGTGTATCTGTGGATGCACTGATACTGGCTTCCTGACATACACTTACAAGGTATGGAGTTAGCTCATTCCAACCGACCGTGCAGATGGATACTCCCAATATGCTCTTTAGCATAGAGACTAGCAACATATAGGAGTAACATTAGCAATGTTAAGAATAATTACCATGATTGAATTGTTTATATGTTTCACTATTCTAATAATGCTTATTCAAATAATATGTCTGATCTTTCTTACACTCGCAGGTCATGTTTAATTTGCAAAGATTACAACTTTTCAATAAATGTTTGAAAATGCAATACTGTATCTTTTCATTGTGACACTTTGAGCATGCAAGAGTGACAAATGAAAGGGTTTGATCTACTTTTATGATTTCTGTGGGAATCTGAGAGTAATGTTCTAGGTTATTGACAACATCTATAACTCTGGAGGTTTAGGAGTTTAGATGTGGTACTATGAGCTGGCCAAACAGAATACCATTTACTAAATATATAAGAAGACTCAGTGTCTGTAATATGAAGTTTTGTTGCTCTAAATACACAGTCCTACTAGGTTAGTAGGAACCGTATAACAATATAAAATATAATAGGATGTGGCTTTAAGTGTGAATGCTGTACTCTGCAAAAATGTTATGATTTCTATGAAAATTGAGGTAAAAACCTAAAAGATTATACAAAATTATGCATTTTATGCTGAATGCCACCTTTATCATTTTGCACTATTTTGTAGCATGAAATGTGTCCTAGCATCCATTTTTGGTGCAAAGATGCATTTTGGGCAAAGCAAAGGATAAACTTGCATGAGATGCCAACAACAGCTGTTTGGTTCTTTGCTTTGATCCCATGCTCACATGATATACATTTTCAGACAACAAAGACAGAATGATATGAAGTGGCTTTATTGTCTCAGACATTTCACCTACCAGTCGTAACACAAACTGCTAGAAACTGGGCAAGACTATGCCAATCTAAATGAAATTTCACCTGGGCCTACAGATGGTGGTGCCACATATCATTTCCAATAGTGAGAATATTTTAATTGAACAGGTAGATATGAGTGGTAAAAGAACTTGGTGTTAGATATCATTGCGGTCAAGCATTTTATAAAATCTTGCAACATGAACGATGAATGAGGGGGAAAAACCATATCTAACTTTGAATTTGTTGCACAGAACTCTACAAAATTAAAATAATTCAAATGATAAAGTAAGACAGAGAAGTGTAAAGTTGAAATTGCCATGTACTTCTAATATATCGTTATTTTCCTGATTGTTAGTGTAACATTGTGTATCTTGGAAATTGGTAACTAGTACCTAATTGAGAGGGTAAATGTACACTTTTTGGATATCTCTCTATCGCAAAATATGCTTATTGAATAAAACATTACATTAAGATATTTGCTTACCTCCTATGTCACCCCCAACTACCAACACATTTATCCTACTGTCACTTAAAAATAGATATCTTTCTGAAACTTTGATAATATGAACCTAATTTTAAAACATGGATCTGATATTCAAATATTAATAAATGTATAATAGTCCTAAAGGTATAATTCCTCCTCTATTTCTTTTGCCATGTTTGTCTTGTGGCTTTCTCCTTTCTGTCAAACATGTAATGATTTTCAGCTGCAAAAGTGAAAATGCTTTCTGTGCAGTTTAGAGAATCTCCTCACTGTTACTGATTACTTTGTAACCTCCTTCCATACTACTACCTGCTCCAATCAGCCTGTGTATACAAACTGCTACTAGGACCATTTCAAAGACTTTGTGTAAGCTAACTATTTCATGTTGGACCTAGCACTCTCTGGAGGGTTATCCCCACGCCTTTTGCTTTTACCCATCCTGTTTTCTGAACACATTGTGTTTGTTTTTATGACTCTGTGCACTTTACCACTGTAAACCAGTGGTGAAGTGCTTCTGCTCTCTCTCTTAAACATGGTAAAATTGGCTTACATCTATTTGAAATATTTAATTTTCTTGTAACTCCCTAGTAAAATGGTACTACAGGTAGCAGGAGCTGTAAATTGAATGCTACTAGTGGGCCTGCAGCACTTATTGTGCACCCCACTTAAGTAGCTCTTTAAAAGTGTCCCAGACCCCCCGATCGCCTGAAGCAGGGTCCCTCGCCGGGTCCTGCTGCGGATGTACACCGCCAGCGTGCCAGGACCCCGAGAAAGGGGTCCGGCGACCGGTCTTCCCCGGGACCCGTCCCGGGGCGCCTGGCTGCATGCCGAGCGTGGCTGTCTGTGAAATCCCATCTGCTCCTCACCGCACGTCCACAGCGCTGGGATGCCTTGTGCTATAAAAGAGCATATTCTATTCTATTCTATTCATGGAAGCCTGTGTTAAATGGGTATTTCGACCTGGCAAAATAAACCTTTCCCATTCCTAAGCCTTCCTTTTTTATACAAATGTCATCACTAGGGTAGGCCCTAAACACCCCATAGGGCAGGGAGGGCCATATTTAAAAAGATAGAAATGTACTTTTAAGTTTTACTTGTACTGGTAGTAGAGAACTCTTAAATTCATTTGTCACTATTGCAAGGCCTACCTCTCCCACAGAATTTAACTTTGGGTTACCCTTAAGCATGGGCGGAAAATCCGTTCGCTCGCGGACTTTGCGGATTTTCGGTAAATTCGCGATCCGCAAACGCTCGCGAATTTACAGAAATCCGCAAATTCGCACGCAGCGGATTTTTTTATTCTTGGTGATACAATTTTGCGGCGTACGGCGTAAGTTCGCAATTGCGAACATGTAGGTGCGGCGGGCAGCAACAATCTCGCACTCGCGAAATTACAAAATTTGCAACTCCGCACAAGAAATCCACTAGCAAGCAGCATAGACCTTCTGAAAACTATGGTTTTTATCAGAATAACTCCTCAGGTTGACATTTGCCTGCCCTTTTTTGGATTTGAGGCCTTTTGACTTTCTTTGGATCACTTTTGGATTAGAAATCAACTTTCACAAGTAAGTTTGTTTGGGGCATTACATTTGCTGTTCTGCAGAAAAACGAGTTTTGCTAAACTGAAAGCACTCAGCAGGTGCAAAAGTTCAAATTCATCATTAGTAACCATTCCCTTTAGTGCTTCCTGACTGGGGCCCCTCCAGAGTTCAGTTGCTAGTTGCAACAATTGTATGACCCTGCTCTGACCCTTAGAGCCTGATCATAGAATAGCTACAAGTAGGCCACAAAGGTCCTGGAAAAAAAAATTGCACTGTAACAGAAAGCAAATGACAGATAAGGAAGCTGGTGCCAGACTGGAATTTTAAAACAGTGACACATTAATAAATCAACCCCAAATTAATTCATGTCAGTTGAAGCAGGGCAGGTGTGCTTGCTTCCCCCCCACCATAATCTACAGTGATGATGATGAACCAGAGGGTGGCATTGATGTACCAGAGGGTGGCATGGGTGAAACAGAGGGTGGCAGTGTTGAAACAGAGGGTGCTGTGAACCTGTGATGATGAACCAGACGTAGAAACAACATAGTCGCGACCGTTGCATGCCGAAAAGTAAGTTCGCAATTGCGAACTGGTACAAAATCCTCGCGAACTGGCAGAAATCCTTGCAAACACTATAAAAACAAAAAAATCCGCAAATTCGTGAGAATTCGCGGATTTTGCGGATTGCGAGTTCGCAAATACGCAAATTTGCGAACGCCAGATTCGCAAAATTCGCCCATGCTTAGTTACCCTATTACATTTATTAAGTAATAACATGCATTCAGGAGCAGGTAAGAAAGTCATGTTTGGGGTCGGATGAATTATAATTTAAAACCCTCTTGAATGGTAAAGTTGTTTTTTAAGTCACAAGTCAGAAAATGCCATCTCTGGAGCAGTCCATCTATCACCTTGCTGTTTTTACATCTGAAGCTCTAAGTGCACTGAGTATGCTCAGTCTTGGGTCCCGTGATCCATGTACCACTGGAGGCAAGCTAGGACAAAACTGGTCCTAGGTTGCCTGTGTTCTGGTTCAGGAAAGACCTGGCCTGAGTGTTTGGGGTTGGCTGTTCTCATAAGAAGCAGGGTCAATACTTATTTGCATGTGTCTGGGTTCAAACTAAGGTGGCAAGGTGGGCAAACATTGAAGTATTGAGATGCATATCAAGCAATTGCAAGTGGCTGAAATGAATCCAAACATTCCATCCATCACCTTGTTGTTTTTGCATTTTAAGCCCCAATTGCCCTGGATATGCTCGGATGTGGGGTCCTGGGCTCATTGTGTCTCTGGAACCAAACTATGCCTGACTGAAAGGCCCTAATTACGGTGAAACAAGTCCTAGGTTGCTTGTGTTCCCTGTCAGGAAAGACCTGGCCTGGCAGTTCGGGTTGGATTGTCCCCATGAAGAAAATGGGTCTTGACTGATTTGTATATGGTTGTGTCCAAACAGAGTCAAGTCAAGTCAAGTCAGAGAATTTATATAGCGCGCTACATACCCAGATGGTCTCAAGGCGCTTGAAGAGGGGTGGGGAGTTACTGGTCAAATATCCACGTTTTAAGTTGCTTTCTGAATGCTAGGTGGTTCTGAGTAAGGCGAAGGTGAGTGGGAAGTGAGTCCGAGGTTTTAGCTGCCAGGTAGGAAAAGGATCTACCTCCCATGGTGGTTTTGTTGATGCGAGGTACAGTGGCCAGGGCTTGGTTGGATGATCGTAGCTGGCGTGAGGGGGTGTAGAAGGACAGTCGTGTGTTGAGGCATTCTGGTCCGATTTCGTAGAGTGCTTTGTGTGCGTGGGTTAGGAGCCGAAAAGTGATCCTCTTGTTGACGGGGAGCCAGTGGAGGTTTTTCAGGTGACCAGAGATATGTTCTTTGCGCGGGATGTCTAATATGAGCCTGGCTGAGGCGTTCTGGATTCGTTGGAGTTTTTTCTGGAGTTTAGCGGTAGTACCGGCGTAGAGGGTGTTTCCGTAGTCCAGTCGGCTCGTGACCAGAGCGTGGGTGACCGTTTTCCTAGTTTCGGTGGGGATCCAACGAAATGTTTTTTTGAGCATGCGAAGAATGTTGAAGCAGGATGAAGAGACGGCGTTGACTTGTCTATTCATTGAAAGTGAGGAATCCAGGATGACGCCCAGGTTCCGTGCGTGGTCAGTCAGGATGGGTGCTTTTCCAAGGGCTTCTGGCCACCAAGAGTCGTCCCAGGCGGAGGGGGAGGTGCCTAAGATAAGGACTTCTGTTTTATCTGAGTTCAGTTTCAGACGGCTGTGTTTCATCCATTCGGCTACTTCTTTCATTCCTTCGTGTAGGTTAGTTTTGGCAGTGCTAGGGTCATTGGTGAGTGAAAGGATCAGTTGAGTGTCATCCGCGTAGGAGATGATGTTGAGGTTATGTTGGCGTGCGATGGCCGCGAGGGGGCTCATGTATACGTTGAAGAGGGTGGGACTGAGTGAGGATCCTTGGGGTACGCCGCAGATGACTTCAGTGGCCTCTGAGATGAATGGTGGGAGGCGGACTCTCTGGGTTCTTCCGGTGAGGAACGAGGTGATCCATTCCAATGCTTTTCCTTGAATTCCGATGTTTTTGAGGCGCTGTAGAAGGGTCCTATGGCAGACTGTGTCGAAGGCAGCGGAGAGGTCAAGGAGGATGAGGGCGACTGTGTCTCCGTTGTCCAGGAGAGTTCGAATGTCGTCTGTTGCTGCGATAAGGGCGGTTTCAGTGCTGTGTTTGGCTCGGAAGCCGGATTGTGAGGAGTCGAGGGATTTGTTTGTTTCAAGGAAGGCGGCGAGCTGGTTGTTGACTGCTTTCTCAATGACTTTGGCCGGGAATGGAAGGAGCGAGATGGGGCGGTAGTTTTTGAGTTCGGTGGGGTCAGCTGTGGGTTTCTTCAGGAGGGCGCTGAGTTCGGCATGTTTCCAGCTTTCCGGGAAGGTGGCGGAGTTGAAGGAGCAGTTGATGACATCTCGGAGGTGTGGTGCTATGATGGAGTCTGCTTTGTTGAAGATGTGGTGAGGGCATGGGTCAGTTGGGGATCCTGAGTGGATGGAGTTCATCAGGCGGATGGTGTCCTCAGTGGAGATTGGGTTCCAGTCGTTGAGGGTGTTCAAGGGAGGTGGGGGTCCTGCAGGGGGTTGGGTGGGTTGGTCTTCGGGTTGGTTGTCGAAGCTGTTGTGGATGTCTGCAATTTTGTTGTGGAAGAAAGAGGCTAGGGAGTCGCAGAGGGCTTGGGAGGGGGTGATGTCGTTGGAGTTGGCCGTGGGATTGGTAAATTCCTTGACGATATTGAATAGTTCTTTGCTCTTGTGGGCGTTGTTATCTAGTCGGTCCTTGAAAGCAGCTTTATTGGCTTTTCGGATCAGTTGGTGGTGTAAGCGGGTGGCGTTTTTGAAGGCTACCTTGGTGCTGGCGGTTGGATCTTTTTTCCAGGCCTTCTCAAGGGAGCGGCAGAGTTTCTTGGATTACTTAAGATCATCGTTAAACCAGGAGGCCTTCTTGTGGCCGAGTTTTTTTGTCGTTTTTTCAGTGGTGCTAGGATGTTGGCGCTGTTGGATAACCATAGGGTGAGGTTGGAGGCGGCTTGATCGGGATTTGAGGAGTGGGCTGGGGGGTTAAGAAGAAGCGATGAGGAGATCTGGTCGATGGTGATTTTGTTCAAGTTTCTTTGCAGAGTTGGTTGGGGGTGGTTGTTGGGTTTGGGCTTGTTGTAGGTAAAGTGAACGCAGCTGTGGTCAGTCCAGAGGAGATTCGTGGTGTGACTGAAGGAGACATGATTGCTGGAGGTGAAGATGGGGTCGAGTGTATGACCTGCGATGTGGGTGGGGGAAGTGACAAGTTGTTTAAGTCCGAGGTTGGCGAGGTTGTCCAAAAGGGTGGTGGAGTTGCGGTCGTTGTGCTTTTCAAGGTGAAAGTTGAGGTCTCCCAGAAGGATGTAATCTTTGGAGGGGAGCGCGTGTGGAGTGATGAAGTCCGTGATGTCCTCACTAAATTGAGCGCGGGGTCCTGGAGGTCTGTAAAGGAGGGTGCCTCTGAGTGTGGTCTTGGGGTCGATGTGGATCTGGAAGTGGAGGTGTTCGGAGTTGACGAGATTGACGTCTGAGGTGGTTGAGATGCGGATTGATTTCTTATGGACGATAGCGATTCCTCCTCCTGTGTGGCCGGTACGGTCCTTGCGTATGATCTTATAGTCTTCAGGGATGGCAATGGTGATGTCTGGGGCAGAAGAGGCGTTCATCCATGTTTCTGTTAGGAAGGCGACGTCCGGAGAGATGGTGTCTAGTAGATTCCATAGGTCAATGGCGTGCCTGTGGACCGAACGTGTGTTGAGCAAGATGCATTGTAGGTTCTTGGGGTCGGATATCTGTGGTGTGATCGTAGCGGAGTTGCAGACGGTGCCGTAGAATTTGCAGGAGTTGCATGAGAAAGGTCCGTGGGTTTGTCCAGGAGCAGCTTGGATGCAGTTGGGGGAGCGGCCGGGGTTAAGGGCTAGGAGGCTGGTGGCATCGTAAGTGATGCGGGAGGGGTGGGGGGTGCAAGGGGCAGGGGGGCTGGCGCTGGGCGCGGTCCAGAGGTACAGAGGTGGAATGGTGGGCAAAACAGGATGGATTAGGGTGTAGAACAGAGCAATTGCCAGTGGCTGAGATTCATTCAATCATTCCATCCATCAATTAGTTGTTTTTGCAAGTGACATCCTAAGTGCACCGGGTATGCCCACACATGGATCCTGAGACTCACTGTGACATTGCAACTAAGCTATACCTGGCCGAAGAACTCTAACTAGGGTGTAACCAGTCCTTGGTTGCTTGGATTCTGGTTCAGGGAAGACCTGTCCTGGCAGTTCAGACTGGAGTGCTCCCATTAGGAAGTTTCCATCCAACATCTTGTTGTTCTTGCATTTACTTTTGGAAAATTGGCATTTTCCTGTTCTAACCATTCGGAGAGTGTAACCTGGGTCACATACCTAGGTGTAGTTGGCAGTTGGGCTTTGTGTAGTCCTCCCGGAGAGTATCACAATAGAAGCAATGGATTTTGGCAGGATTGGCTATCCTGGCTTGATAAGAGGGACGGAGCTGTCACCTGGCCCACTTGCACATTAAGGCATCGCCTTTGCTTATACAGAAAGGACTTCACAATAGCCTAGTTTGCCTGCAGACAGAATGGGACAAGAGCAAGAAGGCAGGAAATTACAGATACATTTGTATTGGACAGACTCCAGAAGCGTATCCCACTTAAAAGCGGGCCCCAACTCTCTCAGACCCACTCTTCTGGACCTATAGATATTACAGAAGAAGGACTGCCCTGCTGCCACAGGACTATCCTGCTTCATGTAAATGTAAATGTGTTGTCTTTATATAGCTTCTTGAGGCCTGCCCCACTGCCCCACTGTCTGTGAAAGAATACTAGACCTGCACCCTTTATCCCAGGTTGACGACACTACAAGGTCCTGCTGACCGAGCTACAGGGACACAACAAGCTCTAAATGCATTTTTGCAACTGCCCAGCTGACCTGCTGTCACTGGCCCTGCCTGGATCTGCCACTGCACCTGCCTGAGCGCTGCTGGCCTCTGTTGGGATGAGTTCCTGATTCTTTGGTGCTTGGTGTGGCATCAGTGGAGCTCTTCCTTGACAAAAAGGAGAAATCCTGAGGTTTTGGTCACTTCACGTCCATGAATGGGCCCTTTTGCACCAAACTCTTGTCGCCAATGCCCACTGCCCATGCAAAACTCCGGTGAACCCGACTCTTCTTCCCACAGTGACCACCAGTGACAGGTAGTGACGTGAGCTCAGCATTTGACACTACAGCATCACAGCCTGCATCGACCGCCAATGCAAGTCTCTAGAAACAATTGTCCGCGATGCCTGACAGGATGTTCGCACTACAATGATGACCATCTATAATGTCTGGTCTGCTCTGTGCACTATAGTGACATCGATCTGCAACAGTCTCCCTCCTTGCAGCCCCTCCTTAGTGCATGTAGCACTTTGTGCTTGATTTTAGAAGAGAACCTTTTTATCTGGACTAACCTGGACCCTGTACTCAGTCCACGCTCCATCGCAGTCGATGTGAACTTGTGACTTTCACTGGGTCTTGCTCACCCAGATAGCCACAAGTGGAGCTTTGTGCTTTTAGACGCTATACTCATCTTAAATCTTTGAAATTGCATATCTTCAGTTCCACTGATTGGATTTTTGTTGCTATGGTGTTGCATAATTTATTACATTTCACCTTTGTTTTGTAAATTGGTGTGGGATTTGTCTTGTGTTGTGTTTTCAATTTATTCGTGTTTATGGAGTGCAAAAATATTTTACTCATTCAAGCTAAGATAAGCGTGACTGCTTTTGTGCCAAGCTACCAGAGGGTTAAGCACAGGAACTTTTGTGTTCACCCTGATATGAATCCAAGCCCCCATAATTAGGAAGCATAAGAATAGCTTCATTAGAGCAGTTTCACCAGCAATTGAATACAAAGTACAAAGCTCAATCGGCTACTTTGCACGGGGCAGAATTGTGGGGCCATGTAGGCAGAGATACCTTTTCTGTACAAGAAAACTGCTTTTTTAGACAACTTTTAGCTGTTCCAGGTTGTACTCCCTTAATTCCCTTATTTTTGGATCTGAACATACGCCGTTCTGATGATCATGCCTCTCTACGCCCATTGTTATACTGGGTCCGCCTGTGGTCTACTGATGAGTTAGTGGACTATAGAGAAGCACTAAAGGAAATAATGCAAATAAAGAACGTTACCCGGTTGGCATGGTTAGTGCATATTGAAAATTGGTTTTTAAAATTGGGCCTATACAACTTCTGGACAGATCCTGATTCCCTTACTAACCTCTCTAAAAAATTGCTGAAAGCAAAGTATTGGGAAAATATCCACAGTTGTATATTACAAAATCCTAATATTGGAAGACTGACCCTTAAATTCTTTGATGTTAAAACTGAAAGTAAATTTGAATGCTTCATGGACGAAATTCTGCCCGCAATGGCAAAATTATTGTACCTAAAGTATCGTTATGGCATTCTGCAAATCAAATCTAGAACATCTAAGTGGGTGTGGGATAAGGGGCCCATAGCAAATCCCAAATCTGATATGTGCGAACTATGTGATATAGGCGCTAGGGAAGATGAGGCTCATGTCTTATTTCTCCGTCATGCATATCTGCAAGCTAGGAAAAAGTGGATTAAACCCATTTGCCTCCTTTTAGGCTTTCAGAAAATTAAAGATGGGGAAAGAGTGTTTAAGGGGGACACATCACAGACTATAGTATTTTGTCTGAGCGGTTTTTTTCTTGCTGTGGCAATAGTCAGGAAAAGATATGGACTAAAAATGTAACAGGATTGTACTAACAAGAAATAAATTGGTTTTAACTTAACTCACTGAATGGTAATATGTCAAGCAAATGGTTGTGTATCAAAGTCACTCTTATACATTTAAGTTTTAACTTCTCCTTGTGTTATGATCTGGATACTGATTTACCGTACTACTTTTATTATACTAGTTCCTGGTATCTTTTAAGTCTTTTTAGTTTGTATTTAATTATATTTCTTAAAAATATGTACTACCTCGATCGATGAATTTACATTGTGTCTGTAAGATTTTCCATTCTGACAAAATTATGTGCCCTAGAAACTTAACCCCTAACTGTGCAGATATCTTATGCATGTGTGTACTAAGCTTTATTTTTTATTGGTACCTTATCTTATTTTATGATGAATGTGTAAATATGCACTGTATTCTTTTATGGTTATCTTAACCGAAATAATGAAATAATGAAAGAAGAAAGAAAGAATTGTGGCTGTTGCTTGAATAGGGCTCCCACTTGCATGAGATAAATAAAAAGATAATGGTATAGCATTCACTACATCAAGCACACCACGGCATTGTATGGACGTGAGTTAGGAAACGTTTGTATATTCCTTGACAATGTTATAGTAGGTGATATGGTTGTAGGGCAATATAGTATTGTTGGGCACAATATAATGGCATACAACCAAAGATGCCTACTATTACAACGTAAATCATATCTTCTAAAGATTGTTGCTATTTGTAACAGGTGAATACCAATAATGGTTACACTGTATTGGAATACGGCAATGAGACTTGATGACAAGTCAATACTTCTGCATTTTTTTCTCTTATCCTACCCGTGAGTATAGTAAACTGTTAAAAAATTAAAGAATTTGAAATGATCCAAAAGCACATGATCTACTTAAGTCAGCTTCATCCCTATGCAGGAACATGTGTATGTATCTTATTTTACTTCCTCTGGTCTCAGAGCAGAGAGTTGGCATACATGCTTATCTTTCAAGTCATCATTAGAATAGCACATCCCATTCCATCTCCTTTCCTTAATCTTCTTCCTATGCCCCTCCCGTTTTAATTAAAAAAAACACAGAAAGGTGGCCAAGAATTTGTATTCAGAGTCTCCACAAGGAATTTGCACGTGTTATGTTCTCTTCCAAATGCCATAGTGAAGCCCCTGCTATTTGGTAATGAATGCCTGATGGAATATGTTTACTGTTGATGAACATTGCTGGTTTCTTGTTTGATGAGTAATGGTGAGTCAAGCAAATGAATACCTTACTGAAAAACACAGGGTTGAATCTTAGATAATAAATGTAATCAAATTGGAAAATGTGGCTGCTTTAATGTTTTCAGAGAGACAATGCAGATAAGTAGCCCAGTAGATCATAAACTTGAGGAGATAAGGGACCTTCAATAGTTCATTATTTAAATGGATGGTTCTCAACAGCTTGCAATTATTACGTGCAACCATCATTGGTGTAAACATTGACAAAAATGAATTTGCATAGGAACAAGAAAAGGTTTCACAGATACTGAAGAATACCTCTTGTTAGAGCTATCCATGGATGCTTGCAAACATTAATTTTTCTATAGAAATGGTGTTGCGTACTATAAGATAATGAGTGGCCACAGATGATAAACCCATTGCTCACTTCTTCTTTCTGCCTTCCTTTGTCATAGCTAGTTTAGAGGGAATATGCATAGGCTTCCACCAGAGAGTGATTACAGATTCACCAAAGGCCCTCCCTAAGGGCAAAGACAATTGCTATCCTTGATCCCTTTCAGAGAAGAAAGACCTGGCACAAGTCTGGTTGTCTGGGTCATTGATATTGAAATGTGCACCAGGCTTTCGTTGGCAGTTACTCATCAGTCAACTGACCACCTTTGTGTGAGAAAATCTGGATATGCTCAATGGCTGACTGTTCATTTTATCACCTAAGTCCTCCTTTGATCAACTCTGTTTTCAGAGCGTAGAGCGAGTGTGCTGCGTACTGCCTCACAGATGGGACTAAGCATGTGCCCCTGCTGAAGGTCTGCTTCCCTGTTCTGGTGCTGACATTGCTTTGCGGAAAATTCACCAGTGAACCCAAGATTTTCTTAGAGGTTGTACGGATCCTGACTCTGCTGCATCCCGGATGACAAGAAAAAGTGGGGCTTTTGACCATGTGTCTTCTTTGTCTACAGGTGTTCACAAACATTCAACAAAGCTCCTCCAACACCTCTATGAAAAGGAAGAAGACTGCTTAGATATCAACAGTTGTTATTATTTTTAGAACCTAGAATCGGCTCAATGGCCTGACAAATGTCCCTAGGCCCTGACCTCCACTGCCTTGATGGAGGTCACCCACGAAATGTATAGATCCCCACTAGGCAGGGAGGAATCTATGTACCTTCATTGGAAATATCTACACTGCAGATCCACTGAAGGTACTTAATTTATTACAGTGTTGATGCTTTTTATGGCTGGTCAATAAATCATGATGGGAGCTTTCTCCCAGTGCATCAGGGTCAATGTTTGATTTCCCGATCCTCATGGCAATCTCGGGTAAGTAAATCTAACAACAGGAGCCCAACACTTAATGAGACCATAGCGACTATCATTAGAACCTGGTAACCGTGTGGCAGAGAGGATTCCAAGTGAGAGGTTTACACTTGTGCAGGGAACAGAGGCTGCATAGATATAAACCTCATGCTTCCCACACCATAAAATGGGGCAAGGTTTGATGGAGGGGTATCCCTCCCAGTTTAGGGAGGGGCTTCCTCTAAATTAAGCATTGGCCCCTGGGGCATTGGTGACTAGGAGCACTAAGCTGTCCTTCCTTGTAAAGCTTAGTGGCCCTTGTAACTGTATGCTTTGCTGTGTTGACAATTACAAATGCTATGATAGAGACTGGATCCGCATACATGAACAGCCGCCTCTCCTTCCATGCACCCAAAAGACACCTTCAATCAGCACAGCTCTCTCTGGCCACCATCCCATGTATCAGCAAGACTAGAACGGGAAGAACGTTCTTCTCTTACCTCGCAGCCAAAGTCTGGAACACCCTCCCTCTCCACATCCAGCAATCTCCCACACTCCCCCAGTTCAGTAAGGACCTACAGACATGGCTTTTTGGATGACCCCAGCACTCAACGGAGCTGCTCCCCTTCATCCCAGCACCTCGAGACCCTCACGGGTGAGAAATTGCACTTTACCAACCCCTGATTGATTGATTAATTGAGAAAGCTGAACATGCGCATTGATTTATGTTTAAGTATGAACTACAATTAAACACACCCAGAAGAATCGTATGTGTAGCAACACACAGGTACCAAATTATTTTCAACAAAAGATAGATATGCTATTGAACACCATATTGACCACAATATAAGTTTACACTACAGCTGTGTGGAACTGTATTTATGCAAGAGTAATCTCACATACACCCTGGTTATTAAGCAGCATCAATGTGTCATGGGCCCTGGTGCTAGGAAGGAAATGGACTCCCTGGCTGCTTTTTGAATTATAAATTGAAACCATAATTAGGGATCAGTGGGCCCCTCTGACCTGTGGGGACTTGGCACCACTGCACCTGCTGCACCAAAGGAATTCACGCCCCTGTTATTGGGCTAAGCGTTCAACCCATATTATTTGTTTTCCCCTCAATCTCATGCTGATTGCAAACTTTCGCTCAAGTGACAATCCGTCAAGAAGAAAGCCTGGGATTGGAAATTGATGTGTGGTGCAGCTGCGTGTACTGCAGTAGCAGATCTCACAGAGCAACTTACGGAAGCCCTATGGAACTATGGGCCACAAGGGAAAGTCGCATTACTGATTATTTTTCCAGGAGCAGATGGTAAAAATCGGGTTCTCATTATAAAAAAGAGGTCCAAAAGTCATGATTTTCAATCGGGTGTCCTCCCTCGCATTATGCACATAAAAGCAATAATTCTCAAAGCAACATGTACTGCATGAGGGAAAAGGTTACACAATTTCACCTACCCGTGCATGATGCAGATGTTATGATATTCTCATACGTGGGAGGCTGCACTAACTATAAAACATTGCTAACTTTCTTATTACTGTTAGCCTCTGACAGCAATGCTCAACAGTACTAACACCTCAATTACAATTACTAATTAAAGCTGTGTTCTCGAGTCAGATCACAGGGCAGAATTACAACTGCTGCTAAAAGAAATACAGGACGAATTAGATTTTCATCTTGCTCTTCTGGAATCTTTCCGTGGAAAATCACTTTTGCTAGCTGATAAGGGGGCATTTATGTTAGCAAGCCTTTTTATTACATTGATAGAGTTCAGTTCAAGAAGGTGGGGATCTATCTGCCGTTTCAATCCACAGGCAGTTTTAAAAGTGGCATAGGTATTAAACTGGTCAAAGTATGTGTCTGTGCTAAACTACAAACTGCACGTTGGTGTGCATACACACAGTTGATTCAGCATTTATTCTAGATGCTTGCATGCAACATAAAGAATAAATAAATGAGATTTAAAGTAAGGGTGCTGGGTGTGACCATGTGTTATAAGAAGTACATATGTTTTACAATATATGCAGAAATGTAAAGGCACTCAGCCATTAGCCAAATTCTTAAATATAGTCAGCTGTACAAAGATCTGTGCAAAATTCTCCTAACTTGCAATAGGGATTGCTTTATACCATTTACACGTTTCTACTATGTGAATATACCTGTATAACTTCCTTATAATCAAATTGCAATATTTTTATGAGGCAAAAGCTGATTGCATTTTCAAATCATGCCATCTTCAAATTTGGTCATACATAGTCACCAACAGTGTAAGTAAGGTTAATTAAAAAAAACTTTTGAATTTAAAGTGAATTCTAATTTAAATCGATTAAAGAGTAAAGGTTGTCAGGTTAATTTTCAGGAATCATTCTGCACATTCACAATTCAACTATAGCTAATTGTCTCAGCAAATACAATTTCTTTGACGAAGGGAATTATAGTTTAAACCTCTATTCATTAAGACTGTGGCATTCAAATGATTTAAAAAACTGTCCTTGCAATGTGAAGATTCTTAATGATATCAATGGCATTTAACACCGTTTATAATGTCAAACCGAAGATGTTGAATACCACTCAATCTTTAACAGCAAAGCCACAAATGTCATCTACTTCAGTCAAATTAACACGAGTGTTACACTGACTATCATCTTAGCCTTCTTCCTCATATATTGTTGTAACAAATAGGAACCAGTAATCTCCTGAGAAATGATATTATATTATTTTCGATTGACATTATCTGATATCAAAACGTGCCCTCACAGAAATTGTGAAATGTGCAAATTTGCAAGTGTAAAATGCATCTTTCGAAGGATTATCATAAAGCCTTCAGGGGCTTTCCAATTGCAATCTAATCTATTAGCATAATAATGTAGATGTGCAAATTAGCTAAAATAAAACCATTTTATCAAATACTAGAGATATTGGGAATATTAACCCTTCGCAAGACATATGATAAAAACATCAAAGGCAAAACTGCTTATACAGCTTACTCATAATGGTCAGGAAATAATATGGGAATCCTCCAGTCTAATTCATATAAGAGGGGAGTTGGCAAAATACTTTGGGCTTATTTCAAGTTTAGCACTCTGTGGACCATCATACCGTCGGTGGCGGTCTGACCGCGGTGAGCTCAGCGGTCCAACCACCGTATTCTGAGTTGGGTTGATTACCTTTGCAAAGACCGCCTGCAAACTGCAGACACCGCTAGCTAACTCCGGGCGTGGCAGCTGCAGAGCCGGTCTGTGAGGTTGTGTGAGGCTCGTAACACCAGTGAAACCACCGGCCCAATTACAAGATGCTTTACAGCTGGTGTGATCTTGGTGGTCCAAACACCACATCTGATATGGTGGAAAGGGAGTGGTTTAAGGTCAAAATTCACCTGTACACATCTTCTACCATCATAAAGTCCATCAGACACATCCTGCTGCTGCTGTACCTGTTTGACTATGCTCCAAATCCAGCCGTCATTCACAAAATAGGTGGTAAGTCATACAGCTACCAGTTTCATAGACTCCTCTGCAAAATTATGTTCTGCCTGCTTGGCCCAGGCAAGGGAGTTGGTGTTCCTAAGTAATTTGCAATTATACAGGGACCATGTAAGGTGTTGTTTCATAATATTAATCAAAAGTACTTCTGTAAGATGCCCTCCTAGGCCAAAACACTGGTACTGCACAGGCACACTGTATATAAATGGCCATGTGTTTGCAAATTATATTCAGTGATAGTGATATGTGCATTATTTTATGTTCCACAATAGCACCTCCTCATCAAAAGTACATCTATTAATGTCTGTGACACAATTCTTTTGCCCTTTATCACAGATATGACATTTTACTACTGATCTTCATGGTTCATGCAGCTTACCATATGTCAAATGTTAGTTTAGTGAGATTGAAGTGACTACAACTACCACGAGGACCTCTCACTCCAAGATGCTGTAGTAAAAGTGACACACTCACATTGCTCAGTGTGTTTTGTGTGTGCAGCACAAAACACAGTCCCCAGTGCAGATGGCAGAAGAACTTGAAGTCTTTGCTGTTCCTGAGACATCTTGAACAGGGTGAAAGCTCTAACTCAAGCCCTTGGAGAAACGCAATAAAGAAGTTGAAGAAAGTTCATTCCAGTCTTTTCACTGCCCAAGACAGAAGTCGCCACTGCAGGCCAACACAGCAAAGCACTCGGCAAAGTGGTAGTTCCTCCTTACTGCTTCTCCAGCTTTTCTTCTTGGCAGTCTTCTTGGTCCAAAAGAGTTCTATAGTTCTGGGGTCTGGGCCCCAATATTTAGACTACAAATTCCTTTGTCCTCTCAGGCAGAGAGTGTCTATGCTTAGTCCAAACCAGTTTGGTCATCTCTGGCCCAGCTTCCCAGCAGGGGCTGGAGACAGCATTGTCGGCAGAAGACCAGGCCCATTCAGGCGCAATGAAATCTCCTCCCACTACTCTAAATGCAGCCCATGTCTATTCAATCCAGCCCTGACTCATCCAGAGTCTCTGGAGCCACTGCACATCCCCAGACCCTGCCACTCCAAAGTGACAGTCAATACACATTCTAGCAGAGGCACACAAGATGGCTAAGCAAGAAAATACCTACTTTCTAAAAGGGGTATTTTCAAATACAGATTGAAAAAATCACCTTTCCTAAAAGATGCATCTTTAGATTCTGAGTTCAGGCATACTAAACTTTATTTTCCTATCTGGTTCCTATGGGAAGTTATATTTATAAGATGTTATAAATTAACTTCCAAGCTTACTGATGGGCCACATAGTCTTTCAATTGTGAAAAACCTAATTAGCAGTATTTCACTATTAGGACATGTAACACACATCAGGGCTTGTCCTACCTTACACATACACTGCACCCTGCCCACAGGGATACATTGGGCCTAACTAAGGGGTCACTCACATGTAAGAAAAGGGAAGGTTAGGGCCTGGTGAGTGGGTGCACTTGCCAAGTCGACATGGCAGTACTAGACTGCACACAGACAGTGCAGTGGCAGGTCTGAGCTATCTGTTCAAGGCTACTCACGTGGGTGGCACAATCAGTGCTGCAGGCCCATTAGTAGCATTTGATTTACAGGACCTTGCCCACTCAGTGCACCTTACTAGGGGCTTACCAGTAAATCAGATATACCAATCAAGGAAACACCAATCCATATTACAAATTTCACAGAGAGCATATGCATGTTAGCACTGAATAGCAGTGCTAAAGTGCCAAGAGTCCAAAAACCAACAACTGCAGGTCAGGGAAAAATAGGAGGAAGAAGCAAAAAGTTTGGGGATAACCTTGCAAAAAGGGCCATCTGCAACACAACACCCTTCCAGCCTAAAGCCAGGGTAGACATATCCATACCTCGATCCGCTTCCCTGCTTGGAGTGATAGAACATGGAACCTGGCATGCAACAGCAAAGGCTTATTCCTCTTCTATGCCTTCCTGAAGATAGTTGGATCCCTCTGTCGATACTGTCAGGGCCCACTAAGCTAACCCATGGGGGACACTTCTCCTCACCTGTGGACACCATCTGTGCAGCACCTAACCATAGCTTGCTCACAGGTGGGTCCCAGCAGGTAGATGGTATCACCACAGCCAACATAGGGGTGTGGCCCAGTTCAGCCCTGGGGTGTGACTCCTATCCTCCCCAGGGGCCACTCTGGCCACCAGGACAGCAAGCCACAGTGGCTACTGACAGTTATAAGTGATGAGGCCCGGGCCTTATACCTCTAAGGGCTTTCTGACATCTGTGGTGTCATAGAGTGGGGGGGTGGGAGTCCCAGGTACCTGGCACCCTTTGTACACTCTCCCTCTTGTCAGGTCATTAATGACATCCTGGGACTGACCCACCAGCCCATGGTCTGTACCCAGCATCTGGACTGGAGACTGGGGTGAGCTTTCTCACCCACGGTTCTCTTCACTCGGGGTCTGTAGCCTCCCACCTGGAATGGTACCCCCTTTCAGAAATGTCCGGGCACCTGTGTCAGGTGTCCTGCACAATTCACCCACCAGTTCAGGGGTGCTATCCTGCAACTGGTACACCAGCCTAGGGTCTGTACCCTGAGGCTGAACAAGTGACGGGGTTGGTCCCTCTCACACCCGGTCCTCCTCCCTGGGGTTCTGCCCCCTCCCACCTGGAGCAGTGTCCCCAGCAGACAAACCGGTAGGGGCACAATTAGTAGTTTCCCCTCCCTCCAGGTTAGGGCACCACGCTGAACCTGGTCCTTCAACCCAGGGTCTGCAAAGTTAGGGTGCACCTGTGCCTGCCAATCCAGGACTTTCGGGGGATTACACCAACTCCCCCCAAGGGAAACACACTCCCCATGGGTTGTGCAAGAGTCTGCCTGGTGCAGGTCTCCAGCCTCCTGGCCAAAGAGAGAGCATGAAGACCCCCCCAGGCCAGAAGTGCCCTCACCAGGGTCAGTCCTGGGTTGCTCGGACCTTGGAGCTGGCAAGCCCTGACCCACTGGTCCTTCCAATGGGGATTGTGTCCCCCGTTACCCCTCACTCTGGACTCATGCACCGTCCCTACTAGAGCGGTGATACCAGACACCAGAACTGGTGGGATGTTGGTTACAGACCACCCCCCAGCTCACCTGACACCTTGGGATTCCCCTCAGGGAAAGGCCTCATGTTACAGACTAAGCTACCCTCTTCGTGCTCCCTCATAAAATCAACCAAGCTCTGGGATGGGGTCTCAGGCACCTTGGGACTCAGCCCTCTCGCACACCCTCTCCTCAGAAACAGGACATGGGACCCCTAACCAATCCAACTATACTAGGCCTATCTGAGACACTACCAACCTCATCTGGTTGAGGCAAACCTGAGCCACTTCCTTCAAGATCACCCCAGATGCTTCTCCAGACCCTCTGGAATCCACCAAAAGGTCTGCCTCCAGTGTGAGCTCTCTGGGGTCAGAGAACTCACACTCCACCAGGAGTTGGCATAGCACTGAAAAACAGGGACTGAACATATGCTCTCCAGCATCCAAACTACACAGACCCTTACATATGTCAACCAAACTACCCTTCACCCAATCATTCAGTGCTTCAGAAAGGTATCTCACATCATTCTTGCAAGACTGGCGAGACAGTGTCTGACTGTTTCTGTCTCTCAACCCATACTCTTCTGGCTGGTCTCCATACTCACTTACCATGGCTTCTACCTCTCTCCCTGTGCCTCTCATCTAGAGTCAGTAGAGTGTGTCTGCCACCACCAGGAATATAAACCCCTGAGCCAGTTCCCCAACTCACCTCAGGGACCCTGCGCACCACTAGAGTTACCAAACAGAGCTGCACCCCCTGGTGTATGTCTCATGGCTCAAATCCTTTCTGGAGGATAGGTGTTTCCATGTGTTCTCAGGTGATTCCCTGTCTAAACCGGTCACACTCAAATGTGGAGTACCACAGGGCTCATCTTTGAGCCCAACCCTTTTCAATGTCTATATGTATCCACTGGTGGAGACGGTCGCCCCCTTTGGGATCCATATAGTTATATATGCTGACGACACCCAGTTGGTGGTGGATCTAACCCAGACCAACCATACGCCCCCGGATCTCCACCACTGCCTTGAGGAAGTCACTAATTGGATGAATCTTTCCCAATTAAAACTCAACAGTGACAAGACTGAGCTTTTGTTACTTGGTAATCAGCTACATTTTAAAACCAACACCATATAACCTGCCAATATGGGCCCAGCACCGACACCAAAAACAGAAATAAAAAGCTTGGGGGCCTTATTTATGAAGGCCTTGCGCCACCGGTGCGTCACTTTTTCCCATGTTAAAAGTGATGCACTGGCGGCGCAAGGCCTTCATAAATGAGGCCCTGGGTGTTTAGCTAGACCAAGATCTTTCATTCAAAGTTCAAGCCAGAAAAACGATTGCACTTTGTTTTGACTTACTAATAGTGATTCGCAAAGTTTTGCCACTACTATCAGAGCAAGCTAAAAAAACTTTGGTTCAAGCACTATCCTTTCAAGGATAGACTATAGCAACGCCCTTTACCTGGGCACTCCCCTCCATGTAATCTCAAAATTGCAGACTGTGCAGGATTCTGCTGCAAGGATGCTCACGGGAAGCCAGAAATGCAGCTCTGCAAAACTGGCACTACGCATGCTCCATTGGTTACTGGTGCAGGAAAGAATCCACTTCAAGGCCCTGTGCATTTCCCATAAGTCTCAAGGGGGTAATGGCCCTCCCATTATCAAATCCTTGATCCGCCCTTACAAGGCCTCCAGAATCCTTCACTCGGATGGGATGTACCTCGCAGTGGTACCAAGGATCAGGAAGGCCTGAAGTGGAGGCTACCGCTTCTCATATATTGCCTCCAAGCTGTGGAACAGCCTTCTGTTGCAGCTGCGGAGACAACTCAATCACTTAGCTTTTCGTAAACAACTCAAAACCTGGCTCTTTCCTTAGAAGACAGTCACTACTCTAGTGATCATACAGTGCTGGGATGCCTCCGGGTAGCTATGCGCTGTATAACAATCCCTTCTATTCTATTTTTCTATTCAACTCCCTCCTTGAAGCTGGGCAACAAGTCTGTGTGTGTGTGTACTTCACCCTTAGTACTGGAGTTAACACTTTTGCTGCCACCATCTGGGCTTGAACTAGCCTTCCTGGCTTCCCCGTCTAGCTCTCTCACTTTACGCTCATTATCCAAGATCATTTTCTTTTCCTCCAGGGCTACTCTTTTACCTTCCCTCTCATGCTCCAGCCTGCATTTTTCAGCTCAAACATCCTTGCTTCCTGCCTGTCCTCCAGCTCCTCCGGGGACAGGCTAATGCTGTTTGGTCTAGAGGGCTCCCCCCTCCCTAACGCACAACCACCCTAGGAAGAGGCCCCTCCACCTTCCAACTGAATCTTCAGATTGCCCACTGGCACTGACTTTGTACTTAGCGCTGAGGTTTTCAACACTTTTGTACCGGCAAAAAGAAGCCCAGTTGGCAGAGGTTTCCCATCACAGTGGCGATCTATCAAATGGAGGCGGTCTAATTGCATTTGTAATAAATATCAAATCAGGCCGTGCTGCTGCTCAATGTAACACCACTGCATCAAGACTGGGAGAAGTTTTAGGACCGAAGAACCGAGGCGCGGAGGTACGGGCCGGGTGGCATCCCACGAGCAGCTCTGTTTACAGCAGAAACAAGATGGCTGTGAGGAGCGACTGATAGCCAGCTACCGCCGAGCTGCAGCGGAGCTACTGAGGCGAGGAGCCGGTGGTCCAGCGCTGTGCGGCCGACCAGTTCTACTGTGGTATCAACGGAGGGAAGACCCTCCATAAGCCTGCGCCATCTGTGAACTGTACCCACAACCCACTTCGTCATCCGGGGCTCAGGAGGAGAGCGCCCCCCAGGCTCAGGGTCGCCCCAGGAACACTCGCGCCCCTCTCCTTAAAAACAGGGATCAATTTAGGGCTGAGCTGGTGTTTTTAAAACTGGCCCCAGGCTGTCTTTTGCATTTTGTTGTTAACGAAGTCGTTGCCTTTGTTTCCCCCTATACAAACATACGGGATAATAGAAAGTAAAGATTTAAAAAAAATCTGATATTTACGAGCCTCGGAAGTTCTGCAGTAGAAAATGGTAGTCTCTGCGCCCTGGCAGCCTTTGCCTCTTCTAGTAGAGCCAGCTGCACCGTTTAGCCTTTTACAGCTGCACAGCAAGTAGTTCCAACTGAACCGTTTAGGCCACTAACAGATGTGCAGCAAGTAGTGCCAGCTGCATCGTTCAGGCCTTTTACAGCTGCGCAGCAAGTAGTGCCAGCTGCACCGTTTAGGCCTTTTACAGCTACGCAGCAAGTAGTGCCAGCTGCACCGTTTAGGCCTTTTACAGCTGTGCAGCAAGTAGTGCCAGCTGCACCGTTTAGGCAACTTTATCCGTAGGGACAGTTTTGATTGAGTTAGGACTCCCGCTGCATTGGCAGCACTATTGATACTATGGATTCAGGGCATTTGAGTCCCCCTCTGAGATGTCCAGTTGGCCAGGGAGACTGCGAGGCTTGTAGGGCGCCAGGCCCTTGTACGTATATGTGGTGCTGAGAAATGTTTTTCATGTAATATGATTTCCGCACACTGTTCTGAGTACCTCTACAGGTGGTCTTAAGTTGACGAGGTTGTTGTGCATATTTAGATTTGCTAGTCAGATTTTGCACCACCCTATGCTCTTTGCCCGTAACGTTAGTGATTCTCAGGAGCTAAGTGTCCAATAGTAGTCTGTTGAGATCATGGGCGTACAATGCGGTTGGTGCCGAATGTGGTTCTGTTAACAGGTTCTGTTAACAGGCTGGTGTTAAGTACAGTGTTCACCAATGGTCACTGGGTGTTCATTTATATTCTGTTTTACTTCGACTATATTTGCTTTGTGAAGGTTCTGAAAGTGGTCAAGTTGGTCCTATCATATGTAAACAATTCCCTTGTAAATATTATCTAGTGCCAGGTGGCATCATGTATTCCTAGATGAAGGGCCCAACAAATACCCACCTCACTTCCCGGATGGCACATTAGTTCTGATATCTTCACCCAAAGTCTGGAATATGTGCCCCCTTTATGCCCTTTTACTTCTCCTCACCACCGCTTTCCCAGTAACACCCTTCTCATATCCCCCCCACCCTCCTCCGCCTTACTTTCCCAACATGGCCACCACTCGAGTTAAGGCTGGAATTAATTGCTACAAAATCAATTATCCTCCCAACCAGTGTAAAGCTGCAATAAAACGATTGAAGATTAACGCTATTGAATGTTTCCCGGATTCCCACTTTGTTGATCAATTTTACAATGGCTCTTTGGGAGGCTGAAAAACTATTTAATTTTCTTCACTCACGACACCCCCTCTTGGTTCACCAGCTTATACAATTCCCTTAACGTCACCTCCTTCCCCTCTATCCCTCATGGAAAACAACAAAAAATGTCCCCCTCCGCGTGTTTAAATGGCTACCTCACTATCTCACTCTATAACAACGGTACTGTCATGATACAGGGCAAAGACACCTGTCTCTCGCTCTTTGACCACCTCTTCCCCTCCCGTGCGACCGGGTTTTTCCCTGACTCTCCTTCTAGCTCCACCCACTATTCCCTTTCTCTTCCCCTGACCCCCCTACACTCCAATTGGCTGAACTCTCGAGAAGCACAGGTCGGCCCTCTTCCCTCCCCCTCCCCTATGACCTCCTCTCCTATTCCTCCCCCTCACAGTTTCCCCCCCGCATCACTTCAGCCTTACCTCTAGCTAATACGCTCCTCGTCCATTCTGCACCATCACAGTACTCTAATCTCTTCTCCTCCCCCATATTCCTTCTTGTCACGCCCCTTTTTAGTCCACCTGTTCTCCAACCTTCTCCCCCAGTTAACTTTCTCTACGCTCCCCTTATTCCTCCCTCCCCCCTCTTTTCCACCCCCTCCTCCCCTCGTTAATCCCCCCGATTTCTCCACAAACCCACTGCATCTCTCTCCTCCCTCCCACTCCTCCAGTAATGTTGTGCTACTCCCTTCCCCCCTTGGTAACCCTTTCCATTTCCCTCCCTTGGGCCCAGCAGAACCACTTCCTTTCCTCATCTTCCCTTTCTCTCAACCCCCCTCACTCTACCAGATGGCCGTTCCCTCACAGCCACTTCTCCTAGCTGACAGGACCTCTACAACCACCTCGCCACTTTTCCTCCCAAACCTACTACATTCCCATGACTCCACACAGTTCTCTTTTCTCCTTCCACCTTACCGCCTTCTTCCGCACCCATCTCCCCCTAATTATGTCCTTAACTTCTCTCCCTCTTGCAACGCCAACAAAGACAACTCTCCCTTCACCTTCGATTCACCAACTTCCGCTCTCAACCTCCACTTTTCCCCACTCTTGAACCCCATACCCCAACTGACCTCCTGTCCCTCCACCTCTCCCTGCCTTCCACCACCAATTCCACCCCCTCCTGTCTTCATCGAGCCACCCAACCTTCCGTGCTCTGCCTTACTCTCTCTGGAAAATAGGCTAGGCTCTCTTATCACCTCCATCTCCCAGCTTGTAGCTGCCATTTCACTTTAAGCTCCAAGATTTTCACCTTTCCATGCACCCCTACTCCTTCCCAACTTCCCACGAGCTGCATCTCGCCCACTCACCCCAATACAGCCAAGCTCAACCTGTCGTCCGCAAACTTCGTTAACTCACACAAGCCCTTGAACGCCACCCTTCTTCAACCGGCATCCCCTAGGAACCCTACTATCTACACTATTCCGACAATCTCCTCTGTCAGAACCAGGCATCCACCTAAACCCTCCCGAGCACCCCCGCATAAGTACAATATCCCGGTCACCCTTCAGAGCCCAAGTGCCCTGTCACCAAAACAGTCTTGACAGAGCTGCGCTGTCTGCTCCACAACTGCAGATCTGCAGTAAAACACAAACTTGAAATCTCCGATACCATCACCCATCACAATATTGACATGATCTTCCTCACAAAGACCTAGTTCAAAGATACCTCTCACTCTATGTTTGATCTCCTATTACCCACAGGCTATTCTATATTTAGGAATGACAGAACTGACAACATTGGGGGAGGTGTGGCAGTCATCTTTAGAAACTCCCTTCAACTTAAGGCTTCTCTATCAGCTCTTTCCACACCTTTGTATGCCTTTCTCTTGAGCTTCAATTGCACCACCACTCACCCCTCAGATTCCATGTCATTTACCGCCCGCCTGGTAGTGGTCCTTCGTTTGTGGAGGAACTCACTGACTTCATCAGCGACCAATACTCGCGAAGTGACAATCAGACCATCGTGGATGACTTCAATCTCCACTGGGGCATACCGCATGACTCTCTGAAAACAATCTTATCCAACACTGCACAGAATCAACACACTCTAAGGGCTCAATCTTGGACCTTGTTATTTCTAAAGCAGGCATGCTCTCTATCACTACCCCTATTCATATAGACTGGTCCGACCACCTCCTCATCCCATTCTCTCTTCACCTATCACACTCTATAACTCTTGGCCAACCTAAGAGGGCTACCTCCTGGTTCCGTGATGCGAAAAATATTGATGTCGGTCCCCTCTGTCAATGACCTTTGTTATCACTTCCAAGGCTAGAGCCGAAACTAGATGTTGACAAACTCACCTCCCAATGCCTCACAGTCCTTGCAGCTGAAATCAATAACGTCGCTCCACTCAAAAGCAAAAAGATAAGTCCCACTCCCACAGCACCTTGGTTCAACAAATCCCTGCATGAAGAAAGGAAGCAGCTAAGATTCCTGGAGAAACAATGGGGGCAAGTGCCCGCCACCGATAATTTGGCCACACTTCGTTCAGCAAGATCCAAGTAACACAAGCACATCTTCCTTGGGAAAGCATTGCACTTCAAAACCCTTCTTGACTCAGCCAAAAATAGACCCAAAAAATTATTCGATCTCATCAAGATTCCTAACTGCTCTCCCCCAACCTCCAAGTTGGAGGATTCTACAAGGAAAGCAGCGGATTTTGCTATATTCTTCGATGAAAAAGTGAAATCACTTGTGGATCAGGTCGCTCATCCTACCCCTCCAGAGGAGCGCAAATCTTCAGCCATTTGGCAGATATCTGCCCTCCTCAAGTGCATCCGCAAAACAAAGCCCTCCAACCATTCTCTGGACCCCATCCGCAGTGCCATTGACTTTTATACACATTCCCTTTCCTATTGGACCACTCTGGTCAACCTCTCTCTCTGTCAAGGCTCCCTTCCTGTCTCCTTCAAAACTGGGCAGGTCACCCCAGTGCTTAAAAAACCCACTGCTGATGCGAATGACCTCAACAACTTCCGCCCCTTCACTAATCTACCTTTTCTTGCGAAGATCACAGAAAGATGTATAGCGAAACTACTCTCTCGTTATATCAAGGACAATGATCTTCTTGACAATTGTCAGTCTGGCTTCCTCCAAAACTGCAGCACTGAAATAGGCCTACTGCAAGTGGTTTATAACGCGCTGAGGATACTCGATTCGGGGGTTCCTGTCTTCTAATTCTCCTAGACCTCTCTGCAGCCTTTGACACTGTCAATCAGAACACCCTCCTCAACACTCTTCAACAGAGAATGGGCATGGAGGGCACTGTGCTTAAATGGTTTGCCTCCTTCCTCTCAGATATATCCCAATTGATCAAAATAGCGAACAGTCTTTCATCTCCTGTGGCGGTAGGTCAAGGTTTTCCTCAAGGCTCTATACTTAAACCCACATTGTTCAATCTCTATTTAGAACCACTGGGAAATCTCCTAAGTAAATTTGGGATCCACTATCATCTCTACGCAGACGACACTCAAATCTACCTCAAGGTTGCCTCCACTCACGATCTCTCCATCCTAAGCTCTACTCTCGACTTCATTTAAAACTGGATGTCAACTCATCAACTGATTCTGAATCCCTCCAAAGCTGAATTCCTCCTCTCCTCCTCACTCTCTCCTCCCCAGGTTCAATCATGGATGGACCAGATGAATCTTCTTAACAATAAACCATCATTGTCGACAGCGCAAAATCCCTTGGTGTCATACTCGACAAAAAACTCAATCTAATCTCCCACATCAATTCCATTGCAAAGTCTGCTCGATACCAACTGCGCCTTCTTTGGGGAATTTGTCGCTTTTTCCCAGAGCAGGACCTAAAAACACTGGTGGAATCGCTGGTCCCCTCCAGACTGGACTACTGCAATTCTCTTCTTACTGGCCTCCCCAAATCCTACTTGTCCCCCCTTAGATCTGTTCTCCATTCAGCAGCTCGTTTCATTTATGGCTCCAAAAGAAGCGACCACATCACACCGATGTTATCCACCCTCCGCTGGCTTCCCATCGAGGCTAGAGCTATCTACAAGACTGCCTGTGTCACCCACAAATCCTTGCACTCCTCCTCTCCTCGCTATCTGGCGAATAAACTGAAACTCTCTGGAGGCTCTAGACCATCACGTAATGCGGAAAATCTACTGCTTGAACCTTACATTTTCAAGAAGGAAAGATCGATGGCCGAATCCTTTTCAGGCAACGCAGTGGGAATTTGGAACTCACTTCCGCCTCAGCTCCGGACCACCACCTCCTCCCAGGTCTTCAAAACGGACCTCAAAGTTCTCCTCCTCCAAAGACACCTCCAAAAGTAATTCACGCCCTCTCTATTATCTGAAATAAGACCTCCCATTACCGAATACTCTATTCTCCATGACTATGGAAGTGTCTTCCCAGTGTGTTTTTGTGGTTGGAGTGTGCCATTTATTGCAGTATTATCCTTGTACCTGTGTTTGGTACTCCTTTGTAACATGCACACGCCACTTTTCTCTTGTAACACACTGTTTGCTACCTCTCACATTTTGTTTGCTTTTGATACTTGCACAAGTGCCACCATTGCCTACGTAACGTTTGCTCTTGTGCCTGAGTGTCTAGCATATATCGCAGTATATTACCTCTAATTGTACTTTGTTTTCTCTTGTAACCTGACACTTGTCACTCTTTCCTCCTGTAATGCACTGTTTGCTACCTCATGTATTTTGTTTGGTGACAATTGTCACTTTTACCTCATGTAACTTATTGTCTGCTTTTGTAATTTGTTCACTTGTAATTTCTGTTCCTATTGTGAAGCGCTCTGACGACTTTGGGTAAAGTCCGCACTATATAAAAACGCATAAATAAAGAAAGAAAATAAATAAATATCTGGCTGCTACCAAGGCCCCAGCACCCTTTGTAGCTCCTCCTTCATGGTGAGGCCTCTGACTTGGACTTTTAGGTTTTTGCAAATGGCCTTCAACTCTTTCTCGTTGTAGGATTCCAACCTATCCTCCTCAAAGGCTACTTCCAAGGATACAACAGATGACACTCTTGATTCAGGCATGAAGCAGTAGCAATATCAAGTTCTCAATAGACTGGCAAGATCAAAAATAGGCCAAATGGAAAAAGAAACAGTATTTGGCACGTAATGGTCTGCGATATGGTAGTAGTGCACACCAATCACTGTAAGTGAAGTGCAAACACAAGTCCTATCCTCACCACTGACAACCAATGTTAGAAATGGGGGTCTAGAGTTGGCAAGGGTTTGCACCTTACTCCAAGTAGGGACCATTCCTTCTAGTCAGGATAAAGGAGTTACACTCCTAAAATAAGCCCTGTTCGCCCCCTTGGTAGGTTGGCAAGAGGAGCCAGGCTTATCTTAGAGGCAATGTGTAAAGCATTTGCAAGTAACCAAGAGAAATACAGTGAAAACACTACAAAAGGACACCACACCAGTTTAGAAAAATATCCAATATTTTTATATATCCAAAACAAGACCAGAAATGATACAAAAATCCACCATACAGTTCTCAAAAATCTTCAGTAATAAAAATAGACTTGAAATATAGGTCCTTGAAGTCAACAGCTCCATCCGGGGCTATCACAGCATTGTGAACAACAAATACAAACAGTTCTGGCTGACCCCTTCATTGTGGGCCAGCTACGATGTCGGAACGACCTGCAAAACTGTACCTTTAGAAATGTAGGGCGTCGGCGACCTCTCGTTGAGCCCGTAGGGCGGGCTTCTGCAGGCGCTGGTTCCGGAGGACGTTGCAGTAGTCGTCAGGCTCTTGAAGTCACACGTGTTGCAGATCAAATACCTCGTGGTTGAAAACGGGAGCACCAGGATGTGTGGGGGCTGCAGTGCAAAGTGCAGTGGTGTGCGGTGCCCTCAGGTCGCGGTGCAGGCAGCAGCTCGGTAATGGTCATCCAGCGGCGCCAGTGAGGCCAGACCTACGGTGTCAAGTGCTGCGGTGCTCCTCCCGGTGACGGCAGGTCAAGGTGCAAGTTGTGGCGTTGTCATTGCTGAAACAATGTTATCTGCTGATGAATTGGACTTGATAGTACTGGTATCGTAGGCCAAGGCTGTGGTGCGGGATGACGAAGGTGCGTCATGTAACTTATGAGAGGTGCCCTCGAACCACAGTGCAAGCAGGGGCGTTGATGTTGGCGTGGAGTGACGCATCGGTGATACCAAGTTTCTGCACTCTGTCCAGCATCTCTTTGTGTTTGATTTGAATGCCCTAAGTTGGCAGGGTATGCCCAGACATGGGTCTCTTGCTCACTTTGCCACTGGATTTAATCTATCCTGGCTAATGAGGGTTGTTAGCCCAAAACCGGTCCCAGGATGACATGGCTTGGCAGTTCGGGCTGGACTTTTCCCATGAGGCACAGGGTCAAGGCTGATTTGCATATAGCTTGCCTGAACTTGGTAGTGAAGTGAGTTAAGAATGATGATGGATTCCACCCAGATCTGTGACTGGGGTGAGTGTCTGAAAAGTTTCAGCGCTCGGTCGATCATCTCCTTGTGTTTGTTTGGTTCACTCTAAGTTGGCAGGGAATGCCCAGACTTGGGACCCTTGCTCACTTTGCCACTGCATTTAAGCCAGCCTGGCTGATGAGAGCTGGTAGCCTGAAACTGGTAGTAATAACAATGAAGGAGTGCCCCCTGAATGAGAGGAAAACAGCAATTTGCTCTCTCCTATTAGGTATGGCTAGGTAAGCACAAAGTGCCCCAAACCTGTTAACTGGACAGTAGTAGTCCTTTAAGAAGACCACTCACTCACCAACCTGGTTGGTGACATGCTTCATCATTGGGGTCCCACCCCATAGGCCGAGTGCCTATAGGGTGTGCTACGACACCTGACTACAGTGGAGCAGGATATTGTTTCTTTTTATATGTGCTAATTATAAATGAGTGAAGGTATATTAAAAAGGGCCAGTACTACTCCGTTCAAGACTTTATTCCTGAGCGTCTGAACCCTAAATAAAACAAATGTGGCACCTTTGCCAAACTAGGAAGGCTTTGGTGTCTCGAGAAGTGTGATATATTAAAAAAAATAATAATAATTTAAAAATAGCTAAGTATGCTATGTGAGAGAAATTATAAAGTAAACTAGGTCTACATGTTTCAACCAATATAAAAAATTCTCTGGTTTTCGTCAGGACCGTGTGATTTACAAGAGGAGGTACGCACACGCTAAGGCGCGCCCTGCCCACATGTAATTTACAGACCGCAAATAAGGGTCTGAATGTAAAAGTGTGTTCAATCCTGGATTCAGGAAAAAACACTTAAAGTGGTTACTGTCGCTTCCTGGGCTTCGGATGAACCAAGACGGCGATTCTCCGTCACTTTTTGAAAGCGGTCATCTGTCCGTAAAACCTACTTGGTTCCCGTGCGCGAAGCCCCGATGTAATAACTCACAACCTTTTCTGATCAGACTTTACTAGGAGATTGCATCTTCCAGCTGTCTTAACATTTTAAAATGAAGACTCATCATAAAAGATTGATTAAAATAAAGAGAAATGTAAACAGTGAAATACCAGTGGTGAGTGATTTTGGATGAGAAGTATTACACCAGGCATTTTAATAAACAGACAAAGAAATTTGTACAGCTGTCCACATATTCTTCTAACTAGACAACAACCTACTGTAGCATTGCACCTTCACAGCGGGCACATAGAGCTAAACCCTGAAGATGGTGTACATAAAGAAATGCCACATTCAAGTTTCTTACCTTGTGAAAATGATTTGTTCTGACTACCACTACTACTGACCTTAATATATTTCCCCATGCAAACCAGTGACAGAAGTAGAAAGTATTGTATCTCCTCCCCCAGTTTAGATTTCTCAGAGCCCTTGTAGCCATGTAGATAGACTGAAATTGCAGGACAGGTAAAACACAGAGGGGACTCACCACTACTACTTTAGGCATAGTTCCTATAGGATGAAGTGTATGGAGACTACCTCAGCTCTGATAGACAAACTGCAGGTAATTTTAGATATGTGAGACCCCTGCTTTGTTCTAATATGTCAAAAGACAGCCACACATACATATTTTACAATTTGTAATATTGCTAACCAACACTACAAAACAAAACATTTAATGTTAATATTGTAAATGTTAGCAAAACATGAGCGGATACTAAGCCTTTATTAAGAGAAAAAAATGTGTCTCCTGGTTACACCATCCTCTGGGAGGGGTAGCCATTTCTTGCAATCCCAGGTTTTCAAACTTTTGTAAATCTGGATTGCATTAATTCCATGGGTGGATGCATGGGAACTCCCATTTTCTACCCATTGAATGCCTCCCAAACTGAAATTCAATGCAATGCAGGGCAAGGTGCTCCATTACGCTACATTTGTTTTACAAATTCCCCAATTGCATGGCTTTGTAAATATTTTCTCGCCTTTTGTGTAATGGATGCGCCACAAAATGGTGCAACCATGATGCAAAATGTTAGCAAATCGGTCCCCTTGTTTACAGAAGCATGAATTGAGGTCTACAGGATTGAATAGTATGAATGTTTGCAGCAATTAAAAAAACTGTGTTGAAGATTTCCAGGGTAGGGCTCGTACCTGGCATACAAGAATCACAGAGTTATCATACTGAGATTATTTTGATGATCAAATATAGAGGGTATTGGCTCATAATCTGTAAGGCTAGGCCAATATTATAAAGCTCACAACAACACACATTCCAATGCTGATATTTAATCATACATCATTCCATAAGATCACACGTGACACTCAATGTGATCAAAGAAGGTTTCTTTGTTTATTTCATTTCATTAAGTTTAAGCTTCAAATTAAAAACTACATTTTTGAGGATTCGAATGGTTTCCACAAAAACCTTGAACACATTTTACATAAACCATACCTGTTTTGAAACATACATTACATGTATTACATATATTATACTTTAAACTTATTGGACAACACAAAACATGACATAGACAACAAATCCAACATTTTTAAAGGTGAACAAGCTCAGGTTCCAATTTCTTGTTAAACGTGAACATAACAAAGGAAAAAATTGAAAAGTGAAACCAAAAAGAAAAAGAAACCCAAGTTGGTTGCCAATTTCTTCAAGAAAACAATTTTTCAACAACCTTGGTCTGGGCAGTGGCCAAACAGTGCACTATTCAGGGTACCCACATGATTTCAACAGTCTTTTCACAAAATTATTTTACAAAATGAAAAGGAGGGTTAGCCTGATAGTGTACTTTCACACACTTTTGTGGTTATATAGTGGTCAATGCATTTCTAACCCAAAAATTGATTTGATGGGTTTCTCCAAAGAGCTGTGGTTGAGATCTACCGATCTCTTCAGTTAAGTTAGTCCAAGTTTGTCTCAATTTAAAAGTTATGATATCTCTTGATAGCCTTATATACTTTAGGTTTCCGTCCTACATAATTCTGCAAATTATAATTATTTTGACCATTAAATAGATGTGTTTTTAGAGAGATATTAAAATCCCCACAAATTACTAGCGAACCTTGCCAGGTTGCAAGCTTAGCTTCCAGTAGTGAGAATATGGTAGGATCGTCCTGATTAGAGCCATAAATTGTGGAGATAACCAAACCATTTGCTAGTTTCGCTATTGCCCATCTGCCATGTGGATCCGAAGCAACACGTATAGGTTGGCCAAGATAAGTTTTTGCAAGTATTGCTACCCCTCTTATATTTGATGTTTGGGTTGAAGCGGTTATCAAGTTATATCCTCTAATCCTCAGTTGTAACCTTTTTGTCCATGGTATGTGTGTCTCTTGTAGACATAAAATATCTACTGGATTAAGTTTGATTAATTCACATAAACGGCGTTGCTTTTCCCTATTTAATAAACCCCCAATATTCCATGTTTGAATTTTCAGTCTAGCCATTAGCTAATGTATCAACATAAATAAGAAACTCTCTAATTCTCTCGTTATACTTGTCAGTGATCTTCAACTTCTTCATCGTACAGCCACTTCCTTTATTTATACAGTATTTAGACTTTACAAAAAAAATGCTACCTTTTGGATCAAGTTTTTTTCCTTTTTGTTTTTTTATCCCAACCCCTCCCCCCAAGCCCCACCCACCCCTACAGGCCCCTCCCCCTCTAGGGACCCCCCTACCATTAGTGGGCAATCAGACTCTACCAGAGTCCTGGTGATGCTAGCAATGTAGCACCTGAGCTACCGTGTCCATTAAACAATATATTCTAGGTTTAGATCTCAAGAAACAGAGAGTTACACAATATATCCTAAAGAATACCTACTTGAAAATGAGAAAAGAGAATAAAACAGAAAAAACATAAGTGTCAAGCATTGTCAGATACTAATAATCAATCAGTGATATCTGTTAATCAAGAAGCTCTGAGTTCCATCTCACAGTACAGCATTATAGGCCCCTATTTGTTAATCTCCTCAAGGTAAGCCTTTGCTTTAATCTCAGAGGTGAAAAATTTCGCCTGCCCAACCCATACAACCTTTAGTTTTGCAGGATTATTTAAATACACCTGGGCCCCTTTCTGTTGAAAGGGTTTAATTAAGGATCTCAGCCGCCACCGCCTCTCTACTGTAGCATGGCAAAAATCAGGCCTGGTAAAAAAAGAAATCTCGTTGCATGTAATTTTATGATCCGGTCTAGCCTTCTCGGCCACTGACTGTCTCAATAAGAAGTTTCCAAAATAGACTAGGATGGCCCGAGGATAAGGGCCAGGTTTAGCAGGAGGATTGAATGGCATCCTGTGGGCTCGCTGAATCTCAAGTTCCCAGTTCCAATTTTTTAAATCTGGCATAGATTCCTTGAACAATTTGATCACAAATGCCCGTACATTCTCTCCCTCGATTTTTTCCGGTATTCCCAATAGGCGTAGATTGTTTCGACGCTGTCTATTTTCAAAATCCTCCAATTTCCATTTCATATCCATCAATTCAGCTTCCTGGAGTTTGATCTTTTCTTCATTTGCTTGAGTTTCACTTTCAGTGGTCATCACCCTTGCCTCTATTTCCGTAACCCTTTCAGCAATTGATTTACAGGTTTTAGTCAAATTTTTAACCACCCCTTGTATCTTGGATAGAGCTAGCCTTGATCGTTTGCTGTCCTCCTCTGTCTGTTCTCTATGGGCTGCGATGGCCTGTAAAATTGCTTCTACTGCAGTGGAGGGGATTGTATCTTGATTAGGTGGATCCAAGTTATAAGTTATAAGGGCCTCTTTGTTTAGCCCTAGGTATAGGTTTAGGTTTGGATTTAATTGTATTTAGTTGTCCTTCCTCCTCTATACTTTCTTCTGGTGAGGTTGTAAACAGAAGGGATTCACCATCTTCTTCATCATATTCCATATCAATCTCATCACGCTCAATGCTAGAGCTATCTTGATCTGATTCACCTTCCTCGGTCTCTGGCTCTACTCCTGTTTCATCGGAAAAGGAGTAAAATACATTCCCTTCTTTTTCGGGAAGGGAGGATCCTTGAGTTATCAGCTCCACTCTGTCCGGTATATTACTGTCAATCAATGGCTGAGGGTCAGCATTTACGTGGCCATGAGTTAGAATATGATCTCTTAGAGGTATTTCTTCCATCGTGTTCATCGTACTTATTAAAGAGGAGCTCTCAGTCATACCATTCTGAGGTAAAGTATCTTCAACTATCCCCATTATATTTTCACCAGAACCACAGAATGACATTGAAGATTTAGTAATTGTATCACTTCGTGTATTAGGAGAAACGGTACGTGAGTTAGGAGAGGGAAAGTCGGTTAAGGTAATAGTAGAATCTGTAGGGCTATTAATGCTAGTGCCAGTACCACCATTGGTGGCTCTTAAAGTATTCACAGTTGCATGCTCCCCCTGGCTCATCTCCAGGTTCCCCATCGATGTATCCTGAACAGAGGTAGGGCCATTTCCTTCTGGCTGCTGCGGAGGCTGCTGTGGAGGCGGTAGTACCTCAGGGGCTCCTCTTGTGTCAGGTGAGCATAGCGAATGCACTTGATTATCCTCTGTGCTCCCCGGGTTCACTGAGACCGCTTGTTTCCTCCTAAGCAAGTCAATTACTGTATTGCCTGGGCTCGCCATCTCATGAGTGCTGTTGAACCTCTGTTTAGTGGCTAGGACCTCCTGGCGTGGCAAACATGTGGTTGGTGTCTTCTGGATCTGTTTCCTTGTGCAAACGCTACTTTTAGGAGCTGAGGATATATCTCCACTTTGATTACCTTCGACAGACTGTTGCAACTGCTGCTCCTCCAGCTCCGCCTCTCGAAGCGCCCTCGCTGCTTTCGCAAGTCTTGGTCTTGCTGCCGCTGATGATGCTGACTTAGAAGGCATTTCTGCAGCCAGTCTCAATTGAAACCAACAATCAGGCGGTATCAGGGAAGTCAACTCTGCTAGCTTCAGTAGCTCCGCAACTGCCTCTCCCAGCTGTAAGCAGAGATTGTCAATGCCAGATTCCTCGTTCTTACAGCCAGAACTGTCTTTGTGCTCCCCAAAATGCTTGCTGTGTGGCGCCGATACCTTCAATGCACTTTCAATGCCTTCTTCCCATTCCCACTCCCATTCCGCTCCGTTCTGCTCCGCTGTGAGCTCTGCTGTGGGCTCCGCCCTGTGCTCTGCGGAGTCAGCCCGCCAATGCAGCCGCTCCCACAAGCGTAGCCTCAGCTGTCGGGAAATTATCGGCGTTACCTTGCTGGAAGCCCAGCCTAGGAGGATCAGCAGCTCCCTGCAGGTCGCTTCGTCGGGTGCCGGTAATTCGTTTACAAACTTGAAGGAAGAAGGTAAGACTGTGCGTGAGCCCATAGTGTTCTTTTTCATCCCCCTTTTCTTTTTTTCGGTAACCAGCACCGACCTCTCACTCTTTTCTTTTCTTCTTGGTTCGACTCCGCTTAATAATCCTTTTAGAAGTGGACAAATCTGCGTTTTAGAAGCCTTATATTTCCGTCATTGAGTTCCCTTATTATTCCGTTTGCTCCATTGTTTAAACGCTCCCTGTTCACTGCATTCCACGGAGCTCAGGTAAACACTGCCACCCGATCTACGGCCAGATCGCCATCTTTCCCCATCTTGCCCTAAGGCTATCAAGAGATTAACAAACAGTCATGGATTAGTGGATATATGGGGTGTAAAAAATCAGCAAGATTCGGGATGTACATATTTCTCCCATCCACACCAAAAACATGTCCGGATAGACTACTTTTTCTCCACTAGGGACTTAGTGGCTAATGCAGTAATAACTAAATATCCCAAGATCATATCTGATCATAATCCCCTGGTTCTTACAGTAATAGCTGGCGATCGAAAGCAACATAGACAATGGTCATTCGATCGAAAATTACTGGTTGATAATGAATATATTATTCACATAAAAAAATGGACAGAGGAATTTTTTTATATCAATCGCTTTAGTGCCTCCAGAAATACTGTATGGGATTCTTATAAATCAGCTCTTAGGGGTGAGACTATTAGCTATCAAGTTAGAGCAAGAGAGTTAAATAAGAATGAGTTTAATACTAGAATATTAGCCTTGGCTAAGGCAGAGGAGGAACATACCATAGCTATTTCTCAGGGGATAGATGCTACCCAGCTAATGTACTTAGTTACTCTATTAAGAAATTAGCTAAACAACAATCTTAGCCAAAAGGCAGCTCAAACTTATAGTGCTCATAGGAGAGATATTTATGAGAATGGAGAAAAAGTGGAGAGACAGTTGGCGTTATACACCCGACAAAGGAATGTGTCTAATCAGATAAAATCAATAACTGAGAATGGTAAGTCGCATACGCAACCAGACGAGATCATTGCTTTATTCCATCAGTATTATCAAGATCTCTATACGGAGGACTCTATCCCCCCAGCAAGTACAGAATTTGAGTTTTTGAACAACTTTATAAATAATACCGAAGGTCTTAAAAAATTAGATGATATTACATGTCAGGATCTGGAAGGTGAAATCACTTTAGATGAAGTTTTATTATCTCTAACCACACTTGCTTCAGGTAAAGCAGCAGGCCCTGACAAATTACCTATAGATCTATATAAAATTCTAAGCCTTCAATTGGGTCCAATATTGCATGATCTTTTTTTGGGTATCCAATGGAACGGGATAACCCCGGATTCCTGGAATTATACTAATATAAGTGTTTTTCCCAAAAAAGGAAAATCACCTGAACAGTTAACGTCATATCAACCCATATCGTTAATCAATGCGGACTCCAAATTGTATGCCAAGGTGTTAGCCACGAGACTTAGCAGGGTCATTGAGCAAATCGTCTCCCCGTGGCAGCATGGCTTTGTACCTGGTAAAGGAACAACAGACCATACTTCTAGGGTAATAGCTTTGTTCGATGCCATGACTGTCACGGGGGGCCGAATGTCAATGATACTATTAGATGCTGAAAAGGCGTTTGATCGCGTCTCGTGGAAATTCCTGTGGGCAATTATGAAGCTTAACAATTTCGGCCCTAAATTTATCAAAGCGATACGATCAATCTACCTATCTCCTAAAGCTAAAATACAATTGATGGGTTCTGAATCGGACGATATTAATATAACTAGAGGTACGAGGCAAGGTTGTCCGTGTTCCCCCTTATTATTTGCTGTATATATTAATCCCCTGATTTTGAAAATTATTGAGAGCCCCTCTATCACTCCAATTGTTCTTGGCCCGTTTTCCACTAAGGTACTAGCATATGCTGATGATATCGCGGTTGTAACATCAAACCCGGTTGAAGCTATGGGGGAAATTGAAGCCATAACCACAGAATTTGGCACCTATTCTGGCTATTCTCTGACCAAAACAAAGACAATTGTATTATGTACGGACAACATTGACTACAATGATCAAAGAAAAGCAGCAAGTACTATATACTTAGGAATTGTTATTACTCCCGCCATTAAATCCGTAATTAACTATAATTATAACCCTTTAATTCAAAGTATAAAAAAAGATTTGGATAGAGTAAATGGACTTCATCTGACCATTTTAGGACCAGCTAATTTTCTTAAAATGAATATACTTCCTAAATGTCTCTACTTGTTTAGAGCAATTCCATTGGCTATTGACCCTAAGATCCTAAAAACTCTTGAATCCCTTATGATTAAGTTTATCTGGCAACATGGCAAAATTCGAAGGTCTTATAAATTAATGTCTCTCCCTAGTGAAAGAGGTGGGATGGCAATACCCAATATTAGCATGTATCACTGGGCTGCACGTCTCAAACAAATGACTCCACTGATTAGCTATAATTTACAAGCATCACCCCTTGATAATAATAATATTCCACCTTCAATTTATGAGTTACTATTAGGAGACATGGCCAATGGATTGCTCTTACAACAGAAGGAGGCACGAGACTACTCCCATGATCGGAAATACGAAATTATAAACGGCGCATTTAAGGTTTGAGGCAAAGTTACTGAACATGTACATGTTAGTATTGTGAATAGGTATACTTCCTTATGGCATATGAAAGCGTTCATACCATTTTCAAACGATACCATAGCAAGAAAGTGGCAGAGACTTGGAATCTTGCGTGTTAAAGATTTTCTGATACATGGTTTAGAAACCACTTTTTCAGATGTAAAGGATAAATATCATCTTTCCAACGGGGACTACATTAAATATGTTCAATTATATACAAACCGTAAGGCAAAAATATCTACTCTTGGGCTAGGAAAAATAGATTTGTTGGAGGCCATTAATAGGTCTAACACACAAATTGGGGCTATATATAATCTTCTTCTTGTAAACGTACAAGATGATTTGGAAAAGATTGAATCTAGCTGGGCAATTAAACTTAGCAATCCGAATGTTGACATCTATAAGAGTCTTGAGCTGAGCCAACGACTGTTTAGGGCCAGTAACCTTAAAGCTCAAACATATAAAACTATTTTTGGCCTCTATTATACACCCGCTAAACTATATTCCTGGGGTAAAAGGGAGAATGATTTTTGTCCAAGATGCACACAAGGACCAGCTAATTTAATACATATGTTAAGCAGCTGCCCCAAGCTCAATCAAATTAATCATATGATTGCAGATTACTGGGAGGTGCTGTTTGGTCCTAATCTTCCTGAGACAGATTCATTGTTTATTTTAGGATATGATTCTTCAATCGCCCTATCAAAGAGTGAGCAAAATGTATTATTTATAGGCACTGCGGTGCTTAGAATTATTTTGTCGGCCCGATGGAAAGAAGCTGAACCACCAAGCTTCCAGATGTGGCTAGCTCGCTTTTTAGCTGTTTTCAGCTTCGAAAGAGCCATATACTCAACAAGAGGAATTAAATGGAAAAAGTTGGGCGAATCAATTTGGTCTCCAGTCTTGAGGTGGAAATCAGGACTAAACCCACCTATTTAGATCTTCTTTGATAGGTTGGAAGTTAGTAAACAGTCTAATTATGTATTAAGTATTGTTTTAGTGTGTTTTCCTCCCTCTTACTGAGTGGGAAAATTTTTGAATATGTAAAACTCTTTTGATTATGAGTATAATGCCTTATGATTTTGATTTTAACATGTATTCCATTTAACATGTTTCTTGCTCCTATGATCCTTTTGTAATACTATTTTGTTATGTACCTGTTTGGATTGAGTTCAATAAAAAAAAAAAAAAAAAAAAAAGTTATGATATCAGAGATGGATTCATGCGGTTTGGTCAGATGAGGTGTAGCATTTGTTTTAGAACAATGTATTCATATATGCGATGCCACTTGTCGACGGAGACGCACTTGTCTTTAGAAGGCTTGTGATTTAAACCTTTTTCGGGATGGGAGGGCGTGGATTTTTAGATATCAGACAGTCCCTTATCGTATTTTCCTTTATGCATGCATGTATGCAAAACGGCTTGAATATTTACAGAAAATTGTCTGCATCATATTAAGGTGAGGTTTACTTAATTTAGTCCCTTGTAGCAACAAGATAACACACTCAAATAAATATAAATAAATAGTTCTGAAGCAAAAATATTATAACTAAGTGCGGGAGAGAAGAGCCGTGCCACAACGGCCAAGGCAGCAGACCCCGGAGCGCAGGGGTCACGGCTTGATCCCACCACTGGCAGCAGCTCATCTCAGCATCATGTGACTCTGGGCAATAGGTCACTTAATCTCACCGACAGCCCCAGCGCCTTGAGACCCTTAGGGGTGAGTAGTTTGCGTTTTACAAGTACGGATTTGGTTTCCAGATTTCTTTGAGGCAAACATTGAGCAGGGCAAACCTTTGCTCAGTCTGACAGACACCCATCAGGCTTTGGAAATGAGAAGGACTGACCAGAAGTACATCTTCTATCCAAATTTATTTAAAGATTTCCTTTAGAAAAACCTCTGGTCAAGAACTGTTTGACCTGGCACCTTGGCGTACATCTCCCTTCCATTTTTTGCTGTTGCCTCATGTGTTTTTGCTGGTTATAGATGCTTTGGGCACTGTGCAACTGCTGTCCAGTGCCACAGTGTAAGTGCTCCCTATGGTAAATTGATGTATGGATTAGTGATTCCATGATTGGCTGGTTTGGTTTACTTGTCAGACCCTAGTACAGTGCACTGAGTTTGCACAGTGCGTGTAAACCAAATACTGCTGTTGGGCTTGCAGCACTGGTTGTGCCACCCACAGAAGCAGCTTGTAAAAGTGTGTCTCAGGTCTGCCATTGCAGAGCCTGTGTGCAGTGTGGTACTGCCAAGTTGACTTGGCAAGTGCACCCACTTGCCTTTCCCTAAATCTTCCCTTTCCTGAATATTAGTCACCCCTCTAGTAGGCCCTGATGTGTGTGGCTTGTCCTAATAGTGAATTACAGTCATTTTCGTTTTTCACGATTGCAAGGCTTCCTGTTCCCCATAGGCCAGAATAGGCAGTTTGAATATTACATCTTATAATCCTAACTAACTCAGGGAACTAGGTAGAAATACGAGTTTAGTATGCCTGAACTCAGAATGATAACATTAATCTTTTAGTGAAGTTAGTTTTAACATTACTGTGTTTGAAAATACCACTTTTAGAAAGTAGGTATGTTCTTGTCTAACCGTCCAAGCCTCCTCTGCGAAGTTGTGTATTCCTTGTCTGGAGTTTGAGTGACGGGCCTGGGGATTCCAGGAGACAGGGTGAGTCACCCCAGGGCTGAATAGAGAGATCTGCATTCAGATGGAAGGAAGGAGTTGCACCTGGGACCTGAATAGGGCTGTGCCTTCCCTCCACAATTCTGGCTCCACCTCCTGTTGTGTGTTTAATGTCCCTGCCCTGCACTGTGAAAGGAAAGAAGGAGTCATGTAAACAGAGGGCTCCAGGACTGACCAGAACTGGTTTGGACTAGGCAAAGGCCTCTCTGCCTTCAGAGAACAAAGAGAAACTGTGTATAACATGGGGGCCCAGACCCCAGAACTTTTGGTAAACAATAAGAAACCTTTGCTGAGGAGAAGAACCAGAGAGACTGAGGAGAGACTATCCCTATGTTTGAGGGATTGGCCTGTTGTGGTTGCCTGACTGCCAAAGAGAGGAGAAAGTACTTTTTGCTACTTTCATTCAACTTGTGAAGAATCTCCAAGGGCTTGAGATGGCGCTTGCCTCCTGTTGAAGTCTCAGGGATAACAGAATTTACCCACCAGCTCCCCAAGAGTTCTTTGGAAGTGCCTGCAGTTGTGTTGGGATTTTTGAGGGATTGCGTGTCGCAAAGAACTGGAAGCGCGACTCACAAAGGAGAAGCGTGTCATCGAACTGCCGCTGTCGCTTCACAATGCTGAAGCGCTTCGCTTTGCCGGAGAAGAGGATCGACGTTCACTAGATGCCACTGCATCATCAGAGAAGCGTGTCGCCGCCACAACTGCTGTTGTCTCACCGCTGGGAAAGCGTGTCACCACTGCAAGCTGTCGCATCATTGCCTAAGCACCTCGCATTGCAGGAGAAGAGGATCGATGTCGCATCAGAGGCCGCCGCATCACCGGGAAGCATGTCGCAGGGCCTGTCGTGGCTCAGAAGAATCGTTGAGGCGCTGCACGGTCATCAGGCATACACACATCCTGTGGCATCCAAGAGAAGACGCCATTTTTTTTCATTGCACCGGATTTCATCACATTAAGAATCAACGCATCACCTCCCCTCGCAGAGAAGAACCGACGCATCCCCTGTGCATCAGTAGGGACCTGACGCATCGCCGTTCTTGCGTGTAAGGAACCAACGCATCACTTTCCCTGCAACACCTTTGTTGCATACCGTTACGCAGCCTAAGGCACATTGAACGCAAAGTGTCACATTATACATCTTAAGAGAACTAAGCCAGTTCTTCCATTTTTAAGTACAGTATAGTGGATTTTTGTTGTTTGTAGTCTTGTGTTAAGTCTATATAAAAATACTTATTTTTATACTACAACTTGTGTGGTGTCCATCTGTAGTGTTGTCACTGGGTTACTGTATGTGTTCACAAATGCTTAACACACTGCCTCTGAGATAAGCCTACCTGCTCTTGTCAAGATACCAAGGGGGCGAGCAGGGGTTATTTTAGGAGTGTACCCCCTTACCCTGACTATACACAAGGGTCCCTATTTGGTCAAAGGTACCTACCTCTGTCAACTAGAGACCCCCAAATCTAACAAGAATCATCCAGGTTTTGGATAAGAACAGTTCATTCTCAATTCTTGAAATTCAAATCCAAGGGTGTGTGGAGCAGGCGTAATGCATCTACACAGAGTTCCACAGAGTTGGAAAAAAACTCTGTGGTACTCTGCTCCCTCCCCCCTCCCAAAGTAATTATAAAGTTTAAAAAAAGGCACTAACTGGCCGTGGCTGCCTCCTCCTTGCCATGGCCGCTCTCCTTCCTCTTCGTCGCTGTCCTTCTTCTTTGATAACCCCCACGTTGTACGTCTAATCTTTATTTTCCATCAGCAGCGCACAGCAATCTACTGACAGGACACCCTGTTGCTAGCAGTGTGCTTTCCATTCTGATTCTTTATACATGTTGCTACCGTGCACATTATGACAAGTATCAAAGTAATGTACGCATGCAAATATTTGATACTAAAAAATAAACCAGTTACAAAAAAATAGTCATGCAAACTGTTGTGTGTTGGCAAATTTCTTTGGCCAGGGCATTTTTACAAGGTTGTATCTTTCCAACCTAATAAAGTGCTGTTTTACTTTGATATACTTCATACCACTTCTTAAAAGTAGAGGTAGAAGGTATTGTTACTAATAGCAGCAACAATTTAGAAAGCCACTATTCTGCATCTTTAACTCCTAATGAAAAGCCGAACAGCAGAGAATCAATTAAAGAACACGCACATTGAAAATCATTTAAATGTTAAGCGTTCAATGTTTTAGTCTTTCAACTGACTGACTGACTGACTGACTACAGTGCCTTTTGAGCCAAGGAACATTTAGAAAAAAGAGAATCTCATTTTCTTTGAAAAGGGCTTTATCACGCCTGACCCTATTGTGCTTGGTTAAAAAGCAGATGAAATCACTTTAGGAGAAATGAGAAATATTATTCAGACTCCCTTGATGGATCTAAACATTTAAACTGTTGTTGTTAAGCAGCCCGAGAGAAATTATTTGCGCATGAAATTTGAAAACATGCAGCTCTGGGCTGTAATAATAGGTATGGTTGCAAGACACAAAGGAATAGATAACAAGTGTGTAACTCGATTCAACCAAGTTTTACTTTCTTACCCTGCATATATTCATGCTTTTATTTTTAAGCAATTTATGTACATTTTGCAATGAAACCTTGATAGCCATTTTTTCATACTCACTTTCAATTCGCAATAGACCATGCACTTAAAAGTCTAGATATGGGAGAAATGGTAAATATTTAAAATAGCCTATGATTTTTTTCATTGTACACTGTGCTTATTTTTGGGTACGAGCGTGCTGGAGACTCCTAATGTATACATTAAAAAAACTAGGCACAGCTAAAGAAACTATGAAGTTTCTCTCAAATTTTGCGACATCATTGTATCTTTGAGAGTGCAATTTATTATCATGTAATTATTTCATTTTGGATTAGTAAGTGGTCCCGTGAAGCACTCAGACATTTCCAAGCATGATCAAGTATAGAGAATTGCTCCTCTGTGTTTTGTGTCTGCTCACTTCTGAATGGGGTGCTAGTTGATTATCTAATATGATTTAACACACCTGCTTTCGGTATCTAGAGAGAGATTCTTTTGGAAGATAAACCAGCTTGAACTGCGTACATTGTTGACCTTTGGTTATTCAGTTATCTCAACATTATTAAACCTATCACCCCCAATTTCAGCTTCGATCTCTTTAGCACCAGACCTTTCCACATCTCCATTGAGCTATGATTGTGAATCATGGGCACATCTTGATTTTAAAGTGCCATGCTGAGATGATGAAACTATAAGACTGCTTAACCCTACATTTATTCAAGAAATAATGAAAGCTAAAGTGTGGGAAACAAATAGTCTCTAGAAAGAGGTTGCAAATTCGAAGGATGTACCAAGTTACCACGCGTACTTTTAGCACGCATACCATTACCACGGATTTTTTACAACGCAGGTCATGTTACAACGGATACCCTTACAACGCAATACACTACAACGCACATACTATTACAACGCATACCATTACAACGTAAGTATAGGTAAGTATATATATTTTTAAAAAAATATTTTTGTAATATTTAATTTAATAATTCATTATTATATTTAAAATAATTATTTTTAAAATATTTAATTTAATTATTCATTATTTAATCATTAAATAATTATATTAATGTAATTATTTTTAATTGTAATCTTTTTAAATATATATTAAAAATACCCCTGTACCCCAAAACCCATACCCAGCCCTAAAACCTAAAAATACCCCAGCCCTAAAACCTAAAAATACCCCTGTACCCCAAAACCCAAACCCAGCCCTAAAACCTAAAAATACCCCTGTACCCCAAAACCCAAACCCAGCCCTAAAACCTAAAAATACCCCTGTACCCCAAAACCCAAACCCAGCCCTAAAACCTAAAAATACCCCTGTACCCCAAAACCCAAACCCAACCCTAAAACCTAAAAATACCCCTGTACCCCAAAACCCAAACCCAGCCCTAAAACCTAAAAATACCCCTGTACCCCAAAACCCAAACCCAGCCCTAAAACCTAAAAATACCCCAGTACCCCAAAACCCAAACCCAACCCAAAAACCTAAAAATACCCCTGTACCCCAAAACCCAAACCCAACCCTAAAACCTAAAAATACCCCTGTACCCCAAAACCCAAACCCAACCCTAAAACCTAAAAATACCCCTGTACCCCAAAACCCAAACCCAGCCCTAAAACCTAAAATACCCCTGTACCCCAAAACCCAAACCCAGCCCTAAAACCTAAAAATACCCCTGTACCCCAAAACCCAAACCCAGCCCTAAAACCTAAAAATACCCCTGTACCCCAAAACCCAAACCCAACCCTAAAACCTAAAAATACCCCTGTACCCCAAAACCCAAACCCAGCCCTAAAACCTAAAAATACCCCTGTACCCCAAAACCCAAACCCAGCCCTAAAACCTAAAAATACCCCTGTACCCCAAAACCCAAACCCAGTCCTAAAACCTAAAAATACCCCTGTACCCCAAAACCCAAACCCAACCCAAAAACCTAAAAATACCCCTGTACCCCAAAACCCAAACCCAATACCCCAATACTTACCTTTAAACTTACCTAAACTTACGATGTAATGGTATGCGTTGTAATAGTACCTGCGTACAGGGGTATTTTTAGGTTTTAGGGCTGGGTTTGGGTTTTGGGGTACAGGGGTATTTTAGGTTTTAGGGTTGGGAGCTGGCTCCCCCGTCTTTTAGATACTCGGCTCGCCGTAAGCCCACTGCCCCGTGGTACACGGATTCACTTAGACTCCTTCGACAAGGCTGCAGAAGACAGGAAAGAAAATGGAGGAAAGCATGGGATCCCATTGAAAGGGAAGTGCATAAGGGTCTGCTTGCCGATTACAAAACCAATGTTATCAGGGAAAAGCAGCAGTACTTCTCGAATCTTACTACCTCCCTTACTTCCTCCAGGGAGCTCTTTAAGATTGTAGACTCCCTCTGTTCCCTTCAGGTCCCGGATCCAGTTGTGGGTTCGCAGGAGCTCTGCAACAACATATCAGAGTTTTTCCATAAAAAAATTGAGGACATCTATCTTGCGCTGGAAACTCAGAGAAAGTCCTTAGCTGACTCCTCACTCCAAACCCTGAACAAATTACAAGCCTGGACTAGAGACCATCCGGTTAGTCTAACGGCCTTTCCACTACTGACCCGAGAAAAACTTGAGCTTCTACTCGATAGGATTAAATCCTCATCACCTCTAGATCCTTGTCCTTTGAGGATATTGAAGGAATGCAGAGCGATACTGCTCCCGCCACCCCTGGAAGTTATGAATGGTGCTATAACCCAAGGTACCTTCCCCCTAATATGAAAGAAAGCGATAGTGAAGCCTCTACTCAAGAAGCCCACGCTGGACCCGGAACAGTTGAAAAATTTTAGACCTATCTCACTGTTACCCGCTCCTGCTAAGATTCTTGAGACACACCTCAATGGCCATCTTACCGCCTTCCTGGACTCATCTGGGTATCTTGACATCTCCCAGCATGGGTTCCGAAAGGCGCATAGTACGGAGACAGCTCTGACTATGGTGGCAAATAACATCCGTAGGAAGGTGGACGCTGGCCAAACTACTGTGTTGGTTCTACTAGACCTCACAGCGGCGTTTGACACCCTGTCTCCCTCAACGCTTACATCTCGGTTGAGGGAGGCAGGGATCTCCGGCATGGCTCTGAACCTCCTGCACTCCTTTTTACAGCATAGGGAGCAAAGAGTCAAGCTTGGTGAGTTCCTTTCCCCTGCTATGTCCTTGCAGTGTGGGGTGCCACAAGGGTCGGCTCTCAGTCCGACCCTATTTAACATTTATGTCGCCCCCCTTGCAAGGCTAGTAAAATCTCAGGGGATGGAACTGGTGTCATACGGCGATGACACCCAGATTATGGTGTCACTGGCCCACTCAGTATCATCATCCGCCACCAACTTCAGGATCTGTATGCAGACAGTCTCTGATTGGATGCTTCAGAACTCCCTGAAGTTGAATGGTGACAAAACTGAGATCCTGGTCTTTGGCAAGGACCAGGATATCTGGTCGGATAAGTGGTGGCCGGCCTCACTGGGAACCTGTCCATCCCCTTCCCAGTCAGCAAGAAACCTTGGGGTAATCTTTGACACCTCCCTATCCATGACTCTGCAGGTCAACCGTACGGTGGCCACCTGCTGGGGAGTGCTAAAGATTCTCAGGAGGATCCTTCACTATCTCTCTCCCTCAGCTCGCAAACAGGTGGCAGTAGCATTGATAGGTTCAAGGTTGGACTACTGTAATGCGCTCTATGTAGACTCCAACAAGGGGCTCATTCAGCGATTACAGGTAGTTCAAAATGCGGCTGCTCGCTTTGTCTTAGCACTTCCCAAAGCTTCATCTGCTACGATGGCTAGAAGGAGCCTTCATTGGTTGCCCATTCATCTCAGGATTTCGTTTAAGATCCTCTGTCTTGTCTATCGAGCTTTGGCAGAGGGCTCTTTTGACCCCCTTGGTGCCCTGCTGACCCGGTATCAGCCTGGTAGATCTTTAAGATCTTCTGAGATGAATCTGTTGGTTGTCCCACGTACCAAAAGCGTTCGTTGGGGAAACAGAGCTTTTTCCGTTGCTGCTCCCAAACTATGGAACTTGTTACCTCTTGAGATTAAGATGCAACCTTCTCTGTCTTCCTTTAAAAAGGCGCTCAAGACCTGGTGTTTTGTCAGGGCTTATCCGTAATTAGGATCAGTCTCTGTTATCTGGTATTATTTGGTTAGGCGCCTTGACGCTCATCTGGGCTTAGTTGCGCGTTAAAAATCGTTTTTCATTTCATTTTCATTTCATTTCATTCATTTCATTGTAAAAAAATGCGTGGTAAAGGTATCCGTGGTAATGGATCCTGCGTGGTAATGGATCCGTGGTAACGGTACTGCGTGCTAAAAAATCTGTGGTAACAGTAACATACCAAATTCGAAGCAAAGCTGCAACAAATGAGGTAGATTTGAAAACATAGGCATAACGTACATATGATATACATTACGAGTGGATGCACACTAAAGACTATTCCGGATGGCAAGGACCTATACTTCCTTGGATCACTTCATGACTTCCTGGCCAACAGAGATCTACTTTCTGGTGAATTCCCTGAGAGATAAGATAGAACAAATACATAAATAAATAAAACAATTTTCGCTGCTCAGAAACATATTTACTACAAAAAGCAGACAGTTGAGAGGCAAGATGACGTCTGGGTAGCACCTACCCGATTCAGCTCCACCTGTCTGACCCTAAACAGACATAAAAAAGCTCTTTTATCGCATTGCGACCATGTTCAACAAGCTGAATATTACCTGCTAAAAATCCCCCATCGCAGGGACTGGCTGTGTTGCCTAAAGATTACAGTGATCTCTGCGTACAGAGATCGGAATGGGTGTGGTGCAGCAGCGAGGCGTCTGGCTGGAACTTCAGTGACAGAGAACAGCTCAGCTCTAGCATCTTCGTCCTGAGCTGCCCTGCGGCGGCTCTCAACCACGTGCTGCCTCGAGGAAATCCTATTGGTCCTCTACAAACTCCTGACTGCTCCGATAGGCATGGACAGAGACCCTAAGCACTGCAGCGGGTCCCTGTTCAGTAGCCGGGGGCGGATAATACTTTGTCTCCAGGATTCAGGGGGCAATCAAGTAAGGATGACAGGGCAAGGGGCAAAAGTATTGAAAGTAAAAAATAACAATCTGACAGCCCCCGGGGTAACCGAAGCAATACAGCACCATCACTCAGCAACATCAGAAATCCCTCAGAGGTGCCCGGAAAGACGGGGGGCAATAAACAGGGAGCAAGCAGAAAGGATGAACTCCTCAGACAAGACTGAGTGGGCGGCTAAACAAGGAAAAAGATTACAATTAAAACATTCCAAGGTCATGGATACCACCCAAGTGATTGATTCCCAGCCCCTCATCTCCAATATTTTTGGCCCCATGGAGGGAAAAATACATAACGTCTAATTAACTGAGGGGGCCGTACTGGAGGGACAGATTATCCTAACCATTGCTTGCGCACCCCAGTAGATGGCGGAGAGTTGTCTCAAATTCCTGTAGCCTCTTTGTCAATGGTCCCAGCAACCTCTGCACTTCTAGGAAATCCAGATACAGCTGCAGATTCAGCTACAGATGCAAGATGTGATCAAGTAGAGAATGGCCCTTCAGCAGATCTTCTAAACCTGGATATTAGAGTATCTGAAACCGGGGCCATTACTAAAGAGATTGCAAACACTGGAGCTACTGTAGAAAAGAATCCAGCAAATAAAGTGAAACATCAGCTAAACACACCTGACAACATGTAAAAACTCCACTCCGTAACAGAAAAATCGGAGATGTATGAAACTGGTGTATTCACATCTAGTGATGGAGGGAGACATGGCTGGGGCAGCAGAACAGACTCAGAGGCTTCATGGAAAACTGCTGCACAAAAGAAGAAATCACTGAAAAAGAAAAAAAGACATAGCATACGTAAGAGAGGGGGACCATGGATCAAGGAAGCAATGCTGAGCTCAGGTGGGACTACTCATCCTCCCAGTTAGTGACTCCATCAGACTGTACGGTATGCTCAGGCGGTAACCCTTTAGCAATGGGCGATTTGGAGAGTAGAAACTCCGGAAGCAAGAAAGAACCTACCCTAGCAGAAGTTCTACACTCAATTAAGAGCTTTCATGAAGAGAATAAGTTGGATAATCGGAAATATCGACAAGCTACACAAAAACTACAAGGAGCAATAAGGGAAGTGGGTCGGACATGTGCTGAATTTGGTGATAGAATGGCTTCAGTCGAAATACGCACTGAGAATCTTGAAAAAAATATTTCCTCCCTGAAAGCACAGGGAGATAAGCATGAAGGCATAGTCAAGTACCTAATGTTGAAAATTGAGGAACAGGAGAATAGATTACGACACAACAATCTTCGTATCATTGGGGTTCCGGAAGGGGTGGAAGGGAGCAACCCTAGGGCTTATATGATCACGCTCCTTAAAGGAGCATTCCCTGAGTTGCACTCCTGGGCCTAGGACAAGGAGATACAGCGTGCTCACCGCTTCCCACTAACACCTTCCAAACGCCCAATGTCCTCAGTACAATACCCTTGTGCTATGTTATTATATTTTGGCAATTTTCTTCTACACCAGACACTCTATGAATCAGCAAGACCAGCAACCGAGAGGGAATTCAGTGGTGTTACTTTCTTCACCAGGCCTGACTTTGCCCTTGCCACCGTTGAGAAAAGATGGAGGCTGAGGCAACAATTTGCTCCCTTACAACAACTAGGGGCAACCATATATTTACAGAATCCAGCTCGCCTAAAAGTTATTTATAACGGGGTCACACGCAGCTTTACTTCTGAAATTCAGGCCCAGTCCGATCTCCGAGAGATCACAGAGTCAAGAAGAGACAGAACCAAGGACTAAAAAGATAAGACTAAAAGCTCAATGCTTCAAAAGCGGGGACTTTTAGCAGGATTACATCGTAAAAAAATCAATCACTGCATAGATTGAGACAACAGATTGTTTAGGGAAGGGTTGGACCGGGGCGGGGCACGGGGTCATGATTGCTGAGATGCCCTCACCCTGGCTCTTGCAGAGCCAGGCCGCCTCATTGATAGGTGGTGGGTGGGATCCTAGGGGGGTGGGGTAGGGGCAGGTTGGTGGAAGGGGTTTGCACAAAGAGGGATGACTTGTATGCTTTTTTTCTATTGGGTTTTTGATCAATTGTATCGAAGTAATTTTGCCACATATACTGAGTAAATTACGTATAGCAACAATAAACATTTATGGCCTTAATGACCCCAAGAAACAATGAAATAATGCTGCAGCACTTCGACTACTTAAATCAGATATCTTATGCTTGCAGGAAATGCACATTGAAAGAACTCAGATTCACCTTTTAGACTCGCTTGGATATACAGTGGTAGGGGCCACAACACAAAACTCTAGGACACGGGGGTATTGATATTATCTGCCAAACACTTCAATTCACACGTAGAGCAGATGACCAAAACGGGAGGTGGGTTATTACAGAATGACGGAGAGAAAATGGAGACCTACTCACTATATGCACTTTATACGGCAGCACCGCAGATGATAACGCAATCTTTGAATATATAAATAATGAATTGGCTGCGTGGCCGTTACCCCTAATAATCTGTCGTGAATTTAATATAAACCTGCCTGCCAATAAGAACATAACCCTAGATAAAAATTGGCTGTATAGCGGTCGGAAACCAATGGTATTTAAAGCTTTGAGGACTCTATGTCGCGAACAGGCACTCACTGACATTTGGCACTCAAAACACTCCTCAGAAAATGGTCACACTTTTTATTCTTTTCCGCACATTAAGCTTGCAAAATTAGACTTTATTTTTAGATCTCATCCTATTCTCCATGCATGCTCAATAGAAAAGACCCCACACATAGTGGCAGATCATAATCCCTTAGTTGTAGAAGTAAGAGGGGTAACAGTGGGTAATAGAGGTATTGCTAGCTGGACTTTTGAACGATCCCTACTTTTAAACGATGAATATTTTAAACATATGAGGCTCTGGATCCCCCAATTTAATAAGGAAAACTTAGGGAGTACAGGGATTGAAGTAGTCTGGGATGCACTGAAAGCTGCAATAAGAGGAGAGACACTTAGCTTTTTTCTTTCCCTGAATAGAGAAAAAGGCAACTGATGGACAATCTGCAAATTCGATTGGCTGTTGCAGAAGAAAATGTAATTAATACTCTCAGGGATGGCGGCGATCCTGCAGACGCGCTTGCTAAAATAATGACAGCTAAATTGTCCGTCATGGAGCTCATAGCCAAAAGGGCTGCAGATAGATTAGCGGTATGGAGGGAGGAAAATTATGAATGTAGCAAGCAAGTCAGACATCACCTTGCAATTAGGGCGAGACAAAAAGCTACAACGAACATCATCACTGCAGTTAAAGACTGTTCTCAAAACTTATATCAAGAAACCACCACAGCTAATTTAAATGATATCAAGTCATAACTTAACCATATTCCAGCAGTGCAACTATCTCAAGATGATCAGTTACAACTTGAAGAGCCCCCTCAGTCAGTCGATACTTTGCTTTGTATTAATAGCCTTCCTAGCGGTAAAACTACTTGTTTATATAATATCCCAGCCAAATTTTACAATACATTTTCGAATGAATTAAAAGAGTACATTCATCAGCTATTTGTACATGTTTTCAAGGGGAGGAGACCACCCAAATCATGGTTGCAAGTAAAAATTCTTGTTTTCCTGAAAAAGCACGAAACAGTGCTAGACCCTGCCTCTTATCGCGCTATAACCCTGATAAATGCGGACAGCAAAATGTATTCCAAAATATTAGCGGTTCGATTAGTAGGGATAATGCATAAAGTAATGTCACCTAGGCAACACAGATTTATTCCAGGACTCGGCACCATACACCATATTAGAAGGACTATCTCACTTTTTTATGCCGCCCACATTTCTAGAGATCCAATAGCACTTATCCTACTTGATGCCGAAAAGGCCTTTGCAAGGGTCTCCTGGTCATTTTTATGGGAGTCACTGTCAAGGGTCAAGATAGGCCAGGGACTTATACAGGCATTCAAGATGTTTTATTTTCAGCCTACCACAAAACTATTTTTAAATGGTGCACTTACTGATACTTTCAAAATAACTAGAGGTACCCGACAGGGATGCCCAAGGTCACCTCTTTTGTTCGCACTGTATATAGATCCCTTCTTACAATATCTGAAGGCCAATCAAAATATTAGCCCCTTCATTTCCCATGGTTGGGAAACTAAGGTATTGGCCTATGCCGACGACATTGCTCTGGTAACTGCTAATCCTGGAACATCTATGGATAAGGCTGAAGCAAAGGCAGTAAAATATGGACACTTATCAGGATACTCCCTTAATAGATCCAAAAACCAAATTATCTGTAAGAAAACTAGTATGGGCAATGCCACTAGGCAGGTAGAAAAGGCTACGTATCTCAGAGAAGATATTATGGCCAGTGTAGAAAAGATTGTGGATTGTAATATTGATCCCTTGATAGACACAATTAAACCTGAATTAGTTTAACTACATAATTTACATTTATTGATAATAGGTAGATGTAATATAATTTAAATGCTTTTTTTCCCTAAATTGCTGTACTTTATAAGAGCTATCTCGCTGGAATTTAGTATTACCTTGTTTTAGCTGGGCTTATGAAAACCCGAAGAGCATGTAAATATCTCTCTCTGTAAAAGGAAAGGGGTGGGCTGGCTCTACCAAATATAAGATTTTATTATTGGGCAACCACTCTTCTGTATAACCTTACTCTTTTGTCTGATAAGCCAATAGATAACCCACTGGCGGATATACCTACACCCATCGAACTCCTAATGGGCAAAGATGCATGGGGATGGATTTGAAGGTTCTTGAACGATTCCCACTATAAGAAAGTAAGATTCAAGACTTTGATCGCTGGTTTCAAAACTATGAAATTGGCTCGTAAAATGTTAGGATTAGGCTGTTTGAATTATTATACACCGATGTATAACAACCCTAAGTTACCCAAAATCTTTGAAGACTCAATAATTTAAAAGTGGCAAGATAAAGGCCTGTCTAAACTCAGTGATTTTTATTCTTTATCGAATATAGTTTCTTTTGAAAATCTTAAAGAACGGTATGAATTGGATTGGAGGGACTTCTATAAGTACCTTCAAGTATGTGATTTTCTAAGTAAAAAATGTGATGGCTCATCAGGATTTGTCAATAATCCTATTATAGATAATTTGAGAAAGAACCGACCATCTATCGGAGCTGTGTATAATTCCTTTAACTCATTGACGCCGGATGATCTGGGAACGCGTGCCCGTAAATGGAAAGAGGAAATTGGTATTTATTTTTCCATTCAACGGAGCTAACACAAAGTCTGTCAATTCCGGTGCGGCTCCAATCTCAGTATTATAAATCCTGCTTCTCACTTTATTACACTCCGAAAAAGATTGCCAGATGGGGTACAGGGAGAGGGACTTTATGCCCCCGGTGTTCTTTGTATCAGGTGGATCTTAACCACATGTTTGCTTCCTGCAATACTTTAAACAACCTAAAACAAGAGATTGCAAATTTTATAAAGGATGTATTAGTGAGGGATGCTTCTCTTTCTCCTTCCCTGATTTGTCTTGGGGTAGACCAGGAACTCCAAGGGAAGCTGGGAGAACAATTGGTTTTCATAGACATGGTGGTATATCGACTCTGCCTAGACTCAGCTTGGCTAGATCCATCCCCCCTAGACTATCATCAATGGCTATCATGATTAGTGGTGAATTATAACTTTGATAAAGCCATTTATGAAAAAAGAGGGTTATGGTCCTGCTTGAAAGGCCTAAAAATCTGGGAACCATTGGCCAGATGGCTCGAGAGGTAGAGCGAGGCTCACATTGATCTCCGATCGTTCGCTTTAGCTATCTACTCCTTATTTGCTTTTTCCTTCTTCTATACACTGATGATAAGTGTGTGCCTAACCCCTGCTGGGTAGGATGGGTGGAAGAGGGTGTAAAGACACTAATAAAATTGCGCATGAGGAAGTGTTGCTGATTCAATATATGCTCCTCTCTCGCAATTGTTTATTTGATCAGTTGGCACGTGAAATTGAGAATTTGGTGATTTAATATATGTATTTTTTCTTTCTCGCTGTACTCATAATTTGCTTGAAAATTGAAACGTGCTATTCATAGTGTAGAAATTATGCACTAAATAAAAAAATAATAATAAAACAAAAAGCAGACAGTTGTGCTGCAATTGCAACTGGCGGGAGTACTGTCATACACTGGGTACGGAAAATCACAAAAGTTTGCAGTCAAATGTGTATTGCTGGATGCAGTGGGTGGGAATAATATCTGAATACTGTTTTATGGATCCATTTAAAGATATTGACATTCTCCTACATCATATTCATCTACTGAGAGACTGGGGCACCGGTATACAAAACTTTCCCAGAACTCAGCCCAGCACTCAGGATTGCTGCACTGCATTGCGTTATAGGGAATGTGAGAAGCCGGGTCAGTATATGGTCCTCACTTATGTAAGTGTAGCACCCTGCACTAACCCAGGAGACCCTCAAGGTGATTTTAGGGATTTAGATAAACAAAGAAAGCTTTTTAAGTGGTAGCTATGGAGAGAAGTATTCAAGCTTAATCTAGGAGGAGAGCAAAGCTCCTCGGTTCACCAGTAGCTAATCTTTTAGTATAGGCTAAATGAAAAAGAATCACACAGTGCACCTATAAAAATAGATATTTATTACAATCATTCACTAATACATTACAATATCTCCTCCCCGAAGATATAACCACAATGCACACAATACTTTGGATAAATAACAGCAAGTAGACCCAATATACAGTGGTCCCGAGGGGGAGACCAGATCATATATCAAAATAGCGGGATATTAACCATGACCTAAGTCGAGACTGAGCCCAGGAGACATAGAATATTCAGGGACCCGAGGAACCACCCCAGGTGAGAGTCTAGGAACCCCATGACGGTCATGTGCGAAGAGGGTACACTACTGCACACTCTAAACGACTCACTGGGTATGTTGGGGTTGCAGTACTACCATCGGAGGATGAAATAAAAGTACTTGAAAGCAGAGGGGAGAGCGTCTATACCACCCAGGGGTGGCCAGGAGGCAATGAAGACCAAGGCCTTTTTAGTTCAAGGATGCTACTAAAAAAGATGATGTTGAGCTTCAAGCACTTTTATACCGAATCTGTAGCTCTGACCCAGCTACAGTGACATTGAAGACGACAGAGTCCGTCCATTCCAACCAACCACATCATCTCTGATCAGTTATAGTGGGAACAGACTCATTGACAGAACCTTTCAATGTGTCCGATTCTGTTGGCACGAGTTGGTTGGGACAACTGATGCAGTTGCCGTGTAGTAAAGCGATGAAATGATGCGTTGCACAGGGGTTCAGTTGTAGAGACCTCGATGAGGGATACTGACCTCAACTAGATGAGAGGACAGCTCAGGCCTCAAGATAGAACAGAACAACCACCTGTGGAGTCCGTGGGAGCCCTGGATCGGCAATCCGGTCAGCTGTGTTGTGGTGTCTGTGGAAGCTGAGGAGTGACTCCTTCACTCCAAGGTAGATTCCTTTTGTTGTCTTTGATATCCACAGGCTTTGGGAGGACCTGTATGACGCACAGGTACAGACGTTGCAGTGAGCTTGCAAGACGAGGAGGCCAGAAGCAGCAGGAATCTTCCCAGATGTGGTCTTGGTGCCCAGAGTGAAGTTCAGCAGAGTCCAGAGTACCCAGACAGTCGAAGTAGAAGTGGAGTTAGATCTGAATAGAGTCCCTCATTGAATCTAAGAACCCACCCACAGATAAGCCCTTAATTACCCTAAGGTAAGGGTTAAGACGATTTAGGAGTCCCTCCAAGAGGAGTGGTTGGACAGTGGGGAGGATACTCAGATGTCCGTTGTTCAGTTTTGCATCTGAGTGGGAGCCAACGGCTCCCTGATCTGGTTTGAACTGGAGTATGCAAGGAGGGCACCAAACGTGCCCTTCCATCAGACCATGTGGCGCTGACAAGTGCCCCCACTCTGGCCTAATACACTAAGTCATGTTTGGGAGGTGGTTATGCCTCCCTTTGACAGAAAAACTATTATCCTAACTTCTCCTACCTGGCTTAGCCCCACAGCAGGAGGGCCGAATCATGTCTGTGGTCGGCAGCAGCTCTAGTTTGCTGTCAGGCTCCGTAAGATCGGTCCCGGGAGCATGGAGGGCTCCCCGGAGGGCTCTAGCATGGATGAAATCATACCTCCATTATTGGAAACAGTGTTGGGGTTTGATTCCAGCATGTTGGATACCAAGCATGCCCAGGTTCATTCCAACCAGTTTAGAGATGGTCATTGCGTAATGATGCATGCCCCATTATATCGTAACAACTGATTCACTCACTAAGCCTGGAGATTGAACCCCGGGGTTTGCGGGGTGGTCTGCTCATGCAGGGCCACCCTCACACTTGGAACTGAGCAAACTGCCTTTGGGACTGAAAGGCCTTCTATTGGGGTGACTTATAGGTTTTAAGTGCAGTGATGTTACATATAAGGATACCTATATATTTTGTGAGAGGTGCATGCACCAACTCACACAGGCTGCACAGGCCTGTCGTCAGAGTTTGGAGGGTCCCTTAAGGTGGCATAACATATGCTGCAGCCCATGGGGGACCCTTGGTGTACCTAGGCCCTGGGTACCTTAGTACCATATACTAGTGACTTACTAGGGTACACCAGCAGCCAATTAGGAATGTACCAAGATGCTCACCATAGCCAATTGATGGAGGAAACACAGTGACTGGGGTTCAGATTAGCAGGATCCCAGTCATACTAGTCAGACAAACAGTATGACACCATCAAAAAGTGGGTGTAACCATGAAATCAGATACTACTTTCCTACAGGGGGACAGAAGGACCTCGCCAAGTCTACAGAAATATCGCACTCTGCACCTCTATCCCTACCGCCGGTGCACTATCAGACTACCAAGCACCAGGCTCACACCTTAGCACCATAGTGCAAGTGACTGCATGAGTCTAACGTATGTTTTGTACATTGGATGTGTCCTTTACAGTAAAGCAGTAAAGCACACATCCAAAGTGGGAAACATTAAGTGAAATAAAAATATTTCTCCATTTTTAACACCTTCCGACTATTATTACTAGTTAAGGTTTTTCACCAAAAGCCATTGGTGGTTGCATGGGAACGCACATGTACAACCAATGGAACACCCCCTTCACACAAAGTAATGAAACGTCATGTTACTTTCAGGCAACTTTCAAGCACAAAACAAGCTTTTCAAGGGAAAGTAAATTAAAAAAAAACATTTTGAACAGGTTTGTGTCATTGTTGTGATTCAAACTTAGTGTAAAATATTTGTAAATCCGACCTACACTTTTCCTGATTGCTGGCACAGCACTTCATGAGTTAAGTCATCAAGTTATCTGCTTTTCCACAAACTTTCGGTAACATTCCTCCCAAAAGCATTGCTGGACATCACTTATACTTTTAGGCTGCAACAATGAATGTATTACATTGAGACTCCTCTGAGACCCCAACTGGGGTGTAGTCCACAAATTACACAAATATTTACCTCCTCCAAAGTGTAGAACTCTTGTGAGATGAGACTGCTTAAACTTGCAAATTCTTTGACTTTTATCACAATTTCTTTGACTCCAAGATGTTTATAATTTTAACATCTACCACATATGTAATGTCTACTACAAAGTTAGTAATGAAATGAGCATAATCTAGGAGCGACTACTGATTCCAAAATAAACTGCATTGATTGCATATCCTGTTTTTATAAAGATTTTGCATAATCTGACAGATTTCTTTTGTATCAGTACTGTTCATAAAGAAGTAGTATTATGCCTTTGTTAGTTGGGTAATAACTGAGATTATCACAAGACTGAAATGATCAGTTTTCAAATTGAATGCATGTTACAGGTCATAAAGTTTGTTCTATGACAATTTGTAGCACACTTACTGGGAAAATGACAAGAAAACATGAACAGATTGGACTCCGGAGTAACCAGAATAACAATTGGTAAGAACAATTTATAGGAGCACTTGCCAAACAAAATTGTGTTTATGACATTATCAGGTCTCGTTCAACAATCTAAGGGCCCGATTCACAAGGGACTTACCACTTATTAAATTACTAGTGCTGAGTCTTTGCACTTGTGGCGGAATACCCGCACTCGGGCTCTTTTGATGGCCTGGGGTGGAATCTCTGCACTGTAGTGCTCAGTAGGGAGATCCCGCCATGAGTGCAGAGACTCCACACTCGTAACTTTATGAGTCGCAATTGGGCCCTAAATGTCGACCTATATCACTTGAAAAATGTATACTGTTTCAACCCTTGAAAATGGCTCCCTTACGTCTTTTTAGTCAGTTGGCTCAAACCCAGTGTGAGTGACAAACTGCGCAGAACACGTTTGGAGGGTGGGCAAAGGAAGAATTGCACCACACCCACAAGCTGGAACTTGGCATTAATCTGGCATCCCCAGAACTCTACTAAGAACACTCCTGGGCCTGTGACGAATCAATAGAAGGACGTTGCTGCTTTTGAAATCCTGAAGGAAGACTGGACCAGCTAGCAGTGAACCTAGGAACCCCAAAATGACTCTAAGAGTCAGTTGGCTGACCGCCTCTATGAGCTACTGGGACCCAACAAGATTCCAGAAGTGTTTTCCTGTTTTCCAGCTGAGCAGTGCCTCAGACGTTCAACAAAAAGAAAAGTAAGAACTGCTACTCATCCAGTCGAGCCTCAAGAATTTGGAATGCACTGCATCCTGTAATCAGGTGTAACCCCTCGACTTTCTCTGTTTTAAAAAGCAGTAAAAAAGCATGGGGTGAATAAATTCCTTCAAGAGCAGCCCTGAAGCCTCCCTGCTTTACTGTTGTCTGGGGCACATCCGGAGTTTACGTTTTCTGACTGAGTGTTATATTGTACATATTTTGTTGAGTGCATATTTACTGCTGCATTCCTCCTTTATATGTGTAACTTACCTGGTATTTGTAAAGCGTTCTGTTACCCTAACAGGTCATGTTTGCGCTATATAAAACTCCAAATAAACTGGACCCTAGCTGGTCTGCTCTGCTGGCCTCCGTGGGAGTGAATCCTGACCCCCAAGTACCGTCCCAAAGGTCCTGGACCCTTGGCAGATAAGAGTGTACTCCTCGCTGCCTAAATTTAGGCTTCACCAGATTTCACACCAAGCATCAACACCTCAATCTTTGTCTATGGCAACATTTGTTGACACCTTCACCAAGCCCAATACCGAGCAGTCACTGATCAACTCAAAACTTGCACAGGGGCTCCCTGTCATCATCGAGCCATTCCTCCGTTCCAGCTTTCACTTGTCTTACTGAGAAGTCGATGATGATCACTTTCTCTCCAGAAAATTTACAAGTCTCAGAAGATAAACTTTCCAACAGGATGCACCTGGTCCCTGAACTCGACCATTCATCAATTGCAGTCAGCCTTAAATTTTGACTTTTGACCGCGTCAAGCATGACCAGATACCTGTGGTTGGAGCTTTGTGCTTTTTGACTCTATTTTCAACTCAGGTCTATTTATTGGATTGTTGTAACTTTGATGTTATTTCATTTATTAATATATTCTCTATTTTTCTAGGGTTGATTTGGTATTTTTTTTGTATTGTTCTTTCACTTTATTACTGTTTGAGGACTCTTTAAATGTTTTACACATTGCCTCTCAGTTAAGCCTGACTATCCTGTGCCATGCTAGCAGAGGGTTAAGCACGGTTATTTAGTGACTGTAGTGGTTCACCCTGACAAGGATTTTGATTATTATTTGAAGTGGGCTTTCCTACCCCTTAACTAATACTCCAATTTCTTACAGTTATCATACATATAGCCACATTGTGCAGGTGAATTCCCCTTTGAAGATCAGAAGTAATACAAATAATGGGTCAATAAAAGTGAATGAAGCAGCTGCTTAAGTTGGAGGTTCTTTAGAGGCAATGTCAACCCACAGAAGAATTAAATCAGATTCCTTGTCTTACATTTTAGTGTGACTATGAAGAATAGATAGGTTCGAGCACGACTCAACTGGACCAGCCATGAAAATGAGGTTGGTCCTGCAAGAAAAAAGCTACTATCAGGCATAGAGATTTTTGTTGTACTTAACTACGTTAAGCAGGATCTGGAGTCAGACAGTGGCCAATAATTTCAACATCCTCGGATTGACATAGTTATAGAATTCCAGTGGCAGCCGACTTTGAAACTCCTGTTTCTTGTACAAATGTGAGGTTTTTCACAAACAGAATATTTGGTGGACTTGTGAAAAGAGAAAGTTCACTACATGACATTTGTGTACTGTAAATGGATGACGTTACAACATTCAGCTAGTTCTGAGCCAAGTCTTTGGGCATTTGCGCCTCACAGAGCTAAAGTACTTGTCTTCCTTGGAGATGTGTTTGCTGGTTCGGGCAATATTTCCTGTTCCGTCCAACAATGAGGAATTAGGTGGACAGTTGCCAGGTTCTCTTTCAGCTTGAAATTTGCATTCAGATATGGTTTCCAAAGTGGACAAAGTGCAGTTTATTTTACAGTTTATTTCACAGGCTCGGAAAAGAGACATACTCAAACCCCTAAAAAATGTTTTAAAGTGATTTAGCTGAAAAATCTACATAACAGTAAACAGTTGCATACACAATTATATGTAAGCTGAAAAATGAAGATGGCAATTACTTACAAATATGAGATATAAATATGGATCAACTTGATTTCATACGGAAATGTAGGCCTGGCTTGAAGGGCTGAGGATGTTCTTGGTATTACAAAGCAAACATTGTATTGTATTGTAATTGCATTTATATAGCGCTTTCTACCCCTGGCAAAGCGTCAAAGTGCTTTTTCGTCGAGTAGCACGCTATTCTGGAACCCGTAAAGGATTAGTGTTGAATTAGCATAGTGAAATATGAAAATAATTTGAGTGGTGGATAGGTTAGTCAGTTCACTACATTTATCCTGAGCTAACACAAAAATCCACTTTGCAACCAACGAACAAATCACAAGTCGCTGTTTGTTTTCTTCTTTTCTTTCTTTTATTTCATGCGTTGATTGTTCATAAAACCTCCTAGCCGACACGTGTTTCGTCTGATTTTGTGTTAATCCACAGACTTCTTCAAGGCTAGAACAATGTAATTTTATAGTTTTAAAATCTTTACATATGTTTGTTTATTTCAAAACCCCTATTTTTCAAGAACTCTGATTCTAAAGAGTCCCATTTATAGAGTGTTGCAGGTTATCAACATCAAGGAGCTGGTGCAATATCACCAAAAGACAAAACAAGGTGCTCTGAAAAGAATTTTGGTGAATAGTAACCGCCAACACAACAAAGTATATAATAGTGGTAATAAAAAGGAATCCCACCACCATGAGCTTTATCCTGTGTGCAGTTCACATCAACACACTGTTGAGAATCCCGTATTTATAGATCTGGTGAGAAATATGTAAATATAAACTGGTTGCTATGGCTAGAGAGAGATGGCCCCACATCAAAATATCGTGCTCAACCAAAATTGTGAACCAGTCATGGGTACCTTGATTAGTCAAATTCGACCTCTAGTCTCTTGTTCAACACCCCTGCCACAGCGTCATTGGGGTTCAGTTATCCTCTTAGCTATCGATATAAAAACCGCAATTTAGAACTTAAATACCGTCTATCTGTATGCACGTTTAAAAGCCAACCTTAATCTAATTATATTTGATACTCACTCTATTTTTCACGTTGTTTTGGCCCGTAGATAGCGGTTAAAATCAGTCTCTCTCCATACTGTATTATTCGGGTATTTTCCTCCTATAGTCAAATTAAAACAGATGGAATCTTACTGGTTAGGAAATATTCATTTCCGTCATCATTAGAGACATATATATTTACTAACTGGGATCAATCTTTAGATGACCCACACTTAAAGCACTACAAACTGATAGAGTTAACCCTCTAGGCTAACAGCAATTTCTAATCTCTGTAGTTGCGCGCTACACGACCCATACCCATTTATAAAGCGCAGCAAATCGGATGGAGGACTCTAAATGCCAATGTATGTACATTACTTGAATATGATTTATTTGGAATTAATGATCCAAAGAACAGCTATTGTGTCTATATGTTGAATCTTAGAATGTACACGATCCTTTGACAAGCATGTTTTTAATCATGTTTCTAATCATGTTTTGCAATTTTCATCATGTTATGATCGGGTAAAACTGTTTTTAAGTATACCAATGAAAATGACACTGTCCTTATATTATGTTGCTAATTTTGGCAAATAATTTAGTGAAATCAATATATAAGGCTGATAACCATGGCTTTTAAAATATGAATATGATATGCGAAGTATATTTATGACAGTAACTTGACTTGGTAAAATATGAGCTCCGAGACAATATTGATTACCATATGCTGGGATCGTATGGCACGTTCTGTTTTAAATTGCTAATGTTGACAACCATTGTTTAAACTAGGAACGCTATATGTATACATAACCAATTCTGTGAAAACATGTATTGTCAGGATGTCGGTAATGAGAATTAAGGAAGTGACACCTGGTGATGGGAATTTTCGGTGGGTGCCTGTCTTTCTACTTCCTTACACGGTGTGCGCTTATATATTCACAAAACTTCCAGAATTATAGTCGATAAACACTACAATCAGGAGTAGATATTACTCGTGGTAGGGATAAGATATCGGCTTACACACTCTAAGATGGCGCGCATTTCTAGTTGGGAAACCACATGCGGCTAGCCCCTTTTCTATGTCTGATACCGGACGCGGGTATTTGAAGAAACTTCGACATGGCGCGGGTGCTGAACGCCAGGAACTTTTTTACAGAGGACGAGATATCGTCAAAGGTGAGACTTCTCACACATACAGATCCTTCTCGTGGCGGTGTTAATTTGCCGAGCACGATTTGCTGCGCTTTATGAATGGGTATGGGTCGTGTAGCGCGCAACTACAGAGATTAGAAATTGCTGTTAGCCTAGAAGGTTAACTCTATCAGTTTGTAGTGCTTTAAGTGTGGGTCATCTAAAGATTGATCTCAGTTAGTAAATATATATGTCTCTAATGATGACAGAAATGAATATTTCCTAACCAGTAGGATTCCATCTGTTTTAATTTGACTATAGGAGGAAAATACCCAAATAATACAGTATGGAGAGAGACTGATTTTAACCGCTATCTACGGGCCAAAACAACGTGAAAAATAGAGTGAGTATCAAATATAATTAGATTAAGGTTGGCTTTTAAACATGCATACAGATAGACGGTATTTAAGTTCTAAATTGCGGTTTTTATATCGATAGCTAAGAGGATAACTGAACCCCAATGACGCTGTGGCAGGGGTGTTGAACAAGAGACTAGAGGTCGAATTTGACTAATCAAGGTACCCATGACTGGTTCACAATTTTGGTTGAGCACGATATTTTGATGTGGGGCCATCTCTCTCTAGCCATAGCAACCAGTTTATATTTACATATTTCTCACCAGATCTATAAATACGGGATTCTCAACAGTGTGTTGATGTGAACTGCACACAGGATAAAGCTCATGGTGGTGGGATTCCTTTTTATTACCACTATTATATACTTTGTTGTGTTGGCGGTTACTATTCACCAAAATTCTTTTCAGAGCACCTTGTTTTGTCTTTTGGTGATATTGCACCAGCTCCTTGATGTTGATAACCTGCAACACTCTATAAATGGGACTCTTTAGAATCAGAGTTCTTGAAAAATAGGGGTTTTGAAATAAACAAACATATGTAAAGATTTTAAAACTATAAAATTACATTGTTCTAGCCTTGAAGAAGTCTGTGGATTAACACCAAATCAGACGAAACACGTGTCGGCTAGGAGGTTTTATGAACAATCAACGCATGAAATAAAAGAAAGAAAAGAAGAAAACAAACAGCGACTTGTGATTTGTTCGTTGGTTGCAAAGTGGATTTTTGTGTTAGCTCAGGATAAATGTTGTGTTGTGTATCAGGGCATTGACTGGTTCATGCCTGTTGTGTTTAGTTTGGTGGTCTAAACCTTATCCTTGGAGCTTCTTTACTTGTTCTTATCCTTACTATTATCATTGTTACCCAGCGCAACTGTAACCCAGCCACCAATTTCTTCATTTGCTGTAGGTTAGTCAGTTATTTGGATTCAGAAGGCTAGCGGAGTGATAGAAGATGGGAAAAGGTTTGCATTTCTATAGAGTTTGTTACCCCTGATGGGTTGTTGCAGTGCTTTTTTCGGAGAGTAGCACCCTACTGCAAAACCCATGAAGGATTAGTGGTAAATTAGTATAGTGAAATATAAAAGTAATTTGAGTGGTGGATATTAGTCAGTTTTTGGGATTGGGGTGTTGAAGTGTTTTTTTGGTGAGTAGCACGCTACTCCGCAACCCATAAAGAATTAGTGGTGAATTAGTATGTTGAAATATGAAAGTAATTTGAGTGGTGGATATGTTATTCAGTTATTTGGATAGAGAAGGGTAGTGGAGGGATGGAAGAGAGAAAAAAAAGTTTGCATTTATATAGTGCTTGCTACACCTGATGAGGTGTTGAAGTGCTTTTTTTGGTGAGTAAACACTACTCTGTAAGCCATGAAGAATAAGTGGTGAATTAGTACAGTGAAATATTAAATTTGAGAATTGGACATGTTAATCTGTTATTTTGATTGATTGAAGGATAGTGGAGGGATAAAAGAGTGAAGATTTCAGACTGTATTTTTGGGAGGTCGTAGTAGTAGGAGGAGGCTTGGGATGAGTAAAAAGGGATGTGGAAGGGAAGAGTCAGAGAGAAGAGTTTAGAAAGGCTTGTTTAGGGTGATCACTATAGCAAACATAACCTGACTCTGTAAGAAACAGGTTTATTAGTTAACTAGCAGCCCGTCCCGACGTTGTCCGGGAGCAATTATGCTTCAGGGCCCCCGCCCGCCCTGACGTTGTCTGTGGGTCCCCGGAGCCTTCCTCCATATATTGCAGTTACTTTGTACGCTTTTGTAACCTGCACACGTCACTTTTTCCTCCTGTAATGCCCAGTCTGCTACCTCTGGCTGACGATTGTGACTTTTGTAACGCACCTCTCACGATTGTCACTTTAGCTTTATAACGCACCTCTCACAATTGTTATTTTAGCTTTATAATGCACCTCTCACGATTGTCATTTTAGCGCCGGTCACCGCTCCTCCCCGCCGCCGCTCCTCCCTCACGTTTGCTTTGGTATTTTGCTCACTTGTGTCCCTCACGTTTGCTTTTCTCTATATTGCAGTTGCTTTGTACGCTTTTTATTCCTGTAATGTCACCGATCCTCCCCGCCGCCGCTCCTCCCACACGTTTGCTTTGGTATTTTGCTCACTTGTGGTGCTGATGTTTGCTTTTCTCTGTATTGCAGTTACTTTGTACGATTTTGTAACCTACACACATCACTTTTTACTCCTGTAATGCCCCGTCTACTACCTCTGGCTGACGATTGTCACTTTTGTAACGCACCTCTCACGGTTGTCATTTTAGCTTTATAACGCACCTCTTACGATTGTCATTTTAGCGTGGGTCACCGCTCCTCCCTCACTTTTGCTTTGCTCACTGCTTACTTGGCGCCCTACCTCATCGGCTGCTCACCGCTCCTCCCTGTCGCCGCTCCTCACTGCCTGCCCGCCGATCCTCACCGCCTGTCCCCGGCTCATGTCCGCTGTCACTGCTCCTCCCCGCGCTGATCTCCGCCGCTCCTCGCGCTCGTGTACGCCGATCCTGATGTCAGCACGCTACTTTGAAGGGACTACTTTTTTTTTAACATATATTTTTTAAATTACGTATTTATTTTTAATTTATATAGCCTATGTCCATCTGCACACCCTGAGGATTACAAAGATGTATAGGGTGTGTGGATTGGCTCTGTGGTTCCTGAGTTTACCCGCCTCAAAGCCTCAAAGTTCTTTCTTTATAATAGTAGTATAGATTAGCTCTCTCCTAGGCGAAGTAGCGCCTCGGGTCATTTGCACGCTATATAAAACCACAAATATAGGTACATAGGCAGTACCTCTTCCCAAAGCCTCAACATGGCGCACCATTAGCGAACATCTGTACGACCTACGCCTAGAAACATCTGAGTACCATTAATATGTGCACATTTTCATAGCTAAGGCTATTTAAAGTTGGGAAGTACCCCACTGGCCTTGCCAATATCTTACTGTACACATTTGTGCAGCCGCCTTAAGGGTGAAAAGTCTCTATGAAGTTCCAGGAAGCACGCCTATTTATCAAGGAGTCAATTTTGTACATTGAAAAAGAAGTCGCCATACATGCATTCATTTCGTAAAATGATTTGCATAAACTTGACTATCTCTTGTGCTCTGAATAACAGTTCCTTTTACTTCTAAACTCCATGTTACTCATTTTATTGGCCTCGGGATCACGAAGAGTTAACCTGGCTTTCACGGGCCTTTAATATGTAACCTGCAAAGTTGAACAGTAAAAGGTGCATAAACCTACCCTGCTACCTTAGTGGCACAGTTAATCTTACACTGGGTAGCATCCCTAGAGCCATCACCTCCTGTTAAGGCATGATAGTGGATTTTAGCCAGATCTAATGTTTTCAGGTACAGCACTTAACACGTTCCACCTCTGTACCGAGCTTGCACTTTAAAAAATAGATAAGCAAACAACCCCAACCCAACAGAAAGGAAGTAAAAACCTTGAATCACATTTCTTCACGGAGCCACATGGAGAGAAATGCACAGGGCTGGGGGCCTGGGAGATTCATAGAGTGCAGAGTGGGAGGGAGCGTTAAATCACAGAAGAAATAACTTCCCTGCAGTGACCAGTACTGTGAGGTAAGGTAATTCTAAGGTGCATTATTACACTTCTTCACTGGTTTAGAGCCTTGGAATGTGGCATTACTTTGGGAATTTGTGTCTGTAAACAGAATCTTGCATGCTCTTTCCTTTTTCCTTACTCTTGCCCCACCACACAGAGGCGTCATGAATGCCTCACTTTGGCAGATTGACAATGGGTGGATGTCAGGGGGGGGATTGAAACATATTTAAATTATAGCACTGACTGGCAACACGCTGCATGTTTACTGAGGGATATAAATGATAGAGTGCACGCCTTCTTGCAGCACTCTCATTACCCAGTCCGAGCCTCCTAACAAAGGTTATCTAAAATGCGGGCCGGGGCTACTCATCCCATAATGCCTCAGAATTATCACACCACTGATCGGAGGCATTGCGTGTGCCGAAATGAAAGTTAATGTTCCTCCTGACGAACATGAGCATAGCAAAAACTCATTCCTGTGGCGTGTTGCTGAATGAGTAACGTTTTTCACTTAACCGATCATCTCTTGAAACAACATAACAATCACCAGCCCGGACTCCCCACGGGGTCCAAATACATGAAATCAAACAGCAATGGCCAGCTGTAATGAGCCTGTAACCGGAAAGTCTCTACTCCTGCAGCCGTGTGTTACCATAAACCAAACACAAAGCGGGGTTGGGGAAGGCCAATATGCAAAACATGTGTTTAAGCCCCATAGTCCTCACCGCATATCACGGTGCCCAGTCACCATGGCCCCACCGGTCTTCTGAGCAGGGCATATCGAGACAGGGAGAGGGCTGAACCCTGTGCTGAATGCCAAGTGACCTCCTCGCTGCAGGGCCACTGCCTCCCACTCCGTGTTCACGAAGTGTTGGGAGCACAAATTATGTCATCACGCAGACGTCGCGGCCGGCGCTACTTGCAAGGGACTACTTTATTTTTATTTCAAAATTTTTTAAACAACGTATATTTTTTATTTTTAATAGCCTATGTCCTTCTGCTTGCCCTGAGGTTTTCAAAGATGTCTTGGGTGTTTTGATTGGTGTTGTACTTTTCGAGTTTACCTGGCTCAAAGGACACAGTTCTCTCTTTATAATAGTAGTATAGATAGGGGTGTGAGCTCCATTTAAGTAATAATCACAATACTTGTCACAGAAAATCACAAAAGTCATAAAATAACCCACAGCTAGCTTGGCACAACGAAGTCAGGTTTAAATTAGAGGCAAAGTGTAAAGTATTTATGCAGCACTAAAACAGTAATAAAGCAAAAACACGACACAAGATGAATCATTAACCAATTTAGAAACATAGAAGATATTTTAATGCATACATTTATACCAAAATGATAAAATTCTGATCAGTAGAACCAGAGTTATGAGATTTTAAAGTTTAAGGAAAAATAGCACCAAAAAGGCAAAAAGCACCAACTGCGGTACCTGGTTTTTCCGGTCCTTGACAAAGTCACAGGTTAAGGCTGACTGTGTTGAACTGCCATTTTGGGTACAGGACCAGATGCGACCTGACGGGAGTTGCACCTTCTGTCCTGGTGAAAGGCTGCACAGTGCTGGGATGTGAAGCTCGGCATCGTGGCGTGTTGAGCTCAGAAGTGTGGCAATGCGAGGTCCTTGTGTCACCTAGCATCATCATGCACACTGCTGTGTCATATCTGGTGAAGCAGCTGATTAGAAGCCTTTGGGTTTGAATTTTTTTGATCATTTTTGTGGATTAGCCATTTCAAGAAGACAACAAGATATTTGAGATAATGGTTGTGAAGGTGAGATCACCAGTTTTTGACCCACCTGATTGCGGGATTTGAGAAATGGCCGCCTTTCAACTAAATCCCAGGGACTCAAAGGATCTCCCCGTTTCCATGAGAACATAAGTACCATGCAGAGTGTGGCAGAAATAGGTGTAAGTGATCGTCGGCTGGGACAAAGACCTTCCTGACGTACACCATCATCACACTGTGCAGAGAAGTGTGCTTGTAAAAGATCAGCAGCATATATGAGGTGCCAGGACGTTAGGTGTTCTAGGACTGTGGGGGAAGCTTGCAAAGTCAGAGGGACCAACGCCTGCAACCAGAGGACCTGTGCTAGATTGCATTACAGAGTGTGTGGTGTCTGAGATGTGTTGGGGGGACCTGCGCTGGGAGTTGAGACTGTCTTCGACCTCCAAATCAGGTGGTTGACAGAGCGTGACATTGAGGCCTTGATCTGAGGGCGCTGGCTCCCTCTCTCTGAACCCATGCCTCAAGGTACTTTGTTGTGGGGAGCATCGTGACGGAGCTAGAGGTGTTTTCTTGTGCCTTTTGGGCACCTACTGCTATCAGTCAGGAGCTAATTCAGCTTGCACCTTCGCTTGAAGGGAGGCGTTTCTCCAGACTTGGAAATGCTCCAGCTTCCTGGGTCACAACCTTTTATCTACAGGTGGGATAGTGATCCTGCCCTCGTGCAGGTGCCGCTGGGAACCTGGAGATCTAATCCAAATAGACTAAACTGAGTAACTCTTTCTTTCCATTTTAGGTGGTTTCAACAATCATATCAACATGGTGCCAGCAGGGAAAAAGTGTATCGTTTTGGTGTACTTAAGTGACTGAGAGGCTGGGTCACGAGGTGCAGTCAAAGACCTGTGATTGCTTGACCATTGCAACTGTTGGAGGTGTGCGATATTGGGGAATGTCATTTTTGATGACTACTTCTAAATAGGGCATACATGTTCATGCCCTTCTGCTGCTAATTGGAATGTTAGACAATTGTATATAACTGCAGAGTATATATACAATATGTATCTGGTTTTGATTTTAATGTGTTTTTGTAATACAAACACCAGTGTTTTATACATACTGTGAAGAGTCTTTCTATGGTGTATGTAGTGTATTGGGAGGGTAGTGTTGTGCCAATACTTTACACTTGAACCCTGAAGATAAGCCTGACTGCTCTCTGCTAATCTACTCATGAGTGACTACATATTATTGGACATATGTATCATACTTATCCTATCTAGGATGGGGGATTCTAACTGGCTTGGATGCATCCCAACCAGGCAGATACCACTGGGTTGAACACCAAGCCTTAAACTCCACTTTTCTTACATATCAGTCACCCTTAAGGTCAGCCCTAGGTGGCCCTATGGGCAGGGTGCTACGTAAGAAAAAGGCAGGACATGTACATTTATGTTTCACATGTCTTGGTAGTGACAAGCAACCTATTTTGTTTTTCGTTACTGTGAGGACTGCTCCTCACAGAATTTATTGGGAATTCCTTAATACACTTTTAAGCTGTATTTCCTGATCAGAGAGGAGGAGCTTTTCCATTTTTCAGATGTTTGGAATAGTATTGATAAATCCTACTTACTGGTGAAGTTGGATTTAAGTTTACTATTTTAGAATTTCCACTTTTAGAAAGTAGACATTTCTCTGCAGTGACTGCTTTGTCCACTAACAGCCTGTCTCCAACACACATCTGAAGTGGGTGACAGCTACACTATGTGCATTTCCTCTAAACAGCCACAACACAGAAAGGATAGGTGTGTCTGAGTGTACTTCTACGTACATCTGCATTCTGATGGATTTGCCTCTGCAAGATGGAAGGGAAGTGTTAACATTTTACTTGAATAGTTATTGTCCTGTCCCCCACAAAAAGCTGATTTACCCTCTATAGACAGCATGGAAAACAGGACTGGACTGAAAGGGCAACCTGTGCATTTCAGAGAGTTGCTTTGAAGTCACCCCACCCCCATATCAAAGGTATTTTTGGGTATATGTGCAGGTTCTTTGACCCCCTAAAATGAAGTTCAGAAAGAGCTGAGTACAACAGTCCAGGCCATCATGCTCATCAGAGGAACACTGATTCCTACATCCAAGACCCTTTTGTCCCCTATCTGGAGGGAACACACATCACAACACAGGAAAGCCATTACAATCATGTGCCCTCGGAAAACTGGCAGAAAGGCACATTTGGTTTAGCCAGGAGAATGTCAACTTTCTAAAAGTGACATTTTCCAAAATATTGACCTAAAATCTGACTTTACCATTAAGGAGGATTTCAACTTACAATTCAAATGAGTGGAGGAAGTATTAAAATGGATGCACCACAGGCTACAGTGGCAGGCCTGAGGCATGCTTTACAGGGCTACTTTACTAGGTTTCACAATGAGTGCTGTAGCCCACTAGTAACATTTATTGAACAGGACTGGGGTACATGTAGCACCATTTACAAGGGACTATAAGAAAATGAAAGATGCCTTTTTAACAACATGCTTATATTCTCATTGTTCTCATATACAATGCTTTTAAGTTCTTCAATGCAATGCTTTAAACATGTATTCATATGTCTTCAAATTACTTTTTATGTAACATTTTACTCAAACACTTTTATATGCAATGTTTCATATGAGTATCTATACATTTCAAATTATCAATTATTTTTTGAATGACACATCTAGAAATTAGTATATCTCAACCTCCGAGCCAAGAATTGTGAACACTGTTACAGCTCTAATGTAAGCAGTCTACTTTCATTCCTGGACCGTGGTTAGCCTTTGTTTATGTCTGCTAGAAAGTGTGACGTTCTTAGAGCACACACAAAAACACTGATACTATTACCATAATATGGTCATTATATCCCCTTTCAGACACACCCACATCACTTAGCTTTAACCATATCAGGGGCACTCAACAATAAAGAGAAACTGGAGTGACCTCTGAATATTTTTATGGTCCCTGAATTATGGTTGAGCCCATCCTGGCATATAGGAACCAGAATGAGACTTGATACAGAATCATGACACCAATTAGGGTGAGTGAGGGTTACAAAAACATTTAGGGTGCAACCTTGGAGGCTAGTGAGAGACAAATGTGATGCATATCCATTAAAGAGGGTTACATGATATTTTTGGATGATATTTGCTCAAGTTACTTGATAAGAAGCACAGAAGCAGGCTTTAAGAATATTTCCCCAATTGCAGTATCTCCCATCTGCCACCTTTTCCAATTGTGATAACCTACTTTTGCTTTGTATCTCTCAAATGTACTATCTGATATTCAGCTAATCATCCAAAACAGATTTACATCTCCCCTCTCTTAACACACTCAAATATGGCTAAAACCATGATAGTCCAATCTCTCAGATCCCACATGTGTGCAAACTCCACTTGACAGGCTTTGCTGAATGGCTGGATGAAGAATGCCACACAGACCTGGTTCACATATTAACAACAAACTGAAAGATAGTAGTAAGAAACTAGGAAATGCAGATTTAAATGTTTACTTTAAAATCCTCAGTCGAGTGAATAAAATATGTACGGTATCCACACAGAAGGCAAAATACAAAAGCAGTTACGCATGCAACCATCAGCTTAAGATTCAGGGCTGAATTTACAAATGGGATGAATTGCAGTACTCACGTTCTGAGCTAGAGTTAGAAAATTAGAGATCTGAGTTAGGGAGCGTAGCAACTGCTTTAGGGCTCAGCCGTAATGTTTTGTGAGCCTTGCATTTAACTTGCAGAGAATGCCTAAGGTGGAGCATCCTAATAAATAAATCTGGAGACCAGGTAAGATCTTTGTGTCACATTGAGAACTCCTCTCTGTATCTCCAGCCAACACATTAAACCCTAAAGCAGTGGTCTTCAAACGTTGTTATGCCAAGCCCCTTCGAGCAAAATGTTTGGGGGTCGGGCCTCCCCTCAAACATGCAAAAGGGCGAGATCAATACAAGAGTAAGAAGGCTAAATAAATCGTCATTACATTGGGAATTCCAAAGACAAACACCCCATCCAGGTCATCTTGCCAAAGCACCATTCAGATCTACTCTTCAAAGCACCATCCTGATCTGTACTTACAACATCCTATCCGAAAGCCCTGCAAATTCACACTTAGACCATAGCTGCCAAGTTTTTCACCTATAAAAGCAGTACTCTGTGAAGCTATTGAGGAGATCGGCCTTGGTTCCTCCCCTGACGTTACCTACCCAGCGAGACTCTGGGCAAATTTCTTCTCCCCATCTCGCCCAACCCCCTCATTAGATTTCTGTAACTTTGCTTTTTTTTTGTCTCTTAATTTTCTATCAGTTACCATTTAGCACTCTTTCTTTCATTGTCTTACTTCCTTTGCTCCTATCCCCTTCACCGCCTAGCCCCCTGTCCTTTTTTGCCCTTTGACTAAGCACTCCTTCTCCCTTTGTTGGGTGAAAGATCCAATATGTTTACTCTGGAGTCTCAGTGAACCCGCTGAGAGACCCCGTAGAGCCTAGGGAGCCACTCACAGTTGAGGTATGGTATGGCTCCCCTTGCCAAAGCACTCCCTCTCCCCTTCTTGGTTAAGGATCCAGTATGTAGGCCTTGGAGTCTCAGAGACCCCTCTGAGACAGTCCACTGCATATAGGTATCCACCCGCAACAGAGATGGGGAAATGATACCACTTCCCCTGGAAACACAGCTTACTGGGCTTTGGATGCAGCTTCGACTCGTCTACCAGTTTGTGTCCCCATCACCCTAGTCCTCCTCTTTCCATGCTGTGTCTCTCATCCTCCCCTCCTTTTTCCCTCCTCCATTTTCTGTCTACTTCCCCTGCTCTTATGCCCCCTGACTCTCTTCCCTGGCCTGATTTTTCCCTTACGTATATGTCCTTTTGGTTTGTCGCGTCCTTACTTGTCACTAGGTTGCCTGGCTCAAATAACTGTGTAACCTTGGTAGCGATTTAACCTGCAATTATGGTCTGATACTCATGTAAAGTGCTCTGATACCTCCAGGTCTAGCCAGTTCTATTTAAAACCTTTAAAATAAAAAATAAATAAAGAGAAGACCTTTGAGAGGCTTGTCGCCCTCTTTTATTGACCCTAGACACTCATTGCAGGACATGTCATACTTGCCAGGCAAGTGGAAAGAGTGGGAGGAAACAGAAAGCTCCTCTCGAGCCATTCCCTGTGGTCAGCACCCCTTTTGAGCTTGTGGGTATTGACATAGCCACATGCAACAGGTTCATCCTAGTCTTGGTGCACCATGCCACCCGGTACCCGGAAGCCATACCTCTGAGGACAGTGACGGCCCCCGTGGTGGGATGGGCACTGATGGGAATTTTCTCATGAGTGGGATTCCCTATAGAGTAAGTGTCTGACCGGGGGACCAACTTCATTTCCAAGTATATGAAGTCCCTTGGGCAGGAGTGCAGTGTAACATACAAGTTCACCACTCCTTACCACCCCCAAGGAAATGGGTTGGTTGAGAGATTCAACTGACCCTGAAAGGCATGATTATGGGTCTTGAGGAACCTATGAGGCGTAAGTGAGAGGTCCTCTGACCATGTCTGCTGTTTGCATACCGTGAGGTGCCACAGAATTCTCTAGGGTTCAGTCCCTTTGAGCTTCTCTATGGTCACCCAGTGAGAGGATGGTCAAAGAAGGCTGGGAGCAATCTCCCAGGAAACCTCCCCAGGATATAAATATAGTTACATGCTGGCGTTCAGGAACCAGACTAGGCGTTTCAGGCAACTCGCTGAAGCGAATCCGGAAGCTAGCTGTCGTGTCCTTGTACTTGAAGCATGACAGGAGTCATCAGATTCAATCAGGTACTTTTATTGTTCTTCGTTACAGCCTATGATCACACATCCTGCCTCATACCCAGTTCCTGGCTATCTGCCGTCCCCCACTCCTTGACCGGAAGTGGTGTCCGGTTCCTTGCCCCCTCTGACCAGTTGGGTCCAGGGTCCTAGTGCCCTGTGCCCAGGTCATGACACCAGCTAGGAGAAGCAGTGGTATGACCAGAATGCCACTCTGTTAGAGCTTCAGCCTGGTCAGAAAGTGTGGTTCATGGCCCGAATGGAGCCTTGTGCGCTCCAGTTAAGTGGACCGGACCATTTGACTTACAAGAGTCCAGTTACCTACTTGGTGGACTTGCGACCTACCAGGAACCCCTTGCAGGTCCTGCATGTCAACCACCTGAAGCCCCACTTGGATGGGTCCCAAGTGGGCATGCTCTTATCGACAGATACTGAAATGCCTGCGACAGAGCGAGATGGGTCAGTGGATGGTGTCAACCTCTCATCCACCCTGACCCCTGAGCAACAGAGTGACTGTTGCCAGTGTTGGGACAGTTTTCTGATTTGTTCTCCCTGGTTCATTTGTTGTAATACTCTCTGGAGCAGATGTCTAGTATTCTCATTCTTCTGTGATCATGTCTGATACATCTTGAGGTCTAGTTCATAGAAAGAATCCCATTGAGGATTGTAGCAACTGTTTCACCTGAAACTAGGATCTGGGGAAAGTGGGCTTCCCAGAATCTCTTAATAGCTGACTATTGAATTCAGTATTTCTTTTATATCACCATCAAAGCATTTCAAGAGGTCATTGAGTTCTGCGTTGTATACATTTGTTCAGATTCTCTTAATCTTCAGCAGATGTGGGATCGCTTGCAAATGCGTGGAAACTAACCCTGTGCCTTTGAGGGCATCCCAGTGGCGTGAATATAGAAAATATGGCAGTTATCTTGCTTTATTTGTCCTCTGCTTCTCAGACTCTTCTATCATGATACCCCAGGACCAAAATATATATAACCATATAGAATAAGTCTGGGATACCCCTGATTCCATTGTGATGGGTATTGGATCAAACACATACCATCCTGATGTATTTCTGTGAATTTGGCGAATCTGCCTGTGCCTGCAGGAGTCACTGATTGGTGAATCATTTGTAAATAGACATATAGAAGTGTGGTTTTAAAGACAGCAGAAAAGAAGAAGACTAGATTAACTCCTCCTGATCCATAAACATGGTTTAGTGACTACTATGGATTAGACTCAGCGTGATTAAAGGGTTCTGCATAAGGCGCAGGACATTCACTTGATGATACCCAGAAGGCAAGTATGTTTTTTGCAAGACATTCTTGTAAGTCTGGGATTGCTGCCTTCCATCCAGGTGTTGAAGTAACTGCTATCCTACTTTTGATACCACTTTTTGCAAAAGTGGCGATGTTCATGCAATACACCCTCCTCTGTTTCTGGTACACATTATTCTAACACTCAAGAATCTATAATTGCTGCTATCTGCAATAAATGACAAAATCTTGTTCACGGATTTGCAATGAAGTCCATGAACTACACCTTCACTCATCTCATGTTACTCTCTTTTTTTGTACCTGCTCCATCGCCCTTCTGTATCACTTTGACATCTGTGACCACATGTAGGTTATTGTTGTGATAAATGCCCATGCCAGCATTGCTTTGTGAGACTGCCCCAACATGGGAATCATCCTGGACTCCGAGCTCAAAATGGACCGCCAGATCAACTCTGTCTCATCTTCCTGCTTCCACACCCTCCGCCTCCTTCGTAAGACCTTCAAATGGATCCCCCTCGAACACCGAAAGACAGTCACTCACGCCCTGGTCACCAGCAGACTCGACTACAGCAACGCACTCTACACCGGAATAAACAAAAACCTTATCCGCAAGCTACAGAACATCCAGAACGCCGCCGCAAGACTGGTCCTCAACCTGCCAAAACACTGCCACATCTCCCAGCACCTGCGCACACTCCACTGGCTCCCCGTCGAGTCGAGAATCACCTTTAAGATGCTCACCCACGCACACAAGGCCCTCCACGGCACCGGACCAGCATACCTGAACAGCCGACTCAAATTCCACGCACCCCAAAGGACCCTACGATCAGCCCAGCTTTCCTACGCCGTGGTCCCCCGCACCAGAAAGACCAGATCGGGAGGCCGCTCCTTCTCCTTCCTCGCGGCCAAAGCATGGAACGCCCTTCCGCTCCACCTCAGACAGACAACATCGCTCCCCATCTTCGCAAGAAACCTCAAAACCTGGCTCTTCGACAGACCCCCTCCTTGATGGAATGGAACCTGCAACCCCCCACCCCCCCCCCCACCCCTAGCGCCTTGAGACCCTTACGGGTGAGTAGTCGTGCTTTAACAAACTCCTGATTGATTGATTGATATAAACAGCTTATTTTGCCAACCAGCATGAACTTTGCTGTGCTGATTACAGTACACTGTCTGGTGGCTACATGTTTCTTCTTGTCTGGGATTCTGCTTGTTGTCCTTTTGTGAGCCTTTCAGGCCCTCCGTTCTGATGCTTCTGACTTTGAATACACGGGAGCCCCAATCCTGTGCAAGCGTCCAGAAACACATACACAGTGACTAAAACACCAGTCTACCCCTTACCAGAGTCCAGAGGAGGACCGTCTTGAGATCCAGATTCTGGTGAACTAAGTGGTTCTGCTTCATGATGACCAAATTCTTTCCCTGCACCTCCTGTTAACGTTTTTGTTGACACCTCCATTCTACTATGTTGCAGACGTCCAGCACCTGGTTGGCTTTTGTACTAACACATTCAATAACAGCAAAATGCTACCAGTTTGTGGCCTTTGTCCACCTCGTGCTTAAAAATCATTGCCTCTATTGGCTATGCTTTGCTTTCTTTCATTAGTATGGTTATTTGCAGTATCCCCTGAGTGTGGAGATGGTGATCAGGATGGCGCGGAGACCTTTGTATCTCAATGTTTGGGTAAAATCATTAAATAATCCCCGCCACTGGTCCTAAGGACCTTTGTTCACCAACAAGGAGAAATTAAAAGGAGCAATCTCCATATAAAAGGAAGTCAATTTGTGGCTTCACAGTAATCAAAAGGTGTCACTTCAGAAATCAAGTGAAGAGTGTCGATGACAGAATATAATTCAAGCAACAATTGGTCCAATTGCCAAGGATATATAACAATAGACACAATACTTAATATTTGTGTTTTCATCAACATAAATTGATAAATAAGAACGAGAGAGAGAAAATATTCCAATAGACAATGAATTGTGAAAGTCAATTAAAATCCTAATATTTTTATTATCAAAAAAAATGCATATACATATAGTCAATAATTATCAATTGTTCTGTCTAGGGCATAAGAGAAAGTCCTCATAGGAGTTCTCAGGTGCCATGAAAGAAGAAAAGTGAAGTATTTACTCTGTATATCCATATACAAAAAAGAGTCAGATGAATCGAAGCACATCCATCTTAAGGATAATAAGAAACATTCCAGACTTGTATGTCGACATTTCAACCAGGATGATTAATGTGGAAATTTAAGACCGGCTGTAAGTGCAAGCTTTTATGGACTCAATAGAGTCCTTTAGCATTAAAGGACACTTTTAGTGACAGATGGTACATAGGATAACATGGACTGGCACCTGGGCCAACCCAAGGTTGGAAGCTCCATTATGAAACGGCCTAAATATGTCATGTTTAGTATCAAACAACATACATTCTTATTCCTGACACCATTTTTGTGTTGAGGGTGATGTGGCTGGCATCAAGATGACTACCTTAGGAGTTGTACACCTCGTTGCTCCAGTTTGTCTGTGTTCTGGCTGGCAAGCCTGCATTTCCCGCATTTGCTGCAGCTAAGACAGGATTCTGACCTCTTGCCAGGCAGTGTGATCACTCCCAGGAATCAGGAAGAAAGGCTTGGGCAGGAAGAAGTTCACATCTCCCTTCTCCCAAGCAGGCTAGTGTAGTGACACACCAAGGCGGTGAGCTTCAAGGCTGCACCATCTCTGATAAGCATCGGGGATAACTCCCAGAGGAAGAAAAAACCCTTCCCCTGCCCCAGGCAAATTTGCACTCAGACAGGCAGGACATTGGTTAGTTACGGGGTGGATCATCACCAGAAGGCTAGCAGCATCTCCAAGGTGAGCAGCCTGGGCTGTACACTAAAATTAGATCTCTGCCATCTTTAAAAGTGGCTGAATAGAGGTTTTTTAGTAGAAAAAGTGATCCCCACCTCTGGATGTGGTCACCTCAGGAGCGGACTAGTTGTAGGGACTAGGAGCACATTGACTACTTGCTCCCTCACGCCAACCCCTCTAAATCTAGGATCTAAGGGACACCTCTGATACCAGAACCTCAGTTCTGAACAACCTGCTTCAAAAAGGAAGAGAAGAAGAGACCTGTGTCAGCAACAATAGGAGCTGCACAAAGCAAAAGAGGGATTCACAGCACCTGTGGCAATGCTCCTGCAATTGCCTGATAAAGACTTTACCTAGGTTATCTCTTGGTTCTCCCAGACAGAGGGACCCCTGTGGAAGCCGGAAGCACCCTCAGACTCCCCTGGACTACTAGCACTAGTCCCCTGCAAACTGTATGTAAATAATGCTCTGGATCTGAAAAATCACTGCCCATCAGGCCCTCCAAGGAATCATCCAAATCCAAATTGTCTAGTGCACTATGGAAACTGTAGTCCTGTCTTCCAGGAAGTTACAGGCAGCTACTTCAATCCCTGGGTAGCGTCAAAGTTACTACTACTTTACTTACCACTGCCACTGCTTGTTGGCAGCCAGTCTGGCAACCATTCCCTTTACTCGAAGTTGCACCTAGAGCGAGTTCCATCTGACCGTGACAGACATCAGCAACCACACCGTTGCTGTGTTTATGCATCTTTTTCCCCCAGAGCACCATTTCAGCGGTAAAAACAGATTTCAGAGGTTCCTATTCTGCCCCAAGCACAGCCAGGACAACTCTGCACCGGGCTCCACGGGCCAAGTAAAGTTCAACTGACTGCTGTCACTTGGTCCTGGGACCGCATCACCTTCACCCTGAAAGGGTACCAAGCAAATCGACCTGCAAGTGACCGATTGTCATTAGTGGTTTTTCCCATTAACCGCAATGTTAAAATTTCACTGTGTTATCTTGCACTGATTTTATATTGCTTCAAAAAATCTATCATTGGTTATATGCATGCTATTCCATTTATTTTGGTGTCTAAATTAAGATAAAAATGCACTCTATTTTAAAAAATTGGTGTCCGTTTTTTCTTTTTCAGTTTTGTCAATTACTCATCGAACTTGTTGGTACTCTTAAATGCTTAACACATGTTCTTTGCCACACTACTAGGCCTGAGCTAATGATTTATTTGTGCTCATCCAAGGACCATCTTTGGGGTATTGTCAGTATTACCTAGTGAGGTCTAACCACCATACCACTTTCCTACACCCTGGTAATGATGCCCTAAAACTGGGAAGTCATAAAATTCCTACCCTTTTGTTTGTAGACAACATATTCTTCAGATCTAAAACACTACGATGTCTGCAGGCCTTAGTTGATGTTTTATACATTTTCTAAAGTGAGAGGGGACTTGAATTAAATATCAGCAAGACTAAGTTCATGGATTTTAAGACATATAAAGCTGTGAGGACACAAATCATGGTGCAGGCGGGTTCCCCCTGAACAGGTTCTGGATTTTGTGTATTTGGGTGTCAGTCTGTGGAATAAATTAAACTAGTCCTTGCAAATCAGTCAGAGTACTTTAACCCCTTCGATGCTCATGACGAGCTCAGCTCGTCATGAGGTACACCTCTCGTACACTCATGACGAGCTGAGCTCGTCATGAACAATGGGAATAAATAATGTTCAGCACAGGAGGGGAATACCATCAGCATTGATGGTGTTAAAACTACAGCAGGTGTCAAGAGTTGTGAATTAGTTACTGAATAAAGCTCAGGAGATTGAGCTAGTCCTAGTGATAGAAATCTAGTATATGAAAGCAAAAGGCTCAGTCTGAAAACAGGTTTATCAGGACGTTATTTAAACCCCCACGGAGTGCACCACGACTCCCTCAAATCTTGGATGCAGAAAGCTACCTGATCAATCACACTTTGATATTGAGACTACTATTATACTGGCATAGGCTGTGGTCTACTGAGGTATTGGAGGCATATAGGTTATTTTTTATGGGAACTTCTAAGGTCCAATGAGAATCTTCTGATGAAGCAAACCTAGTTTCACTAAGATTAATCAATGAGCAACTTAAGGTATATTTATGGGAGGATGAATGAAAAAGATTTAGGTTGGGTAGCTTTACTGACACTTCTCTACATCTCCAGGGGGCATATCACAAGCGGCATGATAATTATCGCTGCTCGCCTCTAATGTGAGGAATTTTATCGCCTGCTATCTCAGATAATTATCGCCCTGCTATCGATGTATTACCAACGCATAGCGCAATGGCGATAATGATTCCTGAGATAGCGATGTTTTTCATGGAGCATTGCTGGTTTTCCAGCGATGTTCCATGGAAAACGGCGATATCCTTGTTGATAGGGCTGGGTGGTCTCAGCCCTATAATCCACCACCCATTGACTGACATTGTTTAGTCAAAGGAAAAGCAGGCATAAGGAAAGCAGCTATAACCAAGGTTAGCGCTACTTTTCTTATCGCTATGCTCGTTAGCGTGCCCATTGATAATTGGAGAAATGTTGGTTACCGACATTTCTCCAGTTATTTTGAGCTGGGACACCCACTTTGCATCTCATTAGAGATGCAAAGGTGGGCGTTACTGGAAAGGGCGCTAAAGCAAGGAATCACGCGGTAACGTGACCTTGCTAATATTGCGATAAAATTATCGCCGCTTTTCGGCCGAAAATGGCCGCAAAAACGGGGATAATTTGTTATCGCCGCCTTGTTGATATGCTCCCAAGGAACTCCTGTATGTGAACCGTTTCTTGATATGATTCTTGGTGGTTTAGCCAAGCTGCTTTGTCTCAAATTTAGATATGGTATCCTCCTCTTACTAAGTTTCTGTGAAAAGTGGGGCAAGAAGAATTGTAGCAGTAGCAGGTGTCTGTAATTCAAACTTGAGATTGAAACTCTGCATCTTTTTGTGTTTTTTTTGTAGAGCCCCCGCGCCCGCATGGAAAAATGGTGTGTACGTTTCAAGGCATTAGGCAATAAAATGATGCTGTCATTTTTCCTTGTTGGCTAGGCTTCCACCCATCAGAATAAAATTATACTATAACCAGGATATATCACAGCCAATTACAAAACAGGCATTTTGGTAAAATCCAACTTCATCCTGTTAAAGGTCCTCCTGATCTTCCTTTGTGGCTCAATCTTACAGTGGTTCTTCTTCCTACATTCATCTGCTGACATGTCATGCATCAATGGCTTAATCTCTCAGCTAAAACTCTAAAGCGGTTCTGTCTCAATAATCTCACCAATGCATTCCTCCAATGTATGCATGACCAAGAAAATATGTGTCATGGGAAATAACAAGGTAGCCGGTACCACAGGTCTTCCAGCAGCTGAAGCTCAAATGTCATTGGCATTTTGAACACATCTGACCCATCCTTGTTGTTCTGCCTCTGGAACTTGTTCTTGCAATCTCTTGATTTCTCCCACATATCAGCTACTGACAACAGCATTGAGTAGGTGCTGTCATCATCAGATTCAGCGATATTTTCCCTGTTGAACACCTGTTCCACAATCACTCAATACTGAGCAACTTCATCAGCGTATCTGTTTCCAACCATTACATAATCATAGTAGGCTGCACATTTAACTACTGCACTTTCCTCTGCCAATTGCAATGCTTTCAACAATCTCATCACATATTCCCCATTAAGGTTTGGAGATTCAGATGAGGTCATGAATCCCCTTTGTTACCACAACTGTCCAAAACATGGATCAACTGTAAACACTCACTAATGTGCTGAAATATGTCAGGGTTGTGTAAGGGTGATCAATTCAGCCACATGTGCAGAAGTAGAACCTCAAAGCCAGGTTGCTTCATACACTTCCTGGATTGTACGAACTTCATAAGCTGCTCAAAAAGTCCCCTTGTTGTCTAACAGACTTGAGCTGTCTACACAAATTACCTAATCAGGCTCATCAAGTGGATCATCCTGAATGTCATGTCTTAGCTTAGTGCATAGATCAGTAACATCGAAACAGTCATGCTCTACCTCTTCTCCATCAATTTCATTTTCAAACAAAGGTAACAATGTTGCTGGATTGACCGTTTGACATTGTTTTAACACCACATCATGTGTTGCAAGAACCAATTGTTCATATTTGGTAAGTCTGCTGTTTGTCAAATATTTGGTCTTATAACAAGTAAGCAACATTTCTACAGAATGAGGGAATATCACTGTAGTAGGATGTCCCATAACTATGCTCTTACTTCTCTCAATACTAACACCAACTGCTGCAGACAATTTAAGGCAGTCCTGGGGCAACAGGGTCAAAAGTAGCTGAAAAATATGCCACTGGTGTTCGAAAGTACCCATGCAATTGAGCAAGCACTAAGAGAGCACAGCCCTCCCTCTGACTGCAAAACAATTTGAACATTTTACCATAATTGAGCATTCCCAGTGCTGGAGCACAACTGAATCTTTCTATCAGCTCTACGTATGCTTTTAACAGACGTTTTCCCATGTAAACAGATCGGGCACCTTCTTGTGCATCAGCCTCTGTAAGGGCTTGGCCACTAGGGAAAAGTTAGGCATCCACTGTCTAAAGTAGCCCATCATTCCCAGGAACCTTCTGACCTCTCTCTGTGTTTTGGGTGAATTCATATTAAAAATTGCTCTGATTCGCTCTTGTGACACCTTTCTCAATCCCTTTTCAATGAGATGTCCTAAGTTAAGGACCTCTTTCTGGCAGTACTATAATTTACTTGGGGAAACTTTGTTTCCAGTCTCTACCAAATGATCAAATAAAGCAATTGTGTCTTGTTTACAAGCTCCTCGTTGACTTGATGCCACAAGTAGGTAATCAAAGTACTGCATAAGAATTGAGTTGCAAGGCATTTTTAAAGTCTCAGGATTATTTTTCAAGATCTGATTAAAGATTGAAGGGCTCTCAGTATACCCTTGTGGAACTCAGCACCATGCTGAAACCCTATTTCTAAACACAAAGGAGAACAGGAACTGACTGTCCTCATGTAATGGAATGGAGAAAAAGGCCTTGGAGAGACCCACAACAGCAAACCATTCTGCTTCAAAGGGAAATTGAAATAATATTGTTGCTGGATTCGGTTCCATGGGACAACATGGAACAACAGTACTTAATTTTTTGATGATCCTGTACAATTCTGTACTTGCAAATGGGTTTCTGTAAACCAGTAATTGGCTAATTGCATGAACTTCCAACAATTCCTCTAACAATTCCTTGTTTTAACATCATCTCTAACACCTGGGATATTCCAGTCACTGTTTCAGATGTAAGATAACACGGTGGGTTTTCTGAACCACAGTATTCCGTTTTATTGTTATTCGGACTGGTTCTACACCTTTGATTAGTCCTATTCCCTTCCCCGAAAAATCCCACACTTCTGATTTTAAAGTGTCTCACAAACCCGGCGGTAAATCCTCTACCATTTTACAGGGTACAATCCAACAGCTGCTGATTAATTAGCCATTTTGAATTCAACATCTTCATATGGTTTGGAATTTATCACCATCCGGTGTGCAGTAGATTGTGCAATTTACCTTGCACAACACATCCATACATAACAGATTCAGAGGACTTGAATCACCCACAACAAATTGGTGATCTTCCAAAGATGAGTCTATGTTTTACAGAAACATTCTTTGAAACAGATGAAACCAGGTGCCATCCCATGTGGAGGGGGTTGAGCCAAGTATGAGGACTTGTGCTTTCTCTGAGTTGAATTTCAGGCAGCTCTTCTTCATCCAGGTGGCGATGGCGTTCATTCCTTCTTGGAAGTTGTGCTTGGTGATGTTGGGTTCTTAGGTGAGGGAGAGGATGAGCTGGATGTTGAGCCCCTGGTTCCTTACAGTGGTTGCAAGGGGAGCCATGCATATGTTGAAGAGGATGGGGCTGAAGGAGGATCCCTGGGGCGCTCCACATCTGATCTCTGTTGGTTCCGAGAGGTAGGGCGGGAGTCTGACTCGCTGAGTTCTGTTTGTGAGAAATGAGCATGTCCAGTTGAGGGCATTTCCGCGGATGCCGGCATCGTGGATTCTGGTGACTAGGGTGCGTGGAAGACAGTGTCAAAGGCAGCTGAGAGGTCCAGGAGGAGTTGGCACCACATGGCAGGTCAGAACTCCCAACAGTGGGGTTCAGGTGAAGTACTTGTGTCCCTGAGACTTCTTAGCAGGAGGTAAGCTCTACATCAAGCCCTTGGAAAATCTTCTCAAGCAGGATACACAGCAAAGTTTAGTCTTTGTCCTCTCCAAAGCAAAAGCACCAATTGCAAGCCAACCCAGCAAAGTGACACACAGCAAATGGGTAGTACTCCTCCTCTCTGCTCCTAAGGTTTTCTCCTTGGCAGAGGATTCTCTAGGTACAGAAGACTTCTAAAGTTTTGGGTTCAGGGCCCTTCTCCTTATACTACTTTCGGCCTTTGAGGTGTGCAGGTTTTAAATAAAATCTCTCTTGCTTACTAGAACAAGTTCTGTCCTCCCTGGTCCAGCCACACTACAGGGGGTGGAGACATCATTCAGAAAGGCAGAAATAGCCATATTCAGGTATCATTGACAACTCCTCCCACCACACTAGCTCAGAAAGACCCATCAGGATATGCAGTGCATACCTCAGATCCCTTTGTGTGAATGTCTGGAGTGAATGCACAAACAGTCCCTGTCAGTATAAATCCGACATTGGTACCACAAGCAGGCAGAGGCACACTGAATGGTAAAGCAAGAAAGAAAATGTCCACTTTCTAAAAGTGGCATTTTCAAACACACAATTTAAAAACTATTTTCACTAAAAGATCTATTTTTCAATTCTGAGTTCAGGGAACCTAAACTCCAAATCTCAGGTTGTTCTCAATCGAAAATTATACTTGCAATGATAGCCTATGGGAGAGCTAGTCCTTGCAATAGTGAAAAACAAAATTGCCAGTCTTTCACTATCAGGATATGTACAACACACAAGAACATGTCCTACCTTTCACATACACTGCACCCTGCACATGGGGGTATCTACGGTCTACCTTAGGGTGTCTTACATGGAGCAAAATGGAAGGTTTGGCCTGGCAAGTGAGTGCACTTGCCAGGTTGACATTTCAGGTTAAAACTGCACTCACAGACACTGTAATGGCAGGCCTGAGACAAGTTTGCAGGGCTAGTCATTTGGGTGGCAAACCCAGTACTGCAGGCCCTCTAGTAGCATTTGATTTACAGGCCCTGGACACACATAGTGCACTTTGCTAGGGAATTACAGTAAATCAGATTTTCCAATCATGGATAATCAATCATAATCACAATTTACACAGGGAGGACTTGCACTTTAGCAGTGATCAGCAGTGTTAAAGTGCCCAGAGTACCCAAAACAGCACAATTGTAGACCAGCACAATCAAAAATATAGGAGGTAGAGGACCAATCTTGTACCTTAAACAGCATAAGCAGTGACGTCCATTTTGTGCTTCACAATTCTTAATAGAGAGATGGAATGAGCTAGAGGGTTCTATTAACAATTATAGTAAGTTTATATTTTTTTATTCAGTGAATATTAACCATTAGTCATCGTTTTTACAAACTCAAGTAATCCATTAATCGATATTTCAAAACAAGGTAAAATACCAAATGAGTAAAGATTACAAATAACATAGAGATAATACAACAATCATGTTCCATAAATTAATTTCCCTAATCTAAATTAAGGATTAGGATGTTAAATTAATCTGGAGTAAAAGTGTAATTTCAGAAACCCAATGAAGAGGTCTGAAGAGAGAATAAAATGCATAATCATGAAGCATTTGTAGTTAAGCAAAGGAAATCTCAAGGCAGATGTACTCTCAGCTATAAATCAGTAGATATCTTTTTTTTAAAGAAAAAGAGCTAAAAGAGAATCTCCCCTGAAGAGAGGTTAGCTTACCAATAGTGCACTCAAATGCTAGAAGTCAGACTGCTGAGAGAGCATAATAGTGAATCAGTATCTCTAGGAAAATATGTAATTTAAATCTGTACGAACATACATTGAAACATTTGATACATTCCCCATTCACAGTGTACAAAAGGATTTCAGGAAACCCTAGTTTCTCACGTCTTCAAAATATATCACAGAAATAAATCCTTGAAAAGATACTTGAACCGCATCTTGCAGTTTAGACAGTTCTACCCATGAAGCATATTTCCTGTAATTTCCTCTCCTGTTAAGTTATTTTACCACAACTTGTAAAGTGCGACAGCTGCCCCAGCAAAGAGGCATACCGGCGCTGACAGCAGGGCAACAGACAAGTTCAAAGGGAGCAGAGAGAGCAGGCCTATAGTGCAGGAAAGAGGTGTGTTTTAATTGCCTTCCTAAATTCCAGGTAGTTGTTGAGGCCGCAGATGTGAGTGGGCAGCGAGTTCCACAGGATAGCCGCACTGCTATGGAATGAGCGACACCCAGCACGATCCCTCCTTACCTGGGGGACCACCGCCTGGTGATTGCCCCAGGGAATGAAGTTGGTGTGGCGGTATGTATGGCACAAGCAGGTTGGCCAGTATACCAGGGGTGGCAAGTTGCAGGGCCTTAAAGGCTATACAGAGAGCCTTGAACTCAATTCGCTTGGCCAAAGGCAACAAGTGGAGTCGGCGAATGGTGTCTGTTGTAGAGCACTTTCTGCACAGACCAAGAAGGGTTCTTGCACCCGCGTTTTGTGCCCTCTGCAGCCTAAGAATTTCCGCCTTATTAGACCCCTGATACAACAAGCAGCCATAGTCCAATCTCGATATTATCGAGGCTTGAATAATGACCTGCTGTGTAGGTGCATCAAAAAAGGCCGTTAGGAATCTGAGCCCACGCCATAGCCCAAAGCAGGTACCTTCCACCTTTTTCATTTGTTCATAGAAGCTGAGGGATGAGTCCACCCAAACCCCCAGATTCCTAACTACCTGATTGGAAGGAGGGGCGGTACTGAGGCTCTTGGGCCACCAGAGTTCGCAACATTGACCATGGTCCTTCCCCACCAGCAGCACCTCCGATTTACTGGCATTCAGCTAGAGGCAGTTGGTGGTCATCCACTCGGCGACTGCTGCAAGGTGAGAAACTCACTATCAGTAGTCTAACACAAAACAAATACCTATTCACTAGCTAACAGAGCTAACAGAAGACTTCTTGAAAGTTACAACATATGCAGAGGGAGAGAAAAACATATTGTACAAAATAACAGTTCAACGTGAGAAAACAGACCTTTCAATGTTCATGTATAAATCACCGTTAACATGGCATCAGTAGTTAGGCTAGCTTAAATCAATGCATTATGGCATTTCACTTGTGTACTTGCAACAACTAAGTATGACTACTCACAACAAAATGTGCATTTAATATACTTAAGTTATTTTGCATAAATGTTTGCACTTTCTATTTAAATTAGTTTTTGTATCTAAAAAGGAAATTAATTCCATCAGTAGTCACTAGTCCACATGCCATGAAATATTCATATTTGTAAGTACCAGATACCACTAACAATAAACTTGGAGATTAATGTATTTTCCAAGACAGTTAAGTGTTTATTCTTGTCTGCCCACAGAATCCAGGGATACTACACCATCTGGTTGGTAGAGAGCATCAACACTCTCATTAGGGCTTGATTGTTCCTAGAACCTACAAAGAATAGAGAAAAGCCTTGCAATAAAGAATAAATAGCATGCTTGGATTGTCCATAATGATACAGTATATCATTGTGCATGTGCTTCACAGTAGATGCCACTCTACCAAAAATAGAAACTCAGAGAGCACAAATAATATTTTTGATATATAGTAAAGGAAAGGGACCAAAAGAAATAGAAGCACACAATCAGAGTTAAATACAGTCTGAAATTCATGCCCACCATATTTTTTACAAGAGCTTAGGTACCACAGTAGTTAGAGAGAGATGTATGTCTATACCTTGGTTATACAATGTTTTTCAACAATTGTTTTTGTGACCAAGAGCAATAGGTAACAAAGACTGATCACCTGTGTTCCGTCCTACCCCAGCCCGAGTACATGCAAATGATCACACCACACACAGAGCTTGGTATTGCACTTCTTTATACATCAGCATGTAACTGTGAACTGAACATTCTATGTTAAGAATTCTGTCACCCACACCTTTGTACTTATGTCACTATTAAATGGATTCCGCAGGAACTAATAGAGTCCCTTCATCTCTAACTCACAAGACATTACATCTCCTTCTTCGTTAAATAAAAAGTAGCAATAGTACATATTTACATTACAATTCGTCAATAAGTCGTTTTGGTGTTTGAACCAATTGGAATATATGACGTTACAATGCAAACAATTACAACGCATGCATTTACAAAATGGTTTTTACATCCCAACTACCATTACAATGCATGATTTTACAACACATGCCATTACAAAATATTTTTTTTTAACTACCATTACAACGCATACCATTACAACGCATAATACTTTTGGGGCAACAGTGGGGTAAGTGTTGGATAGTGTAGTGTAGTTCCAAATTCTCTAATGGGCTCTACTCATTGGAATAATAACCACAAAAGGTTTGGCATAGGACTGAGGTCAGTATGCCTCTAACGAGTATATTAAACTTAATTACTTTGTGTGCCAGCTAACTCGGAGGCCACTAGAAAGTCCTTGTAAACAAGTAGGGAGTAGTTTCTGGCAACCGCATAAACATGACAGCTTTGTTTCCCTTTAGAATCGGAACACTCTCAGAATCGTGGAAACAATAGATAACAGTTTCACTCAGCTAATCGTGCATGCTAATTTTCTACAGGGTTACACAGATAGAATAGACAGGAGTTTCAATAAAAAGGATTTATTGAACAGTCTTATTTCTCGTGTAATAGATATGTGCTGTTACAATCATAAGACAGTATCCAAAATATATTATGTCCATCGTGAGCAGTAGAAAGAAATATTACTGCAATAGCATTGTCTTTTAGCTATGTCACATAGTCATATACATATACATAAATAACACAGGCTCAAATGCAAGTGCTCAAACAATGCTTTCTTTAACTAGTTCTTCTCCAGTGTACTTAACCTAAGTGTAGTAAAAGGTAAGAAGTAGGTGCTGTATTCTATAGTATGCTATGCTATAGTTTGGTATGCCAAGAGTCCCTCTATGTTCTAGTCAGCTCCATACCTTGAGAATGAGGGAGGTTGGAATCTCTTTCCAGGTCTTCAACTCTAACACCCTGTGAAGGGAGTCAGAACACTGGAAGCTGGATTTCTCTGCAAGCAGAGATGACAGCGTCTTGTCAGTGGTCAGGCCGGGACACGGGCTCCTCTAAGTCGAGTGCAGCCAAATCGAGCTGTGCAGCCGAGCCATGGTTTGCCGTGATAAGGGAAGGTATATTTATACCCGGAAGGTGCCTAGGAATGTTAGCATAGATGTAAAGTCGGGCAGAGGAAGACGTCAGAAATGAACCCTTAGGGTATAGCGGTTCATGCATAATAAATGAGTTTTTTGTGAAATCAATAATCCTGGGCTAGGGAAACTCCCAACAGCTTAAGGGTCTGGTTTCTAAGAACTCGTTGTGACATTGGGGTGGACGGATGTAGGTGACCATGCCTGTATTTGGATAGCATGGCTAATGCCTAAATAACGGCTGGTTTCTTATGTCTATATAAGGGCAATGTGAATTGTGCCTATATAAGGACATGTATCAGAAAACCCTATATACGGAGACCTAAAGCGGAATACAATAGTAGGGGCAAAAATTACCATTACCACTCCAGTGAGTGCAACATCAGGGTAAGTGTTGGATAGTGTAGGAGTAACAAGTACTATTCCCACTCCAGTGAGAACAACAGTAGGGTAAGTGTTGGATGGTGTAGGAGTATACATGCTATCCCTATGTACTCCAAAGCTCGTACCCACCATAAAACTAAAAGATCACCATTACTTATCTTTTAATGCGTTGTAATGGCATGCATTGTAATGGTATGCATTGTAATGGCTTGCGTTGCAGTGACATGTGCTGTTATGGCATGCGTTGTAATGACATGCGATATAAAGGCAGTTGCGTTGTAATGGCTGCATTGTAAAGGTACCGTGTTCTAATGACTGTGTTGTAATTGTTGTTTCCCATCAATTGCTCAGTTCTGAGGTTGCGGAGTTACAGCAGAAGTGTTCATGACTCGCACTCGTGACAGAGTTACTCGTACAGTCATTGGACTCGCCATATGTTCAGGTGGTGAAATCTCATTTATGATATTGGGGGCTGGCGAAGGTCAAGGCAGGTGCCTGAAATATAAAGAATTTTGGGTTATCAACTATACAGGATGGTGAGCAGTCACCATGTGTCCCATACTAGTCACAGCCCGCAGGGGGTGAGCATCGAAAAGAGCATCAGACTAACGTTTTCATTTCTGCCAGATGATCACTTGGTCTCCTCTGTTGAACACAGTGCTCCGACCATGCGTCATCTGCCCACATAAGTCTGCATTTGGCATTTGTGAGCTGAGTCAGTAGTTCGAAGTCTATGAGTGTCAATAGATCTCTATTTGGTCCATTGTGGCAATTTGGAGCCCATAGCTCAACCAAACATTAAGGTGGCAGGACTTTCACCTGTGGTAGAATGTGGGATTGACCTGTAAACTTGAAGCATAGACTGAAGAACAGATTCAAGTTCAAGCTTTTCCAAGCAGCGCGGTACACATAAATCGCATTGTCAGATTTCAAAATTGAAAGAACACTGCATGCTGCAAAGATACTTTCCAATCTCTTAATGACTCTGTCATAAGTAGTTGACAATAGATCTTCCACAAGGAGAAAACGGGAATATTCATCAACAGTTATTAACAGATGATGTCCATTGTCAAGGGGTCCAAGAAAACCAATTGCATGTTCTCCCATGCATGCTTTGGAAAATCAAACATGTTTAACAAATGTGGGGCTGTCTCAGATGATGAACAGCTGCACAAATGGCATACCTTCAATTCTTTCATCAAAGAGGAGGGAAACTCACTCCGTCCCATATAGCTCATTTCGTAGCAACAGCTCCATGGTGTCCCTCCTGAGCCAGTTCAAAATTGTTGTTGCAGACTCTCGAAAGTGACAATGCTCGACCCTCATAAGATGATGCCTTCTGGAGTAACTGAAAGTTCTTCTTACACATTTTTGAATTTGTTGGTAATCAAAGTCATCGTGAAGAAGTCAATTATGTTTTCACCATGATTGGTATCAACAAATTTCTATCAGCACTCGTAGCAGCAATAACTTGTTCTACTGATATGGCAGCAGGGGTACTGGATTTCACAATGAAATTAACATAAGCATCAGTCCCTTTAGAACTAGTGCCATGACACTGCATTGGGACAAATGAGAAGTAGTTAGCAGGGTTTTGATCCTTTCGCTGTCAATGCACAATTGTCTAATCATACCCCTGCAGTCGCAACCCACACCTCTCAATGAAAGGGAGTCATCTTGGCTTTAGGATAACTGAAAATGCTGAACAATGCTTAGTGATCAGTGACATCTGTGAAAAGCTTACCATACAGGAATACATGTAAATGCTCACAAGCTCACACCACAGTAAGGTTTTCTTTTTTCAGGTTGTGAATAGCCACATTCTTTTGATGACAGACTTCGACTAGCATAAGTCACAGTACACCTTGGGGCATTGGATGTCCATCATTCTGGTCAAGGATGACACCAAAACCCCATGGGCTTGCATTAACAACAACCTCCATCTGCAATTTCCGACCAAATTGCGCCATTCAGTGGCGTCCTCATTTGCTTGCTTGATTTTCTTGAAACATTGTTCACATTAACTCAACCATTTAAATTAGACCTTTAGTTTTGTTAAGTCTTTGAATGGGGCACTTACATTGCCAAAGTCACATATATACCTTGAAGCGTAACTGGCCATACCAAGGAAGGATCTCAGCACAGTCACATTTTCTCTCCTCAACAAAGAATCTGCCATTACCAGGCACAACTTCCAAGAAGGGATGCAAGTTGTTGCCTCCTGGATGAAGAGGAGCTGCCTGAAACTCAACTCCTAGAAAACAGAAGTCTTCATCCGTGGCCACACCCCATCTACCTGGGAGGACTTCTGGTGGCCCTCCGCCCTCGGAAACCCTCTCACCCCGACAGAGCAAGCCCAAACGTCTGCATCATACTAGACTCAGCACTCACGATGACTCACCAGATCAACGCCATATCCTCAGCATGCTTCAGCATCATCCGCATACTCCAAAAAACGTTCAGATGGATCCCTCCCAAATCAAGAAAAATGGTCACACACGCCCGCATCAGCAGCATACTGTACTACAGCAACACTCTATACGCCAGAATCAACAAGACACTACTTCACATGCTCCAGACTGTCCAGACCGCCCAGGCAGATTAGTCCTAAACATACCCTGGCACCACTATATCACCCAACACCTCCACAATCACCACTGGCTCCCCATCAAAAGAAGAAGAACCTTCAGGCTCCTCACCCATGCCTACAAGGCACTCCACAACATTGGACCAGCATACCTAAATGACCGCCTCTCCTTTCACGCACTCATGAGACACCTCCGATTAGCCAACCTCTCTCTGGCCACCATCTCACGCATATGCAAGACCAGAATGGGAGGGAAGTCCTTCTCCTACCTTGCAGCTAAGGCCTAGAACAACCTCCCTCAATGCTTCCGGCAAACCCCCACACTTCCCTAGTTCAGGAAAGATCTCAAGACTGGCTCTTCAGATGACCCCAACACCCTACAGAGCAACCCCACCCCTTTAGCATCTTGAGACCCTCACAGGTGAGTAGCTGTGCTTTAAAAAACCATGGTTGATAGATTGATTGGGACAGGAGTGGTTGACAAGGCTTGTACTTTATTTGGATCTGTAGTCATTCCCTATTATAAAAGATATACCCAAAGAACTTGAGCTTATTTTATGAAACTCACACTTTGCTGCATTTAACATCCGACCTACATTGGCAAATATATAAAACACTTGTGCAAGAGCTTTATCATGTTTTTCAAGTGGCCCAAAAACTAGTATGTCATCACAGTAATTGAAAGCATTTGTGACATGGCTGTAATATGCTACAAATGAAATCTTGAAAAAGTTCTGCAGCTGAAGACATTTCTAAACGTAGCCTTAAGTATCTAAATACACCAACATCCGTCAAAAAGATAGTAATGTTCCTGCAATTATCTTTCAGTTCAAGCTGCTGATATATCTGTTTAAATCATGGCATGAAAAGACTTTGGCTCCATCAGCTGTGTAATGATGTCAGCGATGTGTGGACCTGGATGTTGGTCTCGTTTAATGATCTTGTTCGGTAGGCCCATATTCACGCTGTTGTGCACAGATCCTCCATTTTCCTTTTCTGGACTACCTGTCTGGGTGGTACCTATGGTGTGAGACTAGTGAATTGCTCAATGATATCATGCTTTAATAATGCCTCAAGTTCTTTCTCAACAGCCTCTTGTAAATGAAATGTAATTCAACGATGTCTTTGAAGAACAGGACCGATGTCTTAATTTTTGTGAAGTTGCACTTTCATGGTTTTAAGTTTTCCTAGTCCATGAACCAAAGATGTAAACTGATTCACTATCACATGATAAGCATTGACATAGTAGTTTGCAGAAATCAGACCTATGTCAGCAGCAGTACTGCAACTGAGTAAACATGCACTTGATGAAGTGCCTGGCCAGACATTATTTTCGCTTGTACTTTCATAATATTTTGCTTCATAGTTGCTTTGAAATAACTTTGACTTTGGAGTTGCCTCATTGTACTTTTCTACTGTCATAATGTTTAGAAACGCACCGCTGTCTATGATAAAATGTATGGAACACCCATTCACTTTCAAGTTGATCTTGGGGCTGTATCCAAATTAATTTCATACTTTGACTTGTAGACCTAGCTTCATCCGGCATTCTTTCTTGCACGAAGCTAATCCTACATGCGTAAGTTGTCTGGTAGTCAACATTGACATTGCACACCCATCTTCCTCACTGACGCTTGACAATGACCGTGACAAACTATTAGATGAAGTATTTGACAACAATAAATTTTGTTCAGTTTTTACTTGCCTAAGCTGATGTTGCAGCTTGGCCTTGTGGGCGTGCGTAGAATGTCGCGTCTTGAACTTTCTATCAACCATTTTGATTCTTGACGTGACACACTTTATATTGCCTTCAATTTGTTTTCTCACTGTGACACACATGATCTTTCCCTTGCTTTGCAGACTGTTACAAAATGGTTCTCTTTCCTGCAGCTTATGCATACCTGTCCAGTTGCATGACATGTATTCTTGTGTGGAGAGCTAACTCTGCCTCAAAAGCATAACTTCTTTTTCTTTGGAGACATTACTTTATGGCCTTCTGCCTTGTGTTTAGACTTACTTTTCACACTCAAATCTAATTCATATTAAGCTGTTCCAGCCTCCATTTTAGCTGCTTGTCTATAAACTCTTTCTTCCGTTCTGACAGTCATGAGCACTTGCTCCAAGCAGAGTGTCTCTTCAGCATTCGTCATCTGAAGGAATCGGATATGCAACCATCTATAACCCTGTGACGCATGACCTCTTAATCGTGGAACTCATTCAACTTGCAATGCTTTATGAGTGAATCAAGTCTTTCCACAAACGTGTTCATCGTTTTTACCAGTTCTCTGCCTTTCTAGACTGAAAATTTACCTCTCATTGTCGACATTCGACATTACCTTAAACTTGGTGTTTAATACTTCTTTGATTTGATGGTACGTCACTCCATCTCTTTGTGGCATTTTATTATCACGTCTTTTACTCCTTCACCTGCTAAATTTGTAAGACATTTAATTATTATTTTGTCATAGGTTTCTTCCAGTGCATAAATAAAATCATCGAAGTTTTCTATCTAGGCAGTCCATCTGTCTCTAATATTTGTTTTTCGCCAGTATCGATGGGAGGCAGTGGTTTCAAGAAGGCTGTAGCCCCACATCTTGCTCTCCTTTCTGCAGCCATTGAGAGATTTTAACTATTCCGACCATTACTCACGGCCTTTCAGTTGGGCCAACATGATTCACCAGCCTCGTAGGCACAACCCCATGCTTCAACTTTGGGTGCAGGGCCTTGCCTGGTGCTGAGGTCGGAAGACTCCCTCTACTGCGGTTCTGGTAAACATGATCATATTATCTATATCTGGTTTATCTCCACTTTTTATGTTTCTATGTGTTTATCTGCTTCTGCGCACAGTGTTCTCTTGTACAAGGCTGTCTTCCCTCATTGGGCTTTCTGTACCTGGTTGTCACTACCCTTAGCATATCTTGGTGTCAGAAATGTTTCTGCTTTTAGCACTTCCTTGAATTCAGCTTGCACAGCTTTTATCGCTTCTCTGTACCTGGATGCCGCTGCCTTTAGTGTTGTCGTACTGTATGAATGATGGTTTTGTGTCACGTTGTGGCGCAGTAACTCTTGTATTGAGTTCATCAGCAAATTTCTAGTTAAGGACAAGCAAACTTTCTGTAACATCTTCAATTTCATCACAGGCTTTTCACTGGCTGGAGTGGCGCTTTGACTCCACATAAGCCAACTGTCGATTTTCATTTCGAATGAGGCACAATTAGCACACATGAGCAGCTCAGTGGACCATGGCAAACTGTCCAATGAGCACACTCTTGGTACTTCAGTTTGCGGTGTGTACATAATCCCCTATCTTGTCACCAGTTATAGCATCCAACCCCAGCCTGGGTACATACAAATAATCATGCCACACATGGAGCTTGGTAGCACACATTCATCAGTGTGTAACCGTGAACTGAACATTCTACGTTAAGAATTCTATCACCCCTACGTACGCACTTACATCACTATTCTACGGAGTCCGTCAGACACCAAAAGTGCCCTGCATCTCTAACTCACAAGACACTACAGCCTGTGATACAAATGCACCATCCCAATTTGTGATGCTTTGTTTAAAAGCACTTAGGGGCAGATTTATGAAGGCCTTGCGCCGCCGGTCCGCCATTTTTAACATGGGAAAAAGTGACGCACCGGCGGCGCAAGTCCTTCATAAATCTGTCCCTTAGAATCAGGTTCGTGACATTATGCTAAAGAACGAAAAGAACTGAGGCCTTTTACTACAATGTCCACTTTGGCATTTCGTTGTATTCAAAATTGTAATTTGTCTGAAATAGTATGGACGCAAATGGTTATTTGGTCAATTTTAACAATGAAATTCACCAGTGTATATTGAATGTTCACAATATGTTAGTGTCTTCTGGGAAAAAAAGCGAGGTGGCAGCAAATGTAGAAATACATGGATTCCGTGTGAGTTATTTCCAATCGGTCAAAAAAAAAGTACTGAGCAGGAACTGCATAACAATTCAAATGCAAAGAAATAATTGTCTTGAAGGAATAAGGCCCGCTCAAGAGAGACTGCTTTGCCACACGTTCAATGACAGAAACATGACAGAAAGAGGTCAACTGTAATGTCACGCAGCAATTAGACGTGCCTAGGGTGAAGCCTAGGTGTTAATGATGCGGCCCTTTCCGAGCATCTCATCACACCGTGCATAATGAGAGCTGGCTGTGTAAACAATGCTGGGTTCTAATTAAACGCTGGTCCCTGCCAAAAGAAAATGCTGACAGAAGAAAAGATTCAAATTATGATACATTAAATTATAATGTTTCCAAAATCCTCCAGCTCTGTGTCACGACCCGGATTCCCGCCCCGGATTCCGACAGTGATTCAACGCTGCAGCAGGTTGTTTTACTATTGTAAATAGAATGACTCATTGCCCTTGTAAAAGTCCACATTTTTGTTTTCTTCTCCGCTTGTATAAAACGGTTAAAAGTTACAAATTATCTTTCATTGTGGCTGTTAATGCAAGTTTTAACGGAGGATGTATTGTAGACTTCTATTGCAGATTAGTAGGTCGATTCGATGTTAACTTTTTGAGGGAAAATTGGCATTTCAACAACTCTTTTTTAACTTCTCCCTGGAAATTAATTCTGTGCTGTGTTCTTTGAAATCGAGTAAACCCTGTTGCTTCACCAATAGACTTTTGTGCTTCACTTTCTATGTCCAGCCTAAAGCATATATGCATCCATGTTTCTTCTGTTATATTAAATGGGAGGACTTCTTATGCAGCGATGTGATATTTAATGTAACTTAATATATGTGTGGTCAGTTGCAGTTTGTACCTGAGGCCAAGGCAAGTGCGTTTACTCTATTGCCTAGATGCATCAACCTTTTTAGGAAGTGCAAACGGTGCGAATCGCAAAAATCGGCCGTTTGCACTTCCTAAATTGGTTTCTGGGATGCATCAAGCATTTTTGGAAAATCGCTATTTTTAGCGAATTCCAAAAATGCGATTGATTTTAAGGAATCGCAAATTTGCGATTCCTTAAATGCAATGCATCATTGTTAAAACATTTGCGATTTTAGAAATTGCAAGTGCAAATTACCACGAAGTTGAACCTTGTGGTAATTTGCAAAATTGTTTAAAAATGCACGAAAATGCATTTTTAAAACTGTTAACTGTCCTTTGGACCCCCCTCTCCACCCTTGAAATGCTTTGTTGAATTCCGATTTTCAAATTGCGAATTCGCAATTCCCATTCATTCCTATGGGCATTTCAGCCCATAGGAATGAATGGGAATTGCGAATTCGCAATTTGAAAATCGCATTTTTTATGCGATTCGGTAAAAATTGCGATTTTTACCGAATCACAAAAAAAATGCGAAAAAAATGATGCATACCATTTTGAGATTCCTAATTTGCGATTCGGTAATTTTCGCAAATTAGGAATCGCAAAACTGTACTTTGATGCATCTGGGCATATGTGTGCAGCATATAATCTAAGCATACAACTGAAACTCATGAAGAGCCCACAAGTATTTTCTGTGAAATTACCTTCCAATAGGCCACAACTTTGTGTTAGTTCTTGTAAGAGAGCTACAAGTTCTCACTATGAGGCCGATTACGATGGCGGGCGAACTTGAGTCTGCCCGCCATTGTTGCAGTGACTGGGAACGCCTGCCTGTAAGGCAGCTGTACCACATCACGGATTACGATGCAACCGCCACCATGGCAGTTGCATCCAGGCCGTTTAACATTGCAGCGGGTCCTGCTAGCTGCAGCACCTGTCGCAATGCTAAACAGCCATGTCATGCTTTTCCCTGCACTACGTCGCATGCACCCTTAGGTGCCTGCCACTTAGTGCAGGGAAATGTATGGGGTACCATGTGTACCCCCAGTGCATTGCTACTACCCCCCCCAACACAAGGGGGGCCCGCAACTGCCCCCAAAGCCAATCCCTGCCAGCCTTTCCATGGCAGTTTCACAGCCATGGAAAGGCTGGCTTCAGCCAGCATTGTAATTTGGCGGACAGTGCTTGCTAGGCACCGCCACCATTTTACACATGATGAGGCTGTCCAACGGCTGTCGGTGGCAGGACCTCCGTCATCGTAAGGACCCTCTATATTAGCCATTTTATTCGGGCAATATATGGTACAATATACATCTGTGTGATATTTTAAGTCTGAAGGAATTCTGCCAATAAGGATATTTTGAAACAAAGGGCTTCATTTACAAAAAGTGTCACATCGCTGTGGTAAACCAGTGATGCAACATTTTTTCGTGCACCCTCCTTGCTACACCATGGATGCTCTGTATTTACTGTATAGTGCTCTGAGTGGCAAGGATTGACAGATACGTCAGGAATACTGATATATCTGTCGGCACAAAAATGGTACATTGCTGGAGTGTGTCTGGAAACAGATCCAACTCCATTAATGTGCATTTCACATGGGGCAAGCCCCATGTGAAAGGGCATCTATCACCCCCTTATGGATTTGATGCAGTGAAGCCGTAGAAGTGTCACAGTAAAATCTCATAGATTTCACTGCAACACTTCTACAAGCCTTTTCTGTGCCGGAATATCTACCCTGCATACATTATACCTGTTGCACGTATAATATAGTGAAGGGGTTTACAAAGTTGCAGTTTGGCACGTTTTTTACACGGCTGTAGCATCATAAAAAGGGATACAACAGCGGTGTAAGGGCCTCATAAATAAGGCCCAGAGTCGTCTGTAAGACCCAAGCTAGTATATCTGTACAACAAATTAAAATGAATTTAGGAAACAATATTTTATATAGCTGTTAATATGTATCTGTTTGGGCCTGTTAGCAGAGGACATCCCTGCAGCTTTGCTACAAGTGTATTGGACGTCCATGTAAGTGGGATCTTGCATTCTTTGTTTTTGGGCAGTGATCTTAGTGTGAAATTAATTTGGAACCCTTTTGGTTGTCAGTTGATTAATTGTTGTTCAAAGCTGATCTCAGAGTTATTGTGAAGAAGACAAATCGTTTTAGACAGTTACTATGTCCTCTTATCAACAGGCATTGTGTGAAATCCTTACAATTTGAAATGTAATTGATTGTTGCAGGGTTATGCAGAAGTTGCCTCCCAATAACTTGCTTATGGTTAGCCAATGGGGCCAGAGTGCCACCTTTGTATTCTCAATCAGGCAGTTCCTTTCAGCTGCCCTCTTTTAGTCAGCTTTGAGCTTCTCTTTGCAGTGTGTGTTGTACTATATTGATGACCTTATAGTGCTTTCTTACCCCTTGCAAGGCCGAAAGTACTTTCTGGATAGTAGAGTTGATTGCTACTCTGTATGAACCACTTACATAGTGCTTCATGCTCTTGACAAGTTTGTGGTGTTTTCTATTTTGTTTCTGGCTGTCCCTCACAGGTGAGTGATTGAAAAGGTGTTGTTTGTGATTATACTTATACCAGATGTGTCAGGGGAGTTGTAGGAGGTGTGCATATGTGGTGCTGTACATAAGCATGTGAAGTGAAGGATGGTGACTATATTATCGGAGGAGTGTAGCAGAGGGAGTCTGAGAGAGAGGCATACCACATGTATATACAGGCCTGTGTTCTTCCACATATAGTTCAGGTGGTATCATGGTTCCAGCAACAGTCATGTCTATGTCATCCTTCTAAATTAAAGATAATTGCTGAGTATCCCCACTATTTTAGGGGTGTGTGCCAGAGCATGCTAGTCTGTACACATCTAAGTCGCCCACCCAATCAGGAGCTTATTAAGCGGGGGAATGATCAGTATCAGTGTAATCCTTACAGAGAGCTTTCAAAGAGTTTATTCTATCCATTGAACGCTGTGGCAAGGCCTTGAGGGCAGAGGTGATGTGTTTGTGTGCACGCGTCTAACGTGGTCCCTGCTGCTGCATTCTGGGCCCATTTTTAATTTGCTATTGAGTGCCCAGGGAACCCCATATAAAACCCAATTGATTAGCTGACATGTGACCACGTGCTCCCACACTTGCTGTGCTTGCAGATAAAACAATTTAGAAAAAATAGTATCAGTATATTGCGCAGCATTGGAAGTATTTCTCATTTATGCCGACCAGGATTAGAGCTCAGGCACATCAGTTTATTTACCACGTGTGTCCCCTCTGTATCTAGAAGCAACTTTTAGAAAGGCACTGGAAATCATGATAGTGAAACAGGAATATGCCCTTGAAGACGTCTGCAGCAATATTGATGTTTGACGACCACCATGCAAATTCGAACTTTGTCTCAATATCTCTGAGATCATCATTTTGATGAGTGGGCTAGAAATCATTCAGGTTGGGCCAGTAAACCACATCCACCCCTTTACTAACAAAAGCAAATCTAGCAAGTGTTATGGTGCAAAAATAATAGCAGTGTTATGCAAATTAAAAAGGCATCTCATATATTCATAATATGATATCTGAACACAGCACTGAATGTTGACAATGTGCCACAGATCACAGTAACACTATATTTTTACTGTGTAAGCAATTATCATATTGTGCATGAACATATTAAATAGTTCCTAAGTTTTAATGTGCTGTGTTTAAGTAATTATGTTCACATATTTCCATTCTCTTTTATTAGTAATGTGCAGCGCAAGGTTCAGAAAACCAACAGGATTTGCATCTTCAGGTCACATGGATATAGTGAATTTAGGCTGGTCAGGCCTCACCGCACTTCTTTCTGGTAACCTAAAATGTGCCTCTTAAAGATATTAGACTGTTTCATACTCCAGTGAATAAAATATAGAAGAAGATATTTTCTTGCAGTTTATTGATTCATAAAGCTCTTATCGGTTTCTAATGTTAGACTGCATGCAGCTCAGTTCCTCTAGACCGGTTCAAAAGTATAATATATATCTATTTTTCACAAAGATAATGTAATTGGTTTTGAAGTTTTTGAAAAGCACTTGGCTATTAGGCTAGCAATTCAATATCAAGCGCGTTTTAGAAAAAAATGGCATTACAAAACCCTTTCGTAAATGTAATTTCTTGCCTAAACAACCTTCGTGATTTAATCTGACAGCTGTTGGTTTTAATGTACCCTACGGAAAAAAATTATTTATGAAAACCTTTTTATTGGCGAATCACATGGTAATCAAATATGGGTTGTTGGTGCCAAGATTTGTATTCTAATAAACATTTTAACAACTTCCTTGTGACTGAAGTGAGTTGAATTTTCATCATGAAATGAGGACTTCAAAAAGTAACAATTACAACTAAATATTACAGTAACAATCACTTCTAGGGTATTCTGAAAAGCATTTAATGACAGCATGGAGGAATTTTCCATAAAAGACAGTCCTCTTGGGATTTTCAGTGACGTATTGTGCCTCACCTAAGATCCAGAAACCCACTTGCTTTAGTTTGCCCTCAATTTCCTCCTAACTTGATGGGCTTCTCTTCCACAAGGCCCTTCCTTCCAGAGGGCCCATGATAGAGGAAGACTCACCCATGCACAATCACTTTGTGTCTGTCAAATGGACAGTGTGAAGCTCTCTCCATTGGTGAACGCCCGCTTGGGTGACAATGATCCTGTGGCTGGGCACACAGGAGCTCCATTGGAAGTCTCCACTTCCTGTTTGACGCGCCTGGCTGTCCAGCCTGGTTGGGCCTGTCGGTTTTGATCCTTTTGCTGTTTGTCTTGTATTCCACCTTTTCTCGGCTGTCAGCCGGTGTTCTCTGGCAATTAAGTCATTTGGATGTGAACGTGAGCGTTGGTAGCTATAGTCCCAAATTTCTGCACCTCTCAGGACTGCAGTCAGCAGCCAGATTCCTCTGTGGCACTGGCTGAAAGTGAATAGTGCACTGCCTTTGGTTACATGTGTGTAGAGTGCAGGGGAGGGATGGACAGGGTTGTGTGTGTGAGTCACCCACTGGCTTTGTTCCTCCTGGTTCTAAGGCAGTGTTCTCAGCAGCAATCTGTTTGTTTTTGTCCTGATGACTTTTTCGCTCATGCATATAGGCTTCTAGAAGAATAACGTATGGTTATATGCAGTTGGCTGTGCTGTGGGCCTGAAGTTCCATTGTCATCTCCCAATTAAGCATGAGCGAATTTTGCGGATCTCGCGTTCGCGAATTTTGCGGATTTGCGGATTCGCAATCCGCAAAATCCGCGAATTCCCGCGAATTTGCGGATTTTTTTTTTTTTGTGTTCGCCCGTGTTTCTGCCAGTTCGCGAGGGTTTTGTACACTTTCGCAAATTGCGAACTTACCTGTCGGGTCGCAAGTTTCGCGAACTTGTTGTTTCTACGTGTCCAGCCTGTTTGGGACACTCTTCTTCATCACTGCCACTCTCTGTCACCACTGCCACTCTCTGACTACTCATGCCACCCTCTGGCCCACCCATGCCACCCTCTGTTTCATCACCACACCCTCTGGTTGTCCAGTGTACATTATTTTCGGCAAAGCAAAGCACACCTTCCCTGCCTCAAGTGACCTGAATTAATTTGGGGCTGATTAATGTGTCACAGAATATTTTTTTAGCTGGCACCTGCTTCCTTAGTGCGCCCTGATTAGTGATCTTTTGCACTTGCTAAGTGCTTTCATTGTTGCAAAATTAGTTACAACACCTGCCCTGCCCCAACTGACAATAATGAATTAGGGGCTGATTAATGGATTTTAACTTCCAGCCTGGCTCCTGCTTGTCTCCCTTAGCTGTAATTCAGGACCTTTGTGGCATATGTGTAACTATTCTGAGGTTCAGAGCAGGGTCACATAATAGTTTCAACTGGCAACTGAACTCTGGAGGGGCCCCTCAGGAAGCACTACAGGAAATGGCTACTAATGATGAGCCTGAACTTTTGAACCTGGTAAGTAGTTACTTTCAGTTTTGCTAAAATCGTATTTCTGCAATTTTGCACTTATTCGCGGGGCGCGAACTCACGCGAACTCACGCGAACAGCGCGAGCAGTGCGAGCAAAATCCGCTGCTCGCGGATTTGCGGATTTTGCGGGAGATTCGCAAATCTCGCGGATTGCGGATTTCCCGAAAATCCGCAAAATCCGCGAGCGGAACGGATTTTCCGCCCACGCCTACTCCCATTGTGGAGTCAGTGTTGGCTTTGTGTGTTCCTTAGTTGATGACCTTTATTGGGAGTTGCTTTATTCTAGCAGAAGATAAACTCCTACTTATAACGCTATGGGCAACGAAATGCTCGAGATTAAGTGATTTGCTTTTCTCAATCTCAGAGCGCAGGATACAGATTCAAATACTCTTGCCTCGTTGGTCTATGTCTGCTTGCAAGATTATTCAAGCTCCAAGGCATTTCCTAGTTCCCTCCCCTTTGGGAGGAAATCATTTAAAATGCTTTACAGGAAAGGGTCGTGCTGGAGTCGGCAGTGCTGGTGGTTTCTCTTCACATTTTACGAGACTCCCTGTGTTTTCCTGCTTTGCACTTTATTTCCTTGGTCACCTTGACACAGGAAAGATGGCTCAGTGATCTTGGCATTCACTACCATTAGTAAGTGTGCTATGCGGCTTGGGACCCGTTTCAAGGGAAGACTTTGTCTTTTTTCTGTCTCAGTGGTTTTCCTCTGACCTGCGGTATAGGTCTTGATTGCTGGTCACAAACTGAAATAATTCTGCTGTGTGCTTGGGCATACTTCAGTCTGAGATAGTGTATGGCAGGTGGGTGTTTTGTAAACGCTGTGGATCTTTGGATGTTTCCTTTTGAGTTTTTGAAGCCCTTCACCATACTTGGTACACTTCCGTTTTTACTGTGAGTGCTATGTAGTGCACCATACATCTTTTTCATTTAGTTTTCTCTGGATTGAAACATTCTTACGTTGAAGATTTACATGTTGCCTGGTTGATGTTATTTATACCCTTATGGGATGTGCGAAAGGGATTTAGTACAGGCTAGATGATGTGACGAGCTATTATCATCCTACAGCTACCCTTCATGCTTTGCTTGATCCACTGCACACGTATTAGAGCATTTTTGGGGAACTTGGTATCTTTCCTCTGTGCCACTTGTGAACTAATGATTTAGGTCACTGGCTATCATAATTGGCTGTTTCTTTCTTCCTGGTGCAGCTATATTTGTGTTCCCTATACATGTTGTCCATGGCAATATTTTTTTCAGGGAAAAAAGGCAGGTTCTTTGTATAGTGGTACTTTTCTGCTTTTCTGTCCCGAGTTTCCCCAGTATCCCAGAATATCCCAGACCCTGCTGAAACGCGTCATTGCTCTACGTCTGCAATAACAATTGAAGAAATCAAAACTTGGATTGCTGTTTCGTGTTCTGGTGCGAGGAGGTGACGCGCTGGTTCTGTTTGTGGATATTTATATATATTTGTTTCAGAGTTTTATATAGCGCAAATTCGACCCGAATATATCAGGTATCAGAGCCCTTTACATGAGCACCAGTATCAATTCAGATGGGCACATTCATTTTTGTTAGGGATGGGCGGATTAAGTGATTTGCCCAGATTAACAGGATGTTGGGCCCCCTCTACCCGCCCCAGGGCCTGATTGATTTGCTGCAGCGCGGAGGCGCCGAGGTGAGCCTGTCGCGGATCGGGGGAGTACCTGGGGCATATCACTCCTAAGCACGCAACCAGGCCCCCCAACAACCGACAGAGGAATGTGCCTGGCCACGGCGGGTGCCCCCTGGGACAGCTGACATACGGCATGGCGAAGTGACGTGGCAAGGAGATAGAGTGGCCAACGCAGTGAGTTGGGCCGCAGGGTTTGATCCCCCCCGGCTATTGAGCGATCACTGGCTACCTCACAGTGATCAGAGCCACATAGGCCAACTGAAAACACGGTAAAGAGCACGCACAGTAGGGGATTCACCACAAACAGATCAGGAGCCTTGGGGTTTGGCGTACAGCGATCTATGCCTCGTGGTGGGCCCGGTGGTGGAGTGCAGGCCGCGCAGACCCGATACTGCAGCAGTGAGTCGCGTTGCCAGGGCCCAGAGTAAGAAAGTGGAGATAGCTTGCATACCCTACACAGTGAGACAGCAGATAGCTGTGTCATTGAAACTGGCAGCTGGTTATCTACACAGGATTTTGGTCAAGTGCCACGACCTTCCATTAGCGTTGAGACCAGACAGCCAAGATGGTGAAGGGGGACAAAACGCAAAGCAAATTGCCCTTCGCGCAGAGGCGCTCGCAGCAACAGGGGGCCCCTGCTGTGGACAGTACACACACACAATCAGAGGAGGAGCAGACAGCAGGATCTGATATAAAGAGCATGCTCTTATCTATGGAAAAAGGCCTGCAAACGACGATGTAACCTCCGCATCACGGGCCTGCCAGAAACCACCCAGACGGGCAAAATGGTAACGTTTGTGGAAAGTCTCCTCACCACAATTCTGGGAGAAGGGGTGTTCTCTACAATGTTTGTGGTAGAGCAAGCGCATTGCTCATTCGGCCCACGCCCGCGCCCCGGAGCTCCTCCACGCCACATAATCGCTGAACTACTTAATTATTGCGACCGAGACACTGCCCTCAGGTTGGCAAGGACCAAAGCATCACTGCAATACGAAGGATCGGAGATTTCGCTATACCCAGATTTCACAGATAGGGTCCAGGAGGCACGTAAGCACTTTATTTCATTCAAGAAACAACTCAGAGAACTTGGCTTGGACTACGCGACGTTGTACCCGGCTAAACTACGGGTGAACTGGCAGGGTCACTCTCACCTCTTTACTGATCCACGGGCGCTACAACAGGCGCTAAAAAGCTGGTCTAGGGAGCAGAACAGCGGCGCCAACAGAACGCTGGAAGAAGGCGAAGGAAGCAGCAGACTTGACAAACAGGAGTGACTTTAAACTGCAAAGAGTATGGTAGGACTCGCCAATGGCGAATGGAACTATGTACAATTGTGTTAACTCCCTAGTGGGAGTGATTGTGAACGATGCGGGTGGCGGTTTTGGGAGTGCTCCCAAAGGTTCGAAGAACTGAAAATGAGTCTGCTGACCCAGGGGAGAGGGGCTAGAGTCCGGTCGATATACGGGACTTATTTGAAAACTAGATGTCTGCTTGCTTTCTACCTACTGGGCCTGCAAGGGAGTGTCTACTTTCAATCGGAGGGGGAGGGGACTGAGAATGGGACCAATGTTTTTTGGAATGCACTCCATTTAGAATTTAGGCTTACTGCTTCCTACCCCCACTTCAGGTCTCTTCTTAAAACCCATCTGTTCCGCAAAGCACACAGCTACGTCCCCCTCCGATCTGTCTCCACACGCTCACAGCGCCAAGAAACCGTTTGGTGGAAGTCGCGCTTTACAAATTCTTTTACATAACACATAACAATGTGAGTAATGATCAGTATTATCTCAGTGTTCTAATGAGGCACACCGCAGGGCGTGGCGGCGGCGGGGGTGTGACCTGACAAGAGAAATGGCCAACAATAGAGAACTTAGGCTGCTTGGCGACCTTGGCCCCCGCGCGCAATGCACTCCGGAGTTTTCTTTGACAAAGTTGAGAGTTGGGATGATGGGGAGGGCTGGGTGGGCACAGGTCTGGCAAGACCAGGTTGGAGAAGGTCTGCTGTGGGTTGGGGGTGGGAAAGTTTCGTGGTTCACAGTTCTACAAGGTAGAGGGGGGGAGATTGTTAGAATTATGACTGCACACATTGCCTGCACTGTATTTACACGTTGCTCTGTCACACCAATAGCACACAAATTGGAACAATGGCAAGCACAACTGAGGTGATTTCGAATGACAAGCCAGCCGTGCTTCGGGCCCTCACATGGAACGTGAGAGGGCTCAATGACTACCGCAAACTTAGGAAGGTACTGAGCTATTTACAGAGACAGAAGGTTGATTTGGCACTCCTACAGGAGCAACACCTGCCGCTCACAAGCAGAATGCTACTCAGTAGAGGGTTGGCGGTAAATGTAGCAGCGGCTGGATTCACGACTCATTCCAGGGGTGTGTTGACATGGGACAACCCTAGATCGAAGTTGACTCTGACTTTACTGCAGGCGGATCTAGAGGGCCGCTTCGTAATAACACGATGCAAAGGGCGGGGGCTGGATCTAATAGTCATTAATGTTTATAGCCCTAATTATGACTCCCCGGAATTTTATAGCAAGCTGGCACACACTGCCAGCACTAACACTACTTCACAGATGCTTTGGGGGGGCACTTTAATCTAGTGTTAAACCCGGCGCTTGACAGATCAGCTGGCCCGCCACGTAGACCCATGGCTGCTGCACAAACACTACAAACAGAGTTTATCAATCTGGATCTAGAGGATGTCTGGAGGAATAGACATTCAACACATGGAGGTTACACACACTAATCCGCCTACCACGATATTCACACCAGAATTGATTACTGGCTGGCATCTTCTGCCATGTTAGTGCGTATCAAGGAATGTACAATCCTGGCTCGGACTCTCTCGGACCACTCGCCACTCCTCTAGGTACTGGATTACCCTGCGAAAGTGATCCCACCAATTACATGGCGTTTTCCTCTGTACTCACTGTTAGACAAGCAATTTCGGGGGGAGCTAGCTCAAGAGATTGAGGTCTTCTTCGAGACCAATATAGGTTCAGTAGACGGTTTCCAATCTGTATGGAAGGCCTTTAAGGTTTAAATAAGAGGCATTGCCATGTCTAAACACTCAAGCGTGCTCAAATCTATCCGACAACGACTGTCTCAATTAGAACAGCAGCTGGCATCTCTTGAGAGTCAGCAGCAGAGCAGTGCAGACTCGGCTTTAACTGAGGAAATAAAAGCATTAATTACCGAGTACAATGAGGGGGCAGACAGGGAAGTTCAGCATATGGGGAAATATGCGACGGCTCAGACATATGGCAAGGGGGAGCGACCCAGCTCACTGCTTGCCAAAGTCCTAAAAGGCAGAAGAGGTAAATCACACATTACAGAGTTAAGGGCACCTGACGGCAGCATGGTCACAGATTAGGCTGAGATTGCAAACGGGTTTAGAAGTTACTACTCGGACCTGTACTCCTCTAGAGGTAGTGACCTCACAGACAACATAGCGGACTACCCGGGGCACATTGACTTGCCCATGCTCACGAATACTCATCGTGAGTTCCTCATGCAACCGATAGGCAAAAATGAAATAACAGAGGCATTAGCGAGTATGCGTTCCGGTAGTGCACCCGGAGTAGATGGACTTACAGTGGGCTTCTATAAAGCATTCCAGGAAAAGTTGATCCTACACTTGCCCACACTATACGACGACATCTGTGTAGAAGGCAGCATGCAACAATCCATGCGGGAAGTGCTGATAGTCACGATACTCAAGCCTGGTAAGCCCCACTATGAGTGTAGCTCATATAGACCCTTGTCCCTACGCAATGTGTAGATGCTAAAATATATGCAAAGGTATTGGCGACACTGCTGGCACTGCTCGCTCCTAAGTTAGTTGCACCAGAGCAGGCGGGATTTATTCCTAGTCGGAACCTCACCTATAATATCCGCACGGTGCTGGGCACTAAGCAACATGTTAAACAGGATGCAAAGGCCATAGCAGTCTTCCTTGATATGGAGAAGGCTTTTGACTCCGTTGAGTGGCCGTTCATGACCCGAGTATTGAAGTGCTTTGGCTTGGGCGAGCCGTTTCTCCAGATCCTTGGCGCTCTATACCATGGCCCGACAGCGAGGCTTCGTCTAAGTGACCTAGTGACGGACGCATTCCCGATTGGCAGAGGAACTAGGCAGGGCTGCCCATTATCGCCGCTGCTCTACGCACTAGTGGCAGAGCCTCTTGCCTGTGCACTGCGTGAGTACCACAGTAAAGAAGGTGTCTGCTTTCCAAAGTATAAGATCGTGGTATCGGTGTACCCTGACGACACACTGCTGTATGTCAGAGACCCAGAGAACAACCTATCATCAATGCTTAGGGAGGTGGTGCGATTTGGGGCACTTTCTGGATTGAGGGTGAATTGGTCGAAGTCAGTGGCCTTCCCCCTAACCCCAACAACCAGCAAGTTCGACATGGAATTCCCGCTGCAATGGACTCAGGAATCGGTTAGATATTTAGGGGTGCAACTGCACACGGATTCAGAAACTCTGCTAAGAGAAAACTATGGAGTCGCGTACAGCAAATTGGAAGATGATGTGGAGAAGTTGTGCAGGCTGCCGCTATCCCTAATGGGGCGAATAGCCATAATGAAAATGGTGGTTCTGCCCAGATTCCTCTTTCTGTTCAGTGCTATACCGATGGTCCTATCGAAAGTCTACTTCAGGACTATGACACAACTCATGATAAAACTAGCATGGGGAGGCAAACAACCCAGAGCGCAATGGACTCTTTTAACGCTACCATATGATATAGGTGGATTGGGAGCTCCGGATTTGGAGCTGTACTACAGAGTAGCACAGGCAGCACACTTACACACGTGGATACACGGAGACTCGAATATCCCCCATGTGCGCATGGAACGAGTCTTAGCGGATCCTCTCCCCCTGCCGACCACGGTTTTCAGACATGCAGATCGCAGAACGGGCATATTAGATTCCATAACAGCCACAAACCATGCTTTGCACTCCCTCCTGCAAGCTCAGCACTGCACGATCCTCTACACCCCTTGCATGCACTTGGAGTGGGCTATATGGCTAGCACCCATTTTAGAAAGAGGGGTGGTGCAAGCTCTACATAAACTGGGAATCAACGAGGTGGGAGACTTATTCTTGGAAGGGCACGCGAAGTCGTGGGAACAGGTGGTGGCGGAGCGCTCTGACACCCCATTGCTGATCCCTTTTCAATATCACAGAGTGCGCAGCGCACTACTCGATCTTTTGGACCCAGACCTAGCAGAACCGCCTGAGGTACCGGAACTCATGTCCGTTATCAAAACAGAAACCCTGCGCAAGTTAATCACAAACTTATACAAAAAGGCAATGGCACATAGAGAGCAACAGCTCATGAAAGCCAGAGTGGCATGGCAGAGAGACCTACAGGTCTTGATAGATGACGGCATGTGTGGAGATACTGCTGTGCGAACACTAAAAAGTTATCACTAAACTGGAGGCCCAGGCTAATACACTTCAAGTTTCTACAAAGAGTATATTACACGCCAGAGAGGCTCCACAGGTACGGTCTCCGGCAGACGGCAGAATGCGATGAAATAACTGCGGACTTCATGCACCTATCGTGGTGGTGTCTGGGGGTCCAGAAATACTGGGACAGCATATTAACAGAACTGAACAAGATACTGGAACTAGAGCTGGTCCCGGATCCGGCGTTAGCTCTACTCGGCTACTCCAGAGGACTGCCGGTAGCGGTTAGGCGACTCGTGGATCTGGGAATGCTAATAGCAAGACGTGTGGTAGCCCTATACAGGATGAGAGGTCCACAGCCAATGGCCAAGAGGTGGGCGCACGATATGCTGTATTGCTGCACGCAATTCAAACATTACAGCGAGATGCTACCCCCTACAAGCCGACCAAAATTTTTGGGGCTTATTTCAAACACATCTGAGAACCAGAGACACAGGGAGCGCAGCGGGTGAGAAGGCAGATCTAGAGAGTACACTATCTGACATAATGCCGACCACAGAAGTAGAGTAGTAGTGTAGTGTAGTAATTATCACTGCAGAGGGATGGGGATGGACGCAGCGCCTAGGGAGGGGTGAACGACATTGGAGGGGAGAAGAGATGGCCTGATAATAACACATTGAGGCACTTCAGGGGTCCTCTAAGGCGCGGCGGGTTAGGACACACAGTGGAGGGAACATACAGACTAAAAATAGACACATGACTGGGTCAGAAGAAATCACAGGTGAGGCAGGGGTATATGACATGCTACAACCACTGATATTTGTGAAGCTGGGGGGCCAGGTGTGCATAACGATATGGGAGGGGGGCTTAGGTGTGTTTCCTGGCTAGGTATTTAGTTATAGGATGACACGCCATTGCTGAAAGGAGCAGGTCCGGGCAGAAGACATGGGTTGGGACTTAGGGTAACGCTGTCTCCCTTTGGGAAGAATAATAGGCTATCCTACGAACAAAACAAGCATGCACAGAGGTATAAACAATGAGAGTGTTACGCCGCCGGACCCCAGGGTTGTCGGCTATACGGCTGTGTAAATTATGAATGTATACGCTACTGGCTTAAGATCCCACTGCTGCCGGCCTCCGGGTTGTAGGCCTCGGGCTGTGTATGTTTACAGACGGAGCTATAAAGGTTTTTGAAAAATCAAAAAAAAAATAATAATAATTGTTTGAACTAAGGATTGTTGGTGGCTAGCCACAGAAATAAAGTCTCACAAGCCAAGGCGCCAAGACCTTCCCAGTTCACATTCTAATTTTCTTTTTCTTCAAACTCACTGTTGGTTTTTTAGAGTCTTAGTTATAGCATTTTCTCTTGTTTGTTTGGAGCTCCCTGTGATCAAGAATGACATGCTCAAACACTAAGATCCCTGTTCAGTACAAGATAGAATTTAGATTGTGTTTCAAGATTGAGATGTTCAGCCCAGGCACTGATGTTCAATAGTCTGTGGCAGTTGCCAATTGTTTTTCAGTTTACCTTGTCAGACTGTTCTGTATCCTCTTTAGAGTATAATGGAAAGTGAGAGAAGTTTTTAATGAAATTGACAGAAACCATTTTGGAATCATATATATTTTTTTCATATGATTCTTTTGCAGACTCTAAATATCAGCCCCATATGTTATATTATTATTATTATTATTATTAACCGGGTTTTGTAGAGCGCAAACAACCCGAAGGCCTCGTAGCGCTTATAATACTGCCACATCTATCAGTCAACTTCTGGAAAATCTGAAACAGTTTACTCAGCTTTCATCCTATTCTTAAGAATATATTGTTTCCCATTTTAAGTGTTTGTCATTTGGACCCCCAGGTAATCCTTACCTCTTCCAGGGACTTATCATGCAGGATAAACTTAATGGGGGAATAGTGTCACTGGAACTGAGCCATTACTACTGCTTTGAATTTCTAGATTGTGATTTTTACATTATGTAATACTACAATAGGATTCTACTGTCTGTAGCTGAGAATTGTGTGCCTTATAAGTGTGGGCGAGCACTGAATCATCAACATGCAGCAATAGGGATACTTTAATTTCATAATTTCAGCAATTTTACTGATGTTTTGCGATGTCTGCTAGCACATTCTGATACAGATCATCAACAGAGAAAATAGTGTTAATTCTGAACCACAGCCTTCTTTCTATGCCCCTAAATTTTCTAGTTCTGTTGGGTGTTCTACTGCTCAGATCTTTTCAGAGTTGGCTTGAGTTCTAATGACATTTAGAAGAGTGTTTTCCATATTCGTGTCCTTCAATTACTTCGGCAGTTTGGCTCTGTTTACTAAATTAGATGCAGATGGAAAGACAGTATAAAGTTAATGTTTGTGCTTCAGCATACTTGATTTGATTTCATGGATTGATAGAAAGACCTTCACTGAAAACTCAGAGCAGAGAAATCATTTTTCCTTTTTCGATCCACATTGTAAGCTCCTCTAGAACAACTCAAACATCCTTCCTGGTTAGCACCATGCTAGAAATAGAAAGTAAAATGTACATTTACCTCTGTCACACTTCTTTACATTCAATGAAAGTATATTTATTACATTTGGTTTCTAACTACGTAGGTAACCTACAAACATCATAAAATTATGCAAATTTATGGAAACAATATCCATCTCATTCCACCAATGTTTTAAATCTGAAATAAATCTTCTATCTGAAAATATAATTGAATACTTGCAAAATGTATTATGCACATTATTAATACATTGAATCTTCAGAATTCAAATTTTGTAAAAAGGGGTAGCAGCAATCTTCTTTGAGAATAACAACGCTTTGGAAAGGAAATGAATGGAAAGGGGCGACCACTCGGTCCCCCCGAACGTATGGTAGGGGGCCCGGATCCCCCCGGGAAACCATTTTGGGCGGGAGGGGCGTGTCTCGGCTGGTATGCCCGAAGCGGCGTAGCCGGGGCGCGCCTTTTCCCGCCCAAGAGGGGTTGTCCTAGACACCTACACCGTTGGCCACGCCCCGTAGGCGTACCGGAGGAGGGTACACGCCCTCCCGAAGAGGAATAAAAGGAGCAACATTCCAAAGAAGCATCCTCTTGTTCCTGTGCTTGGAAGCTGCACCCTCTCGTTGCACGTGAGCCCTCGACGGAACAAAGAGCAATTTTTGAGAACTTGTAATATTTTGTGTTTCTCTTTCAGCGACTCCGTACCCTTGGATCCAGGACCTCGTTGAGCAGCAAGTCTCGAATATCCGACAACGATGCCTGGCAAGAAGGTCGGAAAGAAGGCAGGGACTGACCAGATGCTTGGCATGTTAGTGAAAGATATGGCGAACATGAAAAAGCAGATGGCGGCAATGAACAATTCGGGCAGACCGAAGAAGGTAATCAGACCAGCATTGCCCGGAGTAGTCCCCGCTGGGAGAGGTAAAAGAGCCAAAAATAGGATGGCAGGGGGGGAGGTCCCAGTTCCCGAGTCACCCCCGGCAAGCCCGGCTAGTCCAGTGGAGGCCCCGGTACCGATCCCAGACGCGGGCCAACCGATTCCGGTTGTAGTTACACCCACTAACGAGGGGGATATGCCTCCGGAGTTGGCCGCCCAGTTAGCCGCATGGCTCGGCAAAAATACTGAGGGTGCTACGGCACCAGGAGACACGGCCGAGGAGGCCAGGTTACTAATGAAGCAGTTGCGGCAATCGAGAGATGCCGCGAAGGCGAATCTTCCTCTTGTCTCCCCACAGGTTCACTCAGAACGACCGGCGTTGAGCGTGGAAAAAACAGCGGGACCAGCAATGGATTCGGGTAAGCAGCCATTGCCAATGGCGAGGGAGGGATCGTTACCCTCAAGAAGGGAAAGGGTGGTCCAACATATTCCGCTGGCCACAAAAGAATTGATTTGGGCTGATAAGTATGTGAATATGTTTTCTCTCTTGACTGACCATCATGAGGTGGAGTATGTAAAAAGTCAGAAGGATTTGTGGCACCCGAGTGTGTGGCGTGCAAAAATGGCGGGATTCAGGGTGGATGAGACGATCTCAAATTGGGCCAGGGCATTTGCGATGTTTACTGCAATCATGGGGGAACGTAAGCCCGAGGTTGTGACCGAATTGGCCTGCTATCAGACACGTATAATGGATTTCTATGAATCATATGAAGGCAATGAATGGTTGGGTTATGATAGTAAGTTTCGTAAGGCGAAGGAGCACGATTCATCTCTGACGTGGGATTGTCTCGACTCCATCTCTTGGCAGAAGCAGCTCCTGCCGGGCGCGACGAAGTCGTCTTCGCTTGGCGGGAATGGGTCGGTTACCCCCCGCCACCAATCGGCGGCGCCCTTTCGAGCAGGTGCCGCTGGAGACCACCAACCGAGGAGTGGCGGGAACGGGGGTAAAAAAGGGGTTTGTTGGAACTTCAACAGAGGCAAGTGCACGAGGCCACAAGGAACGTTCCTGAGAGTTCGTGCAAAGCCAAGAATGGCGATACAGGGGGTAGAGGTGGGGCCAAACAGGTCTAATGTCGACCAGGGGGGAACGCTACCTACCCCCGTTGATATCATGGCAATGATCCCTTGGCTAAATGAGTACCCTGACCATGTCTCCGCTGGGGTGTTGCGAGACGGCTTCTCGTATGGTTTCCACATCCCGGCGGGGGATTTTCGGGGGGAACCGCTGTGTAAAAACCAACTGTCGGTTCAGCAGAATACAGCGGTGGTGGAAAGTAAGATTGCAAAAGAGGTTGCACGGGGCCGGGTAGCTGGCCCATATGGGCACCCGCCAGTCACTAATTTTGTTTGTTCACCGTTGGGAGTAGTCCCCAAGTAGGACCCAGGTGAGTTTAGGTTAATTCATAACTTGTCGGCTCCGAGGGGTCTTTCAGTGAACGATGCGATTGATCCAGGAGTTTGTTCGGTGCGGTACGCATCCTTCGATGAGGCCGTCGCCATGTTGAATTGCCTGGGGCCCGGAGCGCTGATGGCTAAATCAGATATCGAGTCAGCGTTCCGGTTGCTCCCGGTACACCCACAGGATCAGCGTCTGTTAGGTTTTGTGTTTCAGGGACGCTACTACATGGATAGATGTATGCCAATGGGTTGCTCCATCTCTTGTGCTTATTTTGAGAAATTCAGTTGTTTTCTACAATGGGCGTTCACCAGAGCCACGGGCTATACCCAGGTTATGCACTACCTAGATAATTTTTGTTCTTGGGGCCAGCCGGCGACACTGAATGTGCGCAGGCCTTATTGGAATTTTGCACTCTCATGAAGCAGTTTGGCGTGCCACTGGCACCAGGGAAAACGGTGGGGCCATCAACTTCACTCGAGTTTCTTGGAATAGAGCTCGATTCAGTGGAGGGATGCTTCCGTTTGCCCAAGGAAAAGGTAATGAAATTCAGGGCCTCTTTAGAACTGTGCATTAGCAAAGGAAAAGTAACTCTCCATCAGTTACAGCAAGCAGTGGGGCAGCTTAACTTTGCCCTTAGAGTGATACCAATGGCCCGCCCCTTTTCCCGCTCTATTGCACAAGCCATGGTCGGTCTCAAGGAAGGACACCATCGCACAAGACTGTCTGCAGAGGTTCGCCAGGACATGCGCATATGGTTGACATTTCTGGCGGATTTCAACGGTCGAGTGGTGTGGAACAAGCTGCCAGCGTCCTCGGACGAGCTGGGTTTGTGGACCGACTCGGCAGGGAGCGTGGGATTTGGCGCCATCTTTGGTAATCGATGGTCGGCGCAGACATGGCCGACGTGGTGGCACACCAGTGGACTCACAGGTAACAATGGGTTTCTGGAGTTGTTCCCCATTTTTGTGGCCCTGAAAGCGTGGCCGGATGAGTTTCGTGATCGCACAGTGGTGTTCTGGTCTGACAACATGACCGTAGTCGAGTGTATAAATAATCATGCAGCACGCTGCAAATGGATATTGAGATTACTGAAGGAAATTGTACTGCTTTGCATGAGACTGAACGTTCAGTTTAGGGCGAGGCACGTGCCGGGTGTGCTGAACAAGGCGGCTGATGCACTCTCTCGTTCCCACATGCAGGCCTTCAGGGGTTATCTCCCTTCCGCGTACCTAATGGCGGCACCATTTCCCGAAGCTCTCTGGTTGCTCGGTGCCCCGGATTACAGGACCTCGTGGGAGCAAGCCTAGCCCCCAGGACAAGGAAAGCATACAAAGGAGCGTTTCGTTCCTATTGTGCATTTTTGGGTCCAGCAAGAGGGGATAATTGGGGGCAGGAGGAGTATGTCCTGAAATTTTTAGTAGCACTCCACAAGGCAGGCCGATCAGCGGCAACCGCCAATAGGCACCGGGCCGCCATTGCATTCATGGCACAGGCGCATGGCATCAAAGACCCCACATCGTCCTTCCTGGTAAAGAAGGCACTGCGTGGGTGGCAACGCCTCGAGGGTCGTAAAGTAGACGAGAGGCACCCGATTGGGTTGGAAAGGTTGTCCATGCTGATGTCGGTGCGCCCCGCGACATGTTCCTCCCAGTCCGAGGCAGTGCTGTTCCGGGCCGCCTTCGCATTAGCATTCCATGGGGCTATGCGGCCCGGGTGAGCGAGCTGGTGGCAAAAAATAAGCAGGATATGGGGGGAGGTCTGTGTCGGGATCACATTCTGATCAAGGGTGATTCAATGGTAATCACAATAGCCAGGTCCAAGACCGATCAGGGCGCTCTGGGGGACAGTATTGTGGTCCAGCGCATGCGTGGGTCCCCCATGTGCCCGGTGAAATGCGTTGAGGAATATCTAGCGCAAAGGGCAGTGGCATGGGGGGGAAGCTTGCTGAGACACAGCAACACCACTCCGCTGACTAAGTTTCAGTTTCAGCGGGTGTTAACAATGGCAATCACGGCAGCGGGCTTGGACCCGGGCGATTTTGGGACCCATTCCTTCAGGATAGGGGCTGCTACTGAAGCTACAGCCGGGGGTCAGAGTGTGGAAAAGGTGAAACAATTGGGGCGTTGGTCCTCTAACTGTTATAAAAGGTATGTGCGGTTGCACATGTTGTGAAGCCAATGTCATGCACTCACGCTTCTTGTCTTCTGTTTGGTTTACAGTTTCGCGAGCATGCTATGCGGGGCGGACTGTGCAGTCGAACCGACACCTGTGGACCAGCGGTCAAAGATCACAGACTGAGGAAAGAGTGGTGTGGGTCGTGGGCCACTCATACCTGAGGCGTGCCGGGGACGTATTCAAAGCAGGTGACATGATTCACGCGGCTGGGGAATACGGGTGCAGGGTGACCTTCCACGGAAGGGGCGGGCTCTGTATTGACCAGTTCCAGTGTTTTGTTGAGGGACTGTTAGAGCGGACAAGGTCACCGCCGTCTGTAGTTATAGTACACCTGGGAGGCAATGATTTGGTGACACTCGGGCGGCGAGTACTACTCGAGCGAGTGCTATCTACTGTTAGCTGGTTGGCGAGAAGGATCCCGGGGTGCACGATAGCATGGTCACACATGATTCCCAGGAAGGTGTGGCGGGGGGCCCTCTCTGTATCAGCTTTGAATCATTCAGTAAAGAAAGTCAATAACAAGCTTGGTAGGTTGATTCGCACGGGACAGTTGCATTGTATTCCGCATGGTTGTATTAGGGGGGATCACATGTATCTCGAAGATGGGGTCCATTTGTCCCGGGAGGGGAATGTCTTACTCATAGGAGACTTCTTAGCGTGGTTAAAGGGTTTGTAATAGCATGACCTTTAGTAGGAGTTTGAGGGGGGCCGGATAGCCGGTCAACTATCCGGCCTGTAAGGTCATGATCGGTGAGCAGTAATTTCAAGATCCCTAGAGAGGGGGCGCCACCCATTATGGATGGGAGCGCCCGGGGGGAGGCGGCCATTGGCCCCTCACACGGGGAGGCGGCACTCACTAAGTATGGGGTCGCCTAAGGGAAGGCAGTCATAGGCCCCTCCCAGGGGAGGAGGCGGCTAGATGCCCCTCCGACGGATTTCCCGGGGCCAGGATATCCGCGACGGTGGATGTGATAAACAGTGTGGGGTGGGAGGGGGGTCCACGCTACCTTCTAGACACCTCACACGAGCTCTCGGACGACCATTAAGATGTAGTCGAGTTACATAAGGGGCCCCCGCTAAGACAAGGGAAATGGGAAGTTGGCACAGAGGTACAGTCCTCTGTGCGTCGCCCCTCACACGTGAGGGGGGAGTTCTGGTAGTAGGGATCTGACACCGGTTACGACCTTGCCGTTGGCCCGTAATGTTAGGATGTACAATTTTATTTGGAAAGTATGCATTTGCAGGATGCTTAGACTCGGCTAGGAGAACCTTTGTATTAGAGATTTGTTAAGGTTAGCCAATAAACGTGTCTGCATCGTAATGTCATAAATGTAAAATTGTACATGATATGAAACTGTTATTTTATGTTTTAATTTTGTTTCATATTTTAATAAATACGGCCGGGAGGGTAACTCCCAAAAGTTCAGAACTGCGTCCGTCTTCCCATCCTTGGGGATTGTGTTGGGAGGGGGTGGCAGGCATCCCGGCCATATGGAAAGGGGCGACCACTCGGTCCCCCCGAATGTATGGTAGGGGGCCCGGATCCCCCCGGGAAACCATTTTGGGCGGGAGGGGCGTGTCTCGGCTGGTATGCCCGAAGCGGTGTAGCCGGGGCGCACCTTTTCCCGCCCAAGAGGGGTTGTCCTAGACACCTACACCGTTGGCCACGCCCTGTAGGCGTACCGGAGGAGGGTACACGCCCTCCCGAAGAGGAATAAAAGGAGCAACATTC